>NC_136073.1:367508873-368761488 GCF_964261635.1 Lissotriton helveticus | reverse complement strand
TATGGGCCTCCAGGCCCATAGGAATGAATGGCAATTACCGAATCGGTAAATACCGATTCGGTAATTACCGAATCTTACCGATTCGGTAAAAAATACCGAAAATGTACCTACATCAGATTTAGGGCCAGATGTAGGTAGGCATTTACCGGTCGGTAACGGCCGAATTCGGCCGTTACCGACCGGTAAATGCAATTTGAGATGTAGGGCCCTGTATTTTACAGAATCGGTAAATTTACCGATCGGTAAATTTACAGATTCTGTAAAATACTGAGTCGGTATTTTTACCGATTCGGGAAAATTGATATGTAGGTGGGACTCTTCTGAGTCCCACAAGCATTAAAAAATCGGTATTTTACCATCAAATACTATTTGATGGTAAAATACCGATTCTGGTGTGCATGCACATGTGTGCATGCACACCTATGCCATATGACAGGCAGACCTGCCCTTAGGGCAGGTATGCCTGCCACATGGCACCCGAGCCTCTTTTGGGGGTGCCAGAGTGTGGCAAAGTGACACCCCCTGCACCCTTGTGACATTCGGTATTTACCGAATCGGTAAATACCGACCGGTAAATGCCCAATCATTCCTATGGGCTTCAAAGCCCATAGGAATGAATGGGCATTTACCGGTCGGTATTTACCGAATCGGTAAATACCGAATATTTCCGATTCGGTAAATGCACATCTGTATTTACCTACATCTCGGTACTTATATTTTATCACTTCTTAAATACCGAATCGGTATGATTCGGTATTTAAGAGGTGGTAAAATAAAATTACCTACATCTGGCCCTTACTGATTCTAAAATACCGAATCGGTAAAATTCGGTATTTTAGAATCGGTAAAACCTATTTACCTACATCTAGCCCCTAGATCCTTAGTCTCTCCTGATTTTAAGGGGGTAATAATAACAGTTACTTGTTTATTTCGGCCATATTCTATGAATCTTATTATAAAAAACATCCATAAATGTATTCTAAAATCGTGACTAAAATAGAAATGATTAAATGAAGGCAAAATACACATTTCAGCATATGTACAAGAACATTAGAAACATCAAGTAATAAACGTCTCATTCCAACCCCCTGGGCCCTTTTAAGTTATATTAGCAGCTCTTTTAATGACTCCTGTATTGCAAATAAAATTCTTCCTAGTGCACATACAACATTTAAAAATCTCATATCTATCAACAGACTGAGGGCTTGATCCCTATTAATATTCTTATAAGCAATCAAAACAGGCTTTAAGAACTCCTTCCCTTTATCTAAGAACCACAAACAATCCAATAAAATGTGTGGGCCGCTGCATTTCACTTTCAGCCCACATGTGCACAAGCCCTGTTCATTCCTCATTACAGCTTTTATCTTCATATCTGCATTGCATGGATTAAGTCCAACCCTAAATTTCAATACTTCATGAACTCAGGACTTGGCAGGGACTCAATATAAGGGAATGTGTCATCATTGCTCCAATCTATTACCAAGAACTAGGTGGACAGTTTACTCCCCATGTAGAGTAAATACTCCTCTCTTACTTACAATAGTGCGTAGCTATTGCTTGTGGGGAATTTCTGCCCTGACTTCCACTGTTCTGATGCTAATGATAATTTGACACAGATCTTAGCAGGTGTGCGTCTAACTTGGGATGCCCAATTCAGTTTGCTTTCCTCTATTTCCCTTTTACAAAGATGTGATATGTTCAGGGTTTCTTCTCTACTCAATCTCTACCAAAAATTCTATATAAATTGCAGCTCCATGTAACTCCTTGTTGTCCTTCTGCCCTCAGAACCTAAATCATGGTTGATGGTGGAAGCACAAGGAGCTGTTTGATACATTTATCCTCCTCAAAATTCAATCCAATTTACCCCCCTAAGGATAATACCTCTACCGCATACCGGAATTGTGGGCAGACCATTGCAATAAAGGCCGACAATATAGGCCGTAAAGACAGACCTCCATATTTCTGCTTGAATACTATTTCTGCCTCATACTGAGGATAGTGCGCTGATTTTAATGATTCTATGTTGTCCCTCCAATTTAATTTAGTATCAAGCCACATACCCAAATATTTATATGTGTTCACTACCTCCATTTTGACCTCTCCCAGGTTGATTTAAAGATCCCCTTTCCTTTCCCCAACACCATTATTTGGCCTTGTCCAAATTAACCTGTAAGACATTTCTTTAAACGATAATTGTAGAACACGTCCAATTTCTTTGACAGACCTAATTCCGTCATGTCCACTATCACCCAATCATCTGCTGACAGCAGACATGCGATATGGATCCCACAGGGCATAGACCACGAGCTTTGCGTAACGTATTTGGTAAGTCAGAAAGGAATAATAAAAACATTAGGGGGGCCAAGACGCAGCCCTGCTGTCTATCATTATTTATCTGTACTTTCTTTGACAGGGTCCCATGGGTATCTAAGATTACCCGGACCCAATTTTGCAAATGCAATTCGTGGATTAGCGAGAGTAACGCCTTGTTGATACAGAGTTGCCCTAGCATCTCACACAATAGTTTATCATCAGCCAAATAAAAGGTGGCCCGGAAATCAATGAAGCAGCAAAACAATCTACCTCGCATCTCACTTGCCTTTTTTGTCATTGCCCATAGACTAAGACAATGATCTATTGTTGAGTGACCCTCTTTAAAGCCATCTTGTTCTATCAGACTTAGGTAGTTTGCTCTAGCCTGGCCTTCATTGCGACTAACAGGTTTTTGAAAAATACTTTCTCACCCACATCCAATCGACTAATTAGGAGATAGTTCTTGGGTTGTGTGGGTTCCTCCTTTTTATGTATTAGTCTGACTATTGCCCCTTCTAAGCTCTCGGGCAAGTTCTCAGAAGTCAAGATTTTTTTGAAAATTACATTGAATAAACTTGTCAGCCTAACTACATAATTTTTCAATATAAATGCTTATAGGTTATCTGAGCCTGCTGCTTTGGTTAGCTGTAGGGATAGGATGGTTTATTTTATCTACTGGAACGAGAGGTGCAGCTCTATTTCTACACCACACTTAATCAACTTTTCCAGGTTCTGATCTACCCCATTATTATCATACAGATTGCTTAATTGATTATTCCAGTCATTTTCTCCAGCTAACCACCTAATTTACCCATGCACGTTATCCTCCTGCACCAGTTGCCAAACCTTTCTAATGTTATTTGTGCCTATCACTTCAAGCATAGTTTGGTAATTTTTAGTCTTATACTCTGTTTTCCTTTCCTTCAACTTGTTTTTATACTTAATTTTTGCAGAGTGGAGACTTTCCACTGATAACCTAAAACGGTTTAAATCCCTGTGTAACCCAGCCTTCCTCCCATCAGACTTCCAGCGAAGATTAAAGAAGGTTTAAGGAAGTAGAAATCAAAGAAGGAAGCAGAAATCATCTTACCTTTGCGATGATAGTAACCCTTACAGCACGACCGCCGCTCTCCAGACCCTCCACTCCGGGGTTCACTCCACATGCTGGTTTTGCCTAGTTGCTGCTGGTTTGCTTGATCGTGTCCCGGCATCGCCCATCCACGACGTGGCACCCCACCTGGACCGCGGCCCCCGTGATCCCCCGAATTCTTCTTGTGCCTTGCTTGCCTGTGGTCGGCGCGGGACACGACGACTAGGGTCCTGAGGTCCTGGTCTCCTTGCCTTTGAGCTGTGGGCTATGCTTCACAACCTCTTTGAGACTCGCACCTGAGACCTGTGGGACTGAATCGACCGGAGCTGGTGCACCCGTAATGGGTCTTCGGGTCCCCGGCTTGCGTCGAGGGCTCCCGGGACTCTTGGAATGAAGAACGCAAGCCCCAAATCCTGCCCTCTCATGGTGTTAGGCTGCGTACTTGGTGCGAGAAGGCAGTCCGGGTCCTGTGGGTCTCGGCAAAGCCTGGTAGTCGGCTGTGGATTATTCTAGCGTATATCCCGAGTCCTGCCTCCTCTCGCTGTGGGGCTACACTCCCTGGCTTACCGAGTGCAGTCCGAGTCCTGTAAACACCGAGCCTAGGATCGGCTCCTGTGGTGCGATCTGGACCCTCCCGCTGCCTGCCTCTGCCGCTCGGGGGCTGCGGCGCATCGATCACGTCATTGTCTGAGCCCACCTGCCTGGGCCCCGCGGGTTGTGAATCACCCTGCGGTGCTGCTGAGCGCTTGGATGCTGGCTTTGTTTTTCCTCCATACAACGCTACGCGGAGACTTCACCGCTTTACCCACTGGTGACTACATTGGAGGGTACTGTGTTGCAGAGGCTGGTGCGACCGCTGCCTCTAGACGTCTCCCATTCTGGCAATTTATAAGCATGGGCGGATTTTGCGGATTCGCAATCCGCGAATTTGCGAATTTGCGGATTTGCGGATTGCGAAAATCCGCAAATTCCGCGAATTCTCGCGGATTTGCGTATTTTTTTGGGGGGGTGTGTTCGCACGGGTTTCTGCAAGTTCGCGAGGGTTTTGTACAATTTCGCAAATTGCGAACTTACTTGTCGGGTCGCCAGTTTTGCGAACTTGTTGTTTCTACGTGCCCAGCCTGTTTGCAAAGCTTTCTTCATCACTGCCACCCTCTGTCACCACTGGCACTCTCTTTGGTCACCCATGCCACCCTCTGGCTCACCCATGTCACCCTCTGTGTCATCACAGCACCCTCTGGTTCACCAGTGTACATTATTGGGGCAAAGCAAAGCACTGCCATCCTCTGTCAACACTGGCACTCTGGTTCACCCATGCCACCCTCTGGCTGGCACACCCATGCCACCCTCGGTGTCATCACAACACCCTCTGATTGACCAGTGGGTGTACATTATTGAGGCAAAGCAAAACACACCTGCTAAGTGCTTTAAGTTATGCAAACCGCAACACCTGCCCTGCCTCAACTGACATTAATGAAGGCTGGCACCTGCTTGTCTGCTCCCTTTCCTTTTTGTTGCATTGTAAATTTTTTTTAACAGGATGCAATGGCATACTTGTAACTATTCTGTGACTGTCAGAGCAGGGTCACACAATAGTTGCAAGTAGGCAACCGGATTCTGGAGGGCCCCTTCAGGAGGCACTACAGGTAAATGGTTACAAATGATGAGCTCGAACTTTTGCACCTGCTCGTTGGTTTTGCTTTTGCAAAACTCGTTTTTCGGTAATTTCGCCCTATTCGCGAGGCGCGTCGTCATGCGAAATCGATCGTGTAAGCCGCGAACTCGTGCGAGTTACCCCAAGGTTGAGTACGGGCGCCGCCATTTTGTTTGCGTGACGTATTTCCGTTTCCGCCCGCTATGTGTAATCTCGCGCGATGAGCGCCTTGCGAATACAAGTACGCACAAGTTCGCGAGAGAAATCGCGTGCGAACTTACTTACACGCACGTGTTCGGGCGGCCATCTTGTTTTTCATTCATTCCTATGTGTCTGGGCATGGTGTTTCTATCCTCTGTATATATCTGCCATCCTTTGCTTGTTTTTTTTTTTTTTTGATCTATTAAACTTTTTTTCTATCCCTTTTGTTTTCTAGGTCTATATTTTTGTGTTTTAGTCTACTTTTGTTTACTTTTCAACTACTTTTTTAAACTTTTATTTCCTTCTTCTCTACTCTTATTCTTTTTCATTTTATCTCCTTACCTGCCCAGAACATGGTGAAGACAGCTGTCAAGCTGCCCAAGACGGGCACCGCAGCCCGTGCCCGGCTCCCGTGTGGCCGCTTGAGGGCGGAAATGGTGGTGCCCCGGGAGATCTTCAGCCCTGAGGAGGTGGGCTCACTGGTTTATTATGTGCAGCGCCGTCTCCCCAGGACCATCGCGGCAGGCGGCAGGATCGCTGCCGGTTACACCAACAGCCAGGAGCGACGGAAGCGGTGGGGGCAGGTGTGCCGGGCCCTTTTTAACATCACGGGGGTCCAGCGCACCTATAATCAGGTGACCCACCGCTGGACCGATATCCTGGACCGGGAGCACGACCTGCTCGACCTGCTGGGAGTGGAGGTCCCCGGGCTTGGTGAGTAGTAGTAGCAATTTTTTCATCACTCGTCACTACTCTGTTTTTTCTCCTGCTCTGTGTGTTATATAATATTGCAAATGTTTGCTTTAACTTTTTTACAAAGAGCAATAATGCTGCTGATTACATTGATAGGAGAGGTAAATTAATATTTCAAAATCTTCTGTGCATTTCAGGTGCACTGCTCTCCTTCTCTGTGGCGGTGCCACTGCTTATTTGTTTTCTATTTTGTGTTCATTTATTTGGGCTGAGTAATGTATGAGTGTACTTTACAGAACTGCGTAATGCTAGACACAAAGGGGCAGATTTACAAGCCCCTTGCGCCACGTTTACGCTGCCTTACCTGACGCACAGCGACGTAAACGTGGCGCATCCCTGCGAGTCATGTACAACGTGATGCATCTAGGGAGATGCGCCACGTTAAGACCTGGGCCTGCGCCACAATGGGAGTGTTCCCACGCAGGGGGAGGGGGGGCGGTGGCGGTCAGGCAGATGTGCGCCTCGCAAAAGTGCCTGCGTGAAATCTACAAGATTTAACGCAGGCACTTCCGCGACGCTGCTACGTCAATTCTTTATGCCTGCTTGCTTGAAGCAGGCGTAAGGACTGATGCGGTATGTTGAGTATTGGGCAGCCCTGAGCATTGCTAGAGTTGCATCGCGCCTGCGACGCGACTCTAGAGATGCACCCCTCTTTCGTCACGAGATGCGTCACGCATCTGCCTACCCTTGCGCCAGGGTTTGCCGCATTGTAATTGCGGCGCATCTGCCGTGACGCAAGGTTAGTTTTGCGTTACGCATTTGTTCTGGTGCACATCTGGAGGTGTCCAGCTCAGAACTCGTAAGTATGCCCCTAAGTGTCAGATTAGCAATTACCTGCGCATCCCTGCAAAGTGTGAGGCACGCCAGCACCACCCATGGTGCGCCGTATTTTCAATGCGGCACGCCATGGTGCCAAAACGTCACCGAAGCATTACGCATCGGTGCCGTAAAGGCGGCTCATTGATGGAGTTGCGTTGCAACGATGGCACAGCTCCAGCAATGCTGCGTCAAGCCGTAAGTCTGCTTCATGCAGGCGCAGGGTTTCAGTGACGCATCATTGTCCTAAATGACTGATTTAAATTTTATCTATTCCCCATAGCCACTTTTAGCATGCGTTCCTGCGCAGGAACGCCCTCCCTTGCGCTGGAACGCTCCCTTATGGCGCAGGGCTTTAGAATGGGATGCATCTCCCATATGCATCACGTTGTTAATATACGCCACACCATGGCGCCTCTCTTGTTGTGGCGCTGCGTCACAAAAGTGACGCAAGAACGGAGCAAAAGGGCTGCAAGGGGCTTGTAAATCTGCCCCTAGAGTAGAGGCTCAGGTGCAGTCCTTCCTTTGTAGCCCTCTTTTTGGCTGAAATAGTTGGTTCTTGTTCTTTCTAAATGTTTGATTTGGTTGACAAGGACATCGACAAGCAGCAATCATCAATTTTTTCTGTTCTTTCTTTCATGTTGTACGTCAGGTCCGCCCAGGGGCAAGCGGACAGAAACAGTGGATGCAGTGGCTCCAAAGGAGGAGGATGCAGGCCAGGGCGGCGAGTGCTCCTTTGCTGGCCCCAGTAAGTTTTCATTTAAATATAGAGGACCTATTGTTGTCCAAGCGTTCCTAATTTAATTTTTTTGAAACAGTGTTTAGATAGGAGCAAAATCAATAATACTACTGTTGCAGGGACAATTCTCCACAAACCAAACTATGGACACCAAAGACCAGAGTCATAATATTTCAGAGTGGTGTGTTTGGCACACTGTATAAACCTGGTAGTGTCAGCGGCACGGACTCCTCCTTGCAAAAATTACAAAACCTTTCGCTCAGTCACTCTAGTCTGGAGGACCAAAAACCACAGAGTCTATTCAAGTTTAAAAGCTTTATTAAAAGTAAAAGTAAACACATATATTAAAATAAAGTTAGCTGGAAAAGGAAAAGTGCTTGGTGCTGAGTTGATGAGTAATGGAACACATTTCTTGTGGTCGAGCCGAGCTTTCACCTGGTTTAGTTGATGTTGCTCTTGTCCGTAGAAGTCCAGCGTCTGTCTGTTCAGAGAAAAATGATGTGTGTTAAAATTAAGCAAGCATTCATCAATTGTGACAAAAAAAAGCAGCAAGACAACAGCCTTCCCTGGAAGGAGGGACATTTTTACTTTAGACTAGAGTAGACAGTCAATTATTTTTTCTGTTGTTTTCAAATTTCTTCATTCCTAAACCAAATACTAGTGAGTGGTGTAATCTAACAGTCTTAAATATATTTTTTAGGTGGAACATCTGGTGGCGGGGCCAGCTCGGACGTGATCGTGATCGACTCCGAGTCTGAGGACTACTCTGTGGAGGATGCGGCGCCAGAGGACAATCAGACTGTGAGGAAGCAGGCAGTGGTGGTGGCGAGTACAGGTAAGCTGGATCATGGTACTATCTGACTCTTAGATAGCATATGATGTGTATCCAGTGCTGGCCCAGTGACAAATTACAATATGGTAATTACAGCAGGCTGGGACCGACAGACAGATAGAGGCAGAGAGAGAGGAAGACAGAAGGAGAGAGAGAGAGAGGGAGGGAGCCAGAGGGAGGGTGAGGGAGGGAGACAGAGAGAGAGAGACAGCGAGGTAGAGGGAGACACAGGGAGACAGAAAGAGGGAGACAGAGAGAGAGAGAGAGAGAGAGGGAAACAGACATATCGCCTGGTCCTGGTGAAGATGATACGGTTGCTGGTGTGGTTAACGGCTCAGAGGAAAAGTCACTCACTTCTGCCAGATCTCTTTCATATGAAAGAGCACCAAACCATAAGCGCCCCACCTTGCCCCTCCATGCAGACGCCCATGATACTGGCCTGAATAGATTTGTACTGCGCTGGCTAGTTGCTAGTTGTACTGTGACACAACTTCCTGCTGAATCATTTTGTGTTAATCATATTTTTAAAGAGCATTCGTTACAGATTATGTCTTTCTTTCTTCATATAGTTGGTAATACTAAAACTGCAAAACCGAGCAGGAGTATGCTGGCTGTAATGGCCCGGCAACGGAGGCTGGATGCCACTGTTGCGCAATATCGCCGGCTGGTGGAAATGGAGGGGGACGACACGCACTCAAGTGCATCAAATGTAACATCTTCTGCATCCTCCTCCGTGACCCCACGTTCTGCCGGTAAGCGCAGTGCTCCAGCCAACCAGAGCCGTGCTGGAAGACGCCACCGCCGAGCAGCAAAGGCTGCACCTCCTCACAGTACTGTAAAGGCTCGCTTGCGCCGTGCACTCCGCAGAGTGTCCAACCTGGAGGCGGAGGTCAAGAAATGGGAAGAGTACAAAAAGGTGATGGAGGGCCTCCGCTTAGATCACGCCATGCTCCGGGAGGAGTACGATGCCCTGGCCCTAAGGCATGATGCCCTGGAGGCCAAAGTGAACAACCTGCATCCGTAGAGTGTCCCTTGCCCCTTTTTTAGAGACTTTTGGGGGGTGGGAATTGGGAGTTGGGTTTTTGGGGGACTTTTGATGGACTATTTATTTGGGGTTAGGGAGGGTCTTGCGGGAGATTATTTTGTTAGGGATATAAATATACTTTTTCAAACTTTATCTGAGCATACCTGTTTTTTACTACTTTTGAGCCTGGTGGGTGGTGGTTTTGCAGTAAGTTCGTTTTACTGAACACTGTCATCGTGTTGGTTCACGTGTAATAGGCCAAATGTTTTCCAAAGTAAATGCCTGTCACAGAGTTTGTTAATTCAAGAGCCCTAGGACTTTACTGCTAGTACCACTGTCACTCTCTCGCCTCTCCGAATACTCCATTATACTACCTCCCATCCAAACGCTTATCTTACCTGTAATTTGTGTTTGAGGGCTGGCTCCACCTGGAATTCACAGTGTCCTAAGGCGTTCTGCAGCAGGGCCCCAACTGGAGTTTCCCGGCGTGGATTTTCTGCAAAACAAAAGCAATCAACATTAGAAATGTGGCAGCGGTGCTCACACAACCCAAAAACCTAGAAGCCCCACAGACAGCACCCCTGAGACAGGCAAGCGAGCAATAATAACGCCTAAACGTTCACGTGTAATAGGCCAAATGTTTTCCAAAGTAAATGCCTGTCACAGAGTTTGTTAATTCAAGAGCCCTAGGACTTTACTGCTAGTACCACTGTCACTCTCTCGCCTCTCCGAACACTCCATTATACTACCTCCCATCCAAACGCTTACCTTACCTGTAATTTGTGTTTGAGGGCTGGCTCCACCTGGAATTCACAGTGTCCTAAGGCGTTAGGGGACTCGTCAACGTAAGTTTCTTCATTGTGCAGAATCCAGGCATCAGCATTATGGGTAATGGATAGGGTGAGTCTGGAGGAGGAGGACTCAGGATAGACGACCAGGACTGAGTTCTAGTCAACTAACTGTTGTGAACCTGAGGAATGCTGCGGCATCAAAATCAAGACAGTTCTGTTGATGGGCTTGTTGTTTTATTGGTTGATTACAGTTTTGTTGGGAATGTGATGAAGCACTTTATTTATTTATTTATTTATTTTATATGCTTATATAGCGCCTGAATAGACCCCCGAAGGGGTATCTCTGCGCTTAGCCATACAAAGAAACCGACAGCTCAACCCAAACAGTGCTAGAGGGTGGGGGGAGTGAAATGGGTTAAATGCTGGAAAAAAGGTAAGTTTTCAGGGCTTTTCGAAAAGACAGGTGGTCAGTGCTAAGCTTTAATGCGAGGGGGAGGGTGTTCCAAAGAACAGGGCCTGTGTATGCCAAAGACTTGCCTCCTTGACGAGCTTTTTTAATTTTTGGAACCTTAAGGAGTTGGAGATTGCTCGATCGTAGTGAGCGACCCGGAACATAAGGAAGGAAGGCTGTGGAGAGGAATTTCGGGCCTTTCCCAATCAGGCACTTGTGGATTGTGCATAAGATTTTGAATTTGGTCCGCAGTCGCACTGGCAGCCAGTGGAGTTCCAACAGAAGTGGCCTGGAGGGAGTCCTGGGAGGAGCCTTCAAAATTAACCTCGCGGCCGTATTCTGGACCACCTGTAGTTTGTTAAAATGGCCTTCATTAGCTGACAGAAGAAGGCCATTACAGTAGTCCAGTCTACTAACGACCAATGCCTGGACCAAGGTCTTTCTGTGGTGATCTGGGAGGAAAGGAAAGACCCTTCTCAGCAGAGAAATAACCCCGAAACAGGTACCCGCAACCTGATTGACGTGATCTTTGAAAGTCAATGACTGGTCAAATAGCACTCCCAGATTTCTGATGGTCTGTTTAGGAATAGGGGCAGGTCCTAGTTCAAGAGGCCACCACTCATTAGACCACAATGTTTCTGCTTCCCCATAGAGTACAACTTCTGTTTTGGCCACGTTGCACTGTAGGCAGTTATTGGCCATCCAGTTGGAAACTGCCCTCATACCTTCTGCAAAAGTTCTTTGTAAAGCAGGAGAGAAGGTCTTAAAAGGGAACAGAAGTTGGGTGTCATCAGCATAGGACACCGGTATAAACCCAAAAGATCTCACTAAGTCAGCCAGGGGGGCCACGTACACATTAAACAGTGTGGGGCTTAGGCAAGAGCCCTGTGGCACACCCCTGGTGAGCTCCCTGGCTCACTTGCTAAAGAAAGACAGACACACAGGAATAAAAGTGAACAAGGAGGACTAAATTTACAATTAATGAATGATTGACTCATTTTCAGAACTCGCTGTCAGGGAAGCAGAACTCGTCCTCATACTCTGCTAAATCATCAGTCGGGGTTACTTCTGGTAACTGAGGAGAACTTTCCTCAGGTAGGTCGGTGTCCTCTTCTTCCTGCGTGGATTCTCGTACTCTGTAATCTGGTGGTATGAAGTGCTGGTTCATCTTTATCAAGGTGAGCCGCTCCACATTTGCGGGCAAGAGGCGGGACCTTTTGGAAGTCACAATGCCACCAGCAGAACTAAAAACACGTTCTGAGGACACGCTTGCGAGTGGGCAAGACAAGTAATTGATAGCCAGGTTGGTGAGCTCTCGCCATATTTTTCTTTTCCCATGCCAATACGCCAATGGGTCCTCAGTAATATTGACCTCTGCTGAGTCATCCAGATAGGCCTGCACCATTGAAAGAATGTCCTCCCGGATTCCTGTACTGTGCACTTCTGTGTCCTTTCTAGGACAAGGAAACCCTAGCTGAGTTAGCCAACCCGCTTCAGACATATCGCCTGGGCCTGGTGCAGATGATACGGTTGCTGGTGTGGTTAACGGCTCAGAGGGAAAGTCACTCACTTCTGCCAGAGGCACAGATGCAGAAGTGCTTTTTTGGGACGCCTGATGGCCTGCTGATTGACTAGTAGTACTGTCTTCTCCTACAGTTTCCTTCCGCTCTCTTTCAAAACGAATGGCTGACTGAGCTAGCCAACCTTTGTACTCTGTAACATCCGATGTTTCAAAAGGAATTATTACTTTGCCAAACAATGGCTTTTTGTAACGTGGATCCAGAATAGTAGCACAAATGTAGTGCTGTTGTTTCTTGATATTTACAAGCCGTTTATTGCTAACTAGGCGTTGTAATAATCTCTGCGCCAACTCATGTGCTTCGTTCTTTCCAACGTCCTTTATTTGTGAAGACACCACCTTGACTTGGTGCTCGAGCTTCAGCAACAATGGGATAGCTTTGCTCAAAGAACAGTCCTCCCTGCTGACGTCACGCGTGAAGACCTCAAAAGGACGAAGCATGTCTGTCAGGCTTTTAACTAGCTGCCATTGCTCCACCGCTAGCATCATTTCTGTCGTATCACCACCCAGGTTGTAGAAATACTCATTGACTACTGGAAACAGCTCATGCAGACGCTCAAGCATGTAGAAGGTTGAGTTCCAACGTGTTGCCACCTCCTGGATAAGTGCTTTCACTGGCATTCTACGTTCATTTTGCTTGCGCCTCAGCTCCTTCCGGGCCTTAAAAGAATGGTTGAAATGTGTGCATATTCTTCTGCAGATGGTCAGTGTTTTGTCGACTGCAAGTTCTTTTTTCAAAACATTTTGCACAACAAGGTTGATACAGTGCGCCAAACACGGCACTCTGAAATAGAAACCGTCCTCCATGGCCCTAACTACATTGCTGCCATTATCTGTAGAAACATAACCAACCTTGCAATTTCTTGGGGGCAGCCATTGCGAGACCTTTTTGTTAAAGTCAGCCAAAATGTTGACTGCAGTATGACTTTTCTCCATGCCAAACATGGCTAATGTTGCATGTTTACGAGCACCCTTAAAAATCTCGACCAAGTCACCACCTGCATTTATCTGTTTTATAACCCCTGAAAAAGAGACCCAGTGTGCAGTGATGCACATGTAATCAAGGGCTTGGCAACTGGTCCACATGTCTGTTGTCAGGTGTATAGTGTGAACAGCACTCTTCTGCAAAGCTGCCCCCACCAACTCAAGCACCTCTTTATGTAGTGCTGGAACAGCAACCATGGCAAAATAGAACCGGCTAGGAACCTTCCATTTAGGGGCCAATGTTGCCACCAGTTCAAGGAAACCCACACCTTCGACAAACGAAAAAGGGAGAAAGTCCACCGCTAGCATTTTAGCCAGCTTAGTGTTATACAGGCGTACAGTTGGGTGGTTGCGTTGAAATTGCACATCTGAGGAGAACATGGCTGAAATGGTGTGCTGGACAAATTTACGGGATGATGCTGATGCCTTCTTCGACCCACTTCTGATCAGTGTTGACATTTTCCGCATTGGTGTGTCTCCCAGACTCTCAGTGTGCCTCCTATGTGTTCCGGAGGGTGTGGTGCTGCCAGGGGTACTGGGTGCAACCGGACACATGTCTGACGCTTCTTCTACCTCCCCGTCATCTTCAGATGAAACACCTAGTATGGGTATATTTTGGCCACTTGCCCTTTGGGATCGCTTTCCCTTGACGTTTGCTAGGTGCGGAAACCATTCGACAGCGTGCTTTCTTTCAAGATGACCTATCTGGCCTCCGGTTCCATAGTTGGTACCAGTCTTACCACGGCTAACTCTAGTCTTACAAATGCAACAAACGGCTATGTTATCATACTTTTCATGGACACTAAAAAAGTTCCAAACTGGGGACTGGAAACTTCTGGTTTTGCCGCACGAGGTGATACTGCTGCCAATGCCAGATGAAGCAGTGGTGGATGAGCCTTGCAGACATCTACTGGGTTGTGCAATTATTGCAGCAACCTTACTTGAGAGAGTCGAGCTGGATGGAGTCCCCCTCTGGGGAGAAAATATGGGAGCTGTAGGTTTTGTTGAACTTGTTGTACTACTTGACTGCGTTGGTGGTGCTACCAGTGGCACGTCGCCAGGGTCACACTCAGCATGACGTCGGGATAGGGTATAAATGTCTGTCTGCTGCATGGCCGGTGTGGCTGGACTGACATGTGTGATGACTAGGTCATTGCTGTCATCCTGTTCAACAACATCAGAATGCACCACTTCATCAAGTCCGACGTTCGGATCCATAAGTATGAGCTTTCCGGGGCCCTTCCTTTTAACATTTGATACCTTTCGCAGCTCATGGTGTGCCTCCCTCTCAGACGTCGGAGATGGTTGCCAATCTAGATCCAGATCATCATCTGATGGAGCGGGGCTTGAAGAGGAACTTCTACACACCCTCCTTGATCTTTTCCTTGCTGGGGAGCTGGGAGAAAATGAATCATCAGGAGGAGTGGCTTCGTCTTCCTGACATGATACCCCGGCTCCAAAGTCAATTTCCTCCTGTGCCCCTACTTCTGGAAGAACAACCATTGTGGGCACTTGCACCGCTCCATGCGCCGCTACATGGGCATCTTCACTGACCTCTACTTGCAAGTCTCCATGGACCTCTCCTTCTCGGTCTTCTCCTTCTCGGCCTTCTCCTTCTCGGCCTTCTCCTTCTCGGCCTTCTCCTTCTCGGCCTTCTCCTTCTCCTTCTCGGCCTTCTCCTTCTCGGCCTTCTCCTTCTCGGCCTTCTCCTTCTCGGCCAGCTACTTCTCGGCCAGCTCCTTCACAGCCAGCTCCTTCACAGCCAGCTCCTTCTCGGACAGCTCCTTCTCGGACAGCTCCTTCTCGGACAGCTCCTTGCGCATGTACTTCTGCTTGTACTAGTAGCCCATGCAGTTGTTGTTGCGGCTTTGGTTGTTGAATAGTACTTGTGAGATGAGTTACAACCTGTGTTGATGGTGTGCTGCTACTTTCTTGCGATGAACCAACATCACTGGTCGTTGGTGATTCAACAACAAAACAGGCTACCTGTGCAGCACTCATGGTGGGCCTTTGTTTTTTTTGTTGTTTTTCCCCCAAAAAATTTATTGGTTGAGCCACCAGTCTCCTTGGTAAGTGGTGCCACTTGCTTCTTCTTCTCCTTAGTAGAGACATCTTTCTTGCAAGAGGACCTACGGGCACCTCTTTTTGGAGCCATCTTCTTCAGATGTCGGAACAACAGGCCGCAGCAGGACTTCTTCCTGGCACTGATGCTCAACGATGATGCGGAGTTTTGTGCACCTAAAAGCAAACGAAGACAGAGGAACATCAGTAAATATATGTTGCATATGTAGCGCTTCAATAAACAGTTTGCAAGTAGGCATTTATGAATACACACGTGCACACCACACAATATGGAAATTTCAAAATTAGGATTTGCTAAATTTTTGGGAAACAGGAATTTTACATTGATCCAAGAGAGCACACACAGAGAGGGTTGTACTTTCATGTACCCCTGACTCCGCCTGGGCACAATGGGTGAAAGCAAGGCACAATGGGTGCAGGCCTATGTCTCAAAGCTCACTGCCTGCCTTCAAAATTGTTTGCTTGACCCCCATCCACATGGCCAGGACCATGCCTCAAAATGGCCACCACCAACATAGCCAGCCCCCAACCCCTACTCCAAAAAGTCAAAAAACACAACACAAATCAAATCACCACAATCCAATGCCATCCATCAAGTTTCAGAAGGCTTATGCTGCCTGCTGGTGGTTTTCCGGTGCAAAATTGCAATTTTTACAATTTCGCGAGTGCGAGATTTTTGCTTCACGGCGCGAACGTGGCGAAAAACCAGCAAAATCCGCGAACAGACCGATTCTGGGCCCCCTGGGCATAATGGATGACATCAGAGCACACTGGGTGCAGGCCTATGGCACAAAGCACACAAACTGGCTTAAAAATGGCCCCTAGACCCCCACCCACACGGGACCAGGCAATAAAATGGCCCCCACCCACATAGCAAGCCCCCAACACCACCCCAAAAAGTCGTAAAACACACAAAAATCACCACAATCCAATGCCATCCATGCCCTGGCCAGAATCATGTTAAAAAAAAAAATCAACAAAACAGTTGTATCATGCATGCACCCATAACTAAGCCTGGTGGTTTTCAATTCATGTGCAGAATTGTAATTTTTACAATTTCGCGAGTGCGAGATTGTTGCTGCGCGGGACACGAGCAGTGCGAACACAAGCAAAAACATCCCCAGCTCGCGAACTTGCAGATTTTCCCCCCAAAAAAGTCGAAAAAAAAGCAACACACACAAAAATCACCACAAACAAACAACATCAACTTACTTCTTTGTGAAATGAAATTTCGAATCCAAAAGTAATCCAAAAGGCCTCAAATCCAAATATCCAGCAGCAACCACAAAAAGTAATCCTTCCCAGTCAAGATCGAAATCAAAGTGGCCAGGAAATGGACTAAGCAATGGGAGGAGCTTGCTGGACAGGAACAGGAAGTTGGAGACTGGGGCACTTCCTTTACCCCTCCCCTTGTAATTTTTGTACTTTCGCGAGTGCGAGATTGTTGCTGCCCGCGCCGCGGACCGCGAGCAGTGCGAACACAAGAAAAAAATCCGCTTCGCGCGGATTTGCGTATTCTCGCCACATCCGCGAGAGTTCGCGGATTGCGGATTTTCCGAAAATACGAAAAATCTGCGAGCGTAACGGATTTTACGCCCATGCTTAGCAATTTACTCTACCTCGACGCGGTGATCCTATGGGTTGGAATGCCAGTCCCTGAGACAGTCTGATATTCCTCTCACAACTTGACTTGTTGATGAGTGGTGGGTCCCGGCAAGGTATCTAGTCACTGGGCACCCATTTTGTGGTTCCCTGTCATGAGGGAACTTTCTGTCCTCCATTTTGCCCTCTTCCTCTTATGGTGATGACGACACCCCCCTACCTCGAAGTCCCACTCTCTAACACTTGGTGGCCATCTTTGAATGGAGCCTTGATCTCAACCCCACTGGTAGTCTCTTTCCTTTTTGTTTTGCTGTCCCTCCCATCTTAAACTTTCATAACTCTTTTGGCAAATCAGACATAAGTCTTGGCCTCAACTCATGGTTGAACACAAGAGAGCACCTGCATTCCTGCACCTGAATTTGTCTCCATCTACTCATTTATGATTCTTACCCATGTATACCTGTAATGTCTAACGTATTTTTGTGCGCTATCCACACTACTCCTCTACTCTACCCCCATCTCTATTGCGTATATATGTATGCCTACATTATCTAACGTACCTAATACGCTATTTATGCGCCCTCACCCCACATCGTTGGCGTTTATCCTCTCCAAGTGACTCACTACATTTTCATTCTTTATTTAAATTTCCTGAATTTTCATCTTGGTGTGTTCTTTTCCTTTCATGTACTTTGATTTCTGCCTGGACTAAATGCAGCTCTACTCCCCTGTTCCTTAGCCCCCCTCTCCATTTTTCTGCTTTGATGGTATTTATGATTTATTTTACACGCTTCTTCTCTCTTTCCCCCTTCATGAGTTAATGCACTATCGTCATCATGCTTTCCATACTCTACTCTTTATATATTCTATCTGCCATATATGCCATTTTTTATTGTTGATTCTGTGCATTGTAAGGGGCTCCATCTGCATTATGTCTTCTGTATTCTACTGTTTGCTTTTTATGTTATGATTGTGCTAGGTGTTTTGATATGCTCCATCTTCCTCATATATGCATATGCTTTATCGCCATTTATGCCTTTGCTTACCTATCTTGTACCAGCATACTACCTCCGACTTGACATCCCTCTGTTATGATGGGCACTATCCTAGCCATATATGCTAAATCTGCCATATATGCCATATTTAAATGGTGACTCTATGCATTATGAGGTGCTCCATCGTCATTATGTCATCTATATTCTACTGTCTGCTCTTCTTGTTTTGTCCATGCCTGGTGTTTTGATGTGCTCCATCTTCCCCATATATGATTATATTGCCATTTATGCCTTCGCTTACTATTGATTTTGCATTAAACATGCTACCACCTAACTTATTTCCCTCGGCCTCTACCCACCCCCATCCATCTATCAGAGTTTGAACCTACCTAATTTGTCCACTGGTTACACCACACCTCTTTACCAGCTCCGCTTTTTACAGTCTGGATTTCCTCCTCTACCTGCTGCCCCTGCTTGGCTACAACCACACCTCTCACGGCCTCTGCTTTAGCTATTCATATCCCAACCCAATATTTACCCTCCCACTCAGAGTGGCCCAAGCGGTCTTTGCCTCACCCCGCTCCCCGCACTCTCTCCACACTCTCTCCCTACTCTCCCTACCATGCCTCCCCTCACATTTCCCCGTTCTACCTCATCCTCACCCATCTCAAAACTAGGCCCCAACTCCTGGTCTATCATATACCCTCCTCATCTCTCCAAACATGGGAAAAAAAACTTTAAACATAAACTTCTATGTCTACACCCTGAAATGCTTTTCGCGGATCACCACAATACCCACAACTTCTCTATTGTCACCAACTTCATCTTCTTCTCCAAACGCCCATCGAAGTGGGAAAGCCTATTCCTGCGACACCTCCCCATCACTGTCTCCCGCAAGATTCCTTACATTCTCAAACTATCCACCACTCCATCTTCCTCTTTCTTGGGTGAAGTTGACATCTCCATCTTCAAATCTGGAAACATCCTCATCCAAGCGTCTGAAAATCACCTCCACTTCTTTGAACATCACTTTAATGCACTATCCCAACTGCTCTCCCAGCTCTCTAATCCCCCCTCTCACCCCCACAACCCCTGGACTCCTCACCTCTCTTTTCTTCCCCCGCCCCCACCCCCACATCTCTTCTCTCTGACACACCCCAACTCCTGGATCCTTCACGAACCACGGTATCTCTCACCCCCCCACCAGAACTTACCCTCTACCCCCCATCTTCGACATCTATACCCAGCCTCTACCGACTTCCCCAGCCCTCAACTCCACCGCTACACCCCTTCCACTTGCACAATATCGCCTGATCACCAACCTCTACTGACTACCCCAACCCCCAACTACACCACCACCTCTAACACCCGTTCCCCCTGCACCCCCTTCCACCTGCACAGAATCACCCACTCCCACACCCTACACTACTGCTCCTGCCCAGCCTCAATTGGCCTCCCTGGCCTCCGTCTCTACCTCTATCTTTTGTTCTGGTTCTCAGCTCCCCCCCCTTACTCCCCACATGACTACACCCTCCTCTCTCCCAATCCTGAAAACTATTGCCTTTCACTACTCACATCCCCCACACCTAGCGTTTTTTTCTGTTACGAAACCCATGTCTCCCAAGCCCCTAATGTTAATGCACCCCTCACATCCCCTGCGCACATCGACTTGGCCATCCCCCTCTCGACTATCCTAATCCACTTAATGTCCCTGACCCGATCACTCCTCATTCCTTTAGCCCACACCCCTCTATTGCCCTTTCACCCTCTAACTCCCATTTCACCTCACTCTCTGATGCACTCTCTGCCCTCCCACCTCGCCAAATGACCCACACCTCCCCCTCATTTTCTCCCACACCTCCCACTTTGACCACTCCCTCTCTCCCTCCATCGGCCTCTCATTTATCCCATATATCCCTTAATACTCTGGGTACACCAACCCCTATTGACTCCCCGCCCCATCCTCCACCCATCACGAATTCCCCTTCCACGTCGACCACCATTGCCCCCCTTCCCTCCAAAAATGATCACGCCACACACCCTACTTCAAACTCCCTCCCCCCTCCAGTCTATCCCCCCTTCCGCTCATCAATCTCCGTCCCCTGAATTACGCTAACTCCTCTATCCTCCCAAATACTATCGATCCTCTTCACTCCTCACTTTTCACACAATCCCTCCTTAATATTGAACTACTCCTGATGTCCCTTGTCATTGATCTCGCCTCTCTCAGAACTGATGTCTCACTCCTCATTAAAGCCCACCCCTCTGCAAAGGCTCACACATTGGTCCCTTCGCTAATCTCTATCCCCCCATCATCACACACCGACTCCTCTACTCCTAATCCCCCCAAGAACTGCCCTCCTTGCACTGATGCTGTCACCAACACCAACACGTCTCCTTGCGATACCACTTACACCAGCACTCCACCTTGCCCTACCCTCCCTCGTAATCCCAATACCTCATCCACACCCACTGAACTCAGCAAAATCGCCCATGCCTTCAGTGCCAACACTTCCCACCCTCTATCTCATGACACATGCCCTCCATCCATTGAAATTGACCCCCTTAATAGCTCCTTAGCATCTCCCCAGGAATCCCGGCCTTCTACTCCCCCTAGCCTTCAGTCCACTATCCCTGTACTCCTGGGTACAAGCAGACTACCCCTTCTTCCTACATCACCTAGACTCCCACAACAACTAAAACCTGTACCCCCCGTCCCCCATCCCAATTACCCAACCCCACCCCCCTTTCATGCATGCTGATTAACTGCCGATCCGCCTCCTGCCACGCAACTGAGATTGCGGAAACTATTCTCAGTGAAAACATAGACATAGCATTCCTTACTGAAACCTGGCTGAACCCCCATTCCACTCCTATTCTAGATCTGCTGATTCCCCCTGGTTATCTCATCATTAAAAAAGATAGAAGTGAACAAATAGGAGGGGGCCTTGCCATTATCTTCAGAGATAATCTTAATATCTCGCTTGTCCAACTGCAAGACCCATCCACATTTGAATACCTCTGCACAGACATCAATACCCAAGGCTTCCCTACCATTAGGCTTCACACCATCTACCACCCCCCTGGAAACTCCATCTCCTGTACTGAAGAGATGTCTGATCTTATTACGCTAGCGTCACTATCCCACTCTAAAAACATCTTTCTAGGAGACTACAACATCCACTGGAATAAAAATGACGACCCTGTGGTCTCCCGGTTTAGCGATATCATGGACATTACCGACCTGATCCAACTCTGCCAATCCCCAACTCACACCAAAGGTGCCACCCTTGATTCTATCCTGACTAACAAGGATCTCGCCTCCCTCTCAAAGATCCTTCCAGTAGACTGGTCCGACCATCACCTTATCCTCTTCAACTTAAATGGTTCCATTATACACCCGACCCCCACAGGCAATTTACCTTTGAAACCTACTCGTAAACTTCACCTCATTCCGCTGGGCGAATTGGAATCCACCATTAAATCTCGCTTACTTCTTCCCCCTCTCTCACATAGCACCAACGACCTAAGAGAACACTACAACAATTCGTTTTGTGATGCCCTGGATCAAATTGCCCCTATTAAATACAAACAAGAAAAAACATCCCACCAAAATCCTGGTTCAACTCGGACCTTAACATGGAAAGACGGGCACTCAGGCATTTAGAACGTACCTGGAGGAATCATCCCACCACTGACAATTTGGTGCTTCTGAGAAATGCTAGGGCACAATACAAAAAACACATCTTCAATGAAAAGGCCTCCTATCTCCGTACGCTGCTAGATCATGACAGAAACCGCCCCAGAGAACTCTTTAACATTATTAAAAAACAAACCTCCTCTGGCCCTCCCAAAATACTAGCCACTATTGAAAGATGTGAAGAAATAGCAAGCTTCTTCTCCAACGAAGTCAACGCGATCGAACTTCCCTTTGCCGCCACCCCCCTCTCACCTCAACCTCCCCTCAAACAACACCTCCTCCCTAACATTCATAGCACTAGCTCGCTCTCTTCTCCCCCGTTTCAAGACATCTTCCAACCACTCGCAGTACCCCCCCTCCCAGGCTCCGCTCTCATACACCACCAAACTAAAAACAATGCCTCCTGGAGCCAATTCTCCCCTGTCTCTGAAACAGCTATCACCAATATCATCTCTAAACTCAAACCATCCTCTCACACTAAAGACCCTCCCCCCTCTCACCTGGTCCAAGAATTCAAACACATCATTGCCCCGCTTTGGACCAACATCATCAACTCCTCTCTCTCCACGGGCTGTGTTCCTGCCTCCCTTCAATTAGGTCAAATCTCCCCCATCCTCAAATACTCCTCAGCTGACCCCAATGACCTCAACAACCTACGCCCCATCTCTAACCTTCCCTTCCTCTCAAAAGCCCTGGAAAAATGTGTCCTTTCCCAACTAGATAACCATATCATCTCTTTCAATTTCCTTGACATGTTCCAATCAGGCTACAGAAAAGGATGCAGTTCTGAAACGGCCATGCTCAATATTACTGATAACATTCACCGCTCTCTAGAAAGAGGTGAATCCTCTCTACTAATCCTCCTTGACCTTCGATACTGTACACCATCCCACCCTCCTTAACTCCCTTAAAATTCGATTTGGTTTTGAGAGCACCGTACTCGAATGGTTCTCCTCGTTCCTTCAAAACAGATCCCAACAAATTAAGCTCAGTCAATGCCTCTCCAAACCCCAACCGGTCTCACTTGGCGTTCC
Organism: Lissotriton helveticus; assembly: GCF_964261635.1. Classification (NCBI taxonomy): domain Eukaryota; kingdom Metazoa; phylum Chordata; class Amphibia; order Caudata; family Salamandridae; genus Lissotriton; species Lissotriton helveticus. The sequence goes on along the minus strand of NC_136073.1, from coordinate 368,738,845 downwards.
ACAAGGCTCTATCCTCTCCCCCACACTATTCAATCTATTCATGGAACCACTCACCCTCATTCTCAAACAAGCCAAAATATCCTACCACCTCTATGCCGACGACACCCAACTTTACTACAAGATCAAATCCCACAATGACATCCTTCACCTCAACGACACATTGAATAAAGTTCAAGCCTGGTTCCACCTCAATCATCTCAAACTGAACCCTAAAAACACTGAAATCATCCTATTTAGTCCCAAGAGCAACTCTCTCCCTATTTAATTCTGGATCAACGATATCACAGCTCTCAACTGCCCCCTCTCCACCTCGAACTCTGTCAAATCACTAGGCATCAGTATTGATCTAAACTTGAATCTCATCCCACACATTAAAAATGCTAGCAAAAGTGCCCTTTTCACCCTTCATCACCTCAAAAAACTAAAACCTTTTATTCCTGCCGATGACTTTAGAATCGTTGTCCAATCACTTGTCCTGTCTAAAATTGATTATGCTAACGCAACACTCGCTGGCACCCCTAAAATCCACCTGGCACCGATTAAATGTGTTCTCAACCTTGCCGCCAGAATTATCTCCGATTGTAAAAAATTCGACCACATATCTCCTGTCCTGAAAAACCTCAACTGGCTCCCAATCGAAGGAAGATCCACATACAAGATTGCATGTATCACGTACAAAGCCCTCCACCTAAACACCCCCTCTTTTCTGGCTGAAAAACTACAAAAAGCTGGGTGCTCTAGGTCCCTTAGGAGCACGAACTCCCTTGTCCTAATCCCTCCCAAACTCAAATGCAAAAAGGCCCAATCCCGTGCATTCTCTGGTAATGCCCCTACGATTTGGAACTCTCTCCCCAAAGATCTCCGTTGCAACCCCTCCTACCCTCTTTTAAAAAAAAGGCTCAAATCACTTCTTCTCAACAAATAATGGAGCACCTAATGTCTCTGATTCGAGTGCTGCCCGACTCCTGCCCCCCTGCTTTCCCTTCACCCCACCCCTTTTCTCACCTCTCTAACCTCCTCTCCTCCTGTTTCTCACCCCCTATTTCTCCGACTCTCTATACCCTCCATCCTCTTTTCATTCTCCTTGCCTCTCCTCCCCACTTTTATCCTCCAGGAGTATTATGCCGTCTTATTTGGCTTTCCATGTGAATGTAATGTTTTGGATTTTTCATGATTAATGCACACTGTGAACTATTTCGTGTATGTATATCGACCTTGTAAAGCGCTCTGAGACCCTCGGGTCCAGTAGCGCTATATAAAACTCTCTAAATAAATAAATAAATAAATAAATACTGAGAGACACATAGTCGACCATCAGGTTGTTAAGCAATTTCAAACTATCCTTGGTTACACAGGTGGTTATACGGCGAGGGTACTGTAAAGATGAATCCAACAGCCAAAGTACTTTCCTTGAAGATTTAATAAAGTGTTACAGCATACAGGACTAAAGGGCCCAGAGGATCAGCACCGACTGATTCAGGTGTTCCAATCCACTGTCCACCACATTCTAAGTACTACAAGCACCAACAGAATGCCCTACATTCTATACCGTATAATAAGAAAATACAGAGCCTAAAATAAGTTCGCAATAATAACAATTCGAAATAGCATAACACCACATATCTCCCCTCATTTGAAAGAACAAAGAAAAAGAAAAGAGAATAAAGAGATTACAAAAAATAATTGATCATATAATGTCTTGGGAATTCTTCTTGTTCTGGAGCTTCTCCGTACACCTTGAACACCAGAATCCATTTTTTGTGACCTTGAATCACTATTGTCTGGTTTTGCCTAATCGAGACACATTCCACCACTGTCCATTGTTTAGTTTCACAGTGTGATCTTTAATGTCAACAATACAACTGGGTTCTCTGAGTTAAGACTTCTCTTTTTGCAATAACAATGGGGCTTTAACCCGAACATACTCACCCACTGAAAACCTTGCTTCTTTTCTTTTTTTAGGATCCTTTCCTTTTCATACTTTTCACGATTTATGTAGTCACTGGTACACTTTGCTTTTCTGGACTCATGTGACACACTACAATCACCTCCAAGCGCTCTTATCTTCCAAAATGGATTAGGAGAAAAAACAGCGTTTCTCCCTCTCATTAATTCAAATGGCACAGCACCTGATACAGAATGTGGAGTAGTTCTATAAGCCCAAACCACATCTTACTGCTGTCTCACAGTCACCTCTTCCTTTAACTGAACTCTGTATACATTCAACTAATACCCTGTTAAACCTCTCAACTCTTCCATTAGCCTGCGGGTGATAAAATGGTGTGTGTAGATGCTTCACCCCTAACTTTCATAAAAACTCTTGAATACTGGAAGATATGAATTGTACGCCATTATCTGTCAACAATTCCTCAGGTACTCCTTTACTAAAAACTACTTGCAGAAAATGAATGACAAATTTGGTGTTAGGTTCTGAGATCCCTCTCACTTCCACCCACCTGGACAAGTGATCTATTAATACAATAAACTATTTCATAAAATTAGGCAGAATATGAAAAGGACCTAAAAAATCCACCGCAACTCTTTGCCAAACTCTGTCAGGACATAGAACTGGTTTAGACACAGGTGTAGATGTTGCCAAGCGCTTATCACTATAAGAATAGTGTACACAAACTCTAACCATGGTTCCCACATCACAATCCATGCTGGCCCACCAAAAGTCATTCCTAAATCTGCGTTTGGTGGCAGTCATTCCTAATTGACCACTATGAGCGGTTTTCATTATCCTTTGTTTGAAATTATTTGGAGGAACTAGTTTACCTCCCCTCACCAGTAAACTATTTTCAATAGAAAGTTCATCAGCAATCTTGCAATAGGGTTGTAGTTTAGACACTAAAGATTTCTCTTTAGGCTAGCCATGAACCACAAATTCCATAACTTGTTTCAAATTAGGATAATTAGTTAAGACATCTTGCCACACATCCATGTTAGGACAGATCACAGTGTCATCCACATTAGCAATTATTCATTCTTCCATGTCCTCTTGCTCCAATGAAAAATGATGTCTTCTACAGGAAGTCTAGATAGAAAATCTGCTTTAACATTCTTGCCACCGGCATTATAATGTACTGAAAAATTGAATTCTAACAACTTGGTAGCCAACCTTGGAAGTCTAGCCGTAGTTATTTAAATCTTGTTACCTGAAAGGATGTCTACCAAAGGTTTATGGTCGGTTCTCAACCAAAACTTCCTTCCCCACACATAAGATTAAAGGTTTTCAACTCCCCACACACATGCCAGCATTTCCCTTTCAATTTTCCAAATACCTCAACTTTACATCCTTCATTCTCCTTGATGCAAATCCCACAGTTACTTGTTTGTTACCAATTATCTGGGAGAACACTGCACCCATTCCGTACGAACTGGAATCCACTGTAATGTATGCATCACGACCCTCAACAAATGTCTGAAGAGCTGGGGCAGCTAAAATGCACTCTTTGATGAGTAGAACATGTGGCAGCACCCAAACCTGACTTTGGTCGCGCAGTGGGGAGATTACTTATTGGGATTAAAATATTGGCACTATTAGAGACCTACCAACTGAGAATCCGAATGTACAGGTTCTCGAATTCAAGAGACACACTCGGATTTATTTAATACATTTTTATAATAATGATTTTAACTCTGTTCCCAATAAAAATTTCATAGCGCTCTCTAAGATCTTACGTAATCTGGAACTAAATTCAGACATAGATGAGGAGACAGGGATCCTCATCGGGGGGATTTCAATGCGAAAATTACAAAGAAACATCGATCAGGGGAAAAAACTCAATTAGATCAAGCGGAACGAAGGGGCACTGAATTAGAAAACTTGTTAACCGAGCACATTCTTAGAAATGCTTTAGAAGCAGATCACATGTCTAGTGCTCATTACGCCCCCACATTTAGGGGTAGAGATTGTCTTTCAACCATTGATTTTATTTTTATGTCCCCCCACTTTATAGACTGTATAACAAAGTCTACAGTATTGGAAACATCATTTGGAGACCACAATCCTCTTATAGTTACCTTACACTTAGGGCCAAGCCCTGTGTATGCTAATTTAAATGGTGCAAGAGATATCACACCCTCTGGAGACGGCTTGCGATTGAAATGGAGGGGAGTTGACAGCGGGGCTATATTAGATACTGTGAAAAAGGAACATTCCCACCTGATTAACTCCTGTCTATCCTGTGATGGGAATTGCCTCAGGATAATTGCAGACTTTGGCAAATTATGTCTTGTTATAAAAACCTGCTTATCAGTCCCGCTGCCAAAGAAAGAGAAAGACCCAAGGTGGTTTGACCCCGCCTGCTCATCAGCAAACAGGGCACTGCGTAGGGCATTAACTACTAAACCCAGATGTACAGCAGAGGTACAGGTGGCAAGGAAACATTATAAACTTATAATTGCCGAACGGAAAACTGCATTACTGATGGAGCAGTGGGAGTCACTGGTCGGAAGTACAAACCAGAAGAGCAGTGGCCCCTTCTGGACAGCCGTCAGGAAAATGCGAGATATGGGCAAACATTTAACTCTGACTAGCTGTAACATAACCTGCAGTGTATGGGAGGCCCATTTCTCTAAAATATATGCTACAACAACCAAGGAGACAATAAGTTTTGTTCCTGGTAGTCTGTGTTGTTTACAGATTGGTCTCCATGAGATAGAAGTAGCCATCAGACAGAGCCTTGGCAACAAGGCTCCTGGTCCCAATGGACTCCCTATAGATGTTATTAAGTTTAGCCCGGATTTATGGGCACCAATCCTTTTTAATGTTTTTAACAGCTTGCCCTCAGTGCCTATACCCAATACCTGGTCCACTAGTACGATAGTCCCAATCTTCAAAAAGGGCGATAGGTCAGACCGGCCAACTATCGACCGATCTCACTCTTGGATAACACCTTAAAGATTTTGGGGCGAGTCCTCTACAACAGGGTGTTAGAGTGGGCAGAAGATAGTGAATTATTGGACCCCTGTCAGATGGGATTTAGGAGCAAGGTGGGTACAGTGGAGCAATGTTTGAATTTGAAGTTTGTAATTGACAAGTATAACATCGCTCGATCGTCCCCTATCTATCTTGCATTTATGGATCTTTCATCCGCCTTCGATCTGGTCAACAGATGCAAACTTTGGTCCATTCTTTTGGACTATGGATTGGATGAGGCTCTTGTTAACTTTCTGGCCTACCTCCATACTGACCTTAAGGCACAGTTTAGGATCGGGATGGGCGGGGAAGTTTCTGGACCTATTAAAGTAGGCAGGGGGGTCAGACAGGGGTGCGTTTTAGCACCCCTGCTGCTTTTTATCATTTACATCAATGGTTTAGCTAAATCTTTAAAACAGGTGACTCCAGATGTGCCAATAATCCAGGGGCAACTTTTACTGGTTCTTTTATACGCAGATGATGCGGTCCTTATGGGCCGCACACCCAATGCCCTCCGCCAACTTGTTAAAAATTTTGTTCAATATATGGAGGCGCTAGACTTGCGTGTGAATTTTAAAAAATCTTTTATCATGACATGTGGCCCAGGGAAACGGAAGCTCAATACCATCTATGTAGGGACAGATAAATTAGAATTTGTAAATATATTTCCATATTTAGGGTTGTCTTTCGCTGCGAACGGCTCGTGGAGTGGGCATCTGGCCCACGCCACGGGCAAGTTCTCGAAAGCCACCAACTCTGTCTTGAGCTTGCCACGCCCAAAGAAAATAGGAGCCACTAGAGCTATTTTAAAAAGTTTTTGGTTACAGTGCATACCAGTAGCCACATATGGGGCTGAGGTTTGAGGTTTGGGTTAAGTCCCAGTATTCAACGGGAAGAAAACCGATTTTGTAGAAAAATACTGGGTGCCCCAATCTCATCCTCTGAGTTTATATGTCACAAAGAATTAAACCTCCCCCATGCATGTGATTTTATAAGGACAAGGCCAGCTCTATTCTGGCTTAGGATCTGGAGGAATATCTCAGCTGCCCTAACACAGGATATCATAAAAGACTGTCTTAAATGTGAAAAGGGCTTAGCTATCCCCTGGCTTGCGGGAGTTTTAAAGACACTGTGTGCCGTGGGTAGGGGAGATCTTTTCTCCGACCCATCTAAGATCGAGCCAAAAGATAAGAATGAGGTTAAACTAGCACTATATGCACTTTATAACTCAGAAAGAACGGGAAGGGAATCACTCAAATCTACTGTTGTGACATACATGGGGAATGAACTGTGTAGGCAACTGCTCCCACCATATCTTACTCTCCCCATGACCAACTGGGAAAGATCACTGTTATTCCGCCTAAGGGCAGGCTCTGTGAAATTTTTATTGGGCTTTCCTTTGGGCTATCATCATACAGCACATTACAACCCATGCCCGTGTGATGGGATAAGCACACAGAATGATTTGCACTTCCTATTTTTCTGTAAATTTTATTTAAATTATATTAACTGGTTTTTAACTCCATATTTTAGAAAACGAAGACCCCTCTCTTTAGCGGAGTCTTATTTAATGTTGCTTTCTTTGGACACAGATGAATTGACTTTTCGAACTAGCACTTTCTTGAGACTGATGACTCGTGTACGTAAAATGATGGAAAACCCCTGAAAAATTAGATTAATGAGAGCTGTATAAATTTGAAGGATTATGATTACTGTAAATAGATTTGTATAGAAAATGGGACTGTTTTTATTGGATGCACTTTTATGAATTTTATGAAATTCAAATAAAGGTCTTTTGAATTGACTTGAATTGAGTAGAACATGTTCCTGACAAGTGGCAGTCAAAATGAAATCAGATCCCTTCTTTAGTAAAATCCTGAAACACTCAGTAAGATTGGCACAATTATTTATGAACTTAGCATAAAACTCATAGACCAAGAAAAGATTGTAACTGATCTTTATCTACTGGATGTGGGGCATTAACTATGCCTTCTACAATGCTGGGTTTTGGTTTAACACCATCCATAGCAAGAATATGGCCTAAATACTCAATTTTGTTCACTGCAGAAATGAATTTGTCCTCCCTTATTGTTACACCATTATTTTGAAGTGTTTGAAAAACTTGTTCCACCACCTGATTATGTTCATCTTCTGTCTCAGTATGAACTAGAAAATCATCCTGGAATACCACGGCATTAGGTACATTTTGAAACATCCTGGTCATAATTTTTTAAAACACAGAAGCATCCGAAGCCAGTCTAAATGGCATGCAACAAAATTAAAACGTACCATCAGGTGTCACAAAAGCTGTTAAATGGCGAAATTGCTCATTCAAAACTACCTGATGGTACGTTGAACGCAAATCCAATTTCGAGAACCACTTGGACTGACCTACAGCTGTAATGAGATCATCAATGCGTGGTAATGGAAAATTCTCCTCTCAGATGGCCCTGTTAAGAGACCTTAAACCTACACATAAACATAGTTCCCCAGATGATTTCTTGGCTAAAACAATGGAGATAACCATAACGTGGCATCGGCGTTTTCAATAATACCATCAGTTTGCATTTTATTTAATATTGTAGTAAGTTCATTTCTTTTGCTTTGTGGAACATTTCTAAGTTTGTGTTTCACAGGAGACACAACCTCTTTAACCTTAATAATATGTGAAAAATGTTTGATCTTACCAACTTTATCCTGAAAAACATTCTCAAACTTTTGTTTTTATTGATTGAGTTCAGAAATGAAGTATACTAAGGTAACACAAGTTTTCTGGCCCGGTTTGATAATCATACCAAATTCTGCCTGGTGCCACCACCCCAACATATTAATACCTTTGTAAGCTACATACACCTTGCCATGAATGGATTTGTTTTCAAAAGTGATAGCCGCCCACAAATATCCTCCTAAATCTATTCCACTGCCTTCAAATGCGGGGAACATCCATGACAACACTGTCAAAACACCGTGCTGCCATTACCACGCGTCTTTTACAATGCAAGTCGTTACCACGACTTGCGCTGGAGGGCGCTCTAGACTAAGGAATAGTAGATTTACTATTCCAACACCTTCCCTACTGTAACTAGGCTGGAGTTGGAATAGTAAATGTTACTATTCCAAAGTCCAGCACCCTACAGGGCAAGTCGTGGTAACGACTTGCGTTGTAAAATATGCGTTGTGATGTATTGCGATCTAAAAGATCGCGTTGTAACATCATACAACCTTCAAATGCAGTAGTAATAACATCAGGAGGTATCAGTGCCATATGTGACCAAGATTGTTTGTACCTATCCATTAAAATAATAATAATTCTTGCTCCTGAATCAATGAGTAAAGGAATATCAGAGCCTTCAATTTTTATGTGTACTAAAAGATCTCCATATTTCTTTTCTGTATGTACATTGTTAATTTTTAGGCACTCCACAGATAGTGCTAATTCTTCCACTTTTTTTTCAATATTCTCTTCTTCATCCGAAGTCACATGCTCCTGAATACTCCTAACAGGAACATGTCTGCCACTCCTGCTAATCTTTCCAAAATGATTCAGTCTCCTACACCTCAAACATTCTTGTGCAGCATCTGGAAAAAATTTGTAATTTGAATTTTTTTTGTAACCCTTTTATTATAGTTTTCTGATGCGGACAGAGTATACGAGCATCAATAACAACATTTACAGTTTTTCATCAAACAATTACATTATAGTGCTAGTATTATGAATGAGTGAGTATATTGAGTGTTTGTGTGTATTTATTGTCTTCCATACTAGGCTTGTGTGTGGCTGGCTGCACTCAATCTGTAGTGATGTGTTTGGGTATTAGGATCTCATCAGAGTAAGTCTGCCGCAGATGTAAGAGTATGCGAGTATCGTTTTGAGCACATCTACTGGGGGGGGGGGTAACTTGAGGCGCTGGAGTCAGGGACAGGGTGCAGGGTTGTACCTTCAAGTGTTTTTCCGTGATCTGTGGTTCTCTAGTGGTTGCTTTTTGTAATTTGACATATGAGATGTAGAACCACATCTGAAACATTGCAAACTACAGTAACTGCATCCAGAAACTACATTTTTTCCACCTCTGGCATTGATATCACCTAAATATTTTCCTTTCATAGGCTTAACGTCATTGACATTAGACGTATGTAAACTGTTACTAGAATGATTGATACTCCCTACAGTATTGAAAGTAGTGTTGGTTTCTAACTGTTTGGAATCTAACTCTGAACACTCAATTCTTTTGGCTATGTCGATGGTTTCATCCAAAGAAGGGTTTTTGCAGGATAATAACTTTTGCTGAATCTTCTTAGAAAAGCATCTACATACTATTTGATCACTTAATAAATGAGATGTAAAGCTCTCAATATCACAATAACTAGCCAGTACCTTCAAAGTAGTGACCTAAGTGTCAATAGCCTCATTGGGGCCCTGAACACGGGTGAAACTTTGTATCTGTGCACCACTAAATTAACTTTTTCCTCAAAATATTTACTCAATTGTTTTACAGCTAATTGATATTCATCCAAATCCCCACTGTCATGACCAGAATATTCAGGTAAATGATCAAATACATTTTGACCTTCAATCCATAAGTTGTAGTAAAGTAGACTGCGTTTCCTATCCGGTTCGACTTTCAGTCCATCAATTTCACCCAAATATGCATTGAACGATCTAAACCATAACCATCATTTTAATGGAGGTTCACCAGGTTCCCGTAAAAACTGATTGGGAGGTGTTACGGTTTGCCTGTAAGAGAACAAAGGGAAGGAAAAAAATAATGAAGAAAGATCAGCTTGCTCAGTATAATAATATTGTAAAATTTCTTGTGAGCTTTAGAAGAATAGCTTGAATGATGACTCCTGTATGTTATTGTAAAGTAAAGTAAAGCAAAGAAAATGTTGATCCTTTGGTCACTGTAGGAAGGTGTGTCAATCACTGTGTTAGCACATAGATGGAAAGATGTGTAGAAGTCTTAATCACAGTAGAAGAATAAGGTGTGAGGATCACCAAATCCGCATCACTTGTGCCACTTGACAACAAAAAGATAACTGTATGTGTACTCCAAAGTTAGTGTGCTAGATGTCAGCAGGAAGTCAATAAACTTCATGCACATGCGTAATAAATCGGATGACGTTTCACAGTCAACACGTAGGCGAGAGAAGCCAGAGCAGTCCACTACAGAAATCAGCAATAGAAATCCACTGTTGTTGAAACGGTCGGAGTGATCTCCCACGGCCAAAACAGAGATTGAAAAACTTCAACTGCGATGTGCAGGCATTTCTATGGCAGAAGCTCAGTGCACAAGAAAGATCTGGCTCGCGCTTCAAGGATATGGAGCGTGAGAGCTTGCTGCACGAGCACGAGAATGGCCAGTACAATATGCTTTCAAATGAAGCGGAGTAAGTACACATGAAAAATATGTCTAAACAAAACAGCGCTGAGTTGGACATGAGTTGGCAGAAGGAAACTAGAAAAAAAATACTTTTGTAGATCCCTGATCCCTTAAGTAAAACAAATGAAAACAGTACCTTTTTTAATAACAATGAAGGCAGAACAACAGCTTGAAGCACAAAAATCTTGCTGAATCCTCATCCCATACTTGTCACCATATTTGTAAAGATGAATCCAACAGTCAACATAGTTTCCTTGAAGATTTAATAAATAAAGTATAACAGCATACAGGACTAAATGGCCTAGAGGATCAGCACCAACCGAATCAGGTGTTCCAATCCACTGTCCACCACATGTTAACTACTACATAACACTTGATACAAGCACCAACAGAGTGCCCTACATTCTATACTGTATAATAAGAAAATATACTGCCAATAAAATAAGTTTTCAATAATAACAATTCTAAATAGCAGAACACCAAAGGTACTCTATCTACATTATGTCCACTCTATCTCTTTGCGCCCCTTGCTCTGTCCTGAGTATTACCTTTAGTTGCCAGGAGCTACTACCTTCAATTTGCAGCACTTCAAACCCCTCTACTTCAGAAAAGTAGTGTGGTCTTTGTAGTAGCGAGGTATGAGAAGAATGAATGTCCAAAAAGTATCCGATGAAGCAAATAAGGGTATTTGCTATTTTATTTAAATATATAAGTATCCATGCAAGGGAGCCCACGACAGAGGTTGTTGATGCAGGAACCACCAACAGCAAACTGACGTGGAGGAACAGAATTCATAAGGAAATAGAATAAATAAGGATATTTGCTATTTTATTCAAATATATAAGTATCCATGCAAGGGAGCCCACGACAGAGGTTGTTGATGCTGGAACCACCAACAGCAAACTGACGTGGAGGAACAGAATTCATAAGGAAATAGAATACATAGACACTCTAATAAGAATGTACATAGGAAAGAACTATAAAGTTAAAGACACAGTAATATAGAATACTACAGTCTTCTAAAAAGTGGCTAAAAATCTTATGGAATCTTTAGCCACTTTTTAGAGAGAATAGATTTTAAAATGTTGGCTTTTCCACAATTTTTTACAGGATTTCAGGGGGCTAAGGAGCCTTCTAATACACCTGAAACCTATGCATTTTGCTACACTATAAAATGATGTAATATTTTTGGAAGGACTATTCAGAACCAGCTTTAAAATCGATGTGTTTTATGATTATTTTTAAATACGTACTGTAAAATACACAATTTAGTTTAATTTCTTTTAATTGTTTTTGTGGCTATCATCCTAAAACTCTTCATGGAACTTAATTTCACTTAGTTTCCCATGTGTTATTTTCACACATCTGTTTATTTGAGTTTTGAGAAAGCAACCAACATTTGTTACAACATGCACTGCTCTATACATCGTATTGCATTCAAGAATAGCCTGTAACCCCCAGGCCTCTTCCCTCATCCCACTACTCCCTCTCCATATGCTGAATATGTGGCACACCACTGCAAGTAAGTTCAGAGTCAATCTGGATCAGTCCCCTATAAGAGTTCCAGTTGCTCCAAATTTCTCCTCATTTTCAGGGACCCCTGCCTCTGTAGACCACTTTATTGGCTAACATGCACCTTTCCTTGTCACGGTCCCAGGACCCGAGATCTGGGGCATGTCCTGTGTCTGTTCACCACCATCAGACCCAGAGACAACCATATCGGCTGAGCCCTAGTTACACGGGCCCATCCCCATATATTGAGAACACATTGTTTTGCCAAGATTGTCAGACCCCTCCCACCCCAGACATTCCACAATTTGTGTCGAGGAGATTTGTACTATAGTGTGATCTCAATGGTTATGTAGTAAAGATCCAGTCTGACCGTAACCTCGCAGGCATAGATCTGTGGCAACCTAACCCGTCTTATACAAGGCAGTTTGGGAATAGTAGGAGTAGTGGAGGAACAGCCCTTGGACCAGTGTGGAGCCGAATTTTATGGCCACCTCTCTAGGGGCACCAAGGGCCTCCTCCCCATCTTTGAGGTCCCGCACATGTTTCTCCCATTGTTCCCTCGATTGTTGTAAGGTGTCAGGAGCGTGGTTTACACTCTTTTTTTTGTAATCAGGGACATGGCTTTCTTGGGCATGAGGTCACCCAATAGGCAGTCCTCCAGAGGGGAGGATTCTGACAGCTCTGAACCCTTCTGTAGTACAGCCCACAAATAATGTCTCAGTTGCAGGCAGCTGTAGGTATCAGAGGCCGACAAATGGTACTCTGTGATTAAGTCTTGGAGAGGAAGTACATCACATTTTACCTACACCTCTCCTACTGTAGAAATACTAATTGAATCCCTCTTGGCAAAACCCGTCAGCCTCCTCAGGGTCCCCAGCGTCTCCGTGTTCCAGAGTGTGGTGGACTGCATAATTATGTTTTCCCATCCCAGATGAGCTTTCACTTCTTTCCTGATTTTGACCACTGCTCTGTTAGGGTTAGGTAGACCATACATGGCCTTCATGTATCCCCTAACTCCCAGTACATGTCTATCTATTCAGAGTGCTGCTTCGGTGTGCAGCAACTAGGCCCAATAAGTAACCATAATTAATTGTGCCAGCTAATAATACTTTTGCATATCCTGGAGGGAATTGCCTGCCTCGTACTAGCCTCTCATTAGTTTGGGCAGGGCAATCCGTGCTGGGCCCCCATTTCATAGTGATAGTTTGACTTCTGCCTTAAATACGCCTTGGGGTGTAGGACGTAGCAATATCATTTTAAACAGAGCCAATGCTCACCAACGCCTGTATACCCTTTGTATTACTTGCGCAATGGGGCCAGGTTCCGCTCATAAAAAAGCACAGAGTAAGGCATTATATATATTCTTAGGTAGCAGATCCCATTCCGCGCAACAGTCACCTTGCAGTCCGGCAGTATTCGTGGAATGTCGCTCCACGGTGAACACATTAGGGACTTAATTTATAATGTATAGTGAATATTTACCAAAATTTGTGATTATCTGCAAGTCTGCCTACTGTTGGTAACAGGTCGTTGACATAGAATAGCACATTATCTGCATACAACACTATTTTATCTTTCCAGCTCTTGCCCAGTGCAAACTTCTAACTAGTGGGCCTTCATGTATCCACGCAGCCAGAGGCTCCAACGCCAGAGCGTAGATCATAGGAGACAGGGGGCAGCTGGAGTTTTAATTTTGAGGGGTACTCCCCGTTCCTCCTAACCCTGACTAGTGGGTTGGTGTAAGGCAGGCTGGCCCAATGTGTAAATTGAGGGCCAAATCCCAGTTTGTCTTGCACCCTCAAATATATAGTTCCACGCCAGCGTATTGAATCGCATTTTGACATCCAGTGACATTACCCTAGCTTTTTCACTTAAGGGGTCTCTCTGTGCCAGCACTCCATAGGGGCATCAGAGATTGAGCCTTGTGCCTGATTGATTCAGGTGGATCAGTGAGTGGATCACTCTTCTGATCCGTGTTGCTAACACTTTGGCCAGAATTGTGATGCTGCCATTCAACAGGTAAATGGGCCTATAGGAGATGCATTCCTTTGGGGGCTTCCCTTCTTTGTACAGCTACTATGGTGGCGAGCCTTTGGTCTTGTGATAGAGAACCCTGATTTTTGCTTTTTTGTGCATAGTTAATAGGTGCTGTGCAAGTTTGTGCCTGCATTTTACAAAGCCCAATTATCAGACTGCTCCTAATTTGTGGATGTGATGCTCATGATGCTGCAACAGGACAATGAGATCATTGCAATTACAAAATTGAGGATAAAAGAAGAGGAAAAGTTGAGGAGATTCAAGGCATCACCCAAGAGCATACAAATAATGAAATTGTTCTACAAAAGGAAAATGTGCTTTTACAAAATAGTTTGGATTGATTTAAAAAACATTTTGAGGGACAACTATCTTTCCATTTTTGGTTTACCTGAAGACTCAAAGATCAACAAGGTACTAAAACTTCAGCAACTGAAATATTAAAAGAGATTATTGGGGAATGACATTGAAATAAGACGGGGGTGCTATCAGACCCGTATTGCTTCTACCCGGGCTAAAATTTACTCTAATAAAAAGGAGGAGAATGCCTTAATACACAGATGCTTGCGATTTCCGTATGAAGAGGAACCATGAGTGACCATATGCAGGGCCCGAGTGGACCCTCGAAAAAGAAAGCAAAGATATATTGTGCACCACTACAGAGGAACTTTCTACATAGGATCATTTGCCCTGGAGAAAATATAGATTCTATTCTACATCTTAGTCCTTTGAAACAAGACAACATAACCTTCCTACTAATACTGGATCTCAGTGAAAGGCCCAGTATGAATATTCATAAACCTTCAGATACTCCTTTGCTATTCCACCAATTCTGAAAAGTTACACTTGGTGGTCCTGAAGAAGGTGGAGTCTTAATATACTTTCCACTGAAACGTATGTAGACCAGCACATCAATACTCCACTCTACAACACAGCAATGGTTGAAAAAGACAGTTCTTTTCCCGCTGTGTTCGGACAGTGAGTCTAATTCTAGGTTGGGAAAGGTATGATTGATAGTTTTGATTGTATGAGTGTGTGTGTGTGAGGAGAGAGTGGAGACATATGCATGGGGTTATGGAAAATTAATTGAAAGTATTTATTTAGTATATATATATTGTTCAACAATATTAGTTGCTTTGTGGTTTCTGAGGTACTTATACCCAAAAGATCACTTCCAAATAGGAAATGACAAACAGCACCTAAACGTTTTTATCAATATATTGGATCAATGTGTGCAATTATATATATGCATTCTGTGTATTTATGTTTTTTCACTGAATAATTAGAGGAACACATTGTACAGCACTTTATGAATAGTATGTGTTTATCTATTGATGTATTTTCTTTAACTCTTTTTATTAATAAACATCGACTTCATTTAGGAAATAGAGTACATTACAATCAGGTAGGCAATTCACTCAGGCACATGCAATTTGGCAATGATACAGCACAATACACACAGTGGGATAGTTTAAGGAGCGAGCATGTCATCAGAGGTAGGTTGCAGTGGTGGGGTACAGATGTCACCCCTGTAGCGATTCCAAGGCCCCCATATCCGGAACCACTTCCCAGGGCAGCCTCGGGCCACATAGACAGTCTTCTCACGAAACATGCACTAGTCCAAGCTGGCCTTCCAATCTCTTAGTGTTGGAGGGGCGGCTGCCCCCCAAGCCAGGACTATATTTCTCTTAGCCACCATAAAACCTAGCGTGGCCCACTGTGTTTGGTGTGTGTTCATGTCAGTGGTTCCCACACATTGAGCAAGGACCTACGCACCTCTGGGAGCAATGGGATTCCCAGGACTGTCCCTATCACTCCATGAATTTCTCTCCAGTAGGACTGGACAAGTGAGCATTTCCATATTATATGCAGGAACGTGCCCAGCTGGCCACACCTCCTGCGACAGTCTCCCGTTGGCGCCCTTCCCATCAATACCAGTCTAGGTCCAGTCATGTATACTCTATGCAGGATTTTAAGTGGGACCAGACGCAGTCTCGCAGGGATACCCACCACTTTGGGAGATGATACTGCCTCCTGCCAGTCCTTGTCGTCTAGTTCAATTCCGTCTGCTATCCATTTTTGCCGGAGCTGTATGAGGGGGTTTTCCATATTATGTATTAGCTTGTTGTAAACCAAGGAGATAGACTTCTCCGGGAGGTGGCCATCTAATACCCTACTTTCCAGTGGAGAGGACTCGGGGGGAGGTACCCCTGGGGACGGCTGAGCGAAGGGCCTGTCGTATTTGTCTGTAGCGGAAATGTTCTGAGTCGGCACGGTCATGTTGCATTTGTAGGGCAGCAAATGTTTTTATGTGTCCCTTCTCCCACATGTCCTGGACACGGGAGATGCCTATCATATCCCACTTGTCGAAACCTTTTGTCTGTCTGCCATAGGCTTCCCAGTTTAGCAGATTCCCATAATGGGATGGCAAGTGTGTCAATTTGCCCTCCCAGCCCAGAGATCTGGCGGCAGTGCACCAAATAGTTATTGAGTGTCCAGTGGGGCCGGTCAGTGCAGGTCTAAGGGGTTTGGAGCATAGAGTTCTATCATAGTTCCCACTGGGAAGCAGCCATCTATCCATTCCATATCCAGGGTCATCAGGGGTTCCATAGGTGCGATGGTTGATGGCAGCCAGGTGGGCGGCCTAATAATACTTCTTGATATCAGGAAGGGCGATACCTCAGTCGTACCATTTCAGAGTCAATTTACTGATTGCTATTCGTGGCGGCCCGTTCCACAAAAGCTCCCTCTGGAGACGTTTGATTTCTTTAAAATAGATGGGGGGGAACTCATCTAATGAGTTTTGAAGGGCAAAGAGGAAGCGAGGGAGGGACATCATTTTAAAAAGGGCAGCCCTCACCAGGAGAGACAATGGGAGAGATGTCCGATCTTCCCAGTCCGCTGACCAGCGGAATCCTCGGATCAGCAGATCCTGTCGGTTACAGGCTGCCAATGGCTCTAGCTCCAGGGCAAATAAGAGGGGGGAGAGCGGGCAGCCCTGACGAGTGCCCCGGCCCAGAGTGAAAGTGTCCGATTGTTTATTGTTGACAACTACCTTTGCTAGTGGTGCCGCATATAAAAGACGGACCCAGCCGATGAAGTCTGGACCGAACCCCCGCCTCTGTAGTACAGCAAAGAGATAGGGCCATTCAACCATATCAAACGCCATAGTAGCGTCTAGGGAGACCAGTACCGCTGGTTTGCGTATTGTATGTGCTCTCCCGAGTACCCCGTGGACAAGGCAAATGTTTAATGCTGTGTTCCGGTGTGGGACAAAACTCGATTGGTCTGGGTGTATGAGAGTCGGAATGATCTTAACCAGACGAATGGCAAGAAGCTTCGCTAGGATTTTCGGTTCGGCATTAAGAAGAGAAATAGGCTGATACAAAGCACAGTTAATTCTTGGCTTGCCGTCTTTATGGATTACAAGGATGTTGGCTACGTGTTGGTCTAGTGGAAGTTTCCCTACCTCCTTACTCTCCTCAAACATGGTCTTAAGGTGGGTTGATATTTTTTCCGGGCAAAGTTTATACAGCTCAATGGGTATCCCGCTAGGGCCCAAAGCTTTCCCAGATTGAAGCGATCTAATGGCCAGGGCAATTTCATCTGTGGCAAGAGAGCTATCCAGTAGCTGTTTATCTGTCGAGGTGAGGATGGGCAAGGTAATGTCTCATAGCAGTTCGGAGGAGTCTGCTTTGACATAGGGTGTTCCCGCTCTGTAAACCACTTCGAAGTGTGTGGCGAATTGAGAAGCTATGTCTTTGGGTTCCACTATGTCCACCGTGGAGGCGTCCTGGAGGACCGGGACCAGTCTATTTGCCCATTCTCGCTTATCCAACCAGGCTATTAATTTTCCCGCCTTGTCTCGCAAGTCATATAGTCGTCCAAGCTTTTCCTGTCCAAGGGTATGACCTGCGTCTGTGACAAGTTCTTTATATTGAGATTGCTTAAGCCGCAGGAGATGTAGTGACTCCGGAGAGTCTCGTTCTACCAGCTATCCCTCCAGCCGAAGGATTTCAGTTTCTATATCAGAAACAGCTTTTTGCTGTTCACATTTATGGCCTGATATTAAAGACTGGGCTTCTCCCCTGATCACCGTCTTAAAGGCCTTCCAGAGCATTTGACTAGAGAATACAGTGCCCACATTATCTGTGAAATAGCTATCTGTGGCGGCTAAAAGGTCTTTGTGTAACCATGCCCTTCCCTCAACTTCGACACAGAGACGGGCTGGAAACATCATGGCGTATTTAAGCTCCTTGTGTCTGAGTTTCTTCTTGACGGCTAGAAACATCCTACGCTGCCTTTGTACCAATTGTGTGAAGTCCGGAAAGAAGGAAAGGGTGGCATTCTCATAGCGCAGGGGGGGGGGTGCTGACAGGGCGTATTGAAGGATAGCATCCCTGTCCCTGAAATTTAGGACACAAGCAATTAAAGGGCGATGGGGGTGTGCCGGGCGTAGGTCACACACCCGGGACTCTATGTGCACGTTCTATGGTGAAGAATTTCCCCAGTCCCTTGGGTTTCAGGTGATTTAGGATGAGGTCTTCAACTAACAGGTCAGGAGCTGGTTCTTCTGATTTTTCAGGCACCCCCAAGATGCAGAAGTTGTTGGGTCTAGACCTCCCTTCGCAGTCATCTAGTTTACGCTCAGCCGTCTCACAGAAAGATTTGAGATCCCGCACCTCCTGCTGGAGCTGCGATACGTCGTCCATCAAACTGGCCATCTTCATATCCAGGGACTTGACTTTTTCGTTTATTTTAGTAAGATCGGCCCGGATGAGGTTTACTTCAATGGAGATAGTGTCCATTTTGTGTTCCAAGGATGATTTGACCCCTTCTATGGCGGCCATGACATTCTGCAGGGTCTGTTCCGAGGTGGGGCTTGCGGGGTCCACTACCACCTTGAGAGCCTGGCGCGGGTCCGTCGGCGAGCCTTTGAGTAGGGTATAACGGTCCAGTTTGTTTGTTTGGACCTGCCTCGACCCCTTGGTCACCCTGGCATGGCTCTTATCTGTGTCTGTTTTACTTGCCATTAGTCCTCCGGGTTTCAAGGCACTCTGGTGGTGTCTGAACAAGGTCCCTTGCTGCGGGCATCTGAAGGGACAGCAAAGAAGGGAGGCCCTCCGTGTGCGGATTAGTCCAGTGTGAGCGGGTACCTTGGTCGGTGGTGGGAAGCACAGGAGGCACACTAGTGACCCACACTTATGTCTGATAGGGGTGCTAACAACGGCACTGTTCTCTCCTAGAGGTCACTGCGGTGCTGCAGCAGCCTCAACAGCCATGGCAGGCAGTACATGGCGCAAACCCAAAGGGGATGCCAAGGGGGCATCCCCAGGATAAGGCAAGTGTCCACTGGTGGGGAAATGAGGGCTGATGCACATGTGATATATCCAGAGGTCACGGCCTCCCTGTGATTGCAGCGCCCCAGCCGCTTCTTATCCGCTTTTACAGGCTCTGGGGGTCCCCAGTCATACGCTACCGTGATTATATACCTGCGTCCCAGGACAGTGCAGCGCAATCGGCCGCGGGTAGGCCGACATGATGTTTGCGGGCAACGAGGCGATCCGGCCCGGTCCCCAAATACTCTCCATCAACCGATGCTGCAGGATCACGAAGAGGAGACAAGGCTCAGCCCGCTCACGTTCCGCGAGCAAATTATCAAGGTACCGGCCTCGCTGGGCTGTCACGCCGATCTCCAGCAAGGCGCAGCGGGAGCCACAGCTCCAACACTCAGCCCCGGAGGAGAAGGGGCAAGGGGGGGGGGGGTAGTTCACTCCACCGCTACGTCCGCGGCCGGCTCGCTGCCACAGGAAGTAACAATTTCGCCGATTGCGGGAGCCCCGCTCCGACCGGCGACTTCCGGTCTGGGCAGCTGACCCCTACTCACACCTCAACGGCCGTCCTCACACTCCAGCCCCCGGCCTGTGAAGTGTGGTTAGGCCCAAAGAAACGGAGCTCCATCTCTCTGGCCCTGGGTGGCTTCGAGGGGTCGCAGTCACATTAATAGGCACTGCTTGCTCTGATCGGGGACCTTGAGGGGGAGGATTAATGTCAGGATGTTGGGTTTTGGGCGACGGTGGCTCCTCCTATTGATGTATTTTTAATTCAATTGTGAAAAGTAAAATGTACAAAATGATTATAAATTAGAGAAATAAATATTTAAACAAAAACAATACACTAAGAATAACATGAGATTTCTACAAGGATGATGTTTTTTATTAGACGATCCGTGAGCTAATTTTAGCCCTGGTAGAAGCAATACAGGTATTATTTAATTGCTTTATTTCTCCCTTTGTTCCTAGATCTATAAACAGTACTGTAGGGGGTACCTATCTTTCATCAAAGACTATTGGGGAATGGCAGTCAGTGAGCTTAGAGTCTGAGATTCAGAGTACTCATCAAGAGCCATCCTTGGAAAGAAGGAGCAGAAAAGAGGCCTCAAGGCAATGCAAGATGCAACTCAATTTCTTTTAGCTACAAAACAAAAAAAACACAATTTACTGGAAAAATCACAAGCTTTTCATATATCCTGGTACATCATGACACATTAATTAGTTTGGATTGGAGCTGGCAACTTAAGTGCAATCAATAGGCTTGGTTGCCTTTCTGCAACATCCATCTAAGTAGAACGTAAAGACTGCAGCTAACCCAAACTTTGTTTTTTCAACTTAAGAAATAGGAACACTTTAGATAAAATTCTAACCGGCTTCTGACTTTAAATAGAAACAGAATGAGAAATGATCTCTGATTTGTGACACTCACAACAATTTTCTAAAATACAAAGGTTAATGGCATTGGCTATTGTGGGTACAGTGGGTGATGGTAACTTTAAAGGGACATTAAGTAGGGAAGAAGAAGGCTGTCAGGAGAGTGTAGGAAAGTAGGAGATACTGTATATGGACAGAGAGAGCGGAAACTGACTTGGGAAGAGAAAAGAGTGATTGAAAAAAAAGGGAAGGAGAGAAATGAGAGGACAATATTTCATTTATGTTGATTCCCTCCAGTTACCTCTGTACTGTGGAGAAGAGTTAGCTTGGGGCTAGAGGAAACTCCCATGACAGAACCCGGGCCAGCAGTAATGCAAGATAGTGGGACCGTGTGTGACCAGGGTCTGATAAATTTGTCTAATATGGTGGGCGCCCAAATCAACCATTAACAGCCTTCCCTCCAGCGGGCAAAACTCCTGCAATTCCTCCAGATTCTGAAGGTAGGAAAATAGGGCATGTCGGAACTGTAAGTATTTGTAAAATTGACCGTGGTGGAGTTGGTAGTCATCCTGCAATTGTTGGAAGGATTTCAGAACCATTCCCCTCATAATGTCTCCCAGCTTAGAAATGTCAATGAGGTCCCAACCTCGGAACCCCAGCAGCGTAGACACATGCCCCAGGAAAGTCCCGTCCCACAGCGGGGTCCCCCCAGTATGTCTCCTGAATATGACACTTTACAACATGTGCCATTGCCTCGCATTTTTTACCCCGCAGAATATTTTATAACGCAGGGCTTTACAACGCAATCCATTACAACGCATTCCCCATTACAATGTAATTTACTATTCTAACTCCACGGGGCGTAACTTTGGGGAATGCGTTGTATTGGTTTGCGGTGTAAAGCCCTGCGTTGTAAAAGATTTTGTGGAGTAAAAAATGCGGGGTAATGGCATGCATTGTAACACATTTGTCGTAAAGGATGTTTACCAAGTCTCCCCCACCAGTTCAATCGTCGATTAGCCTGCTCCATATTTTGATGACCACCCGGGCTGTCGGTGGCATGAGCGCCATGTCACTCATCGCGCATCTCTCCACATCTTAGGCTGAGTCATCTTGGTCACTGGACCATAAAACGCTAATGTTAAGAAAGTGAGAGGCGGAATAATAGGGAAGTAAGTCGGCAACTGCAATCACCTCGCAAAAGGTGGATTGGATGCAAGTGCGGAGAGCCACATGAATTGCCCCCCCCCCCTCAGGAAATGTTTAAGAACTGCATTACTTTGTCAGAACCATGAGTATGGAATATTATTGGGGTAATGTTTTATTTTATTTTCTAATGTATTTATTGGCAGTTTCTTAACTGCAGTACAAAAAAGTATGGGTCTTCGGAGCACCTGATTTCTTTCCGTGTTACATCGACAGTATCATTCAATAGCAGTAGTATACAGGCAGACAGCAATTGGGTTTTCATAGAGGGTAGCAGGTGTCCCTCCCTCTCCCCCTCCCCCCCACCCACCCAAACCCCACTCTGAGGGATCATTGTGAGTCAGTGAGCGTGAGACCATAATGCTTTAGCCACTGCTTCCATATTTTCCAGAACTTTTTGGGACAGGCCTGTGCTATGTATGCCATTTTCTCTCGTAACATGTACATGTCCATTCCTCTTCTCCATTTGTGCAGTGATGGGGTCAGTGTAGCCCCCTATGCTCGCGCCCGGTCGCGTTTAGCCACCACTAGTCCTAGTTGAAGCAGTGTTAACTTCGGTCTGGGGAGATCAATCTCTGTGTGTATGCCCGTCTCCTCTAAGATAGCCGCCAGCTCTTTCAACAAGGTTAACCAATACGTCTAAATTTGCGGACATTCCCATATTGTGTGGAAGAATGTAACCTCAGTCATGTTGCATTGCAGGCAGGCCCTATGTGGTGCAGTCGAGCTCTATCATAATATGCTCTGTGCAGGTATTTGAATTGGCTCAATCTAAGGCGGGACTTGATGGCCACCTCCCGGGGGTGCAGCAGCGCTATTTCACAATCCAGGCCCTCAATCTCACCTAAGTCTGCCTCCCATTTCGCTCTCAACTTTTGCAGGGAATCTGGCTAGTTGTTAATTATGGTTTTATATGTCCACAAAACTGCCATTTCCCCAATCTCACCCATCAGGAGTCATCCCTCTAACGGGGCGTATTCGGGGATGTCGCCTGTGTTTTTGCATTGCGCCCGCCACGCATGCGCCATCTGCAAGTATTTATAGTATTGCGTCTGGCTCATGTTGTACTCTTTCTGGAGATAGGAGAATATTACCAGCTCTTTATGATGTATTATATCTTTAGGCTGTGACATACCCAACAAGTCCCACTTCCCGAAACATCTCAGCTTCGCAATTTCTTTAAGCCGGCTCCCTACCCAAAGCGGGGTTTCCCTGGTCACCCAATCATTCCACTTCATCTGCCGTTCTGCCTTCTTCCATACCGCGATCACAATCCGCGTAGCTGTTAAGAGCTTTGTGGAGCCCCTCCCCCCACAGAGGTATATAGGGGTAATTTGTAAGCCGATACAGCAGTCGCAGCAAAGACAGCATCTTAAAGAAGGACGACTGACCTAGCAGTGACAAGGGTAATGGGGACCATGCCTTCAGCTCCTCCTGAACCCAAAACAAGGCATGAGACAGCCGGATCGGGGGTGATATAGGCCCCCCAAGTATTGTAATCCCTCAATGCGCGGGTCAAGTCTGCTGCCCATGTCATCCTGCCCTAGGCATCGCAGACCGCCAAGAGGATCGACTTCACCGGGTTCACGTAGAGCCCTGAGGTCTCATCAAAGTCCCGCATGATCTGTAGTATCCGCAGGCCCGAAAAGGATGGATCGGTATGAAAAAACAGGACATCATCTGTGTATAATGTATCACGATGGACCATTCAAACCTGTGTACCATGGGGTTCCGCGTCACCCATGCGGCCAGCTGCAAAACTGCAAGCACAAATAACAGGGGGGACAGAGGACACTCCTGTCTAGTGCCTCTGTGTATAGGGAACGTATAAGCTACTACCCCCGCCACATGGAGGGACACTGACAAATCAGTGTATAATAGATAAATGTACAAAGGAATCGTGGACCCAGGTTGAGGGCCTGCAGGAGGGTAAACAAATACACCCATCGTATTGAATCGAAGGCTTTATCTACGCCCACCAGGAGAATGGCCGCTGGTCTCCTCAAGCA
The DNA here is from genome assembly GCF_964261635.1 of Lissotriton helveticus. NCBI lineage: Eukaryota > Metazoa > Chordata > Amphibia > Caudata > Salamandridae > Lissotriton > Lissotriton helveticus. Next base: position 368,715,072 of record NC_136073.1, on the reverse strand, counting down.
TGAAGCCTTCACCAATGCATTGTCGACCCGCCGAAAATTATGCCAGGTGGACTATCTTGGCATAAAACCAGCATGATCTGTGTTAACCAAATCAGAGATAGGGTGGAAGAGGCGATTGGTCAATACCTTCATCGATAACTTTACTTCTATATTCAAAAGCAAAATTAGCTGGTACAAGGACGGATTTTCGAGGGACGACCTGGTTTGATGAAAACCACCATCTCCACATGTCACAAGTCAGGCGGGAGGGTCAACTTGGCAGAAGCCTCTTGAAGAACCCTCAGCAAATGTGTCCCCAACTGGGGCATATGTGCCTTCAGGAACTCACACAGGAACCCATTAGGTCCTGGAACTCGGCCAGGACGGAGACCCGCCAGTGCTCCCGTCAGCTCTTCCACAGTGATCAGTTTGTCGAACTGTTTACGTAACTTGTCTGATAAGGACCGGGAAGGCATTGTACCTACAAAGTCAGCAATTTAGTCCCAAGTCAAGAAAGACTTCCTGATGAGCATATAGGGTCCCGTAATACTCCACAAAGGTCTGAGCTACCTCACGTGTGCTGGACTATAACCGTCCCTCAGCATCACAGAGCACCAGCACCGGTGTGGATGTCCGTGCAACCCGACATCGACGGTGTAAAATTTTACTGGACTTTTCACTCCACTGATAAATGTGATTCTGCGGCACCTGCCAAGCCATCCAGGCCTCATCTAAGAGCAGCTGCTGCAGGTGTTGCTGAGAGTAAAGTAGCTGCCGCCGGGCCCATACCCCACCACCCCCTCTGACTTCATTTTCTAGGGCCTGAAACAGAGCCTCCAACTCTACCACTTTTTGGGTTTTACTATGCCGTTTTCCTGCACAAAAACTAATGTCTACCCCCCGCAGCGTGGGTTTTAGAGTCTCCCATAGAGCCACCCTGGAGGAAGATGAGTTGACGTTAATAGAAAGATATTCCCCAAGCAACCGGTGGAGCAGGGGCCTGTACACCAGGTTGTGCAGATGCCACAGTGACATAAGCCAAACTCATGGGGATCAACGGGGACTAATATGTAGTGTGAGGGCCGCAGAGGAATGGGCCGACAGCTCTCATGGCAGAATCATGACCGCCAATGCCCTATGCACATACGGATCAGGAAGAAAGAGGTAATACAGCCTGGTAAGGACCCGTGAACAGTGAAGAAGATTCCGCTGGGTGGTAGGCCCGCCATGCATCTGTCCCAGAGGATGTCAAAAGGTGCAAATTAGACTCACCAGGGCCTGGAAACCCTGCTGTGGATGAGAATTGCTGTGCCCTGTGAGCTCCTGACAAACCCTGAGTGAAAAATATGTTCGAACCCAAACAGTGACAGACTGGGCACCTTCGTTCCCATCATGTGAGGCTCCTGTAGCAGCAGCATCTCTGTCTTGAACCTCTCAGCCTGCCTTAAGGTTTCCCCACACTTGACTTTATCTAGGATCCCCCTTATGTTCCATGTCATGATACGGACCCCCAGACCGGACCTAAGAGGCTCTCAGGCCATCTATAATGAGGGAGGAAACCAAGTAAAGTCAAAGTGTCTGAAGGTCATAGTGTATCTTGCCAAAGTAAAACACAACAACAAACGCCTGATAGCAACAAGGCCAACCTCGATCCCCCACACTAATACCTCATCAAACAGGAAGTATCAGTCATGGCGGGAAATCCACCATGGCCCCAATGGGAGCCGAAAGGGACCCCATGCCAATGGATCCCCAAACTCCTAACCTCAAGAAACATAGGTCTTTGGAAGCCTCAAGAATTCACTTCCATGGAGGCAGTCAGCCCTGAAAATCCTACATAGACAAACTAGTCCAAGTCAGATGCCCAAGCAGCAAGGCCGGAGGCTGAAGCTAAAACTCGACAGAGGCAATCACAGCTTACATGACCCAAATCCACGTTAAGCATTTTCTTCTTGATTTTGAGATCAGCAGTTGGAGCAGGAGCGATGTTGACACTTTGATGTGGATTTCTTAACACGATTCCATCGGTCACTTTGGGAGGAATCGGACTCCAGCGGAGAAGGCGTATACGGCCGCAGTCTCACCGTTTCATCTGACCATGCAAAGACTGTCTCAGCTGTGTCAAAGAACAGGGACTACAGCTTATAAACAGCCCTCATATATGCAGGATATAGCAGCATATATTAGACATTCAGTTCTCGCAGTTTGTGCTTTGTTGCCACGAAAGATTGGCACTGTTGCTGGATAATCGTGGTATAGTCTGGGAATGTCATGATTCTATGCGAGTCGTGAATGAGTTTATTTTGACCACGGGCAAATTTGAGGATGGGGTCCCTGTCCAAGTAATTAAGCAATCTAGCTATGACTGGCTGGGGACAGGTGCACCGGGGAGGCTTCCTGATGAGAGCCATGTGCACCCTCTCAATAATGAAGCAAGGGGACAGGAAGCCTTCAGGCATGATGGATCGTAGCCACTGCAACAAGATTACCTCTATTGAGGCACCCTCGCACACCTACGGGAACCCCATTAAGCATAGGTTATTGCCGCAGGCACTGCCCTCGGCATGCTCCACGTGTGCCACCAACATTTTTGTTACTACAGTTAGTCTATTAATTTGCTGCTGGTGGGATGTCACAGTGTCCTTCACCCTGGTCTCCACCTCCATTATAGGGTCTACTGCCGTCCAAAGATTCTGCCTATATAGGGTGACCTCAGATCCAACCGCCCTCATCTTCGCATTCACCATATCACACAATTATGTGATGGCCACCAACAGCGCTGCATTGTCCAGGGCTATCCTGGTGGCTTCAATTCCCCCACAGCGTTGTTCCTGCGGTTGAATAATGGTCCATGGTGCTCCGCTTCATTAGCGATGCGGATGACTTGTCCTTCGTCATAGTGACTCGATCGCCCCCCCCCCGTCAGCTGGTTGGTAGACCTCCTCTCAGTGATCCTGGCAGCTTCTCCCACACAGCTCCACTGGGCCGCCTTCACCCCCTGGCAACCTCCTCTCAGGGTCTGTATACCAGCCCCGGGCCACAAGCTTCACCGGGGCCTAGCCCAACAGCTTCTGCAGCCCTGGGACCAGCTGCAACGCGGATCCACTAGTGAGATTCCATGCGCTGGACCACCAACCAGCAAATCACCGCCAGGAGTATTAAGGAGGGGGCACCCAGTGTCAGGCACCCCACACTAGCCAAAACAGTACACTCCCGTCGGCGGGCAGGCCCCAGCTCTCACCTCAAATATCTGTAGGCCCCAGGAGGGCTCAGCGGGTGGCTCAAACAAGCATGACCCCTTGTTATAACGGATCGGGCCGGTGCAGGGTAGATAGGAAGGGGAAAGCCACGTTTTGGCTGATGGTGACATGGAGATAGGTTTATTAGTGAAACTGATCTCCATGCCAACATGATGTGTTCACCAGCACTCAGTTCACATCAGTATTTCTTAGGGCATGGAGGGTAAAATATCAAAATAATTCTGGAATGTTAATGGCCTTCAACATAATGCAAAGAAGAGGTGGGCAAATGTTCAACATTTAGACAACCTTATGACAATAAATCAATTGATTGACATATTTACCAAAGCATAGACTATGGAAAGCTGTACAATGTTTGATACAGAATTTGAAACTCAATATATTATCTAATCAATATCATTATGACCCTGGGTTCCTCTTCCTTCCATCATGCAATAACTCACTCTCAAATATAGTTTTATTTCTGTTATATAAAGAGATTTCTAAAAGTCTTCACAATGTCTGAGTGCATTACCCACATTAAATATAGAAGGTTTTGCTGTGCAGTAACTGAAAAAACAATCCTTAATCTTAAACTGCTTCCAAATGCAGATAGTATTGCTCTTTTTCACAATCTGGCACTGAAATTCTGTCAAATAATTTGGGATCAGCTCGTATTTTCTGTCTATGTGTAGTTTCAAGGCTTTTATCAAGCGATTTCTACTGAACATATGGTTCTCTTGAAAAGACAGGAAGAGGCAAAAAACAACATAGCTAACTTAAAAGGGAGCAAATGCAATGAACTCAAGGTCGAAACCTAGTGAAAGAGAACTTACCAAAGAATTGAAGACCAAACTGAATCAAAATTTGGATTGGCTATATGAAAATGTGGCTGTAAAACGTACAACTACGCAAAAGGAACGTTTCAAGTTTAGTAAAAAGTGCAATACATTTTTGGAAAACAAAAAGCAAAGAGAATAAAAACAATATTCATCTGTTAATAATTGGAAACAGCCTTTACAACAAGGTTTTTACCACATTTTACCTTTACAACACATTTTTTACCACACATGGTTTTAGAACACATATGCCTTTACAATGTATGCCTTTACAATGCATTTAAGGTACGTTTGGGGTTGTAGGGTGTCTCTCCCCACAAATACATTGTTTATATCAGCCTTTATAACTTCAATGGAGCAAGCAACAGATGTACATCTTTGTGCTGAAATGGGCATTGAAACGAGAAAAGGGAGAGAGAGTGCTTTAAAACCATCATACACATTCTGCCCTCAACTATCGCCGGGGAACAAGATAGACCGATTTCATTAGATGGTAATTGAAGATTTGAATAGACTTTCTCAAATAAATGCTCTGAAACAGAAAAGCAAAAGTGACATTACTATTGGAGAAAGAATGGCAGTGAAAGATCAATCACAGAATAATGACGTGAATTTGAACAGGTTTGAGCTCAGGCCCGCACATCCGTGGGGACAACAGAATAATAAGGTATGACGGAATTTAGCAGTGATTAAAAAGTGTTCCTAAATGTGGTAGAGTGGCTGTCTATGGACTATATGAGTGAAGGTTGGTCTATGGTTTATGATGGAGCCTTTGGACAATTATGCTCTGGTTAATAAACTTCTCTGATGATAATTTTAACTGTTTGAGCATAGGTTATGATTCATAGATTCATATCAGGGTCCCAACATTTATACCCCAAAATCCTTTGTTCTCTGAGGGGAGAGGGGCCTGTGCCCAGTCCTAACCAGTTCTGAAGCACTCTGTTTACCAGACTTCTCCTTTCCTTTCACAGTGCAGGAACATCAGACGCCCCACAGGAGGTGGAGCCAGCATTGTGGAAGGCAAGTACAGCCCTGGAGCACTTTGTTGACAGTCTTCCTCCTCTTCTTTCAGTGTGCAGGGCAGAGACATCAGACGCACCACAGGGGGTGGAGCCAGCACTGTGGGGGCAGGCACCGTCCTATTCAGGTCCCAGGTGCAACTCCTCCCTCCCATCTAGATGCAGATCTCTCTATTCACCACTGGGCTGACTCATTCTGTCTCCTGGAATCCTCCAGCCCTGTGACTCAAACTCCAGACAAGGAATACCCAACCTAGCAGAGGCAGGCTTAAATGGTTAGGCAAGCAAATACCTACTTTCTAAAAGTGGTATTTGCAAACACAGAATATTAAAATAAACTTCACTAAAAGATGTATTTTATTATTCTGAGTTCAGGCATACTAAACTCGAATTTATACCATGTTCTCTGAGTCTGTTAGGATTATGAAATGTATTAATTCTAACTGCCCATTCTGGCCTATGGAGAACAGGTAGCCTTGCAATAATGAACACCGAAAATGGCTGTAATTCACTATTAGGAAATGCCACACACATCAGGGCTTGTCCTACCTTATACTTACAATGCACCCTGCCCTTGGGCCTACCCATAGGGGTGACTAATAAGAAGAAAAGGGAAGGTTTAGGGACTGGCAAGTGGGTGCACTTGCACAGTCAGCATGACAGTACCAGACTGCACGCAGGCTCTGCAATGGCAGACCTTAGACACATTATACAAGGCCGCTTCTGTGGTTGGCACAACCAGTGCTGCAAGCCCACTAGCAGCATTTGGAATTACATGCCCCGGGCACACTCAGTGCACTGTACCAGAGTCTGACAGGTAAACCAAATAGTCAATCATTTTTTTATTTATTTTTGTTTTAGTCCTCACTTCACCATTGGCAGATGCAAATAAACACTAGCAACCCTCATTCTATTCTGGGCACCCAGGGCTGAAGTTTTTGCTTTTGCCTGGGGTCGGCCCGGCCTGCCCCCTTATTCAGGGCATGGTGTAATCATAGGACCCCTTGGGGCTTTAGACCAGCCTAATTTCTTTTCCCCATTCTAACAGAGGTTCCCATACCGTGCTATTTACATTATGTGCCATACCAGATTCCAATCGTGCAATTCTCAGTGCAGCTCTAAGCCAGTTTTCATATGGGGGGGTTCGGATCTTTCCATATCTGACAGATCTCTCTACGAGCAATAAGAATAAGGTTAAAAAATAAGGCCACCTGTGTCTCCCTTAACCCACAAAAAAGATCAGTGTCTACCCCGAAAAAAATTCTAACTGTGTTCAAACTAAGTTTAACCTTATAAACACCCTCCATTACCTTCTCCACATTAGCCCAAAAGAGACTTAAACTGGGACAATCATAAAAAACATGAATATTGTCAGCCTCTACCAATCGCATCTAGGGCAACAAGGTGGCGGTGTGACGAACTTCGCTATTTTTTCTGGAGTATAATACAGCCTATTTAAAGCGAAGAAGTGATTTTTCTTAAGAGAGGCGGACCTAACGTATCTGTACAGATATTGAAGAGATGTTTCATATAAGGCGCCTGAAGCAGCCTCCAAGGTAGACGAGCTCCAGAAAAGATGTAGCGAAGGTGTCTGTACTTCCTCTACCTCAAGCATTTTTCTGTACCAATGTCCCACCTCTCTCTTCCTATAACCAGGAGTTTGGAGAGCTGACTCAATGTCCCAGTTACCGCCGATGTTCGCCTTCTCGGCGGAGAACCAGGAACAGAGTTGGATATATTTGAATCTAGAAAAGGAGTCCCCAATCCTTAACCGCAATACCTCCCAGGGGAGAACCCCTTCTGATGTTACCAGATCTGACCAGACTGTTATTCTTGCTCTCCTAATGGAGGTGGACAGACTATCCTTAAGGCATAGTGGCAGACCAGGAGACTCCCAGATTGGAGCAAGCTCGGAGTAGTATTTCATGCCCCATCTTAATTTTACTCTACTCCAAACTAAGAGAGCAAGTTTGAGAACCTTGAGGCGGACCTTCTTGTAGAACCTTGGGGCACCAAACTTATACAAAAAACCGGGCCCGCCCCCTTCCTGGTCGACCATAATCCCCAGGATCCGCCCCAGTTGGAATCATCTGGATTAGAGAGAAGGCTACGGATGTTTTTTAGCTGGAAGGTAAAAGAATACCAAAGGACGTCCGGAAGCGCAGGTCCCCCCTTCAACAATCTCCTTTTCAGTTTTTTCCACGATAACCTGGTATTTTTATTGGCCCAAACAAAACTACCAATTTTTCCCTGAATTCTTCTCAGCATTTTATCAGAAAAAATCAGGGGTATCGTATTAAATAGATCATTTGATTTTGGAAAAATTACCATCTTGACCAGATTAACACGGCCATAGATCGTTAATGGAAGATTTTGCCATCTCAGGAAAAGCTGGTCAATATCCTTGGCCACCCTCTTTAAATTAATCTGGGCTATACTATTAAGATCAGAGGTTATTAATACGCCCAGGTATCTAAACTGAGTGCTTTGAGCTCTCTCCCAGTTGTCGATCCCCCAGCACATTGTTTCCGTTTTTAAGTTATTAATCTGGTAGCCTGAGTACTGACCAAAGTCAGACATTATCTCCTCCACTCTTTTTTTTTTTAAAAACCTTTTTATTTGCATTTTATTATAACAGAACAATACAATCATGTCATCATTAATTCGCACACCCCTGACTCCCACCCACCACCCTTCCCATCTCACATTTCGAATACAGTCCAAAACGATCTGTCCCAAGGTCCAAAGCCCCATGTGATGGCTGACTCTTGCTACTGGCCTCCGAGGCATCCGGCGTGGGCAGATACATGCACTTTGTGTACTATAACACATTCCCTTCTCCGAGCCCCCCATCCAATCCATGATAGTGTCTCCATTTGCCCCAGACTTTACGGAACTTCTTCGGGCACCCCCTTGCCTTGTATGTAACCCTTTCAGCGGCCATGTAAAGGTCTAACCCTCTCCTCCACTCTTCCAAGCCTGGCGGGTCCGGTGCACCCCAATACCGAGCTACGTCTCTTTTGGCCACCACTAGTGCCAGAACCAGGAAGATCAGTAAGGGTCGTGCCAGGTCTACGTCGTTCGTCATGCCCAAAAGGGCCAGCCTGGGCTCAGGTCGGAGTGGAGTCTCCAGCACCTCACTCAGCTCTTCAAACACTTTACCCCAGTAATCGTGTATCTGGCTGCATGTCCAGAGAATGTGGTAAAAATCCTCTTCCACAGCTTTACTAAGGCATAGTGTGTTTTCCGCCCTACCCATTTTATGGAGTCGCACCCTGTCGTAGTATGTCCTATGTAGTACGTTAAATTGGATGAGGCGCAGCCGTGATCTAATTGCCACTTCCCTGGGGTGCATCAGCACCATGTCCCAGTCAATGTCATCCATGTCGCCTACATCCACCTCCCATCTCCTTCTAAGCGCGCCCAAGTCTCCCAGTATGCTATTTGTCAGTGTTCTATATGTTAGTGATACTGCCTGTCCCTGTATCCGTTCCTGCAGCAACCGTCCCTCCAGTGGAGCGTATTCCGGGAGCGCATCCGCTTGGAGTTTTTCGGCTCGCCAGGCGTGTCTCAACTGCGCGTATTTGAATAGCTGCGTACGGTGTAGACCAAAATCTGACCGCAAAGCCGGGAAGGTTTTCAGGTCTCCCTTAGCCACTATGTCCCCCAGCGTGGAGATACCTATGTCGTCCCACCTCTGGAAGCCTTTCAATGTATGCAGCTCAGGCAGCCACGTGCAGTGCCAGATCGGTGTCTGTCGTGTGGGTGTCGTACCCCATCCCGTCCGTACCATCGCCCTATTCCAGAGCTGGAGAGTAAGGCTCGTCACCGGGAGGGGCCGCCCCCTTCCGGCTCCCCCATATAAATAAGACAACATCGGCCTGGGTGACAGCCTATGCCTCTCAAGAGCATAAGTGGGGTGATCGGCCTGGGCATGAAGCCAGTCATTAATTGGGGCTATATGTTTCGCCCAATAGTATGCTTCCAAATTCGGGAGCGAGATCCCCCCGCTATACTGATGCCGCTGAAGGGTGGTTAGTGCCACTCTGGGCTGTTTACCTAGCCAGAGAAAAGACCGAAGCTCTGCCTGTATTCTCTGGAACACTTTCGGTGGGAGTGGATAGTACTCATTTTGCAGGGCATATAAAAACTTGGGCAGGGTGATCATTTTAAATAGCGCTGCCCGACCCAGTATTGTGAGTGGGAGTTGCCTCCAGCGAGCCTTGTCCGCTACAAAGTTCAATATTATGCGTTCTAGGTTCTGTCCATAGGAGAGCTTACGGTCAAGGGTGACATATACTCCTAGGTACTTAAAGCCCTCCACAGTCGTCAGCAACCGTCCCGGAAGGTCCGGCCGCTCCTCCCGCCCTTTAGGGTCATAAAGGATCGATTTATGCCAGTTGATCTGGTAATCCGCATAATTGCCATAGCGATCCAGTTCTTTGAACAGTTCCGGTATCGTTGTCTCTGGCTGTGTGATATACAGGAGTATATCATCCGCATAGAGCTATATTTTCTCTTCTAGTGAGTCTAACACTCCCCTTCGGAAGCCAGTGATAGCCGCATTGTGGTATACCCTAGCAGCTAGCACCTCAATTGTAAGTGCGAAGAGGAGGGGGGACAGCGGGCATCCCTGTCTGGTCCCCCTCTGGACCGGGGATTCTCGTGACAAAACTCAGTTGACTCTCACCTTAGCCCTAGGCTCTGTGTACAATAGCCGGACCCATTTCCGATAATTGGGACCAAAGCCAAAAGTCTGTAGGACCCCCTCGAGGAACGGCCAATGGACAGCATCGAATGCTTTCTCGGCGTAGAGGGAGAGGAACCAATGCGGTTCCCTCCTCCCCTGCACCTCCTGCAGCCAGTTGTGAGTGCACCGGAGATTGAATCTGGTGGTCCTGTCCGGCAAAAACCTCGTCTGATCTAGATGGACTAAGTCCGGTATCACTGAGCGAAGGCGCAGCGCCAGTATCGTCGCGAGCAGTTTCGCTTCCACGTTCAGGAGGGAGATGAGACGGTATGACGCACAGTCCTCATGAGATTTCCCCTCTTTATGTATTGGGACTATAGTCGCTAGGCACAGATCCGGGGGGAGTCTACCCTCTTGCAATGCATCCTCATACAGTCCCTTCAGATGGCGTGTCAGGAGGTCCGCCGTGCGTTTAAAAAACTCCGCCGGGAATCCGTTAGGGCCCGGGGTTTTGCCTGGTCTCAGCCTGGTCAGGGCTTCCGAAATCTCATCTAAGGTGATGTCCGCCTCTAGGCCATTTTGGGCCTCATGGGTAAGGGTTGGTAGTTCTACTTGGGCCATGTAAGCTAGAGCCTCCTCGCATGTCCCCAGGTCTCTGGCCCCGTAAAAGAGCTCATAGTGGTCAGCAAATGCCTCCGCGATTTGAGCGTCAGACCGAGTAAGCGACCCCCGGGGGTCCTGAAGCTGCTCTACCCAACGGGCTGCGCGCTCCTTCTTACTTAGCCACGCCATCAGTTTGCCCGACTTATCTCCCACATCATAGAGACGGTGTAGGGTAGCTAATGCCTGAGTTCTGGCCTCTCCCGTAACCAAGTCTCTATACTGTTTTTGGAGGTCTGTCAGTCTCCTGAGCGTCTCGGTCGCCTTTGACCTCTGATAATCCCTCTCCAGCTATAGAATGGACACTTCCAGTGTCTCTGTCTCGGCATGAAGCTTCCTCCTCTCTTCTGTCAACCTATTATTTGTCCTATCCCATATCACTGTTTTCATTGCCTCCCAAAACGTCACCCTCGAGTGGACCGTCCCTTCATTCTCGGCGACGTAGACCTTTAGATCTGCTCGCAGACCCTTCAGGACAGCCGCATTTTGTAAGTCCCACGCCGTGAGTCTCCAGGAGTCAGTTCCTCTACCCCTGCCTACTCCCACCTTAGCGAGCAACGGGGAGTGGTCCGAAATCCCACTTGCCTTGTAATCCGCAGTGTCATCAACCGTCAAGCTTTGCCTGGACATGAAAATGTAGTCGAGTCTCGAGTACACTTTGTGTGAGCCCGAGAAAAATGAATAAGTTTCCTGGTCAGGATGGAGCCACCTCCAGACATCCGTAAGCCCCATGTCAGTAATCAGGCTGGACAGGGGCGTTCGGGTCCTATCCCTAGATGCCGTTCCCGTCCGGTCAAGTCCTAGATCCATTACATCGTTAAAATCACCCCCAAGTATCTGCGTGGTGTCAGCTGTGTCTAGGAGTATGTCTGCTACCTTCTTAAACGTGTTGGCCTGTAGTTTAGGGGGGGCATACACTGAGAGTAGTGTGTACTCGTGCCTATTCCACATCCCCTTTACCCCCACATATGTCCCCTGTGGATCTATCCAGGTTTGGGCTACCCTGAACGGTTTGGTCTTATTTATCAGGATTGCCACCCCTCTGGAGCCCGTGGTATATCCCGCATGCGCCAGTACCTTATATTGTCCCCTAGCTAGAAATGCACAGTTGGTCCCCTTAAGGGAAGTTTCCTGCAACAGTGTGATGTCAGGGTTCTGTCTTTTAATGTAGGAGTTCACTAGCCCCCTTTTCATCTTGCAACCTAGGCCGTTAACATTCCACGTCAGGACACTGCATCCCCCTTGGACTCTAATGGGCCCTACGTGATCACCCGCCATCATGATGTGTTCGCTGCATAGTCGGGTCGATCTCCTGCGTGGTGGCGCAGTCTGGAGTACCTAAGTGTGCGATCATCGAAACATGATTGTGTCCCCCTCCCCTCCCCAACTCCTTCCCTCCCTCCACCCCGTCCCTCCCCCAACTGGACTCCTGTCCCTCAACCCCCTTGATCTGAGAACACCCAGAACTTCCCCCACACCCTCCTCCCCACCCTCCCCCCTTCCGTCTCAACTTCCTCCTAGCCAAGACTGCTGGCGGAGAGGGTCTATCGCCCACCCCCGGGACCCCCCCCCCTCAACCTAAAGTCGGGCCTTACGTGTCGGTCGAGGTCGCCGCCCCCACCCGATCAGCCCAACCCCATGAAGAACATAGCATAGAAAGAAAGAAAGAAACAACAAACAATAAATAGAAAGGGTCTGTCAATAACTTGCGTGCCCCCTCGCTGAGGAGCTGTTATCTCTGGTAGCAGTCCTGTCTCTCTTCATGAATGTGAGTCCTGTGTCCCGTTGCCCAGGTCTTCCATCTGGCCGGGCGTTTCCCGCTCCAGTTCCCATATTGCAGTCTCTAGAGGATGCAAGGAGCGGTCATCCGCTCCCTCCGATTCCGATGCGCGGCCTCCCGTATTTTCTTCCTCCTCCGAGGCCTCATGACTAGCCAAACAGCCCAATCTGGAGCCAGGCACCGCCGCCTTCCCCGTCGAGGATGCCGAGGTGAGCCTACTCCATCCCGGGTTGTCGGCTCCTGGATATGGGGTGGTCTGCGTACGTCTCCTTGTCCTCGGTTTTTGGGGCCTTTGAGTCTTAGGGGGGCTTCTCCTAAGGGCGGCAGCCGCCATCTCCTCCCTTATCCTACCACCTTCCTCTGTGGCCCCCCGGAGTATCGGACGCTCCTCCAGCCACTCCCAGGCCTCCTCCGGGCGGTTAAAGAAGAGTGTCTTGCCCTGGAATATTACTTTCAGTTTCGCCGGGAAGAGCAACATATATGTTATGTGCAGATCCCGCAGTTTTGCTTTGACCGCATCATAGGAACGTCTTTGTTTCTGCACCTCCTGACTGTAATCTGGGAAGATCATTATGTTCGTGTTCTCAAGCCGGATCTCCCCCATTTTCCTCGCCTCCCGAAGTATCAGGTCCCTGTACGCAAAGTTCAGGAAACACGCGATTACCGGCCGCGGTCTTGCTCCTTCCGGTGGCTTTGCCAGTAACACCCTATGAGCCCGCTCAATGATGAAGCATGTTGAAAAGTGCGCCTGGGGAAACGTTTTCTTCAACCAGGAGTGGAGATAGGCCGCCATGTCCGCCCCTTCGATACCTTTTCTGAATCCCACAAAGCGGAGGTTGTTGCGTCGCGCTCTGTTTTCGGCATCGTCCACCTTCCAGAGCAGCTGCCGGTGAGATGCTTGGAGGTCCGCCATGTCCCTCCGAAGGGTGGTGATGGAAACCTCCGCCTCGCCAATCCGTGTCTCCGCTGTCGTCACCCTCTCCATTAGATTCCGAAAGTCCTGGCGCAGAAGCAACACCTCCGAGCCCACTTCTCCAATTTTGACCTCCAAGGCCGTCCTCGAGTCTTGTATGTCCTTTCTGGACGCTTGTATCGCCTCCATCAGCAACGCCGTGTCCGAACGTGCGCCCGGGGGCACGGGGGCTGCCTCTTTGTGTGGTCTTGTCGTGGCGTAGCTATCCATGGTTTCCTGCCGCGTCTGCTTGGACAGCAGGTCTCTTTTCCCCATCTCGCCCTCTCTCCGGGCCACTCCACGTCAGTTGAGGGTCTCGCGTAGTCCGTAGCGGTTAGGCGGCGATCGCGAAGGGGGGGGAAGGGCGCAAGACGGGCTTGTCGGTCCTCTCGTCCCCTTATGGTGTTATTAGTGGTTGGAGGCAGCAGCTCTCGATCGCATCGTCCGCCCATGTTCTCGTGGGCCCCAGACCCAGCTGCTCCCCCGCACCCCGCAGGGTCTAGTAATGGAGTGGGCCTCGGTTAACTCGCCCCGTGTCTCTCCCGCGAGTCTGGGCCTCCTGCGCCACCCAGGCCCAGAGCTGCAGTCCTTTGGCTCGCGTCACCAGTGGCCCGCACCCCTCTGTGGCCTCTCTCCGCGACCACCCTCCGTTGTCTGCCCGTGACGGGCCTGTGCGCTGCGACACTGCGGGGGGGGGGGCGGTGTCGCCCCCTCCTCCTCCTGGTCTCCCTCTTGACTGCCCCCTCCAGCGCTGGCCTAAGTAGGCGGTGGGCTCCTGGTCGAGCCGCTGTGTGCAGGGCGCTCTACCCACTTTGCCCACTGGTGTCTTCAGTGCCTGCAGCCTTATTCCACAGTGCCCTCGAGGGTCTCACCTCATCGGGACGAGGCCCGTCTGCGCTGACGCCTTCCCCGGTGGTCCCGGTGCCCTGCCTGGGACCCTTGCAGATCACGACAGTCTTAGTGCAGGGGAGGGGGCGCATCCAGCTCCACCTCGGCTCTCTCTCCGGGTCTCACTCTAGGTGCCCTGCGGGCCTATGCAGGGATGAGTAGCCCCTCCCCCACCGCCAGGCGGGCAGTTATTGTGGCAGTCCGTTCGGCCCCAGGGAGTGCTCACCGAGCTCGCAGCATAGGGGGACACCAGCAACGTCTGGGGCGCCGCTCCGGAGGTCCGTTCTCCACCTCCGCTCTCCGCCAGTGTTCGCCACCCTCCGGGTGCCTCCAGACCGGGGTCCGATATCGGGGCTTCACCGTGCTCAGGCAGACTGAGGGGGCCATGTTGGTGCAGGTCTCACGCTTCAGAGTCCGGCTCAGGGTGCACAGGGGGAGGGGACCGCCACAGGTTGCGATGACTCCCCGCCACACTTCAGACTAATTCCACCCCCAGGGCAGCGCAGCCGACAGGACGAGAACCAGGAAGCTACCTCCGTCGGGACGACTCGATGAGTCCGGCCGCCATCTTGGTGTAGTCGGCCGCTACGATCGACTGTCCAGCAGTAAGTGTTCTCCACACAAAGGGCTAAAATTCCCGTTACGATGCTCTCCCCAGGGGCTAGAACCACTACGGACTCACCTCTGGCGGTTCAATGTACTAGGGCTGTAAAGTTAGTCAGATTTGGAAACAGCTCGTCATGGAGCTCTGCAAGGGCACGTCTTCCATGCTGTTGGCCACGCCCCTATCTCCTCCACTCTTGGAAAAACATCGACAGGATTGTTGGTATAGACCAGCAGGTCATCAGCATATAACGCAAGCTTACAGCTATAATCATTCACTTTGAAAGGTGCTATCCCATCGTCCATCCTCAGCGCCTGCGCCAAAGGCTCAATATAGAGGTTGAACAGGAGGGGCGAGATGGGACACCCCTGCCTAATCTCCCTCTTTATGCCAAAACGTGATGTCAATAATCCGTTCAATAGAATTGCGGCTGAGGCACCCTCATAGCAACTTCTCAGTGAATGAGTAAAAATTGTCCCAAACCCCATAATATTCAGAACATCCCACAGGAATCCCCAGTCGACACGGTCGAAGACCAGTTCGCAGCATCGTATGCCGCCACTGCCAAAGGCTCCGACCGTGCCACTGCCAAGTCAATACTGCCTATCAGCTGTGAGGTCAGCTCATGAATGTATCTACCAGGGATAAAGCCCTTCTGATCAGAATTGATGAGTAGAGGAACTAGCTTAGCCAATCTCCCTGCCAAAATACTAGTAAAGATCTTATAATCTGCATTTAGCAGGGAAATTGGCCTAAAGGAGTCTGCCTTAAGGGGATCCTTCCCTGGCTTTAATGTAAGAACAATTGTGGACTCCTTCCATGATGGCGGGACCCTACCCTCTAAGCTATACACATAGTTAAATAAATCACATAGCCTTGGCAGTAGGACATCCTGAAGCACTTTATAGACTTCCCCAGGAAGGGCGTCAGGACCAGCCGTTTTATTATTTTTTATCTTTTTTATATGGAGTCTAACTTCTTCCTCCGTAAATGGTCTATTGAGGATATCACGACATTCGTCGGTCAATCTAGGTAGAGCTTTACTCTCCAACCACCGAAGTGTATTTGCAGAGCTTGGGGACTGTTCTTCATTAAATAATTCAGTAAACAAGGAGAGAAGACAATTTTCCATGTCCTCCTGTTTGCAAGATACAGTGCCCTGATCATCAATAATTAATATATCTATGTTGTTCCTCACCTGGTCTGCTCTGATCTTGCTGGCCAGAATTGCCCCAGCTCTTTCCCCGTACTCGTAATTCTCCATAGAATACGCGGCCCACTGTGCCTTAACTTTCAGGTCCAGCAAATCTCAATATTCTACACGGAGACGATCTAAGTCTGCTGAAATATGTGGTATATTGTCTACATGGGAGTTCAATCTTTGGTTCTCCAAAGATAAAATGTTATCCTCCAGAATTTTAAACTTCATTTTCTCTTCCCTATTGTTGGAAGAGATCAGACTGTGGAACTGACCTCGAATATGAGCCTTATAGGCATCCCAGACTACTTCAGATGGGGCTGAACCCATATTATCGGAAAAGTAGTTAGTAGTGGAGGTGGCCACCAGAGCAACCATATCCTGATTACTTAAAACTGCCCGTTTTAGAGTCCACCTAGGAGTTGGAGTTCTCCTGGCCGTCCCCTTTGAAAGTACAAACATAATAGGGGCGTGATCAGACAGAATGCTTGGCAGAATTTCTATCTCTACCAAGATCTCTAAACATAATCTGTGCACAAGGATATAATCCAGTCTTGAGGCATGGCAATGCTTTTTACTGAAGTAGGTAAAGCCCGACACATTGCCACACTTAGCCCTCCAGGCGTCAATTAGACCTAACTCATGGATCATGTTAACCATGGCACAACGGGATTTCGGGGTATTATTATAGTGGCTGTGATTGGAGCGATCCTGTTGAGGGTCAAGGAGGACATTGAAATCCCCCCTATAACTAACGGGGAAGTGTCCTCATCTAGATTAGACTGTACTTTCAATAGACAGGCAGGATCATCTATATTAGGACTGTAGTATGATACAATGATCAGTTCACTTTCACTGAAATCAGCACATGCTAAGACCCATCTTCCTGACTGGTCAGTTAGAGTTGACTTTATAATTCGTCCGATTCCTGTTTTAATCAAAATTGCAACTCCCTTGTTTACCACCGACTGCCTGGAACAGCAAAAT
Organism: Lissotriton helveticus; assembly: GCF_964261635.1. Lineage (NCBI taxonomy): Eukaryota > Metazoa > Chordata > Amphibia > Caudata > Salamandridae > Lissotriton > Lissotriton helveticus. The sequence goes on along the minus strand of NC_136073.1, from coordinate 368,698,234 downwards.
GCACCTACCCATCTAAGCCTCCCAAAAAGCTCCTTAGCCTCAGTATGACTCAGGTGGGTCTCCTGGAGAAGAATTACTTTAACCAGAGACTGCTCCAGGTACTTTAAGCTTAACTTGCGTCTCCGGGGGCAACAAAGCCCATTAACATTCCAGGAGATAAATGGTATCTTGTTATCAGTCATCGGTTAGACTCTGCCCCTCCAGACCCTGATGTGCTCGTCTATTAAAAAGGAAATCCCTATAGGTTGCTATGAAGTGGAGACTCTTTTTTCCCTTACTCCCCCTGACACCCCCCCGCAACCCGCTTCCCACTATCCCTACCCCCCATTAACCACCAACCCCCCTTCCTCCCTGGGGAACCCTCCCTTTATTCCTGAGCATTACGCTCCTAGACGGATATCCCCCCTCCCCCCGATCTGTGTATGGATTATATATAGTAAAACATAAGGTGCATAAATAGTGCAAAAAAAAAACAAAAACTTGCTTTGTCAGTGGTGATTGCTACTTAGCAGATAGGTGGCGGTAAAAAAACAAAAGGAAGGCGTTGCGTATATGTCAATTACCAGCCTCACTATTTTCTCAAGCTACTACACCTCCCAACCTGTCCCTACCGCCTAGCTACCACCTGCATTGCCTCTCCACACCCCCCCTTATTGCCCCCCCACCCTCTCCCCGATCTTTTCAATCAAATTGTCCACGTCCTCAATATGACGAATGTTATGCATATGGTTGTTCCACATTACGCGGAGTGAAGCAGGGAATCTGAGCTGGGCGTGTGCCCCCAACGAGTTCAGGGTCGTCAATCGCTTCCCCATCTCCCATTGTTTTGTTGCAGTTATGTGGGAGACGTCTGAGCGTATTATAAAAGCGAATGGAGTGGAGAAGCAAGTTGATCTTATTGAACCTGCTTTAAGGGCCAGAGACAGAATCCTTTCTTTGATGGCATATGTCAGAAAATTGACTAAGATCTTCCTGGGACGCTCCTTCGCTGGGTTCCGTCTATATGGGTCACGATGAACTCTCTGAATGTCAGTCAATAGTAACCCTGGGCGTAGTGTGCGTAGTAGGGCTACGCGAAACTACGCAAAGTGGGCGAGAAACTACGCCCACCTGCGCACTTCGCGTAGCCCCACTACGCGCCACATGCCCCCCCTCCCCTACATACCTAATTTTATTAAATGGGCACATAGAAATAAAAAAAAGTCACTTACCTTGTCCGCGGCGTCCCGGGGCTCCCTCTGCTCGTTCACGCCTCCGTCTGCTAAGCAATGCGCATGCGCGGCCTGAGCAGAGGGAGCCCTGGGTTGCCGCAGACAAGGTAAGTGACTTTTATTTATTTCTATGTGCCCATTTAATAAAATTAGGTATGTTCGGGAGGGCGGGAGGGAGGCGGGTGGCGGGCAACTTCGCTACGCCCAAGGAGTGGGCGTAGTGTTGCCTGCTTCGCCTACTTTGCAAAGGGCGAAGTAGGCAACACTACGCCCACTTAGTGGGCGTAGCGAAGTCCTTCGCCCAGGGTTAGTCAATAGATCTTGGTCAACATCAGGAGAGTCCTTTAGGATGGTTGTTTTAAGGACTGCAACAATAAACGCCTTAATGTCGTTCCCCTCGAGATCTTCAGGCACATTCAAGAATTTTAAATTATTCTTTCTTGAGTGATTTTCAAGCCTCTCAAGATCGTCCTTCATTTCTCGATTTTGCTGAACTAGCTTATCCATAGTGTCTGTGGAGGCAGTAATCGCCTCCTTAATCTTAGGGAGCTCCGCTTCCAATACATCGGTCCTTAATGAGACCTTCTCCACCTTCCGGGCCAATGCCTCACAGGAAGCCTGAATAGCAGTCTGATTCGCCTCTGATATGGTGAACCGCTTCCCTATATCCTCCTTCAGCCCCAGTAAAATATCCGCCAAAGTCCCCGGAATAGATGTTGTTGGTAGGTTATCGCTTGTGGATGCGCCATTGATGCTTGAGTGAGGGCTCTCCTTGTTACACCTATTACCACCCTCCTTTTGATTGGTTGAGTTATCCTTAGGCCCCCCCTGATTCACCTGGACCATATCTTGAGCGTCTTGAGTGTCTTGAATATCAAGGGCAGAAACGCTATTCGAGAGTTCCACTGTAGGGTGCACCGAGTCCAGCACAGGGGATGAAAACAGCTGTGGCGTTTGACTAGACTGGGACAGCACACCCACAGTGTTTAGTGAAGGCTCTATATGGGTCTCGCCCAAAGAGGCTTCTGCTATTGCACTGCCTGTTGCGTTAACCATAGGATTATTTGCAGCCATCATTTTTGATCTGTCTGAGACACTCGAGGATAGAACTTTATAGTAAGACTTCAACGATGGAGTTACTCTTACTGGAACAGGGGCCCCACCCTTTGCTTTTGTCCTACCCTTTCCCCTCCCTGGAGGGGTGTCTGTAGCAATGTGCCCCCCCCTCCCCTTCCCCCTCTGGGAGGTAGCCTTAACTTGAATTACTGGGGGAGAGATAGATGGCTTTAAGGGGGCCGGTGTTATAATGGCACCCCGATTTCTCAATGTATAGTGGCTAACTCTCGCTTGGGAAATGCGTGGAATACTTGAAACTGAAACAGAGCCTGATTTTAATGAAGAGACATTAGGGTCAAAAACCACAGCACTGTCACCGCCTTTCTCCATGCAGGGCTTCCTTGCCTCACTATCAAAATCCTGTGAGTCGCTGATGGGGGTAGGGTTTAAATTACCCTCTATACCGAATACACCCTTACAGGATACCTCCCCCCACACCTCTGAATTACCCTCGCCCTTCTGAGCCACGCGGAAGAATTCAGGGCGGTATCTTCAGACTGGTTGCAGCGTTCGTGAATGAGGTATCTGTGTAACGCATGGACCTTACCAGAGACTGGGCTTACCACCCCCACCGCGAAGACAGTTCTTACAAGTCTTCCGAGATTTCGTCGCCACGGTCTTGCAGCGCCGAGCTCCCGGAGCCAGGCTATGAGGGGGCCGTCCTCTCCACTGTTAACCATCCGCGGTTTCCGAAGCAGAGGCTGCTGGCGGTGAGACTCGTATGTAAAAACGTCCAATATACATACAAAAAAGGGATTAAGATCGAAGGCAGGGGGAATACGGATATGAAGCAAAATCTGTTCAGTTGGCAGGGGTAAAAAAAAAAAAAACATATCTCTCCAGTTCACCACCGAAAAGCACCAGAAAGCACCATAAGCTGCCGGCGAGCTAGCGGGGTCAGAATGCCATACTCAGGGGAAGGAGCTCCGTCACAGCTGTTAGCTTCCGGACGTCATGTTCCCCCCCAACCAAATAGTCAATCATGGAATCACTAATTAATACTTTCATTTTACAGTAGGGAGAGCATATGCACTTTAGCACTGATCAGCAGGGGGAAAGTGTCCAGAGTCATAAAATAGCCAACAACAGGTCAGAAAAATATAGGAGGATGGCAAAAAGTTCAGGGATGACCCTGCAAAAAGGGCCAAGTCCAACAGGTCCAGTCTACGAGGAATTACTGGCACTCCTATATAATGCACCTGAGGCGAAAGTCCGGGTCAATGGGGTTATGTTGATGAGCTGGCCTGTCCAGAGAGGTATTTTACAGGGAAGTTCCCTGTCGCCCTTGCTGTTTGCCCTAATACTGGAACCGCTGGTAAGTGTCATTAGATCCTATCAAGGACTAGGCGGTTTTGTGGAAGAGTCCCGCCTCCTAGATGAGGAACGCATATCCCTATATGCGGATGATATCCTCCTGTATGTTACGGAACCGACGAGACACTCCCCAAAATTCTGCAAATATTTGAAGACTATGGTCGACACTCCGGCTATAAGATCAATTGGAGTAAATCCACCTTGTACCCAGTGGATGGGGTTGCGGTCCCTCAGAATTACCCGAGCTGCCTACAGATCTTAACAGAGGGGTTCACTTATCTTGGGCTCTATATCACCACTGATGTGGCCACCAGCCTGGAGTATAATATTAAACGAATCCTCTGAAACTTTCAGGAAGATGTCAAGAGGTAGAGGAAACTCCCATTGACAATCATGGGTAGGGCCCCCATGTACAAGATAGTCACCCTCCCGCGGTTACTTTATGTGTTGCAGAACACCTACTGTAAAATACCGGAGACCGTTTTCGCATCTCTAAATGCCGAGCTACGTTTACTCCTCTGGGATGGAGCCCATCCACGAATATCGCTGCAAACGCTGCAGCAGAACCCGTACAATGGGGGCCAGGTCCTCCCGGATATTAGAGCTTATTGTAGAGTGGCCCATCTCATCTCATGCGGGATCATTCCACGTACGCACTGGAGCAACTTCAATTCTGAGATCATTCACATTTGCATTATATCTATGGAGACAAGGGTGGTAGTTGCCTTTTGCCAGCCACTCAAAGGGCACTGAGGTGTGGAAAAGTGCTGAAAAGACCATGAACTGGGACAAGAAGCCTACGAGGGAAACCCCTCTGTGGGAAGGAACGAGATTACCTGAAATCAGGAAGCTGAGAAGCTTTAGACAGTGGGATCTGATAGGGATCTCAAAAATTGGGGGATGTTATGGAGAAAGGTACTCTGGCACCATTCAGCACACTTCAAGTCACATTTCAACTAAGCAACACCCAAAAATATGCCTATCCTAGGTTACACCATGCATGGTGGGCAGAGGGATTAGACACCCCAACACTGCCAAAATATTTCCCCTTAGAGGGCAGACTACTACAAGAAGAGATTCCTACCTAGGCTATCTCACTGACATACAAGACATTACTCAATAACATGCCCAACAAATTAGGTCCACTCTGGTCCAAATAAGAACTCACCACAGGGCCACTGGAAGACATTGACTGGGACGCTGCCCTCATGCATCCCTGTGAAGAGGCGATAAAACAGAGCTTACAACTGATTCAATATAAAATTCTCCACAGAACTTATTTTGACCGAGCTAGACTACACAATATGGGGAGAGCAGATGCCCCAGAATGTGTTGGGTGCCATAAAGAGCATGGTACATTCATACATACCCTATGGGAGTGTAGCCAGATCAAAACATATTGGACCAAAGATACTGAGGTAACTCAATAATATACAGGAAGCTCAGCTTGAGTTGGACGTTAGATACTTCCTACTGGGAATCCAAACAGAGGTTGATCTACCACGTAACAAAGTCATGCTTGCCAATTTGGGGTTGGTTGTAGCCAAGAGGGACATAGCTAGATACTGGGGTGTCCAACAACTTCCTATGCTCAAGGAATGGAGAACGTGCCTAGACTTGTACATGGTAGGGGAAAAAACAACATACAAGGTGAGGGGGTGCCCCAGGAAATTTCAAAAGAGTTGGACACCATGGTTAGAGTATTATGGTCTGGTAAAGGAAGACAAGGAGGAGACATCGGATTTGACAAAGGGAAGGTCGGGGAAGGAACCCTGAAAAGTATTGTCTCTGACCCATTCTTGATGGAAGTAGATAAGCCATGTTTGATCTTCCTCGCACATAATTGTATAAAACTTGTATCTAACCTCATGCTCTCTTTCAGGGAATATGGCGCAATACCTTATATCCCTCACCACTTGCTCTTGAGCAATATCCAATGTGCACATGGTATCCACAGTTTTTCTGACTGTATGATATCATTTAAAAATCTGAATAAAAACTGTTAAAAAAAAGAATATTGCAACATCTTTGAGCTGTGAAAAATATAGATTACTCTTTCCCTATTGCAAAATACTTCTGAGAACACCAAGGTAATGTTAAAGAATTGCAGTACTTTGGGATCAAACACATACAGAAAAATGAACTAGGAGGGAATTGACAGTTGTTACTGATAAGAATGGAGTCAAGACTCATCATCCAGATGAGAAATGAGATACCTATTGGATTTGATTTAGATGCTGAGTTACATGTACATTTTGTAACAATTTTTTGCAGTTGTTTATATTTATGCACTTCATGCACTTTACATCTTAATATGCAGCCGAGGGCCAACCTAAAAAGTTGCATTTTATACTTTACACTTTATATTTAAATAAGTTTATTTATCCCTTTTTTGCATAAATTGCACAATACGGCTACTTAACATCAAAAGGTACCAACAGTTATCTATGCATCAGCACTTTACATTGCAGATGCTACTAAGAAATCAAATTACACTTTATATCTAATATGCAAGTACTTAGGCATGGCATTAATTGCGGTTAAGCTTCTCATAAAAAACAGTTTACATATTTTGCACCACATGCACTTTTTATTTTAACATGCCGCTGAGGGTTATCTTTTAGAACTGTACTTTACATCAAAATAGACTGCTCCATTTGTCATATATAAATTTATACAACATGGTTCTTAAACAATTTTAGGCATCAATAGCCAAGCAAGCATTTGCACTTTACATCATTATAATGTTATTGGTATATGGTTGCTGGTATATAAAATTATGAATTTGTTTTTGAAATTTGTGTACATTACATTATGAAAAGTCAAATATGTTTAATATTTTTTATATATTTGTATATTTATATAACAAATCATTGAAACTAAAGAAATAAGTAAATGTATTTAGTAATTGCCTTTGCCCTAAAGAAAATGTATAGTGAAGAGAACTTCACTGTGAATAGTACATAGTATTGCATAGTTCATGAAATAATGTCAAGAAAAGATCATAATTGTGCACTTTACCTTTATTATGTTGAAATAGAACAGTGGAAAGCACTTGACAAAAGGACGAAAAATATGTGGTCTAGTTGTTCTTTATATATATGTGTTCTTTATATATATAAAAAAAGTAGAAAGGCATGAAGAAAAATAGGGTATGGGCACTTTTAAAACAGACAATCTGGACGACAAGACTCTATAGTCCTGAAGAAGGCAAACACCGAAACGTGTAGCCTATCTCTGTGAATTTGCACGAAATGGTGAAATAAACTGGAAATCTGACCCCTGTGGTGCCGATTGATTCTTAACTGCGCAGAGGATAGCAGTAAAAAACGTATGAGAATATAAATATATATATATATATATATATATATAAACAATGCATGGTAAAAGCATATGTTGTAAAAGCATATGCATTCTAAAAAAAATGTGACGTAAAAAATGTGTGGTAAAAGCACGCAGAGTATTTTCCTACATTGTTCAGTCATAAAACCGTTATTAATGGGTGGAACCACTTACACTGAGGAAGAAATCATCAGGAATAAATTTACTAAATTATTGTGCAGACACGTATTCTGATACAGGGGAAGGAGATGAAACAGATGAAAAGATTTTGACTCTAGTTTGAAACTCCCTCAATTAATGGAAGAAAAACAAAAGCAATTTGTAGCCAGGGTCAATACTCAATAACTTGTTGGAATACTTCATGATATTCAAAAATTAAGCCAAGGACCAAATGCCCTTTGGCTGGAAATGTCAAGGGTTTTAGAAATTACAGGTGTGAGTCCACTCACCATATTATGTCCAGAGTATCTTGATATAGGTCAATGTCCATACTCCTGGTAAGAAGCCTTGATTATCATAATTAGAAAGATGGTACACTGTGCAGTTCCTACAGGCCAATATCACTATTGAATAGAGGTAGTAACACCATCACCAAATTGACTGTTGTTATGATATGTTTTTATTTACCTGTGAGGGTACCAGGGGCTCTGTAGCAGGTGTGTGAGGCCAGCCCTGGGGGCTTACTCAAAAGCCAGGTCTTCAGCTTCTTGCAAAAGCCAATAAGAGAGGAAGAGGCTCTGGTGTGTTGTGGGAGTTTGTTAAAGGCTTTAGGGACCTGGTACGAAAAGGTGTAGCCCCCTGCTCTCATTTTGTGTATGCGTGAAGTGTGTGCTAGTGAGCGACCAGCAGAGCGGAGATGTCTGGAAGGTTGGTCTGCCACCGCACCCTAGTTCAACGCCTCAGCAACATCGGCATCCAAGAGAAGGCACTAGAGTGGATCACCTCGTTCCTCACCGGAAGAACACAGAGAGTCCGCCTCCCCACGTTTCGATCCGAGGCAACCGAAGTCATCTGTGGCGTACTGCGAGGATCATCACTCAGCCCCACCCTCTTCAACGTCTACATGAGACCTCTCGCAGCCATCGCATGCCAGCACAACCTCAACATCATATCCTACGCCGACGACACCCAACTGATCCTCTCCCTCACCAGAGACCCCGCCACCGACAGAACGAGCCTGCACGAAGGGATGAAAGACGTCGCCGAGTGGATGAAGAACAGCCGCCTGAAACTGAACTCAGACAAGACGGAAGTCCTCGTCCTGGGACCATCGCCCTCTGCCTGGGACGACTCCTGGTGGCCCCCCGCACTGGGCACCACTCCCAAGCCAACAGACCACGCACGCAACCTGGGCTTCATCCTGGACTCCTCCCTCTCAATGACCAGACAAGTCAACGCCGTCTCCTCATCATGCTTCAACACCCTACGCATGCTCCGCAAGATCTTCCGAGGGATCCCGACTGAAACCAGGAAGACGGTCACCCAAGCACTCGTCACCAGCCGAATGGACTACGGAAACACCCTCTACGCCGGAACCACAGCCAAGCTACAGAAAAGACTCCAACGCATCCAGAACGCCTCCGCCCGACTCATCCTGGACATCCCCCGACGCAGCCACATCTCCGGCCACCTGAAGGACCTGCACTGGCTCCCCGTCAGCAAGAGGATCACGTTCAGGCTCCTCACCCACGCACACAAGTCTCTCCACGACCTGGGCCCCAAGTACCTCAACGACCGCCTGACCTTCTACACGCCCAGCCGCCAGCTACGTTCCACAAGCCTCACCCTCGCAGCCGTACCACGCATCCGAAGAGCTACCGCCGGAGGTAGATCCTTCTCCTACCTGGCGGCCAAGACTTGGAACTCCCTCCCTATCCATCTTCGGCTGACCCAGGACCATCTCGCCTTCAGGAGACAACTCAAGACCTGGTTGTTCGAGCAATAGCGGACCCCTTCCCCCAAGCGCCTCGAGACCCTGCCGGGTGGGTAGCGCGCGATACAAATACTATGATTGATTGATTGATTGATTGGTGGAAGTGAATGCAGGTGTTCGGGTAGGCATGGCCAGTGTTATGGACAGCTTTATTGGTGTGGATGAGGAGTTTAAAATGTGCACGCATGTGTACTGGGAGCCATTTGAAAGGGGTGCAGTGTGGTCATCAATGCAATGCTGGTTGAAAACCCTTGACAACTTACTGACTCCCAAGTTGGGATTGGAACCAATTGATAACGGGAAAGCGGTCCTCTTCGGACCCCTTCCCCTTTTTGAATTTAATTTTGAAACTAGATTCAAGGAGAATAGGCAGTGAGCCACAGGAACATTATCAACTCTAATTGAACTTTATTTTTTTTTAATCAATCTTTTATTTTTAAGCACAGCCCCGTTGCCTTAAAGAAAACGGGTTGCATTTTAAAAGCAAAAATCTTTATTTAAAAAATTCATAAAGATAATGGCCTGCTGATCCTTGCAGATCACGATCCTTGTGAATACAGACAATCACATGGGATCGCAAATCCCAATCGGTCTCAAAAATAATAATTTGGCATGTTATTCTGCAACTCCCTGAGAGTTGGTAGTTTTTTAGTCAAAATATTTGAACATAGGTCGGTTCACCAAATCCTATTCCAGTCTAATAAAGTCAGGGCACAATCTGTGAGCACTTTGTGTGAATGGAATATGAGTCCATGAGGCACTTAGGGTCTAGAACAGATACAGTTATGTGGCAAAATAAGCAGTGGCGGCTCCTCTGCTAAGGCGGAGGAGGAGCGTCGCCCCAATGCTCACTAAGCAATTCAAAATGGAAAAATAAAATGATACTAACTCAACATTATTATCATTTTATTTAACCGTACCGGCTCAGTTCGTTGGGGGGGCAGGGAGGGACTGGGCTGTTTAGAGCTGAGGGCGGAGTGGTAGGCACTTCCTAAGTGCGCATGACATTTTCGTTGGCCATCTCGGTCCGGCCAAACATTCATGTGCACTTTGCATGTTCTCCAGCTATGGCTGCATTACAGCCTGGGTGGAGAACATGCACAGGCTCCCAGACCCTGTCTGATGAGTGCTGAGCCATGGCGCTCACACCAATCACAACGCTGCTATAAGGCAGAATTGCTGCCTGGGAGAAGAGAAGAGGACCGAGGAAAGGTGGTGGCCGGCCGGCCCCATCCATTTAAGTGTTTTTTTTTTCATTTGCTCTACACCTGTTCGGTAGCAGCTGCTACGAAATTAGGGTCCTTCTTGTATCGAGAACTAGCTTGGTTCACAAGATGGAGGAACTAGGTTTAAATCGACATAATTTTAATTGGTATTACTGGGCTGCTGGACTTTGTTTGATGCAATTTGTGTCGCACACTGTGGTGCACTCTCTCCGCTTTAGGATCCTGTGCTGCTTTCAGTTTCCATTCTAGGTCGGGTGACTTTTTAACTAAATTCAACAAACCAAAATTCTTCAAAAACATAATAGAAAACCATTCAAAGTACCTCATATTCGGTGGGATGTTCAGAAATACTTTGAAATTTCCCAGCTTAATGTATATACGGGCATTAAGAGCAACTCCTTTCATTGAGTATTCAGGCTGACTTCCTGCTGAAAAACCTTATGTGTTTGTCAGATTTATTTGCCCCTAAAGGTAATGTCAAAGATGTTGAATCAATCTCAAATATCACTGGTAGACACGTTTCAAATATGCTATATTCTTTCTGAGAATTAAAGGTGAAATAAAAGGTTTGAAAACTAAACATCCGTTCTTAAATATGTTATACTCTACAGAGTATGCACTTCATGTTGTTTCTCTGTACTTTGATATTTTATAGCACACTGAAACTGAGTGAAACCTTGAACCTGTAAAACATCGGAGAAAAAGCACAGCATTGGTACAGGTAAAAGTGTGGACGCACAATGTTTTGACTTTTGAGAATGTAAATTATAGAGAACAATTTCCATTAACTGCTCGCCCTACCTGCTACACTTCAGTGTCAAGTCAAAAGAACTTTATTCGAATGTTCATAGTAACATCCATAAAAGCACATTTCAATAAAATTACAATTAATGCATATAATTCATATATTACTAAAAATCACATAAAGTAAAAGTTTACAGGCAGACTACACAGTAAAAAAGGCTTTTAAATAGTTAAATAGTTAAACTTATTAAAAGAAAAACTCTCGACAAGAACACAATTATCCCTCCATACTTTTCCTGAATTTGATCGCAAGTTTTAAAAAACTACATACAAACAAAGTGCAATCACTACTTAGTAGTTGGAGATAATAAAGTGCTGGTCGAATTTGTGCAAAGTTCAGCTGTTGGAGTATTGATTTTAGGTATAATTTCCGTGGTACCAAATAAAAAGGGCAGATGAATAAGAAGTGTGCCAAATCTTGCGGAGACTTATCGTCGCAGCCGCAAGATGGCAACACTTGGCCTCGATGGGACCCCTCGGTACTGCCAGTAGAAGATGAAATAAGTCTAGGCGAAACCTCGAGAGCAAAAAGCGGTCATAGCCTGACAGGGGCCATGACAGGTACGGTTCCATGTGCACAGAGGTTTTTACAAGTACATGTTTCCGTACACTGTCTTTCTTTAATTCGGCCTCCTCCCGGGCTAAGTACCTAAAAGAAATAAATGACTTCTTCACAGAGGTAACATCAGATTTTCTAGTAAGTTCTGGGGTTACAAAGAGATCAGGGCGCCCTAGTTCAATTAAACATTTTCTGATATATTTGAGCCAGGGGACTTTAGATCCATTTTCCCATGTTATTGCTTCTTTTAGAATTTGTTGGGTAAGGGGTATTTCAGTATTTACCCAGCAGTTTAGCCAACAAAGTATAGGATTTACGGCTAAACTGTCGCTTAGGTATGGCATACCCAGTTCTTCATGAACAGAGAAGTTACCAGTGCCCCTTGGTACCCTCAGAACACGTTTTAGGAAGTTATTTTCTGTAACTTCCAGACCTCTGGATGAAGTAAACCCCCATAACTCACTGCCATAACACGCAATAGATATACTTTTTGTTTTGTACAATTGGAGCAGTGCAGCCACTGGGGTATTTCCTATTTTTCTTGCAAAATCAAGTATGGCTGCATTAGCCCTTGTTACCTCTCCCATTTTCCTCTGTACAGCGGGTCCCCAATTTAACTGATGGTCCAAGAGAACACCCAGATAAGAGAATGTCTTAGTCACTGGAATTTTTTCCCCATTAACATAAAAGGTATTTGATTTTTTATACCCCAAGCCTACCTTCATGACATAGGACTTTGAGTTGTTAATACTCAAGTCCCGTGAGTAAATGAAGTCATGAAATGTTTTTAACAGGGTTTGTAGGCCTGCTGCAGTCCTGGAAATCAGGACTGCGTCGTCCGCATAAAGCAGTACCGGCAATCCTTTCCGGCCTACATAGGGGTAATCGACTCCTGTGTCTAAGAGATACTGTTCTAAGTCATTAATGTACAGGTTGAAGAGGAATGGGGCTAAAATACACCCTTGGCGAACGCCCCGATGTATTCCAAATTCCCTAGTTACTTTTAAATCTTGTGTATATCTGACATTAGCTCGTGTGTCAGAATGCATGTCGGCTAGGAAATTAATCAGATTCTGCTCTATGCCCATTTTTGCCATGACATCCCATAATCTACCTCGGTCTACACAGTCGAAAGCCGACGATAGATCCATGAATGCCATGTGGATTGTACCTTCTCTGGCCATAGTATATTTCCCTATATTCATATACAGGTTCAGGCACTGGGTAATCGTTGAATGACCAGGCCTGAAGCCATATTGAATTGGGGAGATTATATTATTTTCATCTGCCCAAGTTTTTAATCTATTTAAAATTACGCCCCCTACCACTTTTGCTACGGAATTGATTAAAGATATTGGTCTGTAGCAAAGTGGGCTACTACGATCTCCTTTTTTAAATACAGGTACTATAGTAGAAATCCCCCATGACGTTGGGCAGCCAGACGACGCCGCCGCATTGATTACAGCGGTAAGGACTGGGGCCCAAAGTGATGGCAGGGATTTAAAGAGATCCGGGGGAAGGCCATCAGGCCCAGGGGCCTTGTTACAAGTTAGGCCTTGAATACCTATTTCAATCTCATTAGCTGTAAAATGCAAAAAGTTCTCCATAGGAGTAATAAAAGAATATTCTGCCTGAGGCTTATTACTTTTAAAAATGGTGCTGAAATGAGTAACCCAGTCTTCCTCAGGAATATTTGTGCCAAGGGCCAAATTACTTGGGTCATCAAACAAAGGTTTGTTGATGATTTCCCAGAACCTGGCACTATTACCCAAAATGTTCGGGTCTAGGAGAGACTCCCAAGTACTTGCCTTAACCTCTTTTTTCCGTGTTGCGAGGCATTTTTTATATTGTATACGCATGGCTTTGATACAGGCCGGGTCTCTAGGTCTAGCTTTTACAGCTGTCTTAAGGTCTCTGTTGGCCTTAGAGCAAGAGTGATCAAACCATTTTGGATTGTTTCCAATACGCCCTCTTGCTGGCACTGTTAACAAAGACTCTACACTTCAGTGAAATTAACCAGAATGTCTTGAAAAAAAGATTTATTTTCGTCCTAGTTATGACTCCATGTATCCAAACCACACCCTTGTTTTTCAATACCTAATCATTAGACAGCTGTAGGTGGACTGGACTATCTTTTCATTTTTATCAAACAATTAGCTGTGTGGGCTTCATGCATCCAGGTAAATGTATGATTATGCATTCCCATTCCAACTACCGCCATGTGAATCCTGCAAAGTTACATCAAAGGAGGAGAGAGTGGAAGCTTGACACTTGAATATAAAGAAAAGGTTATTGGTGGAAAGAATTATTGCGAAACTAACAGCAAGGGACTAAGCCCTAATTGGAAAGAGACTTGAGCCTCACGGAAACTCTGAATCACTGACATAGTCAAGAGAGTGATTAACAATTAGAGCACAATTTTTTACCAATGTGTTGCTTCTTTATCCTTTAGTGTCCGATCTTTGTCTTTGGGTGCTGGTGTAGATATGGTGAGAGGCTATTTCATTATTTTGTTTGATCACCACAAATGAATGTCAAATTTGGTATATTTAATTTAAAAATGTCAAATTAATTCTATTTAATGAATGGAGCCTAGTGAGGTGGGCTTTTTTGCTTCTTTTACTGTCATAGGATTGCAAAACAGTTCGGGAAATGTTGCTGTAAAATGCAACACCTTGTGCCATATTTTGTAAATCAAATATTCCACGGGAACAATTCCTAAGAGTTTTTGCTCGCTCACTCTGGGCTATCAAGGACTTGACGAGGAGGGGCATTTTATTTTTATTGCTACTCCATGGCCCTTTTGTAGAGGAAAGGGAAGTACTGTTACCCCTTGGACCTTAAAGCTTTCTGAAATCAGAGCTTCTCATTAAGTTGCTAGAATATAAAATACAAATCCTCGCAAAAGCACAGGAAACCGCATCAGTGGGTGGAAAAACAAGAAGGTGCATAATGCATTTCCTGCATAAGACTCCATGCAGAGGGTGATCTTTGCAATTGAGTTGTACTCACAGCCGCTGGGCACCATTGTACAGGAAAAGAACCGAAGAGACTATTCGCCACATAAAATATATAGCCACATCTGAGTGGTCTACAAATGTAAGAGGTAGGCAGAGTAAGCGCTGCTCTTTATTTATTCAAGAACACTTGCACAACACTACTCTCTCAATTCTACAACTGAGCACTAGGGAGGCCTTTAATCCTCTGAGCTAAATTGGATCCAAAAATTCTCAGATACCATTGGTGCAGAATGCTTGCCTGCATTGTGCCCCTTTGGAGTAAAAAAGAGATGCAGTGGGCACAAATAATATGTATGCCTCTTAAACACCAATGTCTAGGTAAGGCCTACTGTTTACATCCTAATGGGTTAAAGTAAATCAGATTGGGAAACCTGACCAACACTGCACTCCTACAGCTCACCTCATAATATGTGCAGAGGTAAAAATGGCTGCAAAACCATTGGCATCACTTTTACCATCATTCCCAACTCTAAAAAAAGACCTCACAATTAAACTAACACATACAGCAAGCTAACACACGAAGTGCAGCGGTTAGATAAGTCCTGTTTTTTTTCTTTAAAGCATGTGTTAATCAAATGCCTTTCAATGATGCCAGATAGAGACAGTTCCAAAATGGAGTAATTCCATTCACATCAAATCAGTGCTTGTACAATGGAACCAACAGTGGCCCACAACACACCTGATTTCGCCTCTGAAAAGCTATAGGAGTAAGATATAGGGGTGGGTGGAATGTTTCAATTCGCCCATGGAATTGGTGGAATTGTGGTCATTCCATGTTACTCTACAGCATTGCATTCTGGCCAAAGTCTGCCAATTGCCATGTGGGGGAAATGTTCTCCTGCAAGGCTCCAGAATATGTGAGCGAGATTTGGCATCCACAAGAATAAATTTCTAACATGGGTGGTTGTGGGCGGTTGCAAACGGTTGCAGTGGGAGGGCTGCCTCTAGAGTAGATTTCCTGCTCGAGCTGCAGCAAAATAAACTCGAATAGTTGCATAATTGTGTGCAATTCATGGTGCCATATGTGCTGAATTGTCAGCGATGCTCGTACTCTAGCACTAAATTGAAGCACAACCAGCATGAGCTACATATTTTTTGCCTGTTGGCGGAACGCTGTAGAATCTTGTGGAGTTTTTGTTTAACTCCCCAGAATTCCGTGGAGTGAAACTCCACGAGTTCTGCCCACCACTAATCAGATCTACACACCTATTAAATCACTGGAAGTCCTGTAGAAACTAAAACAAATGAGTAGGGGAGACGACCACATCAGGTCTCAGAATACTTACTCATTTCAAACCAGTCGAAGGCTGTACTAACCAAAGGGACACCAGGAAAAACAAGTTTGGCACAAAGGCAGGAGAGGCTTGGGGGGCGTGGCTAGCAGCCGATGGACACGGTCGCAGCCTAGCGAGGCTCCCGACCCTCAGCCCTGTAATCCACCTTTCATCCTGATTTAGACCCGGGATCCCCGTGGAAATCGGGTCGATCCCGGAGCCAACCCACAGGTCTGTTCCGGTGGGGTCGGAGCGCCGCTACGCCGAATATACCGGACGCTGAGGGGTGAGAGGTTCCCGAGACGGCTGGGGACAAGATGGCGGCTCCCTGCATCGCTGCCACTGCGGAGTAGAGACGGGCCCGCTCCGGAGGTCCTGAGGCCACAGCGTGGGGCACAGTGGAGTGCGGGTCTGGTGGAGAGCGGCGGCGGCGGCCCCCTGGAGCGGCGGCAGATCCTGTGATCGGTGCGAGGTCCGCCCGGGAGTGGGGTTCTAGCGGAGCTCCGCCCACAACAGCGAGGGGGCTTACTCGAGGCCCCGGCTTTGAGGCCTGTGATCCCTGTGGGCGCCTCTGAGCCCTACACCGGCGCAATACCCCCGGAAGCGGCCGTGACACTACAGGCCTGCTTTGGGAGGGCCATCCATGGACACTGTGAGTGGAGGCTGCCCGGAGGAAGCACGATCCTGCTCAGGGGGACACATTATAGCCCGACGACGGGGCCTGCGACTTGCTTGGGCGGTGGCCCAACCCGGACCGACCGTGCAGGGTGCAACTGTCTCCGCGACGGAGGGGCATTGAATCGGCCCTAGACCCGAGGGAAGCGGGGAATCGGGACCGGAGGGAGAAATACGCCCGCTGGGGCCCTGTGGATCCTACGCTTTCCACCCCACCTCTGGCACCCGGTGGTGATCCCTGCGTGGAGGGTGGCTCCGGGTCAGTGGCGCTGCTGTGCCGCTGAGGGGAGCTCCACGGACTGCTGACCGGCAGGCGGGGCCGGCTGGTGGACCCCAGTGCAGACCCCTGGCGCCTGGCTACCGGGAGAAGCGGATGTGCCATAACGGTTCACTGGCGCCAATTCTGATCTCTGCCGCACGACCCCCAAAGATCCGGCTCTCCGCCCGACGACGGCTGGTTGCGAGACTGCATTGGGGCTAGCAGCGGCCTACTGCGGGAGACGTCGTTGACGCCGGACCACCCGGAGGGCCCTGAATTGCTGGGAGGTGCAGGATGGGTAAGCCTAGAGGACCCAAAGGGGACGGGAGCCCAGCCGCGGAAGCGCCAGACGACTCCCCGCAACCCCCCACGGAGCTCCAGCTGATGCAGGACCGGATTCTAGACGCCATTGCTGCCACGAAGGAGGCCCTACAACACGATATTGGTCAAGTAGCGACGGGGCTGGGGCACCTGCGCGCAGATCATGCGAAGCTACAAGACAGGGTCAAGGCCACGGAAGTTGCCCTACAAGATGTCGTGCCGGCCCACAAATCGATGGAGGGACGACTCACGGAAGCGATGGAGCGGATACAGGCCCTGGAGAAGAGAGCGGAGGACGCTGAAAACCGCAGTCGGCGGAATAACGTACGCCTGGTTGGCCTGCCGGAAAAAAAAGAAGGCACGGACATGGTGGGCTACCTGACTGACTGGTTCAAAACCGTGGTTGCCCCGGAGGGCTTATCTCCCTTCTTCACACTTGAGAGGGCGCACCGCGTGCCTTCCCGACCCCCACGCCAGGGTCTCCCGCCGCGACCGGTGGTTATCAAATTGCTCCATTATAAAGACAGAGACTGGCTCCTTCAGCGGGCCAGGGAAGCGGGCCCATTTCAAGTGGACAATAGTAACGTCACGCTGTTCCCAGACTATACATTTGAAACCCAAAAACAGCGAGCCTCCTTCCTAACCATCAAAAAGGAGCTACGTACCGAGGGTCTGCAATACTCCCTGCTGTTCCCGGCCAAGCTACGTGTGATAGTAGACGACAAGGCGTTGTTCTTTGAATCTCCGGCGGATGCCTGGGCCTGGTGGGACACCTACAAAGCGGGCACGGATGGGGCTCGCTTTCGGGCCGAGGAGGAGCACCAGAATCATGCGATCAGGCGGTCGAGAAGACTCCGGGGGCGCAACCGGGGATCCAAGAAGCCTTCTACGTCGCAAACTGAAGAAGAACGGAGAGCTGCGCTACAGGCGGTTAAAGAGGTGTCGGGAACGGCGTCGGTCCACTCGGTAAGAGAATCGGCCTCTGAGGCCCTGGCCACGGGATCGGACACTGACTTCTCGGGACTGGAGGGGGCTAGGGGCCCGAAGATCACCCCCCAGACGTCGGGGGAAATCGTTGAACCCTGACAGCTGTCCGCGGCCTCTGAGTGAAGAGAACCTGGAGGCGGCGCCCCCCATGGATATTGGAACAGACTACTGTGAGACTTTCCTTTTATAAGTCGCATTGAGTATTGTGGGGCAGAGGGACCTGGGACCGAGGCTTGAGAGGTTCAGTAGCCAGCTCACGCACCACAGGGCCCATAAGGCCTCCGTGGTGATTACTGCGGACTACAAGTTTACGTGAGCACGTTTGCTCACTAGTTTGGATGGGTGCCTCAGCTTCGCAGTTGGGTCCTGTTCTGGGGGAGGGGGGACCTGGAGTAGTTGGGGTGACTCGAGGTGCACTTGGGGTTGGGAAGTTGGGCGGGGGGGTGGGGATGGGAAGTGGTGGGAAGATGTCTGGTGTCCGGAAGCGGAAATTTATTGATCTAACCTGCGCTGACTGGGGTGATGGCTGACATGGGTTCGTTGAAGTGTGTGTCCTGGAATGTGCGGGGACTGAATTCCATGACTAAGAGACACAAGGTACACGCCTACCTGGTTCGCAGGGGGATACACATTGCCTTCCTCCAAGAGACCCACTTAACTAAGAAGGAGGGCACCGCACTGCAGAGGAGATGGAGGGGGCACTTATTCCACACCACGTACTCGGCGTTTGCCAGGGGAACACTTCTTTGGATCCGGGCGGGGGTTCCCTTTCAAGTTACTAGGCACACAGTAGACCCGGAAGGGAGGTATGTGGCGGTTGAGGGTTTGCTTCGGGGGCGTCAGTTGACACTTTGCAGCGCCTATGCGCCGAATGTAGAGCAAGCATCGTACTTCAATAGACTGACCAAACAGCTAGCCTCCTATTTAACAGGTTCAGTGCTACTGGGGGGGGATCTCAACTCCGTGGCAGATGCCACCCTCGATAGGTCGCACCCACCACTACACGCATCCCCAGTTCACAGACTGGCAAAACACAGATCAAACTGGCAGGGGCTGTGGGACCTGACGGATGCATGGCGCGCCCAACACCCCACTGCAAGGGATTACTCCTTTTATTCGGGTATACACGACCTCCACGTGCGCATTGACACGTTCCTCTGCTCCCAGTCGGTGTTACCAATGGTTGCCCGTACTGAATATCTAGCACGCACGATCTCGGACCACAACCCCCTACTTCTTACCTTTGCCTGGATGAATGTGGTTTCACCAATTCCGACGTGGCGGCTTCATCCGGACACTCTGGTTGATCCGCCGTTCAGCGGAGCGCTGGAAGATAGAATCACCCACTACTTTGCCGAAAATGAGGGGACGGCCTCTTCCAGGGCGGTGGAATGGGACGCGCTCAAGGTGGTAGTAAGGGGGCATTGTATAGGGAAGTTCGCGGGGGTGCGGCGAACACTGGTAGAAGATGTGGACAAGGCCGAGCAAGCCTTGCGGGAGGTGGAGAAACGACGGCCCAACCACCCCGACATGCAGGTTAGCGTATGCTCGGCGCGGGAAGCGCTGGCGGTAGAGGTGGAGCGCCTTCGCTGTTTTGATCACAAAACATACTTAACCAAAGCGCTCGCTGAGGGAGATAAGACGGGGACGCTCCTAGCCTGGTTGGCAAACCCCAATAGGGGTGCTGCTCCAATATTGTCCCTGATTGATGCGAACGGCACCAAGTGTTACACCCAGCCAGACATTTTACAATGCTTTAAAGCGTACTACGAGCGACTGTATAGGGGAAGCCCAGCGGACCGAACCGAGATGTTAGAGAACTTGTTGTCTGAGATACACTTGCCGTGCCTAGAACCGGACCAAGCGGAAGCCCTTGGGGGCCCGATTGACCTAGCGGAAATTAAGGGGGCCATAAAGAAAATGGCGCGCGGGAAAACGCCGGGAGTGGACGGCCTGCCCGTCGAGTTCTATGGTAAATACATTGATATCCTAGCCCCACGGCTCCAAATCATATATAACGAGGCGAAAGAGAGGGGGGAATTGCCCTGTTCGATGCGCGAGGCGCTCATGATCCCCTTGCTCAAGCCGCATAGGACCAGCTCTGACCCGGCATCGTACAGACCACTGTCGATGCTCACGACGGACTATAAAATCTTGAGCACTGTCCTGGCCACCAGGCTGATGGCCCACATGCAAGACTTGGTTCACAAGGATCAGTCGGGCTTTATCCCCACTAGGAATACGTCTCACAACATCCGTAGGTTGCTGAGGCTCGTAGCGGATCCTCCTCCGACCGCCAAGGCCCCGGTGGTGATGGCGATCGACATAGAAAAAGCCTTCGACAGCCTGGAATGGGGCTACTTGTACAAAGTGCTGCGAAGCTTCGGCATTGGGGATGAGTACGTGCGGTGGACGGAGGTGCTGTATGTGTCAGCGGGCGCTAGGGTGCGAATAGGAGCGTTGATATCGGATAAATATGCAGTGCTTAGGGGCACTAGACAAGGGTGTGCACTCTCTCCCTTGCTGTTCGCCCTCGCGATAGAGCCGCTGGCAGCACTAGCTAGGAAAGGTGACTCCTACCAAGGACTGGAGGTGGACGGGACCCGTCATTACATATCATTATATGCGGACGACCTCCTACTGTTCCTGGAGAATGCCGAAGAGGCAGTGGTGGGGGCGGAAGACCTGTTGGCGCGTTTCGGAGATGTATCGGGCCTGAAGGTGAACTGGGCGAAGACTTGCCTCTTTCCCCTCCGGAAGGCGGAGAGGTGCCCCATGACCCGTCCCGAGCCCCGCTGGGAGCCGGCCTGTTTGCCCTACCTAGGGGTGTACATTTACCACGAACCCGCAGATTTGCTAGAAGGCAATATAAACCGTTGCATCCGAGCACTGCAGGGTAACATGCTTTTCTGGGCCACCCTCCCGCTGTCAATGACAGGCCGGGTCTCGTTGCTAAAAATGATCGCCCTGCCGCGGTTACTGTACTTCTTTCGAACCTTGCCAGTGTGGATTCCAAGTGCCGTATTTCGACGGCTAAGATCCCAGGTAGTGTCCTTTCTGTGGGGGGCTGGCAGGCGGAGGATAGCCTTGGCGACCCTGACCCGCCCGAAGAACGAGGGCGGACTCGCGGTCCCTGATTTCGAGTATTATTATTTGGCCGCCCAGCTGCAATTCCTCACACAGGAAGTGGCAAGGGTATACCGGGGCCCGGAGCAGGAAAGGGACACTGGCACCCCTCGCCATGTGCTAGCATACATCACCCTGCAGCAGAAGCTAGCACTCAGAGACTTATCTCAGGAGGAGCGGACATTGAGGCTCTGCTGGAACCGCGTGCATAAGCGCGCGGGCACCGGTCACCCGTACGCACCCGAAATTCCACTGGGTATGCTCACGGCACTGCCGCATGGAGGCGACTGGTCGAGCCTTCAGAGTTGGGAGGAGGCTGGCTTACAGATGGTGGGAGACCTCTTCACTGACGGGGTACTCGCGCCGTATCAATCCTTACAGGAACAATTCGACCTTCCGAGAGGTGACTATTTGCTACACGCGGCGGTGGTACGAGGGATCCAAGCGCACTGGGGCGAGGGACTGTGTGAACCCACGACGTCGCCACCGTGTCAGTATGTGATGATGGCCGCAGGCACGGTCAAGGCAGTCACGTGCCTACACTCCAGAATACTCGAGAGCACCTTACGACCCCTTACGCGCTTAAAAACCCAATGGGAGACTGACCTGCAGAGGGAGATCCCGGATACGACGTGGGCCCAGTTGGTTCAGAGGCCCAAGAAGAGCACCAGGAACGCTCGGTTCCAGTTGATACAGCTCTACATCCTTCATAGGGCTTATCTCACTCCGCACAAAATAGCGCAATACTTTGGAGCAGAGGATGCAGCGTGTCCTAGATGCGCACGGTTGGACGCAGACTTACTGCACATGCTGAGGGACTGCCCACACTTACAGGACTTCTGGAGGGATGTGGGCGATACCATGAACGCGGTCACAGAGAGGGAGCTACACTACGATAGTGCAACTACACTCCTACACTGGTTTCCGCACACACGTAAGAATAAACTGACAAGCAAATTTATAGACATGGGCCTACTCCTTGCGAAGAGGGAACTCACTAGGGGATGGAAAGCGAAGGCAGCGCCGACACATAGGAAATGGCTGACTGAGTTCCAGAAATGGGCGGCGGCGGAGAGCACGATCAGATATCAACTGGCTCGACGGGGGCCTGACGAGAAGGCCCAGGAAGCGGCACTAGCTTGGGAAACTCTAGTCCAGGCACTTAGGGATAACACAGTAGAGAACGAGGGAGAAGATGAAGCTGAGGACCCTGGGGAACCCGGGGAGGTGATACCCGCCATAGCTCCCGCCATGGACACACACACTCCTTAGACATCTCCAGACTCCGCAGGTCACCAACACACTTCAACATGCGACAACCCAGACACGAGACACCATTGACCACCGTGGGTGGGGGGAGGGTACGGAAGGTGGGGAGGGGGGTTGCAACATTCCATTGCCACCGACCTAACAGTTTGAACGGACCGGATGCTGGAAGGGGGGGTTGGTGGAGGGGGGAAAGTAAAGTTAAAAGCAGACAGCGGTTGATCATCAGATACGCCATTGAGTAGTGATGAAGGGGAAGCAATTGGTGTGACAACTACCACCCAGCCCCAGACCACGAATCGCGATGATGTGGAAAATTATATTGCAGAGACTTGATTATTTTGAGATCCCGCATGCTCTTACATGAGAAATACCTGTAATGTTTGCATTATTATCTGCAATAAAAATTGCTTTACAAAAAAAAGGCAGGAGAGGCTTTCTGACCTGTATTTGCTAAAAGGTCATCAACCCACACTGCACTGACCCCAAGGGACTAACACACAACTTTTGTATAGAAAAAATGCTTGATTTGATAATGAGGAACAATGATTTCCAGACTCAGGTCACATAGGCCCCGATTACGATGTTGGTCGAAGTTGCCTCTGACCGACATCGGTGCGGATGGGGAACCGACCGACCTCAGGTCAGAGGTTCCAACACCAGAATTAGGATACAACTGCAAATGGTGTGGTTGAAAACTTCCATTTTACAATGGGAGCTTGGGCGGTGGGCCGAACCCGCCCGCAGCACAAGTTCCCATTGTAAAATGAAAGTATTTAAACATCCCTGCACCGTGTGGCAGGCACCTCATGGTGCATGGTGCCTGCCATACAGTGCAGGGATGTGAAGGAGGGCACCATAGGTTTCCCCTCAGTGCCACATGCGGAGGGCTTGGTGGGGAAGGAGGCCCTGCTAGGGGTCAGCAAAGACACTTTCCAACAACAGTTCAATGTGGGAAAGGCCAACATGGAACTCCTATCGAAAAGTGCCATCATAATCCTAATGGTGGAAACACTGGGGCATATTACCAACAACTAGCGATAATTATCGCTGTGTTGGCTTAGCGGGAATATTTCTATCGCTGACCTTCACCTGTTTCTATCGCTGAGATACCTTGCTATTAGGAAGGTTTATCTCAGGAGCGATAAAAAACAGGCGAAATGCGTGAATATCGCTGTCAATACAGCGATATTCAGGCACTACCGTGACAATGCTCTTAGCCATGTTATCCACCCCTCATTGGCTAATATGGCTAAGAACTGGTCAGGGCAGGCGTTAGCTTATGGAGATATTCGCGCTTAGCGCGAATATTTCCAAAACTACGCCTGTGTTGATCATAGGCGATAGCAATTGCAGCGACTGTTTTCAGTCGCTGACATTTTGGCACGCCCACTTTGCATGTCATTAGCGATAATTATCACTGACATGCAAAGTGGGCCCCTAAATGCCCGCTATCGCCTACAAGCTGTCGCTAACTGGTGTTAGCAACAGCTTGGTAATAGGGCGATAAAATTATCGCCGCATTAGCGGGAAAAAGTCCCGCTAAAGCGGCGATAATGGCCCTTGGTAATATGCCCCACTGTCCTTAAGGGATTATGAGGCCTTCCCGTCAGAACCGAGTCGGATTCCCCGGCCGGTTTAAACTCTGATCACTGTCATTGTAATACGGCAGTCGGAGTTTAAACCTACAATATCGGTTGGAAAGCCTCTGACCAGCGGTCGGAGGCTTTCCGACCAACATTGTAATTAGGCCCTAAATGTTGTTTACCTTCTAAATGTTTGTAAACGCTATCGCTTTTTAGCTAATAGATGGGTATATTTGGAAAATTGTGCTGTTGTTTGAATCCTTGACCCAATATCAAAATCATTTCTTGCAGAAAAATCCAGTCAGCCCCTCAGCAAACCTCATGGAGCAAGCTGGGATCTCCAGCTTGTTGCAGTGCGAGTCTGGGAATAAGGCATTTCTCTTTATAGCATCACAAAATTGCAACGAGGTTGGGGGGGGGGCTGTTTCGTAGCAGTTACTCCAAGCAGGACATGAAGTAATCATGCATATACTAGTTATCCTCATTTCACCATGGCAGTTCATTTGTATGGTCCCCAGGGAGTATCACTCCTTCCAACACAGACACCTGATACTTACTAGACTCACTAGAGTAACAGTAAAGGCCAATTTAATCTGATTTAGAATGATATTTACAATGTTTTGTTACAAAAGGAGTGAGTAAAAGAGGAAAGGAGATAGCAGAGGTTCTTACTCTCACCATACACACCACACATGATTAGGGATGGGTAGCAATCTAAGGACTTCAGCAACGTTTTAAAGGGTATTTTTATCAGTCATATATTTAGAGATTTTGTTAAGAGCTAACAGCCTGATTCATCAACGGGCCGTTTTGCGAGGCCCTAATAGCGAATCATAGCGAATCGCTATTAAGGACTCGCAAAACGGTATTCATGTAGGAATTGCTAAATAAATAGCGATTCCTACACATTCCTTATTTGCGAGTAGCAAATTGCTAATCGCAAATAAGGAATAACTCCCCATTCATTCCTATGGGCCAAAAGGCCCATAGGAATGAATGGGGAGTATTCCTTATTTGCGATTAGCAATTTGCTACTCGCAAATAAGATAGCGATTTAAAGGGTGTCAGGGGTGTCCAAAGGACACCCTGTGGCACCCCTTAAATGCACATTTGAACAGGTGTTGCGCACACACATGTCCAAAGGACATGTGTGTGTGTAACATGCAAAAGAAAAAAATGCACTAAAGTGCTTTTTACACTATTTTCGCAATTTACCACCAAGTCAGACTTGGTGGTAAATTGCGACCAAATATTGCGATTTCGCAATTTCTAATTGGTTGATGAATTGCATTTAAGGAATCTCTATTAGAGATTCCTTAAATCCAATTCCTCGCAAATATGCGATTTCGGTAATAGAGATTTTTGCATTTGGGATGATGAATCCCAAATGCAAAAATCGCACTCGCAAAGGGCCAGATTCTCAGAATCTGGCCCTTTGCGACCGCAAATCAGCTTGATGAATCAGGCTGTAAGGTCCACTCTCCAGTCGCATAAAGTGCTAAGGATCCGAAGGTAAAATCTGAGGCGAGATTTTTAGGGGATGTCTTGGGGAGAAATGCTATGTATCCCCATTCTTCGGGGCAACATTCGTTCGGGTTTATGCGACAGCAAATAGTCTTATTACAGAGTTCACCAGTGTCTAGGCCCAGTGGCATGCAGGGATGTGCACGCCTCACAGGGATCTCAAGACTTCGGTCCAGGATAAGAGAGAAAAAAATGACCATAGATTTAGCGAGGGGACCTAGAAGGATAGAGGAAACGGGCAAAACTATGAAAATCTGCTGAGAAGCAAAAATAGATGAGGTAGGAGTGAATAGTAGACACAGGCGCGCGCACACGTCATTGGTTGCAGGTTGACAGCTATTTCTGATGGGAATTAGATCTGGACGAAAATGGTATTACGCTGGTAAAACGTGCACATTTCGTGTTATGAGAGATTTCCTGAAATGTTCCATTACGCGTTTCTGCGTAGTTTTCTGGACAAGAAAGACTGGTTTACACAGCTCAAGAGAAATGTGCTCAAACCAATCTCCTGATAATTTCCTCAGTGGCATTTTTACATGAGGTATTCACTCGTTTGTCATTTTCATTCAACCTACCAAAAACCTCATTTATGAAAAGTGACGCATCCCTGCGAGAAAACAGCGATGTGTCACTTTTCAGTGCGCCCTCCTTGCGACCCCAATGATGCGTCATATTTACAATATGATGCATCATTGCGCAAGGACTTACAGATACGTCAGTATTTCTGACGTATCTGTAAGCGCAAAAGTGACGCATTGCTGGAGTGTGTCACAAAAGTGACGCAACTCCTGCAATGCGTCCTTTCACATGGGGCAAGCCCCATGTGAAAGGGCCTACGTCAGTCTTACGCCTGCTGTGAGGCAGGCTCGAGATTTTGACGCAACGGCGTCCTAGAAGTGACGCAGTGAAATCTCATAGATTTCACTGCGTTACTTCTACGACCTTTCTTGCGTCAATACACCCCCCCTTGCATACATTATACCTGGCGCAGGTATAATGTGGCGCAGGGGTTTACAAAGTGATGCATCTACCTAGATGCGCCACTTTGTAAATAAGGCGCAACAAGGCGCATTTTTTACGCCAGTGGTGCGTCACAAAAAGTGACGCACCGGCGGCGTAAAAGTGACGCATAGCCTCATAAATGAGGCCCATATATGGGGCGTAGTTTGAGATAATTATCCCAAAATTTCGCTTCAGAAATAGCCGATTTCACAACGGATATACACTGGAACCACGTCACACTAGGGACCAAATCTCCACATACATAACTGTAGCACTGATGTATAACTGCGACCTCACGCTTCATGAAAGCATTCCCATCGACCATTAGAATTAAAATCCAGATCATTCTTTCATTTATAGAAATTATGTTTCAGATGTCATGTCATATACCATTCTCCTTATTTTGAGTAAATAAATAGGAGTGCCATAGGTAGGAATGTTGTAATAATAGCTCTTACTGTTTCTCCCCCTCTTCCAACGTACAAATAGCGCATTCCGCATAACATTTTAGACAAAAGTAGCGATTTTATACAATAGCATTCAGTCACGAAAGCTCACACTATTGTGTTTTTATCAAAAAAAATATTATTACACTACCGCTAGATGGCGGTCCAGTCATGCCTGCGAAATCGTATTACCATGTTGAAAAATACAGGACCTAATCCAGCTCCTGAGAAGAGCAATCAATTAAATATCACACATATAATTGTTCGTTGAGGTCTCCAAGGCCTCACAGCCAGGCCTCTCATGCTCTTTTTTTTCCTCTGTCTGGGAACTCCCCGTTGGTAAACATCAGCCACTTGCAAATGGTACATTGTACGTCTTGCTGGATTTAACTAGCTGGTAACTGAAATGTTTCGGCTTCATTCCTCATACAAAGTTATGTCCATTAAAACTGGTGTCGCCAACGTATGCATTACCAAAACGTCACAATAAGCAGTGCACTGAATAGCCATGTTAAAAGGTTGCATACATATTTGTCCTAAAGCTTTGTATATGATTTGTTATTTCTACCGATTACCCGAGTTGGTTAAAAATACAGTACAGGATTAGGCTGTCCAATGCACATTGAAGACGAATTGGTGTTTAAAGGACTGTGTCATCAATGTTATACAGATCCGGGGTGTGCATTTCCCCCAGAGTTGGAGGAAATATACCCTCAAAGGCTAACATTTCCGGCCGCGACAACACAGTCGAGTTGTTTTTTCTCGCGGTTTTATTTTACTTTTACATATATATATTGCAAATTTGGCTCAAGGGGATTATAGCGCCTTTTATGACTACAACCATATTACACTACACAAGGTTAGATGTTTTTTTCCTAGGCACAGGGAGATGATTTGCCCAAAATCACAGGATGTTGAGCGTCCCTGCCGAGACTCGAACCCAGGTTCCCAACTGCAAGGTCTGGCAGTTAGGCCGCAATCGCTCTTCACCTCTTACTCTTTCTGGATGACAGCCAAGTCGACGATCCGTCTGTGTCCAGCCACTACCCCTGCGCCACTGTTGCGTCACTTTTCCCATGTTAAAAATGACGCAAAAGTGACGCAAGGGCCTTGTAAATAAGCCCCCTAGGGGCAGATTTATGAAGGCCTTGCACCGCCGGTGCGTCACTTTTTCCCATGTTAAAAATGACGGTATACAGCCTTTACAACAAAACTTTTACAACGAACTACCATTACACCAAAACTTTTACAACGCAAACCATTACAACGCATAGCGCTGGGGGGCGCTCTAGGATAGGGAATAGGTTTAATAGACTATCCAACACCTTCCCTACTATCCACGGGGACTGGAGTTGGAATAGTAAATTAAACTATTCACTATCCAGCGCCCAAAAGCATTATGCGTTGTAATGGTATGCATTGTAAAACTTGCGATGTAAAGGTAGGCGTTGTAAAAGTATGCGTTGTAACGTCATACATCCAAAAATGACGCACCGGCGGCGCAAGGCCTTCATAAATCTGCCCCCTAGTGTTTTGCTATGTCAACGAAATAAGAGTTTGTAACAAAGTGCACCATCTGGAAAACTGCCAGGGATGGCGTGAAAGTATTTACAAACATAGACAAACATGTGTGTTAAGTAAATATAATTATGGGGTTGATTTATGGCAATTTTTGGGGTTACTGGTGACCAAAATGTTTTGTGAGATATTCCACTCATATTTTCATCAGGGAGACATGGAGGTGTCAGGCAGCCCTTATGCGGGTATCAGATGCACTTTACACATTTCCATTCATTATTCATTCATTCATCAGTGAGAAGCTGTGTATCGATGGCGCTAATTACAGTTAGCATCCAATCCCATTGTCTGTTTGTAAATAATAAAGTTATTATAGGAGTGTAGTATTCTCCTTGCTATCAAGTTAGCCTTGTTAGGATTATTAAATTAGTTTATACTGAATGATGTTGTATCACTTCACAATTAAACCATTCGTGTTGCTTTCACTGAAAACACACCTCTGATAAGGATCTTCGTAGCCTCATCATATTTGGCAATAAAAATTCTCAGATTGGAGTCAGCCAGGGTGTGCTTAATTTGCATAATTTGCTTTCACTTATTTTTAAATGAAATTTAATTTAGGGAAAGTGATCTGAAATTAAGCATAGTTACCCAAAAAAGCAACTACGTCAGTTAGAGTTATATTTTAGCGTGATACGCATCCTTGAGTCATAAAGGACACATTTTGCACTGAAAAATAGCGCGAAGAACACTTGATGTGAACATCAGCCGCTTGTGCTCTGGTTGTTATCTTTGTTTCCCCACTCCTGTGTTACAATTTTGCCGCAAACGGCAGTGTAATTATGTGATATAGTGTAAATGCTTCATTTTGGGAATTTTGCATAAAAGAGGGAAGCACGCCGGACTAATTTAAAATTCAGCTGAGCCTAGAGTCAACCTGACACATTCGACTTTCCTTAATCAATGTTCTTTTTAATTAGTTCAGAACATTTCATTACGGACTCGTCCAGCCATTTAATAGAAAACCAAGACGTGACATCATTGCTGCTTGCAACATATTCTTGGGATAATGTGAAAGTATTCTTAATATTTAAGAAATGCATACATTGCAAGAAAAGATTAAACTCCACTTTCTCTCAAATGTCCCCCTATCTGGCTCTACCATGTAGGTATTTTAGAGATGGGGACCAACAAAAGGCAAATGATTCAGTACCAAAGTTGATCTACAAATGTTTTCTCGTTATGCTTACTTTCGAATGCTATGGATTGAGAATGCAAGTATTCTTTGACAATTGTCCACACTGTTATAAGACATGTACGAGGCCAGTACTCTCCATGCACATTGACATTTATGATTTTTTTTATATGAACTGCTTGCCTTTGATAGAGCAAGCTTCGCATCGCGACTTGCTCGAGTCATGAACCTCGCCCGTGTGTAATCAATTAATAAAATTTGTTCGTCTTACTAATATATTTTATTTTCATATTCGAACGAAGTAGAGGAAGCTTGCATATGTGTTTTCTAATATAACTAATCCATGTCCCTAAAACATGGCCACCGCTTGGAAAATTGCTTCTGCGCATGCGTCAGTCACACTCACGTGACCTGACGTAGTTATAAGTTTGGTGGGAAAAGGTGCGCATGCGTAATACACAGCTTTCGTGAATAACGTGGTGAATGCTCTTGTGTTCGTGTATATGATGCTAATGTTTAAACTGCATAGTATATTTTTATAATGATAAGTTTAAAGTACAAAACCAATTATGTGTTTTTCATACCGTCACTTCTATGTTTTAATTTGTTTTCGCTTACTTTTCATGTATCCTCGACTCGGAGGGGTGCTGGGGCTAGGGAGTCCATCTTGGAGGGTATTTCTGCGCAGAATCACTAGAGGCTGCCATGACATTGAACTCAGGCCAAAGAAGGTTGATGCCAGAGCCACCATGGGAAAGTGCACCTTCACCCAGCAAAAGCCTCATGATTATGTTCTATTGTATCGAAATGTATTCTTTCCATTGTATTCTCTGCGACTTCCCATGGGAACCCCAATCTTGCTAGGCGGTACCCAGAGATGCAAATTAGGCTTCCAAATAGTCTGTTCTGATTGGTGTGTTACCCAAATCCTACCTTAGGACCAATCCAAATTGAGGGATTCTGACACTTTGCAACATTTGGGGGTGGTACACCGTCCCAAAACAGTATATCTACCCTGGGTTCACCTAGGGAAATTGTCCGACTTGTCTGGTTTAGCTGACCTGTCACTGACCCAACGCACTCAATAGGTGACTGAAGATACAGAGAGCTGCGGAGCACTCTGTCCCAAATTCGACCATAGACTAAGGTTTTACTAAACCTTAAAGTGCTGGCGGAGCACTTTGCTGGGAATTCGCTGACCCAATCGGGGTCTCGATCGATAGCTGCAGAGAGGGTGGAGCGCAGGCGTTGCTTCCGAACTGCGGGTGCTGGTCCTGTCCTGAGGGTCCTGTCCGAGAGGTCCTGTCCTGATTCCTAATCTGAGGGTTTCCTGTCCTGGGTGTCCATTCTGCACCTGCTGTCCATTGAGGGGTATCCTTCCTTGAGGGTTTCCTGTCCTTAACTGACCGGTGGCCAGGGTTTGGTTTCCACACCAGTCTAGGTAAATATTCCTCTGAAAACTCTGAATCTTGCACCTTTCTAAATTTCCTATCTTTTGCTTTAATAAAGACATACCTTTTGCATATGTTACTTTTCCATGCTTTTCCGCAACCATTTAATCATAAAGTCATTTGCATTTGGTTTCATAACGTGTTCCTATGTTACCCTACTTGTTAGAAATTATATTCTGCATTGCAGTTTGTCACTTTCTCATATGGTCTAGAACCTCCTTACTTAAATTGTCTAAAGAACTTTTGCCTTGATGCATAGCGTGTTTCTCTTCATAGACTCTCCTATAGTTATATAGGATCTTTGAATTTACCATAGTATAAACTCTTCCAATAGGGAATCTCTAGTACGTGCATAAGATTGTTTCCTTAATGAATGTCCATTCTTAAAACTTTCTTCTAAAATCTGCATAGCATATTCCCGTTGCATCTCATATCAGAATTTCAATGGTTACCCTGACTTTATTTCTCTATAGTTATGTACTTTTCATTATCTTGATTATTGATTGTCTTATTCTTGTAAATCTAATGATTTCTGAGAACGAACTTTAGATAAAGACTTTAAAACTTCCAGTTGTCCGTGGTCATTTACAAAGAATTTGAATATTATTTGTTGGGTTTGTATTTTACTGCCTTTCCTTTTACAGCTAGCTCCCTGATCCATTGTGGTCATAGGTACCCGCATCGGTGGATGGTAAGTCGGGTATTCTGAAGAATAACGAAAGGAACTCAAAAATTATTGATAGTAGACCGTGAGGTCATCCGATCAATGTATATGGTGATTTGAAATATATGGGCCCGAAGACCGGAAGTGGTGAAATTATTGGTCGGGTGACCCGCGCGCTCTATTAGTATTTTTCTGGTAGCAGAGTTATGGTTAGGGAATAGTTAAAGGTTAGGTAGGACTAGTTAAGCTAGCCAAGTCGGTAGCTGCTAACATTATTGCTGCTATAAGAGCGGCCATTTCGGGGACTTGATCACTCTCTTGAGATGCGTTGCTTTTGAAATTTATGAATTGTTTTAAAATTGTTATTCTTGTTCTTATATTGTTATATGTATTAATCCATGCGTATGTAAAACGGTTTGTTAAGTGTTGTCGGAAATCCCCGGGGAAATTGAATGGCAAGTGGTGAATAGAATCTACTTGCCTCGAGGTCGCAGGCTCAAGGAAAGTTAGGTGCAGGTTAGGTAGAACCGGAAGCACTAACTAGGGCTTTTTCTGAATACATGTGTGAATAAATGTTAGTAACGAGGTTCATTGGCAAAATTCCCATAGTGGCGTAACCTAATAAGGGTCACATCGGAAGAGTAGCAGGTTCATCGGAGCTTGGGTGAAAGCAAAGGGGTCCGCTGGGAAACCTTAGACTCGGATATATCCCGGAAAGAGTGGATGGGTCTAGGGAAGTAACAGGTTCACTGATGCTAGAGTGAAGGGTAGGCGGAAGAGATCTACCCGTAGTGTGTGAAAAGTAAATGGAAGTAGTTTACTTGCAGTAAAACAACTCTTTCCTGTCTAGACACTTGAGCACTGTGGCGAATGTGTATTCGTCGTAAAATAACCAAGTACTAAGCACTTTAGAAAGAAAGAAAGTTTCCGTTACCTTGTGAAGGGACGGAGTCAGTCGCGAAGCGTCTCTGACGTCACTCCGTGCCGCGCTGGGATTGGTAGAAACAGCGGGCGGGTAGCGGGGCTGGAATTGTGAAGGAGGGGTGAGCGCCGAAGCGTGAGAACTGTCTCGCGAAAAGGCCGCGCACCCATTGGCCGAAAATATTTGAACTCGTGCACCCCATTGGTCGCACGGAATTACAAGACGCATTTTGATTGGAGGTAATTTTGTAAACAAAGTTAAGCGTAGGAATCGTATGTGGCACTCGTATACTCCAGAGACTAGACCCGATCCAAGAAACCTAGGGTTTGAAAGGGATCAGTGGAAGGCTAATAGATACGGCATTATGTACGGAAATAAGCGAAAATTGTCCCTTGTAAATAAGGTAAAGAATTACTTCAAAAAGGACAAGCCGATCAAAACTAGAGAGGGCATTGTTATTCCACCACCAAATAGTCGCGCCTCTTTCATGATGTTCGACAGAGGGTACAATACATGTGTGTGGTTAGAAAATTGGGCGAAATACACACAAGATGACGGAATAATGGCCTTTCCGTTAGAAGGTACCTTTAATGGTAGGATCCTATTCAATTTAAGAACCCGAATGAATGAATTACATCCCAGACCGAGACTAACGCAGTATGAGGCATTAGAGGAATGGGAGATTGAGGCTTTCCAAAGAGAAAAGCCCCGAATGGACAAAGGGCTGACCAAGTATTACCCAAAACTGAAACAAGAAACCCGAGACAAAAAGATGAAAGAATGGAGACAAAGCATGATTGTTGAGGGACTGTTTCCCATGATGCCAGCAGAAGATCCTCCTGGGGGGAAAAAAGGACAGAGAAATCCAAACACTGGGGGCCCCTCGGAGAATCAGATGACGAATTGTTAGATGACATATGCATGAGAAGTCCGCCTCCTTATAATGAGGGACACCGACCTTCGAGTGCAGGAGATATTCCCCGGAGACCCCTACAAAGGGAAGAGGTCAGGCCCGCAAGTGTAGGAGGGGATTATCTAATTCCTCCTTATACTGAGAATCTAGGACCCGTAGAAACCAGAAGTATTTACCCAAGGAGACCAATTGGTGGGGAGATGGGACATTCACGGGAAGGAGATTTTTGCTCTCGTCCCCCTTACGGAGGTGAGGTGAGGTCCTTAGGTTTAGGATTGCCGTTAGTGCAGCCCCGGGATGAGGAAGATCAGAGAATTCTAGGCACAGGAAGTTTGTTTCAGAAACCTAATTATGGCGGAGGACCAAGTGAGACACATCCCACTGCCCCGAGTTATGCTCCCATTCTAACCCCGCAGGTGTTACATGACAAATCCTTGGACAGGTTATTAGAAGAGAAAGAGCGGGAAGCGCTAGCAAACCAGAGAGCTGAGATAATACAGAAAATGTCACAGCTAAATGCAAGTCCTGAAGCCTTAACGATCCCAGTAACGATCGGACCGTTGGTTCCGTTGTACGGGGACCGTCAAGGAAGTCCGAAAACTCCAGTAATTACTCCTGTCATTGCACCGACCAGACCAGAACCATTAATTATAGATGACCAGACAAGTGAGTGCGAGTCGGAGGTCTCGCTGCTAGATCTGCCCGTGAGAAATACAGGAAAAAGGATACAGAAAAGACATAATCCTTTTAACGCGAGGGAAATTCAAATGGAATCGACCTCAGGTACTAAGAGTGTCACCTTGGTGACTCCTGAAGAAATCGAAAGATGGAGTCAAGAATTTGAAAAACCAGCGTCCCCAACGAAACCTTTAGATCTCTACAAGCTGAGAATAGAAATAGAGGAATTGATGGCAGGAAACGTAGGATTAGATAGATTAAATACCTTCTCTGAAGACGAAATGCTGTTTATCTGCAAGATTCTCACCCGAAATACCCGAGTGCTTCATGAAAAACTGACAGACACTGCTGCTAGCATGGGAATAGATATTTCAAAATCGAAACCGCTGCAGAAACCATATAGGGCAGATTTCTCAGACAAGGATTTGGAAAACTTGAATGTTTTAGGGAAGAAAGCACAGGTCAAGGAACTATTGACCGTATTGCAAAAATGGGGAGATGTGGAAAGGTGGAAAGCCAGATGGGTCAAAAAAAAGGATGAGGCCAGGTCTAGGCAGGCAACTCCCGAATTCTTGCTAAAGGAAGCTGGCAAACCAGAACAGTTTTGCCCTATGCGCGAAGTACCAGGTGGAAAATATGTGCACGTTCCATGGTCCAGACAGGATATTGTGTCCTTTACTAACGATTTCCCGAAATTACGAGAAAAGCCCGTGGATTGGTATAGGCAGGTAGAAAGATTCGTGAAAGTGCAAAAATGCCTGTGGAAGGACCTGGATGGGTTCTTCGACATAGTGGTCCCTGTAGATCTGTGGACCGAGTGTAAAATAGCCATAGGTTGGCCTAGTGAGGAATACCCGAGAGATGACAAAACAGGGGAACCATCGAAAGAAGTAATGAGAAAATATGATCAGGTAATTCAGCATCTGAAACTAAAAGTGCCAGCAAAGGAAACTGATTGGACCAAGATAGATAGAACCACGCAGGAAAGAGACGAGACAGTGCACTCCTTTTATGAAAGACTGTTGCAGGTGTTTAAAACATACAGTGGTATAGATAATATCGAGATGAAGGATATGACACATTTTATTTACAGGTTTGTAAATGGTTTAAGACCCGAAATTTGTCAATGGATCAAAGATAACAAAATCTGTTGGCACACAAAAAAGATGGATGAGGTCCTACGGTACGCAAAGTACTGTGAGGACGAGATGGCAGAAAAGAAAAAGGCTCTCAAGGAGAAGGTTATGTGGGCTCAAGTGAAGCTCGCAGAACAGCAGGAAAAACAATTGAATAAAATGGCCAAAACTACTCAGAATCCAGGTCCTGGGGGTGGGGGTGGAGGAAAGCCCCGGCCCAAAATGAGCAGGGAGGAGGCTAAGAAGAAATTTCCCTGCCACCAGTGCGGAGAAATTGGACACTGGCGAGACAAGTGTCCCTATTTGCAGGATGATAACTCCCAAACACCTGATTTAACTCCACAGACGCAGAATGAAAGACCAAGAAAGACCCAACAACAGGTAAAAACGATTCAGTTGCCCCGAGCACCAAAGCAAGTATTTAAGGGAAAATCGACGCAGGGTGAGGACGTAGAAATCTGGGGGAGCAATGAGAACAGAAATGCAGCAACTTCGCAGTATTTACTAAATGATACCTTCCTTTGTGATGACCAGTACTGACGGGGCCTGAGAGGGGAGGACGAGGAGTGCGTGCTTGGCGCCTCCTTGCCGGTAGGCCAGTCCGGACCATACATTGAAGGAAAGGTTGACGGAAATGATGTCACCTTTCTGTTGGACACTGGCGCTACCCGTTCTACTGTAAGAACAGTGGACGTTCCAAACCTACCCCTCTCGGGAGAAGCAATCCAAGTAGTGGGGGTATCTAATCAACTGATTAGTACTCCTGTTACCGAGCCCATGGAGATCTCAATTGGAAACTTTAAAGAAATGCATAGATTTGTCGTTTGTGACACCAGTCCAGTGAACTTACTGGGACGTGATTTGCTGTGCAAAATGAACTGTACCATCTTTTGCACACCAAAGGGTGTTGAAATTCAGACCCCAGATGAAGATGGCATTTATAAATTAATGTTACTCAGACCCGACTCAGAAATTAAACGAATGACTATGCAGGATTTGCCCAAAGAACTCCAAGAAACAGTGAAGCCAGAGGTATGGGACTTTACCGGGAAAGATGTAGGATTAATGAAAAACGTAGACCCCATACAGATAGCAATAAAGGACAATGCAGTATACCCTAATACTAAACCCTACAGAATGAATGCAGAGGTGAGAGCAGGTGTTGCCCTGGAAATACAGAAATTGCTAGAAGGAAACATCATACAGGAAGTAATGAGTAGCCCATGCAACTCACCCATTATGGGCATCAAAAAGCCTAGTGGCAAGTACAGAGTAGTACAGGACCTAAGAAAGGTAAACAAAATAGTGGTTCCTTGCTGCCCTATTGTCCCGAACTCAGCAGTGATTCTGTATCAGATTCCCTGGGATGCTGAGTGGTTCACTGTGATAGACCTATGTCATGCATTCTTTTCCATTCCCTTGCATCCAGACAGCAAATTTCTTTTCTCGTTTGCTTTCAACAGTCACGTGTATGTCTGGAATAGGGTCCCCCAGGGGTACACAGAGAGCCCCTCTATCTTTAATCAGATCTTGAAAAAATGCTTGGAAACTTTGGTCTTACCTGGAAATTCTGTTTTGGTGCAATACATTGACGACCTCTTGGTGGCGTCCAAAAGTCATAAAGATTGTGTGATTGACACTATTGCCCTACTGAATCACCTGAGTGAAAAGGGACATAAAGTGGCCCCTGAAAAATTACAATTCTGTGCAAAATCAGTGAAATATCTGGGGCACCAGATAGAGAAAGGCATCAGGAAAGTAACGTCAGAAAGAGTGAGAATAATTCAAAAGATGCAGTTACCCCGTACTCAGAAAGAAGTCAGAATGTTCCTTGGAGTGATAGGATACTGCAGGCAATGGATTCTGGGATTTGCAGTCTAGCCAGACCTTTGATAAAAATGACCAAGAGAGGAACACCGGATATTGTAGAATGGGATGATGAAAGCTTAACAGCCTTCACAAAATTGCGAGATTGTCTGTGTACAGCCCCTGCGTTGGGAATGCCAGACTATTCCAAGGAATTTGCCCTGTTCTGTGACACTCGCGATAATTGCGCATTGTCAGTCTTAACCCAAGAGCATGGCACGACCAGGAGGCCTGTGGCATATTTCTCCTCCACCCTGGATCCAGTGGCTGCTGGATTACCAGGATGTCTAAAAGCAGTAGCTGCTACTTGCACAAGTTTAGAGCAGAGTGAATCAATTGTCATGGGACATCCTGTAACTGTGTATGTTCCGCATGGAGTGGTGATTTTACTAACAAGAACGAAAACTCAGTATCTCACCCCTAGTCGGCTGACTAAATACGAGAGGATTCTCGTGGGTGCTGCAAATATAACAATTGTCCGGTGCAACATTCTGAACCCCGCCACTCTGCTTCCCAACTCAATGGATATGGAAGATGGGGAAGAAGACGAACATAACTGCATTGATTTAACAGAATTTAGCACAAAACCACGCCCAGACATTAAAGAAACGCCTCTGCCTATACATGACAAGGAATTGTTTGTGGATGGTTCATGCCTAAGACATGAACAAGGAGGCCTGAATGCTGCCTATGCTGTAGTCTCCTTAACAAAAATTGAAGAAGCAGGTTATTTATTTGGAGTAAAGTCTGCACAAGTAGCCGAATTGATCGCCATGATAAAAGCTTGCAAATTGGGAAAAAACAAACGCATAACAGTGTATACTGACAGTCAGTACTGTTATGGAGTTGTGCATGACTTTGGCCAATTATGGCTACAGAGGGAGTTCCTGACTTCATCAGGTACCCCTATTCGAAATAGAAAAGTTGTTCAAGACCTTTTAGAGGCAATCCAGTTACCAAAGGAATTGGCAGTGGTCAAGTGTGTTGCCCATAAGAAGGGCCTTGACTCTGTATCTTTGGGAAATGATTTCACTGATCAAGTGGCAAAATTATGCGCCAGGGATCGACTAATAATCAATCCGAAACGGGGGGGGGGCCGGAAACAGCTGCCAACTTCGAGTGTTTGAAGAAGTGCCTACATGGGATGAAGTGAGAGAATGGCAGCAGGCAACACCCTGGCAAGAGAGAGAGAAGTGGAAGGAAGAAGGGTGTAGACCAAGACGTGAGGATGGTGTCATCTTGGGCCCAAATGGTATGCCTGTGTTACCCAGACACTTGCTTGGCACAATGGCTAGACTGATACATGAGGGATCACACATTGGTAGGGACGCCATGATTCTGGTATTCCAACAGACTTGGTACAGCAAAAAGTTCAGGAAAGTAGCAGAGTCCCTCTGCCAGAGGTGCTTGTCATGTCAACAGTTCAATGCAGGCAAGAGAACAATGGTGGAACTAGGGAGAATTTCAAGGTCAGGGGGTCCCTTTGTGAGAATACAGATTGATTTCATCACCATGCCACGTTGTGAGGGGAAACGTTATGTTCTTGTCATTGTCTGCCTATTTTCAAAGTGGGTGGAAGCTTACCCTACTCCCCAAAGTGACGCACTGACAGTAGCAAAGTGTTTACTGAAAGAACTGATACCTAGATTCGGGGTTCCAGTCACTATTGAATCAGATAGAGGCCGACATTTTCAGAATGATGTGATCGATCAACTCTGTAAGGCCTTTGGGATCTCGCAAAAACTCCACTGTGCATATCATCCAGAGGCTTCAGGAGTGGTGGAACAAATAAACGGGACTATCAAAACAAGACTAGCGAAATTGTGTGATGCATCTGGCATGACCTGGGTAAAGGCCCTGCCTCTGGTTCTGATGGGACTCCGAAGTATTCCAGACCGGAAGACAGGCCTGAGCCCCCATGAAATCCTGATGGGAAGAGTGATGAGACAAGCATGGGTACCAGGAAGCAAACTGTTGAGTATTACTGATGATTTGGTGCTTGAATACTGCAAGAGATTAGGTGACCAAGTGCGTTATATCTCTCGCCAGATCGGAGAAGACGCCGTCGCCAATCCAACGACACCTCTTCACAAACTGGTTCCAGGGGACTGGGTCAAAATCAAGAAGCATACTCGGTCGAGCTGCCTGGCACCAAGGTGGGGACAGAAGCGCCAAGTAATCCTGGTAACAACCACAGCAGTGAAGTGTGCAGGTGTTCCCCATTGGATCCACGCCAGCCACACCCAGAAAGTACTACCAGACAAGGAGCCTGGAGAAGAAGGCCGTCCAGCAGAGGGGCCTGCAGAAGCAAGACCAGAAGTAACTGACGACGTACAGCCCAGTACCAGTCAAGCTGAGGGGTCCGCAGACGTTGGTCCGGGGGTAGTTGATGACGAGCTACCAAGAGTCAAGCCTGCTGAGGGGTTCCCAGAAGTTGGTCCAGAAGTAGCTGATGACGAGCTGCCAAGCATATGGCCAGATGAGTGGATACCCTTGATTGACCTCACCGAAGACCCCATCAGAACAAGGGAGCGAATTTGGGAAGGTAGAGAGTGGAATAGAGAGGAAAAGCAAGGCACAGGCGAAGAACCTCAGACTATTGAGATTCACATCAAAACTGAGGAAGGAGAAGGTCAGACAGGGACTGAGCAAATAATTGATACACCTCCACTGACTCCTGATGTCGAAAAGGGACAGACTAGACATAGTGTAATAGTTCGAGCAGAAGAAAATCAAGGGATTGAAGTGCTCGAACAGGATCAGATAGGGTTAGAAGAACGTGTTCAGGACACAGAAATAGAGACATTTGAAAAGCAAACACAAAACTCTCCTGAACAAGGCCAGTTTAGTAACCAGGCAGAAGAAATAGATACGAGCCCTGGAACTAGTCAGATAGGAAGGGAAGAAAAGGAAGCAGAATTGCCACAAGCAAATGAAAATAAAAGAGCAATAAAAGAAAACGAAATCCGAGTGCCAACTAAAAGACTTAAGAAAAGAAAGCACCTTGAGCCTGGATTCATAAAGAAATTGAGGTTGAGGATAAAAACGGTAGAAGAAAAACGTGCAGAAGAAAGGAGGAGTTCTCGCATAGCAGAGCAACCAGAAGACACTTCCAAAAGAAGGAGCGATCGAATAAAAAGACAAAACAAAAAGTACAAGTCTCCTGAATGGACGCTCGTTTTGGAAGAATTTGAAGATCTTGATATAACTGACGAAAGCGACGGAGAACCAGTCGCTGAGTATTCTGCCGAAGAAGAAGACGAGCCACCGTGAAATTGCTCAAAATAAGCTACTCGTGCAGAGACACAAAGAGGGGTCGAGAAACTTCTTCTGAGCCAAAATGTCTGATTCAAACGTGAGTGGTAGACCTAGTCGCAGTTGTTGCAAAACATGCTGCAAGGTATGTGTATGTAGTATAATTATAGTGATATTAGTTTGGATAGGACTAACAGTTTTCATTCCTTTTGCGGTGAGCAAAAATACTAATATTGACCCTACTGAGATTGTAAATACTGACATTGAAGAACTGACAACACAGAGTGTAGCAAGACATGAGAGAGCACTCAAACAAACAAAACGAGACCTAGAAGCATCAGATGAGGGAGGACTACATTATCATCGAGTTAAGAATAAGACACATTTAAATGTTTTCGCAAACTTGTTAATACACTATGTAGAGACGATGGAAATTGAGGATTGCTATGTCTGCATGAAGCTACCTACCTCTGTGGCTGAAGGCGTGACATACCATCACCTGCCCCTGACATACGGAATATCATGTAGCATTTTAGCAAGCTTATTTTACAAAAGAGGACCATTACAGTACTATTACTCTAACAATGACGTGATCTTTTCTGAACTTCTATACGTGGGAACCTGAATCCTGTACATACCAAAAGTGACGTTACTCGCTATATGGGCGAATACTTTCTGACTATAGGTAATATAGACATAGGTGGCGCACACAGAGATAACTTGACCTGCTCTTTGCGTGAGCAGGAAAAGATGTTCCTGAACATGGCAGAGAAGAGGAGAATAAAAATACAAAGAAAGGCAGATGACGAAAGACAGAAAACGCCAAAATGGGCTGAGGACATGGAAGGCACCTCAAAGGGTGGGGCGGGACCTGCTCTGTTGCTGGATTTTGAAAGGAAGGAAAGCTATGTCTTCACCGCGAGAAGACTAGCTATTATAATAACATTTTCATTGGTTCCAGTGAATGTGAACATAATTACAAGGTAATTGGAGGATGGGGTTTCAAAAATGGGTCGGAGCCTGTGTTTCCTGGAATTTATTATATATGTGGAGACAAGGCTTATTTCAAATTGCCGGATCACTGGTACGGAAGCTGCTATTTTGGCATTGTCTTCCCGAAAATATACCATGTGAATGAAGTTGCTGGAAGCAGTGAAAATACTAATGGCTTAGTGCGTAGTAAAAGAGAAAGCGTAGGTGAAATAATGGGTAGTATTTTCAGTGCACTGATACCTGGAGTGGGAGTGGTTCTGAACACTCACAGAATTTGCAAATTATCCACAATAGTGGATGTGTTGTCTACTGACACAGCTCATGGATTTCTGCTGGTCAATACCGAAATGGTTGCGATCAGATCAATGGTTTTGCAGAACAGACTTGCTCTTGACACCTTATTAGCAAAAGAGGGCGGAGTCTGCCGGATGTTGAAGGTGCAACATTGTTGCACTTACATTCCGGACAAAAGTGTACAGCTCAAAAGATATGTGAAAAACATTACTAATTTGGAAAAGGAACTCAAACCACTCGAGGTTGACAGTGCCTGGAAGAGACTGGTTGATGGTCTCTCAAATGTAGGTCATTGGCTTGCTAGCTTAGGTAAAAGCTTATTGTTTAAGGTACTGATGCCAATTGGAATTATAGGTCTTATAGGTCTTATCCTATTTTTCATATTTGTCTGTTGCAAATGCCGTAAGCACACCAGAAAGCATCAAGTGAATGCCAGAGGAGTGAAACGAAGTGTGGATGAGCTTGAATTAGAGGAAATGAATAATCAGATATACAAAAAGGTGAAAAATTCTCACCCTACCAAAAATGAAAAAGAGAAGCTGAATCGCTTGCTGGAAGAGATAGAGTTGTATAAAGTGTGAGAAGTTGGCATCTGGTTCCATTATTTTTGTGATGATAGTAAATATCATCAAAGAGGGGATTGATAGAGCAAGCTTCGCATTGCGACTTGCTCGAGTCATGAACCTCGCCCGTGTGTAATCAATTAATAACATTTGTTCGTCTTACTAATATATTTTATTTTCATAACGAAGTAGAGGAAGCTTGCATATGTGTTTTCTAATATAACTAATCCATGTCCCTAAAACATGGCCGCCGCTTGGAAAATTGCTTCTGCGCATGCGTCAGTCACACTCACGTGACCTGACGTAGTTATAAGTTTGGTGGGAAAAGGTGCGCATGCGTAATACACAGCTTTCGTGAATAACGTGGTGAATGCTCTTGTGTTCGTGTATATGATGCTAATGTTTAAACTGCATAGTATATTTTTATAATGATAAGTTTAAAGTACAAAACCAATTATGTGTTTTTCATACCGTCACTTCTATGTTTTAATTTGTTTTCGCTTACTTTTCATGTATCCTCGACTCGGAGGGGTGCTGGGGCTGGGGAGTCCATCTTGGAGGGTATTTCTGCGCAGAATCACTAGAGGCTGCCATGACATTGAACTCAGGCCAAAGAAGGTTGATGCCAGAGCCACCATGGGAAAGTGCACCTTCACCCAGCAAAAGCCTCATGATTATGTTCTATTGTATCGAAATGTATTCTTTCGATTGTATTCTCTGCGACTTCCCATGGGAACCCCAATCTTACTAGGCAGTACCCAGAGATGCAAATTAGGCTTCCAAATAGTCTGTTCTGATTGGTGTGTTACCCAAATCCTACCTTAGGACCAATCCAAATTGAGGGATTCTGACACTTTGCAACATTTGGGGGTGGTACACCGTCCCAAAACAGTATATCTACCCTGGGTTCACCTAGGGAAATTGTCCGACTTGTCTGGTTTAGCTGACCTGTCACTGACCCAACGCACTCAATAGGTGACTGAAGATACAGAGAGCTGCGGAGCACTCTGTCCGAAATTCGACCATAGACTAAGGTTTTACTAAACCTTAAAGTGCTGGCGGAGCACTTTGCTGGGAATTCGCTGACCCAATCGGGGTCTCGATCGATAGCTGCAGAGAGGGTAGAGCGCAGGCGTTGCTTCCGAACTGCGGGTGCTGGTCCTGTCCTGAGGGTCCTGTCCGAGAGGTCCTGTCCTGATTCCTAATCTGAGGGTTTCCTGTCCTGTCCTGGGTGTCCATTCTGCACCTGCTGTCCATTGAGGGGTATCCTTCCTTGAGGGTTTCCTGTCCTTAACTGACCCGTGGCCAGGGTTTGGTTTCCACACCAGTCTAGGTAAATATTCCTCTGAAAACTCTGAATCTTGCACCTTTCTAAATTTCCTATCTTTTGCTTTAATAAAGACATACCTTTTGCATATGTTACTTTTCCATGCTTTTCCGCAACCATTTAATCATAAAGTCATTTGCATTTGGTTTCATAACGTGTTCCTATGTTACCCTACTTGTTAGAAATTATATTCTGCATTGCAGTTTGTCACTTTCTCATATAGTCTAGAACCTCCTTACTTAAATTGTCTAAAGAACTTTTGCCTTGATGCATAGCATGTTTCTCTTCATAGACTCTCCTATAGTTATATAGGATCTTTGAATTTACCATAGTATAAACTCTTCCAATAGGGAATCTCTAGTACGTGCATAAGATTGTTTCCTTAATGAATGTCCATTCTTAAAACTTTCTTCTAAAATCTGCATAGCATATTCCCGTTGCATCTCATATCAGAATTTCAATGGTTACCCTGACTTTATTTCTCTATAGTTATGTACTTTTCATTATCTTGATTATTGATTGTCTTATTCTTGTAAATCTAATGATTTCTGAGAGCGAACTTTAGATAAAGACTTTAAAACTTCCAGTTGTCCGTGGT
The DNA here is from genome assembly GCF_964261635.1 of Lissotriton helveticus. NCBI lineage: Eukaryota > Metazoa > Chordata > Amphibia > Caudata > Salamandridae > Lissotriton > Lissotriton helveticus. Next base: position 368,653,870 of record NC_136073.1, on the reverse strand, counting down.
CATTTACAAAGAATTTGAATATTATTTGTTGGGTTTGTATTTTACTGCCTTTCCTTTTACAGCTAGCTCCCTGATCCATTGTGGTCATAGGTACCCGCATCGGTGGATGGTAAGTCGGGTATTCTGAAGAATAACGAAAGGAACTCACAAATTATTGATAGTAGACCGTGAGGTCATCCGATCAATGTATATGGTGATTTGAAATATATGGGCCCGAAGACCGGAAGTGGTGAAATTATTGGTCGGGTGACCCGCACGCTCTATCACCTTGATAGGTTTCTCTTCAAGTGCTGTGTTGTGAAATAAGTAAATGAACATTGTTATAGTTCATTGGTAACCAGAGACTCATTGGACTTCTAATGGGAAATAACCAGGCTGGTAGTTGTAGCTATCCAAACACAGTGCAGGTGACCTTCACTGTTACAATATAACCAGGGCTTTAAGTGGGCCGGGTCTCACCGGTGCTCAGCACCAGCAGTTTTTTAAAGGGGGTCTCGAAACGGGTCTCTATCGGGCTCTGTTTTGTGCCCTGGCACAGACGGTCAGTTTTTCCCCAGACTGCAGTGACAGAAGGCCCATCGATGTGCGCATGATCACACTGCTCACTTCTCACTAGTGGGGAAGTGACCGCATGGCGTCATGCTAGGTGAGCGTTCAATCAATCAATCAATCAATCATTTGTAAAGCGCACTACATACCCGTGAGGGTCTCAAAGCGCTTCGATCAGGTTCGATCTGTAGCGCCCCCCCCCGGGGGGGGGGGGGGTTGGCGCTACTGATCGAACAGCCAGGTCTTGAGTATCCTCCAGAAGGTCAGCAGGTCTTGGGTCTGTCATAGGCTCAGTGGGAGGGTGTTCCATGTCTTGGCGATGAGGTGGCAGAGAGATCTCCCACTGTGTGGTTGTTCTTCGGATGCGCGGGAGGGTGGCGAGTCAGAGGTCGGCAGAGCGTAGCTGGCGAGGGAAGGGACATCCTTTAAAGAGAGTCATTTTCTCTCTGGATTTCCCTTCTCTTTTTTGAAACTCAGGAGCAGCAACATTGTTGTGGTGTCAACAGGGCTTTAAGTGGAAGCTTTTTCAATGTTACATATAAGCCATAGTTGCTGCTTATTTATCTTATGCAACTAACAACCATTGACAAAGGCAATAGTCCTGGCTTGTAGGTATGATGTTACTTGTTGTGTCATATATCTGGATGCAATGACAGAAACAGCAAAAAATAAGTTGGGCGGCATACTAAGCTAATAATAGATTTTTAGCTTACTGTGTTTTAAGCAACGCCCTTAATTACATTGGCCACGCCCCTTTGAGAGACCCTCCCAGTTTTTTCATCCCATTTAAAGCCCTGAATATAACCTAATTGCACGGCTGCCTGAACCACTGGGGGTTCCTGAACATGGTATAAATGGGCAGAAAAGGTCTTAAAGGCTCTGCTGCCCCAGCTGTCAGCATCATAGGTGAATGTTTCATTGAGTCAGTGCAGGCATCATCCGATAATAGAAGTTGGCCATATTCCCCAAGCTTAAAATTCAAAAAGTGAAGCTGGCAGGCAGCGCATTCTCAGTCTGGAGCCGGTCCTGTGATTCTCCCGCCAATCCATCCAACCACAAGATGGCGTCCTGAGGTGAAGCCTGAGCATTAGAATAGACATGTGATCAACAGCAGCCTCACTCCAATCACCTACCTGGTCTTCCTTCCTCAGAATGGCCCTGAAGTCATTTCAGAAAGCTCTCTTTCATCCCATGGGACAGCCAGCATACAGTGGTGCGGGAACAATTTCCAGAGTGGTGGCGGTGCCACCTCTCTAAAGTCACAGGAAGTATGAGCAAAAGTGATGGTACAAAGCAAGCAATTAGTGAAAAAGCCATACCTCTAGGAGAATGATGCCCACATTCCTCTCTCCTTTTTGCAAAAAGAGGCCTGGTGTGCCTTAAAGTACATTTATCTCAAAACACGAGAAAATCATTGCTTGTCATGACCCTTTTATAGAAAGCCCGTTCTCAATCTGAATGGCCTCTTGATGCTGTGAAATCAGCAGAAACTACCACTTGAAAACCAATTCAAATTTAATGAGTTAATGATGAGATCTTAATTACTTTCCCCAATTTACAGAAAGTCGGTCTCTTTTAAAGATAGGTCTGGAAGAGAATCTTCAAAATATACAAAACCACAAGATCTTTTCTAACACCCTAGAGTCACCCTGGCCTTTCCTTTTCATAATACCAAATTTGGCTAGCAGCTGTATTACTTCTCATACTTTTTCACAGATAGGCTGCTGATAGTGCACAGACCCGCACAATGTTTACCCCCGGTAGTGCATCAGAAGCTTTATGCAGTCAGTTTAAACCCTTGATGACGAGCACATGAATGATTGTTTAATCACAGAAAGTCAAGAGGAGAAATAATATCCATCAAGCATACTGTGTGAAAAAAAATATCTACGCGGAATACTAGGCCCACTTTAAAAACAATGCCTCAAGGCAGTGGGGTGCAGTGGTGTGCTGTACCCCAAACTATTATTTCGTTGAACATACCCCTCCAAATATCAGAATCAGTCTGTATCCACTGGATATTGTACTGTAGAGTAGGGGATCTGTATATATAATCCAGTACATTCATCATCTCAATTATTTGGTGAATAAGGCTGTTATTTTTGAACCCCTGCTTCATAAATAAAGCTCGGTCATCCTTTGACCTGTAAGCATGCAGAGTAATGTTGAAAGATGGTAGATAATATTGAATAAAGAGCATTTTAAAATGCTTTCCGCTTTTTTATGTAGGGCCAGTAAAAATGAGCTTACTCTGCAAGGTTCTGCACCATGAACATATAATGCCCCATTGTCCTTTCCATATTGTTTCAATGCATTCAATCTTCCAGACGTCTGAAGTAGAGAATATTTAGATAATATGGCATGTCCACATAGAGCACTGCCCTTGATGATACCTAGAATTATTGAGAGATCTGAGTTTGAAAATATGCAGCTTTACTCAGATTTATGTTCCAAAAACGTAGGGTCACTAAAAGTTCTGGTCCTAAAAATAACGGAATCACCAAGAACTGGGAGTTTGATACTATTCAGACTCACTCAGAGCTCTTCTCTTGATAGCACACAGAGTAACTCAAAGCTGCTCCCTATAACGCCCTATATTTATACAGATCACTGCTCTAATTATGTTAAAACAGATTTATTTGCAGAGCTTTGTTCTCAGTTTTAACCAGAGTAGGTCAGAAGCCTATCATGATAATTCATTGATTACCTCAGGCACTTTCTTGTGATTATATCCAAAACACCAGCTCTATTTTTGACAATTCTTTAACTCTCTTCCTAGTCTGAATGAATTTCCTGCAGCCTGATTACAAGTGGGTCGGTGTATTCTGTCTCCTGCCTAAAGCCCTTTTTACGCATAGGTCGGAATTACATATTTAGAAGGTATTTAATATCTGATAATTATCACATGCATTAAATATCTCAACCATCTTTAAGCAGGGGAAAAGCATCCAGTATTTACCATATCAAGCACATTTTGTGTGTTAAATACCAAAATCTGCATGTTATTCCCCACAAACTCATAATAGGTGCAATTTAACACACCCGATAAATAACATACTGCGTTGTATCGGTATTTATCAGGTGCTGTAAATAGCACCTATACATGTTATCATGGCCTAACACCATGAGTTTTTTTTTTATGGCTCTTGGTGTTTAGATCATTGTGGGATTCGTTGAGCCTATGTGTGAGACTATCCCCCCATATCTTGTTTATATTTATTATTTTGGGGACTGTAAGATCTATGTGCTGAGAACATCGTACATTGTTTTTTTGGATGAAGTGCCGGGATGTTTAAGTGAATGAGGACGTTGCATTTGCAATTGAAACATGGTAAAAACTGGTGATCTTCCAATACGTTCATGTGACTGTCTAGAAGGACTCATATTGAACCTTGATGCACAACAGCCATTCAGAATGTTAGTGGGAGGCTGACCAGTCTTGAGCTCTAAACTGGCCAGGGAGGACTATGATAGAGTGATGTGCTGTGCCCTCTGCCCTTACACCATGTGCAGACAACACAAATGTCACTGCTGAGTGCTTCCAACGCCCCTTGACCAGCTAGTTGTGGAAAATATTTATCGCGTGTGTATTTTTGTATTCATTATTCACTAGCTTACCCGTCGCGCGTTGCTGCGATCTCAGAAGAAAGGAAATTTAAGGAAACTTGTTATGATAAAATTCAATTTACATTGTGTCATTTTTATTGAAACTTATTCATTTTAATATGGAAAACATTTCAAAGTGTTGTTTTAATTCTGTTTTTTCATTCAAGTGCTTGTGGATATACGATATTTTTTGTTTTTCCGTCTGGTGCGTAGACGAATAAATCGGAAGGTTTTCTGACGCGTGAGCTGGCCACATACAGTTGTCCATGTGAGAAGCACGGATTCTCCAAATCTAGTCCACACACTTGCAGCGATTGTCCTTGTGCTTTGTTGATGGTCATTGCAAAAGCGAGTCGCACCGGAAAGTGTAAAACGTTCAGTATTGGGAAGATTATGAGGGCCCTGGGTGGCTGGGGTGGCCGATATTTAACATATTTTCTTTTTTTTGCCAGAAACCTTCGCGGGAGTGTACTCAACAACTTTTAATACTTTTTTTTTTATTATTGTTTTTTTTTTTGCCAGAAACCTTCGCGGGAGTGTACTCAACAACTTCCCACAGTTTAATGCCGATTGGATGAATGGTGTAGTAATGCATAAAGGACATACGGACATACTTTGGTTTTTATATATATAGATTTGTAATGTACTTGGGAACACTGAATTCTTGTGTGGTGGAGCTTTCTTTTCAAGTGTGCAGTTTTAAGAAGTAGTTTCTCCAAGGTTTCCTAAATAAACAAGAAAAGGATGTTTTTTAAATTTGATAAACACTTTGTTCCCAGCACCTTCTGTATAACAAAGAGTTTTGTTTGTCTGAAGTTCAATGGTGGACCAGAAAAGCACTCCTAATCATCAAGTGAGTAGCTATTAGTATTATGAGCGATAAGGCACATCAGCAGGTTCATTCATCTACTGAGTCAACAACAATGCCCCAAACAGAAAGAAAGTACCATTAACTCATTTGAAACTCTGATGGAATATCACAAGCCGGATTCACAAAGAGGCTACCTGCAGTGCAGTGATCTGAACTGGTTTTCTTGTGAGGATTTACTAATCGTTCACTTTGTAACGAAGGTGGGTGAAATGAGGCACACTTGGCCCATCTAATCAAATAAATCAGGTGGAAATTGATTGTTCGCCTACTTGTACATAGAAGTCAATATTGGGGTAGAGGTCTGTCCAAGACTCAAGAGTTCAATCTCTGCATTCAGTTTTGCGATTTGCCAGCATTGTGACCCCTGTGTTTAAAGGAACAGTGTTACAAATCCATAAAAAGTGACCATTGTGAAATGGACATTGGAGATTGAAGTGGGATCATCTTATGGTTCTTGATCTTGATGACTGCTCCTGACGATGCTCATAGCCCGGCGATGGAGAATGTAAGCTGCCTTACACTCCGTGTATCGTTACCGATAGCAGTCTATAAATATTATGTAAGACTGCAGGAGAGGCAGAGACATTTTAAGGCATGGGCAAAGTGGGTTCTGGCTCAGGGCCCCAGCCTTTCAGGGGCCCCCCTGAAAAAGCCAGCTCTGTTCTGCATAGAGTCTTGCCCTGATGATCTTGAATAATTCAGATTGTTTTATATACCGTGTTCTTTAATTTATTTGTAATGTGGGCGGAGTTACAGAGTCTATTACAGACATTTTGCAGATAAATATATTTATATTTCATACAACATCCATAAAAATAAGCTTCTTTGAGGCCAAAATAGAATCTCACATATTAGAAATGGGAGGGTGCCACTCACAGAGATTATTTGCAGTAATATTAGCGAGTTGTGTTATAACATTGAAAACACGTCACTATCCCTGAATATTAGATGTAAACAAATTTAGAATTTAGAGGAGTGACCTGGACAAATAGGGTAAAAAAGAGCTGAAATTGGATCATAAATTCACATCTGTTCCGTACAGGACCACCTAATATACCGTTGGCTCAGGTCCCCCAAAAACGTTAAAGTGTCCCTCGGGAGAGGTTGCAAAGCATTTGTGACTTGTCTTGCAAGTCGCAAGGAAGGAGAACAAGCAAGGACTTGCACGTTAGGCATTATGACGGGCAAAGCCAATTGGGAATTGTAATGCATGTCTGCAGATGGCAAATCAATAGTTTGGCATCGCAAAGTCAACTGTTCTTGTTTTACAAATCAATCACTCAATCAATCAATCAGGTGTTATAAAGTGCGGCTAATCACCCGATCCTGGATCCAGGCACTTGCTTGCAGGTCTCGGAGTCATTCCAACAGCCAGGAGTCAAATCAAGTGTGGATGGTTGTTTGCATCTGATGTGATATTGTGATCATTTCTAATGATGGACTGAGATTTTTGCAACATCAGCCAACATGTGTTTACATACTGAAGGTTGCTGTTTCGAGTTTTGCAGCTCAAGACAAGGGAACGTGTACAGTTTTATCTTTCAGTAAAACCAAAATCGCATGTTATACCTCATTCCAACACGCAAAACTCAGAAGGGAGAAGATAATTTGCCTCAGAGCACAGCTATGAGGTGTGGTAACCATTGTTCCCAATCCCAGCTGATTTTATTTTCCACGAAGCCTGAAGTTATGTTATGTTATGTTATGTTAAACGTTTATTTGTATAGCGCACGGCTACTCAACAAGAGTGTCCCGGCGCTTTATGTGGGCGACTCAGCAATAAAAGACATAACAATGATAAAAACAGAGGAGACAGGAAGCAGAGACAACCTAAAGGTTAAAAAGCCAGGTCTTAAGGCTTTTCCTGAATACAAACCGGGTAGTTTAAAAGAAACGCGCTGAGCGAGCAGCGCAAAGAGCTATGCTGAGGCGCCCTTACGGGCCAAACGATTCCAAAAAAAGTACAGACATAATACATATATTTAATACATTGAATCTAATATGATTTCTCTAAATGCACTGATCTGAAAATGTATCAGTGTTTATTTCCAATAAAAAGGAATATTTATGAAAATACAATAGAAAACGAGAGTTGCTTAACCGGGTGTGCATCACACAAAATGTGTCTGGGCACCTTGCTTTGTGTCAACCATGCTAAAAATGTGTTTTCTTAAAAGTTCAACATGTAGGTGTAAAAGGCCTCCTTTGTACTTTCTGCGAGGCTCGTACATTTAAAAGATTCGTAAATCTTCTAAAGTGAGAATTAGAAGTTTTGTTTGCATCTGTGTTTTTTAAAGAAACCTTTCAAGTAATTTTCTCCTTTCACTTTCCTTGATGCTCCCACTGTCATCCGTTAGAACTAACACTATGCCACATTTTGCCTTTTGACAAACATAAAACAGATATGCATAAATAAAGAAATAATAGGGGAATGTTACAAAAAGTTTCTTCACTGTGTTTACCGTACAATTACACCTAACTAATGTCTTTACAAGATAAATCTTTGAAAAACGAGCCTGCCAGAGAAATACACTATAATTCTCCTGCTGGACGTTTCCCCTCCAAATGAGAGGTTGCTAGAGCACCCCCCGCAGCCCCTTCTAACACCGCTGAGTGTGGGGAGAATAAGTGTGCAGACCAAACAGCATCTTCCAGTTTTGCTTTGATATCATTGGGAAGCAGCAGCTCAAGTGACTGATCCAACCAATGAGGGCCTAGTGACAAGGCAACTGTCCATGACATTGACGAATCACTGATGAGCATACTGTGGGCTTAGGGAATTCTTACGTCATACATTAAAAAATTGGCAGGCCAGCAAAGGAGATAACATAAAGCTACCCCCCCCCCCCCCTCCAGCCACCCATGGCCTGCAAAACCAGAAGGAGGTGGGGAAACCCTTCCTTGTAGCAGTGTGTAGTGTTTGGAAAGAAAATGAAGCAATATGTACTGTGACACCCATCCACAGTAGGTTCCCAAACAAACAAGGGCTTAGAGACATGAGCAGACCAATTTGGCCATGGAGTAAGAGTCCACACAAGCCATAGCAGCCTCCACCATCCCAGAACAGACAAGTGGTCCTCTGGCTCAGCACCTGCAGGAGACCCCAGAAATCTCCTACAAGCCTTCTGCCTGCTCTCCATTCGAGAGGCATGGAAGAGGAGCCTGTACTAGGCATGTGCTGGTGTTGGCTGTCAATGCGGCACCAGCCGGTGCGACACAAATATAAGCTACCTTATGCCCACCAGCCTTCCTGTAGAAGATGGGGCAAGCCAAAAGCACTCAGTGGCAAAAAAGAAGGGAGAGGTGGGTGCAGCCTGTGGCACTACCCCAAGCTTAGGTACGACTTCATACGCTCACAAAGATGGAGATTACTAAATAGTTAAAGGAACACAAGGTGTATGTTGCCCAAGAAAAAGTTGATGACAGAGCAAGAATTCTTCAGTTATTTGCACTTTGGCAGGTAAGGTATTTTAAGTGAAAGGTTCATTTTGCAGGGCCGACATTCAGGCAGACAGCATTCTTCCACTAAATCTTAAAGAAACAATACAGAATGTCTATACACTTCTTATTTAAAAACTAATTTCAGAATATCTAATTTGCCGATCTGGTCCATTTTGTTTTGCAGCAGTTTTATTGTTTTTAATGTATCGTGTTTTATAAAGCGTGAACATGACCGTCACAGTACAGAGCGAGGGCTGCTGAGGGTTGCAGTGCAGTAGGAACAAACTAAGATACGTTGTACATAGAGGTCTACAAGCAAGGTATAACCCAGTAGACTACAGTATCAAATGGGGAAGTTAAAGCTTCTACATAGTTTTTTATGCAACATGTCTTTCTAGCAGTACAGCTTTGACTTCCTTCTAGAAAAGCTTGAGGGAAGAATTGCTCTTATTGAGGGTGAAAGGGAGTTCCACATTTTGGGGGCAGATCTGGCGAAAGTGCGACCCTGAGTTTTCCTTTTTTTTAATTCGAGAGGTTCAAGTATGAGTAATGTAGCAGTTCTAGAATCCCTTACACCTCCTGATAGCTTGATCCTGTTTACTATGTATTCAGGGTCAGAATTGTGAAGGGCTTTGTGTGATATGCATGCCACCTTCAGTTGGATTCAGGCTTCAACTGAGAGCTGTGAGTGATGGAGAGATGCGATCGTAGCAACGTGTGCCTGTTAAAAATCTTGATGCTGCATTTAATGTCGCTTTCATTGGGGCTGGGATGGCTTTGGGTAGATTTATGAGTGTGGAATTCCCCTGGTCCAGTCTTGAAAGCACTAGAGATTGAACAGTTGTTTTCAGGTCTCCTGGCGGTATGAATGGATTTAGTTTTCTTAGAAGGTGCAGATGTAGGTTAGCGCTTCTGGTGGCATCTTGAATGTGAGCTGGCATGTTTAGATTTGAATCCAGTGTGATACCCAGCAATTTTACAGATTTGCATGTTTGGTGTGCAGTTTAGAGAGTTGATGTTACTAGACCACCTAAGATGTTGTTGGGCTTTAAAGGGTGGGGAGAAATGAATGAATTCTGTTTTCAGCATGTTTAGTTTTAGCCGGTTGTGAGCCAGCCAATCCTGTGTGTTCGTCAGGGCTTCATCCAGTCTCTATCTCTTGCAATCGCAGTTTTTTTCACTCATCTCTTGCAATCAATGGTGGCTTATCCTGAAAATTATTCTGGTCATCCCTCTAAATTGCTGGAATTGCTGACAGGCTAGACGGGTTCGTGAAGGCTTGCCCGAGGTGACAGAACAATTACCTGCTGTTTGGGACGCACTCGTGCTGGCCATTTCAATCTGCTGGTTCCTCCCTGCCGGGACGCGAGGAGCAACAGCGCCGCAGGTAGAAGGAACTAGCCTTCCCAGGGGGCACCGCTATCGCGCACAGGAGCGCGTCATCACCTAGCGCCAGGCGGCGCTACAAAGCGGGACTCCGCCCGCAACGCGGGACGCGAGCGGGGCGCCCGGGGCGAAGCCCGGGCAAAGGGCGGGCCCTCAGAGGCTGGAGGAGGCCGGGCCGGGCCCGAGGTCTTGGACAAAATCCCGAGTAAGTAAATATATAATCACGATTGTAATTATTGTCAAATTGCTCAATGGCCACTGCCACTGTAAGCGCTGCCATTACTGGGCTGGATAAATCCGGGAGTGCACTAAACAGAACACTGGATGATTATTTTTCCAAGACTGTTCCAGAGGGTAACAAAGATTTATCACTTGCTGAAAAGCGGGCAGACAGACGACGCTCAATCGAACGCATTAAAAATAGGACACTGTCTGAGCCCATTTATTCTGTAACCCTGGACAATGACACATATAATGATCCAGCGGCCTATAGAAAATATATCATAAACAACGCTACCCAACTTCATAACCTATAAACAAAATTCTACACTAATTTATGGACCCATTTATAAACATGACATATTTGGGCCTACTGAATCAGGTGGTCAGATTAAATCTATATACACCTTATTTACAAACTATATACAATTTATACATCTGTGGAAGGAATATTGTCATTATAACAATTCCTAAATATTTAAACGACCACCATTTGCAATGTGATCTAGCTAATGGTAACCTGCACTTCTGAATAATCAAGACCAGCTTGTTTGTCAAAAGTAAGAATTTTATTTACTAAATTATGGTATTTCAAAATGTAATTTTATAAATGTAATTTTATTAGCATTAAAGTAAGCATAGTTGAAAAGCTTCATGAGAAAAATACAGTTTAAGTAAGAAATTCAAAGTTTAAGTAAAGTTTTTATAGTTTAGCATTTCTAAAGTCTAAGTCCCTAACTAAGCTAAATAAATGGAAAATAAAGTAAAGTTCTTTGAGGATTCTTACGTGCTCCACGCAAAGTCCAGCAGCACTTCACCCTCATCGGAAAGTCAGAAAGCAGCAGCCAGCCCATCCCTAAGGGCATGACTTTTTATACCTTTCTATGCTAGCTAATCTAAGCGAAGGAAAGTTTTCATAAATCCACGATGTCCCATTGGTTGAGAGTGACAAGTGACATGTCACCCACATTTCAAAACTTCCATTAGGTCACATTTCTTAAAAACCATTGTCTTTTCCGAATGCAACCAGGAGCTTCCTTGGTTTGCAACAATTGTAAAATAATGTTCTCACAGTGTTCATTTCACTTCCGCGGGTGCCAAGTTAGAGCTGGCAAAATTGTCCTTTATCACCGATTTCCGACCTTGGCCACGTCCGACAGAATGATGACAGCACGTCAGATTTACTTAGTGAATGCAGCTTTGACGAACACTTTTTCAGAATGGGCATCTCGTGACTTTTGCAGAAGTAAAATTCAGCTTTAGCAAACTCGAGCAAACTAGGCCCAAAAGCAGGCAACTTATGTTTTCTAGTAATAAACAAACACAAGAAAAGTATTAATGTAAGAAATAATGTTGATTCTGTATCCACCCTAAGTTTACTAATTAATTAACCCTCCCAATTAGTCTAATGTTACCTAGCAAATGCAAACAATTAAAGCAGCGTTTATATCTACCAATCTTCATGAATCCATGAACTTATGTGCACCTAGAATAGTAGAAATGACATCACATAGACAAGGAAAAGCAAAATAAGCACATGCCTCTTTTAGGTTTGCTGCGGTTAGTAATGACAAAAACGAAAACAACAAATAATTTTATTATTTTGCACGAACAAAAAGATGCAACACTTATGCACGTTTATGAGCACACATGTTAGTCCCCCCATGTGTAAAGTTTAATCTAAATTGAATTAGCACAACACATCACAAATCATTAATATTATTATTCATGTTATGGAAATATGACTTTGCGAGTTTAAACAAAACTCTGTTTTCTATCTCGCTCCATCAACTCCCTCATCTGGTGATTAACAAATCACCACACTACCACCCAAAATGTGGTAATTTTAAACTTCCGAGAAAATGATTCAAATTCATTTGTGTCAGTAATCCTAAAAACCTGTTTCTGCATAATCTTTGGAATTAGCATAACGCTCTCTATGTAACTCCTGTAATTCAATCTCCCTTTCTTCTTCTTTTCTAAGTTTATAGATCCTTTTCTTTTCTTTTAACTGCTTCTTTCTTTTATGCAACAAACAACCTATTTTTGTCAAAATAAAAATGAACACTATTATAATCAAAGGTGCCAAAATCTTGCCAAGAATTGAACTACCAATGTTATGAAACCAATTTTTTATTGCTTGGAATCTTTTTGAAAGTTTCCCTGTAAAATCATCTTCTTCTAAAGGAATTATCTCTGAATGCATTTGTGTAATGTTTTTAATGTACATCTCTATATTCTTACTTTCATCAGGTATATATGTGCAACAATGTTGTACATGTAAAATGCCACAGACTCCTCCCTCTTTTGCTAGGAGTATGTCTAAAGCAAGGCGATCTTGAATTACCATGGATCTGATTGCAATTACTTCGACATTCACTAATTGGAATCCATCAGCTGTGTCTGTTGACAATCTGTCAACAATTGTGGACAATTTTCTAATTCTCCCTGCATTTAGGGTTATACCAACAAAAGGTATCACTGCTTGAAAAATATCTCCCAGAACTTCTGTAAAAGTTTCTCTTTTGACTCTATTTACATAATTATGAATTTTGAACAATCCTTCTGAATCTCTGTCAACATGAAACACTTTAGGAAAAACAATTCCCACATAACAAGTTCCATACCAATGGTCTGGAAGGTTGTAGTAGGCTTTGTCACCACAAACAAAATAAATCCCAGGGAAGATTGGATCTTTTCCACCTTTGAATCCCCAACCTCCCAAAATCTGATAAGTATCTTCACAGTTACTTGCACCTACAAAATAATTATCAAAAAGTGTATTATCTCTTCTAATGCAAAGCTTTCCACTAACTGGTTTGTCTATGTGAATTGCAACGTTTTCAAGCATTTTGCCATTTAATTTCTCATCCTCTTTTTGCCAAAATTTTGACTTAGTCTGCTTGACTAATTCATTTCTTTTGTAAATTGCTCTTCTCTCCTCAACCATATTCAAAAATTTCTTTCCTTCAGCACTTAATTTACATGTTAGATTATTCTTGTAAGCATACTCGTAAGTGAGTTCATTAGTAACAAGGAAATATTCTCTCATTTGTTTGGCTTTCTTGTGCTTATTTAAAGCACCCTCAATCTTTATATTCGCAAAAATCTCGTCAAAATCTGAATAGTAATATTCTAAGCGTCCAGTTTGATTAAATAAGCTAGTTAACACACTACATGTTACACCATATGTAAGAGGAAGCATATTGTATGTCACTCCCTCAGAAACAGAAGCAGGTAACTTGACGCAGAAATAGCAGTCTTTTGCATCCATTACCTTGACATATTCACTCAAAAGCTTTGTGAATGTATTACTTGAAAAATCACTAATAGATTTATCTTGATGAATGTTAGGTTGATGATCAATAACTTTAGCAGATGCACTATGTTTAGTTTGACTAACCAAAGCTTTGCTTGTCATGTTAACTTTGTGTAATTCTCTATTCATCTCTAATGGGATGATCACAGCTAAAACTAACCAGAGCAGAATTAAAATGAGCAGACACACCAGAGTCATCTTACAGCATCTCTTAAAAACAGAACACCTTGAAGTGCTCTCCTTAACATAAGGCATTTTTGGATAGTTTTGCCTCCAAATTAAAAACAAAATTTATTTTAAAATTTCTAAGAAATAAACTCTAATTTATTTATACCCCCCTTTTAAAATAATTTTATTTTTAAAACCCTAAACAAGATTTCTTCGACCTTATGTCATACATAAGATTTCTTCAACTAAACAGTTTTTCTTCGACCTTATGTCAACTAACAAATTTTCTTCAGCCTTTTGCCAAATTAAAATTTCTGTACTTCAATCATTGTCACTAATTTCCTCTATTTCGTTTTCTTCTTCACTACTACCATAAATGTCAATAACAGGTGGAATTACTAAATAAGTCCACTCAGGAGACTTGTATTTCTGGTTTGGTCTCACTATTCTTTTTCCTTTTCTCGACACCACTTCAATTTTTCTTCCAACTCCAACTTCTTTTCCAGGACTCTTTTGACTACTGATTTCTTCAACTTGCTCTTTAGGTTTCTTGATCAACCTGACTCTCAATCTTCCACCAGGCCAGTAGTCTGCTTTTCTCACATATTTCTTCTTTGGTTCAGAAGCATTTGATTCTGACTTCCAAGCCCTTTTCTTTCTGTTTTCACTTTCACCATCCACGTCACTTTCTTCAGTTTCGTAGTCTGAAATTTCAATTGACTCAGGAACTTCTCTATTCGGCAGTTTTACTCCTTCAGGAACACCTCTCTGATCTCCAATACTGGTACTTGGTAATTCGTCTTCTTCTTCTTCTTCAATTACCTCCAACTTCCCAGACTTTGGATTTCTGTTCCTTACTCCAGAGCTTGTTTTCTGCTTTTCGATACTCTCCTGGTCTGAAACTTCTTTTTGTTTCGCTTCTCTGTCTTTAACAGAAACAACTGAATCCTCAGTTATCTTTCCTTTTAATAGATTCTCTTCACCTTCAGAATCTATTTCAATAATTTCCAAGTCTTTTCTTGTTAAATTGTCATTCACAGACACAGGTTCCAGATGTCGACCTTCCTGTCGATCTTCAGAATCTGGATTTATTTCACCTTCTGCTTCAGAATCAGAATCATCTGTAGTATCACTTTCAACATCAGAACTCTCAGGAGTTGGTACTGGAATAGTATGACTAGGATGAATCCAACGTTTCAATCCTTTGCATTTTACAGCATTAGTAGTGATCAAAATTATTTGCCTAGGCTTCTGCCATCTAGGAGCCAGACAATTTCTTCTTCGATGTACTTTTGTTCTGACCCAATCACCAGGCCTCAGGTCATGTGTCAAAACTTTTTCATTTGATTGTGCTTCAGTTCCCACCTGATTAGATACAGAAGTCACTATATCAGATAACCTTTTACAGTAATCCAAAATAGCACTGTCATTTATGCTCAACAGTTTACCTACAGGTACAAAAGCTTGCCTCATAACTCTTCCCATTAAAATTTCATGAGGACTCAAACCTGTCTTTTTATCTGGTGTACTTCTTAATGACATTAAAACAAGTGGAAGAGCATCTGTCCACTTTACACCTGTTTCAAGACACATTTTTCCAATTCTGTTTGTTCCATTAATCTGTTCAACTACCCCAGATGCCTCTGGTCTGTATGCACAGTGTATCTTCTGCTCAATGCTCAAAGCTTCACAAATTAACTTCATCAGTTTGTTATCAAAATGGCTTCCTCCATCACTCTCAATAGTGACTGGAAAACCGTACCTTGGGATAATTTCTCTGAGCAGCAGTTTTGCTACTGTAATTGAATCACAATGTCGTGTAGGAAATGCTTCTACCCATCTTGAAAATAAACAAACAATCACAAGAACATATTTTAAGCAATTGTGTAAGGGCATTTCAATGAAATCCATCTGTAACCTGGTAAAAGGACCACCCTCTCGACCAATTATTCCTGTCCCTACCAATGATTTTCTGTTTGGATTCATTTGTTGGCATGATAAACACCTTTGACAAAAAGATTCTGCAATTGTTCTGAATTTAGTATTGAACCAAGTCTCTCGGAAAAGTCTGATCATAGAATCTCTTCCAAGATGTGCCGGACCATGATATAATCTGGCCATATCAGCAATCAAACAATTTGGTAAGACCACTCTGCCATCTTTGTAAACCCACACTCCATCTTCATCACGTGGTCTACAATCTGATCTTAACCACAGATCTTTTTCCTCATCATCTGCTTCATTTTGTAAGTCTCTAATCTCATGCCATGTTTCTACAACCGTTGTTAGCATTAATGAATTTGAATCAGTTTCTTTACTCCTTTCCCGATTGTATGCATAACCTTTTCTTGCACAAAATTTTGCTGTTTCATCTGCAAAGGCATTGCCTTTTGATATATAATCAATTCCTTTAGTGTGCGCTGCACACTTGACAATTGCGATTTCTTTCGGTAATTGTATTGCTTCAATTAATCTCCTTATGAAAACTGCATTTTTAATCGGTGACCCTGCTGATGTCATATAGCCTCTCTGAGACCAGAGTTGTCCATAATCATGTACAACTCCATATCCATACTGACTATCAGTAATGATGGTAACTCTTATATCCTTTGATATTTCACAAGCACGAATCAAAGCAATCAATTCAGCCACTTGTGCTGATCGAACTCCTTCAAGACATGATGCTTCTTCAACATCTGCAACTGTACAGACTGAATATGAGGCTTTCAAGACACCTCCTTCAGATCTCAAACATGAGCCATCTACAAAGTAGACAAAATCTGATTCAGATAAAGGTCTATCTTTGATATCATGTCTTGGCTTCGTGCAAAATTCCATAACATCTAAACATTCATGTTCTGTTTCAATGTCATCAATGATCTCAGAATCAGGCAGTAATGTAGAAGGATTCAGATTCAAACATCTTGAAATCGAAACATTATCTGCTCCTAGTATGATTTTCTCATACTTTGTCAATCTGCTGCTTGTCAAATGCTGAGTTTTACCTCTTGTCAGCAATATTTCAACTGAATGAGGCACAAAAACTTTCACAGAAAATCCCATAATGATTCCTTCACTCTGTTCAAGACTAACACTTGTAGCTGCAACTGCTTTTAAGCAACCTGGTAATGCTTTTGCAATGGGATCAAGTACAGCAGAGAAGTATGCAATAGGTTTCTTTAAATTCCCATGTCTCTGAATCAATACAGACAATGCACATCCTTCTCTCTCACTACAGTACAGTTCGAAATCTTTCTCATAATTCGGCATACCTAAAGCAGGAGCTTGGCATAAGCTCTTTTTCAAATTCTCAAAAGATTCCATCTCAACTTCATTGAGAATAATCGGATCTTTTACATCAGACTTTGTCAGTCTCTGTAGTGGTTTTGCAATTACTGAAAATCCACTTATCCATTGTCGACAGTAGTAACCAACCATTCCCAAGAACATTCTGACTTGCCTCTGTGTCCTTGGAGGTTGCATTGCTTGAATCATTTTAATTCTCTCAATTGTCACTTGCCTTTTTCCCTTTGCAATTCTGTGACCAAGATATTTTACTTCTTGCTTGCAAAACTGTAATTTTCCTGGAGATACTTTATGTCCCTCTTCTGCAAGGCGATTTAACAGTATTATTGTGTCTGTCACACAATTTTCTCTTGTCTTTGCAGCTATCAACAAGTCGTCAATATACTGCACCAACGTAGACCTACCAGGTAAGTCCAGGTTTTCCAAAGATCTTTTTAACAACTCATTAAAGATTGAAGGACTTTCTGTATAGCCCTGAGGGATTCTAGACCATCCGAGGGTCTTACCTTGGAATCTGAAAGCAAAGATTTCATAACTGTCTGGATGTAAAGGAACAGTAAAGAATGCATTGCAAAGATCAATGACAGTGTACCATTCAGCATCATGTGGAATCTGGTACAGAATTACTGCTGGATTTGGAACCACAGGACAACATGGAACAACGATTTGATTAACCTTTCTCAAATCTTGTACGATCCTAAATGTTCCATTTGACTTTTTGACTCCCATAATTGGTGAATTACAAGGACTACTCTCCATTTCTTTTAATACACCTTGTTTGATTAATTTTTCAATTATAGGCGTAATACCTTCAATTGTTTCTGCTTTCATTTTATACTGTGGAATGTTAGGAAATTCTATTCCCTGTTTTAATGTAATTTTTACTGGATCTACGTTTTTCATCAGACCCATCTCATTCCCAGTAAAATCCCATATATCAGATTTCACTGTTTCCTTGAGCTCTTCAGGCAAATCTTTCTTTTCAAATGTAGGAAACAATTTTGTTTCTTCTGCTTCCATCATCATCATTGTCATTCTGTATAAACCATCTTCCTCCATTGTTTGTAACTCAACTCCATCAGGAGAACAATATATTCTGCAATTCATTTTACACAGAATGTCTCTGCCTAATACATTTACTGGACTACTATTACAAACCACAAATCTGTGTTTGTCTCTATAATTTCCAATTTCAACTGGAACTGGATCAGTTAAATCAGTTTTAATTTGTTGATTGCTTACTCCAACAACTTGGATGGTATCCCCAGAGAGAGGTAGGTTTTCAATTTCCACTGATCTAACAGTAGAACGGGTAGCACCAGTGTCCACTAGAAAAGTGATGTCTACATCGTTAACTTTCCCGTTTACAAATGGACCAGACTGGTCAACCTCAAGAGTGGCTCCAACAACACACTCTTCCTCCTCTCTCGGGCACCGTCAGCAATAATCATCAGAATCACTGTCTTGGCTTTCTGTTAACAAAAATTGTTGTGAAGCATTTTGCATTTGCACCCTTTGTTGCTTTTGCTGTTTTTGCGGTTTTATTACCTGTTCATTTCCCTGAAATCCCACACTTGAATTATATTTTTGAACTCCCCCACAATTCAGAAATGGTGGTTGTGGCAATTGATCCTGACGGTTATTCACCTGTTGTTGTTGCTGTCGCTGAATGTTTAACTCGTTTAACCCCTGTTGCATCTGTAGCTGTTGCTGCAGGTCAACACCATTCTGCATCTGTGGATTTAATAAGGGATTCTTTAAGTTTTTAGGAGGTTTAGGACACTCGTCTCTCCAATGTCCATATTCGCCACAATTAAAACAAGGTAATCTTTGTTTCATCTCCTCAATCTTTGGGCTACATTTTCTTGTAAAAATATTACCTTTAAGCTTTCCTTGTATCTGATTCGTATTTCCAGTTTGAACAAAATTTGTGTTCTTATTACCCATGCTGGCAATTTGTTGCTCAGCCACTTTTACCTGAGCCCACATGGCTTTCTCTTTGAGCTTTTTCTGTCTTACCTCTAACTCATCACTGCAATATTTAGCTTTTCTCAGAATATCATCCACAGAAAGTGATTGCCATCCTACAATGCTATTCCTGATCATGTCTGCAATTTCAGGTTTTAGTCCATAAACAAATCTATAGACAAAATGACTCATATCCTTTTCATCCAATTTTTCATAGCCACTGTATTGTTTAAAAATTAACAGTAACCTCTCATAAAAAGAATGAACTGATTCTTTTGTTTCCTGATTTGTCCTTTCTATTTTAACCCAATCAACTTCTTTGGGTGGAATTTTGTTTTTCATCCAAACGATCACTTTTTCGTAAAAATCCATTACAAGAGGATTTGGAGCACCTGTTTCTTTAATACGCTCAGGTTCTGTTTTTGGCCAACTTATTGATATTTTACATTCTGTCCAAAGATCTGATGGAACGACAATGTCGAAAAATCCATCTAAATCAATCCACAGAACTTTTGACACTTTGATAAACCTATCCACTTGTCTATACCACTCTACTGGTTTCTCCCTCAATTTTGGAAAGTCATTTGTGAATAGCAGTATGTCCTGTCTTGACCAAGGGACATGAACATATCCTCCACCTGCAATCTCTCTCATTGGAAATTGTTTTGACAATTTTTCCAATCTTTCATCTTCCTTCTTTTTCGTCCATTTTACTCTCCATTTATTGAGTTCTCCCAGCTTTTTGATGTAAACAATCAAATCTTTTATATGCAGTATTCTTCCCATTGAGTTCAAACTCTCAATGTCACTTTCTGAAAAGTCTAGTCTGTAATGCTTTGCAAAATTCTTTTGTTTACTCACATCAATTTCAAGTTCCGCTGCTAGTTCCTCTAACTGATCATATTTATTTTTAGTTTTCCACTGAATACTTTTACAAATGAACAGTAGTTCATCATCTCGATAATAATTCAAACTATCTGGACCAATTGTTCCAATTATTAATTCTTCAATATTTGCTTTTAATTTAGCCACATCAAGTTTCGGAGTGGTCACCCTAACTTCAGGACTCCCTATATCTGAAATAGCACCCATTGGTGTTTTTGGAGATAAATCCTCATTAAAGGTTAAATCTGGCATTCTCGATCTCGAAGAGTTTATTTCAGATATGTCTGAGTAAAATTTTTCAGCAACCTTTTGAATTTCTGCATTTAAAGGAATAGTTAACCCTGTCTTGTTTGATTCTCATTGGTCAAATACAGGTTGAACAGGACCAATCGTTACTGGAACTGTCACAGCTTCCATGCTTTTTGTCATTCGTCTAATTAATTCTTCCTTAGATTTAAAATATTCAGCAGAATCAGTTGTCTCAATATTTCTTGTTTCACTTGCATAGTCTTTTGGAGCTTCCCTTGCTCTTGGAGTCATTGCAAAATGTCTACCTTCATTTCGAGCATTATCAAATTCTGGTCTTCTTGGAGTTTCAATAATTTCACAATTATTTGGATAAAGTTTTGGAGTTTCATTAATTGGAGGTGCACTCGGTGAAGTTTCAGTAGAAACCACCGGAGTAGACCATGATCTAGGAGGTCTCAAAGGTTGATTCTTTCTAGCTGTAGTGTATATTTCTTCCATAACTGCATCTTCAGATTCACTTTCTATAGATTTCCCAGCAGGAGTACCCATAACCATTTCCTGTATTAAATACAATCCTTCACTCATGTTTCCCTGCCTCCACATTCTCAACCTGTCTTCATGAGTATCTCTTCTCCAAGCTGGAGTTCCACTAGCTTCTCTTTGTAACTGATACATCTCATCTTCCCACTCAACTAAAGCTTCAAATTGAGTTGGTCTCGGTTTTGGAATAAGAGCATTCATTTTCTCTCGTAAATTTCTCAAGACTTTTACATTAAATGAACCATCATCAGGCCAAGTTAAAACACCGTCGTTTTTAGTATAGCATTTCCAGTTATCAAACCATAAAACGGTGTGATATCCATATTCACCTTCCATGTACGCTGCAGGCGTTTTATACTTATGAAGTAATTTACCACCTCGCGTTTCGATTTTCTTGTCAGGTGAAAATAAATTTTTAAACTTCTGAAATAATGTTGGCTTTTTCTCAACATGTTTAAAATGATAACTCATTGTTAAGAGTTAAATCTAATTCACAAAATCGTTCGTAAAATATTTCCGGGATGTTCCGCAAAGCAACCAATCCGTGCGCGAAACACACCAACAAACCAATGACAGTTGAGCTACGTCACTTTTCTGCTCAACAAATAAAAATGGAGTTTTTCTGAAGGACCAATCAGCTTACAGGTCGTCAGAGACTCGAGAGCCAATCAGAGTACAGTCTGTGACGTAGGTTACCCAATCCCAGCGCGGCTCTGTGACATACACAGCAGCTGCGGTTTCTCGCTTCTCACTCTTAGCGCTTACCCCTCCTTCACAAAATCTTTTCACAGCGCCATTTTAAGAACACTTTTCAGTGTAAATTAATTCTTAAACAATGACAATAAGGACTCATCTGTTTGTTTCACTATTTAGGATAGTTTACATACATTCAAGTATCCACACTTCGGAATAGTCGGCGCTATTCACACTAAGGATAATTTTCAATTGTCAGTAGAGTAACTCTTACCCCACCCTTCTAACACGTAAAATTATGAACTCGTTTTCCTCTGAACGCACCGCGAAGTGACAGTTCTAAGAGTTCCACTTGAACATAAATTACAAATCAAACTCGCACTTTCACACGGAAAAATTCCCTAAATTCAAACACACATGAAATCCGTACAGGACTCTCACCTGTTTATAGAAATCATGCACCGTTAGCAAAATAACGACGTTATCCGTACAGGGCTCTCACCTGTTTATAGATATAAAACATGTATTCCTACAGGACTCTAACCTGTTTATAGATAATCATGCACCGACGCTACTCTGCCCTTCATTCAAGCTCGGATAATACTCTTATCACAGTGAGTTTTATGGAAGGCGCTTTGTCCCTATTCTCATGCTGCTCTAATTTCTTAGAAAACCCTCACTTTACAAGATTCACACCTAGCCCTAACACTGTGCTGCACGGCGACAACACTATGGTACACGGCGATACCACTTGTGATACTCGGCGATATCACTGCAAACAGAACAGATGACTTGCGTGACTAATTTCTCGCCACACAATCTATACCGGTATAGCTTACAGATAGCACGAAAAACAAACTCAACATGTGTTAAAACATCGATCCTATTTCCATACCATAACACTTTAGTAACCCTTAGCAACCAACATATTACCTTGGTTACCCTTTGCTACCAGAGAATTGATCCAGCGGCCTATAGAAAATATATCATAAACAACGCTACCCAACTTCATAACCTATAAACAAAATTCTACACTAATTTATGGACCCATTTATAAACATGACATATTTGGGCCTACTGAATCAGGTGGTCAGATTAAATCTATATACACCTTATTTACAAACTATATACAATTTATACATCTGTGGAAGGAATATTGTCATTATAACAATTCCTAAATATTTAAACGACCACCATTTGCAATGTGATCTAGCTAATGGTAACCTGCACTTCTGAATAATCAAGACCAGCTTGTTTGTCAAAAGTAAGAATTTTATTTACTAAATTATGGTATTTCAAAATGTAATTTTATAAATGTAATTTTATTAGCATTAAAGTAAGCATAGTTGAAAAGCTTCATGAGAAAAATACAGTTTAAGTAAGAAATTCAAAGTTTAAGTAAAGTTTTTATAGTTTAGCATTTCTAAAGTCTAAGTCCCTAACTAAGCTAAATAAATGGAAAATAAAGTAAAGTTCTTTGAGGATTCTTACGTGCTCCACGCAAAGTCCAGCAGCACTTCACCCTCATCGGAAAGTCAGAAAGCAGCAGCCAGCCCATCCCTAAGGGCATGACTTTTTATACCTTTCTATGCTAGCTAATCTAAGCGAAGGAAAGTTTTCATAAATCCACGATGTCCCATTGGTTGAGAGTGACAAGTGACATGTCACCCACATTTCAAAACTTCCATTAGGTCACATTTCTTAAAAACCATTGTCTTTTCCGAATGCAACCAGGAGCTTCCTTGGTTTGCAGCAATTGTAAAATAATGTTCTCACAGTGTTCATTTCACTTCCGCGGGTGCCAAGTTAGAGCTGGCAAAATTGTCCTTTATCACCGATTTCCAACCTTGGCCACGTCCGACAGAATGATGACAGCACGTCAGATTTACTTAGTGAATGCAGCTTTGACGAACACTTTTTCAGAATGGGCATCTCGTGACTTTTGCAGAAGTAAAATTCAGCTTTAGCAAACTCGAGCAAACTAGGCCCAAAAGCAGGCAACTTATGTTTTCTAGTAATAAACAAACACAAGAAAAGTATTAATGTAAGAAATAATGTTGATTCTGTATCCACCCTAAGTTTACTAATTAATTAACCCTCCCAATTAGTCTAATGTTACCTAGCAAATGCAAACAATTAAAGCAGCGTTTATATCTACCAATCTTCATGAATCCATGAACTTATGTGCACCTAGAATAGTAGAAATGACATCACATAGACAAGGAAAAGCAAAATAAGCACATGCCTCTTTTAGGTTTGCTGCGGTTAGTAATGACAAAAACGAAAACAACAAATTATTTTATTATTTTGCACGAACAAAAAGATGCAACACTTATGCACGTTTATGAGCACACATGTTAGTCCCCCCATGTGTAAAGTTTAATCTAAATTGAATTAGCACAACACATCACAAATCATTAATATTATTATTCATGTTATGGAAATATGACTTTGCGAGTTTAAACAAAACTCTGTTTTCTATCTCGCTCCATCAATAACACTTCGACAGACAACCCATCCCCGACTGCTAGCGTGCCTCTATTGCTCAAGGAATGTTTAGCACCTGCCATTTCACCAACGCAAACTGGGGTTGACTCACAAACTGAGGGCCAAGATCTCCCCAGTACATCCAACCTCGCAGCAACTTTGATTTCCCCCACTATTAGGCCGGGGAAAGTAGTAAGAGGGAAACAGCAGGGGACACTGGCAAATAAAGTACATGGGCCCCCACCCCCCAAAAGGAGACGGACAAAAATGGACACAAGCAAGTCCAAGCTAAGCCATTTAGAGTTTGGCAAGAAGACCAGCATTGCATCTACTATGACCGTGGGGAAGTCAGGTGGCAAGCAAACAACGGCAACTGCCTTAACCCCGTCAAAATCTACAACACCACCTTCCCCATCAATCACATTGCCCGATATTACCCCCACCCCGATGGAAGAAGGTCCCCAGACAATCTTTCCGAAGGACCTACTGGACAATATTGAAATGGTTATACGGACCTATATGTTAGCTTTATCAGACAGATTAAAGGGAGTGGAAACAAGGTTGGGGAGGATCGAGCTAGATCTGACAGTGCTTGGGCAATTGGAAAGGCCACCAAGACCCCAGAACGTAATACAGCCTCAAAAAGCCCCACATACTGCCTGTACTCCCTCTACCGTAAGAGCAGCTGTAAAAGCTACTAACTCTACTAATGATAACAACATGGTAGTAGCTAATGCAGCTGCCCCTAACCACCCAATTAAAAGTGTTCATTCTGTCAGCCAACCGCCTAAAAACACTGACCCAAAACAACAACAATCTGTTAAGAGTAAACCTACTGCAATACCAAGTACCACGGATACCCTGGCCAATATTCAACCCAGGGACCCAACCAGCTTCTCAAACTGGTTACCTAGTGTTGAAGAGAAAGAGGTTGGTCACGCAAGAGGGGGTCAGGGAAGGATACCACCCATGGAACTCCCACCAGAAGCACTACCATATGTAGTGGTGCTTACTGGGGTTCCTGAGTTGACAAGTGGCAAACGGGAAGGCTACTTCCAGTTAAAAAATAAGATCATGCATTGGTTATCATTGTACAGACCGAAAGCCAACCATGTAAATGGCGAAATAGTCCATGTACGCCGTCTGTCCTGGCTGGGTGGTAGAACAAAGGATATAGGGGGTGATATTGTAGTTGTAAATTTTAGGGATAGGAAGGCGGTCCAATATATATTGAATTGGCCTTATGGCAACGAAAACAACTGTATAGTGCCACGCCCATTAACTTACTTCTACCCAAGAGCAACTGTATTCCCCCCTCAACACACATCTAGATTCATTCCCTTTAACACACAATATTTGAATGCAGAAGCACCTAGGAACCCTGTTCATTTGCAACAATTTGTCCCACCCCCTGTGTTCCATGGGTGGAACACTGTACCAACTAATCACAACATAGGAGGAAATGGTAATATGTTCAATCTTATTCCATTTACTCCCTTGGAATTGACAAATAGGTTTGAGGCATTCAGTGGCTGGAAGAGTGCGATTGATGTTTAAAGAGCACGGAAGATAATAGTGGTATTGAAAATGTCTTATGTATTCGGGGATGTACTGTGGAAAAAGGATTAGGTTGTTTGAAGCCAGGCCCAAACATTACTGTTATCTGTGATGAAATAAACAAAAAAAGATCGACTGTTGCACTACCTGTAGTGTCTCCTGAGACAAATGAGGGCCCATTTCTGTCTGCTTCGAGCCAAGAAAGTAGAGATGATGGGAGGGTTGTAAACGCGCTGTGTACCTTGGGTCATGACCACCGAAAAGAAGGTGATAGTAGTCCTATGGAGGACACATGTTCCGTTGTTGTTATAGCGCCAGTTAATGTGAATAAGAGCACAACACCAGTTGCTCCT
Source organism: Lissotriton helveticus (assembly GCF_964261635.1). NCBI lineage: Eukaryota > Metazoa > Chordata > Amphibia > Caudata > Salamandridae > Lissotriton > Lissotriton helveticus. The sequence goes on along the minus strand of NC_136073.1, from coordinate 368,628,273 downwards.
GCCGTGCCCCTTGATACGAACAAGGGAATTTCCCTATTTACACTGGTCTCATGGAACACTGCGGGGGTGCGTGCAAAACTGAACGATCCCGACTGGAATGCATAAATAAATACTTTTGACATCTGTGTGTTGCAGGAAACCTGGGCTACAGCACAACTGCACAGGGTTGGCTATAAAACCTACCAAATAGAGGCTGTCCCTTCTCTGAGAGGTCGTGAATCTGGTGGCCTCTTAGTGTGGGTCAATGTTTCCATTAAGCTAACTATTAAAATGATTAACACCGACTCCCCAGACATTCTCTGTCTGGAAATAAGAACAGTGGATAATAGGACGTTTCATTTATTTAACGTTTATAACAGCCCCCAATCCTCCCACAAGGAATCCATATGTATAGGGAAGTTGGAGTCGCTTGTGGATTCACTAAAATCAGAGTCTGGTGTTATTTTATGTGGAGACTTGAACTGTAACTTTGAACCTATCTCAGGGATAGCCGCTCTGTTTAAGGAGGAGGACACTGCTAATGCGATACCTGCCCTGAGTGATAATTGTATGGTTGCTGGTACAACATTGGCCCTACAAATCACACGCTTCCTGACCTCACACGGATTGAGAGCATGTAATGGACGTATGCCTTCAGATAGCCCAAAAGCCCCTACATTTAAGAGAGGTAATTATGGGAGTAAATTGGACTATGTTATCGTCTCCTTTGATCTCTGGCCTTTTACAGTGGATCTAAAAGTCACAGAAAGATACGAAAGTGACCACTACCCCTTAGAAATGAGTTTTTTACCAAGCCTGGTTATGGAGCCTGACAACAGGGAGGGTGATCAAAGTATAGCAACTTCAACCACTACTGATAACATTGTCCTTAGTAACAATCGTAGGGCGGTTAAATGGGCATTTGTGTTAGAAAAAGAGGACCTACTGGCCAATATTTACCGTGCTTTTGTAGATACCCTGGATCAATATTGCCCCTTTAGCTGCTCCCCTAAAGAATTTATCGATCTACATAAATCCCTTTTCAGCCAATTATTAGAAATCCTTACTAAGAAACCAAAAAGAGGTGCAGGTAGGACTAGTGCAAAACCTTTAGGCAAACCTTGGTATAACAAGGAATGCCGCCTCGCCAAAACTGCACTGATTAATGCTGTTAAAGGGGAAAGTCCATTAATAGCTAGAGAGCAAAGAAAGGCCTATAACAAAATAATATTAAAAGCTAAATCCTCATGGGATGAGGAATTGTGGCACAATATGTTAATAGCCGCTAAAACAAAGGACCAGAAACAATTCTGGGAATTGGCAGCTAAAGAAAATAAACAAGAGAAAGGTTTCAGGGAGGTCTATTTAGATGAAGATACTTGGGTTAAGCACTTTTCGTTATTGTATGCAGCCAAAACCCCGACCGAGGTAGCAAATGACGTACCCCCCCCTAAAATATCAGCTAACACTCAGCAGGTAGTGTTCACCTTACAAGAAACAGAGGCAGCAATTATTTCAATCAAGAAAGGGAAGGCGCCAGGGCTTGATAGAATCCCTGGTGACCTGTATTTGTATGACATCGAAGTCTGGGCACCCTACCTAAATCACTTATTTAACATGATTACAGCTAGTGAGCACATCCCAGATACTTGGAATGGCGCAGAAATCATCACCATTTTTAAAAAAGGGGATCGTGGTGATCCAGCAAATTACCGCCCCATTAGTCTTTTAGATATTACGCAAAAAATATATGCTAGGCATATTCTTAATAGAATAAATTCATGGTTGGAAGAGGAGTCAATTTTATCTAAATACCAGGCGGGATTCCGAAGCAAAACAAGTACTATAGACCAAGTATTCAGGCTATGCTGCTTGTATTGGAAGTATGTCATCATGCGCAAAGGTCACTTGTATGTGACCTTTGTCGACTTACGAGCAGCATTCGATCTCATCCCACGAGATCTACTTTGGGAAACCCTGAATAGGCAAGGGCTGCCTGGCGACTTATTAAAACTAGTAATAGGATTGCATCGGGAGAATTACGCTAAGGTTAGATGGGGCCCAAACGGAGAACTCACACACCCAATCCCAATAAAACGGGGAGTGCGGCAGGGCTGCGTCTTGGCCCCCACCCTATTCTCCCTCTATGTAAACGACATTGCAACCTACATGGAAGATTGCGACAATGATTCTCCTCGACTGGGAGGGGAACGCGTTGCGTCCCTCCTCTTCGCGGATGATACAATCCTAATATCGCAAACGCCACATGGCCTACAGATCCTATTAGACAGGTTTCAACAGTACTGTATCCATAAAGGATTAGAAATCAACATAAAAAAACAAAATACATGGCGTTGAACCCGCACAAAACTTTTAAAAAGAATTTAATGTTGAATGGGCAAAGATTAGACTACGAGCACAGTTTTACCTACCTGGGGGTATTGATGGACTCCGCAATGGGCTGGGGTACACAATTGGAAAAATCTAAATTGGTGTTCAGACAAAACTGCTACCCAATCACACAGAGATATAACAAAAGTGTAAACAAAGCAGTTACTCCCGCGATAGAGCTTTTTAGATATAAGGTACAATCTGCCTCCCTGTACGGGGCAGAAATATGGGGTCCAATATGTAAAAAATCTTTTGAAGTATTGGAAAACAAATTTGTCAGGGGACTATTAAAAATTCCAACTAACACCCCCCTGATACCCCTATACTTAGATCTTAACATCAAACACACAGACCAGCATGCTATATTGAGACCATTGCTGATGTGGATCAGACTATGGACAACCATAGAACTATCTGACTACAGAAATGGCCTGAAGGAAGTTTTAGAGTTGGATAGAGATAATAAGATTTTTTGGTTTAAGCATGTGAAAAACTGGCTTACCAAGCTCGGATTAGCACACTTTTGGAACGAGCCGGAATCTCTAAACATAAACTCCAAGAAAATTGTTAAACTAAGCTTCTGGTCATATGTGAACTATGATTCTGTGTATTCGAGAACCCATGGCCCCCTTACTGAAAAATTTCTACTGGCAAAAAACGAGGTTCTATTCGAACAATTTCTAGATGAAATTCAACCCCCACTGGCAAAATCCCTATATCTAAAATTTAGGTACGGAACGCTGAGGATAAAAGTAACTGAGAAAAGATGGGGGAAGTCTGATAAAGAGCATTGTACGTTGTGCACCGATAACCAAAGGGAGGACATTTTCCACATATTGTTCTTTTGCCCTAGTTATGACAAAGCTAGGAAAAAATGGATAGTCCCCCTGTGCCGCAATCTTGGCTCATCCTCCCATAGGGAAGCGGGCAGAATCCTAACTATGGACACCAGTCAAGTAATCGTGTTCGGTATTAGTAAATTCCTATTGTCCACCTATTTTGTAAGAAGGAAACTATCTCTTCCATTTTAAATTAGACTCCCCGGAATTATGAATAAAGCCAATGTATAGCATTTTAATCTTGGTTGTAAATTCAATTTAATGTTTTTTTAACTTTTCTACTCTTTTTAAAATATTTTAATATTTATTTGATACTGTGCCAAACTGAATTATATATTATGTGCTCTATTGAGGAAATACTTGCTAAGGTGTTAAATTGACGAAATGTAGAAGTAATGTAACACTAGGGTGCCCTTATAATGAAGATTTTATTGTTGTATGTCTTATAATGTACTGTATATTTTATTGTATCTTTTATGTTGCAATGCAACGAAATAAAGATTAAGATTGATTGAGATTGAATGAATTCTGTTTTCAGCGGGTTTAGTTTTAGCCGGTTGTGAGCCAGCCAATCCTGTGTGTTCGTCAGGGCTTCATCCAGTCTCTATCTCTTGCAATCGCAGTTTTTTTCACTCATCTCTTGCAATCAATGGTGGCTTATCCTGAAAATTATTCTGGTCATCCCTCTAAACATAACGCGTGTCAATCCCAGCCACTGCCCTGTCTCTCCATGAAAAATGATCATTAGGTTAATTGCAACAAATTTCCAGGTTGCCATGTTTCACTCTGACTCTAAGAGCAGTTTATGTGCAATCCAGCTGAAATCAATACAAGTGCAATCCAGTTGTTGCCTTGATAAGAGACAACTGTGTTGTGAAACATAAACTGGCAAATAAAGTAATCCCTGACATCACATCTTAGTTAATGAAATAATCATGAAGTTGAGCTTTGCCCAATAGAAGTCAAAAGCTTGAACACAGAAAAACTGTGACCAGCCAAATGCCAAAGGGAAGGAGAAATAACTGAAAAGAATGAAACAAAGTACCTGCGATTAAGGTGCAACAGGTCTCTTGTGTGCTGTCATCTACACACCCACAAAACTGTTCAACATGGCATCGGCTGTTAGTTCCACCCCACAATTGGCCAAACTTTCAAGGCAACAATAGCATTTATTTCACATAACACACACACATTGTAACATAAGCAGAAATCATGACTGCAACATACCTGAGTGCACAAGCCCTGACACCTAAACATGGGGAGAGATTTACTAAAGTGTATCACAAAGCAGGGCAACAACCAAAGTTGCTGCACTGCGTTGCACTAAGATGAGAGAGCATGACATTGTCACATCTAGGTAGATAAGTTGTAGCTGCTTTCTTCCTCAGCACTATTCAGGCTACCTAGTGCCAGACACACACCTTTGCACCATAGTACAAAGGTGCCTAGCAATTAAAACATTGCATCATAGTAAAGGTACCTAGTGGTGAAAACATTGCATCATATAGTACAGGTGTCTAGTTGTAAAGACATTTCTCCAAGTTAATGCCTGCCTCAAAGATTCATTTTTTTCAGCGCAGTGCTCTGATCACAAATGTCAGTAGATATCAAGGTCGGTAGCAGGGGAACACCCATACCCCATCAGTGGGACGCTACCTTGACGCAAAGTATGGTGAAGTACTACTTTGCAATAATTTAAGGGACATTTGGAGATTAAAAAAACTTTCGGCTTGAAAGTTACTAAACAAATGAACACTTTTGTTCCATTCAATCACTTTTGTTGACTGTGCACCGGAATAAAATGTTGAAAAAACTGCACCATAGTTCTACTAAATATCTTCACAAAAATATCACCATATTGGAGTTATTAGTCCACAATCTACACAAGCTCCTTATGCCAGACAATATTTTTGTTATTGTTATTCTGACATAACAACTATCTATAGGTTTTTGAAACAGACATTAAGCAATATGTAGACCATGTTGAAGTCATTCTTCCTCTGAGAATTGCGTGTAGAGACAAAGTGTATTTCTTCTGAAGCATCATTGGGGCATATTATCAAGGACCGGTGTTAAAATTATCGCCGGTTTATCGGCAGGAAACTGCCGATAAAACGGCTGTTGGACCTGGCCCTTTTGGCAGGTTCACCCCGAAACTTTTTGCTTTTTCCTAGCCTGTTTCTGGAACCTGGTGTTGGTGATTTTAGGCCTTGGCGCACTTTTTCACTGTGGTACAGTGTAAAGTGCGTGAGCTCTCTGTGCATGTGTGGTGAGTGACCTGCCCTCCCATAGGAATGAATGGGGAATATGTATGCCCATGGTAGTTCCTGATGTGTGGGGAGTGCAGGGTCGAGTTTGGTATGTACGAACTCGTGAGATGGAATGCTGCGTAATGATGTATGCGGCATGAATGTGTCTAGTGCGGAAGTGCCACTTCTAGACATGTGGGTGCATGTGTAGTGAGTCTGCTGGCACGTGATTGGCTGGAGCCTGGCACCAGGAGTGCCTGGGCCTGCTTGTGGATTGACTGTCTGGTTTGAGGGTGGCAGGGGCTGTAGAGCCCCAGGAGGTTGTCTGAGTCAGCCCGTGGATGAAAGGCTGCATCTGCTGCCAGGGAAGTGGGAGGAGATAGCACCTGGGAGTGAATGAGGCTGTGCCCGCCTGCCACAATGCTGGCTCCACCTCCCGCTGGGCGGCTGTCGCCTCTGCCCCTCACACTGAAAGGAGTTCCCTATAACCAGTTCTAGCTGGTTCTCACACTGCCTGCACCCTTTAGACAAAGGATTTTATAGTATAAAAAGGGGCTGTGTCCCCTTCCAAAATGTTCTTGTTTCTGACTTGAATCCTACCAGGGGCGTGCTGCTGCTTGGGCCCAGGGGAGTCCCTGGGCCCTGCCCAGCCCCTGGATACCTGATGGATGCCTGGAGGACTTCTGGGGGACCCCTCTCCCTTGCCTGGGCTGATTGGGGACTTTGCTTTGCCCTGGGATCCTTTTGAACTTCTTCCTATCCCCCAGGACTTTGCTGCATCCCCTGAAGAACTTCTGTGGACCCTTCTTGCTATAGGGGTCATTTCTAGTGGCCGGTGGGTGCTACCTATGCCCACAGCACCTTGAGCGCTTTATTTGCCTTGCTGGGGCGGAGCGCTGTCGTTTTCCCTTGATGGGAAGCGCTCCTGCCCCCTTTTTGCTTAGTTACATTTATTTTTTTTATTTGATGGGTGCCACCCCATTTAGTTAATTGCCTAACGGGTGCTCACCCCGTTTCTATGTTTATTTTGTTAACCGAGGGTGCCCACCCCTCATTGCAGCCTTTAAAACACAGAGATCGCCGCTGCCGCGGCCCGCCTGGTTGTGGGCGGGGCCTGCCATGGAAGCGGAAGTGCGGCCGTGAAGAAGAGGAAGTTGGGACTGTTGCGGGGCTCCCATGTGCTGAGGGAGCCCCGAGACGAGAGAAGAAAAAGAGCCCCCGCCAGAAGAAGTCGCCCGGTAAGTGGAGACGTGCTTGGGGGGACTCCGTGGTGCAGACGAAGAGAGGAGGGGCGCGAGGCACAGTGCCGTGCCTGCCCCCGCCGCAGCGCGGAAAGGACCCAGAGCAGAGCAGCACGAGAAGAGCCCCGCCGTCACTGGTGAGTGCGGGTGCAGTGTTGCTTAGCTCAGAGCGGCCCCAGTTGACAGTGGGCCGCTCCGAGGCTCCAGGGCCCCTTGCATTTGTGCGCAGAGTCCACGAGGGACTCCAACGACGGCCGCATTCTTTATTTAGAGCCTGAAAGGCTCACGGGGCAATATTGCTGAAGCCCAGAGGCCCCAGTGGGCTGTTTGCAATTCCGAGTCCACAGAGGGGGGACTCCAACGTCCAGGGGGCATTGTGTTGCGAGCCCAGAGAGGCTCGTGGGGGCATTTCTCTGTTTAGAGCCCCGAGGATCCCTGTCCACGTGGTTGTTGTAGAGCCCTTGGAAGGCTCTGGGGGCCATTTTTAGTTAGAGGGGGCGTCGGGCACATTGCCGGTGCCCGCCCCCTCCTGCCTGCGAGTGTTAGGTTTAGAGTCCAGTGAGGCTCTTGGGGGACACAAGTGTTTTAAGAGCCTGTGTGGCTCCAACGGTCTGCGCAAGGTGACACAAGTGTTTTCAGAGCCTGTGTGGCTCCAACAGTTGGCGCAGTTCTGTTCTAGGGCCAGTGAGGGCCCTGTCGCAGTTTTGATGTTCTCAGCTGCCCAGCAATTAGTGGGCAGCTGCACCGTTTAGGTCTTGTGATGTTCCCAGTTGCCCAGCAAGTAGTGGGCACCTGCAACGTTTAGATTTTGCGCCCGTGGCGCACCCCTGACTGGCGCTGCATGGCAGCGTGCCCTGACATTCTGGACACAGGGCTCTTTTAGTCCCTTTATTTGATGGGGGCAGGTATGTGATTTTATTTAGGCGCAATGTGATTATCTATGTGATGGTATTTGCCTAATGTGAGTTATGCGCAATGTGATGTGGTGCTAGGAAATGTAATGCATTTAATATGATTACGCACCTTGATCTTACACCTCTGAATGTTTTTGGGCATCATGTGTTTTTGCGCTATTGAGTTATGTCTGGCACATCTGAATGTTTTCATGCATCATGTGTCTTCCTTGACTTTACACCTCTGAATGTGTTGGTTTATGCCTCATGTGTTCTTCCTTCCCTGCACCTCTGAATGTGTTTTTGATGCATCATGTGCCTTGTTATTACACCGCTGAATGTATGTTTTATGCATCATGTGTTTTTCCTTCCCTACACCTCTGAATGTTTTTATGCATCATGTGTAATGTGTTCTTACTTACACCCCTAAATGTAGTTTATTCTTAGGTGGTTGTTCTTTCCAGTACAGGTGGTCCTAGTGAGGTCCTGGTCCCGTGCGTGACATTCTCCTAAGGTGGTTAGGGTTGCGTAGGTGGTACTTACCTGTTACCAGTAGTTACTGGTTGTGTGCTATTCTTGCTAATTTGTTTTACAGTGATTTTATATCCTTTTATTCTAATTTCTGACAGTATTTCTATTTCTGCTAAGTGCTGATTCTGACAGTGGCCCATGTGAATATTGCCCGTGCCAGATGGCACAATGTACATGTGTGATTTCTATCTGATGTGTTTTGACAATACAAAAGTTATTTTCATATACCCTTGTGTGGAGTTCCTTTTGTGGTGTGCCTAGGATGTTGTTGCTGTTGTGTGCTGGCGCAAATGCTTTACACATTGCCTCCGAGTTTAGCCTTACTGCTCGTGTCAAGCTACCAAGGGGGTGAGCAGGGGTTATCTTGGCGTGTGACTCCCTTGCCCTGACTAGAATGGTGGTTTCTGCATGGCTTTGGCGTCAGCCTTAGCCTGGTGGAAACACCAAGGAGTATAGAGGGAAAAAACCAAAACTACGGCGCCCTCCACTCAATACATCATTACACATCCAATGCCGTAGTTTGAACGGCGATTCTCAATTCTTGATCTGTAGACAAAACTGGATACACTGCAAGTGTTTCCAGGAAAACTCTAACCTTTAGAGATTTATCAAGATTGTCTCAGTCTAACGCCTTTATAAAATATAGCCCCTCTCTGATCCATCTACATTGAAACAGCACATGACCCACACACATTTAACACACATGAAAAAAGTGGGGGAAGGCGAGATGGCACCTCACGGGCGCACCACCAATGGGACCCCTGGCTGGTACTCACCAGGATGGCCCTGTTCTCATCATTGGTGCCATCAAGCCTTAACGAAAACGTGCCTAAACCCAGGGTGGGGAGACAGTGAATGGTGCAATGGACACAACTTATATGTGACAAAACTTACAACATTGGACATATAACATACAACATATAAGTTACTGTGCAACTAGAACCAAAAAAACTTTTGTTCGTGTTCTAATCTTTGTTGCAACAGTGTACACTTAAATATAAAAAGGAAGAAGGATGCGAATACTACCCATCGATTCACATCCTACTTACAGCCGACATGTTTCATTGCCTTGGTTTTTATCAGGCAATTTCCTCAGGGCAAAACCATTAAATGCCACCGCACAAGCCACTGGCCATAGTGTGCTGTAAATAAACAAATATAACTGAGGTTACCTGCTGTCTGCGTCTCTATTATTTAAAAGAGAGAGTTGTTTTACACTGTCAAAAACGCTTATGCTGTTCTGGAGAATATTTACCCTTCAGCCTTAGCCTACCAGAAATAGCCAGTTCTAACAACGGCGATAATGGGCTTGATAATGCGCCCTTGTCAATTCCCATAGAAGCCCATGTTCTGATGTTAACCTGGGCTTCAATGGGAATTCACAAGGGCATATTATCAAGCCCATTATCGCCACTTTAGTGGCAGTTTCCTGCCGATAAAAGCTGCGATAATGTATCGCCCTTGCTTGATAATATGGCCCCATATTTTTTTTCTGATGTCAAGTGACCTCACAGGAGGCACTGGGCCAGAAAATTGTAACCCCGCATTTAACATGAATGCACATTTTTCAATAAAGACAATTCCCAAACTCCTATGTGGATCCTGGTGGTCATTCCGGGTTTTAATTGCTTTATTTTCACTACATGTTTAACTACTTTGTAAAGTGATCTGAAAGAAAGGGAGCCTGACAAATTGAGATTTTCCAGAAAGAAATGCATCCTAATAGAGGATGACTTTGTTCTGATCCCTTTGGTAAAGTGTTTTGCTTCATGGCTCCTTCCAGTGGAGTCAAACATGTTCTTAATGTAAAAAATAAAAACTTCAAGGTAAGGATAATACAATTTTACAGAGTTTAAATGACAACATTGACGCTCACACAGTCTAAAGTGGTAACTTAGTGCCCAGTGGGTTGTGTGTAGGGACACAGGGTCAGAGGAACACCTGCTGCATTGAGCCATACCTGCCCTCCTGGCAGCATTCTCCTTGCTGAGCAGGGTTCCATGTTTTTGGACCACTGGGCAGTATTTGACTTTTTCATTGTTTTCTCCCTGTGCAGTAGGGGCTATCGCTTGTTTTTCCTGCCCAGGTCAGATTAGATTTGCTTTACTTTACAGGCAAACCAGGCAGTGGAGGCTGCCGCACAACAAAAGTATGGTGCAGGAGGTGGGGGGACATAGGACAGGTGGAATTGAGGGTAAAAATAAAATATTTAAAAGAAACCTTACCTCTTGTTGCCCCGACGGCCACCTTGGTGCTTCACTCCCGGCAGTCTCTGGGAAGGCACAGGCTGCCCAACCAATCCAAATGCTGCTCTCTTGCTATAAGAGCAGTGCCAGGATTGATCTGAGCAGCCTGGTGTGCTTCTCAGACATTGCCTGGGAGCCTGCGGCTTTTCTCCAGCCCGGCTCCCGGCTGTGAACACAGCTGGCTTGGAGAAATAGAAGTTCACATGTCTGGTTTGCCAGCCAGAGACGGCCAGCTAAACATACAGGCGCACTTACAAGTGCCCACCACTCCTGTCTGCCATGGCCCAGCCCCACCCCACATGCACACACCGTCAGCCAGAGCCCCTCACAGAAAAATAAAATGATATTATTGTGTAAATATAATTTTATTTTACTGTGACGGACTCTGACCAGTGGGGCGACGCTCCTCACCGTTACAGAGGTGCCGCCCCTAAAACCAAGGCAGGGAAATGTAGTACTGAAAATTCTGGACCTGTGTAATAACCCTGGACTCGAGAATTAAACTTCGTCGTAAAATGACGAATTTGGTATCAAAAGACCGAAAATAGCTAGTACACTATGTACAAGCATTTTCGTCATATTCGAGTGACGTTTTCACCTCGAAATCGTCATTCTCGTCTTGAACCCTTGGCTTCCATTTTGTGTAAGGCAGCCATTTTGTGAGTTGCCCTTTACATAGGCTTATAATACAGCTGAATCCGATTCAAAAGGACACGTACACCTTCATTGACTCTTCTCTGACCTGGGCAAGTTGGAACCATTGCCCCAGGCCGAACCTGTTTGGTCAGTTCCTCTCCCAGTGGCCGAGCAAGATAGCATCAAGGCTCAACAGGCCATAAACCCATTCATCGCACACACACCCTGCCGAATCTCGCTCACACCTGTCCCTGCTCTTTTCTCTCACTTGCTTTATGATGGGGAGGTGCCCGGTTTTATTGGGGGTCCACCGATATCTGATGAAATGTTAGACCTTGCCGGGTAATTTATTGTGGGCTGGACAAACTGAACTATGGCCTTGTCATCATGACTCTGCTTTTCCTTTGTAATGAAAACATTTCTATAGTATAGTAAAATGTAAAGAATGTTTGCCTAAAGCACAATATTTCGTATAAAAAGAGAAGCCTTACTTTGTGAATTGCGGCAGTCTTCTGAGAACATACTTCCCGTGTGTTGTACTTCTAGGACGCTTGTTACCTTGGTTGCAGCCAATAAAATCGATCCTTGACTTCACCTAGAAGACTCTGAGTTTCTGTGGTCTGAATCAGGAAAGGACTCGAGGTCTCCGGGTGTGTTTCCCTGACACCCCTGGGTTACCGGTTCATTACCGGTTCTGAAAAACCCAGTACCTCAGTTGGCGCTCAATGTTTGGGGCGATTCCAGCGGTACCGGTCCAGCCAGAGGTTCGTGAGGAGCTTCGTGTGAAAATTCCGGAGGACGGCCAACCACTTCATCGACCCCTGCATGTCGACGTGGTCCGAAGGTCTTTGCTGCGAGGTTCCCCGCTTCCCGACGGCTACGAAGGACTGCTGCCCTGGCTATCGCCCTGATTTGGACCCTTGAAGTTTGGTAGAGTGAAACACTGAGACGAGTCTTCTGGTGACGTCATCGATATTTCAGTTAAGTATAAGTGGAGCGTCTCCCAGTCCTTAGTTGGTTCTTAGTCTTGGGTATCCTTTGGGATCGTTTTGTTTGGTTCTTGCAAGCACCAAAACCGAAGGACTCGTGTATTCACGAGAAATATCGTAATCGATAATCCTTTGAAGTTTGGAGCTAGACTAGAGAGCGAAGATGCCTGGTCTTAGACTTGGAAATTTGTTTTGTCTTGGTTGTAATAATAGGGACTCCCGATTGGAGGACTCGTGTCCGGTTCCTCCGGTTGGAACTCATACTTATGAATTATATGTGAAACATGGAGTAGGCCCCATCACATATAACGAAGTGTGGATCAAATACACCAGAAAAGATGGTGTTTTAAAATGGCCCCAATATGGTAGCTTTGATACGGAAATCCTAGACAATCTCGAAGTTAAACTTTTCAAGAAGAAAGCCCGGCCGGCGATGTTTGACTCTTTCCGCCTATGGCGTAAGGAGGCCAAACAAAAGGAAATTAAATTAGCGAAGAAAAATAAGAGAGAAGGGGGTATTTCAATAATGCGAGCTGCTATGCAGTTAAAAGACAATGAAGAAGAACAGATGAGTGAGCAGTTGCACAGGCAACGTAAAACGGTGATAGATAAATGCTATCCAGTTTTGCCGACTCTTAAGCAAGATGCAGCAAAAGAGCCTGAAAAAGATCCGTTAATGACACAGCTGTTAAGTTCGCCACCCCCCTATGCACAAAATGCCACGGCACCTCCGCAACCATTAGTTACGCCACCTGTGATTGCTATGCCTCCTGTTCTTCCACAGCACCCACCAGCTACTCTTCAGCTGGCTCCTGCTCCTCTGGTGCAGCCTCCTCAAGGCCCACCGATCACATCTGCTTCACCTGTCCTTTCTACTACTTTTCCTAGTGAACCTTCTACTTCTCCTGATGCTCCCTCCGCAATTGCCTCTGCTTCTGCCTTATCTAACACTATTTTTCCGCCCGTTCTTCCATCAGTTTCTCCTTCCGTTCGACAAAGAATGGCCAACACTGTTACTAATCTTTTCTCACCTTTTCTTGGGTCGCCTACTACGACCCCTAACCCGGAACGAAGACAGTTGCGAAGTCAACTGCCTGACTATCGAGAGAGAGATTTACTGAATCGTTTAGCGCATAAATGGGTTATGGACAACGTAAGGTATGATGTAGAGTCTGTCATGGAAGTCTTCCGTCAATGGGAAGCACCGAAGCAGAGATAAGTTTTTGAACAAATGTGTGTTTTTCTCTGTGAAGATTTGGAAGACAATGATCAGGAATGTAACCCGCCCGAGTTGTGTTGTGCGCGGTTCGATTTCGCAGAGGGCATGATTGTAGGTCCCGATGTCGAGAGAGCAGTTGAAATATTGTTGTCATATCGCAGTAAGGGGAGCACTTCTGGATCGCAATCTGAGCGTGATACATCTGGTAGGAAAAAGGCGCGACAGTACCCCATGAGAGAGGTTCCCCCACAATGGAGAGAGGGTGACGCAAATGCTGTCCCACCTATTCTGCCACACTTTCAGTGTGTGTGGGTACATGTGCCATGGAAGCGATCTGAAGTTTTGGCCCTTAAACAGACATTGCCTGATCCGCGTAAAAATCCTGCAGGGTATTACAAAGAGTTGTCACAGACTGCTGGGTCATGTATCATGAACTTAGCCGATATCGATATGTTGTTTGGGAACGTTGTTCCACAGCCTTTATGGGGAAAGATTCGTCATACAGATCATGATCAGGAGTTAGGTGACTCATGGGCTAATATTGCTGCTGCAGATGTCCTACAAATTGGTGGTTCCAAGCCTGAGCCTTTAGTAGCAGAACTCCCTGGTAGGATTATTAATTACATGAAAACGATAATGCCTGCGATGCGTGTGAACTGGGATAAACTGTCTGCATGTAAGCAGAAGAAAGAAGAAACTGTGTCAGATTTCTTCACCAGGTTTGAAGAAACATTGTCGACCACAGTGGTCAAGATATGAGCACAGAAGGTGGTCAACGATTGTTCGTCGATAAATTTGTGCACAATCTGCTTCCAGAGTTGTGTAAAAAGTTAAAGGATTCAGAGAGTTCATGGGCAGTTTCCTCTTCAGCACAGATATTGGCTACTGCACAATATTACGAAAATAGAGACAAAGACGAGAAAGATAGAGCAGAAAAGAAAACTAAGGAGCTGAAAACGAAGGTTTTGTTACAGCAAGCATATCCGCCACGTGGTGGTGGTGGCCAGAATAATGGTGGTCAGAATAACTACCAGAATAATTATCAGCAGCCTCAACAGTATCAGAGGAACTCGCAAAGAGTCGAGTATACTCAGCCACGTGTCCCTGTAGGCCCCAACCAGTGTTCGTATTGCAAGGAAGAAGGTCATTTTAAGTATAGTTGCCCTATTCTGTTACAGCGCGCAAATGGTGGTTCCAACACAAGAGGTCGAGGTGTTCAGCAAGCCTCTAGAGGTAGAGGACGTGGAAACCTCCCACAGAACACACAGCCCCTTCCACCTCAAAATTCTATGAATAGGTTCGATCAGCAGAATAACGCATCTGGTAGGACAGCTCAGTACCATGCTGACGATTACTATACAGAGGAAGAACATTGGGAAGGTAATGATTGCTAGGACAGCCATGGACAAAGAGAGGGAGTTGTTTCAGTTCCAGTAGATCAGAGTGGACCATACGGTGAGGTGATTACATCAGGTGTGTCAGAGCCTTTTCTGTTGGATACTGGTGCTACAAAGAGTTCTATTATGCACTCCAAACTCCCTGGCGCACCTTTGTCTGGCGAAACGAATGTATCAGTAGGTTTTTCTGGCGCCCCGGTTAGAAATCCGATTTCTGACCCTTTATCTCTTTCTGTTGGTCCTTGTGAATTGGAAGCACCCCTTATTCTGACAACAGGTTGTGGTGAAAATTTGTTGGGATTAGATCTGTTAAAAAGATTGTATGCGACTTTGTATTGTTCTCCTTCAGGAGTACAACTTACTTTAGGTAAGAAAGTGGTCTCTCCAATGTATTTGTCAAGGGATAAAATTCCAACAGAATTGTCGTTTCTTCCTGATAGTCTTTGGGCTACTGGCCCTAATGATGTAGGTCTTCTAGAAATACCACCATATGTTGTAACATTGAAAGCCAATGTTAAAATGCCACGAATTCCCCAATACAGAATTTCTAGTGAAGGTGAAAAAGCTTTGCTAGCGATCGTTTACGATCTAATTGAAAAAGATGTCATTGAAGAGACGAGAGGCAACGTTTGCAATAGTCCTGTTCTGCCTGTTTTGAAACGAACTGATCCCTCTCAGCCACCTGTTTACAGATTTGTGATTGATCTTAGAGAGGTCAATAAAATAGTTGTGCCACAATTTCCAGTTGTATCCGACATTACTGCCCTATTGACTATGATTCCAGCTTCTGCAACATGGTTTTCGGTGATTGACGTGAAGAATGCTTTCTTCAGCATCCCCATTGCTGAGGAGAGCAGGGATATTTTTGGCTTCACTTTAGGAGGACGAAGCTTTCGCTTTAAACGCACTGCCCAGGGCTACTGTGAAAGTCCATCAATATACAGTCAAGCTCTAAAAACACAGCTTGATACGATTGTTTTACCTGATGGTGCTACTCTTGTACAGTATGTTGATGATTTGCTTGTTGCTGCAGATACTGAGGAAATATGTAAGAAAGCCACGTTGTCATTGTTGCGTCATCTGTGTGATTTACATCACAAGGTGTCACTTTCCAAACTACAATATTGTCGACAAGAAGTGACCTACTTAGGTCATCTCTTATCGAAGGAGGGAAGGAAACTGACCCCAGAGAGAATTCAGGCAATAGCGAAATTGAGTGTGCCAAGAACACAGAGAGAAGTGCGTGCTTTCTTGGGTATTACATCATACTGTAGACAGTGGATTCCAAATTTTTCGTTATTGGCCAAACCTTTGATGGCATTAACGTGTAAAGATACACCCAATCCCGTCCCTTGGTCTGAAAAGTGTCAGAAAAGTTTTTCTGAATTGCGTGATGCATTATGTTCGGCTCCTGTGTTAGGTACCCCCAACTACAGTAAGCCCTTTACATTGTATGTCCACGAGAAACAAGGTTGTGCATTATCAGTACTGACACAGTTGTTTGGAGACAGACAGCGTCCATGTGCATATTTTTCGTCCACTTTGGATCCGGTAGCTAAAGCATTGCCGAGTTGTTTACGAGCTACAGCGGCAGCAGCTGTTTCTATTCGACAGTCTGCTGGTTTAGTGATGAATAACACCTTGATCGTTATGGTGCCGCATGCAGTAGACACGTTGTTAAACAGAACCAAGACACAGCACTTAACTAGTGCTCGATTATCAGGTTACAAATTAACCTTGTTAGCGAGTCATGTGCACATAAAAAGATGCAACACACTTAACCCAGCTACGTTGTTGCCAATTGTAGAAGAATTAGATGCTTCAGAACAGCATGATTGTTTCCTTAAGACAGAAGAAGAAACGAAAGGGAGAATAGATCTCCTAGACACTCCTCTTGCTGAATGTGATGGTACATTATGGGTGGATGGTTCATGCTTCAAGCTCCCAAATGGTGACACGACTGCAGCATATGCTGTCACGACTCTGCACACAATTGTTGAAACTGCACGTATTCCACATAATTCAGCTCAAGCAGCAGAATTGATTGCACTTACAAGAGCATGTGTGTTGTCGAAAGGAATGAAAGTGACTGTCTACACCGACAGTCAGTACGCTTTTGGTGTGGCTCACAGTTTTGGAAGATTGTGGAAAGAACGTGGGTTCCTGACTTCGCATGGAGCTAAGATTCAGCATGGTCAGTTGGTGAATGAGCTTCTTGAATCACTGACCTTGCCTCTGCAAGTGACGATTGTGAAATGTAGTGCTCACAAGAAGGTGACTGATGATGTTGGTCGTGGAAATGCATTTGCTGACGAAATCGCGAAAGAAACTGCAAGGAATGTGATGAGCCGAATGTATGCTGCAGGCCCTGCAAGATGGGTTGGTGATGTTGGTATGTGTGAAGACACGATAGAGAGTGTGAAGTCTATTCAAGCTGAGGCTACAGAGAAAGAGTTGAACATGTGGAGAGAAAGTACGGGTAGAATGGATGCAAATGGTTGTTGAATTAAATTGTCAGAGCATCAGAGATGGTTGTTACCCGATGCATATGTGCTTGCAGTGGTTACAATGGCTCATGGAATGGCTCACATCAGCGTGAAAGGGATTTGCAAGTTGCTGGCTCCAGTATGGCAAAATTCAGGCATTCCCAAGTGTGCAGAGAATGTTGTCAAGAATTGCATGGTGTGTCTGCAACACAATCCTGGTAGGGGAACCCCAACTCCAGCTGGTCATTTTGCACCTCCTACGTATCCGTTTGAGGTTTTGCAGCTAGATTTCATCCACATGGAGAGGTGCAACAATTTAAAATACGTGCTCGTTGTTGTTTGTGCCTTCTCAAGATGGGTAGAAGCCTATCCCCTAAAAGACAATACTGCCTTGTCCACAGCGATGCCCTTGTAAAAGAGTTCTTCCCCAGATTTGGAATGCCTAGAATGGTCTGGTCTGATAACCGAAGTGAATTTGTGGGTCGTGTGATGAAGAATGTATGTGAAGGGCTAGGCATTCTGCAGAAATTCCACGCTGCAAATCACCCCCAATCAGCTGGATTAGTAGAATGTTACAATGGCACGCTTAAGTTAAAACTAGCCAAAATTCAAGCGATCACAGGTCTTAAATGGCCTGACGCTCTACCCTTAGCACTCCTATCCACCAGAATGACTGTGCATTCACGAGTGAAACTTAGTCCCTACGAGATAGTCTTCGGCCGTCCGGCCAACATATGGGGAGGGCCTAGACCCACCAATTTCAGCGAGATCGAACACCCTGTTTTGCTTGATTACCTGTATGAATTGACGGCTAAATTGCGTGTTTTGCATCAACAGGTTCACGACACCCTGCCTCCGGTCTCTGAAACTCCAGGACACGCAATCAACCCTGGATCCTGGGTGCTGGTCAAGAACTTCCAGAGAACAAAGAACGACCAGCCCAGGTGGACCGGACCGCACCTCGTCCTTCTTTCCACAAGATCGGCAGTTCGAGTGGAAGGGAAGAAGCACTGGATCCACGGGGTCCACTGTAAAAGGATCCCTTTACCCCTGCCATATGACCAGTGAGTCCAGAAGGGTGTCGCTGACTCAGAAACCGACAACGTGCCACGTTTCCTACCTTTCAGTGATGCACGCGTAAAAGGAACTAACTCTGAAAGTGAAAGTGTGAACATTTTG
This sequence comes from Lissotriton helveticus, assembly GCF_964261635.1. NCBI lineage: Eukaryota > Metazoa > Chordata > Amphibia > Caudata > Salamandridae > Lissotriton > Lissotriton helveticus. The sequence goes on along the minus strand of NC_136073.1, from coordinate 368,609,998 downwards.
CAAGACGCTGTGCCGCCATCAAAGCGATTGAACACTTTGGAGCCTGAACTCCTGTTTCAGGACCAGACAGTACCAGGGAAAAGACGCTATAATTTGAGGCCGAGATCTATGGACAAATAAATAAAATTTTCTTTTTCCCTCCAAGTACTATTTTTGAAAGTGCAGCTCTCCCATCTGAGAAACTTGCTTATTTTTATTTTTCGAACCGCCATCCGGGTTCCGCTGCTAGGGCCGCGATTGCTTAAAGTCTTTGGAGTGCAGCTGACGACGTTAGGTCGGCAGTTCTGGTTGGTCCAAGGGAGTTGCCCTAGACTGACAGAAGCGTTCCTTAGCAGAATCAACCTCCCGTCGCGGGCAGCACTTTAGAGAGGATGGAGTTTTCCGAGATGGAGAGACCTGCCAAACCAATGAACTTTAAACACAAATTATGTAAAGTGATGACAAAGAAAAGTTTTTTAATATTGTGCATTTGTATGTTATTCAGTATGATGATATTTTTAATAAGTTATGTTTTATTCTCTTTTCGTGTAACATTTGTACCCACTGCATTGCCCATACCTCCTCCTACTGTTTCCTCTCATTCTTTCCACCCTCTTCCTGACCATGAATCCAATAGAAGGTTAGAGTTCATTAATAACTCCTTTGTTCAGCTTTTGCACCAACACCAACTAGTAATGAACACGACTAACTGTTGGGTGTGTGGTCTTATGCCTCACACAACAGATAAAGGTATCCCTTATCTGGTTCTGCCTTTCAGCCACAATGGTTCTGAGTGGGCCTACAGAACAATGTTCATATACGCACGTGAAGTCCACCCCCTACGTTCTGTAAAAGACAATCCCAAGAATAGTGCTTTGGTTAAGGGTATAGTCGACATGATTAAGGGAGAAATCTCTTATGAAAATACCCCGGACGATGAGATATTTGCATATATAAATTGGAACGTGACCGGATATGAAGCTACTCTGAGTGAGAAACAGCAAGCTAAGAGATCGTCCCCGATCTGGATTGTACCCCATCAGGGTCACCTGTGTCTGCAAGGTACTGGCAAGAATCCCAGAGCTCAGTTAGGGAAGAGTGTCTGTACTGAAACGTATGTTTTTTAGGTCTCAGACTTCCCCTGCGTTTTTAGCAGCTAAGGGTACCTATTTCATCTGCCATGATAGAGCCTATACATGGTTGCCCCCTGACTTTTCGGGCTCATGTTTTGTTTCATTCCTGTTGCCTCCCACCTACACAGCTGCGGCAGATTACCACAGGACAAGGATAGTTAGAGGTGTCTTGAGTAAAGAAGACACTGCAGGTCAAGAATTTGGGGACTTTGCAAAGGGTTTTCTGCCGTTCTGGGGATCCATGGCTAACAGCAGGAACATAAGGCAATTGACAAGGGTAGTTGAGTCCACCGTGATTGAAACTGCTGGTGCCCTTAGTAACTTGACTGCTGAGCTCCAGTCGGATCGTCTTATGACCCTTCAGAACAGGGTCGCTTTAGATGTCATACTTGCAGACCGAGGTGGGGTATGTAGATTGATCCAATCGAGTTGCTGTGTTTTCATCCCAGATAACGCTCCAACAGTGTACCAGGCCATCTCCAAACTGCATAAGATTTCCGAATCTATTCATGTGGATAAAGGAGATTGGTCATTAATGGGATGGTTCTGGGAACTGATATCCGGCTGGGGATGGAAAATTCTGATGGTCATTGGGATGGTCTTAGCCATTCTTTTCCTGTTCTGTCTGTGCGTACAGTGTGCTCCTGCAATATGTGGCCTCTGTGTTACATCATGTGTAAAGAAACCTGTATCACGAGACGAGCTAAGTACTAGGATGATGTTACAGCAACATCTCAATGACTTTAGGAATATAGATCTAGACTCAGATTAGCATGAGGATAGATTAATTGCCTATGTAAGGGCAAAAGGAGGGATTGTAGTACTGAAAATTCTGGACTCGTGTAATAACCCTGGACTCGAGAATTAAACTTCGTCGTAAAATGATGAATTTGGTATCAAAAGACCGAAAATGGCTAGTACACTATGTACAAGCATTTTCGTCATATTCGAGTGACGTTTTCACCTCGAAATCGTCATTCTCGTCTTGAACCCTTGGCTTCCATTTTGTGTAAGGCAGCCATTTTGTGAGTTGCCCTTTACATAGGCTTATAATACAGCTGAATCCGATTCAAAAGGACACGTACACCTTGATTGACTCTTCTCTGACCTGGGCAAGTTGGAACCATTGCCCCAGGCCGAACCTGTTTGGTCAGTTCCTCTCCCAGTGGCCGAGCAAGATAGCATCAAGGCTCAACAGGCCATAAACCCATTCATCGCACACACACCCTGCCGAATCTCGCTCACACCTGTCCCTGCTCTTTTCTCTCACTTGCTTTATGATGGGGAGGTGCCCGGTTTTATTGGGGGTCCACCGATATCTGATGAAATGTTAGACCTTGCCGGGTAATTTATTGTGGGCTGGACAAACTGAACTATGGCCTTGTCATCATGACTCTGCTTTTCCTTTGTAATGAAAACATTTCTATAGTATAGTAAAATGTAAAGAATGTTTGCCTAAAGCACAATATTTCGTATAAAAAGAGAAGCCTGACTTTGTGAATTGCGGCAGTCTCCTGAGAACATACTTCCCGTGTGTTGTACTTCTAGGACGCTTGTTACCTTGGTTGCAGCCAATAAAATCGATCCTTGACTTCACCTAAAAGACTCTGAGTTTCTGTGGTCTGAATCAGGAAAGGACTCGAGGTCTCCGGGTGTGTTTCCCTGACACCGCTGGGTTACCGGTTCGTTACCGGTTCTGAAAAACCCAGTACCTCAGAAAGCCTGCAGGATGAAGCCTGTCCTAACATTGCAGAACTCCCAATACATAAAAGCTGGCAGCCTGGTGGGTGAGCTCAGGTGCGGGTTGCACTGCAGACAATTAGCAATTCCCTCACCTCTGAATGAGGAAAGGGCCACAAGTATGGTGCGGTGGAGAACCACCATTGTGCATATAAATTTCCCCATCTTTTAAAGTCTGAATGAACCACAAAGGATGTAAATATATTAGCATAGCTCAATCAAGAGAATCATTTTACAACATTCTTAACATTGTTTTCAATTTTTCAAAATCACTAAACAGGAGCATTGATTTCATTCCAGCCTTTCTTTCCTTCACTAACAATATGTCTTCTAGTCATCTCTGCACTCTGTGGGGACACATTGTTCAAATTTAGCTGTTAGGAATTGAGTTCTTTGTAAAAAATGGAGATCTTGAAAAGTTCCTTGTTTTTTTTTGTTCTTTCTCTTCTTCTTCTTCTTTGTTACTCTTTCAATGGCTGGAGATAACATGGTTTTTGTTTTGGCAGATACAAATTATGGTGTGGGTTGTTTTAAAGTAGGCCTAAAAACAAAAGGGGGGAAAAAAAAGGTGGAAGAAAATCTTATTGATGTTAAATATTTGTCTTAATGACTGCTAAAGCAGGATTGAAAGTTATTTCTTTTAATGTGAACGGCTTAAATAACAAAAAGAAAATGCGGGCCATAGAAACATGGATACTGACAGAGAATCCTGCAGTTATACTTTTACAAGAAACCCATATTCCTATCTCAAAAGTTGATAATTTCTCTATGTTTAAAGGGTGGGCTTCCTACCGTGGCTTCTCCCTCTTTATTGAGACTCAGAGAGGAACCGCACTTTTTCTTAATAGGAGAATGGAAGCTGAGATAATTCAAACTGATGAGGGGAGCCAGGGCCGTTGGTGCTGGGCCATGTGTAAATTAAAGAACAGACTATCGCCTATTACGTTTGTACGTTTTTATGCCCCCATCAATGACAACCCCGCGATATATGAGGAGCTGTTTCAGTCCCTACTGATGGTCGGTGGAGATATTGTAATCGGAGGGGATTTCAATATCCTCATGAACCCTAAATTAGACTCTACCACTGGTGGGAAAAAACAGGCGAAACCCAAATCATTTATGACAATTATGAACAATGTAAAGACTTTTGATCTCGTTGACCCATGGCGTTTAACCAATCCTCACAAAAGGGAATTTACTTGCTGGTCGGGAAGGTATAAATCTTTTTCTCGTATTGATTTCTTCCTTGTCTCTTCAAAACTTAAAGGTCAATATCATCGGATGTTGCATAATGGCTTTTCCAAACATGCCATGTTTCTGAGTTTGTGTTTGATGATAGTATGAAAACTCCGAAGCGATGGGTTTTCAATAAATCGTATTTGTCTGACGAAATATGGGTTACTGCGCTTAAAAATGAGATAGGGGAATTTATCGAACGGAATATGGGGACAGCCCCTATTCATGTTGTATGGGACTCACTGAAGGCATTTATTCGGGGGGGCTGTCATTGGCAGAGACGCAAGGGAATCAGCAGTCCTCAGGGATACAAAGAACTTATTGCAGCAAAAAAATACAGGTCTTAATAGATCAAAAGTTTCGCAATCCCTCTGTGAATACACAGAATCAACTGAATGCTGCAAAACGGGAGCTTAGTGCACATTACTTCGTAAGAAGCGAGGACATTTTTTGTAGACAGGCTCAAAGAATATATGAACACAGTAATTTCACGGGCAAATTTTTGGCGTGGCAGATTAAAGAACAGGCCGCAGCAAATATAATTCACTCACTAAAATCCCCAATTAGCGACTTGGATACCTCAGATTTGGGAGAGATAGGGGCAATAATGTTTTCTCACTATGAGAATATCTATACTTCACATCATATTACGGATCAACGTAGACTTAATAATTTTCTAGATAAATATTGTCTCCCACCTCTTCCTCATCTGGACCAAGAAGCAATGGTTACATTATTTTCGAGGGATGAATTAGAGCTAGTAGTTAAGAGTCTCCCACGAGGTAAGGCCTGTGGTCCAGATGGACTTCCTGCTGAATTTTTCGTGACGTTTTTCAACCCCCTCTCTGAACTCCTCCTTTTATTATTTAACTCCATGTTGGAGGGTGGCCCTACCCCAGCGTCCTTCTATGATGGAACGGTGGTCAGCTTTTTGAAAAAAGGAAAGGAGTCTAAAGATCCCAACCCTTATAGGCCCATAACATTACTTAATTCGGATTATAAAATTATTACAAAATTGCTTTCTATCTGTTTTAATCATGTTTCTCCGCAATTGATTCACGCAGATCAGAATGGATTTATCGCAGGACGTCAACTTACTACCAATACACACTATCTGATTGAGGCGTTAGATTATTTTGAAACACGAAAGGTGCAGGCTTTAGTTTTTCTTTTAGATGCAGAAAAGGATTTTGATTTGGTGGTCTGGGATACACTTTTTATTATTTTACAACATTTTGGTATTCCCCTACAAATTATTCCCTTAATCAAAAATTTGTATCAGGGTGCAAAAGCCCATATTCTTGTTAATACATGTATGGTGGGCTCGATTACAGTACAAAGAGGGACGAGGCAAGGTTGCCCATTGTCCTCAGTCCTATTTGCCTTTTTTATTGAGCCCCTAGCGGTTGCAATTAAGAAATGTATGGATATTTCTCCACCAATGGCCTCTATGGATAAGATTAAATTATATGTGGACGACATAATGTTGCTATTAAAACCCGAGATGCATTCACAAATACAGGCTTTTTCTGTTTTTGCAGAATTTGAAGCTTTGCGGGGGTATTGAATCAACAAAAAGAAAATCGAGATTTTAATTTGCGGCGGAATAAATCCTGAACTGCACCCAGATATTCAGAGCTGTATTAATAATAGACCCAAAAGGTATCTGGGCGTTTATTTTTCCTCTTCAGTTCAGGATTTATATGCACTGAATTTTGATCCTTTAATTCAAAAAGTTCGGGCTATGTTTGCCCGATGGAATGTTCTGCCTTTATCTATTCTGGGCCGGGTGGCATTAATCAAAATGTCAGTACTCCCTCTATTTAACTTTTTGTTCTCTACCCTTTCCTGTTCCCTCCCGGGCTTCTTTTTGTCAAAAGTCGAGTCTTTATTTTCAGCCTTCGTCTGGGCGAAAAAGACACCTCGAATAGCTATTAGTACGTTATACGCAGATAAGGAACAAGGAGGTATTGGCCTACCGAATCTTAAAGATTACTATTATGCATATTTTGCACAGTTCCTTTCAAGATTTAAACATCCTACATCCGGCAACGCATTGTTTATTAATTTTTTTTAATTTAATCTGCAAAGAGACTAAAATTCCTTCCCCAATCTCGATATTTAAATCACCCAAATTAGTTAGATATAAGGTTTTGAGTTGGTTCTTTAAGAAACGTTCGGTTATGTTGAAAAGGTATTCACTCTCCATCCTGAGCTCTATAACCCCATTGAGCGATGCCATCTCTGGGTTTGGGATTAGAATGGGGCCAGAAACTATGTCTAAGTGGGCAAGACTTGGGTTTATAACATTATCGAATTTTGTGAGAAATGGAGCTTGGCTAACTCCTAATGAGATGGCCACGCTTATATGTGGAGAATTTCTTTTGATTGGCTCATATATGTTACTCTATAAGTTTCTGGCTCAAATCGATCTACTGCAGACAGGTCATTCTTCACAATTAACCAACGATCTCTTTTGGTCTCCAGTTTTTAAGAACCCCGGAAAATGGAGAAGAAATTTAGCGCAAAGCAGGGAGGAGGATTTAAGTGCCAAAGCAACAAAAAAATGGCAGAAGCATGAGTCTCTGAAATTAACTGATAATTCCTGGAAAGTACTAAATAAATTTAATTTCACTGTCTTGAGAGGTGCTAATTGGCGAAAAATGCTTTACTTTAGTAAGTGGCCCTTATATCGCACTCCAGCAGCCATTGCGAGAATGTACAGTAACACGTCGTCTACATGTTTTAAATGCACTCAACCTGATTAGGCTAACTGGTCCCATATAATGGCTTTCTGTCCTAAAATTAAGGCATTTTGGGATGGAATCTTTTCTTTGCTTTCTGTTCATTTACATTTTACGATCCCTCGCTATGAATTTAATTATATATGGATTTGATGCAGAGCTTAAATTGGCTGAACCTTTGGCGAAACTTTTGTATATTATAACAGCAGTGGCTAGATCATTGATTCTGCAGCATTGGAAGTTAGAGACAGTCCCTTCGCCAGATGAATGGTATCAAAAAATCAAGAGAGTTAGGAAAAGTGAATTTATATTCGCTCAAAGGATTGGGGCACTGCGGAAATTCAAAAAAATTTGGGAATCGTATTTTGACTAACTACTTTTGGATTATGGTTGAGTAAAGTCGATGTCAGATGTTGTAATTTTAATCTGTATGCTCCCTGTTTATGTCTATGCCAGTTCTGCTGAGGCCCAATGGACTACATTGATCCAGCGGCCTATAGGAAATATGTCATAAGTTATGCTACCCAACTCTACAATATACACTAAATATCACTAATTAAACACAAGGCCCATTAATCAGACATGACATATTCTGACCAACTGAATCATGTGGCCTAATTAACCTACTCACAATTGTATATACATTTATATACAACCGCGGTAAATGAAAATCATTATACTTAACAAACCCCACTAACTATTAAGCCACATATGGCGATAAATCTAGCTAATGGTAACCTAAACTCATGAAAATAACAAGTCCAGCTTGTTTTTCAAAGTAAGATTTTTAATAGCTACTTATTTGAAAATCATTATTGAAATCTTTATTAAAGCATTTTTATTAGTATCATTGCAAGTAATTTTGACAGTTTTATGAAATTTTAAAAATTATTATTGCAAATGAATAGATCAGTTTGGCATTCTCAAAACCTAAGTCCCTAACTAAGCTAATTAAATGAAGAGTTAAAGAGTAAAGTCTTTGAGGGCTCTTACGTGCTCCAAGGAAAGTTCATCTGCACGACACCCGCATCCAAAGGTCAGCAAGAAGCAGCAGCGTAACTCTTCCACGGGGAATGAGTTTTTATACCTTTCTACGCTAAGCTAATCTATGTAAAAGTAAATCTTTTCTGCAAAATTCGGAGTCCCATTGGCTTACAAGTGACAGGCGACGTGTCACCACATTTTTCAGAATATCAGTTCCGGCGCTTTCCTAGAGTCCATTGTCTCTAGCATTCGAACAACGAGGTTTCCTCAAGTTGCAACATTACTCAAAGAAAAATGTCATCATGTCATTTGCTTCCTCGGATGCAAAATTATCACACGTTCTTTTGCCGGTTCCTGGCCTTGGCCTTGTCTGACTAGGAAACAGTCAGAGGCACATCACATCCACCAAACTTCGTTACAGCAAAGGAAGCTTTTTCTCTGTAAGGACTCTCTCTTGCTCCGTGCAGAATTTTAGCAGATTCGAGTAAACTAGGCCCAAAGCAGCCATTTTATCGGTAACTATTATATAAACAAACACAAAAGAATATTTAATGCGAGAAATATAGTTTGTTCTGTTGCCACCCACCTTTGCTAATGTTTTTATCCATTAGACTAAATTACCTAGCTGAAGCGTACAAATAAAGCAGCAATTATATCTACCATTCTTCATTAATCCAATGAAATTCTTTATGCACATGTAAAGAATAGAGTGACGCCACATAGACAAGGAAAGCAAAATAAGCACATGCCACTTTTTAAAAACAGCCGCAATTAGTTATGACATGACAAATAGACTGATTAATTTATTAATTTTCACAAATAGAAAGATGCAACAATAATGCACGTTTATAAGCACATATGTTAGTATCCCGCGTGTACTTTTCATGTAATGCAACTTTAAACTAGGTTGAATTAATACACACACAGCACAAAACATTAATAAAATTATTTCTTATTATGGAAGTGTGACTTCACGAGTTGAAATTAAAATTATTTCCAAATCTCGCTCCATCAACTCCCTCATCTGGTGATTACCAAATCACCAGACCACACCCAAAATTTAGAAAATTTTGATTGAACGAAAATGGTTCGATTTCACTTGTATTAGTATTTCTAAAGACTTGTTTCAGCAAAATCTTTGCAATTCTCATATTGAGCTTTGCGTAACTCCTCTAGCTCTATTTCCCTCTCCTGTTCCTTTTTGATCGTATAGATTCTTCTCTTTTCCTTCATGTGTTTCTTTCTCTTGTGTAACATGCAACTGATTTTTGTCAAAACTATCACAAATATTATTACAAAGGTGTTAGAATCTTGCCAAGAACTGAACCACCAATTTCTTGAAACCAGGTTTTAATAGCTTGAAATCTTTTTGAAAGTCTTTCTGAAAAATCATCCTCTTCTAAGGGGACTATTTCTGAATGCATCTCTGTGATGTTCTTGATATACATTTCAATATTCTTACTTTTATCAGGGATGTAAGTACAGCAGTGCTGGACATGTAAAATACCACAGACTCCTCCCTCTTTTGCCAGAGTATGTCCAATGCAAGGCGATTTTGCATCACCATAGATCTAACTGCAATGACCTCAACATCCACTAATTGGAAGCCACCTGCTGTGTCAGTTGACAATCTGTCAACAATTGTGGATAATTTTCTGATTCTTCCTGCATTTAGGGTTATACCTACTAATGGTATTACTGCCTCAAAAATATCTCCCAAAATTTCCGAAAAGCTTTCTCTTTTATACCTATTTGCATGATTACTGATTTCAAATGATCCTTCTGCATTTCTGTCAACATGAAACATCTTTGGAAAAACAAGTCCAACAAAACATGTACCGTACCAATGGTCAGGAAGATTATAATAAGCTTTGTCACCACAGATAAAGTAAATCCCAGGAAAAATTGGATCTTTGCCACCTTTGAATCCCCAACCCCCCATGATTTGGTAAGTATCTTCACAATTACTAGCACCTACAAAGTAATGATCAAATAAAGTATTATCTCTTCTAATGCAAAGTTTACCACTAATTGGTTTGTCTATGTGTATTGCAACATTATCAAAAGTTTTGCCATTAAGCTTCTCATCCTCTTTCTGCCAGAATTTCGATTTGGTCTGTTTGACCATTTCATTTCTTTTATAAATCGCCCTTCTCTCCTCAACTAGGTTCAGGAAAGTCTTTTCCTCAGCTCACAATTTGCAGGTTAAATTATTTCTGTAAGCATACTCATAGGTGAGTTCATTAGTAACTAAAAATAATTCCCTCATCTGTTTAGCTCTTTTATGTTTCTTCAAAGCACTCTCAATTTTTAGGTTAGCAAAAATCTCATCATAATTGGAATAGTAATATTCTAAGCGACCAGTCTGATAAAATAAGCTAGCTATCACACTGCAGGTCATACCATATGTAAGAGGAAGCATATTGTATGTCACTCCCTCAGAAACAGAAGCTGGCAACTTTACACAGATGTAGCAATCTTTGACATCCATTACTTTAACATACTCTCCTAAAAGCCTTGAAAATGTGTTGCTTGAAAAATCACTAACAGACCTATCCTCATGAGCCTCAGGTTTGTGATCAATAACTTTGTTAGCTTTGCCTGTTGCACTATGTTTGTTTTGTCTAACTGTAGCTTTGCTTGTCATGTTGACCTTGTACAACTCTTTATTGATCTCAAAAGGAACAACAACATCTAAAACCAACCAGAGCAGAATTAATATGAGCACACACACCAGAGTCATCTTACAGCATTTCTTAAAAATGGAACATTTCGAAGTATTACGATCCATAACATAAGGCATTTTTGCTAGTCTTATCTCAAAGAAGTAAAAAAAAAAAAAAAAACTTAAAATATGTAAAATATAAGACAAAATCTAAACTAAAATATACACCCCCTTTTTAAAATCTTTTTTTTTTTTTTTTTTTTAAAAACCTTCTAACAACTTTCCTTCGACCTTGCGCCACAAGTTATTTTCCAACTAAACAAAATTTCTTCGACCTTGTGTCACCTAACACAATTTCTTCAGCCTTTTGCCAAAAACAGAAACCAAAATTTTAATCAGATAAGTATTTCAATCATTGTCACTGTTTTCCTCAACTTCCTCGTGACTACTGCTGTTAATTTCAATAACAGGGGGTATAATTAAATACGTCCATTCAGGAGATCTGTATTTTTGATTTGGTTTCAAAACTCTCTTTGTCTTTCTAGTCACTACTTCTATTTTCCTCCCTTTTTCTGCTTTCTTTTCAGGATCCTCCTGACTAGTAATCCCATTCACCTGCTCCTTAGATCTTTTAATTAATCTGACTCTCAATCTTCCCTTTTCACTCGGCCACAATTCTCCTTTTCTCAAGATCTTCCTTTTCGGTTCAGACACGTTTGTTTCTGTTTTCCAAGATCTTTTTCTCACACTTTCCTCTTGACAATCTTCATCGCTTTCTCCAGAATCACTGTCAGAAATTTCAATTCTTGACTCAGGAACTTTTCTAATCGGCAGTCTCACTCCGTTAGGAACTATACTCTGTCTTCCATCACTGGTACTTGGCAATTCGTCTTCGTTCTCTTCTTCAATTACCTTCAACTTCCCAGTTTCTGTTTTTTTGTTCCTTCTTTCAGAGCTTGTTTCCTGCTTTTCGATACTCTCCTGGTCAGAAATTTCTGTTGTTTCAGCTTCTTTTCCTTTAATTTTATCAGCTATCTTTATTCCATTTGCTTCATTGTCAGACTCTTCTGCTGATTTCTTTTCTAGCAGATCTTCATCATTTCCTGAGTCTATTTCAATGATTTCCAAATCTTTTCTGAACAAATCTCCATTCACAGGCACGTTTTCCAGATGTCGACCTCTCTGTCGATCTTCAAAATCTGGAACTTCTTCAACTTCTACTTCAGAATCTGAATCAGCTGTTGTATCACTCTCTTCATCAGAGTTTTCAGGTGTAGGTATCGGATTAGTATGACTAGGATGGATCCACCTTTTAATTCCTCTACACTTCACTGCATTTGTTGTAACAAGAATCACCTGCCTAGGTTTCTGCCACCTCGGTACCAGGCAATTCCTTCTTCGATGAACTTTTGTTCTAACCCAATCTCCAGGTCTCAGATCATGCGTTAGCACTTTGTCTTTCGACTGTACTTCAGTTCCAACCTGATTAGACACAGAAGCCACGACATCAGACAACTGTTTACAGTATTCCAAAATTGCACTGTCATTAATGCTCAACAGTTTTCCTACAGGTACAAATGCTTGTCTCATGACTCTGCCCATGATAATATCATGTGGACTTAAACCTGTCTTTTTATCAGGTGTACTTCTTAGAGACATCAAAACAAGTGGAAGAGCATCTGTCCACTTTATACCTGTATCTAGACACATTTTTCCAATTCTGTTTTTAATTGTTCCATTAATCTGCTCAACTATTCCAGAAGCCTCTGGTCTGTATGCACAATGTACCTTCTGTTCAATGTTTAATGCTTCACAGATCAAACTCAACAGTCTGTTGTCAAAATGTCCTCCTCTATCACTCTCAATGGTCACAGGAAATCCATACCTAGGGATTATTTCTCGTAAAAGTAACTTTGCTACAGTGATTGAATCATTGTGACATGTGGGGAATGCTTCTACCCATCTTGAAAATAAACAGACAATCACTAAAACATATTTTAACCTGTTATGTCTAGGCATCTCAATGAAATCCATCTGTAATCTAGTGAAAGGACCACCCTCCCGACCTATGGTTCCCGTTCCCACAACTGATTTCCTGTTTGGGTTCATTTGTTGGCAGACCAAACACCTTTGGCAAAGAGATTCTGCAATTGTTCTGAATTTGGTATTAAACCATGTTTCCTTAAAAAGCCTAATCATCGAATCTCTACCAATATGACCTGGGCCATGGTACATTCTAGCCATGTCAGCAATCATGCAATTTGGTAAAACTACTCTGCCATCTTTGTAAGTCCAAATTCCATCCTCATCTCGTTGCCTACATTCTGCTTTTAACCAAGTGTTTTTCTCTTCATCATCAGCTTTATTTTGTAAATCTCTAATTTCTTGCCATGTTTCAACAATTGATGTTAGCATCAGTGAATTCGAATCATAATCTCTGTTTTGTCCCCGATTAACTGCATAACTGTTTCTCGCACAATACTTTGCGATTTCGTCTGCATAAGCATTGCCTTTGGTGATGAAATCCTCACCTTTCCTGTGTGCTGCGCACTTCACGACAGCAATTTCTTTTGGTAATTGTATGCCATCTATTAATCTTTTAATAAATACTGCATTTTTAATCGGTGATCCTGCTGATGTCAAGTAACCTCTCTGAGACCAGAGTTGTCCATAATCATGCACAACTCCATATCCGTATTGGCTGTCAGTAATTATAGTGACTCTCAAGTCCTTTGCCAATTCACAAGCACGAATCAAAGCAATTAATTCAGCCACTTGTGCTGAACGAATTCCTTCAAGACAAGATGCTTCTTCAACATCTGCCACTGTGCAGACTGAGTATGCTGCTTTTAAAACGCCTCCCTCCGACCTCAGACAGGAGCCATCTACAAAGTAGACAAAATCTGATTCAGGCAAAGGTTCATCTTTAATTTCTTGCCTTGGCTTGGTACAGTATTCCATAACATCCAAGCACTCATGCTCCACATCATTTTCATCAGTAATTTCAGTATCAGGTAACAGTGTAGAAGGGTTTAAGTTCACACACCTTGCGATTGACAAATTATCTGCTCCCAGAATAATTTTCTCATATTTTGTCAATATGTTACTTGTCAGATGTTGTGTTTTACTCCTTGTTAAGAGAATCTCAACTGAATGGGGAACATAGACTTTTACAGGGAACCCCATTATGATTCCTTCACTCTGTTCAAGACTAACACTTGTTGCTGCAACTGCTTTCAAGCAACCTGGTAAGGCTCTTGCAACTGGATCAAGAATTGCTGAGAAGTAAGCAATAGGTTTTCTCAGATTTCCATGTCTTTGAATTAACACGGACAATGCACATCCTTCCCTTTCACTGCAATACAGCTCAAAACCTTTCTCGTAATCTGGCATGCCCAGAGCTGGAGCTTCACACAGGCTTCTTTTTAATTTCTCAAAAGCTTCCAACTCAGTCTCAGTAAGAACAATTGGATCCTTTACATCTGATTTTGTTAATTTCTGCAGTGGTTTCGCAATTACTGAAAATCCACTTATCCATTGACGACAGTAACCAACCATTCCTAGAAACATTCTGACCTGTCTTTGTGTTCTTGAAGGTTGCATTGCTTGAATCATTTTGATTCTCTCAATTGTCACCTGTCTCATTCCTTTTGCAATTCTATGGCCAAGATATTTCACTTCTTGTTTACAAAACTGTAATTTTGCAGGAGACACTTTATGTCCCTCATCTGCCAGATGATTCAAAAGAGTAATTGTATCTGTCACACACTTGTCTCTGGTTGTTGCTGGAATCAACAGATCGTCAATATACTGCACTAATGTCGATCTGCCAGGTAGATTTAGATCTTCTAATGATCTCTTTAACAGCTCATTAAAGATGGAAGGACTCTCTGTATACCCTTGAGGAATTCTGCACCATGCGAGGGTCCTATTTTGGAACCTGAAAGCAAAGATTTCCTGGCTCTCTGGATGCAATGGAACAGTAAAGAATGCATTGCAAAGATCAATAACAGTATACCATTCTGCATCATGCGGAATCTGGTATAGAATGACAGCTGGGTTTGGAACAACTGAACAGCAAGGAACCACAATTTGATTCATCTTTCTCAAATCCTGAACAATTCTGTATGTTCCATTTGACTTTTTGATTCCCATGATCGGCGAATTACAAGGACTGCTCTCAATTTCTTTCAAAACACCTTGCTTAATGAATTTTTCAATCACAGGAATAACACCCTCAATTGTTTCTGCTTTCATTTTGTACTGAGGAATGTTTGGAAATTCTATTCCCTGCTTCACTGTAATTTTGACTGGATCGACATGTTTCATCAGACCCATCTCGTTTCCTGTCAAATCCCAAATCTCAGTCTTGACTGTCTCTTTTAGTTCTTCTGGTAAATTTTCTTTTTCAAAGGCAGGAAACAATTTTGTTTCTTCTGCCTCCACCAACAACATTGTCATTCTGTACAATCCATCTTCCTCCATTGTTTGTAATTCAATTCCTTCAGGAGAACAATATATTCTACAATTCATCTTGCATAATATATCTCTTCCCAGCAAATTCACTGGACTGCTATTGCAAACCACAAATCTGTGTTTGTCTTTAAAATTGCCAATTTCAACCTGCACTGGATCAGTTAGATCCGTTTTAATTTGCTGATTACTTACTCTGACTACTTGGATGGTATCCCCAGAGAGAGGTAGGTTTTCAATTTCCACTGATCTAACAGTAGAGCGGGTAGCACCAGTGTCCACAAGAAAAGTAATATCTACATCATTTACTTTCCCATTTACAAATGGACCAGACTGGTCAACCTCAAGAGTGGCTCCAATTACACACTCTTCCCCCTCTCTCGGGCACCGTCAGAAGCAGTCATCAGAATCGCTTCCTTGGTTTTCTGTTAACAAAAATTGACCTGAAACATTTTGCACATTTTGTCTTTGAGTCCTTATTACCTGGTCATCTCCTCCAAATCCCACACCTGGATAATATTTTTGACCTCCCCCACAATTAGGAAATGGAGGCTGTGGAATCTGATTCTGCTGTTGTGTTAACTGATGTTGTAGCTGTCGCTGAAGACTCAGGTCATTCAGTTGACGCTGTAATTGTAGCTGTTGCTGCAGATCAACATCATTCTGCATCTGTGGGTTTAACAATGGATTTTTAAAATTTCTGGGTGGGTTTTTACACTCACTTTTCCAATGGCCAATTTCGCCGCAATTAAAACATGGCAATTTCTGTTTTAATTCTTCAATTTTAGCATTATACCTGGGTTTATTAAAATTACCTTTAAACTTTCCTTGACCCTGACTCTGGTTCTGATTTTGAACAAAATTTGTATTCTTATTCTCAAGACTTGCAATTTGTTGCTCAGCTACCTTCACCTGTGCCCACATGGCTTTTTCCTTAAGCTTTTTCTGCTTCACTTCTAACTCATCACTGCAGTATTTTGCCTTTCTCAGAATATCATCAACTGAGAGCGATTGCCATCCGACAATATTATTCCTGATCATTTCTCCAACTTCTGGTCTAAGACCATAAACAAATCTGTAAATAAAATGACTCATATCCTTTTCATCTAATTTTTCATAGCCACTGTATTGTTTGAAAACCAACAATAATCTTTCATAAAATGAATGAACTGATTATTTTGGTTCTTGATTTGTTCTGTCTATTTTTACCCAATCAACTTCTTTTGGGGCAATTTTTTGTTTAAACCAGTAAATCACTTTTTCGTAAAAGTCCATGACTATTGGAGCTGGAGCACCTGTTTCTTTAATTCGCTCCGGTTCCTCTTTTGGCCAACCCACAGCAATTTTGCATTCTGTCCAAAGATCTGATGGGACAACAATGTCAAAAAATCCATCCAGATCAATCCACAGAACTTTCGAAACCTTGATGAATCTGTCTACCTGTCGATACCATTCAACAGGCTTCTCTCTCAATCAAGGGAAATCATTCGTGAACAGTAAAATATCCTGTCTCGACCAAGGGACATGAACATAACCTCCACCTGCAATTTCTCTCATTGGAAACTGTGTAGATAATTTTTCCAATTTTTCATCTTCCTTCTTTTTAGTCCATTTCACCCTCCATTTACTCAATTCACCTAACTTTTTGATGTAAACAATCAATTCTTTTATGTGCATTATTCTTCCCATTGTGTTAAAGTTTTCGATGTCCTTCTCTGTAAAATCCAATCTGTAGTGTTTTCCAAAAATTTTCTGTCTGCTCAAATCAATTTCCAATTCACCTGCCAGTGCCAGTTCTTCTAACTGATCATATTTATTCTTTGTTTTCCATTGTATGCTTTTGCAGATGAACAGGAGTTCATCATCACGATAAAACTTTAGACTGTCAGGACCAATTGTGCCAATTATTAATTCCTCCAAATTTGCTTTCAATTTTGCAACATCAAGTTTTGAATTTGACCCTCTTCTTTCAGAAGTCTCAGTATCTGATTCTGCACCCATTGGTGATTTGTTAAAAGAACCTTCATTGAAAGTCAAATCAGGCATTCTTGTTTTCTCACGATTGATTTCAGATAAATCTGAATAAATTATTTCAGCAACCTTTTGAATTTCTGCATTTAAAGGAATTGTCAAACCTGTCTTATTAATTTCTTTCTGTTCAAAAACAGGCTGAACAGGACCAATTGTTACTGGAACTGTTACTGCTTCCATGCTCTTTGTTATCTGTCGAATTAATTCTTCTTTTGATCGTAAATATTCTGAAGTATTTATCTCTTCCTCATCTCTGGTAGTTCTCATTAAATTTCTAGGAGCCTCCCTTTCTTTCGGAGTTATTGAAAAATGTCTGTTTCCATTATAAATACTAGAATTTGTTCCTGTTTCTAATTTTTCTGGAGTTTCAAAAGAATCAGAATTTTCTGAGTACAATTTTGATGATTCATTAATTGGAGGTGCACTTGGTGTGGTTCCAGTAGAAACCATCGGAGTAGACCATGATCGAGGCGGTCTCAAAGGTTCATTCTTTTTATTAGAAGTAAAAATTTCTTCTAGAACTGCATCCTCAGATTCACTTTCTGTGACAACATTATTTTTCTTTTCAGCTCTTTTTTCACCTGGAGACCCTAAAACCATTTCCCTAATTAAATAGAGACCATCACACATATCTCCCTGTCTCCACATTCGCATTCTATCCTCATGCGTTTCCCTTCTGTAACTCGGTGTTTTCAAAGGCCTTTTAATCCCACTCGCTTCCCTCTGAAGTTGAACCATCTCATCCTCCCACTCAACTAAAGCTTCAAACTGTGTTGGTCTAGGTTTCGGTACAAGAGCTGACATTCTTTCTCTCAAATTTCTTAAAATTTTCATATTAAATGAGCCATCATCCGGCCAAACCAAAACGCCGTCATCCTTTGTATAATGTTTCCAAACATCAAACCATAGAACAGTATGATAACCATATTCACCTTCCATATACGCTGCAGGTGTTTTGTACTTATGAAGTAATTTACCACCTCGCGTTTTTATTTTCTTGTCAGGTGAAATAACATTTTTAAACTTTTGAAGCATTGTGGGCTTTTTCTCGACATGTTTAAAATATTAACTCATTTTTCAAATCAAATCCACTTAGTAGAAGTGATCGTAAATTATTTCCAGGATGTTCCGTTACAGCAACCAATCCGTGCGCGAAACACACCAACAAGCCAATCACAGTTAAGCTACGTCACCACTTTGCTCAACCAATAGAAATAGTGCTTTCTCAAGGAACCAATCAGCTTACAGCTCGTCAGTATCACGAGAGCCAATCAGAATGCAGCCTGTGACGTATGCTACCCAATCACTGCGCGAACCTGTGTGACGTACACAGCTGCTGCGGTTTCTCGTGTCTCACTCTCAGTGCTCACCCCTCCTTCTCAAAAACTTTTCACAGCGCCATTTTAAGAACGCCTTTTTCAATGAAAATTAATTTAACAACGACAAGAAAGACTCATCTGTCTGTTTCTCTAATAAAGTGACAGAATTTCAATCATACAAGAATTCTTTTACGTGGAATAGACGGCGCTATTCTCACGGAATATACATTCGCCGATAAAGTAATCCTTTACTCCACCCTTCAAACAAGTAATAATGAACGCGTTTCCCTCAGAATGCACATTAAAGTAGCAATTCAAAGTTTGACTCGAACGGAATTACATAAACATTTATACACTTCCAAACGGAAAGTATCCCTATTCACACACACATGACATCTTTGCAGGACTCTCACCTGCTTATAGATAACATGCTCCGTTAGTAAAATAAGCAGCGTTATCTTACCCTTCACCCAAGTTTGAATATATTCTATTACTCTTTTCACAGTGAGTTTTAGAACGGGCTCATTGTCCCTATACTTATGCTGCTCAAATTTCTTAGACAATCCTCACTATGCATACATTCACACCTATATCCCTAACTTGTGTTGTACGGCGACAACACTTGTGATACACGTCGATACCACTATTCTGAAACAGATCAAATGTACTGTGTGACTACCTTCTCATCACACTAGTTTGTACCGGTACAGCTAGGATTTTTCACACTGCTGGAAAAACCCTACATATAACACGAGAAGGAACTCAACATATGTTAGACATCGATCCTATGTAACTACCGTATAGTATGTTGGTTACCATAGCAACCATCAAGTCTGCTACCAGGGAATTGATCCAGCGGCCTATAGGAAATATGTCATAAGTTACGCTACCCAACTCTACAATATACACTAAATATCACTAATTAAACACAAGGCCCATTAATCAGACATGACATATTCTGACCAACTGAATCATGTGGCCTAATTAACCTACTCACAATTTTATACATTTATATACAACCGCGGTAAATGAAAATCATTATACTTAACAAACCCCACTAACTATTAAGCCACATATGGCGATAAATCTAGCTAATGGTAACCTAAACTCATGAAAATAACAAGTCCAGCTTGTTTTTCAAAGTAAGATTTTTATTAGCTACTTATTTGAAAATCATTATTGAAATCTTTATTAAAGCATTTTTATTAGTATCATTGCAAGTAATTTTGACAGTTTTATGAAATTTTAAAAATTATTATTGCAAATGAATAGATCAGTTTGGCATTCTCAAAACCTAAGTCCCTAACTAAGCTAATTAAATGAAGAGTTAAAGAGTAAAGTCTTTGAGGGCTCTTACGTGCTCCAAGGAAAGTTCATCTGCACGACACCCTCATCCAAAGGTCAGCAAGAAGCAGCAGCGTAACTCTTTCACGGGGAATGAGTTTTTATACCTTTCTACGCTAAGCTAATCTATGTAAAAGTAAATCTTTTCTGCAAAATTCGGAGTCCCATTGGCTTACAAGTGACAGGCGACGTGCCACCACATTTTTCAGAATATCAGTTCCGTCGCTTTCTTAGAGTCCATTGTCTCTAGCATTTGAACAACGAGGCTACCTCAAGTTGCAACATTACTCGAAGAAAAATGTCATCATGTCATTTGCTTCCTAGGATGCAAAATTATCACACGTTCTTTTGCCGGTTCCTGGCCTTGGCCTTATCTGACTAGGAAACAGTCAGAGGCACATCACATCCACCAAACTTCGTTACAGCAAAGGAAGCTTTTTCTCTGTAAGGACTCTCTCTTGCTCCGTGCAGAATTTTAGCAGATTCGAGTAAACTAGGCCCAAAGCAGCCATTTTATCGGTAACTATTATATAAACAAACACAAAAGAATAATTAATGCGAGAAATATAGTTTGTTCTGTTGCCACCCACCTTTGCTAATGTTTTAACCCATTAGACTAAATTACCTAGCTGAAGCGTACAAATAAAGCAGCAATTATATCTACCATTCTTCATTAATCCAACGAAATTCTTTATGCACCTGTAAAGAATAGAGTGACGCCACATAGACAAGGAAAGCAAAATAAGCACATGCCACTTTTTAAAAACAGCCGCAATTAGTTATGACATGACAAATAGACTGATTAATTTATTAATTTTCACAAATAGAAAGATGCAACAATAATGCACGTTTATAAGCACATATGTTAGTATCCCGCGTGTACTTTTCATGTAATGCAACTTTAAACTAGGTTGAATTAATACACACACAGCACAAAACATTAATAAAATTATTTCTTATTATGGAAGTGTGACTTCACGAGTTGAAATTAAAATTATTTAGAAATCTCGCTCCATCACATCAGTCTGCCATGTTAAAATGACTGGGGCGGATGTTGCCTACCAAGACATGGCAATGCCCCATTTATCTAAGACCAGAGCCAGGTTCTAAAATTACAGTAATTGTTTAACTTTTTTGGTTAACACACCTATATGAAGAAGGCAACGTATGGGGTCAGACAGTAAAATGGAGTTTGTAACAGTTTAAATACAAGATGTCAGTTCCCACCAGTACCCCAGTACTTTGAGATCACTGGGCATGTTCAGACCATGTGAAAGAAGTCCACCCATATCCTGATTACATCTGGGACAGTGTGTATGAACCCACAGGTACACCTTGGCTATTCTGTCTGGAGAAAGGTATGTGTGGTGTAAATAATTGAACTGTGTGTATCGGAATTGGGTCTTCCATGATCTCAACTTAAGGGAACCAAGAGATCTCTGCTAAACAGGACCCGTTAGCTCCATGGGCGGCCAGTGAGTCCACCATTCCCTGATGACGAGGGAGGTCGAGCTAGATGAACCACGGTTCAGATTGTCATTAAAAAACTGATATTGCATGTTGCGACATTGCAGTAGTCAGCATCAGCTCCAAGGGAGCATCGGTTCAAGCTTGGTCTGTTACGGCAGGCCACATATTGCAAGCCACATCACAAAGGGCTGAATACACCATAAACTATCCCGGTGGAAGGCCTTCTCTCTCCACCAAGTCCTCAAATGGGCGCATGGACCCCTATACCATCAAGTCCCCCCATGTCTTGTAATCGGCTGCTGTCCAGTTATCTACACAATAAAGGGTTCGTAAAGATCTACATAGTGGTTGTTCCCACACTGGCAAACTAGGAACATATGGGACATCTCTCCAGCCATTCTGAATGTATTTCCTCCAGCATCAGGCTGCCATTTGTGTTAAAACATTAGGGGTCTCCTGTTGAGAGGGGCAAATCAATATCCAACCAAGTATGGAACAGCCACTCATGTCAAGGCCCAGTGTTTCCCTCTCAGGGCATCGTAGTGGCTATTGCAGCAGAGCAGCAGCATAGTATAGCTCATAATCGGGAACTCCCAGTCCCCCCAGTTCAAATGCCAGGGTCATTGTGTCAGTCTTGACTCTGTGTCTCTTAGAGCCCAGACTAGAGAAGCAAGAAGGCGTCTGCACTCCCAAAAAAAAAGGTTGCTTCAGTATAACCAGCAACACCGCAAAGATTATAGAAGGTTTGGGAGTATTAACATCTTATCAATGGAAATCTTTCCCATAGGAGAGAGTGGCAGTTGGGACCAGAAGAGCAGCGAGTAACGGATGGACGTGAGTGCTTTGCCCAGGTTACCATCCACTAAGTCTTTTTCTGTGTGGTAAGCTTGCATGCCTATGTACTTAAATACCTCGAGAGTCCACTGTAGAGGGGAGCGTATCTCTGTTTCCCGTTGGTCTAAGGGCACTCTCAATAGGAGAAAGAGGCATGATTTCTCCCATTTGGTTCTCAGTCCTGAAACTTGGCCGAAGTCATCCAGAGTAACATGACTGCCGGTAAAAGCAATGGGTCAGCCTTGAATCAACGTAGCATCAGCGTACATGGAAACTATTTGGGATAAATTCACTGTTCGGTATCCCTATTCATTCGCCCATTTCCTAAGCATACAGGCCAACGGTTTCATGGCCAGCATAAACAGTAATGGGTAGAGGGGTCACCCCTGCCTGGTCCCACATTCAATCAGAAAACGTTTTGACACAATGTCACCTGTGCGTGCCCTGGCCATGCGAGCAGTATAAAGTATTCGTATCATTTTACATAAATATTGGCCGAAACCTAACCTCTGCAGGACACCCTGTAAGTAGGCCCATTCCAGGGTGTGAGTGCCTTCTCTATGTCTAAAGAGGCCACCCATCCCTGCATAGACATCCTACGTGCCCAATTCATGGCATTAAAGAATCAATGAATATTAAGGTATGTATTGTGGACCGGAATTAATCCTTTTTGGTTAGTATGAATCACTGTGTGCTCCATCGGGGCCAGCCAGTTTGCTAAGACCTTCCCTAGTACCTTGTAATCTAGGTTGAGAACAGACAATGGACAATAAGATGTTAGTTAGTGGGTCTCTCCCAGGCTTTGAGAGCACAGTAATCAGGGTCATTCGCATACTTTCTGATAGGCTACCTCGTGTCTTGGCCCCCTTCTACAACACCAACAAGCGAGGCGCCAAGAATGCCTGATATGTAGTGTAAAATTTAACAGTTGGCCATCAGTGCCAGGTGTTTTGCTCATTGCGATGTGTTCGATGGCCAGTGCCATCTCTTCTAGTGTTAGTTCACCATCCAGCTCCTGTGCCAGCAAGGAAGCCAGAAGGGGAGTTTCTATAGATACAAATAGAGTAAGATTGCCTCCATGGTCTCATCCAGTAGGGCCCGATACAGGTTCCTGGAATAAAGTCCAAAATCTCTATTGATAACTTGTTGGGAGTTCACTATGTGAACAGCAGTAGCGCGAATAGCACCGACCGTGGTGTGGGGGCGTTCCTATTTCAACAACCATGCTAAGAGACTGGCTTTATCACCTAGTTCATGTTGTCGCTTGGTGTATTCTATAAAGTCAAAATTGGCCAGTCATCCAGATAGAGCTCTATACTCAGTTCTGAGGTCGGCTAGCTGTGGATGAAAGGCCGGATCACTCACCGAGTCTCCCCCCTCAGTCTACCCCCGAAACCAATGTTTCACCTTGGAGGGCGAAAAAATACCCCAAACTGCATCAACATGCATACTCCCCTCATCACCACTTTAAAAGCATCCCCTCATCTGAGGCCGAACCTTCATTTTTTGTGAAATATCTACCAATATGTTTCCCAATGGTAGTTTTAAAGTCAAGAGTCTTTCAATGCCTGTGATTGTAGGGGGCAAGGTGGAATGGTTGGGTGCGGTCTCCCCCACTTGTAGGATACCAGCAATGGACAATGATCTGATATCATTCGCCCCAAGTATTTTGCCTGTCTGCATTTAGTCACAATTGTCACAAAACCAAAGATTAAACTATCCTGGTGTGGAGAGCATGCAGTCCAGAGTAATGGGAATATTTTAGCTTAAGCTGGTTCAGTGTACGCCAGATATCCAACTCCTGTATGTTCTGGGACCAGTGCTGTAGATGCTTGGAGATAATATGCGATGGTGCCGTCTGAAGCAGAGGGGTGGATCTGTCGAGAATTAGGTCTGGAATACAATTAGAATATCTGCACCAGAATGTGGGGGATTGTGGTGAATGAACAAGGGCTGGTGACAAGGAGGTCAAGAAAAGAGATTGATCCACATTAGATGCATATAGCTCCACCAGAGTAAGAGGCTCACCATCTAGTGCACCCTCCACGGGATCAATGACAGTGTGTTCAGGCCCAAACGGTACGCCTGGAGCCACCCACAAGAGGACCTTCCTGGTGTACGCGGAGTACATGGTACCCATGACAAGGCCTTGCTAAACGTTTACGTAGCTTCTGGAATTTAGCTGCTGTTAAATGTGTCCTGCAAGTGAATTGTACTTGACGTCTTCTAAGATAAGTGTGAATCACGTCTTTTCCTATGCTTGCCAATACCCCTCACATTCCATGTGAGTAAATTACAATCTTTGGTTGTCATGTTATAGGTACATATGGAGAGACATCATTCATAGACTTCAAAAGGGAGGAGTGACAGGAGACCAGTCACATCTGTCTGGGCAAAAGGATTGTCAAATAAGGCAGAAAGGAAACAATATTAAGAATATTCCAATAACAAACCCCAACAAACCCCCAAACCTATGCCACACCGTCAATTGGTCACAGTTGTTGTCCTGTCGATAACCTGTGTGAGGTATCCTTACATTCTGAAAAGGGTCTACACCATGCACGTTACCTGTCATAACTATTGAGAGAAAAGACTAACCGAGCTAAACCACTAGCTCCCACTGGGGAACTCTGTACAATACTTTTTGTTTGCCACGGCCAGATAGCGCCAACAATGATTAGACAACCAAACAGGAGTCCATTAAATATTGAGGGGGGGCACCAAGATGGTCTTCCCCAGAAATCACATGCTGCAAGAAATAAAACTGAGAAGCAGATCAGAGTATTGGTCGCAAAAGGAAAGAGTAGCAACAGTTGCTGTGTGAGAGGAGCGTGCAGCCCCCAGCCATTACACCAGCAAAGTATTATCCCAGTCCACCTTCCTGTTCAATGCACGTAGCCACAGGGTAGTAAGCAGAACAGTGTCTGTGAGTGTATGAGTTCCTATAGCAAGTCCCCAGCCGTTTGAGGAGTCACAGTGGGACTTCCCCAAGACTTGTGGCCATTAGTTGTAAATCAGTGTTTGAGGGGGTGCCTTCTTGAGAACCCATTTTTGAGGCAGTCAGAGAAGGGCTTGACGAGTGCTGCTCCACCTCTGCAACCACCTGTGCCCTTTCCTTGGCAGTCTGTTCCTTCTTGGGACACACCGGGTGGTGCCTGCCACAAGCTTTGTGGTGACCTTGCATTATCTATTCCAAAGGAGGAGAAGAAGATTTTCCCCAGCGCAGCTGTGATGCCCTTCCGTTCCAGCAAGTCCATGCATCTTCCGGAGTGGCGCAGATGATGGCATTGTCTCCCTGTATTATCCGGTGTGGAATTGGAAGGCGTACTTGATGTCATGTTTTCACAGGCATAGCTTCACTGCCATAAAGGAGGACCACTGTTGTTGCACCTCAAGGGAAAAATATTGACTTGGGCGTTTTCCACCAGCCACGGGCCCCTAGCTCTGGTGACCTGTAGGATGTGATCCCTATAATTAAAAAGGCAGGCAACCAGTGGACACTGCGGGGGTTGTCCTGCTTTGCTCTTTATGGGTGTGTTCGATAGAGAAGAAGTTAGAGTGCTGACCCTTCAGGAGAGTCGTAGAGAACCAGTCTTCGCGGTATAGTTCCATGCTGTTACCCTCTGCGCACTCAGGCAGGCACACTATCTACAATATTGCACCAGGATCTGCCTTCCTGGTCATGAATGAATGAATGATTAGAGCCTTGTATAGCGCAACTTTGCCCGAAGGCGTCAAGGCGCTGAAGATGGAAGGAGAAAGCTGAGTGAGAAAGGAGGAGGAATACCGGCTAAAGGTAGGCTTCTCTGAAGAGCCAGGTCTTCAAAGCCTTCCGGAACTGAGAATGAGAGGATTGATCCCTAAGTTCTGCAGGAAGGGCGTTCCACATCCTAGGGACAAGGGAGAAGAAAGCCCTCCCGCCCCATCTTGCCTTCAGAATTCTGGGAACAGCAAGAAGGTTTTTGTTCGCGGAGCGGAGGATCCTACCGGGGACATAGAGGGACACAAGAGAGCTGATGTCTTCCGCCCCGAGCCCATGAAGGGCACGATGAGTGAGGCATAAAGCATAAGGCCTTGAAGTCAATCCTGGCTTGCATGGGCAGCCAGTGCAGATCTTTCCTAATGGCTGAGCCTGATGAACGCCTAGGGGCGTCAACAACGAACCTCGCGGCCGCGTTTTGCACAATTTGGAGGCGCTGGACAAGTTGTTTGGTAATTCCCAGATAAAGTACATTACAATAGTCCAGACGGGAGGCTATAAGGGCTACCGTAACCTGTTTACGGTCTTCGATTGACAGGTAATGTGCGATTTTCCTCAGAATTCGCAAAACCCCGCAGCAGGTTGAGGCCGTCCTGCTGACCTGCTTGTCAAAAGAGAGTGAGGAGTCAAAGATAACGCCCAGATTCCGAGCGGACTGAGTGGGTGTGGGGCAGGCACCGAGGGCAGGGGGCCACCAGTCCGCCGACCAAATCTCCTGCTTTCCTCCAAAGATGATCACCTCTGTTTTCCCCCCGTTGAGTTTGAGGTAGTTTCTAACCATCCACTCCGCGACTGCCGTCATACAAGCTTTGAAATTAAGGGCAGTGATGTCAGCGGTATGTGAGATGGAGACCATGATCTGGGTGTCGTCAGCGTAGGATACGACTTCCAGACCAAAGGATCTGACAAGCCTGGCCAAAGGTGTTACATATATATTAAAGAGTGTGGGGCTCAGGGACGAGCCCTGAGGAACCCCAAAATGCACAGTCTTGACAGGGGAGAGATGATCGCCCAACTTGACCTTTTGTTCGCGCTGAGTCAAAAAAGATGTTAAAAGGCTAAGCGCCGGTCCGTCCACTCCTATTTCCCGCAGACGCCCAACCAAGATGTCAGGGGACAGAGTGTCGAATGCGGCAGTGAGGTTGAACAGGGCCAGCAGGGTAGTCTGGCTACTGTCGACCTTCGCACGTATGTTATTGGCGACAATTGTCAGGGCGGACTCGGTGCTATGGGACGGGTCAAGTAGGCTGGCATGATCTAAAAAGGCGGTCAGATGGGTGTTTAAGTGAGTTTCCAGTATTTTCGCTGGGGCAGGGAGCAAGGAAATGGGGCGAAAATTTTTAAGAATGCCAGGGTCTAACGTGGGTTTCTTACGGATGGGCTTGTCGATAGCCAATTTCCAAGGTTTCGGGTAAACTCCCTCACGAATTGCTTGATTGGTCACCTCTAGAAAGGGAGGAAGTAGGACATCCCTGCATTCCTTGAGAATTTTAAGAGGGCAGGGGTCAAGAGGAGATCCAGACTTCAGGTTGTCCAAAAGCAGATTGATTTGTTCTGAGGAAAGCAGAGGGAAGTTAGTGAGATAACCCCCCTGCGGTGTAATGGAGGTGACAGCTGGTGAAAGAGTCTCCAAGTCAGAGGGGGGCCCTTGATCATGATTAAGGGCTTCTAGGCCCGAGTAGATGTTCGTGATTTTCTCATGGAAATAGGTAGAGATTTGATCGCAAAGGTCCTGTGAGGCCTCAATAGGGTCAGGAGATTGAAGGGCACACAGAGAGTCCACAATTTTGAATAGCTCCCGAGGGGAGCTAAGAGAGGTGGTGATCTTAGTAAAATGGGATTTCTTTTCTGCCAGCACAGTGGCTTTGTATTCCTTGAGCAATCTCTTGTGGATGTCTTTTTCATGGGGGTCAAGGTGGAGTCTCCAGAGCCTCTCCTGCTTTCTGCAGCCCTGCCTAAGCACTCTGAGAGCGTCTGAGAACCAGGGTGCTGTGGGGCGTTTCCTAGCAGTATAAAGCTGCTTCAGCTGAGCCAAAGTATCAACGGCTTTAGAAATAGCATTGTGGAGGGCAAGGACCAAGGTGTCAGTTCCCCTAGTAAGAAGGGGCACAGGACTGGACAGCAAAGGAGCCAGAGTTTCATTATTTATCCCCCGAAAGTTTCTCTTTAATTCCCATCTGCGGGAGTCTCCCTGCGCAGTATTGGGGAGAGGGAAGGAGAAGGCAAAAGGGACAGCTAAATGATCTGACCAAGACAACGGGAGGGGGGTCCCTGTCATTATTCTAGGGTCATTGGAAAAAACCCTGTCCAACGTGTGTCCAGCAGAGTGAGTGGGCCCTATCACAGTTTGTGTTGGTCCACAGGAAGTCATGGAGTCCAACAAGTGGGTAGTATCTCTGGAGGTGTCGTCCTCCAGATGGAAATTAAAATCCCCTAGGATGGTTAGATTGGGCCTATCCATATAGGTTTCCAGAACTTGCGATAGGTCAAGGCCGAAGCTGGACCTGGGGCCCGGTGGCCTGTAGATCAGGATGCCCGCAAAGGAGATAGTGGGAATGGGGCTGAGGACAAAATACATGGCCTGAAAAGAGACTGCGGGGAGATGTTCGATATGGTATTTTATCGAAGTTCTGTGAAGTATACCTAGTCCCCCCCCTCTCCGGACTTGCCTATCCATTCTGGCAAGGGAATATCCTTCGGGAATGGCATTTAAAAGTTCAGGCCCAGAGCTCTCGGAGGCCCAGGTCTAAGTAACAAATGCCCATGCGGGGTTTCTTTCCGAGATGAAATCCCTAAAAGCAAAGTTGTTTTTAACTAGGGAACTAGCGTTAATGAGGAGCCCAGCCTCAATGATCGGCAGGGAGGGCTCAGTTTTCTCAGCCCTTAAGCTTTTATGGGGCGGCGTAAGGCGGGGTAAGATGGGGTTTCTCACAAAGCAGTGGCACGAAGGAGTATTAAGAAGCAACTCGGGGGTGAGCGTATGGTGACAGCTCTTAATGGGGGGTTTGAGTGCAGTTAGCATTTGTGAATCGTAATAGATCATCTGCGCAATGACCAAGATACGCCACCTGGTCCTGCAGGACCTTGATATGTGCATTGGATTCGGTAACTGAAGGAGCAAGAGAGGTCAAGGTTGATTATGCAGATATACCATGCTCTTTTAACTTATATAGAATTCATGTCAATCTGCAGGGCATCTATTTTTGGTTCTGGGGTGGCTTTGATGTCCAGCACAGCAGTGAGGATCACATCAAATCTGCGGGAGTGTGTCACTAAGGTAGTTCCCAGTAATCCATCAGGAGTACATGATCGTTCGCTCTCTGAGTCATCTCCCCGGGTGCCAGGAACCACCACCGTTGTTCTATCAGCCTTGAGACGTACCATTTTTGGCAGCGACGCCATTGCGACTTTCCAGTCGCTCAGGATTCTGAAAGCGCTAAGCTCCAGCAACAGTGTGCAAGTTGGAATGGCATGTAGGCACCACCACTATGCCACCAGGCCACGTGGCTCCCAACAGCTGTGGGGAGGTAATTGCGCAATGACACCACAGGGTGAGATATGACACGCCAATTTATGTCTATAAACTGTGGGCCTGGGAGGTTGCAGGGCAGGGGAGTGCTCCCCCTAGGTCCCACCACTAACTCAGTAACTGCCCCTGGGGTCCCCCGTCAATGAAGTGCTCCAACTGCACAGGGGGAGAGTTGTCACCAATGCAGCAGCCTGAGATTGAGTGGGGCAGGAACCATCCACCATCCATAAGAATGGCCAAGCTGCACACCACCAAAGGCCTCTGACGTGTGAGTTAAGGAGGAAGGGGTGGTGCGCAGAGCTGTAATTAAAAGCCTCTGCTGTGGGACACTCACCCAATCCACGACAGACCAGTAGGCCTATGTGGCCGGTGCAGCTGGCAGGGTAGGAGCTGCACAGGCAGTGAAGTCCTCAAAGATGTGTGGCATCGCCACTGACCCAGCCGTGCACCTCAGCTGCCATTGTGTTTTCTCTGTGGGATTCCTGGCCCAAGGGATCGATGCAGTGGGGAGGCACAGACCGCAGTTGCACCACCCCTTTTTCGTGCTCCTCTGTCCTGGGCGGGTGAGAGACTACCACCCCAGGCCGTTTCCATGTACTGCAGGACACAGGACTCTTATCCCAGCCACCTAGGCATTGGGGCCTGGGAGTACGCCCCCGTGCATGGATCCTCTCAGAACATGTCAGGGCATTGCAAGGGGGAATAAGGGGCTCATTAAACAGCGAAGGAAGTGGTGGCGACTCCTCAAGATACTTTTACAGGCAAGGGCTGCGGAGCTCCTTGCTGAGCATCCTACGTGGTCGCCATTTTGTGCCACACCCTGTAAAATCGCAAACATCTACAGAAACTTCACACACCAACCCAACACCAGACAACCCATCACTAACCAACCCACCACAACCCAAGACGGCCACCTGACTGAAAGGACAACTCTCACCCGAAATGGCACTGCAGCAATCATGCACTCAGGGGCCCCAAAGGACCTATGCCCCAACACATCTACAACCTGGGAACATCACCAATCAACAACCCACTGCCTCACAGCATCAACACCTCTATCACGCCCACCACTTTCTCAGATGAATGGATACTTGCGGAAATTAAAGCCCTTCTCAAGAAGCCCACAGTCGACCCAAATCAACTGAGCAACATCTGACCCATCTCCCCGATCCTCTAACAAGCAACTCACAACCCACCTCGAACTTCAACATCTTTTAGACAACACACAATTAGGATTCAAAAAGAACCACAGCACGAACATGGCATTCATTGAGGCCACCGACAACATTCAAAATATCCTGCTCACCTCTCAGCAGCCTTCAATATTGTCTCCCACAACACCCTAATTAAAAGACTCCACAAGACTGGCGTAGAAGGATCCGCTCTCAAATCGATTGGTTCCTTCCTCACTGGAAGAACCCAAAGGGTCAGGCTGTCACCCTTCACATCAGAGACCAGGAAACTGATATGCGGGGCTCCACAGTGATCGTCCCTCAGCCCCACCTTTCATGATACAGCTCGACAGCGTCATCCAATCAAAAGTCAACATCGTCATCGACTACGCCGATGGCACCCAACTCATTCTCTCCCTGAAGGACAAGACAAACAACAGCAGGACCAACCTCACCAACTGCATGACCATGGTAGCAGACTAGATGTGAATCAATTGCCTGGAGCTCAGCCCTGATAAGACAAAGTACTAGCCTTTGGCAACAAGACCTCCCCATAGGATTCCACTTGTTGGCCGTTAGGGCTAGGACAAACACTCACACCCACAGACCATGGAAGAAATTTAGTGATCATCCTAGATGACAAGCTCAACATGACTGTTCGTAAACGCAGTGTGCACCTCCTGCTTCCACATCCTACATATGCTGTGAAAGATCTTCAAATGGTTGCCTCAGAACACTTGAAGGACCATCACACAACAACTCATCACCAGCAGGCTGGACTACAGCAACACTCTGTATGCCGGAATCTCCAAACACCTCCTACACAGACTCCACACTATCCATAATGTAGCTGCAAGACTCAAACTTGATATCTCACAATGCACCCACATCACACTGCAACTCAGGAAGCTTCATTAGCTACTCACACACAAGCGTATCCAAAGCCAACTTATCAAACACACATACAAAGCCAAACACAACACAGGACCAGAATAACTGATAGCTGTATTCACTTATACCAAGCTACCAGACACCTATGCCCATACTCATTCTCACTCACACACACTCCCTGCACAACACAAAAGCAAAATGGTGGTCACTCATTCTCCTACATCACATCCAAGACATTAGAGACTCCTCTTCACTTCTTGAGTTCCAGAAGACGCTGAAAACCTGGCTCTTCACATAAGCTCCTTGGGACCACACTCCTTTGCACCAGGCCCAAGTGCATGGATACTCTCGCTGCTGACTATTGCGATATACAAGTCACCTTACCATAACATAACAACATGGGGGAGTGGCCACGCTCAGCATTGAAGCTCCAGCTCCATCGGCCAACATGAGGCGGAATACAGGCCATAATGATATCTTTACCTATTCTGCACACCAGATGATGCATCTACATCATAAGCAGAGATGAGGGGTGCCATTATTGTTGCCTAGTGGCCATTGAGAGCCGAGACTTGGGAACGGGTGGGGAAGGCCTAGCGTGACATCGAAGGTCCCATGGTGACAAAGGCAGGGGGTTAGCCTGAGGTTGCTGTAGCTGTGTGCTTGTTTTGGGATTTCTTTGTTTTGGGATTGTATTGATTTGATGGGTAGCCTGTTGCCTCGTGTCTGAGTGGGATGGGCTGATGGTGTTTGTTAGAGCACTGGTTTCTTTTTGCATCAATGCTGTTTGTTTAAAAGGTGACATAGTAGTTTATATGCACATAACACAACATCTACAATTCCCCACATGACCAAGACGCTCCCAGGATGGGACTGCCTAGCTGAGCTTACATTCATGACATGGAGCATTAGAGGCGTTAATAACTCTTGCAAACTCAAGCAGGTACTTTCGTATCTAAACCGGCATAACATGAAAATTGCTTTCCTACAGGAACCACACCTCCTTCCCAATACACACCCACCCTTGCGACTCAATGGGGCAGGCATAGATATTTTAACTGTTAGAGCACCTACTCATGTGGGGTTTGCACACTCATCCATAAAAGTGTCCCTTTAACTCTACACAGCAACTTCACCAATAATCATGGTCACAATTTTATCTCGCGGGCCCTCTGGCAGGGCAGCGTATCCTTCTTGTTAACATTTATGCTCCCAACATGGACATCCCAGCCTTCTTTCAGGAAGCCTCATCTCTGATGAGACGATTTTTTGCAGATGCTGTCATACTGTGGGGGGCGGGGGTGGGTGGGGAATCTCAATATGGTCCATAACCTGTAAATAGATTCCACTGGTGCCCAGACTGGTTGCAAACTGTTCACCCTGCGGGTCTTCCAAGATATTAGCAACAATTACACCCTAAGAGATGCGTGGCGTCTCAAACATGCAGATGTCCCTGGGTACACTTTCTATTCAGCACCATACACGTTGTGGATATGTATAGAACACAGGTTCATATCTGCGAATGCAGTCACTCGGATGGATGAGGTACAGCATCTACTGTGTACCTTTTTTGACCACTTTCCACTGCAGAAGGTTTTGAGAGTATCATGGGGGGGGGACTGGAACGCAGATGGTGCTTCCATTGCACGGCCCTTCTGGACGAAGTGTTCTTTTCGGAACTGTGGGACTCCATACTCGAGTACTTTACGCACAACTCGCGCTCCTTCGCATTTAAGGCCACATTATGGGATGCTTGTAAAGCTTATATATGGGGGTATGCATTTACAAACATGCAGGGATCCTCAGAGATATTCGCAACGGACTAGCCCAAGTAGAATATGAGCTGAATGAAATTGATAAGACAGACTCGCAACAACCCTGCGCCCCCCAGTTACATTGCTGCTGGAGGAGTTACGTTCTCTAGTCGTTCAAGAGACCTCATACCTGGAGAAGTATAAGCCAGGGCATGTCAATATGAGGAGGGGAAACAACCAGGCCGAACACTCACCCAACTTTAGCGTCCAAACTGTGGCCCTGAATATATATCTGAGTTCTGATTGGATATTGGCAGACATGTCATGGACAATGCTGACATTGTCAACAAATTCCTCCAATACTATCAGCATGTATGCTCTTCCAGATTTGAAGGGGACACTGATGCTAACGCGACAAACTTGGCACAAATCGCCATGGTGTGGATCACAGATGCGCAACGACAATTCCTAAGTGAACCTATCTCCAGTGAGGAGAGAATCCAGGCCATCGACTCGCTGGATGGGTCTAAGGTGCCGAACTTGGATGCACTCACTAGGGCCTTCTACAAGGCATACCAACATCAGCTTGCCCCACACTTCTTAGAAATGTATGCTGAGGCTCTTCAGTTGGAGATCCTGCTACCATTGTTGAGAGAAGCAGTTATCACACTGATGTTATCACACTGATGTTGAATCCCAGTAAGAACCTTCAACTCTGTACAGCCCACCACCCTCTCTTGCTCATCAATTTCGTTAACAAAATCTTGGCTAAATTAATTGCTACACAACTCTTGCTCTGTATGGACCAGATTTTTTCACTCATGCAAACTGGATTCATCCATCACAGATCTACTTCCTTTAATCTCCATACTATGTTTGCATTGTTAAACATGATGTCCCCAGATGTGCCAGTGGCAATAGCATTACTCAATGCAAAGAAGGCTTTCAACTCCCTGTAGTGGCCCTTCCTGAATGCTACTTTACAAAAACTGTGAATGCCCCGTGGCATCACTGCTCTGATCATGCTCCTTTATACCAACCCAGTGGCCCAGCTCAGGGTGAATGGCTCATTATTTGAGCGCTTTGCGATAGCCTGTGGAACTAGGCAGGCATTTCCCCTGTCACCCCTGTTTTTATAATCACTATGGACTCTTGGGTCCTGCACCTCTAGGAAAACATATGCATCGTGGACTCCATTTTGGTCCGAGCCCCCTACTCTTGTCTAAGTATGCAGGTGATATTTTATTATTTATTCGCCATCCCTCAGACAATTTAGCCCCCATTGTTCATGAGATAATCCATTTCAGTGGCTTCTCTGACCTTATTCTATTTGGGCAAAGTATGAACTCTTTTCCCCTTCACAGATATTACCATGCCTGTATTAAGTGAGTAACCACTCGCCTGGTGCGCTAACTCTACCATATATTTGGGTATCATTCTGCATTGGGACAAGGAGCAGGCAATACGCTTGAACTACGGTCCCGCCATTGACAGGCTGTCTGTGCAGATTGAAAGATGGCTACGACTTCCTCTACCTATGGCAGGTTACATTGCTATAATTAAAATGGTCGTCATTCCTTGGTTTTTGTATTTATTCCTCAACATACTGATCCCTTTGACCAATTAGTTTTTCCTTAATCTCAGAAGGTTATTGCGGCTTATCTGGGCAGGTTGACACCCCCGGGTAAAGTGATATACATTAGTGCGGCCCTATGAGCAGGGCGGGTTTGGGGTCCTGAATTTTTAATTGTATTTTCTGGCTGCCCAATGTCATTTTGCCTCACACTGGTACCACACAAATGCCCGTCTACCTTATGCTGAACCTAAACGGGACCAGGTAGGAACTAATCTAGTGGCATCCATACCACCACAAGGTCTCAGAACAGACCCCACTGATTTACAGACCTTACCTACCACGTGCTGGGAGTGGAGGAAACTTTTCCATATCCCATTATACTCCCCTGCTCTCCCGCTGGCTAGCAATCCCTAGCTCCCCTTGACACAAGACACATTGGTTCAACGGACCCTGCAGTGAAATAATCTTCATACGATTGGAGATCTCTTTCCAGATGGTCACCTCCTTACCCATGCAGATGACATTCGATTGGCGAATGCTACGCACATAGATCACTTTATACTCCAGCGCATGCTCAGCACACAACACGTTTGCATTCTGTCATACCCCCTGGCACTCGATGATTTCCCTACCTTGACACTATTGACCATGGATTCGGATGGAGGGTGCTAGTCTCTAGAATTTATCATGCCGCTGTGACCATGAAATGTCACACAATAGAAAAATAAGAACGAGTTGGGAATCTGATCTGGGGTGCCCACTATCTGACAAAAATTGGCACTACTGCTGTGCTCAGACAAAATTAGTGTTCTTCAACCATAGGCATTAACACCTTCATTTCAAATATCTACAAAGGGGATACACTACACCATATGCTTTGGCCAAACTCAATCTTACTAGTTCCTCAGACTGCCCCAAATGCCACATAGACGAGGCATATCACCCAACCTGGACATACCCACATATCTGTATGTACTGGCTCAGTGTGTTTGACCCTACTTCAGTAATGATGGCTACCCTTGATCCAGACCTCCTCCTGGTGCTTTTAGGCTAAGTAGCTGATGTACTGAAGGACACCCGTGGATTTACTGCTTTGGCTCTACTGCGTGCCAGGAGGGAGATAGCATTGCACTGGGACAGAGGTATACGTGCCGCAGTGAACGTCTGGTTAACCAGTATGATAAATTGTTATACAACAATTGAATTATATGCCAAACTACAGCTGCCCACCTCCAGACCCAAGGATATCTGGCAGCCCCTCCGGGACTACCTGCTCACGCTGGACTCAAGCGAACAGTACTGGCTTGCTGGTCTCTCCTTTGTCTACCCTCTACGCACCATGGGGACCGCCTCTCCTACTTGGGCTGAGGCCCTCTCTAGCACATAGGTATGCACTCACTTTGAGCCAGACTGGCTTGTTCACATATTTGCTTTATGCTGGTGTTTAATGTTCTCATGTACCACCGTTGAGACCTATGATGTGATAACAGTACCGTCTTTTATCTTCCCACTGTGTGGGAGGAAACATCCTTTACGACGAAACTTTCACAACGAGGTTCCATTACCACGCAGGTTTTACAACGCAAGTTGTTAAAACGACTTGCGCTGGAGGGCGCTGTAGGATAGGGAATAGTTTAATTTACTATCCAACACCTTCTCTACTATCCACGGGGACTGGAGTTGGAATAGTAAATTAAACTATTCCACTATCCAGCGCCCCCCAACGCAAGTCGTTGTAACGACTTGTGTTGTAAAACCTGCGTGTTAACGGTACGCGTTGTGAAAGCACGCATTGTACCGTCATACATCCCTGTGTGGGTAATACTGTATGTATGATGCCCCTTCTTTTTCTTTTATGTTTCTGTTTATTGGAAAATAATAAATACATTAAAAAAACATAACAACATTACAAACTTATCAATGCAGCTAATGTAGCAATATCATTGGGCGGCACCCAATACATTGTTTTCACTTTCCCTTGAGTATGTCTTTTCCTACTTATGGGATACTTCTTGGATCAGAAACCTAAGAAAGGCCCAGTATAGGTTTTGGGCCTGACCTCAGCAAGGCTTCTGACATGCCTAAGGATCAAAACCATGATGAACTCACCCACGAAAGTCTATATTCTTGTCTGTTCTCAGATTAAATAAACAGAGGGATGCTTAGCTGTGCTGCTTGTACTGAACACTGTCCTATTTTCTAGTTAGACATTTTCAGCTTATACTTCTTTGGCAAGAAGATCTTTCCTCAGCTTTTACTTTCAATTGCCAATCATACTATCCCTCTAACCACACACCATAAACCACTGCACTCAGATTTTCCACCAGTCAAAACACTCTGAACAAGCCCTATACATATGCTCATACAACCTTATGCAGCATTTGACATATAGCATGTCATGGGGCTACACACAGTTGAAATAGGCAAAATCTATAGAGTAGTTACCAGAGAGCATGTCATGTGACCATGCACATTGGAAACACACACGCTCGATGCAGTTGTTGCCTTATATAATTTCCAAGCTGAATGTATAATTGTATTTTGTATTTTTCTGGAAATTCCAACAGCATCATTGGGACTTCAGTATGGCTTTAAACAGCGCGGGAAAATGTGGTAATGATATTGTTGTAAATAGGAGCTGGAGCCTGGTATCATGTAGGTTACTTTATTCAAGTCTTCAGGATGTTAAGTCAAGTTACAAAGAAGACCCACCAGGAGTGACTAGCTTGCCACTCAGCCTGCCTGGTTCCAACTGCCAGTTGTCACCAGGCTAAGCCACAAACACTCCATGATGTCACCCAAGGTTCTAGTGGTGACATCATGTGAGTGTCCATGAAACCCCAGAGGTAGAAAGAAGACAGGTTAAATATAACACATCTCCTTTCTTTAGGGAAATCAACAAGATGGAAATACAATAAATAAAATTAGCTTGTGTGTACACATCCATATGAAAGTACACATAGCATCCATTCCACAGATGGAGAACAAACACATCCCAAACAGTTACAAACACAAGTCAACGACAACACATCCCAAACACAACTAGTCCCAAGTCCCATCCCCTTTCCTTGGGAAACACAAACACAAACTTAATTAGACGAAAAATAATGGAGTCCACTTTGCTCCGTAACGGGGTACAACCCTCCCCGTGAACTAGACCTTGGAGTAGCCATTGTTCCGCCCCCAATTCCCTAATGGGGTATTCACCACCCTTAAATTTTAAAATCAGACTCTGTACCTTAACGGGTTATTTCTCTCCCCGTGAACCATAACTGTCCCAAAACCATAGATGAGACAGGGTACACTTCTTTTAAAAAGAAGTACAGAAGTTTATAACTCCCAACACACAACTACACATGCAAGCCATGTATACAAATTTGAAAAACAACTCCTCCTATAATAAACTGTACAGGGCCCTTCTGACCCCAAAAACAACAAGCCATGAATGCACACCACCCTGTAGGTGCACAATAATACGACACTTGCCACTGACACGCCACTCACGACACCTGAAAATACTCCTGTGGCTTATAGCAGTCCAAACGCAACACTACGTAGGTACTCACTTTATATGCCATTAACTTGTAACCAACCATACTAAAAAGAAAACACACTTCCCTGAAATATAGTGTATAAGGCACACTCCACTCCAAAATAAACACACACTCTACCCCAAAATGAATAGTAATGAGACAAAAGAACTATTTCACACACTCACCAACCACCACTCCTAGAAAGCACGAGACAAACATTCCAAATGACCAGCAAAAATAATGTTAAATAAAGTCCCATGCTCCGGTGAGCGGTTTCTCACCCGAGTTCTTCCTCAAAGTTCTCATCAGCAGTAGGAAGCGCTGTAAATATGGTAAGATTCGCGACGTCTTCCACAAAAACAGCATTCCCATAGCACTTCCCTCATCATCAGGGTTTAACTCCCAAGTCACATCCAGAATAAAATCGACCATCAAGAGTTCTTTCTATTCCCCTTAAAAGCAGTTGCACAAGAGTTTACACTTTCTTTGAAGGCATGTAAAATAGTTGGCAATTAATCTCTCTTCACCGATCTTAATAACGTGTGATGAAGAGTCTCATTAGTCCCATGGGCTGTTTCCATGGTGACACTCGGTGTATAGCTCTCATTAAATGGTGGCATGCACTCCACGCAGTGCTGGGTGGCTCTGGGCACGTCTCTGCTCCTAACGTGCGATTGCAGCAACAAATTTCGTCACAAGGAGCAGGAGCGAGAAGGTAGGCTTCACACGTCCCTCGTGCTCTTCACCTTTTATGTATTCCAGACTGCGCAGTCGATTAATAAACCGTCACTTTCGCCTGGATGTCATTTTCGACTGTGATGTTAAAAATACAAGGACAGTCAAAGAATCTGTGGCGCACCTACAGTCGCGCATTTCACATTTGTATGACCACGCTCATTTTCCAAATACAGCCTCGAGCAGCGCCTTTCCCATCGCGCAAATCGAGTAATGTTGTAGAAAAAAACATCTCAAAACATTCCCAAAACAGGTGTATGACTCAACTTAGTTTATAAATAGAAGCGGTGCGTGTTCATCATTTTAACAGGACAAATTGCTTTTAACATAACAGCTGCGTGTTGTTTACTTTGAAATGTCCCAGGCACACGCTGTGACAGCTCAAGCTGCCCAATTCATGCAAGCTGAAGCCGATGCTCGATCTTCACATCCACACGGTGTTTCCTCTCAGCTGCTCAATTACAGATAGCGATCACAAGGCAGAACAGCAGTTCTGTAAAGTTGCTATCTTATAAATGATGGCACTGGGCTTGGTTATTTATTAAAGATCTTTATTTGCTATTGTAAATCACAGAGGAGCGCCGGCCGGCGCTTCCGATCACTCTGGCCCTTCGCGCGCTCTGCCTATGCTGCGCGCGCAGCTTCTTTCTTCCCCCGTCGCACGTCACGCCTACGTGACGTGCAACAACTAGAATGCGGATGCTACATATCTCCCCCTTTTTATTAAACAAGAAAGAGTCACTCACAGTTCATTGTCCAATTCAAAATCTCGGTATCTGGAAGGTCTTACCACCTGCCTTCCACTCCTTGTGACCCTGACGGGGTTCTCCATTGACTCTTGACTCTGAGTCTCAGGGTTTACTGTCCCTTCGTTCTCAACTCTTCCTTCTTGCGTGCTTCTCTCCTGCCTGTCCCATTCCAATCCTTGACTTTCATTTTCTCCTTCTTCTCCACTTTCCGTTCCAGCTCTCTCTCCAACTTGCTGTTCCGCGGCTGCTTGATTATTCTCCGCTTCGGGGCCTTCCTTGTCTTCCCAGTCGGCGCTCTGTTGTTCCCAGCCCAAAACTTTATTGCACCTGGCCATGCGGTCTTGGGACCACACATTCCCATCGCTTAGTAAGGCAGCCCGATCGTACACTTCTACCACTTGCAACGGCTTGCTGTACTTGCTGTCTCCCTTCTTCTGCAGGGTGGCCAATCTTACTCTTACCCACTCTCCATGCTCCAGACCTGTGCCTTTGACATTCCTTCGTTTGTTGTAGTGGTTGCTGTAAATTGTCTGTGCTTTCTCCAGGTTGGCGCGCACCACTGCGGGGGACCATTCACTGGTGATGAGCTTTTCCTTCCAGATTCTGTTGTCGTGGGTGAAGGGTTCACGTCCTCTCAGTATTTGGAATGGACTATATCCCGTTCCGGTAGGGGTTATTCTGTAGGCCCATACCATGTTCTCTAGCGCCTTCTCCCAGTTCTGTCCACTTGAGATGGCCGCTTGTATGGCTCCCATCACCACCCTGTTAAATCTCTCCACTAAACCGTTTCCGGCCGGATGGTAGATTGCGGTGTGTTTGACAGCGACGCCATTTCTGTGCATAAACTTAGTCCATTTTTCTGACGTGAACTGGGGTCCATTGTCACTCAAGATCGATTTTGGTATTCCTTCCCTCGTGAAAGTCTCAGACAGAAACTTAAGGATGTTCTCCGTGTCCATGGATTCATCTACCCTCACTTCTGGCCATTTTGAATAGCGGTCCATAAGCACGCACACATATTTCTGTGTGCCTTGGTCGTCTAGGACCGGTCCCAAAATGTCTATGGATAGTTCTTCCCACGGATTAGAAGGGAGGTCAAACTTTCCTATCGCTGGCCTCAATGGTTTCAATGTCTTGTCCGCCCGTTGACATTGGGGACACTCTCTGACATGCCTTTCAGCCCTTATGTCCATGCCTGGCCACCAGTAGTTTTGTTTGGCTCGTGCCTTGAGTTTCCCTATGCCCAGGTGTCCCTCATGTAGCAAGTCCATCAGTTTTGAGGTGAGGGTCCTTGGGGGGATCACCTTATCTCCTCTGTATATGAAGATCCCTCTGTCTCCTATCGACAGTTCTTCCCGCACTTCGAAGTACGGCTTGAGGGTTGCTCTTACGTTCCTTTTATCCGGCCATCCATG
This sequence comes from Lissotriton helveticus, assembly GCF_964261635.1. Lineage (NCBI taxonomy): Eukaryota > Metazoa > Chordata > Amphibia > Caudata > Salamandridae > Lissotriton > Lissotriton helveticus. Next base: position 368,568,932 of record NC_136073.1, on the reverse strand, counting down.
TGCGGTGTACCCCTTCACTTCCTTTATGTCAGTGTCTTCTTCATAGGACTCTGTCCATTCTTGTAGACTGATCAGTTTCTCTTGGTCCTCTATTAGAGCTACCAAATCCCCACTGCCGGTAGGGTCATCCTCTCCTGGCTCCATGGCGGCTGCCCTGCTCAGATAGTCCGCCACTCGGTTCCGGCTCCCAGGAATGTACTCGACATCATATCTGAACTCGAGCAATTTTAGAGACATCTTGGATATCCGAGGGGTGGCACTGGCATGTCCACTCGACGTCAGCACCTTCACCAACGGCTTGTGGTCTGTTCTGAGTAGGAAGCGTGTTCCCCACAGAAATTGCCGGAATCTCATCATGGCCCATACGACCGCCAGCATTTCTTTCTCGATCACACTGTATTTGCTCTCTGTATCTGTCAGTGCTCTGGATGCAAAGCTGATGGTCTCCATCTCCCCTCTGCCTCTGTCTTGCATGAGTACAGCACCCAAACCTTTGTCACTGGCATCTGTCGTCAATATAGTGGTGCCTTGTGGGTCATACCCCTTGAGGGGAACGGCTCCGGTAACATCCCTTTTGATCAATTCGAACTCTGCTTGGGCTTCCGGTGTCCATTGGAACACTGTGCTGTCTCTGGTCAACATCCTCAAATTGTGGGTCTTGGAAGCGAAGTGTACCACAAACTTGCTGTAGTACTCCGCCATCCCCAGGAACGACCTGACCTCTTCCTTGTTCCTGGGCGGCGGTGCTTCAGCGATGGCTTTGACGTTTTCCGATTTGGGGGTAACGCCCTGTCGTCCGATCTCGTGACCTAGGTACGTCACCGACTTCAGTCCCAACCTACACTTCGACCACTCCGCTGTGAGACCTTTGCTCTCAAGTGTTTTCAGCACCTTACCCAGCTTCTGGTCATGATCTTGCTGGTCTCGCCCCATCACCAAGATGTCATCCTGGAAATACTGGACGTCCTTGCAGTCTCTGAACAGTTGGTGCATCATTTTCTGGAAAACAGCGGCTGCTGAGGCCAGCCCGAAGGGCATCCGACAGAATTGGTAACACCCAAACGGGGTGATGAAGGATGTGAGCCGTTTACTGTCCGGGTGCAGTGCAATTTGGTGATAGGCCGAGGTCAAGTCGATAGTGGAGTACCACTGCACCCCCTTGGTCTTGGTCAACATTTCCTCGATTCTGGGGAGGGGACATTTTTCCACCACGATATTCTTATTCAGTTCTCTCAGGTCCACGCAGAGCCGGACCTTCCCATTTGGCTTCATTACGACCACCAGGGGCGCCAACCATTCAGCACATATTATCGGCTCAATTATTCCTTTCTTTTCTAACTCTTGGAGTTCAGTTTGTACTGCTTCTCTCACCGCAATCGGCACATTCCTCACCTTGTGGGCTACCGGAGTGGCCCCTTCCTTAAGCACAATCCTGTGTTGGAAGTTTTCCATCCGTCCCACTGTGCCACCAAATACCTTCGGGTAGTTCTCTTTCCATTTGTTCATGTTCGGCCATTCCTCTTGCTCAGTCAGTAAAATCTGCTCTTTCCCTCCTGGATCCAGTTTAATTCCTAAGTCCCCTTGGTCTAGCCATCCGAGGACCGAGGGTCCCTTTTCTGCAATGTACAATTTGCACCATGCTGACCGGCCCCTGAATTCGAACAGTAGGCGGCGGAACCCCAACATGGGAATGCGATCCCCATTGTAGGTGACCGGTCTGATGTCCAGCTTTTCCAACTCCGGTCCCAACCTGGGTCTGAATGTTTCTTCCCATACTGCCTGTTGGATGATGGTGAAGGGGGATCCTGTGTCCGCCACCACAGTGATGGCGACTCCTCCCATTGACATGTCCAGGATGGGTTTTGTGGATTTCCTCCCTTCTATGCTCATCACTTGGTCGTATATGCACAGGACCGTGATCACCTCTTCTTCGGCTACTTCTTCTAGATCTTCTTCACCTTGCTCAACACATTTCACTGTTTCCTTCGAATGTTTCTTCCTACATACCTTTTCATAGTGGCCTAGGATACCGCAGTGTAGGCACTTGGCTCTGAACGCAGGACATCTTCTGTCACGGGCATCATGTGACCAACTGCCGCATCTGTAGCACGATTTCTTGCTGTCGCTCCCTGGTTGCTTCCCTTGCCACCTGCTAGTACCTCTGGCTGCTGAGTCTTTTCCTCTTTGGTCCTTACGGTGGTCTCCTTCTTGTATTCTGTTCACCATTGTCGGGGTGCCCACGTCTTTCTTGGTTGCTGCCGCACACCTCCTAGCAAGCTCGGCCCTCTTTACTATGACCATAACTTCTTTGAGCGTGGTGTCGCCGCTCGCCCACAGCTTGTCTTGGACCTGTGTACTCGTAGTGTGCATCACGATCTGGTCTTTTATAAATTCATCCTCCCACAGTGCATATTTACACGGGGCCGCTAGTTTCCTCAACGCTCCTACATACTCCTCTATGGTTTCTCCGGCCCGTTGTTTCCTTTGCTGGAAGTTGAACCTATCCACAGACACACATATGGTGGGGCGGTACCTCTCATCCAGGTCTTCTACTGCATGGGCATAGACATCCGTATCCGTGTCCTCTCTCTTCTTGGGCACCAGACTCTTGTAAATCCTGAGACCCTCCGGTCCCAGGTTCAGCAGCAAGATGCGTTTCTTCCTTTGGGGGGTGAACTTCTCTTCATTTTCGTCCTCCAGGACCCCTATGAAATTATCAATATATTCCTTCCAATCCTCCCACTTCATCAGGGGTTCACCAGGTTTTGGTAGGAATTGCACCGGTGCAATTGCATAGCCTGCCGGCGTGCTCATCTTCACCTCCTTGCTCTCTGTCGCTTTGACGGCCTTGCTGGTGGGGCTCCCTGGGGTGCTGTCTTTTACTTCTGTATCAGCGTCCTCCTGGGGACTCCTAGTGCCAGTCCCCCCTCCTTCTTCCTTGGCAGCCAGCGCTGTTCTTACCTTCCACGGTGTTCTTGGAAGGTAGTTGCGGTGATCGGTGTTCTGTGGTTTGCAGCGCAGCCACTCTGGCCACTGCGCCGCCCCTCTGGTTGCTGTGGCACTGCCACGCTCCTCTGCCTGTGTTCCTTGGTGGGTTCTGCTTTGACCCCTTGTGCTCTCCACTCACTGGCCCAGTGGCGCCGCTCTGTGCTGTGTCCCCCTTTGGCCTGGGGTCGCCTGCTTGGCTGCAGTCCACGTGGAGGTTCGATTTTTTTTTCCGTTTTTTTTTTTTTTCTGTAGGGTGCCAGTGGGTGCCTCCCGTCCTCGTCGCCACTGTAAAGTTGCTATCTTATAAATGATGGCACTGGGCTTGGTTATTTATTAAAGATCTTTATTTGCTATTGTAAATCACAGAGGAGCGCCGGCCGGCGCTTCCGATCACTCTGGCCCTTCGCGCGCTCTGCCTATGCTGCGCGCGCAGCTTCTTTCTTCCCCCGTCGCACGTCACGCCTACGTGACGTGCAACAACTAGAATGCGGATGCTACAAGTTCCAACAAAAATTAAAACGTTCGACTGAACACACTTGCTGAATTAAAATAAGCTGAACCGAACGCTTGCTGTATTAAAGTTACAACAGTCTTTCCATGGTAATATGTAGATAAAGTTGATTACTGCTTTTTCACACACAAGTGAAATTGATCAAGTCTCACACAATTTAATGCAGAATTACACCCTGGGTTTGCAGGCCGTCCGATTGCACAGGACACTGGTGGGACTTACCAGGGTGGATGTCTTGTATTCTGCTTCAAACTCTCTTTAATTTTAAAAAGTTCTTTCAACACAAAGGTTCAATTATCTTGAACAGTTCCTTTATACTTGCTTTTGTTTTATGTTGAGGGTTCTTTACTTCTTTTTCCCGTTTTCTGTGCCTTGTAAATATGCTCCAAAACGTCTCAAAGTCGCCAAAAATGTTGTAAATAGGAGCTGGAGCCTGGTATCATGTAGGTTACTTTATTCAAGTCTTCAGGATGTTAAGTCAAGTTACAAAGAAGACCCACCAGGAGTGACTAGCTTGCCACTCAGCCTGCCTGGTTCCAACTGCCAGTTGTCACCAGGCTAAGCCACAAACACTCCATGATGTCACCCAAGGTTCTAGTGGTGACATCATGTGAGTGTCCATGAAACCCCAGAGGTAGAAAGAAGACAGGTTAAATATAACAGATATGTTATAAAATCGCGGGGGATGGGGGAATTCGCACAATTTCCACGTAAGTGAAATTTCAGCAACATTGCGTGACAAGTTTTGATGTGAGGGCACATTTTACACTTACAAAGATAATGAAAAAAACAAAAGAACTGCAAACAACAGCCGCGTATGTTCTGTTATGCTTGTGCATTTGTGTCAATTGTTTACCATAAATAGCACGTATTTATGCAAGGTAGTGTAATTATCAAAAATGTACCTTAAAGCATAACTCGAAATTTACTTGAATTGAGCCAGTGTACCTACATTTCAAAATAGTTGCTGAAACGTCTTGTGCACATTAGGCCCTATGCTTCTGCTTATATCAAAATCGGATTTAAGAAAGCAGTGGAGACACATCGTAAATTCCTTGAGTGCTGTGCTCTTTTTTACATCCCTTTTTTTTTACTGGACTATAAATAAGGGTGTTAAAAGAAATCAGAGAATGAATGTAAAATTAACCTGAATGCTACCCGAGGAGTTCTAAAGGGAGATGTACATCTGTAAAATGCATAATACAATGCTTGTGTCAATGGCATGACCTATCAAGATAGGTGAGCACACTTTTATAAAAACCTTTTTATTAAATTTCATGGTTATGCTACATAAATGTAAGGAATGCTCTATAACCGGGAATGCCCCAAGAAGCAACCAATGATGGGGAAAACTGCCCTTCTCTTGCTGCACAGGTTTTGTCTGATATATTCAAATATCAAGGGTATCATAGCCAGAAACCAGTGTCCTCAAAGGTCAAAGAGGCAGGCAAACACAGTATACATTGAGTACATTGTACAACATGTATAACATGTTACATCTTTCCGTTGATTTGAAGAGGCTTGCATTGATGGCAATTCTTTTTCAGCACTTCAATAGTGATGGCATTTTTCTGGTTCTTATAGAACCCCAAATCGATGCTATTTGAACAGTGGATCAAAACCCGATAAGATCAAGGAACATTCGCTTTCATGTGTATTGGCTCGAAAAATCCCTGATTCAGCAACCACAATGCACTCGAGCCTATCGCTAGAAAAAACAAGAAACAGAAACCCATCACAATAAATCCAAATTACAAAGCACAGGTAGTCTTCCATACTTTACATATCCCTTTGTTTTGAAGACCATTTCAAGAGATTAGTGTTTCAGTGGTGGACATGCACAGTACGTGCACCTCCTCACCGATATCAACGTTTTTAACTCACTCCCTGATTAAAACAAACAAACAGCTAGAGCTGTCTATTGGTGAAGAGTATTTCTTCAACACCAATTTCGCGAGTTTAAATTCAGTCTGGCCAAAATACCGCTCCTGCGTCCGCCTACTGAGCAGGAGAATGTTTATCTCAAGACACTATCACATCTTTCTCCACTTCTGCAATACCACCTGTGTCCACAACAGAGGCTGCAAACTCTACCCCTTTGATATCTCAGGTCTGAGGCCTTTACATCAGACTTCTGATGTCTTCACTCTGGAGGGAAAGAAGGTAGTAAGTGGTACAGCCCTCAAGAGCTTTGTGTAACCTACCTCCAATTCTTATGCAAGGTTGTAAAGGTTATTCCAAAGCACCAAGTTATGGTATGCACTGTCAACCTAAATTATTTCTGTTTTGCCAGTGTAAAGTTACTTTAGCCCATTGTAGGATGATTCCTAATTGACCGCTACAGCGGGTCGGAGCAACCACAAATCAGAAATATGGATCGACAAACAGATGAGTTAGCCCGGTGAATACAACAGGATTCTTTTATTTACTAAAACACATACAATACTTGCACACCACCCTTATAAGAGATACGATTACCTTCAATATAACACAGGCTGTCTTCAGAATTGCTTGGCCGGTATAGTTTGACTTTGTGGTTTCAATAAAAGCCCTGGATTGATTTTCTTCACTGACGTCCAAGTGATAGTCTTAAGAAGTGCCCGTAATTAGTTTGTGACCTCAGCTCCTCTGTCTGTCAAAAGTTTGTGAAGATTTTATCAGTTCAAACAATTGGGCATTGCCAAGGGACCTTTTGAAAAGTTAATTGAAAACAATTGCCTACCAGTTCTACGTACCAATAAGAAAATAAGCAGGAGGACAGTTGTTAGATGCCAGAACTACAGTTGACGACTTTTTTGCTCTAATTGCTCGATACAAACTATTGGCTCCATTTGTGACTCCAGTAGTTTTGTAGATAATACATTTATGTTAATTGTGTAGCATTTCTTGTCTTTGAAAACTTTTCATTCTCTTTTAAACTGTTTTGAAATGTATATATTTTTGGAGCAACCCTCAAAATGCCTTTCTGGTTTAGGGTTAGATTCACTAATCCTACTAAACATAGAGCCAACATCTCTTAGAGAGGCCTTGAGTAATCTCTATTAATAGCCGAGTCCAGGTGCTTTGAATTATATGTTATTTTTTATTCTTCTTTTAGCGTATACTACCCGTAAAGATGTTTTCAGAAGCTTGATTACATCATTTTAAGCCACTCCTTTTTCTCCCGTCACCCCCGCCACCAGGCCACACACTGCTTCGCGAGAGTCCCTACCAGAGAGTGTGAGTATATTGAACGACTGTATTGCCAAGACTTATATAAACCAATTTCACTGCATTTAGCTCAATATTCAATTGAGGCAGTCACACATATACTAATTTAAAGGAGGTGGTTAGTTATATCACCAAAAGCACAATGCTGTTTTCAAAAACATTAGCTCATGATTACCACACCTAGGGCTGCAAAATATAGCATCCAAAATGACTTTCTTCCATTTCTATTGGAGTTTTTCAAGAATATAGTGAAGCTAAGAAAATGTTACCGAAATTATATGCAAGTTATTCATCATGTAGGGGTAAATTCCAACAGCATGATCAGCCCAAAGCCATTAAATAGTGTTTGAAATGCGGCTGCAATTACAGCTTGCCCTGCAAGTATCCAATGTATATTTAATTTCAATTTCAGAAGATGCTTTGATCTGCAAACTGTTATTTTTATCAGGTCTAGAGATTAAAGAGAAAGTATTTCGCAAATTAGAACGTGTGCTGCTTTTCTGTGTCTAGGGATGTTCCCTGATGGATGAAGGCGCTTTTAAGCAGTAAACCTTTCTTTGAAAATTAGGCTCAGCTATTGATCAGCACAAATGATGGCGTGGATCCGAGTTAGGAGGTTATCTTCAAGCGGCAAACCCCAGCGTGTTCTGGTCACAGAGAATAGTAACGGTGCTTATCCAGCTGGGCTTTGGGTGGGATGAAAAATGTGTGGGAGGTGTCTCTAAAAAGGGCCCCTAAACTAAATTGATCCACCAAACGTGACACCCAACCAGTATTTTGGTTTAGGTAATTGCATCCAGATATATAATGCAACGACTGACATACACTTGATACCTTTGTCGATGGCTGTTAGCTGTTTAAGATAAATGAGCAGTAACAATGATTTTGTTTTAAATATTTAATATTAAAAATGTTTTAATCCTGAAATTGTGAGACTATGAATTACGGAGGCCTGAGCAAGAGGTAGCGGTCTTCATAGTGTCTCAATCACTCCTGCTATGTTCACTCTATGTTAGACATGGACGCTCTTTTTCTGTCCAAATCAGGTTCATCTGCAATCTTACACCTCATCTCTTTCCTCTTTGTGGAGAAGTGTGGCTCAATGGTTAGAGCGGCAGACCCTGATGCAGAAGTCTAGCCCAGGACCAGGGTTCAATTCCCCACCTCGGCAGGTCTTGGGCTCAAAATGACCAGGGTTCAATTCCCCACCTCGGCAGGTCTTGGGCTCAAAATTCCATGGACCTGATAATTCTCACCTCGGTGCCTATTCCAATCATGGAGTCCCACTCTGCAACTCTGGGCAATAGCTTGCTTAATCTCCACAACGGCCCCCACAACGCTAAGGATGCCTGGCCTCCACATTGGGGGTGCCCAAAAGTGGCCACCTCACAGGGAAAGCCAGAATGGTATCCACAGTGGTATTCGTACAAGCGCCTTGAGACCCTTGCAGGTGAGTAGTGCGCTATACAAGTATCAATTTACATTTTAATTTTTTTTTCCTCTTTAGCCCCCTTTTTTAACTCTCTCCTGGATGAACTTCTCTTATCTCCTTCACTTCACCTTCCCCAAAAAAACAACGTACCCACTCACCACTTGTCAATATTTTGCCAACTGAATACCTCCTTCACACACATTTGCACAGAATCACATTTGCACCTTGAATATGTAACTATTGCTCTGTGCTCTTTGCAGAGATGCCAAGGATTGGATGGGCATGTATTCTGAACACCTTTCTGACCCCCTGACAGGCACTGTGAGATACTGTAACTGGCTTCAGTCTCAGCTCCAGAGCTCTCAACCGTGGCCTTTTATAAACACCTGAGCATGACTCAGTTCACGGCATGCACTATGAAAGAGTAACATGCTAAAATGCGGAAATGCAACATCCTGGAAGTAGCTGACACTCTTAGAGAATGCAAGATTAAGTAAAATGTGAAATATAAACAGAAACCAAATCACTGACATGGATTCCCTTAACATTTTCACATTCATTGTTCAAAAATAGACGGACTTGGAACAGAAACCAGCCTAAGCCTAGGCAATTCAGCTCAACTGGGGGTGGGGGGAGGGGTATGCTACTGAGAAAGGAGCGGTTCACCTGTCACTCGTGCACGTGCCACCAGGCATGGCAAGGTTGCACTGTGTCCCTGCATAGATCACGTGCAGAGCCCTCAGTGTATGCATTGTGCTTTGGGCCACCTCTGGCCTGCATTTGGGAGGATCCATTGACTGCACCCGTAGGGGGGTGATTGTACTGTCTCGGAGTCATGTAGGGTACTCAGACGTTTGCTGACCCCTCATGCTCAAATAGCACACTGTAGGTTTACCACTTCTGGGGTAGTGTGCATAAAGAGCACTATTGTCTAAAAAGCAAGCCGTAACTGATAAATATCAGTTGTTCCAATCCTTTTATGCCGGGCCGGCTTTGGGGCAGTGCAGGTAGTGCCACCACACCAGGCGGCATGCTCTTGGAGTGAGGGGCGCTAAAAGCACGTGCTATAATTGGGAGCTATGGGCCAGATGTAGGTCGGTCGGTAACGGCCGAAAATACCGATTTTCGGCCGTTACCGAGCGGAATCGAACCATCGGGATGTAGGAGTCCGAAATCCATCATAATCGGTAAATTACCGAATCGGTAATTATACCGAATCGGTAAAATACCGATTCGGAAAAAACACAGAATCGGTAATTTTACCGATTCGCTAACATACAGAATCGGTAAATATACCGAATCGGTAATTCTACCGAATCGGTAAAGTTACCGATTCGGTAAAATGCCGATTCTGTAAATAAGAAGTGTGAAAAATGAAGAGTGAGATGTAGGTAAGCTCAGAAATACCGAATTTGCCTCAAAATCGGTATTTAAGAGTCTGTATTTACCATGGATTGGAATCAGGTGGTAACCAGGTGCAACCTATAAAAATGGACCCAAAATGCAATTCTTCTTGCACTATGGCGGCATTTTATGTCATTGCAAGATGGCTACGGCTACAGGAGGAAGGAGAGAGGGAATGGCAGAGAGAGGAGCAGGTCTACAGGCAGAGGGTGACCCTGTGCATGCTCACAGAAGCAGAGATCCTACAGAGATACAGGCTGGACTCAGACAGCATTTTGGACCTTATCAGGGACCTCCAACCACTGTTGGACCACCCCACCCCAAGGGCACACGCAATCCCAACACAAGTGCAGGTGCTATGCAGCCTACACCTGCTTGCGTCTGGCAGCTATCAAAGTGTAGTTGCTGTGGCAGGAGGGGTGTCCCAGAGCAGCCTGTCAAGGTTTTTCCACAAATTCCTTGACGCCATGATACAGAGGATGGACCAATACATTTCCTTCCCTGCAACCCATGCGGAACTGGTACAAACTAAAGCAGACTTTTACCAGATGGCAAGATTCCCCCACATCATTGGCTGCATTGATGGCACGCACATTCCGATTTGTCCCCCTGCTGACACAGAATACATATACCGTAATCGGAAGTCAACGCACACCATAAATGTGCAGGTGATTTGTAATGCTAAGTGCGTCATCACAGACCTGGTTGCAAAATTCCCAGGGAGTGCCCACGACTCCTACATCTTCCAAAGCAGCGGCATCCATGCACGGCTGACGGCAGGGGAATTTGGTGAAAGGATACCTCCTAGGTGAGACACATTGTCAGACCCCCAAAACAAAAATAGCAGTGTGAAGTACATGTATGCATGTGAGTAATGTTACCCCTTTTTCTTCTAGGCGACAGTGCATATGCCCTCCGCTCATTCATACTCACCCCCTACCTCAACCCCTCAACACCCAGCCAAAGGAGGTATAACCGGGCCCACAAAAGCACAAGGAATGTGGTAGAACGGACATTTGGCATCTGGAAAAGCAGGTTCAGATGCTTGCACAAGAGTGGAGGTGTGTATCAAAAGGAGGGAGATTAGAGAAGGAGATCAATCGATCAACGGACACAGTTGGCCACCCACGGGGTGGGTGGAAGGTCCAGTTGCAGCTTGTGTCCGTGTTTTGCACTAAGGAAACAAAAGAGGTCGCTGTACTGTTCCTATGGGAAATGGGGGAAGTGTCTAGCTGGCATGACCACGGATGTTAGAGTAACATCCTGGGGCATCCATTTTGTTGGATATAATGGCCTCACACACCCCGAAGGATGTCATGCTTCATCATCGGCAGTTGCTCCTCGTCGGGGAGGCGGTGCAATCCCCGACGGGCTCACCTCAAAGAGGGGCTCTTTGGCGGAGATCTTTTTCCAACTGCCTTATGGTGAGGTGGGGGTGTGTGGACCGGGCTAGGTGTGGTGGTGTGTGGGGTATTAAAATGTAGCAAGGGGTACCGGAATTCAATTTATTCTGGGGGTCCCCTGGCTGCAGTTAAAAAGAGGGGTTAGGCTCACTCCGAGTCAACAAGTTAGGTCAGCTCGAGCTCGGCGGTGAAGGGTAGGTCGAACTGCGCGGACACAGGAGGAACGAGCTTTAACCTTGGGCTCTCCCTGATGTCTAACCCCGCCGACGCCTCATGTGGCATGTAGTCCTCAACCCTTAGGCATAGGAGTACCCACAGAGGTAAACATAAGACATACATGACACTAGCATGTTTTGACACTGCACATTTACACGGTCCTGATGAATCGCGGGTGACTATACCCATAGCGTGAAACATGTCGACCTTCATCACCTTTAGCCTCATCTAGGGTCACCTGACCTAACTTGTTGACTCGGAGTGAGCCTAACCCCTCTTTTTAACTGCAGCCAGGGGACCCCCAGAATAAATTGAATTCCGGTACCCCTTGCTACATTTTAATACCCCACACACCACCACACCTAGCCCGGTCCACACACCCCCACCTCACCATAAGGCAGTTGGAAAAAGATCTCCGCCAAAGAGCCCCTCTTTGAGGTGAGCCCGTCGGGGATTGCACCGCCTCCCCGACGAGGAGCAACTGCCGATGATGAAGCATGACATCCTTCGGGGTGTGTGAGGCCATTATATCCAACAAAATGGATGCCCCAGGATGTTACTCTAACATCCGTGGTCATGCCAGCTAGACACTTCCCCCATTTCCCATAGGAACAGTACAGCGACCTCTTTTGTTTCACAAGAGTGGAGGTGCAAGGCAGTATACCCCCATCACCTGCTTCAAGATAATTGCTGTCTGTGCAATGTTGCACAACCTTGCGGTCAAGAAGGGCACTGAGGTAGAGTTGTCAGACTACGAGGACCATGACGACGACATTGCTGTGCCACAAACCCAAACTGCTGGAGTGTCAACACCAAGTGATGGCAGATACAGACGGGAGGAAATAACAGACAACTATTTCTGAGTGAGTACAGATGAACAGACAGGTTATGGATGTGAAAAAACAATTTTTTTTAATGTTGGAAGAACGTTCAAGCACTGATGTGCAACAAGTGAAAATATGAAATTGTATGTGGGGACTGGAAATGCCCCGGGTTGCCTCACCCACACTGGCAGAGTCATTTTCTGAAGCGCTTCACAGTGCCACTGGGATGCTGATCACCCCCTTCAGCATGGCCTGTCGCCTCTGCGGAGCGCCTGCTGCTCCTGCGCGGCTCTGACACAGCGCTAGCCGGGCTGCTGCGGCTGCTGCTGTCCCCAGCCTCGGCCACGTCCAGGGCAGGATTGACCACTGTGTTAGATATGATGAGGGCCTCCATGACACTGGTGATCCTGGCCATGCCCCTGGTCACCTCCGCAGTGTTTTGTGTCAGGCTCTCTTGCAAATTTACCCCTCGGCAACATAGCTGGGACGTTGCGGCGGCAAGCCGGTTAATTCCCCTGTTTTGGACACGGGCATCCCTGCGCCTTGTGTGCTCAGTATGTTCCATCTTGGCACAAAGCTGTGTGATGGCGGTTGTCATGCGTCCCATTCCTGTGGCAATGTCTCTGCTTGTTTGTGCCACCTCCTTGTTGCTTGCCACCAACTCACCAAAGCCCTTTGCCATTTCTACCATTTGCAGGTTGTGTGCACGCAATTGGCGGTGGCATGCCAGGAGGGATTTTGCCTGCAGGCGCTGGATTCGCACCATGCTCCCCTCAAGGCCTTGGAACACTGTGCCCTCTCCTGATGGACATGCACTGCTGGGAGTGCGTGGGCGGTGGCGATTGGTGCTGGCCTGCTGGGTGGGCTGCTGTGCTACAGGTGTCGCTGGTGTGGGTGCTGGTGCCTGACCCGCAGCTCCCTCCATGATTGTCATTGGGGCCACAATACTCCTCCTGGCTGGTGATGTGGCAGGTGCTGGCTGGGACCGTGAGGGGGAGTTCTCAGGTGAGAACACCAATGGGGGGGATTGTGATAGTTGGGGGGAGTGGGGAAATACGAGGGCATGTACAGGGTCGTCCTCATTGACCATGGCACTGCTGTCCTCCTCCTCCTGCGAGGCATCCATGGTGCTTGGCCCTGCCACCACACTCTGCGCCGTCGCTGGAGCTGTCTCTTGTGCAGCTGATGCTCCACTGCCTGCACTGCCTGATGTTGCCCCTAGGTATAAAGAAGCATTTGTGAACTGAGTGCAAATGTCTTACAGTCATTACAATAAAAGCATTGCACATGTCACTTTCATTACTCTGATTCTTTTTTCAAGTGCCTTGCAAATTAATGTGCACTGACAAATGTTCCTACATTAGCTGACTACATTTCCCATTATGCATTGCTCATGTATGGTGCTAGCAGTACTGGACTGGGGTTTGACTGTACATTGAGGCTATAGGGGAGGTGTCTGGTTGGGTGTGTCATGCTGCGCATGCTTCTTACCTTTTGCTGTAGCTCTGGCTGAGCTGTCCATGTCCCCTACTCCCACCACACTCTCCGTCTCGATGGTCGTGGCCACCAGTTCCTCCAGGTAAGTCAGGGGGGGCGCGGGGTTCCTGCCTCCACCGGTCAGACCTGCCTGCTTGTGGAGCTCTGATAATTTCCTCTTGGTGAGGCTCCGGATGTCATAAAACCTCTTCTTGAGGTTCTCCAGGCTCCTGGGGGTCACACCAACAGCACTGACCCTCTCACTTATGGCACTCCACAGTTTCCTCTTGGTAGACTCTGGGACTGTGAGGGACAGCCTCCCATAGAGCTGCCTGTGGACCCTCGCCACCTCCTCCACCAGTACTTGCAGCTCCATGCTGCTAAACTTCACTTTGCGCTTCCTCTCAGCCTTCTGGCTCTCTGAGCTGCTTGCCATTTCCACTGTCTGCAAAATCAGCTACCACTCTCTCTGCTGCTCTCCGCTGCTCCCTCTCACTGCTCAGCTCTGGCTGCCTCTCCAGAAAGTTCTGATGAGTTGCACCTGCCTGGGTAGCCACTCCCTGGTAGGGTGGGGGAGGGTGCTTCCACCTCATTGGCTGTTTTAATTGGTTTCACTTTTACTTGCTTGCCGATTCCGTATTTACCGATTCGGTATTTGCCGATTCCGTATTTGCCGAATCGGTAAATACTGATTCGTTTTTTCCAATGCATTCCTATGGCCCTTTTGGCCCATAGGCTTGTATTGTCATTACCGATTCGGTATCTACCGAACCGGTAATTAGTGATTCGGTAAGTATCGAAACACGCTACCGATTTTTACCGAATCGGTATTTTACAGATTTTTTTTCTCTACATCTCATTTTCCGATTTCAGAATACCGATTCGGTAAAAATCGGTATTTTAAAATCGGTAAATGACTTTTACCTACATCGGGCCCATAGTCCCTGCACGGTGCACACTTTTGCGTTCACCTAGCCTTTCCCTTACACACAGAGGCCGTGCGAATGTGCTCACGCCGCTATACATACCAGGAGAAAGATGATGGCAGCTTTCAGCTGCTCAGGATTTACAAAGACAGGCTCTTCAAAGTTTAGCTTTCTCCTGGTGGGCCCCCCACCTCTCAGTGCCTTGAGACCCCCTCGGGTGAGTAGCCACGCTTTACAAACCCCTGATGGATTGATAGAAACACAAGGACTCACATGGGGGGGAGCAACGTGAAGGGTGCAGGTGGGGAATGAAGCATAACATGGGTAAAGCAGAGGGAGGGTGGGGGGCAGAAGCAACCCAGAAGACACAGGTGGGCGTAAGTACAGTAGCTTTAAATGTTAAACATGATGGAAGGCACATATGTACCCTTTGCTGAGATATGTGTATTACAACAAATGGCGTACCCATTTAAGACGATTGACTGACTGACCCAAAACTTGCAGGCAAAGATGATGAAACTTAATAAAGATTTACATAATGTATTTAGCCACCCATAAGGAATGTCTTCTATTTCATGTAACTGCTTATCTATTGCAAAAAGATGAGCTGTACTCCGCTCACTGCGATATCTTAACATATATATAATGCCTCACTTAAAAAGACTGTTTTGAATGCCACCGCTAACTCACTGTTATTAGTTTGCAAGAGCAGTATTCATTTTCATTAATTAGGACTTCACATGCCATCTCAGCTTAATTAGGACTTCACATGTCAGTGCAGCTTCTCCAGTTCCCTGGTGACAGAAGAGAACTTGGGCAAGCCCCCTATGAGGCGGGCTGCCGCATTTTGTAGGACCTGAAGTTTGTTAAGCAACCCCTGTTGGGCCTTCTTCTAGAGGCCCAACAGGGGTTGCTTAACAAACTTCAGGTCCTACAAAATGCGGCAACCCGCCTCATAGGGGGCTTGCCCAAGTTCTCTTCAGTCACCAGGGAACTGGAGAAGCTGCACTGGCTTCCGGTGCGGAAGCGGATTTTGTTTAAAGCCCTTTGCATCGTCTTCAAGGCTCTGCATGGTCAGGGCCCGGTGTTCCTCCAGGAGCTCTTTCAATGGTACAGACCAGGCAGACAACTAAGGTCGGCCAGTATGGGGCTGATTAAAACAGCCTGTATCAGGAAGGTGCGCTGGGGGGGCAGAAGCTTTGTTAGGGGAGCTGCGAAGGCCTGGAATGCCCTTCCTCTTGCCCTCAAACAAAATATTAACCTGTTGACTTTCAGAATTTTTTAAAAAACATGGCTCTTTACCCTCTAGTCCGGGAGGATGAATGCCAGGGAGGTACCACTTCAGCGCCAGGACACCGGTTGGTAACAGCGCGCTTTACAAGTGTTATAAATAAATAAATAAATAAAATAAATCTCGTGACAAAATGCACTGATAATATCAGCCACGTACAAGTTGGGAATCCAAACAAGTTACAACCGTAGTCAGAATTTTCTTTTTTTTTTAAAGTAACAAAAACATTTGTGATAACTTAAACACCTAAACTCCAAAAAGTACCACGACCATATTCTCTTGCCTTTTTTTTAAGCCTGCTAGAAATTCCAAAATGAAAATAATTTTAACATCGCTAATTAACAAATAAAGAAGAGTGGGTAAAGCAGAAAATCAAACCATTGTGACTTGTACAAGTCCCTTCTACAACAACTATAGTTATCTCCAGTGCTGTAAATTGGCCGCTACTGTCCGGTACGGAGTACCAGAAGTTTTTTATTTTGAGAGAAAGAGTAGTGGCACTTCTCAAGAGAAATGCTATACTTTTAATTGGAGAGTACCAGCACTTCTCAGAAACAAACAGGTACTCTGGTACAGAGTACCGGCACTTCTATTTTTTCATTTCAATCACTGGTTATCTCCCTCCCAACTGTGCCAGAACCCAAGCCACAAAAATAAAAGTTCAGAAGAAATGCTACTTACATCATGTCTGTCGGCAGCATCCAAGCGTCTCTCAGCTGCTCCTCCCGCACACCGTGTGCCGGACCTCTCCAAACGTGGTGATTTGAAACATGACTTACTACTGGGTATTAATCTGCCAAAATAAATGTTTGCTTATCCTGGGCCTAGGGTTTACATTTCTAGGTGGATTCCACCCCACAAACTTAAAATTAGGTACACAACAGAATTTGTGAACCTGTTGCTTGTGATATTTTCTGTTACAATTTAATGTAAGAAGGCACCTATGCTTCAGGGTTGAGTAAATTATGCGTCAAGAAAAGGCAAATTATGCAGCATAATGTGGCACATTTTGTAACAGGATTACTTTGTTATTTTGAAACTTGTTAACATTGTCTGGGGTTTGGCTGCACCTCATTAGTGCCAGTTTAACACCCAATTATAGCAATGAGCAATAAAAATGTAACTAGTCAACCCACACAAAGGGCCTTCCATTGCTTGGCAACGAGTTCCACTGCATTTTTAGTAAATTTAGAACCATTTGAGCTACAAACAAAAAACGTTTTTGTTAAAAACTGCAGATTATAGGGCAGATGATGGAATGTGAGGCAAATGTGACAAATCTATAATCATGTGAAAATCGTTGCACTATCGCATAGTGGCCCACATTTTATATCACTGCATCAAAGCTCCATGTATTCCTAGGAGAAGCTGCACTGCAAGAAATAGTTGCATTACTGTGTCTGTAGTTAGCATGTGGTTGACGTGCTTACAAGCCTACATATTAAAACTGGAAATTGGGAGACTTTGTAAATAAAATTGAGGGAAAGTATTTTGCCCTTTGACCCTCAGGGAAACAGGGAGGCCGGTAAAAGAAACTATTTTGGGGGGAAAAAAACCCAGAAATCTCCCGTTAGAATCGGGTCAGTCAGAGCCTGGTAATTTCACGCTCACCCATGTACAGCGCTCTGAAGCCCTGCCCGGTGAAGGTGGTGCTATATAAAACAACAAATAAAATAAAACACTAAAAAGAGACTGCGGGAATACACAGTACAGGGAACATTCAGGAGTAGGAGGAAATAATACACGAAAGAGAGACTGCGGGAATACACAGTACAGGGAACATTCAGGAGTAGGAGGAAATAATACACAAAAGAGAGACTGCAGGAATACACAGAACAGGGAACATTCAGGAGCCGGTAGAGTTAGATCATGGGTACTCACAAACTTTCTCTTGGGGGCCAAATTTACAGTGTGGTTTGTGGCTGAGGGCCGCACCGGTGAGGGCAGGGCCAGAGGGGGAGGGGGCGGGGCTAAAGCAAACAAAAATTGTGACCATGAGGTTAAACACAGGTGCCTGCAGCAGACACCTTCCAGACCCATCATACACACATATTTCTCTCTCTCCCTCCTTCTCTCTCTCTCTCTCCCTCTCTCTCTCTCCCTCCCTCCCTCTCCTTCTGTCTCCCTCCCCCTTTCTCCCTCCCTCTCCCTCCCTCTGTGTCTCCCTCCCTCCCTCTGTGTCTCCCTCCCTCTGTGTCACCCTCCCTCCCTCCCGGTGTGTCTCCCTCTCTGTCTCCCACTCGCCCTCTGTGTCTCCCTCCCAGTCTCCCACTCTCCCTCTGTGTCTCCCTCCCAGTCTCCCACTGTCCCTCTGTGTCTCCCTCCCAGTCTCCCACTGTCCCTCTGTGTCTCCCTCCCAGTCTCCCACTGTCCCTTTGTGTCTCCCTCCCAGTCTCCCACTGTCCCTCTGTGTCTCCCTCCCAGTCTCCCACTGTCCCTCTGTGTCTCCCTCCCAGTCTCCCACTCTCCCTCTGTGTCTCCCTCCCAGACTCCCACTGTCCCTCTGTGTATCCCTCCCAGTCTCCCACTCTCCGTTTCCCTCCCTCTGTGTCTCCCTCCCTCCCTCCCTCTGTGTCTCTCTCAGTGTCTCCCTCCCTCTCTCTGTGTCTCCCTTCTCCCTCTCTCTGTGTCTCCCTCCTGCCCTCTCTCTGTGTCTCCCTTCTCCCTCCCTCTGTGTCTCCCTCCCTCACTCTGTGTCCCCCTCCCTCCCTCTGTGTCTCCCTCCCTCCCTCTGCGTCTCCCTCCCTCCCTCTCTGTGTCTCCCTTCTCCCTCCCTCTGTGTCCCCCTCCCTCCCTCTGTGTCTCCCTCCATCCCTCTGTGTCTCCCTCCCTCTGTGTCTCCCTCCTGCCCTCTCTCTGTCTCCCTTCTCCCTCCCTCTGTGGCTCCCTCCTGCCCTCTGTGTCCCCCTCCCTCCCTCTGTGTCTCCTTCCCTCCCTCCCTCCCTCTGTGTCTCCCTCCCTCCCTCTGTGTCCCCCTCCCCCCTCTGTGTCCCCCTCCCCCCCTCTGCGTCTCCCTCCTGCCCTCTCTCTGTGTCTCCCTTCTCCCTCCCTCTGTGTCTCCCTCCCTCCCTCTGTGTCCCCCTCCCTCCCTCTGTGTCTCCCTCCCTCCCTCTGTGTCTCCATCCCTCCCTCTGTGTCTCCCTCCTGCCCTCTCGCTGTCTCCCTTCTCCCTCCCTCTGTGTCTCCCTCCTGCCCTCTGTGTCTCCCTCCCTCCCTCTGTGTCTCCCTCCCTCTGTGTCTCCCTTCTCCCTCCCTCTGTGTCCCCCTCTCCCCCTCTGTCTCCCTCCCCCCCCACTGTTTCTCCCTCCTGCCATCTCTCTGTGTCTCCCTCCTGCCCTCTCTCTGTGTCTCCCTTCTGCCCCATGTGTCTCCCTTCTCCCTCCCTCTGTGTTCCCCTCCCTCCCTCTGTGTCCCCCTCCCTCCCTCTGTGTCCCCCTCCCTCCCTCTGTGTCCCCCTCCCTCTGTGTCCCCCTCCCTCTCTCTGTGTCCCCCTCCCTCTGTGTCCCCCTCCCTCTGTGTCCCCCTCCCTCCCTCTGTGTCCCCCTCCCTCCCTCTGTGTCCCCCTCCCTCCCTCTCTGTCCACTCACCTGTGTGTGTGTGTTAGCCCTCAGCCCGGGCTGAGAAAGCTTCCCCGCCGCGCACACAGCCCCACCAAGTACTTCATGGGACTTTAAAAGACTATTTACATGTTAATTAGGCTTTGTTGAATTTCACCTCTTTGGCCCCTGCAGCGCCCCTCTGACAATCACTGGAATCCCCCGGGCCCCCACAGAGCAGAGTCTGAGTCCACGCTGCTGCGGCTGTATTTGCGAACACTATTTAATTTATTTATTTTTAATCACAGGTGTCTGCAATGTCCGCGGGCCCCCCAGGTAGGCTTGCCAGGCCGCCACCGGCCCGCGGGCCGTACTATGAGTACCCCTAAGTTAGAGGGCCAAAGCACTGTGAAGGAGTTGCAAGAAGCTATGTAGCACTGTGTAAACTCCAACATAAGTAAACAAAAAAAAAGACACTGTGTGCAGTAGTGCAAAAAGGGAAACAAGTGGCCCATTGGCACTTTGCCGTAGCTGGTACTCCTGTTAAAAAAATGTACCCCTCACCCCAAAAAAGCGAAAACACAAGAGGCCCGTTAGACTGGGAGCAGCAACACGAGGGAGGTGCAGGAAAGTATGGTGGGAGAGAGGGGCGTGCAGTTGATACAGACATGCGCTGTTGGAGAGAGCATGTCAAACTGATCCTCAAGCAGATCAATGCAGCTGCCCTTGGTTTTGGTTTTCACACCCTGTTTGAGAGCATTGCATTGCGTGCAACCCACGATGAAGAAAAAAAGTAGTGCAGTTTTAAAAAACATAAGGCCGATATTGAAAGGCAGGGCCAGTCGCCAGGGTGGGAACAAAACACCCAGAAGGTGAGACAAATGTACCCAAGTCAGCAAAAAAACGATGGAATTAGTAAAGGCAGAACAAGCAACCAATGAAAAGCAGTGGGGCAGTAGTGGGTGTGTTCAAAAGCCATAGACTGAATACAGCATGCCTTGCTGAACAGCGCATGCGCGCTGCCTCTGGGCTTGACCTAAAAACCTATCTATGATACGGGCCTGTATCTGGCCCTATCATGTGTTTAGTCCCTGTTTACATTGCACATTTTACTTCACCTTCCATCCACTAAGAGTGTTTACATTTTACAGAAGTTTTGTTTCTGTAGTTTCTCATGCAACACACATCTCTTACATAGTGCATACACTGAACTGAGTCACATATAGGTGTCAGTGTGATTTCAGGGAGTTGATGCGTGTTCATGAGAGGGTACAATTGATAGTTCTGGAAATCAGGGTATAGGAAGTGTGTGTTTCTCACAGTGCCTGTCAGTGGGTCAGAGCGGTGTGCAGAGCACATGCTCATGCACTCATTGGCCTCTCTGCAGAGCAATGTTCACTTTTGTGTCAACACTAATTACTACTTTTTACGAAAGTGTGTGACGGTGGTACACAGTTTGGGAAATCTGTTCTGTGCCAAAGAAAAAGAAAAGTCTGCGCTCATAGGTGAGGAGAGAGATTGAGAGAGAGGAAGAGTGTGTGTGTGTTTTTGTGTGTGTGTATGCGGGCATGGTGAAGGGAAGGTGACGCAAAGAAGAACATGCAAAAGTACAAATAAAAAAGACTGATGATGAATGAGATGATGTGCTAGCTATGCAGAATGAAGATTTCAGAAAGATGTGGAAAGAAAAGAGTATAGGGCCCTGATTTATTGTTCAGAAAATGGGATTTACTCTGTCGCCCTGACTGAGGACCGGTTTGCAGAGTTTAGAAATGTCTGCTGACCCAGCAGACATCTCTTGAATTGTCAGGAACAATAGCCACACCACCATCACAGTTCCTATCAATGCATTGAAAATTTGACAGACAATTCCATCAAAATGATGGAGCTATATGTCAAATATTCAATATTTTTTTATGTAAAAAAAAATCCAGACGCAAGATTTTCTTTTTGTAAGTAAAAAAGGTAATGGTACCGTCATCATGGAAGATTTCGCCCATGGCGTGGGGTGATTTACAAGTTTTCACTGCCCGTTATTGCAAGGTTTTACATGGTAGTGATGGATAGTGATAACTGGCCTTTTCACCACCCACTCTAAATCGGGTAGGAGGTCATATGACCTCTTAGTCTGACATATTGACATATTAATTATTGTTATCCAATTGTTAACCTCTTATGATCATATTAATCAATTACCTTTTATTACTATTAGCCTTGTGTTAGTCATGTATTACTGATATATGAAGCTGCTTTGCTTGGTGAAACTTGCTCTGTGCTAATGTTATGAGTGATAGTTATGTGCAGCTAAAAGTAGTGGTGGATGGTTCCATAGTTGACGTGATCTGTCAGTGGTGCGGAGGTAGTCTATGGGAACGATATTCAGATGGATATGAGGGTAGAATTGCATTTCAATGGTGAACATGTCCTACATTCATACTTCGAAATTGTCATTTAATTTCAGAGGTCAGCAGCCTTAGTCTGGCTGTATTTCTTTCAGTTGATCTAATGAGTTTAATCATACTGTTGGATGCTCATGTACCCAGCAATGATTGAAAGGCACTCTCTTTTGGATTGCATGCCACTGCTTTCACTTTCTTTTTAATTTAATCTAAGGCAAATGTATACAAATGACACCATGTTTAAAGTAAAAAGCTATATAATATGTTGTCAATCAAACCAGTCAAGTTAAATTGGTTTGCATTCGAATATTTACCAACAAAGCCTTCAATGGTTGACAAACAGTTTATGTAACAGTGTCTGTTAAAAAAAAACCTTGAAAAAGTATAGCTATGTAAAGCCCTAGCCGGAATCTCTGCAGAGATGATACAGGTCTATATTTATGTTGTTACACTGTGGAATTCAATATGTCAATTTATCATACCATCACAGGTTCAACTATGTGGCCAGGGCCGGACTGGGAACTGAAACCTGCCCTGGCAAATAGCAGGGCCGGCCTGCGGGTGTGTGTGCGTGGGGGCCTGGGGGTGTGTGTGCGTGTGTGTGCTAGTGGAAAGCACCACTTCTGTCTCACGGCTCCCCTCATTTGTTACAGGGGGCGATATTGTAGCTATCCTTCAAAACAGGCCCCCCCCGTGACAAAAACGGTCCCCCAGGGGTACAAAACCGTCCCCAACTCTGGCGGCCCACTGGGGAAACACCCAGTGCCACTACGGCTAGTCCAGGCCTGCATTTGGCTATTAGTGGATACAAACGTGACCCACTGCATGGGCACTACTAAAAATCATTTAGGTTTCTCTAAATATCTGAACGGCTGCATTATGATGGGCTGCGCAGACTCAGCGCTGATATGAGCACCTGTTTTTATGTACCTGCAGTGTGTAAAGTCAATTCCAAAATCAAAATAAATAAAATAAATAGTTTGTTGAATGGTAGCTACCCTTTGTTATTACCTACCAATGGAAGTGTACCTCACCATGGCATTTGAGTGGTTTGCGCTTCCTCTTAAGGGAAGCTAAGGAAGGTGCAACTTGTCCTAGGTGACAGGTGTGGGTACATTTGCACAGATGACATAACCATGATCTCTTTGGAGTAGTGTGGGCATGTAAAAGAGCAAGAGATATAGACTTCTGTGATTTCTTGTCCAGCTTGACCCTCTGCAGTCCTATTTAGATTCAGCTTTACACATAATAATGTTACCTCTACATTGTTTGGAAGCTTCACAAACAAACTATTTGGTTCATGGATAAAGGTGGTTCACAACTTGAAGAGCCAATGTGACTTAACCAACCATGAGTGGCAATATTGTGTTGTATTACAATCTTCATATCATATATGGTGAAATATGTCAGTCTTCTCTAGAAATGCTATGGCACAATCTGCGAGGATGTATTCTTCTATACACATTGTGGTTTTCATACACACACCTTGGATATAATGCATGCACTTTATATCAATGTGCATTATGAAGGAAGACATGCAGCAAACAAAAGAGGCCCAATTCTATATCCATTGACCACCAAAAACAAACTGTGTGATGAATTAAAGTCTGTTATCTATGTCTATGCAGGGATTGCAACCGAGTAGTAGCCTCAGAGTCTTACTAATTGTTAATGTTTTAAAAAAGTGAACCATATGATAATCAAGCAATACACATCATTATACGCAATTTCACATAAGACACATTTTTGGTGCTTTTACCGATGAGTGATTGAGTAAAAACAACTAAGGAGTGGATTGCTTTCCTTCCCATCATGAATGAAGATTGAGGGGACTTTCTTTTGAATAAGAATATGTGTGTGTGTGTGTGTGTGTATATATATATATTTTATTTTTTTTGCAGAGTTTTATATAGCGCGAACAAGACCCAAACCGAATCGGGTATCAGAGCGCTTTACGTAGCACCAGTTACGTTACATGAGGACACACATTGATTTTTTTTTTTTTAAAGACCTTTATTAAGAGTAATGGCAGAGGTGATAAATACAGCTCAAGGCCTACAACCCACAGGGCCGGCCGCATCCAACATACTCGTCATCAACATTGTTTGTATGTACATAACCGTAAGGCCGACAACCCTGGGGCCCGGCGGCATATCACACAATTGTATCCGACATATCACATCCCAATTCGTGGTGATCGGCTATTAGGTCTTTTTATTTTATATTTTTTGTGTCATGAATCATAACTCGTAACTGTGGTCAAGAAGAATATTCACACTCAACTGCTAACACCCTGTTTACGTCTGTTCGTTGGGTGATGCCATTCGTAAACAGTAATGTAACCCAGAGCTAGTACTCAAGTTCAGTGCAACCCCCAGTCCCCCTTTGTGCTATGCCACCCATCCACACCCTCTAATCGTCACCCTCTTCTTCATCTGAACTCACTTCATTCTCTTCCGGTAAGGGGTCACACAACTCCCCTCTGTATACATTCCAGGCTGCCCACACTTTGTTCCATTTACGGGGGCAGGCCCTAAGCACATATACCACCCTCTCTGTGTACATTAATAAGTCCATGTTCCTACTCCACATGGACACCGTGGGTAAGTCCGCAGTGCCCCACTTTTGTGCAATGTCTCTTTTGCCCACCATTACCGCCAGAGTGGTCCATATAATTCCATATCTAGTCAGGTCGTTCGGTTCCCAAATATTTAACAGGCATTTGCGCGGTTCAGGTGTGAGGGAAATCTGAAGTGTTTGCGAGATGGTGCGCATAACCTGTCGCCAAAATTCCATTATGAGGGGGCAGTCCCAAAGCGTGTGGGACAGTGTGCCTTCTTCCCCGCAGCCGCAGAGACAGAAGGGGTGTGGCGCCCTGTGTATCTTGTGGAGCATGCACCGTGTGTAATAATGCGATGTAGGATTTTGAGTTGTACTAATCTAAATTTCGCCGAGATGCCCACTTCTTTCGGGGATGCTAGCACTTCATTCCACTCTGAGTCATCAATATCTCCCACCCACTTCTCCCGCAAGGCCAGTGTGGGGTCATTCAAATTATTGAGTAATTTCTTGTATGTGAGGGAGGTTGCACCCTGCTGCATGTAATCAGTAAGTAGTCTGTCTTCTAGCGGTGAGGAATCTGGCACTTCGGTGCCCATCGGTATTGCCTGCAATAGCGCGTGTCTGATTTGTATGTACCTGTAAGTTTCGTTTGGGCCTAGGCCATATTGTTGCTGAAGCTGGGCGAACGCGATCACAGTGTCTTTCTCCCACAAATCTCCCACCGTGGAGATACCAATACTGTCCCACTGCGCAAATCCCTTACTGTGCCTCAGGCGCCCCAGGGCTTTCGTGTCCCAGAGAGGGGTTAGTTTGGTAATTTTCCCCTTCCATCCTAGCTTCGCCTGCGCTGCGTGCCACAAACTGGTCATGTGTTTCACGGGCCCTACCAGTCGCGAGACTTGTTGTTTATTGTACAGTACGGACAGCATGCAGTCCATTCCTAGCTGCGCCCAGTCAGCTCTATATGCCGGGTCATCTCTCGGTGCGTGGATCCACTGGTTTATTATTTTTAGCTGCGCCGCCCAATATTATAATTGTATGTTCGGTAAGGCTATACCCCCCTCATACCAACTTCTGGTTAATTTAGCATGTGCAATGCGCGCCGGACCATTACTCCACAGCAGATTGGAGACCAACGCTGTGACTTGTTTAAAATACCGTGGCGCAATCGGGAATGGTGTATTTTCCAGGGCGTACAAGAATCTAGGAAGCGCCATCATTTTGTACAGGGCCGCGCGTCCAAGGAGGGTCAATTGTTGATCTGTGTTTTTAAAATTGCGCACCTCCTGAAGCACTTTTAGGGCAGATGCCCAATCTCCACTGAGAAGCACAGCCGATTTTAACGCTGTTGCTAAATCCGAAGGCAAACAAACCCGAGCTGCCGCCATCGCAGGCGTGCACCCTGGCCACGCCCCCTCGAGGCCACGCCCCCTACCGCCCTGATAAAAGGCTGCTGATTACGAGCGCGTAATCAGGTAAAGAATCTCTCCTGAGGCGGAAGCCGGGAGATCACGCTGCACCTTTTTAAAATTGTACTGTCACTTGTTGATCTGTGTTTTTAAAATTGCTCACCTCCTGAAGCACCTTTAGGGCAGATGCCCGATCTCCACTGAGAAGCACAGCCGATTTTAACGCTGTTGCTAAATCCGAAGGCAAACAAACCCGAGCTGCCGCCATCGCAGGCCACGCCCCCTCGAGGCCACGCCCCTACCCTTCTCAATAAAATGTGCATTTGCAGGAAGCGCAGCGGACGAGCGCAGCGGGAGCGCCGTTTGCGCGCCGAAGGCGCGCCTAAGGCAAGCCCGTCTGCGCCCGTCCGCGCCTGGCCCGCGCCCAGTGCCAGTCCCCCTGCCCTTCGCTCTCAAACCATCACCTGGACCAGGAACCAACTTCTTACTTTTAGACTAGGCACTTGCTCACCCATGGTCTGCTGTTGCATGTTGGACTTGGAAAAATCCTCCTTTAACTGCGCTCAGTGTAACTACTCCATTCCCATGATGCGGAAACGGGTTCCTCAAGCTCGGTTACCTGCTAAACCGTTGCCCTCGCCCAGTCTAAAGGCAGCTCTAGTAAACTGCCGCTCCCTGCCCGCGCACTCAGCAGACATATGGCTCTTGCTGGATACTCATAAATGGGACGTACTTTTCCTTACAGAAACGTGGCTTAAAGATTCCTCTAAACCAGACATATACTTGGCCATTCCCACTGGCTATCGCCTGTTGGGAGTTAATCGTGCCAACTCCAAATCTGGAGGAGGCCTTGCTGTTATTGCTAAGTCCCACTTTATTATTAATATAGATAAAATACCCAACCTGGGGCTCATTGAAGCTATGTATCTCACAATAATGGACTCTGCCTCTACAATCTTTGCTGGCATCCTGGTTTATAACCCTCCCTCCGCTTCTTCCGCATCCCTTAGCGCCCTGCTACACTCAATTGCAGATTTTTCCCTTAAACACTCGTATTTTACAGTGTTGGGAGATTTCAACCTCCACGTTGACAATCCCGCCTGCACCCAAGCCTCATCTCTGCTCGAAACTTTACAGGGCTTGACCCTGTCTCAGCTTATAGAGGGTCCGACCCATAAAGCAGGTCATACACTTGATCTTATTTTTTCGAACCACCCTGGCATTTCCTCTCTCGCCTCCGTACCTCTCACGTGGACAGACCACTTCCTCCTCCCTTTTGAACTCAGCCTCCCCTCCCTGCCTCCCCCCTACTCTATGAACAGAGAAATAGGACGCAAATGGTCCAAAGTTACCAGTGAGGCCATTAAGACCTGTTTGGACTATCATTTTAATCCTTTGGAAGACTTGGACAAGGAAACAGCGAGATTTAACTCTGCCCTCTCTTCTGCATTAGATAGTATTTCCCCCCTGGTCCCTTTGACTTCCTTCAGATCGCGCCCTTCTGCTCCCTGGTTCTCCTCCACACTGAGAGAGGAAAAGAGCAGATGTAAACAGTTGGAGCGAAAATGGCGTAAGTCCTACGACCCTATCTGCAAATCAGCCTATAAAACGGCATTAAATAAATTTCAAAAACTCAAGAGGTCCACAATGAGAGCTCACTTTTCTAAACTTATCCAACAGGCGGAGAATTCCTCAAAAACCCTTTTCACTATCGTTAAGGATTTTGTGAATCCGCCTGCCCTGAAAGCCCAATCTACTCCCACACAGGGTCTCTGCGACGGACTATCCGATTTTTTCCAGGAAAAAATCATCAAACTATCGTCTCCCTTTGAGCCCGTACCTTCTAGCCCCCAGCTGGGTCTATCAGACACCCAGCTCTGCTCTTTTAATTCCTTTGCTGAGCTGACCTCAGATTCAGCCCTGTCACTTTTAAACCAGGTGAAGACTGGATCTCCTTTAGACCCAGTTCCGGCGAAAGTGATGGTCAATCTAGCCCCTGTTTTAATCAACCCTCTCCTCGCTATATGGAACTCTTCTTTGAATCATGGCCATTTCCCTTCAGTTTGGAAACAAGCCAGGCTGCTTCCTATTCTAAAGAAACCAGATGCAGATCCTTCCCAATTTAGTAATTACCGTCCCATCTCCCTTCTACCTAAACCTGCCAAAATTCTGGAGAAAGTGGTCCAGAAACAACTGGCCCTCTATCTAGAAACTAACCAGCTGCTGCATGATTCACAGTCAGGTTTTAGATTCAGTACTGAGACTGCTTTGCTAGAGGTATCGGAGACGATTAGGGAATCGGTGGACAGAGGCGAGGAGGCCATGCTTGTCCTCCTGGACCTGTCCGCCGCATTCGATACTGTGTCTCATGATATCCTGGTGACTAGGTTGCAGCAGTTGGGGATCGGAGTCACAGCCCTGGCCTGGATCAAATCATTTCTCACAGGGAGATCTCAAAGGGTACTTCTCCGTCCTTTTGAGTCAGAAGACAAACCCCTTCTTCGCGGGGTGCCTCAGGGCTCGGCCTTGAGCCCTCTTTTGTTTAACGCGTATGTGGGCCCTCTTGCCAGGGTAGTCGAATCGTGGGGAGTCAGGGTGGTCTCTTATGCTGATGATACCCAGCTTATTTTTTCTTTTAGAGACCACTCTGACTCGCATTTTTCCAACTTTCGAAAATGCCTTGGCAACATCTGCACCTGGATGGCTTCCAATCATCTGGCCCTTAATACAGACAAGACCGAGGTGCTTTTCTTTAGTCAGAAACCAGCCCCCCAGCCAACCTGTGGTGGCCTACGGTGCTGAACCCCCCTCCCAATCCAGTAGAGTCAGCCCGTAATCCCGGCATCCTTTTCGATAACACCCTGTCTTGCAAAGCCCAGGTTAATAAAGTCACTGCAGCTTGCTTTGGCAAATTGCGCATGATCAGGAAGATCTTCCCTAACCTTCCCCATACTTCCCGGAAAACAATTGTCCATGCTCTCATTACGGCACATCTAGACTACGCCAACAGCCTATATACTGGAGCCCCCCTCTATCTCATTGACCGATTACAAATCGTTCAAAATGCGGCTGCCAGGCTTATTGGAAACATCCCTGCCCGCAACTCAGTCAAAGCATATCGGAAAGATTTACACTGGCTCCCTATCGCTCGTAGAGTTCAGTTTAAAATTCTTACCCTTCCCTTTCGAGCCATTCATGGAATTGGCCCATTCTATCTGAGCCAAAGACTCAAACTATCAAAGTCCGATAGAAACCTAAGGTCCAATAACCTACGTCTACTGGTGGTTCCCAGATTCAGGCTAGCCCGGAGCGGTGGCAGAACGTTCGGTGTGACGGCGGCTAAATTCTGGAACGACCTCCCTCTGGACCTTAGGTTTATCGAGTCTGAGCAGATCTTCAGACGTAAATTAAAAACCTGGCTGTTCACCCAACCTTGAGTAGGAGGGTTCCTGCTACACTAGGCGGGAGGGTAGGACCCGGGTTTCCTCCTCTGGTGATATTCTTGCTCTTTCAGCGACGGGACACCCCCGACGGGGGTAGCTGCGCGCTTTATAAGCTTCTCAAATAAATAAATAAATAATAATAAATGGCAGGGTCGCCCAGTGCTTCACGTCCGTTCGGAGACGTTCCAAGGGCGGCCTCAAGTTCCTGTCAAAGAAATCTGGGGCGTTATCGGTAATGTGGATGCCCAGGTACTTAAAGGAGTCCGATGTCAGTGTGAGTGGGCAATCCGGTGCTAGCACAGGTCTTGGTATCTTCAGCACATAGAGCACTGACTTTGACCAATTCAATGTATAGCCCGACGTCGTCCCGTGTGCATCACAGAGTGCTAAAAGCACTGGGACACCACTTTCGGGATTGTTTAAATAAATCAGCATGTCGTGAGCATAGAGGGACACACGGTCCTCCCAGCCTTCCGCCCACTCAATTCCCTTTAGCAACGGTGTCGTTCTGATCAATGTTGCCAACGGCTCCAATACCAAGGCGAAGAGCAAGGGGGATAGGGGGCAGCCCTGCCGCATTCCCCGTGCCAGCGGGAATGTCTGCGAGATGTGCCCGTTGGCAGTAACCTGAGCTACAGGATTAGTATAGAGGAGTCGGATCCAGGAAATGTATTTAGGGCCGAAGCCCATACGGGCTAGTACTACAAATAAATATTCCCACTCCACTAAATCAAACGCCATCTTGGCATCTAATGAAAGGATCACTGCCGCCTCTGACAAGGAACATGCTCGCGCTATCACCCCGTGGGCCCGTCTGAGATTAAGGGCCGTACTCCTATGGGGCATGAAGCCTGATTAGTCCGGGAGGATCAATAGTTGTAGGTGGGTGATCAGTCTGTTGGCCAGTAGCTTCGCCAGAATTTTTGCTTCCACGTTGAGAAGGGATATTGGGCGATATGAGGAGCACTCCGCCGGTGGTTTGCCCGGCTTTGGTATAGCCACGATCGTCGCGGTACGTTGGTCCAGCGGGAGTTCCGCCTTTGCCAGGCTCTCTACGTACATTGCTAATAAGGGCTTACTAAGGGCGTCAGACATGATTTTATACCATTCAATGGGTATCCCGTTGGGTCCCAGAGCCTTCCCAGATTGAACCGTCTGGATTGCGTGTTGAATTTCGTCTCCCGTCAGATCTGCCTCAAGCTCCTGGACAGCCTCTGGTGGAAGCGTGGGGGTGTCTATGTTATTGAGGGAAGCCATCGCTGCCTGCGCCGTGATCACCCGTTCTGGGGTATATACGTCCTGGAAATGCCATGCCAGGGTGTGTACTATATCCTCTGGGTGTGACTTTAGCTGCCCCTCTTGTGTATATAGGTGTTGTATGCCTCTATTACCCCCGCCTCTCTTGTCTAGCCACGCCAGCATTTTCCCGGCCTTGTCTCCGATATCATAGGTCCTATGTGCTGTGTTAGCTATGCTGTCTACGACCTGCGACTTGAGGTGGTCCTGATAGCGTTGCTGGCGTAGCCTTAGCGTGTGTGCAGAGTCCGTCGTGGGGTCAGTCATGGGCGCCATGTTTGCCTCGTGGAGCGCTACCTCCAGCTCCGAGAGCTCTTGACGATACGCTTGCTTGTGTCCTGAGATCGATGCTATCGCTTGCCCCCGCAGGCCCGTCTTATATGCCTCCCATAGGACCGAGGGCGAGGACACTGATGTTGTGTTTTCCGCAAAGTAGTACTTGGTCGCAGACTTAAGGTCTTTTTTGATCTTGGGGACCGTTAAATAATTGGGATATATAGGGTAAATTCTTGCACGTTTCTTTTCTTTAGTGGAGAGGGATAGCAACACAGGAGAGTGGTCAGAAATTCCTCTTGGTAGTATGTCTATGGTGTCCACGTCCCTCATACCATCCCCTAGGAACAGAAAGTAGTCTATGCGGAACAGACTATTATGAACCGGAGAGTGGTAAGTGTATTGTTTCGCTGTCGGGTGGACATGGCGCCAGGCATCTGTCAGTCCCAATGCCTCCACGAAGCCCGGGAAAGCAGAAGGGCCCTGCGCTCGCATTCTAACGGGAAACGTGTCCAACGCCGGGTCTACAATAGCGTTGAAGTCCCCTCCTATTATCGTGTCCCCTGCTGGGAGATTCAGTAGAAAGTCCCCTAGTGCAGGCAATGCTATGGAGTGGAGTGATGGCGGAACATATACAGATACGACATTTAGGAGCTTACCCTCCCATTGCCCATGAACAGCCGCAAAGCGGCCTTAATCGTCCGCCTTGTGTTGCAGAACTATAAAGGGGGAGTTTTTTTTTACCAGTATACCCGTCCCCGCGAACCTGCAGTGAACTCCACGTGCACCGCCATTTTATAACCTCGCCTATCGAGTGCACGACATGCTGTCCCCGTGAGATGTGTCTCTTGCAATAACACTATCGCGGGGCCTTGGCGTTTGATTGCTTGGAGGACCAACCCTCTCTTTATCTTGTCCCCCAGTCCCCTAACATTCCATGTTAGTAGTCGAAGGGGGGGCACCGCTACGGAGTGGGACATGTCGTCAGTGGTTGTCGGGCGGGGCTGTTGAGTCATCATGTGTGATAAGGAGCGATTATAGTTGGCGTATTGATTGCGGTGCCATGTGTTAACCGCAAATCATGGATCTGTATGTGTGGGTCGAGACATGGTGCGCTATAGTGTGTGAATCTTGTACCAAAATTAACAAAACTAGAACCAAAACTAAAACTCCCCCCTCCTCCCCCCTACCTGCTTCCCTGCTCCACGGACATAACACCGCCCGCTTCCCCAACTTCGCAGAGTGCTTAACCCCAGCCCCAACCATCTTACTTGCTCGTTGGGGTAAAGAGTTTCTCAACGGCATCTGCTCTGCCCACCCTACTCAGCTTCACCCAGTCTTAGGTCCCAGGGTCCTTATCCCGGCATTTGAAATGTTCTGTTGGCCGTCGCAGATTGATAAATCGTCAGGATTCCGGCGGATTCCCACCACCTTCCGATCCCGCTTCGGATGTCCTGCCAAGGTTCGTCGGGTCGGCCGCCCGAGCATCTGTGTGGGCTTCGATACGTCGACCTTGATGTCCCCTGTTGGAACGGCGAGGAACCTCCACTGGTCTCCATCCGTCGAGCCAGTCTTGTGCTATCTCAGGTGTGTCGAAAAACCAGGTCTTCCCGTCAGCCACAACTTGCAATTTCGCCGGAAACAGCATTGAATACAGCAGTTCCTTCGCCTTCAGAGCCCTTTTGACCTCGAAGAAAGTTTTACGGCGCCGGGCTACCTCTGCTGTGTAGTCCGGGAAGAAGGCCAGTGTTGAGTTCTGGATTTTGATGGGCGGTGATACTCTTGCTGCCTGTAATATTGCATCCCTGTCTCTAAAGTTGAACAGTCGAGCTAGGACCGGTCGTGGTGCAGCACCCGGCTTCGGTGCGCCGCCGGGTACTCTATGAGCCCTCTCCACCGAGAAGAACTGCGACAGACCTTTGGGTTGTAGTTTAGTGTTAATGAGGTCTTCAACGTAGAGGTCCATCGCCCTTTTCCCTTCTGTCTCCGGAATGCCCAGGTTTCGTACGTTGTTCCGTCGAGAACGCCCTTCCTGATCATCCAGCTTCGCTTGCAGTTGCTTGGTCACAGCCTCCATGCGTTCCATGGCTATCTGCAGTTCTGATGTGTCTTCAGCGAGCGATTTAGTGACCACTTCCACCTGTGCCACTCTTTCTGACATTTTATGGAGATCCGCACGCAGTAAGTTGACATCAGTGGAGATGGAACCCACCGTGGTCTGTACGCTGGAAAGAGTCTTCATGATATCTTCCAGTGTTACTTTCTTGCCCCGTTCAGTCTCTTGACCCTTACCCGTGGAGGTGCGCCCCTCCGCGTGCGTCTGGTTGTGCTTCTCATATGCGTATTTATCCAACTTGGCCTGCATCGACATGTTTTTGGGCCCTCTGCCTGCCATGACTCTTGACGTTACTCAGTTGCTGTATGGGGTATTCGGCACGGCAGTGTCCGCGATTATGTCGGTGGCTTCGAGGTTAGTAGCTACGTGCGAGGCAGATTACTATGTGGGGATAGCACTCCCGTTGACGTTAGTCGCGATCAAACCTGGCGAGCCTGGAGGCGGTTTTGGCCAGCCGTTGTTAAGGGCTACGTTTAGTTCTGCCCACTGGCAGGTTTCCCCTCCACTACCCAGGCGCGCCTGGAGGGCAAACTATCACACCCTCCTGGACGCTGGGCACTCTTTTACGTAAGGAGCGTTCTGTACCACTGTGTATCACCTCCCAGTCCTCGCCCCCGGATCTTCACACTGCTGCGGGTTTCTGTGTCTCTGCTTGCGATGTAGGGCCAGCTATGGCTTCATCTGACCGGTCAGCGCTCGCTGGAGTCTCTCACTGCATCCCCTCCGCGCATCTGCCACTGTGTTCACTCTGCTGGTTCCTCCAGCAACGTTCACTGGCATGCTGTTCACCCGTTCGTCACACCGCTGACGGGGGGGGGAAGGGGGTAGAAGAAGATGAGACTTGCGGCTGGTTGTGCCGTTATCCCACGTCTCCAACCTTTGCAGCCGCTTGTCCTGTTATCACCGCCTCACTTCATCAGGCCCGTCATACCGCACCTCGAGTGTTGCCCGGCTGCCCCCCCGCTTCGTGGCAACTCACTGCCTCACTGTCCTCTGTACAGCCGCTGTTGTGCTCTTGGTCCTCTCAGTCTCCCCGCAATGCCGTTCATCTCCTACCGCACATTGATGCGGCGTGTCTGCATCCTTCTCTGCCAGTGGTGTCTGCTCTGATTGCCAAATGGCGGTGCCCTCACTCCTCCGCTGGGTCACTCGATTGCTGCTGGCGACTGCCGGGGCGTCCGCACCTCACCTGCTTCCCTGGCTGTCTCGCTAGGTCGGAACAGCCTGTCCTTTGCCGGGGATTCATTTTCGAGTGCTTCCTCCTCACTGGGCTTGTCTTCCCGGGTCAATGTGCGGGGCCGGCGTCCGGGCTTCCGAAGGCTGCAACACCGCGGCGTCAGCGGGCTCAGATATGTCCCGATAAGGATCTCTGGTCTGCAAGGCACACGGCGTCCGGATCACTCCTCGGACCGTCGTAGATGCCACTACGGAAGTGTCACAGCCATCGGTCACTTTTCCGGCGATGCAGGGGAACACGGTCGCCCGTTACAGGCCTGGCTGCACTTCCGCCAGGGCTTGCTTCAAACTTTAGGCCGATGCTTCAGCAGTGTAATAGGCCTCACTTCTACGACGTATAGCTTAACCGGTTCCTGACTCCCGATTTTTATCGGGGTCGGGCCGAACGATGTCGTTTGTCCCTGGAACCCGGGATCCGCTCCTTCAGGAGGGCTTTGCACGGATAATGAATGCGGGTTGTTGAAAAGAGCTTCGATGCCTCAGAGAGCTCTTAAGCTACGCAGCCGCCATGCTTGGCTGCTAGCCACGCCCCAGACACACATTCATTTCAAACAGGGGGAGATTAAGTGATTTTCCCAGAAACACAAGAGGTGTTTGGCGTCGTTACCGAGACTCGAACCCAGATCCCCAGGTCCGAGGTCGACCGCCCTAGCCGTTATATATTACCTACTAGCGGTCGCCAATAGGTAGTTATAGTTAGGACCTAGTTACCATAAGAAAATCGCAACATTCTATTCCCAATAACTTTGGCGCCGATTGACGAATCTTCGTGAAATTTTCAAAACTTATGGAGCGATTCGGTCCACTCCTATCTTGGAAGTTTTGGGGTGATTCTGCAAACGGGGCTTGAGAAAAAAGGGGGGGTCCCAAAATGTGTTTTCTCTATGCAATTTTCCATAGGAAACTTTAGACACGGCTACAGCCCGAACTGCTGAACGGAATTACACCACATTTGGCAAAAAGGTAGCCTTTGGCTCAGAAATAGCCCTTTTTGTTAAAGGGGGTAAATCCGTTCAGTAATTTTTAAAATATTAATGGAAAAAGAAATATATATATATGGGCGGAGCCTAACCACACATCTCATCGTGAGATCTGATTGGCTCTCAGCACTTCATCCAAGAAGTGTTGGCCATCTTGGAACCAATATACATGATAGCACCTCATTAAAAAGCATTGCAGTTAATAGGAGGTTTTAAGACTTTAGTTACATTATAAATCATTTGTTGATGGTATCATACTCATTTTAGGAATTGTGGTGTGTTCTAAGGTGATTTTACCATGTGAAAAAGCCTTCTGCTGGGATATCATGAATCATGTTTGAGAGAAAATAATTTTCTCATGCTTTTCCAACAGAGGTTTGGAAGGTGACCTATAAGCTAAACTGAGCGCATATTTTCTGTAAATTCACATTATATTTCTCAGTCATGTGAGAATGAAGTCTGACATTCTCAGTAAAACATGTACATCCAACAAGGGCAGCGACTGTCAGTTGATTCCTTTGTGTTCTACTGCAGCTTCCCAGAGTGTTCTAAAGAACAACTTGAGCGCTAACAGTCCTACTTATGACAAACTAATTGCAAATCTGAAGCCATCTTGATTGGAATAAAGTAGTAACTCTTAAAATATTTAATTTAAAAAGGAACACAATGAAGGTGTTCATTTTGCCATAGAAAGTATGATTAGTGCTGCAGAAACAAAAATTAGGGCACATTTTGAGTGACTTCTCAAATCCTCTTCTATTTCATTAAAAAAGTCTGACATGTAGACTGAAACATGCAATTTCAATACCCGCAGCAGACTTCCCTGGTGAGCAGTAGCTTTACTACAGTGATCTAATATACAATTAGAGTGCTAACATTCTAAATTCATGGCAAATGTGTAACACATCTGAATGCCTTCTTGATAGAATCAAAGTAAAAAACTGAACGTATTTCCTATTGAGGAGACTGTAGTAAATAAGGAAATTAGGAAACTACCTAACAATAAGTCTCCCAAGATGGCCACCAGAGACAAAAGAGCCCAAATGTAGCCAAATATCACCCGGATGTAGACCTAGTATAGCCCAATGATAGAATGTCCCAGAGTGTTCTAAAGAACAACTAGAGCGCTAACAGTCTTACTTATGACAAAATTATGGAACACCTGAAGCCATCTTGATTGGAATAAACTGGTAACACTTAAAACATTTAATTTAAAAAGGAACACAATGAGGGGGTTCATTTTGCCATAGAAATTATGATTAGTGCTGAAGAGAGAAAAATGAGGGCACATTTTGAGTGACTTCTCAAATCCTCTTCTATTTTATTAAAAATTTTTGACATACAGACTGAAACATGCACTTTTAATACCTGCATCAGACTTCCGTGGTGAGCAGTAGCTTTACTACAGTGATCTAATCAGCAACTAGAGTGCTAACATTGAGAATTTATGGCAAATGTGTGACATATCTGAATACCTTCTTGATGGAATCAAAGTAAAAAACTGAAAGCATTTTCTACTGAGGAGACTGCAGTAAATGAGGAAATTAGGAAACGTCATAACAAATAAATCTCCCAAGATGGCCACCAGAGACAAAAGAGTCCAAATGCAGCACAAATATCACCCAGATGTAGCCCACATGTAGCCCAATGACAGAAGTGTGAAAAACACTTTTTATTTTTTGTGTTTTTGCAGTTTTATATAGTGCAGACTTGTCAGGTATTGGAGTGCTTTACATGAGCATTGGTTACATCACACAAGAACAAATTCATTTTTATTTTAGGCATGGGGAGATTAAGTGATTTGACTAGAATCACAGAATGTCGAGCTGAAGCAGAAACTCCAACCTGCTTCCCCAGTTGCAAAGTCTGCAGCTCTGGAAGTGACACCACATCCTCTCCCCTAAGTGCAACATTTAATCAAGTGGTAGACTGGATAAAAAAACATAAAGATAACAAATAATTTAAAAGTGCTTTTTCGCTATTTGAAAACTCAGAAAATATTTCCTCATTTTAGTTTTTTAGAGCACGAACCATAATTTTGATGCAAATAAGACCCTCTCATATATGTAATTTCTAAAGGAAATGCTCTAGATGTTACAGTTTTGATTACATCAAGATGACGTCAGGCATTCCACACTTTTGTAATAAATATAGAATTTTAGCAATCTAGTTGTTCATTAGGATACTGTTGAGAGGTAGAGGCCAGGGGCACAGACTCTGAAAATTGAAGGGAGGTAGAAGGGTGCAGAGGCAACACTATGACCACACTGGGCAGGCCGGAGGTGCAGTGGCAGCACAACAGATGATTGAGGGCAGTGGAAAGGGGGGCAGGGGCAACAAACCAACAATACAGGACTGGCAAGAGTGGCTGTGGCAATATAATAGACCATTGTGGGCAGACGGAAGAGACAGTGGTAGTACAGCCATACATGCCAACAGACCCGATTTAGCCAGGAAACGTCTAATTTATTATTTGATCGGTCTCCTGTCTACAATCTCCTCTTTTTCAATGTAAGTCAAAGGGGAAAATCAATACCCCAGTTTTTTTTCAAAATCTCCCTCTTACCAAGTTCAAAATGTTAGCAAGTATGGTACATTGGATCATGGAAGGCAGGAGTAATTGGGGTAGGGACATGGACTCGGATAACAGAGGACGGATGTATGCTGTTACAACGCATACTTTTACAACGCATACCTTTACAACGCATTTTTTACAACGCAACATCCATTACAACGCATTCAATTACAACGCATGCCATTACAACAAATTTTTAAAAACTACCTTTACAACGCATTCCATTACAACGCATACTACCTTTACAACGCATACCATTACAACGCATAACATTACATTGCATGCATGGTAAGTATTGGATAGTGTTGGGGTAAAAATTACTATTCTAACTCCAGGGGGGTGCAACAGTAGGGTAAGTGTTGGATAGTGTAGGGGTAAAAATTTATATTCTAACTCCAGGGGGGTGCAACAGTAGGGTAAGTGTTGGATAGTGTAGGGGTAAAAATTACTATTCTAACTCCAGGGAGTGCAACAGTAGGGTAAGTGTTGGATAGTGTAAGGGTACTATGCATTGTAATGTTATGCCTTGTAATGGTATGCGTTGTAATGACATGCGTTGTAGTGGTATGGGTTGTAGTGTCATGCGTTGTAATGGTTGCGTTGTAATGGCATGCGATGTAATGGATGTTGCGTTGTAAAAGTTTCGTTGTAAAGGTAGTGCGTTGTAAAAGTTGCGTGTTAAGGTTGTTTCCCACAGAGGACAGGAGGGACATGGAGAGGTGCATCAAACCGATCCCACAGGGCAGGCATCAGGGTTTGCAGCAGCCCAATACACCACACAGGGCATGCGGGACGGGAGTGCAGCGCAACAATCCATAGAAAGCAATAGAGAGGGGATAGGACCGTGCACATGGACAACAGAGAACAGAGGGGAAAGAGGCAATGGTAGCTAGCTGACCATAATGGAAAAACAGGAGAGAAAGCTGTAGCATAACGGACCATAAAGGGCAGGCGGGATGGATCAGGGGCATTACAATGGTACAGACAAGCCAGGAGGGAGGGAATAGGGGTCTGCACATTGAAACTGGGGGCAAGGGGGCAGGGCAGGAGCAGCAAAATGACCATGTAGGTCAGGCAGGATGGGCACTAGAAGCAAGACACACCATGGAGAGCAACATTGAGACTATAATGGCATACACACAGACCATGGAGGGAAGGTGGGAGGGGTCAGGGGCAGCTAGCTGACCACACAGGGAAGGTGGGAGGGGCCGTGGCAGCACAGAAGACCATGCATGGCAAACGGGAGGGTTGGTAGCAGCACAATGGCTATGATGGGCAAGAAGGAGGGTGCTGGGCATGCTCAAAGGACCATGGAGGATAGAAGGGAGGGTCAGGACCTAGGCACAGACAATAGAGTTCAGGGTAAGGGGCCTCACAACAGACCACGCGGGACAGGCAGGAGGAGCAGTTGCAGCACAACAGACCAGGGAGGGCAGAAGGGTGTGGCAGTAAAATGGACTATGGAGGACAGGAGGAAGAGGATAGGGGCATGGAATGTGGACAGGCAGGGTGGAGGTGACAGGGACAGGTTATAGTCATCTGACAATGCTAGGCAGGTGGGAGGGGAGTGGAAGCTCAACAGAACACTCAGAGTAGGTAGGAGTGGCAGGTCCATGAAACCTGGTGGGCAAAAAGGATGGAGCAGGGGCATGCACATAGACATCGGAGGGCAGGAAGCTAAGCACAGAGGCTAAGCTGGAGGTCAATGATGGGGCATAGAATTGGGTAATGGAGGGCAGGAAAGAGTGGCTGGTACATCATGCTAAATGGAGGGCAGAGGCAGCACATCAGACCATGCATGGCAGGAGGGAGGCGGCTAGTCCATGGATTCAGACAACATAGGATAGGGAGGAGGTGGATGGGGCAGCAAGCTAACTGTTCAGAGAAGGCGGGAAGGCCAGTGGCAGAACAACAGCCACACAGGGTTGTAATAAGGGTGCGGGGACATGGACTTGGACAGTGGATGGCTAGGAGGAGCGAAGGCAGAAGCAGCAAGCTTGGGTGGGGGCAGCACAATGCCAGGCCCTGCTTCCAGCCCCCCACCAGCCATTGTGATATGCATCTTACGTAACGTTAAAAAACCCCTAGAAATTTGCAGAAAAAAACAAAGATTACAGGGACGGTATAGTTAGACACAGATTTCACTCATACACAACCAGTGAAATTCAGCAGTTATAGTTACCTGAGCTAACTATAACTTACACCTCCGCAATGTACTGCTAATGACCTCAGACATTACATCATTCATGATAAGGTCAGTTACATCACTCATGACATCACTAATGACATCTCAAATGAGCTGTGAATGGAATGTAACTATAATCGCTAGAACTTTATTTAGGGATAGTGTGTGTATATTAACACCCCTTTTTTTTCTTTTCTTTCGTGTAAGAACCATTATAATACGCAACATGCCCAGATTAATATGGCCGATAGCCTTTCACTTTAAAGTAATGTGTAGTCCATTGTTTATGTTGATCTTTGCAATCCTAAGTATGTTTATTATGAATAAGTCATGTTGACAAACATACAGGTATGGAGGTCACGGGGCAAGATATGCTGAAATAACATTGTGTGCATATTAACACTTGTTTTCTTTTCTTTATTGTATCAATTCCTGAATTTTCACATCGTGACCAGGCCAACATGACCGCCAGCTTTTTGGATTTAAGTATTATGTAGTCCTTTGTTAATGTTGGCAACTTTAGGCATTTGTACATTGAAATAAGGATGCTACAATGACGTCTTGTATCGTTATCAAGGTTCGGACGAGCCGAAACGCGTGGATCACGTACTTTGCAGATTAAATGCTTCCAAACTACAACCTGAGTGCTGATTCCTTCCTTGTAAGAGTGAGAGGAGATTAAATACATATATATAAAATTCACTTGAAAAACCACAAGTTTCAGGGACATTATAGTTAGAAATTAGCATTTAAAAAACCTCAGAAATTCACAGAAAAAAACACAGGTTTCATGGACGTCTTAGTTGTTTGGACATTTCACTTGGACAAAACAAGAGAAATTCGGCTGTAATAGTTAGTTGTGCTAACTATAACTTGTGCCCCTGCAATGCACTGCTGATGACGTCACATATTACATCACTCATGACATGGTCAGTGTCATCACTGATGACATCTCAAATGACATCACTGATGACATCATCCACGTGATCTTCTGATGCACCTCCTCACACCCTAAAATACAGACTACCATTCTCGAAACCATAGACACACCAATACTAGTACTGCTACAATATTCTGTGCACTATGCATGCAGACCTCTAACCAACTACATACTATTGATACGCTCTTCTAAATACCCAGTTAGTACCTATGCAGTCTAGGAATCCTTCTGTCTGTCACATGCACTTCTCCATTCACCCATCCAGCGCTATCTACATTTCCTATCACTCCACCAATACCTAAGCACTCATAAATTCACTATACACTAGGTTTGTAATACTGAAAGTATTCTAATTAATAGTCATGAACTTATGGAATGGCCTAGCTACTAACACAAGTACAGCTATAATATTTTGTGCACTATCCAAGCAGACCTCTAACTAGCTGCATACTATTGATACACTCTTCTAAATACCCAGTTAGTACTCATGCAGTGAAGAAATTGTCCAGTCTATCCCATGCACTTCTTCAATCACTTATCTACCGCTATCTACTTATCCTATCACTCCACCAATACGTAAGCACTGATAAATTAAGTGTTCACTCTGTTTGCAGCACTGTCATCATTCCAGTTACTAGTGGTATTCTTATAAAATTACCTAGGCACCAACACAAGTACACATAAAATATTCTGTGCATAATCCCTACAAATCTCTAAGCAGATACATACTATTGGTCCACTCTATTATATACTGAAGTAGTACCCATGCAGCGTAGGATACTGCCTCTCAGTCACCTGCAATTCTTGCATCACCCATCCAGCACTATGTTCTTATTGTATCAGTCTGCCAATGCCTAAGCACTTATTGGGCATATTTACAAGTATCCTGTGCCACCAGTACGTCACTTTTTGTAACGTAGTGATGGCGCCAGGCACTCCTTCTTATTTACAAGGAGAGGAAAATCCACCCTGCATGGTTTTTCCTCTCCTTGTAAATACGACCCCTTCATACACAGAACTTTGAGTTGAAGTGGCGTTCCATAGGTGTTGCTGTGGGTGTTCCCACGCAACACCCATAGAACAAGACACATCTCCAGATTTATGAGAAATCGTAAATCTGGAGATGTGTGTGAATGCTGCGCCATCCTAGAGTAGGTGTAGCAAGGCGCAACAAGGAGAATTGTTTTCATTTCTCCTCATTTATTCCTCTTTCAATGCATGCTGCATTCCACAGCATACATTGAAAGAGGAAAATACATTTACTGATTGTTTTTGTGCAGGAAGGTGTCCCTTTCTGCACAAAAACAATCTCCGCACGACACAGACATCCTTGCACCATGGTGCAAGGGTGCCTGTGTCACCGCATGACGGCAGTTTGTGTAGCAGTGCAGAGGGAAGCACAGAGTTGCAACATATTCATGTGCATATGTCACATCCCTCTGCTTCGGAAGTGCAACAGTGCAGTGCAGCTAAAGAGCTTGCAGTGTCACGCTGCAGTCCTTCCTCATA
This sequence comes from Lissotriton helveticus, assembly GCF_964261635.1. Lineage (NCBI taxonomy): Eukaryota > Metazoa > Chordata > Amphibia > Caudata > Salamandridae > Lissotriton > Lissotriton helveticus. The sequence goes on along the minus strand of NC_136073.1, from coordinate 368,526,792 downwards.
AATCTTCACTTATAAATTCACCATACACTACTAATGCATTATTTCAGTCAATCATGCTGTATACATATATTCAACCAAACTTTCACACATTACCTTGCAATTATAGTTCTTTCTTTAACCAGATATGGTAGTTTTCTTCTTTTTTCTTTTGAGTTTTTTTGGGGTGTTTTTCCAAAAAATGAACAAAAAAAGAATGAATAAAACAGGAAACTTTTGGGATTACTTCTCATTCCAAAAACAAAAAACTAAAAATGAACAACGATGGTTGCATTGTGCAGCACAAACTACATCCACCGACCGCTCACTGAAGCATATAAGTTTCTTACACTTCACGCAGTGTTGCTTGAGAAAGGTGAATTCTGGCCTAATGTCCATTGCAGGTGTTCTTGAGGACGCTCCAGACGTACTTGCCACAGCAGGTGAGGGGTTCAAAGCAGCTCGCCTCATTTCCTCCCGAGCAAGATTGAGAGGATGTGTGGTCGGAGATGCTTGTACATAGAAACAGTGTCGCAAAAGTATTTTTTTTCACTGCCTCTTGACAGGACTCTGTCACAGATTTTGCAGGTCACCTTTCTCGCATTTACTTTCTTCTCTCCAGGTGGAAAAGTGAAGAATTTCTACACAACAGATTCCGGCCTCTGTGTACGTGGTGCCTCCTGCAAGAATTCTTCTTCAGAAGATACTTCCTCCTGCTGCTGCTGTCCAGATGCCATTTTGTGTGATATTTTTTGAAAAACACCCAAAAAAGAAGCAAAAAGGGTTCTTGTAGGAAAAGAGATGTCTCTCTAAAGATGCTCCAACAAGAATCTATAAAATGGGTGGAGTCCTTCAATAGTTACAGTGGGAAATGTTATGAACCAATGAACTCTTTTCTTTTTAGGTCACAAGGGATCCGCGCACTCTGCACTCACGAAGCACGCACCCGACGCGACTTCGTGAAAATATATTTAAAAATAATATAAGTTTATTAGAAGTACAAATATATTATTTTTATGAATATCTTAGATAATCTCTTGCCCTAATATGTATATTAAAGACACATACATATACATAAACAATTTTTGCGGGAGTCGCGCACCCAGCACGCCCCAGCATATATATGACGACACGTGGGACCCGTTACCGCGCAAGTGTCGCGTACGGTAATGCGCATGTGTCGTGAATGACCGGGAGCAGGATTCGCGGACTGCTCGCATCCCAATTGCGCACATCACGTAATATTAAATGTATATGATGTAACTGAAAAACACGCAGCTGTCGCACACCGTACGCGGATCCTTCACGACTTTTCTAAAATGGCGGCTAGAATCCACGCACCAACCGTGATGTGTACGCTTTGGGTGTGCGACTCTGAAAAAAATTGGAAAAAAGAGAATAATATAACTATATTAAAATAAAAAAATAATAATTAAACAATATTTCAGTTTGAATGTTTTAAAAACATTTTTTTTGCAATTCTCTGAAAAATATAAAATGTTATTTAATGAATAAAATATTTATAAATAAACAGTTAAAAAACGGTAGAAAATCAGTACAAAAAAATAGATATAACTACTATTACACTTAAAAATTTGCATTTAAAAAACCTTTGAAATTCACTGAAAAAACCATAGGTTTCAGAGACGGTATAGTTAGAAATTAGCATTTAAAAAACCTTAGAAATTCACAGAAAAAAATATTGGTTTCAGGGGTGTTATAGTTAGCTGGACATTTCACTCGTACTAAAACCATAGAAATTCCTCCTTTATAGTTAGTTCTGCTAACCTTAACTCGTGCACCCACAATCCACTGCTGATGATGTCACATATTACATCATTCATGACATGGTCAGTGACATCACTGATGACATCTCAATGACATCACTGATGACACCACTGATGACATCATCCACGTGACAATCTGATATACCTCATCATACACTAGTATAACCTTTCATCACTCACTGTAAACTACAGAGTACCATATTTGAAACCATTAACACACCAATACCAGTTACTACATACCCACTCACTGATTCCTAAGTCTACACACACAACTACCCATTCAACAACAGAATCACTTATACATGCAGTCACTAATTAATAGAACACTATCAAATGCACTTATACGCATATATAGACATTGACACATCAGCAGTCATCTTAGTCGGTTATGCAGTCATTCTACTCACTCATGAAAAAAAGTTAATCACACTTACATTTACTCACTTACACAATTATACACACAAGACCTCATCTATTCAAACACATAGTAACTCATAGTTAATATGTTAAAAAATCACCATTACAATTATACACTCATTCATATAGTCTCACATACAATGCCTTTTATTTTTTTACTTTGTTGAAGATGTACAACTAAACCATATATTCGCTCACCAACACACAAATAAATACACTCAATCACCTAAACACCTGTTTCCACATGCACTCTTAAACCTATACACCTAGTCAATCAACCATTCACACATCTGTGCATAGAGTTACACACACCCCATCCAACCACACACAAACTCAGTGTCCCATACAAATACTCTCCCAACTAATCAATAACTAATATACACACTCATGTAGTTAGTGACCAACTGATGCAGCATGTTATACAACAACAGAGACAGTGATACACACATTTACATAGTTTAGTTATAGTTTAGTTACTAATCCATGTATTAAGTGAGACACTTTTAATTACTCACTTAAACAGACAGTCAGACAGCTACTAAATCCTCCATCTAGACAGTTATATATCCACTCAATCTTCAATACAGATTGGTATATATAATACATATTCAAATTTCAAACTAACCCACCTTCACTGGATGATGTCATCGGTGAAGTCATCAGTGATTTCATTTGAGATGTCATCAGTGATGTCATCAGTGATGTCACTGACCATGTCATGAATGATGTAATATGTGACATCATCAGCAGTGCATTGCGGGTGTGCGAGTTATAGTTAGCAGAACTAACTATAATGGAGGAATTTCTATGGTTTTGTACGAGTGAAATGTCCAGCTAACTATAACACCCCTGAAACCTATGTTTTTTTCTGTGAATTCGTAAGGTTTTTTAAATGCTAATTTCTAACTATAACGTCTCTGAAACCTTTGTTTTTTCAGTGAATATATATATCTGCACTGCCAGCAACAGCATTTTACATGCTAGCAGTGCCCACCCTTCTCACCTCATTGCCAGCATCCCCTATGGGGAAATGCTGTGCATTAGAAGAATTTGCAGCAATCCATATGATTTAGAGGCTGCGCAATCAGCGAGTAGCGAAAGATTTTTACAGCGAGGCTACTCTGCACATCTTATTGAGGCAGCACGTATTAAATCTATGGTTCCCAGTAGACAGGACCTATTTAAGAAATATACTGAAGACAACATACACAGTGAGATGGCTCTGATAACAGATGGTGATTCTAAATCAAATGAACACAATACATTCAGGATCATCACTGGGTATAGTAGACAGCGCAAGGCCATATACAATATTATCAACAAGAATTGGCCCATTGTCACCAATGACCCGGTCATTGGTTCCACCTTACCAAACAGAGCAACACTAACCTTCAGTAAAGCTCCATCCCTAAGAGATCAGGTGGTAGATACCAGCTCTGAGACCCTGGAAAGGACGACATGGCTTGACAATAACAGGGGGTTCTATCGGTGCAAGACCTGTAAGTCATGCATGCACGGGGTCAATAAGAAATTCTATAGGGATGGTTTCAGCACCATTGAACATCCTATTACACAAGTACTGACGTGCAAAACTGAGTTTGCTGTATATGTCTTAGAATGTCCCTGCCCATTGAGCTATGTTGGTAGCACCAAATTGCCTGTACACAAGCGGGTGCTAGAACATTTAAGAGCGATAACCAATATTGACAACACGTACCCGGTGGCACGCCACTTTCGTGATCACCATCAAAGCAACAACAACAACTTAAAGTACTATGTTATCGACTCAGTAACGGCCAGCAGAAGGGGAGGTGACAGGGAGGCAAAGTTACGAAGACTTGAAACCCGTTACATATTACAACTGGACACGAAGGCTCCAGGAGGCCTTAATATTACAGAGGATATGTATACATGCCTACCATAAAGATGTTGCCTTTCTCATCTCTGAGGGCCATTTGAATCCATATATGTAACGTTGTTGACATACTTTTGCCATTTCATCAGTCATTGCCATCTTACTGATTTAATGTGACACTACTAGGATTGACCCCAGAGATCTTTTCAATTTATGAACACTGTTATCACTTAGCAAACGGTCTAAATAGGAGTTTTGGTACCTCGGCTGGGGATACTAAGGTATTTGACCGAAATATCAACTGTTTATACTTGGCACTGCTCTTCATTGATAATTATATCGATATTTTGGATGTCTTCAAACGTCCTACTGCTACTATTGATCAGTTATGAGAGAAAAGAATACACCTATATCTTAACACAATTATTAGCTTTGGCACTTATTTTTGATTTGTCACGTTCTATAAATCCTGGTACTAATATGGACAGCAATAGTAAACACACACTATACTTACTGCAATCAATTCAGTGAGCAACAATTTAAATGGATGGGTGCTCTAGCATGAAGTACATAATTATTGGCCCAGATTTTGTATAATTAATAAATTTGTGCTTTGACCTTCTAGGTAGATACAGTTAAGGATAAGTAACTAACCTAGAAACATTATAAGAGTTGTTGTATATAGATGTAAATGTATTTTAATAATTGCATAATTTGCACAATACCATGAGTTTACATTTGCGATTTTGCACTAATAGCGATGTTTGCACAGTACATACAATATCCATAAAACCGTGTTATCTTGATGGGATAAATGTGATATAGAATGTTTACAATGCATACTTTTGCACTTATTGCGCTGATTTGCACAGATAACATTTCAAAGCACTAATGTATTGGTCTTTTAACTTCTGGGATAATCAATTAGATGTATTTGTTTACTCACACATTGTGACATGTTCATAAGTGGTATTTTACCAACATTTTAACATGTTTGAAATTATTGTTATATATTATATGAATATGCATTACCAACAGCAGATTTTTAAGTGTGCGTATTTTTTCTATGTCCATTGTACTACATATCACGTGGTGTTAATCGAAATTAATCACTGGCACTTTAAAAAGAGCAACTGTATGAGGGACGTTGTCATGTGAGCAAGGCTCCAAGGAGCCGAAACGTCATGCGGCATACTCTGCGTTAAATAATGATATACACCTTACTTGGTCCGTGTCCTGTTGAATCTTTGGCGTCCCACCTGGCGTTGAATTGGATGTTCGGAATATATATATATATATATATCCCGGTTTACCGCATCTGGATTCAGGTCGCTTTCCAAAAACCTCGTGGACACGGACCAGTTAAGTGCAGAATTATTTATTCAGGCAGAGTAAATCGCATGACATTTCGGCTCTGTAGAGCCTTGCTCACATGACAACGTTTACAATGCAAAAGCTCATTTTTAAAGTGCAAGTGACTAATCAAAGTAACACCACGTGATTGCACATAGTCATGGAAGAAAGCTTCACTGAACGTTCCCGTCTGACCGTAAAATGCAGGCTAATGAATTTAACAATGAGAAAATAGTAGCATTGAATTAAAAGCACTCATAATTAGTCTTTGTTATATCGGTAAAATACCTAGGCCACGTGCTGTGGAATCAGTATACCTACTCGGTTGTTAAAGAAATTGTGGCTACAGATTTTCAACACATGAATTTAAATTAAATTCAGAGACATTATTAATATGCCCAATGTATACAATATTCATGTTTTTTTTTACACCAATGATTGACAACTACTTGAATAAATATAACCAGTTCAACCCAGGCTGTCACACTGAAGGATCAATGCATAATGTGCAAACTCCGCTATAAAGTGCAAATATGCAATGTAAACAAAAAAACACAGTTTAGGTATTGTGGTTATTCAGATAAAGTGCAAATGCATATATTAATGTGCAAAATCGCATGAGGTGCAAAATCGCCATTGGTACAGTTAACCTATATGTGAAAAACTCGCAATTCGTAAACATTCATTAAATATCTTGCGGATCCATAAGTGTCCCCATTGGAATAGCACAATGGAGACCTGGTATAACAGTACAGGGGTCAATTATATTACACCTACCATATGTCAATTATAAATACATAGATGTTCCCAGAGTGCTCAAATCCCTACTCTTCCAGATCCTCACACAACCTGGAAAAAGATAGGATGCTAATACTAGTATAGCTTTTTGAAGAATCTTTCCTATGACCATAACAATAGTAAAAAAAATTATATGAAATTAATTTTTTAAAAAAGGGTGTCCAGATGTAAGAAACTGTGATAATAAAATCATGTTTTACATTAATTATATAAAAAAAATCATTGAGAGTTGCAGTTGCACAATAACCTTGCGAAAGAATATATACATGTAACAGGTAACTAATTCATCCAAGACCGATATTACATGTGTTAGAAATCATTATACTGTGTCTAATCTTTACTTGTACATAGTGTAAAAGACCAAATGGTTAGAAGTTAAAATCACCATTTTAGTTAACCTAGGTCCCCTGTTGTTATGGTAGGCACGTGTACATGTCTTTAGTTATATTGAGGCCCCCTGGTACCTTGGTATCTAATAATAAAATGTACCGGGTCTCCAATTTCCGCAGTTTGGCTTCCCTATCACCACCCTGTCTGCTGGCTTTGATGGAGTCAATGACAAAATATTTTAAGCTGGTGTTATCGCTATGGTGTTGTTCTCGGAAATGCCATGCCACCGGGTATGTATTTTCCTGATTGGTAATTGCTCTTAAATGTTGGAGTATGCGCTTATGTACCGCTACCTTAGTACTCCCAACATACCTCAGGGAACAGGGGCATTCTAAGACATATATGGCAAATTCCGTTTTACATATCAAGACCTGGGTGATTGGGTGCTCACGTCCACTGAAGCCGTCTCTGAATGACTTTTTATTGATCCCGCGTGTGCAGGATTTGCAGGTTTTACACCTGAAGAAGCCTCTATTGTTGTGCAGCCAGGTCGTTCTCTCCAAAGTTTCAGGGCAGGTATCAACCAACTGATCTCTGAGCGAAGGTGCCCTGTTGAATATATATATTCACTGAAAAGAAAGGTTACAGAAATGTTTTAGTTAGGGAACAGAATTAAAACAACCTTAGAAATTCACTGAAAAACCAAAGGCTACAGGGATGTTATAGTTAGCTAATAATTATTTTTTTAAACTTAGAAGTTCACTGAAAAAAACTAAAGTTATAGAAACTTTAAAATTTGGCTCAGATTTCACTCATAAAAAACATTGGAATTCAGCAGTTAATAGTTACCTGAGCTAACTATAACTCACACCCCTGCAATGAATTGCTTATGACCTCACATATTACATCACTCTTGACATGATCAGTGACATCACAGATAACATCATGCAGTGATTGTTAGTTTTTCCTAAAGGTTTATGAGTGTTAAACAAGCTACTATAAAAGTTAAATGAGCATACTTATTAATCTCCAACAAATTGACTAACTTTAAAAACTTTAAAACCAAAAGTTATTCTGCTGTTGGAACACACAGTCAGGTGTTACGGATGGAATCCAGCAAGGGTAAAGACCTAATTCTTGTAAATTTCTACAACAACAACAATTTTGATGCCTCGAGGGGAAATATTTTATTCCCCCTGGAAAGCTAAATTAAAAGGGTACTGGCAACTTCGCGTAGAATGGCAGCCATCCTCTGGGCTGGCGATTTTAATATTCAGCCATGCCCTTTAGCAATGGGTAACCCCTGCGGCTTTAGAAAAGAGATGGGCAGCAGTGTGGGGGCCGAGAGTGCGGATTGCCTACACTTCCCACACTGTAATTATGGTTCAATATTAAACAAATTGTTAGTCAAATTTGATCTAGATTTGCTTAGTTGTAACAAGAATAAGCTCAATTTTACTTGTCCTACATTCACTGGTAGGAACGCTAGCACCAATATTGATCACATTTTGATGTCCAATAATAGCGAATACACCAACCTGTGGGTTAGGGAAGAAACCTTAAGTGATCACAATAGTATCTCTTTGACTCTATTGGGTTGGGGAACAAAGCCATCCAATAACGAAACCTGCTCCACGGACATAGTCCCCACGAGACTGAACGGCCCAAGGATCAAATGGGCCGGAATCGACCCAGTGAAAAAAACATAAAGAGGTAGTAGAAAAATGCAGAAATTAGATTAATTATTGTCTTGGAGATGTCACCAATTCTGCAACCCTGCTTTTAAGCTTTATTAGGATAAACACAACCATTGAAGGAATATTTACAAAGAAACAGACAAAAAATAGAGCTGTAAGGTTGGGTTGGTTTGACAAACATTGTACATCGTCCCTACGTGAACTAAAAAAGGCACTTAGTAATAAACCACGCAACAACACTAACATCAAAATATTGCATGCCAATTACAAGGTGGCTCTTTCTAATAGAAAAAAGGTCCTGCAAGAAGAAGCATGGCATAATCTAAACTCAGCTGCTGAAACGAAAAATAGCAAACTCTACTGGAAGACTATTAAAAGCCCTTTTCTTAACACAGATGGCATCCCGGAATTAACATCCTATGTAGCCTGCAATGCATGGATAGAACACTATACAACATTTTTTAACCCCGACGGGAAGTCTTTGGAAACCCCGGATCATGAGGTTTCTGTTTGGTTGCCCTTACCACTGGGAATAAGCCTGGATGAGGTTTACGAAGGCCTGTCCAATAGTAAAGGAGGAAAGGCTCCGGGCCCAGACGGAGTACCCATAGACCTACTTAAAACCGAAATGAATCTGTGGGCACCCATACTGGTGAGGCTTTTTAATGCAGCAGCAGAGGGTTGCCTTCCACCATCATGGGGACAGTCGGTCATCATACCACTTTTTAAGAAAGGCTGCAAATCGGAGGCATGTAATTATCGCCCTATTTCATTGTTGGACGCTTCAGCCAAGGTAATGAGCCGAATTATGCTGAAGAGACTGGAAACTTGGGCAACTGACAGGGATATTTTAACTAAAGTCCAATACGGTTTCAGGAAAGGCATGGGGACACTTGAACAGTGTGTCAATCTAGATCTTTTAATTAACAAATGTACAAAAGTTAAAAAAGGCAGCTTGTTTCTTTGTTTCGCGTACCTGAGCAGTGCGTTCGACCTGGTCGACCACTCTATACTATGGCAGGTTCTGATAGAGTCGGGAGCACCTAAGGAGATTGTTTATTTCCTGGCTAGGCTCTATGAGAGATTGTCATGCAAGGTGCGCTATGGTTCCCTTGGCGAATGCACTCCTTTCTTTAAAGTCTCAAGAGGCATTCGCCAGGGCTGTGTACTGGCCCCCCTTTTATTTTCTCTTTTTATCAACCAAATTGATTCCATTCTGTGCCAGACTCCCGCAGATGCACCATTGATAGGAGGGAAACCGGTTCCAATACTATTGTACGACGCTGTGTTATTGTCCCGCACGCAGATTGGTTTACAGCGTCTTATCGACAGATTTATGTTGTTTATTGAAAGTAGGAGACTACTAATAAATAAATCTAAAACCTTTGTAATGTCCTGTGGGATGAAAGCCAAGAAAGCCAACTCTAGTTTTTTTATAGAAAAGGTTAAGATGACACAAGTTAAAACCTTTTGCTATCTAGGAATTACTTATGCAAACGATGGGACATGGCAACCCGAGTTCGACAACATCAGCTTAAAAATGATAAGGTCCACTAATAGTATTTTAAAATTTTCATCTAAAATTGGGGTGAGGAGCATCAAAGACATGATGAATATCTATAATGTAAAAGGTGTTACATCAGCACTGTATGGCGTGGGGGTGTGGGGACATTGCGTTGGCCCAACTGTGCAGAGAGATGAAAATAAGTTCCTTAGAAAGTTGTTGTGTGTACCACCTTCAGCATCAGTAGAACTGATTCACGAAGAAGTCGGAATCAAATGTATCTCTGATTTAGCAGCACTACGTCCCTTGCTGCTATGGCGCTCAATCTGGGCCAAGACTGAAACACAATTCACCCAGGAGATAATCCTTGATTGTCTCAGGTTGGACCACTCTTCGCGTATCATGTGGCTTAAGTACATCCACCACTGGTTCAATCTCCTATTCAAGTTTGACATATTTCTTGACCCCAAATCTGTTGTATCTATCCCCAAAAACGACATAAAACAAAGGTTTTTAAATCACAAGAAGGAGTGTCGTGACAGGGTGTCTGGAACGCTACAATCTGTGATTTTCTATCGGGAATGTAATCCAATTATCGGTTTCCAACCTTATCTTTCTAGTGTTACTCGTAATTCTCACCGGTTTGTTTTAACACGCTTAAGGTTGGGAATCGCACACCATCTTGTAGCATTCCCTGTAACGAAAGCCAGATCCGATACTGTATGCCCTTGTGATAACATCTCACGTCAGAGCTGCTGCCACTTTTTATTGTTTTGTAAATATTACCGTTCTTTTAGGGTATTATATCTAAAACCCATCCTTTTAAAAAACAATGTTCGTTCTACAAAGAATGCTTTACAGCTACTATCCTCTTTAAATGATCTGGATATTTGTTTTTTTGTTGCGTCATACATACTAAAATGTACAGCTGCCAGGAAAGCCATAGTCATCTGATGCATTTGACCGTGTTTTTAACCCTATGCTCTCCTGTCTGTAAATTTGTATGTATTATAAGTGAACTCAGTTTTTATCAGGTAATAGACTGTGTATCGTCTAAATCCCAATTGTACCGGTCAAATTATGTTTTTAATTATGTTTTTAGACTGTAACATATTATGTCCACGATGGTTTTTAGATAGTTTTTAGAATTTGGTGACCTTGATGAAATTTTAGAAAACAATGTTAAATATGTAAATCTGTCTTGCTTGTATGGTTTGTTTTACAAATCGAATAAAGCTTTGAACCGAACCGAACCGAGTATACTTTGTTTAGTACTAATATATATGTGATTGGCTGTGTGTGTGACTGTGTGTATCCCTGTGTGAGTGGGTGTGTGAGTGGCTGTGTGAGTTGCTGCATGGGTGAGTGGGTGACTGTGTGAGTGGCCATTTTGGTGAGTGACTGGGTGTGTAAGTGGCTGTGTGGATGAGTGAGTGGCTGTGTGAGTGACTAAATGGCTGTGTGAGAGGCTGTATAAATGAAGGACTGGGTGAGTAAATGGCTGTTTGAGTGGGTGTTTGGTTAAGTGAATTGGTGTGTGAGTGGCTGCATTGGAGAGTAAGTGTCTGTGAGTGGCTGTATGGGTGAGTGAGCATGTGCCCGAGTGGTTGTATGGATGTGTGATTGGGTATGTAAGTGGCTGTGTGGGTGTGTGAGTGGATGTATGGATTAGTGAGTGTCTGTGTTAAGAGACTGTGTTAAGAGACTGCATGTGTGTGTGGCTGTATGGGTAAATAAGTGGGTGTGTGAGTAGCTGTATTGGTGAATGTGTGGCTGTGTGAGGAGCTGCATGGGTGAGTGAGTGGTTCATGTGAATAGCTGTATAGGTGAGTGAGTGGTTGTGAGAGTGGCTATATGGATGAGTGAGTGGGTATGTGAGTAGTTATATGGTTCTGTGAGTCATTTGTGTGTGAGTGAGTGTATGAGATGTTGCATGGAGTGTGAGTGGGAATGTGAGTGGTTCTGTGGATGATGTCATCAGTGATGTCATTTGATATGGCATTGGTGACATTATTAGTGATTACACTGGCCATGTCATGAGTGGTGTAAATATGTGGTCATAAGCAGTGCATTGCGGGGCATAAGTTATAGTTAGCTCAGGTCACTATAAAGCTGAACTGCTATGGTTTTGTGCATGTACAACCTGCGCCTAACTATAACATTCCTGTAACCTTAGTTTTTTTCAGTATATAACTATTTTTTTAAATGTTATTTCCTAACTATCATGTCCCTATAATCTTTAGTTATTTTAGTAAGTTTCTAAGGTTTAAAAAAAAATCATTTTGTTAACTGTACCCTATACCCTTAGAGGAAAGGTGTGTTAGTGGCTATATGTGGTGTTGAGTGGTTGTGAGTGACTATATGCCTGTGTGGGTGAGTGTCTGAGTGGGTCTGTGAGTGTGTGTGTGTGTTTGAGTGGGTCAGTGAGTGGGTGTGTGAGTGTCTGAGTGGGCCTATGAGTGCGTCTGTGAGTCAGTGTGTAAGTGTCTGATTGGGTATCTGAGTGGGTTACGAGTATCTGAGTAGGTCTGTGAGTGGGTGTGTGATTGTCTGAGTAGGTCTGCAAGTGGATGTGTGAGTGCCAGAGTCACTCACACACAAGGCAGTGTGATCAATCCCAGGAGTCATGAACAAAAGGTATGGGCAGGCAGGAGGTCACACCTCCCTCCTCCCAAGCAGGCTAGAGAAGTGGCACAGGCAGGCAGTGAGCTTCAAAGGCTGCACCTCCTCTGATATGCATCAGGGCAGATCCCCAGTGGAGGAAACAGCCCTGCCCCAAGCACAACTGCACTGGAGCAGCTGGGTAATTAGCTATGCAGGGAGGCGTACACCCCCAGAAAGCTGGCCATAACTCCAGGGTGAGCAGCCTAGTCTGTACACCACAATTTGATTTCTACCATCTTTAGGAGTGGTAGTATAGAGTTTTCTAGGTAGAAAAGGTAACCTACACCCCCGGATGTGGTCACCTCAGAGTCCCACTAGCTGCAGGGACTAGCTGCCTATTGGCTACTAGCTCCCACATCCCTAACTACATTACATCTAGGATTCAAAGGGACCCCCTGACACCAGAACCTCAGATGTGAACAACTTGCATCAAGAAAGGACCAAGAGGAGACCTGTGTCATTGACAACAGGACTTTGCCCACAGCACCAAAGCAACAGACTTGGAGCTGAGTGAACGACCCTCGCCCTTGGCTAAAACTTAGCACTTCTGAAAGAAAGACTCCTGTGGAAACCAGAAGCACCCTCTGACTACAATGGACTAGTGGCACTAGTCCCATATGAACTGCAGGTAAAAACGCTCACTGGATCCAAGGAATCACTGCCAATCGATCCCTTTGTGGGACTGCCCACATCCAGGTGGTCCAATGCATTGTAGGAGTTGTAGTCTTGCCTGCCTCAAAGTCTCAGGCCGCTACTTTACTCTTCCGGACCTGGTGAAGTGCCAGTACCTTTTCTAGGTGCTTAGCCGCTGCCAAGGCTTTTTGGTTAGCAATCCACTAACCGAGCCTCACTCTTGATGTTGCATCTACAGGGAACACCATACAACCATTATCCGATGTCAGCAGCTGTGCATCTGTTGTGTTTTTGCATTCTGTTTCTTGCAGCACTGTGTAAGCGGTAAAATCAGCACCAATGCAGCTGCTGTTTAGCAACAAGTACAGCCAGGACAACTCTGCAACCGGACTCCATGGGCTAGGTAAAATGTATCTGATTGTCGTGACCTTTTCCAGTGGCCTGCATGACCTTAACCCCGTAAGGGTTCCACATAACTCAACTTGCAAGTGACAAATTGTCACTAGTGGTTTTTCCCGTTGACCACAATGTTATCTTTATCATGTATTATTCTGCACTGATTTGATATTGCTTTAGAAATTTATAACTCCAGTTATATGTATGCTATTCCATTCATTTGGTTTCTAAATTAAGATAGAAATACATACTATTTTTATAAATTGCTGTTGGATTTCTCTCCAATCGTGTCAATTACTAATCGTTCATGTTGGTACTTTGAAATGCTTAACACTTTCCTCCAGTAAAGACTGACTGCCCTTTGTGACTCTACTAGGACTGTGCTAAGGATTTATTAGTGTGAATCCAACGACCATCCTTGTATCATGGCAGTATTACATGGTGAGGACTAACCCCACACCACATAATACTTCACTTTCCTACAATGGGTGTTTCTCTGATTACATCTTTTTGGCTACCTCTCTGACTTTGCTCAGTTTCTGTGATGAGAATGTCATCATCTGATTCAGATGACAACCCTACTCCTGTTCCTGCAAGTCTGCCACCTCAGCCAACCAGGGAGTCCTTGGTCTGGCAATTTCCTCAGATGAGGCCTGGTGATAAGACAGTGTCTTGCAAACAAGGAATTTGGAACATATACAAAAAAGAGTTTGACAGGGGCAGCCAGAACAAGCACTTTTCCATGAGTACCATTGGGATGTGGCAGCATTGTAGGAGTATGCAACCCGAATGCCTTACTCGGGCTGAGTTATCCCGTACTGCAGAGCTTGATAATTTCTCAGGGGCATCCACATCTTTTCAACCTGGTGACAGTGTGCCTGCCCAGGTACCATTGCCCAAGCAGATAACAAGAAAACCCTTTTTTGCTGTTTATGAAAAGACATAATTTTTTCTTCTGAGACAAGCAGGGTTACACGGGACAGGCTTGTCCAGGATCATAAACGCCCACCTAGGAATTAGTGTTTTTTTTTGTTTACATGCTTCTATTAGTTACAGCGAAATCATGTACATAAGCAGGACAGTACTTTATACCTTACCCAGGTTTCCAGAACTGGACAGCTTGCAAACAAAATTTTTATATATTACATATATTCTACACTTTCTGTACGTCTATGCATTTCCAATTCCACCATTGGGGACACCACAGGTTCCCCTCGATATTTATTCCAATTCGTCCATTTCCGGTCCCATTTTTTGGGGCATACCCTTGCTACGAAGACCTCAGTTTCCGCAAGCATGCACCTATCAAGCTCTTTCGCCCACATGCGGAAGTTTGGTGTGTCCGCTCTCCCCCACCCTCTCGCTATCTTCTGTTTAACCAGCGTGTATCCTAGCGTCGTAAACTGTTTTTCCACTTCCGTCAGGTCAGTTGCATTCCAGATATTTAACAAACCCAGTCGTGGCATCAGGACAATCTCCTTATGTAAGGCCTTATGCATGTGGTCCGAGGCCCCCTCCCACAGGACTCTTAACCTTGGGCAGCTCCACTGGATGTGGTAAAACGTGGCCTGTTGGCCACATCCCCTCAGACATAGATCATCAGATCTAGAACCTATTTTCATCAGAGTCTGCCCCGTCATATAGGAGCGGTGCAGTATCCTGAGTTGGATCTCCTCAAGCCAGTTGGTATTGTTTCTGGAGTTCCTCAAATGTGAGTATTTCCCCCTTTTTGACCAAATCTTTTACTGCCGAGATACCTATAAGGTCCCACTTGTCAAACCCGGGTTGGTAGCATAACATACCCAGTTTCTGCCTATACCAGAGTGGAGCAACCATTGTAATGGTGCCAGCCCATTCCAAGCGAGGATGCACTATACGCCAGATCTCCAACGTGTGTAGTGTGGGCCGGAAAAATCGCTCCTTGTTTTTCTTATCACTAACATACGGGGCCCCCAAGTAGCTGGATCGGTTAGTTTGGTATCGGTCAAGCTCGTACGCGGGATCCTCCGGAGGACGGTATGTCCATTGATTAACTGTCACCAACTGTGCTGCCCAATAGTAGAGCTGCAGGTCGGGGAGCGCAATGCCTCCATCATACCAACTCTTCGTCAGTTTCTTCAATGCCGCCCTTGGGGCCTTGCCATCCCATAGTAACATACGGACCTCTCCCTCCACCGCTTTGAAATATGAATCCAGAACTCTGTACGGGCAGTTTTGAGGATAGACAAGAAGCGAGGAAGGGCCAGCATCTTAAAGAGTGCAGCCCGGCCAATCAGCGAGAGCGGGAGGGACCGCCAATGTTTCACGTCCGCTTGCAGCCTAGTCAGCAGAGGGGCCAAATTAGAGCTGTAGTACAGATTGGGATCTGATGTGACATAAACTCCTAAGTATCGAAACTCTTTCTCCGCCACCATTATGGAGCAGTCAGCCGGAAGCCTGGGGACCTGCCCCCTCAACATAAACAATACGGACTTATGGCAGTTGATCGCATACCCTGAGTATTTGACAAAACTTGTAAAAATGTCGAGCACCACCGATATGGATTTGTAAGGGGAAGCCAGGTATAGCAGGATATCATCCGCGTATAAAGATTTGCGGTCTTCTATGTCCTCCGCCCATCTCATCCCGCGTACCATAATGTCTCGACATATACATGCTGCAAGGGGCTCCATTAGAAGGGTGAATATCAATGGAGGCAGAGGGCATCCCTGTCTGGTACCACGACGCAATCTAAATGTCCTAGATGTATAACCATTGACCCGCAGTTGACCCAACACATCTGTGTATAGCAACCTAACCCATGCTATAAACTTGGGACCGAGACCCACCCTCTCTAAAACTTCAAACATGTACAGCCATTCTATGGAATCAGAGGCCATAGAGGCATCAAGGGACAACAACGCAGCATCCTCCTTAATGTACTGTCTACAGGCCATCACATTATATAGGCGCCTTAGATTGAGGGTAGTATTTCTTCCAGGCATGAACCCAGACTGATCTGCGTGGACTAATGTTGTGATAACCTCCCCCAGTCGGTTGGCGAAGACTTTCACTAAGACTTTTGCCTCAACGTTAAGCAGTGAAATCGGTCAGGAATTAGTGTTTTTAAAAAAAAAAATCTACATTTTTCTCCTCTTTGTTTTGAAGATGTTTTTTTTTTAATTCCCATATTGCAGTGCTTGGTTATCACAGTTGGTTATTCTGTAAAATGGTATGTTATGGGCATTGATACATGTTGTGCTGCACATACTATAAGTCCAAGTCATTTGAATTATTTGGATTATTATCAGTATCTCTCTTAAAGATTTTTATTTCATCAAATAAACTCACTAAGAGAGAGACTGATAATAATCCAAAATGACTTGGACTTACAATATGTGCAGTACGATATGTATCAATCCCTATAACATACCAGTTATAGAATAACCAAAAATGAACTGTGGTAACCAAGCACTACAAGTCCCATAATGCCTCATAACGGCCTAATATGGCTAACCTATAAAAAGATGAAACAGAGGATGGACTCACAAGCCAGTGAACAAGTCCATTTCTTGGTGGAAACACGTAGGTGGTGTTGATAATTGTGCCTTAATAATCCTAATTAAGGAACAAAGACTTGAGGAGTGCAGTGTTTTTCTTGATGAAACATTTGTTTGCGAGGTTGTGTTAAGCTATATATATATATATATATGTATATCGTGCTTTGGCCCCGTGACGATTATTTGAAAGAGGCTAGTAGAGGCCTCAGTGATCCCCTATGTTACAGGAAGGATACATTCAGTGAGCTGAAATTGGTGAAAGATCTGGTATTTAAGGAGTTGGCGCAATGGAAAAGGGAAGGCCTAATTAATAAAGAAGAGTATAATTTTTTGAAAACAGATTATCCTATTACGCCAACATTGTACTTTATATCGAAAGTGCATAAGCAAGTTAGTCCTGTACCTGGTCGGCCCATCATCTCTGCTCAGCGAGGGTTACTAGAGTCCATGTCGAAATATGTGGACTACTTTTTAAGAGATTTTGTGGAAAGCCTTCCTTCATACATTAAAGACACTGGCCACTTCTTAAGTAAGCTAAGAGAGGTCAATTGGAGTGAGGAATACTGTTTTGTTGTAATGGACATATGCTCCCTATATACAAGCATCAATCATGGTGATGGTTTAGCTGCTGTCTAACAGTTTCTTTCCAGTAGGGACGTTAGTTTTAAGGAACATAACAAAATGCTATTGAAAATGATTCAAATATGTTTGACGAACAACTACTTCTTATTTACCAAAGAAGTACATCAACAACTCCGAGGTGTGGCTATGGGGGCATGTTTCTCCCCCCGCTATGCATGCTTGCATGTTGGGTGGTGGGAGGGACATGTCCTAGGCCACACCTGGGGTGACCTCTTTAGCAATAACATTGTCAGGTGGTGGAGGTTTATAGACGATGTGTGCGTGATATGGCAGGGATCGGTTGAGTCCACAAAAGATTTTGTTGATATCATCAATAGGAATAACCTTTATTTGGAATTTGCAGCTACCATTAGCAGAGAGAGAGTCCACACTAAAGTACACAGGAAGGCTGCGGCCGGGAATTCAACACTGCATGCCACCTGGCTCAAATCTTTCCTGAGTGACAGATCATTTCAAGTCTTTGAAGAGGATATTATCTCCTCCAGTAAACCATTGGGTTGTGGGGTACCGCAGGGCTCATCTTTGAGCCCTACATTGTTTAACGTATATATGAAACCACTGGCTGAGATCGTCCGTCCATATGGTATTAAGATCATTACTTATGCGGACGACACTCAGCTAGTGGTCTCCCTTGCGCAGAGGGACAGCCAATCAGCACCAGCTGATCTGGCGAGCTGCTTGGAGGAAGTAAACAGCTGGATGACTGCATTATGACTCCAGCTCAATGGAGACAAAACAGAGCTTATGCTCCTTGGCTGCTCTACCTCGTTTAAAGTTAACTCTATATGGCCCCCCTGTCTGGGTCCGCCTCCAATACCCAAAGATACTATAAAAAGCCTTGGTGTCTGGCTGGACAAGACTTTGACCTTCGACAGCCAGGCTACCAGGCTATCAGCCATCTGTTTTGGTATTCTCAGGCTCCTTAAGAAGATTCTCCCCCTCCTACCCTTTGAAGCCAAACAAACTGTGGTTCAATGCTTCATTCAGTCCCGCCTGGACTTTGGCAATGCTCTCTATTTAGGAGCCCCTGAATACACCTTACAGAAACTTCGGCTGATCCAGAACTGTGCCGCGCGCACGTTGCTTCAGCTTCCTCGCAGGCTCTCAGCCAAGCCCGGGCTGAGGAGCCTTCATTGTCTCCCTGTTAAATCCCTGTGCATCTCCCATCACGCCTATTGGAAAACAGGCCCGGTGATTAATCATTCCCTAATCACTCCATATCAGCCTAACAAACAACTGCGCTCTGCCCATGCCTTTTTGGCCATGGTCCCTAAAATCAGGAGATCAAGATCAGGAGGCTGGTCATTTTCTTATAATGCGGCCAAGATGTGGAATTCACTCCCTCTCTATCTGAGATCCAACCCCAATTTGTCCTCATTTTGTAAACAGTTAAAAACTCTCCTTTTCAATAAACACGACTAACTTCTTTCTGCCAACTGGTCTTATCAGGTAGCAACATTTTTCTTTAGTGCTTGGACAACTCAGGGCAGCTATCGTGCTCTATAAAACCCCTTTTCATTTCATTCATTTCAGTAGCACCCATCCTAGACACCTGGGTAACAGCATTCCCTATGGGGAGTTCTTAAGGATACAAAAGGATTTGCAGCAATGATAATGACTTAACTGACTGTTTGAATGATTCTCTGCAGAGATTTTTAGCACAGGGTTATAAGATGAGTGATCTACAGATGGCTTTATCTAAAGTGCATAATAAGTCAAGTGAAGTGACAAGAATCAATGAAGAAAGGTGTACAACACCTAGTGAAGCAATGGATACTAGAACAGAAAAGTCAGTGGTCAGACTGATAACTACCTTCAGTTGTCATGAAAAACAGGCCAGAAAAATCATTATTAAACATTGGCCAATTCTTAAGTCTGACATTACACTTGCTCCTGAACTAGATGCTTAGCCAGCCATTACATTTAGAAGGGCTCCCTCGATGAGGAATGCCCTAGTAAAAACTAGTCCGGAAGTACGAGACACAGGCAATTGGTTGTCCAATAGAACAGGATTCTACAAATGTAGTTCCTGTAGGGCGTACAAGTTTGGTATTAATACACTAGAATTCCTTGATGCCTTTTCTTCTACCCCAGTTAGTATTAAAGGACCCTTTACTTGTAAGACAGATCATGCTGTCTATGTCATTGAATGCACATGTTAGTTATAATACATAGGCAGTACTAAGCTCCAGGTTTCTAATTGCATTTTACAGCACCTACGTGCTATTGTCAACTCGGACTCTTGTTAACCTGTGGTGCGTCGTTTTAAATTAGTCCATCAGAATAACTTGAAAGATCTAAGTTATTTTGTAATTGACGCAGTCCCTAAATCGATAAGAGGGGGCAATAGAGAGAAAAAGCTGCAACAACTAAAGAGCCAGTACATAATACAACTTGATACTAAAATGTCTAATGGATTGAATACTGGAGATGATTTATATAATTTTTTATGATCTCATATATCATTATGCTGCTATTTCCTGTACTGTGACATTTTTGATAGATACTTTTTTATGGATGAATGACTTTTTATTGGAATGTTATCTTCATTTTTATCAGATTTTTACTGGTTTTACTGGATTTCTGGTTTTACTGGTTTTTATTTGGTGTCTGTGAGGAGTGGGGTTCCGGTAGATTGTTGTTTGTGCATGATTTTAGTATTTATTAAAATTACTCTATTTTTCTAATGGGTTTTATGAACATCAATTAAATCAATAAGGTGTTCTTCAATTCTGAGCTATTTTTGCACATATTTAAAAATCATTGATCAAGTCTATATGATTCTCTGTTTGTGGATATGATATTGCATTAGCACTTTATGAACTGGTTGATTCTGGATTTTGAAGTAATTCTGCATTAAGCACTTTACTGTATATGGAATATTTGAATTATTGGCGTCCTTGACACTTGCTTCATTTATTTATTATTAAGTATATGCTAGCTACTTATGAATTTAATAGTAGAATTGCACATTTATTTTTATTTTTATTTAATTCACTATTTTTTGGTTGGTACACATTTCTTTAAAATTCAATACATTCTTATGCACTTAGCACTTTGCTCTCACTTCAGACTTCAGAAAGTATATTGGAATTTTGGTATCATGACATATTCATGTTTTGCTAATACTCATTCTATTATGTACAGGGGCACTTGCCCAGTATGTCTGATATGTATTCAATCATGATTATTTTCCTTTTAGGCCATAACCTGTATGTAACAAGTACAAAATGTTTAAATGATTACCTTATGGGAAAAGTTTTTATATTTTAGACATGGTTTGTTGTATTAGGTTTTAGCCAAATATATCTCTCTTTGTATAGTCAGTTGTCCGATTCTATGAGTGCAATAGGAGGAGCTAACTGTAAGTGTAAGAGTATTTAACCACTCATTGGGTCTCTGCAGGTCATGTGATCAAGACCGGGGCAGCCCGGTCGAAACGAGTCATGCTGTTGGAAGAATAAACAAGCATTGGTCGTGTTTGGGAAAAGAAACGCTTGGAGTCAGGACTGTGATTTTTGATATATATATATATATTTTTTTTTTCCATGGGTGCCCTGATACGAAGACGCACTCACACTAGATGATTCACCAGAAATCTTTATTTTCAAAACCGGCATTTTCTTTCCAATTCTGTTCATGGCCCGACGCTTTGCGGAGCTGGCTGCTCCTTCCTCATAGGTATTACTTGCAATTCACAGAGACAGTGACACACCCTCTCTCCTTTTCTGCATGCTGTTGGGTAATTGCCCTCCGGTGGGCCTCTCAGGTGAGTTGCAAAGATCGTGCATGCTGGGAGTTGAAGTATGTTTCACGCTGATTCTTCCCCTCCTGTGCGTTCTGTGATTTTGCCACAATCTTAAAAAGCATTTACTTAGCCCTCTCTTCCTTGTTTAAAGTGTTGGCAGCCAATCAGTTTGAGAACTGGGACTGCCCGATCCTTGGAGGACATAGTTCCTATACATGCAAGGGGGAATTTTCCTTAATATTTCCAGAACTACTGAACCGCTTTATACCAAATTACAAAAAGGCACTTCCCTGGACCAACATCCACCTTCCTGCCAAATTTAGTGAAATTCCGTTCAGCAGTTCGGGCTGTATACGTGTCCAAAGGTCCTATGAGACCTAACATGGGAAACACACGTTTTTTGATCCCCTGTTTTTCGGCCCCTACTTGACGAATCTCCCTGAAACTGTCCAGGGGCAACAAGAATCACCAGAGCACTTTAAAAAAAAAAAACATTCATGAAGATTCATCAAACATTTCCAAAGATATAGGGAAATCAAAAAATGCTTTGAATATGGAAACATGGTCCAACTACCTACTGGTGGTCCCCAGTAGGTAAAAAAAAGAAAAATCATATATATATATAATGTGATCCTGCTTGGTCTTTGAGCGCTCAACAGCGGGTGCTTAGCGCTAGGGTCCGTGATTAAGGCCATCCAGGCTGAAACGCGTTGGTTGAGTGGTGCTGTGGAAAATAAAATCCATTAAGTAACCTACTCTGGAGTGCTGCTCCATTTGTTCTAATTAATATATATATATATATATGTGTATATATATGTATGTATATATGTATATATTACCTACTGGCTGTCGCCAGTAGGTAGTTATAATTAGGACCTATTATCCATAGGAAATCTGCAACATTATATTGGCAATAACTTTGGCGTCGATTGATGTATCGTCTTGAAATTTTCCAAACATTTGGCCAGCTCAGTTCTGCTTCTTTCCTGAAAGTGTGGGTGTGATTGGTGAAGCAGGGGCCCAGAAAAAAGGGGATCCCAGAACGTGTTTATCCCATGCAATTTCCCATAGGACCTTAAGCCACGGCTACAGCTCAAACGGCTGAACGGAATTACACCATATTTGGCAGAGAGGTAGTCCTCAGTTCCGACTTGTGCCTTTCACATATCAGGTGTCAATCTGTTCGGTGGTTTCTTTGAAAACTACGGTTAAAGTCATTTATATATCTATGGGCGCGGAGGATCCATGGATTGTGAGAGGATTGGCCTTGTATGATAAGCGCACCGTCCCGATCACGCGCTCACTTCTAATTGGCTGCCAAGCAGTTGTAAACATTTGAAATCAGGAACTGTTGGCAGCCATTTTGTGCCTCGGTAGAAGCGAGGCTGAGGAAGTCATTGAAATGTGTGTGCAATGTGTGAAAAGGGGGCAGAGTAGACACACCCTGACTTCCTAGGCCTGCTCAGGGGGTCACATAAGGACCCGTAGGGACAAAAAAGTAAGATACTATTTTTTTTTTTTTTTTTAAGTTGCGGGATGTGCGTAGGATCCGCGCATTTTGCCGCCGAAAAAAAAGAATCATGTATTTTTGAGATATACATCAAGTTTATGTGTATAGATGTTGGGTGGTTCAAAAAAGAGCCCTTCTGTTTATTCAGAGATTTTAGTACTTACAAGTCAGTACCGATGCAGAGTCTAAAGTTCATGAGAAAGACTCTGTTCCCTTCTTGGGGACCCTCTGGGTGAGTAGTGCGCTATATAAATGCCCGAACTTGAACTTGAACTTGAACTTCTTCTGTAAAATGTACAGCATCTCTCCTGTAGATGCCATGCATATTGAAACGCAGATTTTTGTGGTATATGGACACCATTCTACAGTCTCGTAGAAAAGTAGAAACAGATTTATTCAAATGTTTTCCTAGTTTTCTCAATCTGTGGACAAAACAGATTGGAGTAGTTCCATTTCTGCCTTTGGCATATGTTAGAATAGACAAAGGGGAAAAAGTGAAATTAAAACAGAAAATAAATGATTGGTTGTTTGACAACATTCTACACAGAAAACTAGGGTGCACGTTTCTGTTTTTTAAAAGCATGATTCTTATTGGTTATCAGAACGTGATTGAAAATAACATTACATAGGATAAGGTAGTATATTGAGAAGTCGAGCAAAGGTGCTGTTTTTTTAGCAACATTGTGTGATGAACTTTTGCGTTCTTCGGGAGCCAGTATTGCTTTTTTGCATGGGTAGATGCTAATTTGTATATGGAAATGCAATCTGCTTTGGATTTCGGAAGTGAGAATAGATTTCACTGCTCTGTCTTTCAAAATGCAAACTATGCTTGCTATGGGAGGGCATGAGCCGTTAGAGTTCCGCTCTGTCAAAGCAAACAGCAGTATACCGGGGGTAGACACCCCGGGACACTGCAGGAGCCGGTCGTAGTAGTTTCAAGGGCCCTCGAGGGCACCAGGCGGAGGGCCACACAGTCTGCATCCGGTAATTCACAAATTCCCAGGGGTGGTGATTCCAGGAGCTTGAGGGGAGTCGTTGAGGCCCATATGCTTGTATTTTTGTGGGGGGGGAGGGGAGGTTGGATGCGAAAGTGGTGCCAGGGGGTTGTAAATCTGGTACACAGAGTTTTGTTTTACTTTGGTTTCCTTTCTGTCATGTAGAGGATCCAGGGTAAATATAATGGTTTCTGTACAGCCAGTAACTTTTAACCCTACCCCCAAACGGCTTTCTGCCTGTTACTATAGTAAAAGTTCATGGAACACTTACATGAGCACAGAGGTTATAAGTTCACCACACTATGTTGCTAATGGCGTTGTACTTTTTATTCTTTTGAATTGGAACTGTAAGTTGTAGCTATACACTCTGGTAAAGATCTGGTGAAGAGATAGCCTCAGAATTATACTTCAAATTAAAAATATCATTTCTATTGTGGACTGTTACCCCCACAAAAAAAAAGACGTGTGTATTTATTAACTTTTATTAAAACAATAAATAACTGGAAATATAACTATATGATAACAATACAATAAATACCTAGAACCATAACTTTAACAAAACAATATAACAAACAACATATAATATGGAGTCCAATAGAAGTACTATAGTTAATCTGCAAAACAAAAAAGAAAATTAGTGTTTAAAATTAGATCAATGTGACTAAATGAGGTCACACATTACAAGTCAAAGTAACACTAGGCTTGCATTCAAACGGTGTCTGTATAGAAGTGCCCACTGTGTTATATTTATATCACAGACTAGCAGCCCGTCCCGACGTTGTCCGGGTATACAATAGAATGTGTGTAATGTATGTATTTGGCAAGGGCAATTTATTTTAAAATCTCGCGGTAGACAACATGTTTTGTTTCATTAGAATAGGGACGGAGAAGGCCCAGCTGCAGCCCTGGTTGATGTTAGTAGGCGCGTGTAATGTCGTTGAATGAGAGAGTTATCAGCCGTGGGTAAATCTGTTTAATGAGAGAGTTGAGTGACAGCGAGTAGGAGAGGCTGCAGTAATTGTCCTCGCAGACACGCTCATTTGCTTGTTCCCCCGCTTGAGGCCCAGATGCTGGCATGTTTGATGTTAGCAGGTGCGTGTTCCCCCGTTTGAAGCCCAGCTGCAGCCCTGGTTGATGTTATCAGGTGCGTGTAATTAGTGTACTGATCCGCCGCCTGCGCCCGACAAGAGCCCTGGTTGATGGTAGCAGGCGCGTGTAATTTCGTTGAATGAGAGAGTTCAGTAACAGCGCGCAGGAGAGGCTGCAGTAACGTTACTTACCAGGCCTCCAGGTGAACGCGTTTGTCACGCCCCCAGCACACAGCCACAGCAGACGATCTTCTGATTAATGTACGACCCACATGGCATAAAGGGCGGAACGTAGCACACGCCCCCAGTGTTTCTCATGCTCCCAGCGTGCCCCTTGATGCGGCGCAGTTGCGTTCACATGGCATGAAGGCTGGACGCACGCCCCCAGCGCCAATTATTTTAAAATCTCGCGGTAGACAACATTTTTTGTTTCATTAGAATAGGGACGGAGAAGGCCCAGCTGCAGCCCTGGTTGATGTTAGCAGGCGCGTGTACTTGGTGTAGTGATCCGCAGCCTGAGCCAGGCTACAGCCCTGGTTGATGTTAGTAGGGGCGTGTAATTTCGTTGAATGAGAGAGTTCAGTAACAGCGCGCAGGAGAGGCTGCAGTAACGTTACTTACCAGGCCTCCAGGTGAACGCGTTTTTCACACCCCCAGCACACAGCTACCGCAGACGATCTTCTGATTAATGTATGACCCACATGGCATGAAGGGCGAAAGGTAGCACACGCCCCCAGCGTTTCTCATGCCCCCAGCGTGCCCCTTGATGCGGCACAGTTGCGTTCACATGGCATGAAGGTCGGACATACGCCCCCAGAGTTTCTCACGCCCCCAGCGTGTCACGCCCCCAGCGTGCCCCTTGATGCTGCGCAGCAACGTAATTGGTGCTTGTATGTATGACTCACATGGCATGAAGGGCGGACACACGCCCCCAGCGTTTGTCACGCCCCCAGCGTTTGTCACGCCCCCAGCGTTTGTCACGCCCACAGCCCACGATGTGATGGCCGTACCACATGCCCCACAAGGGACTACTTTGCTGGCACGGTTCTTTCACCTTTTAAATGTATAGAGGAGTTGGCCTAATGGCTAAGGCGCTCAACCGCGGACCTGGGGATCTAGGTTCGAGTCTTGGTAACGGCGCCAAACATCCTGTGATTCTGGGCAAATCACTTAATCTCCCCGTGCCTAACAAAAATTAATGTGTGTCCTCATGTAACGTAACTGGATCTATGTAAAGCGCTCTGAAACCTGATGAAGTTCGGGTCAAGTTTGCGCTATATAAAACTCTGCAAAAATAAATAAATATATATATATAAATATGGTGGCCGTCTGCATAGCCTATGTCCTTCTGCTGCAACTGCCCTTTCCAACGCTGTATTGGGTGTTGTGATTGGTGCTGTGGTTACTGAGATTACCGGCCTCAAACGTTTGGGCTCTCTCTTTATAATATTAGTATGGATGAACAGGCCTTTAAAATGATTCACAGATGAGACAGAATTAGGTGAGAGATGAAGTCATTATGCAGGACAATATTTTTTAGGGCTTATTTACAAAACTCTTGTGCCACTTTTGTGTTACTTTTCTCATGTTGAAAGTAACACAAAAGTGGCGCAAGGGGTTTGTAAATAAGCTCTTTTATTTCTAATGCATTTGATTGGAGGTATTGTACATCTAGGGCGCTCTGCTTACCTTGTGTAAACACTGTGGCCAACAGAGTTCACAACTTGAACTCCGCTTTGGTTGGTTTCTTGCCGGATTTGCAAGAATGCTTTCAAGAGGCGACCCCAATAAAGAGTACTGGTGTGGAACTGCAAGTATGCGGAAGGACTTGCAAACTAAGAATCCGGTCAACTTTGGAAGGGAAGCGTTAAGGATATTGAGAGAGGCTCCTTATGTTTCATGAGAAGGCTCAAGTACCAGTGGAGCAACACCGTCAACCTCTACTGCACAGCCTTAATATTTATCCCCAGTTTGGAACCCTTTAAGAGAAAAAGTAAGAAGGTTGGGAGCTTTGTCTGCCATCCTAAAACATAATCATCCATTAGTTATACCGAGATCCACCCTGTATCAGACTCATTCGTAGAAGTGTGAATTGGACATTATCTGACACCAAAATCCCCTCAAGTACTTAGATCTGTTACTTTTTCCAGGCGCTCTGCTTGTTGGGGGATGTCTGGCCCTGTTGGCCGACGTAGCAGGGTAGCAGGGAGGGGGGACAGTTTTAGGGATTGGGGGTAAAAGTTACTTCTGTGATTTTCTCTTTTTTCTTCTTCTTCGATGTATTAGTTATGGCTCCGAAGGCACTATTGGTAGGCAAGCGGGAAGCGGGGGGAAGAGGATGAGGCAATCGTCTCCCCGGACGTTCGTGTCAGTTCTCTTTCATGCACATGTCACACGCTCGACACATTAGTATTTTATCATGGAATGTTAATGGCCTACAGAACAAGATAAAGCATACCATGGTACTCCAATACTTACATAGACAGGCGCCAGACATTGTCCTACTCCAGGAAATGCACCTACTTGGGAATCACTGTAAGGCCCTTAATATATTTGGGTACACACTGCGAGCACATGCGGGTTTTACCACAGGCTCCAGGGGGTGGGGATACTCATTAAGAACTCATTACCGCTACTTATCGGGAGACACTGGTTGGACCCCCTGGGGCGCTATGCAGCACTGACGGCTCAGTGGGAGGGCAAGACGATCAACGTCTGCTTGCTGTACATCCCACCTAAACTGCACGGCACCACTCTCCCAGACATTGGGAAATTATTGCTGGAAATGACATCTGGGTTGACATGAATGCAGTAATGGAGAAGGATTTAGACAGGTCAAGGAGTCCGCCTGCCACGGGGGGAACTATAACTTCTGTGACTTTATACATGCTATGGGCCTAGTGGATCTTTGGAGGGCACACAATCCCCTGGTTCGGCAATACACACACATGTCGGCAGCTCACGGCTCAGGGTCTAGAATTGATTACCTATTCACACAGTTGGGGTGTATGGGTCTCTTCCAGGGTGGGTGTCATAGGGCCAGAGGGATATCTGACCATTCCCCAGTAGCAGTATGTCTCCGGGGTCCCAAACGGGAGTGGGTTAATCCCCCTGGCTAGATACGTTCTTATTTAAAGACCAGGAGTTTCAGGAGGGGTTCAGGGAGCGAGTGGACCAATACTTTACCGACAATGTGGGGTCTGTCAGCTCGCATAGTATAGTATGGGAGGCATATAAGACCGTGGCCAGAGATTATGTGCAGGCAGAAGTGGGTAAGCGGCGTAAGGACAAGCTAGCGCAAATAGACAAGTTAGAACGGGACCTGCAGGATCTGGAGGGGATGGGAGATGGATCCCTCGAGCAAAATCAGGGCAGGAGACATAGGGGACAGCTCTTGGCAAAAGAGATAAGGGATATGCTCACTGACCAGACAAGATCTCATGCTCTAGCAATCCAGAGACGTGTCTATGTCTTGGGGATAAGGCCAACAAAATGATAGCCTGGCTGGAGAAATGGGATCGGGAGCGCAATTGGGTGCTGGGGATTAAGCGGTTGGACGGGTCGGTGATAGCCACGGGCAAAGAGATAGCGGCAGAATTTGCACAGTATTACAAGACTGTCTATAGATCACGCACCACCAGGAAGGAGCAGGAGTGTCGAGACTTTCTGGCCCCCTTGCGGCTGCCTGCCCTGGAACAAGCAGATAGGGACAGCCCAGAGTCTCCAATAATGGTCAAGGAAGTGGAGGATGCCATGAGTGACATGCAGGCGGGGAAGGCACCGGGACCCAATGGGTTTCCGGCCGAAGTGTTTGGGTGCGTATCGAGCCAACTCGCGCCCCATATGCTGAATATGTTTAACAAAGCCAAACAGATAGGGGCACTTTCCAAGGACCTATGGTCTGCGACGATCGTGGTAATCCACAAAGCAGGCAAGCCGCAGGAGCTATGCAGTTCCTACCGACCCATGTCCCTGCTTAATTTTGAAACCAAGGTACTCGGTAAGATCCTGGCTACAAGACTAGGGGCTGTTATCCAGTCGTTGATCCATCCCGACCAGTCGGGCTTCGTGCCCCACAGGAGTACGCGACTAAATTTAAAGCGTCTGTTTGGAGTCTTGCAGGGGGTGGCGGCACAGCCCGAGGTGCCTGCGGCCATATTGTCACTGGATGCCCGTATGGCGTTCAACAGTATGGAATGGCATTATATTTACGCCTTCCTTGAAAAGATGGGTTTCGGAAACCAATTTTGAACATGGGTGCGGCTTTTATACACCGAGCCACTCGCAAGGGTCCGGGTCAATGGAGTGTTATCCAGAGAGTTCCATCTGAGCAGGGGCACGCGTCAGGGTTGCCCCCTTTCGCCCACCTTGTTCGCTTTAGCGTTGGAACCGCTGGCGCACTGGGTTTGGGCAGACCCCTTTGTATGGGGCATAGACTTGGGATGGGGCTGGGAGGAACGTGTTTCGTTATATGCTGACGACATCCTCCTTTATGTTCAGAGGCTGGACGCTTCCATTCAAAGACTGATGGAAATTCTGTATGAGTTCGGTACCTATTCCGGGTACCGTATAAACTGGGAAAAGTCCAGCTGTCGACGGACTGTTGCAGCCTGGCCTGGAAGGACATTTTTAAATATTTAGGAATCTGGATCACACCGTCAGACTCGGAGTTTTTGCGCTAGAATGTGTTGGTGCAGTTGGAACATCTTCACAGGGACATAGAGCATTGGAAATCCCTCCCGCTCTCCTTGATGGGGAGAGCCGTCCTATTTAAAATGATGGCCCTTCCTCGCCTGCTCTATGTTCTACAGTGTACTCCCTTCCCGGTCCCGGACCACATTTTTAGGACCATTGAAACAGAACAACGTTCCTTGCTTTGGAGTGGTGGGTGTCCAAGAATAGCTCTTAGGAAACTGAAAAGGGGACCATATGAGGGAGGATTGGCTGTGCCGGATGTCCGCCTCTATTACTGGGCGACGCAGCTGATCAACGTTAATGGATCCCATTCCTATAATAAAAATGAATACATTTAGATTTGCGGGTCAGGCTTTAGGGGATGGAGTCCAGGGCCCAAAAAAATTAAAAAGAAGGGGGGGCACACAATATAATGTAATTTACAAAATAAAATATCTAAAAATAAATAGTTTAAAAAAAATTGTAAATCAGTATCAGAAAAATAAACATAAGAATAAATATATTTAAAAATTGTCATTTACAAAACCTTTAAAACTCACAGAAAAAAACATAGGTTTCAGACATGTTATATTTAGGAATTAGCATTTAAAAAACCTTTGAAATTCACTGAAAAAACCATAGGTTTCAGACATGTTATAGTTAGGAATTAGCATTTAAAAAAACCTCTGAAATTCACTGAAAAAAAACACAGGTCTCAGGGGTGTTATAGTTAGTTTTACATTTCACTCTTACAAAACCATTGAAATTCCCCCGTTATAGTTAGTTGTACTAACTATAACTCACGCGCCCGCAATCCACTGCTGATGATGTCACATATTACATCATTCATGACAGGGTCAGTGACATCACTGATGACAGCTCAAATGACATCACTGATGACATCATGCATGTGACAAACTGCTACACCTCATCATACAATAGCATAACCTTTCAACACTCTTTATAAAATATGAAGTACCATATTTGAAACCATTGACACAACAGTATAAGTTTCTAAAACCCACTCAGTGATTACTAGATCTACACACACATCTAAACACTTACTTATAGATTCACTTATACATGCTAACAAAGATCAATAGAACACTATTAAATATACTTATACACCTACTTCACCATTACACACCAGCGCATATCCTATTCACTTATGCAGACATCCTACTCACTTATGCAAATAATTGATCATAATTATAATTACTAAGCTACACACTTACACAAACACCACTTTATTTATTCATATAGATAGTAACTCATACTTAGTGTGTTATAAATCACTATTACAAGTAAACAGTTATCCATATCTCACTCATACAATCACTGAGTCTTATGTATACTTTTTTATATACAACAATTGTCACATACACTGCCTTTTATATTTTAAGTTTGTTGGACATATATCATTGAGAAATATATTTACTCAACACCACACCCATAAAGAGATCCACTCACCCAAACAACTGTTTCCATATACAGTCTTAACCTAATATACCTACTAAATCACCTATTAACAAATCTTTCGACAGTCACACATGTCCCACCCAACCACACACACATTCGCTATCTCATACAAATACTCACTTAACTAATTAATAACTAATGTAGACTTTCACATACCTAGTAACCAACTTATGTAGTACTTTACACAACAAGAGATAGAGTGATACATGTATTCACAAAGTTTAATCCCTATCCCATATATTTAGTGAGACACTTAGACACTCAATCACATTGCTACTAACTCCTCCATTGAGACGCTTATACATCCACTCAGTGTTCAAGGCAGATTCCTATATATATAATACTTATTTAAATATCGAAGCAAACCACGTTTACTGGATGATGTGATCAGTGATGTCATCAGTGATGTCATTTGAGATGTCATCAGTAATGTCATCAGTGATGTCACTGACCATGTCATGAATGATGTAATATGTGACATCATCAGCAGTGGATTGCGGGCGCGTGAGTTATAGTTGGTACAACTAACTATAACGGGGTAATTTCAATGGTTTTGTAAGAGTGAAATGTCCAACTAACTATAACACCCCTGAAACCTGTGTTTTTTTCAGTGAATATATATATGTATATATATATATATATATTTATATATATATTACCTACTGGCGGTCGCCAGTAGGTATATATAGTTAGGATTTTTTCCCTATGGGATTTTTGAAAATTCTATGTCTAATAACTTTGGCGTTTGTGGACGGAATTGGCTGAAATTTTCTGGAAAATGGAACATTTTGTTTCTGAGCAGCCCTTGGAAATTTGGGGGGGTTTCGTCAAGGGGGGGCCGAGAAAAAAGGGGGGTCCCAAAACGTGTTTTTAACATTGAGTTTTCCATAGGGCGGTTGGCCTCACTTTTAGCCCGAACGGCTGAATGGATTTGCATGAAACTTGGCAAAATTGTAGGGACTGGTAGCCCGATGTGCCTTTTCTAGGTCTCAATATATGTGCTCCAGTGGATTTTGAGAAATTAACGTTTAAAAAAAGATATATATCTGTAAGCGCGCTCTGGGCAGCGCTCCGGTCCGCGGACCTTAAGCGTACCGGAACTTCGCGTAGCTAAGCTGATTGGCTCTCCGGTGTCTGTCAACATTCTAAACAGTCCGGAGCGGCCGCCATCTTGTCTGTTGGTAGGATTGAGAGACAAGAGGAGGCCAAAACAAAGGCGAAAATGACCATAAGGGGGCATACTAGATCCTCCCTGACCCCCTAGGTTTAATGTGGAGGTTTTAAAAGGGCCCCGCGGGGCAAAAAAACCAAAAAAATGTTTTTGTTTTTTTTTGCGTGGGGAGCGCCCGGTCCGCGAACCGGGAAGCGTTCTGGGCAGCGTACTGCAATGAAAAATGAATGATAGACTTTTCAAATGCTGTATGTTAATTGATTGTTGTTTTTGTTGATTATTTTTTATTTTCTTTATTTTTTAAGCATTTTTTTTATTGTGATTGTGTTTCATAATTTATTAAACTTTCTAACATTTCATTGTCAGAAATTTCATAATTATCATTGAATATACATTGTAGTCTCTGAGGGTGTAAAATGTCCTCATTTTCAAGGAGGTTATCTACTGCTTGTACACATTGCAGTAGTTCTTTGTCTAAAGTTTCATCGAAAAATTCAATATCATTTTCATCATTGATTTCTTGGCTTCTCTCTTGCAGGACAATTTGAAATTCAACTTTCTGTTCGCCTTCCATTTTGCCTGAAATTTAGATTAAAAAAATATATATTAGTAGAGATAGGGCACTGTTGGGATTAATTTTGGGCAGTGTATAGTATCAGAGTGGAAGTAGGAATATAAAAAAGTGTATGTGATTTAACGTAAGTAAATTCA
Source organism: Lissotriton helveticus (assembly GCF_964261635.1). Taxonomy (NCBI): domain Eukaryota; kingdom Metazoa; phylum Chordata; class Amphibia; order Caudata; family Salamandridae; genus Lissotriton; species Lissotriton helveticus. Next base: position 368,493,825 of record NC_136073.1, on the reverse strand, counting down.
TAATTATACAAGAGAAGCCTAACTCCATCCATAACTATAACAGAGAAGTCTATCTAAATCTATAACTACTACAGAGGGATAGTATATAACTATCAGAAAAAGTTTACCATATTAACTTATAGTGCACAATATACTTCAGTTTTAAAAATAAAAACTTACCTTTAGATAGAAGTTGAAGGAATTAGTGAAAATCCTATTGAAATGTACACCAAGAAGTAGTAGTCAAAATGGCTGTGTTTTCTTCTCTTCCTTTATATATATTCAGGTATATAACCAATCAAATGTCAGGTAAAAAAAGTAGAAAATGAAAGTAACATTTTAATTGGTTGTCAATTCCAACACTTCAGATGTGTTTTGTGAAGTAATTTACCTCACGGTATTTAGAGAGGTCTACAGGCTAAATGGCTAAATGGAATTCCAATCAAATTTGTGAAAATGGTAGGGATTGGTATGTAGTATGAGCTAGTCTATATTTGGTGAAATTGTCTCCAGTGGCTTTTCTGTGAACTACTTTCCCACCTTTTTTGATGGTGCGCTTCCCAGGGAGCGACCCGGTATGCGAACCGTTGAGCGCCCCGGTTCGCGAACCTTAAGCGTAACGGGAGTCCACCATTTTGTGTTTCGGTCGAATTAAGATACAAGATGGAGGGCAAATAATGTTCAGAATGGGTAGAAGGGGGCACGGTAGACTTATCTTGACCCCCTAGGTTTTGTGAGGGTGGCTGAGGAGGCCCATATGTGCGAAAAAAAAACATTTTTTTAAAAAATTTCGCGAGGTTAGCTCCCGGTTCGCGTACCGGGTAGCGCCCCAGGGAGCGTACTTTGTTGAAAATTAGTGAAAAATGTTAGAGTAAAATAATAATTGTGAGTGATCAGATGTAGGGTAGCTCTGAGAAGAGCTTTTGGGTTTATGGTACATTTAGGTACTTATAAGTAGGTACCAATGCACATTCTTAAATTCAGAGTGAAAATTCTGTTGCCCTCATCTGAGAAGTGAACTCCATCTCCTCTGTAGATATCTTGCATGTAGTAACGCAAGTTATTGTTGTACAGGGAGCCCATTCCATGGTCTCTCATGTAAGCTGAAACAGATTTGTTTACATGCTTCCTCGACTTCTCAATTTGTGGACAAAATTGGTTTGACCACCTCCATTTCTGTCTTTGGCATATATTTGAATATACCAAGGCAGTCTGAGGAAAAAGTGCCATTAATTGCTCAAAGTTGTCCTTTAAAAGCATTTCCAGACCTACACCAGTCAAAGTGCCCAAGTCATTACCTCCACAGTGCACAATTAACAGGTCAGGTTTGGGCAAATGCATAAAGGTTTTCACCAATGGTATCAATTGGTGACATTTTAATCCTCTGTGGCCAAACCACTTAATTTCCACATCTTGTAAATTGAGGTTAGGTAAATTCCTGTTTTCAGTGTACCTTTGAGCCCAGTGAATATAACTATGTCCAACAATCCAGACAGAAAACATGGTGAGAGAAGGTTCTCCTGCAGTCAGATGAAGTGTGGCAATGAAATGGCAGTTGAAAAAATGAGAGTTTAAAATGAAAAAAACTGTGGAGTTTCTGTGTTCATGAAGCAGTAACAGTGATTGGTGGATTTTGATTGCTGAAAACAGAAAGTTAGGGTGCACGGATGAGTTATTTGAAAGATGTATTTTGAATGGTCAATAAAAAATCATTAAATGAAAGAATGCACTGGATATGCAGGTGCACTGAGAGTTCAGAGTTCAATTGCAACATTGTTGTGTGAACTTGCAAACACCAGAAGTCTTCCAAGAGGTGGTTGCTATGCAGAAAAGGCATGAAATGGCAGAGGGGGGAAGGGTTTTCATTTGAAAAAAAGTGAGGGAAGAGTTTTGATTGGGTGACATGAGAGATATGTGTGAAGAATTACAGCATTTCTGTGCTTTTGATAGCTGCAGACTCTGGAGTGCATACCTTTTGCTCTGCTGAAGACAAATTGGTGTGTTTCTGAGACTGTTTTCAAACTCAAAGTATTTGCTAAGGTGAGAAAATATTTCTTTAATTTAGATAGAGAATAGTGTGCTTTAAGGAGAAAATTATGAATTATGTGGCGCAAATTGCTTGTAAATATGCTCCCACCTGTGCAAGGAAAATTTAGATTTTTAATGTTTGTGTTACATAGCCATGTTAAAAGTGATACAAACATGCTGCAAAGGCAATTAAAAAACGCTTTTATGTGTCTTAAGGACATTTTAAGTAATTTTCCCATGTGCAGTGTTTTGAAATTATGATTTGAAAATCGTTTTTGGGGAAAAGGAATTGTTTTTAAATTTATGACAAGGACATAATGGTGTATGCTTCTTTATAAGGCAATTGACTGTCCCTGATGTTATTTTTCCCATTTTAATGTAAGACCTTTCTCTGTGGCGCAAATTGCTTGTAAATATGCTCCCACCTGTGCATGGCAAATTTAGATTTTAAATGTTTGTGTTACATAGCCATGTTAAAAGTGACCCAACCATGCTGGAAAGGCAATAAAAAAACACTTGCATGTGTCTTAAGGACATTTTAAGTAATTTCCCTGTGGGCAGTGTTTCCAAATTATGAATTGAAAATCGTTTTTGAGGTAAAGGAATGTTGTTAAAATTTATGTGCGCCATATGCCCCCAAATTTCTTTTTCAGGGGTGCGGCAGGGTGTTATTGAGACACCCCTACACCTTTGGAAAAATTCCTAATTTGCGATGAGCTAATTGCTAATTGCAAATTGCACCTTCTTTCATATGGGCATCCTGGCGCATGGAAATGAATGGGTAATTTGCAATTAGCAATTTGCTCATCGCAAATTTGGAATGGTAAAGAATCGCTATTTATTCCTTAAAATTCGCTATTTTGGAAATGCAAAATAGTTATATGATACATATGGCGGTTGATGTCTAACAAGATAAGAAGCTTAGGGATAGATTTATGATGACTGGCGCAATGAAGTGGACATCACTTACTTCATTGGTAGAGCTTTACATGTATTATGTCCTCTGTATTCTTCATCAAGCGTAACTTTAATCTGCAATCCTGAGTAGGCCTCACCTTAAACAAACCTCTGGATAGGCCACATCTTATCGTCATCCTGAATTAATCATTTAAAATGCTAGGGACATATTTATGATAGGTGTATGCCTCTTTTGCGCCACTTACAAAACACTGTCCATGGGGAAATGACTTAAAATGTCCTTAAGACACATGAATGTGTTTTTTTAAAGCGTTTGCAATTTTTTTGGGTCACTTTTAACATGGCTATGTGACTCAAACAGTCAAAATCTAAATTCACCATGCACAGGTGGGAGCATATTTACAAGGAATGTGCTCCATGGGGAAAGGTCTTATAATGTAATATGGGAAAAATGACATCAGAGACACTGAAATGCCTTATAGAGAAGCATACACCATTATGTCCTTGTCATAAATTTGCAAACCATTACTTTTCCCCAAAAACGATTTTCAAATCATAATTTGAAAACACTGCACATGTGGAAATGACTTAAAATGTCCTTAATTCAAAATTTGCTATTCCTTATTTTGCGATTGCACTGAAGGATTTGCAAATTTTGCGATTTCTTAAATGCAATGTATCAAACAAAAAATATGTAAAAAAAATGACATTAAGGATTTGGAAACTACCACCAACTTCTAGTTGGTGGTAATTTGTGAATTCTTTTCAAAAAGCTTTTTTTCCAAAAAACAAAAGGTGCCATATGACGCCCATACATGCCCTTAGGGCATGTATGTGCGCCATATGCCCCCAAATTTCTTTTTCAGGGGGTGCAGCAGGGTGTTCTTGAGACACCCCTGCACCCTTGGAAAAATTCCTATTTTGTGATGAGCTAATTGCTAATCGCAAATTGCACCTTCATTCCTATGAGCCTCCTAGCCCATGGAAATGAATGGGTAATTTGCAATTAGCAAATTGCTCATTGCAAATTAGGAATGGTAAAGAATTGCTATTTATTCCTTAAAATTCGCTATTTAGGAAATGCAAAATAGTTTGATGGTACATATGGTGGTTCATCTGTAACAAGATAAGAAGCTTAGGGATACATTTATGATGACTGGCGAAATAAAGTGCAAATCACTTACTTCATTGGTAGGCCTTTACATGTATTATCTCTTCTGTATTCTTCATCAAGCGTAACTTTAATCTGCAATCCTGAGTAGGCCTCACCTTAAACAAACCTCTGGATAGGCCACACCTTATCGTCATCATGAATTAATCATTTAAAATGCTAGGGACAGATTTATGATAGGTGTATGCCTCTTTTGCGCCACTGTGCGTCACTTTTATGATGCAGCGGCGGTGCAAAAGATTTGCTATGAGGCGACAAAATTACAAATTGATGCTTTTAGGCAGATATGTCATGGTGTAAAAAAAACGTACCACATGAAACCGATGCAGCAGTGATGCAAAAGATGCACCATGTTGCAAGACAGGCCTCACTTGGGGCCATATGTATCAAGCTAATTAGCATTCACAAAGATCAAAATTCTGCGAATTTCGGCCTTTGCGAATGCTAATTAGACAAATGGTATATATCAAACAAGTTTGATGCAAAATAAGGAATAGCAAAATTTGCTATTCCTTATTTTGCGATTGCACTGAAGGATTTGCAAATTTTGCGATTACTTAAATGCAATGTATCAAACAAAAAATATGTAAAAAAATGACATTAAGGATTTGGAAACTACCACCAACTTCTAGTTGGTGGTAATTTGTGAATTCTTTTCAAAAAGCTTTTTTTCCAAAAAACAAAAGGTGCCATATGACGCCCATACATGCCCTTAGGGCATGTATGTGCGCCATATGCCCCCAAATTTCTTTTTCAGGGGGTGCAGCAGGGTGTTCTTGAGACACCCCTGCACCCTTGGAAAAATTCCTAATTTGTGATGAGCAAATTGCTAATCGCAAATTAAACCTTCATTCCTATGAGGCTCCTAGCCCATGGAAATGAATGGGTAACTTGCAATTAGCAATTTGCTCATTGCAAATTAGGAATGGTAAAGAATTGCTATTTATTCCTTAAAATTCGCTATTTAGGAAATGCAAAATAGTTTGATGGTACATATGTCGGTTCATCTGTAACAAGATAAGAAGATTAGGGATAGATTTATGATGACTGGTGCATCACCAGGGATGTGTTAGTCATCCTGTGCCGCTGTTCCGCCACCCATGGTGTGCTGCATTTACAATGCGGGGCATCATGGGGCAAAAATGGCACAGATGCGTGATGTATCTGTGATGTAAAGGTAGTGATTGCTGGAGTTGTATCGCAAGTGCGATGCAGCTCAAGCAAGGCTCAGGGGTGCCCCATCTCCACAATGTTGCGTCAAGACCTATGCCTGCTTAAAGCAGGCGCAGGGTTTTGACGCAGTTTTCTCCTATCTGATTGTAAATACGGCACACCATGGGTGGCAGAGCAGCGGTGCACGTTAACTGGTGCATGCCTGGGGATGTGCCATTTAACATAAATCTGCCCCTTTACATTTAAGTATGTGCAGGACACACAGAGTCGGTGAGGCTTATCCAAGGTTAAGAAGAGATGAGTCCTGTTCACTGAAAAATTAGACATAGTCTTCACCTGATCAGCATTGCTGGACATGGCTAAATAATAGCTGCAAAATATTACTCTTGTTAAACAATTTTACTATTATAATCTCTGAGATTTGTCTCTTACTCTGCAACATCTCATTGTTGTTATCTTTCTTTAAAGATAAAGACAACATCAACATGAGTGACAATCTGCAATCAGTTGATTTTGACCTCATCATTGAACTTGTAATTGAAACATCAGTGGATGTTGATCCATTGGATGATTTAAATCCTGAGGATGAAGAAGAGCGTGATGAGGATGCAGATTTGTCCGAATTATATGACATAGGGTGGGAAGCTGACCTGCTTGAGCCTATGGAAATATAAACATTTATTTTTAAAATGTATAATTAATAAAAAGTAAAAATGTAAACCGTTTAATTTAAAAATAAAGACACCTTCAAAAACAGGTTATGTGTAGTGTCTTCAATAAAATATTAAAATATGCTCATAAAATTAGATCAGATTCACATATAAAATAGCACAGGTAACATAAATATAAATGTCATTTCTTTTCTGCTATTTCTGTATTGTAAATTTGCCAAGGACTAAAAAATCTTCTATTTAAAATGTCAAGTAGTGTGTTAAGTTTTTGATCATTGTTATTGATTTACTGTTTGGTAATAGTGGTTAATAACATTTTTTATTATATTTTACCACAGATTCAACTGCAGATCATTTCAAGATTTCACCATGCCAACAATAGAAAGACAGAGAAAGGCTGCAAAACGTCAAAGACAGCAGGTGAAACAAAATAAGCAGCAGTCCTCTAACAAAAAGATTTGTCAAGTCACGAAGAAAGCACCGGGTAAGAGCACAAAATATTTCATAAGAAATATGTGTAGTTAAAAAAATATTACTACAGAAAATGTTTCAGTCCATAAAAAGATAAGCAAATCAAATGGAAAGGAAAGGCCAATCAAAAATGTTACTGCTAGAGCAAGAGATAACTCTGTGCATGATAGTAGAAGGAAACAACAGTTTAGGGACATTCGTAAACGAATGTTCCGCAACAGGATAATTGGCAATTTGTTAAAAAATATTAAGAAAGGTCAACAGAAACTGGTTTTTTATAAGAGAAAAAAAAAGTTGAGAAAGTTATTGATCAGGCATTTGAAATTAAACGTAAGTTCTTTATTTTGATAATCAATAGAATTAGGAAGCTAAACAAGGCAATTTATGATTTCAAAAGAAATAGTAGATGGAAGAGAATAGTTAATCGTAGTAATTTTTGTGAAGTTTTTTCTGGAGAATGGATGCATAGTTCAAGCTGTGAGGCATTTTTTAATGAGGAGAGTTATTTCCAGGATAATGATTTGGTGCATGCAGTTGACACCAGTGGTCGTGCTTATGAAGTGAAAGATGGTTGTCCAGTTGAAAAAGAAAAACCTGTGACAACAGAGGCAGAAGAGGTGTTAGGTAATGAGGTTTTAGGAAGACGTGCTAAGGGTCCTGTGTACACCTGGAAGTGTAGTAGTATTTGCAGTGTGCGACAGGATTCCATCAATTTGCTTTGTGATTTTGTACGGTCATTTAATAAGAAAAGTTTGAAGCAGAAAATGAAGTTGTTGCAAGAATTAGATCCTTGCAGAGTGAGAGAAGTGACAGGTTTGCATGGTCATTCACTGGCTTGTCTTTCCAGGAGAGTATGCCAGAGTGTTTTTCATCATTTCAGGATGCTAGCAGTGCATCATAATAAAGTGAGGAAATTAGTTAGAATGTTGTATTATGCTAAGAGTCCAGCAATTATGCTTAAACAATTATGCGCTGCTCTTATGCATGGTTCTGAAATAGATGTGAAGAACATATGTGAAGAAATTGAGTTTTGTTACTTTGGAAGTAAAGAGGAGAATGTTGAAATTGACCCAGAAGAAGAGGGTAATGTGGAAGATAGTGTACAGGTTTCCAGTACAGATAATTTCCAGAGGGAAATTGCGACGTTTCAGGTGAAATCAAGTGAGAGGCCTAATTTCACTTGTGTGTGTTGTCGACGCACTTATTATAAGAATCAGACTAAGTTAGTGGATTTATATGCAAAAAGTGAAAGGGAAAATAATAGTGAATGGAAGGATTTTGCAACATGCTTGATGGTAGAAAATTGTTTTGATTTGGGATTTGATCAACGTGTGTGTACTTATTGTTGTTGCAAATTAAATCAAAACCAGATGCCTGCTAGAGCAGTTCATAATAATCTGGAATTGGTTGAGATTCCTTCTGAATTGAAGGATTTAAATACTTATGAATCTATTTTGATTCAAAGTATCCATCCCTTTCAGGCTATTGTAAGAATGGAGCCAAAGACAGGGAAATTGCCTCCATCAGATTTACAGAGAGGATTAAAGGGAAGAGTTGTTTATTTGCCTCTAGATTTGACGAAAAACATTAACACAATTGGAGTAGAAAAAGTGGAAGAGGAACCTCTGGTTATCTTAGTTAATGGGGTTCCGACAAAGAATAAGAAAATATGGCAAGATTTAGTAGATGTTAGGAAAGTTAAAAAGGCAACATTGTATTTGAAAAAAAATAATAAATACTATAAGAATGTATATGTTGCAGAAGAGGAAGTAAGTGAGGAAGAGGATAGCGATTTGTGTGCTGGTCAAATTGAGAAAGTAGAACCCTCTACTAGTGAAGAAATATATGAACATTATAGTGTTCATCCTTTGCATTCCAAGGAAGTCATGGGGAATGCTATTGAGTTGTTTCAAATGAAACAAGCCAAAGGGAGTCCCATTAGTGTTTGGGAGGAAAGTTTGGAAGCTCGGTGTTTCCCACAGCTTTTTCCAACAGGTCAGGGAGGAAGATATGATGAGCGACCTCATCAAATTCCTGCTTCTGAATACCGGACTTTGCGATTGTATGCAGGAGATGCTAGGTTTCGACAATGCATTCCCTATTTGTTTCATCTCCTGTTTAAAAGCGATCTGTCTGGACTGTCATATGCAGTGAACCACATCTTGAAAAGTGGTATACACATGCAAAACATCTCGGCAAGTGACTTTATGGATAAAGTCAATGTCCAAGACAGTATTTTGGATTCTCACCTGATTAATCTCATGGCGTGTCAGCGTGGTACTAATGAGTACTGGTACCGTCGTCATGGTGATTTAAAATGTATGCTGAGGAACTTAGGTACTCCCACATGGTTCCTCACTCTGAGCTGTGCCGAGTATGGCTGGGAAGACTTACTTGAATTTCTATGAGAGGCAAATGCTAACGTAGATAACATCGAATTCAAGACACCCGGAGAACTGTGCTCTTTGGATCCAGTCAATGTATGTAGGTACTTCAATCATAGATTTGAAGCTATGATGTCTTTCATCATGAATAAGAAGAATCCACCTCTTGGAGAGGTGTTGGATTTCTTCTGGAGAAAGGAGTACCAAGCAAGAGGTGCTCCTCATATACATATGTTGCTGTGGATCAAGGATGCACCTAAATTTGGAACGGATCCAGAAGACTCAGTGATGAGTTTCATCCAACAGTATTCTACGTGTGCTGTTCCAAACGCAAAGGAGAAGAAAAGCCTAAGAGAAAAGGTTCTGCGTTTCCAAAGCCATCGATGTGGAAAGTACTGCCGTCGTAAATTCCGAAACAAGGACAAGTTCTACACCAAATGTCGTTTCGGTTTTCCACGACCGGTGATTTCTAAAGGAAGAGTAAACAGTTTGATGTCTTCGCTGCGACATAATGTCATGAAGAAATCACCTAAAAACACATACAATTTGAAGAGGAACGAAGAGTCCAAGTACATCAACGACTACAACCCGGTGATTTTGTCCATGTGGAATGCTAACATGGATATACAGTTTGTGGCTGATAACTGTATGGCTGTGGCTCGGTATGTGACGTCTTACATCACCAAAAAAGAGAAGACAGAATTGAAGGATATGTGGGAGGACATTTCCCATGAAAAGAGCCTCAGCAAGAAGTTGTACAGTTTCAGTCTGAAGATGTTGTCGCATCGAGAAATTGGAGCTTACGAATGCTCTGACCGGTTGTCTTCAGCAAGTCTCTATGCCAAGTCCAGGAGTATCGTTTGGGCGAGTCTTGGTCTTGCTGCAACGCGTAATCGAGTTCTGAAACCTGTGCGGGAAATTGAGTATTTGGCGGAAAAGGAGCCAAACAGTACCGACATTTTGAAGACCAACATGTTGGATACATATTATCCAAATAGAAGCAGTCACCTCGACAATGTTTGTCTGTATGAGGTTCTTCAAAATTACATATTCAAGAGGAACATCAAAGAAGATACTGAGAAAGGAGTGTATGCTGTAATAGGAAGTGAGGGATGTCTGGTCAAGCAAAGAAAATGCCACTTGGTAAACCATCGAAAATTGAGTGGCGAATCTCCTGAAAAAAAGGAGTTTTTCTATTTAGCACTTTTGCAACTTTTCAAGCCTTGGCGTGCAGAAGAGGAACTGCTTGGAGATTTCCTCTGTTACGAAGACTCTTTCAATGCCGCCAAGGAGACCATAGAATGTCCTGCTTTTCCCAAATATGTAGAAATGTTGAATGCGGAAATTGAGCAGGAAGCAACGATTGCAGCCGAGATTGCCAGAGACAGTTCTCAGGACAGTCAGAGTTCTGCTTCATTGAGTCAGGATCCACTAGGAGGACCTGTTATCGAAAATGAAGCTGCCACTGCCATGAATGAAGTGGAAAGAGCCATGGCACATGCTCAGGAGGATGCGGTTAACTTAGAAGAGTTGGAAAGACAACTCAACGTTGAGCAGAGGAAAATATATGACGAAATTACCATGCAAATTGATCATGGATTAAGTCATGACAAGAAAGAGTGCTCATGTACGTCGTTGAAGCCTGTCCGACTGTACGTGAGTGGAGAAGCGGGAACTGGAAAAAGTTTCCTCATTAAAGCAATTTCATGCTATTTGCAGGAAAGGACAGAGTCATCGCTGTCTTGTGTTGTCACCGCTCCAACTGGACTGGCAGCACATAACATTAAAGGGATTACTTTACATCGTTTACTGATGCTGCCAGTGGAGCATGACAACAAATTACAATATCACAAGCTATCTGGAGATGCTTGTTTTGAAGTTTCAAGAATCTTGAGGAAAATGAAACTTCTTATCATTGACGAAGTAAGCATGGTTTCCAATGTCATGCTTGCCTTTGTGCATTTGAGAATGCAAGAAGTTCTCAAAACAGAGTATGATGTGTTATTTGGTGGCAAACACATCATTGTTTTCGGAGATCTTCTGCAGCTGACACCAGTGAAAGGGCAACCTGTGTTCAAAATGCTCACGCATGAAGATACCAGGAAGTGCCTAGGCAGCATTGGCAACGTCAATATATGGTTAAACTTCAATTATGCTGAACTGCATGAAAATATGCGTCAGGCGAAGGATGAAGTTTACAAGACTATTCTACAAGATGTTAGAATTGGAAAAGTGACCGAGCATGGGAAAGAAGCTTTACATGCACGATTACTGTCAAATTTATATCCAGAACAAGATGTTGTGCCTGAGAATATTTTTCAGAAAATTACTGATAAGAAATCTGGAATATGTTTGATGCCAACTCTTGCAGAATGTGCCAAATTCAACAACAAAATGTTGCATTTAGAAAAGCAAGAGATTGTGAAACTGGAAGCTATTGACAGAGTAGAGCATATGGGATCAACAATTATTTTGTCTGAGAATCTGAAAACAAAATTGGATTCATTAGAGAAGAGTATATCTAAAACTGCAGGTTTTGAAAAGACTCTGAATGTGTGCTTGAACTGCCGTATAATTTTAAGAAGGAATTTACATGTTGAAAGAGGTCTGGTAAATGGATCAATGGGTAATGTTGTTGATTTTGTAAAATACAGAAATAGAGATGGAATTGAATTTTTAAAAATTAAATTTGATGGCATTGAGGAAGTACAGCTAATTGGTCGTTGCTCTGCTAGATTTTTGCTTGTAAAAGACTTATAGTTCGCCGTAAGCAGTTTCCTGTTTGCTTGGCATATGCGGTGACAATCCATAAATCGCAAGGTTTAAGTGTAGACAGTGCATTGGTGAATATTGGCAGTTCTGTGTTCAAGGAGGGTATGGCATATGTGGCATTGTCACGAGTTAGAACTTTATCGGGATTGTACTTGATTGAGTGTGATATCACAAACATTTGTGCTGATCTAGATTGTGTTAAGGAATACAATAGGTTAAGAAGAGAGTATGCGCCACATTTGCCTCAGTATCCTTTGTTTGAGAAACGTGTGGTAGGCCGGAAACGAAGAAATGTGACCAATACTGGGGAGGTTGTAGCAAAAAGACGAAAAGTCGATGAACCTAAAATTACAAGCAGAAACAAAAAGGATTCTGTTGAAGATGTTGTTGGTTTTCAATTTGAAAACAGTTCTGGTGTCAACTGCTATGCTAATGTAGTGGTTAATGTTTTGTTTTCTCTAGAAAATGTAAAAGAAGAGATTGTGGTCAATTCTGATCAAAGATTTTGCAGTTTGTTAAATTCTGTGTTAGAGAAATGTAGCACTGATAGAAGAAACATAGAAAGTGTGTCTGAAATTCGAAATCTGTTAGACAGATGTTCAGGCCAAACACAATTCTCTCAAAATATTCAGCAAGATTGTCAGGAGTTTTTAATATATATGCTTGATGTATTACATGCTGAAGGTGTAGATGTAGATCAGCTGTTTGGGCTTTCTTATCAATGGCAGCATGACTGCGAGAACTGTATGGTATCAAGTACTACTAGTGTAGACTCAGAAAGATTTATATATTTAACTTTGCCAGACAGTAAATCAGTCTCCTTTAATAAGCTAGTAAAAGCAGCTGATCACAACATGGAGTGTAGCCAATGTAAATCTGAAATGATGTCCACATTATTTATACGAACATATGGCCAGTATGTCATTTTAATGTTCCAACGATGTAGGCCTAATGGAACAAAATTGACAACTTTAATTAAAAATTTTGTAGCTTCGCAGTTGTCAATATCAGGAAGGACTTTTGTAACTGCAGCAATTATATATCATGACGGCCCTTCAATAACATCAGGACATTACACAGCTTATTGAAAGTCTAGAAATGGCTGGTCATTCTGCAATGATTCTGTTTTAATTTTCAAAAAAAAATTGCCGTATGACCTTAAAAACTCTTACCTGGTGTTTTTAAAACCAAAATTTTAGGGAAATAATCTCGGGATGTGCTCTGTGGAATTTCAAGAAGTTCTAATGGCTCCTACACAATTTGGCCTTGAGGATAAGTGTAGTTCAGAGACATAACTTCTAACCATAGGACTGGACGTCATGGAGAAATACGTGCACTTTGAATGAGTTCAGAAAAACTGTTTCTTTTTATAAGCTAATTGAAGCAGCCAATCAAAACATGGAGTAGAGGGAATGTAAGTCTGCAATGCTGTCTACTGTTTTACATTGCTTTGTGATTAAAAGTGATGTAGAGAATTAAATAATTGTAGTAGTCATAGAGGTAGTGTAAGTCTGCTTCATAGTAAGCAGTATCAGTGTCATAGGAAATGTAGAACATGACTGAGCAAGAAGGGGAAGATATTACTATTCCAGGATTGTGAAAATGATCTTCAACATTTTAATTCTGAAAGTTGCGGAAATGCCAAATGACGGGATTGGCTTACAAGAAATCCAAGAGTTATAAATGGCTCTGACCAGATTTGGCCTTGTGGAAACTTGTGGTAGAGAGCAAGAAGTCATTTATTGCATGTAACGTGTTTTTAAAAACGATGGAGATTTTCTTTCAGAAAGTGGCGGGCTGAAAGTAATAACAGCACAAAAGAGTGTAAGCTGTTCATGGGACATCCTTGGACGTCATGGAAAGTAAGTTAACTTTAAGGAGTTCTGAATTTTGATTTCTTATGTTGTATGGGTTTTTTAAACACAATCATTTTGAATGTGTTTTTTTCCCCCGCTGTTATATGATGAATACCTTCAAGTCACTGTTTTTAGTGAATTTTGATACATTCTGAGAACAGCAAAAATAAACCATTTAACATGTATAATTAATTCTGTACTGTTTGCATTTATGATGTATATGTAGAACTGTGTAGGAGGCATGGAGAAGGTGAGGCTTCTGTAAGTGTCAAAGTTGTTGCATGCAGTGCTGCACTTCTGCGTATTCTTTCATATGCTAGACTACATCTGCACAATGAGATACCTAAGCAAAGGAAACACAAGTGATGTGATTGTGAAATGAGCAAAATAAATTGCACGTATTTCAATTACATCACCTGTGTTTCCTATCATTACGAATCACATTGTGCAGATCAAGTTTAGGTCTGTCCAGGGAAACATAGGAGGTTTGGACTTTGTTGAAGAGTGCAGTGGACATGACTCACTTCATTGGTAGACCTTCACATGTATTATCTCCTCTGTACTCTTCAACAAGTGTAAATCTCATCTGCAACCCTGAGTAGGCCTCACCTCAAACAAACCTCTGGATAGTAGACATCTTATTGGCATCCTGAAGCAATTATTTAAAATTTTAGTGTCTTGCGACACTTTTCTGAAACAACAGCAATGCAAAAGATGCACCATGTTTTAAGATAGGCCTCACTTCATCTGCATCAAGATACTGTTAGTTTAAAATGTATATCTTTAGGACTGTGTAGGGGGCCTGGAGAAGCAGAAGCTTCTGTAAGTGTCAAAGTTGTTGAAAAACTGTTTGTCCTTCAATCTTTTCCCTTGTCTTTTCTAATTTTTAAATACATGTTTTAATATTTTTCAAATGTTTGTTCTCTCTTTCACAGATTGAAAGTATAAAAACAAAAAGTGAGTAATTTAACGACAATTATAAGGTAAATATTTTGTACTCTTTTCGTTACATTTCTATCACATTTAACTACTATTAGTTCCACTGCTTCATTTCTTTAACCCTCAGTTTCCTGCCTTTGCTACTTCCCTCATTCCTTTCTCTATTACCTACTTACTCAACTCCTTCCACTCTTTTTCTCAGTCCCTCTCTTCTCATAGTTCCTCACTCTTGTTCACTCACTCCGTCTCTATTACTCTTAGTGTCTTTGACTGATCACTCTATCACTACTTGTTCATAATGCTTTCTCTGTGTAGTTGAAGCACACTAAGGGGAATATTATGAACACAGCCAATAAAATTATTGCTCTTTTTATTGGCAGAAAACTGGTGCAAAAGTGGTTTTAGCGGCAGTTTTCTGCCACAAAAGCAGCTTTAGCGACACATTTCTGCCAATAAAAGCTGCAAAACTTTTATTGCCTATGTTGATGATATGGCTCTATGTTACTTACATTTCTTTGCTGTTTCAATTAATCTTTTTCTGTTATTTTTTGTTTTCTGTTTTCTATTTTTTCTCTCTGTTATTCCTCATGTTTTAATCTTATTTTGAACATTCACTCACATTCTCCAAGAAACTCTTCTTTGTTAATGTTTTCTTCGGTAAATAGATCTATTAAACAGTATCTCTTCTTTACTCCCTATAGCTGTCTTTCTTTTAACATCACTCTCTGTTTACTTTCCTTATACTTACACTTTTTTTTTTTTTTTTGGTTAGCTCCCGGTCCGCGTACCGGGAAGCTAACCCGGGAGCGAACCAAAAGAAATAGAGCTTGCCAGAGTGCTAAACATTCTAGCAATTTTTTTTGAAAGGGAAGGTAGTTCTGAAAAGAACTTTTTTTTAAATATTTTTGTTGTTTTATATTTTTTTTAATTTTTTGAACATTTTTTGTTTTTTTTGTATTTTTTGAACGATTTTATATTTTTTTTGGTTTTTTTGGGGGGGGGGAAACAACAAAAAACAGGCATTGAAAAGGGCTCAACAGGAGCAAAAAAAAATTACTGGGGGCGGTTAGGGCAATCATGGTGTTCATACGCCAGGTTGAGTGCATTGATGCTCATGTTGCCACAAGCTAATAATGCACGACAGTGCATACATAAGTGAATCATGTGCCCAAAATGTTCTTGAATATTTGGCACAGTTTCCCGTGCCTCTTCTGGTGTTAGAGAAATCGGTATTGTTGGTCTGGCCACAGGAGTTGGTCTTGGATTGTCCTGCATATCCCTTATTTCCGCCCGGCTGTAATTTAGTGGATGCTTCCTTGTCATGTGCCTGTGCATTGTGTGATTTCCATAGCTATATTTTTTGTCCGTCCCTCTGGACAATTGTTCTTTGCATATGCGGCAGGTGACATACCTCGCATTGACTTTTTTTTGGCCACGAGGGATCGAATAAAACTGCCAGATGAAACTGGCTTTCTTTCTGAAAACCCGGGGCACCTCTTCTAAGAACTGTGGTTCTTCTCCCTCCTCATCCATTTCTTCATCTTCCTCCTCAGTGTTGGTAATGACCTGGGGAGGTGGTCCTCTCTTCCCATGAGGAGGTGGAGGTGGTGGTGGGGGTCCACCAGCTGAAGCTACCAATGAAGCCATTTTCCAACAAGCAAAATAGGTCTTCCTCTCACAATGATGAAAGTCAGAGTGAGGAAAGAAGGAGGGGTTTTCATCATTTGGGAAAAACAATACTTCTCAACCAATGAAAAGTGTTATTTTTAGGTCACCTGACCTAGCCTTACATCATTATGAAACCAAAAGTGAAATGAACCAATGAAAAATTTTATTAACAAGTCACATGACCTCTCACGCTCATGTTACGCGCTGCGGAACGCGCCCCGGTTAGCTTCCGGGTCGCTAAGCTTCGCGCCCCGGGACACTTCCGGGTGCGCTAACGCGGTACGTCACAAGACGCATTACGCGGCAACGCGATACGTCGCGTTTTCGCGACGCGCCGCGGATCGCTTCCGGGGAGCTGCGTTTCGCGCCTCGGTCCGCGCCCCGGGGCACTTCCGGGTGCGCTAACGCAGTACGTCATAAGACGCATTACGCGGCAACGCGATACTGTCACTATGTTGATTTTTTACCGGTTCGCGGACCGGGTCGCGGCATCAAATTGAGCTAACGGGAAGCTTCCCGGTCCGCGGACCGGGAGCGAAACAAAAAAAATATTTAAAAAAAATTATTAATAAACATATAAAATATATTTTTGGATTTAAATAAGAATACATTTTACAGCTATAGATATTTGCTATTGATGTCATCAGTGATGTCACTGACCATGTCATGAATGATGTAATATGTGACATCATCAGCAGTGGATTGCGGGTGCGCGATATATAGTTAGTGCAACTAACTATATATGGAATTTCAATGGTTTTGTGTGAGTAAAATAAGGTTTTAAAAATGCTAATTCCTAACTATATATGGTGTATAACCTATGGTTTTTTCAGTGAATATATATATATATATACATACATATATATATATATATATATATATATATATATATATATATATATATACATATATATATTTACTGAAAAAAACATAGGTTTTATGGGTGTTAGAGTTAGCTGGACATTTCATTTGTACAAAACCATTGAAATTCCTCCATTATCGTTAGTTGAACTAACTATAACTGGCGCGCCCACCATTAACTGCTGATGATGTCACATATTACATCATTCATGACATGGTCAGTGACATTACTGATGACATCACTGATGACATCATCCAGCGAATGTGGTTTGGTTCGATATTTAAATATATTATATATATATTGCAATCTACATTGAAGAATGAGTGAAAGTATATGTGCCTGGATGGAGGATTTACTAACAGTGTCATTGACTGTTTAAGTATTTAAAGTGTCTCACTAAATATACGGGATAGTGATTAAACCGTGTGAATATCTGTATCACTCTGTCTCTTGTTGTGTAAACTACTGTATAAGTTGGTTACTAGCTATGTGGAAGTCTATATTAGTTATTGATTAGTTAAATGAGTATTTGTATGGGAGAGTGAATGTGTATGTGGTTGGGTGGGAGGTGTTTGACTGTCCAAAGATGTGTAAATAGTTGTTTTAGTAGGTATATGAGGTTAAGACTGCATGTGGAAACAGTTGTTTGGGTGAGTGAATGTCTTTATGGGTGTAGTGATGAGTAAATATATTTCTCAATGATACATATCCAACAAAGTAGAAATATAAAAGGCAGTGTATGTGACAGTTGTTGTATATAAATAAGTATACACAAGACTCAGTGATTGTATGAGTAACTGTATGGATAACTGTATACTTGTAATAGTGATTTTATAACACACTAAGGATGAGTTACTATCTATATGAATAAATGAAGTGTTGTTTGTATAAGTGTGTAGCTGAGTAAATGTAACTATGATCAATTGTTTGTATAAGAAAGAATGATGACTGTATACGTGAATAGGGTGTTTGCTGGTGTGTAATGTTGATGTAGGTGTATAAGTATATTTGATAGTGTTCTATTGATCTTTGTCAGCATATATGAGTCAATCTATAGGTAAGTGTTTAGATGTGTGTGTAGATCTAGGAATCACTGAGTGGGTTTTTAGAAAATTGTATTGGTGTGTCAATGGTTTCAAATATGGTACTCCATATTTTATAATGTGTGTTGAAAGATTATACTAGTGTATGATGAGGTGTATCAGATTGTCACGTGGATGATGTCATCAGTGATGTCATTTGAGATGTCATCAGTGATGTCGCCTGACCATGTCATGAATGATGTAATATGTGACATCAGCAGTGGGTTGCGGGCGTGCGAGTTATATTTATTACAACTAACTATAACAGAGGAATTTAAATGGTTTTGTACAAGTGAAATGTCCAGCTAACTATAACACCCCTAAAACCTATGGTTTTTTCAGTGAATTTCTAAAGTTTTTTAAATGCTAATTGAATGAATGAAGGATTATTTATAATGTGCGAAACTTAGCCCAAGGGGCATCAAGGCGCAGACTAAAACATAAAGTATATATGTTTGAAACCTATGTTTTTTTCAGTTAATTTCTAAAGTTTTTTAAATGCTAATTCCTAACGAGAACATGTTTGAAACCTATGTTTTTTTCAGTGAATTTTAAAGGTTTTTTAAATGCTAATTCTTAAGTATAACATGTTTGAAACCTATGTTTTTTTCAATGAATTTCAAAGGTTTTTTAAATGATATTTTATAAATATATTTCTTGTTTTATTTTCTTTTTTCAAAATTATTTTACTATATTTTGTTAAACTAATTTTTTTAGATATCTTATTTTTCAAATTACATTAGACATATTTAATAAAAATGTATTTAAAAAATAAATAAAAATATATATATATTTTTTATGTTCTTTGAAATATATTTATCTATATATTTTATTTAAATGTTCTATTTTTTGGGAGTCGCGCACCCAAAGCGCACCCTTCTCGTTCACTGCGCGGAACATGTCTGCCATTTTAGGACTCTTGTGTGGGATCCGTGTACGGTGTGCAATAGGAACGACTTTCCCAATGCAGACGCTATGCGACTGGTACGCGACTCGTAGCGCATACGCGACATGTACGGATTACGCGATGTGACGGTCACGCGGTTGCGCGTGACATCATACGCTCATCAGACGTGGTGGGTGCGCGACCCTGCGAAATTTTTTTAGTGTTCAAAAACTTATATATATATATATTTAATATAAATATTACCACAAGATATTATGTGAACTAATCATAAAAATAATATTCTTTAACTTTCAATAAAGTTACATTACTTATAAATACAATATCGCAAAGTCACGCTGGTTACGAGTTGGGTGCGAGCTGCGTACGCGCACCCTACGCGTACCCCATGTGACCAGAAAAAAAGAGATTTGATTGGTTTATTACACTTTCAATCACTCTTGTTAAAACTTCCTGAGGTGAAGACATCTTCTGGCAAGATCTGCTCTTTTCAAATTTTGCACACCTGTTTCTCAGCAAAGTTGGAGGAATGGCAAATAATGAACCATCTTCTGATTCAGAACACTCTGGAAATGAAGAATTTGTGCCTGAACCTCCCCCTCCAGAGAGGTATACTTCAATTATGTGGAAGTTTTTCACTTTTCCTCCAGGGCAGAAAAAAGTTAATGCCACGAAAGTCACTTGTAAAATCTGCAAGGCAGTCCTGTCCAGGGGAGACCCTACACAGAAATACTCATGTGGTACAGCGAGTATGCAAAAACATCTACAAACTCGACACCCAGGGAGAAAATGAGAAGACTTAGAGAAAATGCTCCTCAACCACTGGCTGTTGCAAGTACATCTGGGGCAACACCATAAACATCATCATCTCCTCCAGATATACGTCCACAATTTGGGAGAGTCAGGATGAATTGTGTTCAATGTAACCATCTTATTTCGTATTGGGAGCAGTCGGTGGACCTGGTTTGTTGTGCCATCGACAACCACCGTTGTTAGTTTCCTTTTTTTTCTCCTCCTAGTTTTTAGTTTTGTTTGTCCTGTTCACATTTTTTCCCTCTTTTTAAAAATAAAAAAATCATTCAAAAAAATCAAAAAATAAAAATAAAACAACAAAAAGATAAAAAAAGTTATTGTCAGAACTAACTACTCTGGTTAAAGAAAGAGCTAAACTTGTATGCTAGTGTGTAAAAGTTTACATGAATGTATGTATAGTAGATAATTGACTGAAAGAAAGCATTTGTGGTGTGTGGTGAATGCATACGTGCAGAACTATGAGGAAGTGCTACAGCACACTGTAAACGGTTTAGCTACAGCGTGCTGTGGTACTTCTGAAGCATGGGAAGGTGTCATATGTACATAAATATGTTGCAAGTCTGTGCTTCCCTCTGCACAGCTGCTTAAACTGCAGCCTTGTGGTGACACAGGCACCCTTGCACCCTTGTGCAAGGATGTCTGTGTCGTGAGGACATTGTCTTTGTGCAGGAAGGCACACCTTCCTACACAAAAACAATCAGTAAAGGCATTTTCTCCTTCAATATATGCTGTGCATTGTAGCATATATTTAAAGACAAAAAATGAGGAGAAGTGAAAACAATTCTCCTTGTTGTGCCTTGCTACACCAATTGGAAGATGATGCAGCTTTCACACACACATCCAGATTTATGATTTTTGATAAAACTGGAAATGTGTCTTGTTCCAGGAGTGTTCTGTGCAAACACGCACAGCAACACCTATAGAACGCCTTTTCAATGCAAAGTGGTGTGTATGATGAGATTGTATTTACATGGAAAACAAAAGGTATACAGAGTGCCTTTTCTTCACCTTGTAAATAAGAAAGAGAGTTAATCACTAGGCCAATTCTTATTATAGGAGTAAATTTCTGTACTGCTAACAGAGAACAAGATACATTTATAAGTACTTATGTTTTAGGAAACTTATAGCACATATTTATAGATAACTGATGAGAATGGATGGGGCCTACTGTGACATGTGCAAAAACACTCAGTGATGTGTTCTAAGTTAAATAGTTTTATTTATTATAATTCTGAAATTACCAGGATGTACAAGACCACCATATGCCTCTATTGTGTACTATACCATGTATCTTGCAGACAGGTGCTCTGAAGTTGTGTCCTATTTGATACCTGTCTTCAATAGAATTCTCTGGCTCAAATCTACTCCATCCATCTTCTCTTTTTTCAACTGTGTGCAAACCCAAGCCATTGTGCATTTTAAGACTTACTTAAACTTACCTCAGCAGTAATATATGTAAAAAACGCTACACATTTTATTCAGTTGTTTTTTATAATGTAAATTGTGGTAAATTGCTTATTTTAGAATTAGGATCTGTGAAAGAGAAGAAACAGTAGTTATAACATGTAATAATACATTTTTAACAACACAGCATCATTTTAACATTTTACAAAGTAATTTCTTTGCCTTTTTTGCTGTTCTCAGAATATATTGAATTTCACGAGACACAGTGATTTCAATCTTACTCATCACATAACAGCGGGCAAAAAAAACCAATCAATAAGACTGTTTAAAAAAACCAAAAATCCTTCCTCAAAAATATACTGTATGATACAACTCACCACACATATATAAAATCCTTACTGTTAATAAAATGTTATAACTTTAATTATAAACACTGTAACTGTTCTCACTTAAAAGTATACACTGAGACAATGTGAAAGAAAAAGTCCATAATTCAAACAGATAACTTTCCATGATGCCAAATGGTATTTTTGCACTCCTTTTTATGTAAATTATCCAATGGTAATCCTAATAAATCATAATAATACATTCCTCAGAGGCTGAATTATCTTCCTAAAACTTTGGCTTTAAAAATATTAGGTAGGAAGTTGGTAAATTGAAAGGCAAATGTTGTTTCAAAATCAACTGAGCATCAATACAAGGTGTCCAGCCTTTGTTACTTTTTAGATAGGCAGTGTAATGTCCAGATGTTGTGGAAGGACCATCATGGAAAAATATTGCTACTGCTACAAAAGTCCTTTCTGATATTGATAGTTGAGTAGCTACAAAATGTTTTATTAAAGTGTGCAATTTTCTTCCATCAGCTGTACAACTTTGCATCATTAAAATTATATATTGCCCATATCTTTGTAAAAATAATGTTGATAACATTTCTGATTTACATTGGCTACACTCCATGTTTTGATTTGCAGTTTTTAACTAATTTATTGAAAGACACTGATTTACAGTCCGGTAATGTCAAATATAGAAATCTTTCAGTGTCTACATTAGTGCTACATGTATACATACCATTTTCACAATGATGTTCCCATTATTAACAAAGGCCAAAAATATTTTCTATTTCTACACCTTCATTTTCCAATATGGTAAGCATATACATTAGAAATTCCTGAGCATCTTGTTGGATATTTTGCATAAATTGTGTAGAACCAGAACATACATCCAAAACATTATGAACATCAGAAACACTTTGTATTTTACTTGTATTACTTCTCAATTTTTCATAAACAGAATGCAACAAGGAACAAAATCTTTTCTCCCGATTCTTCATAATTTGCTGTTGCAAACCTTCAAGAAAAAAACATTGACCACTACATTAGAATAGCAGTTGACACCTGAACTATTTTCAAACTGATAACCAACAATCTCTTCAACAGTGTCCTTTTTCTTTTTGCTTGCAATGACAACATTATCTTGTTTTTTTCCCTTCTCTACGCCTTCAGTACAGATATTCTCATACCTTCTTTTTCGACCTACTGCATGCTTTTCAAATACAGGATATTGACCTAATTTGGGAGCATATGATCTTCTTAACCTATCTTACTCTTTTACATAGATTGCATCTGCAGTAACCTTTGTGTCATCAAAATCAATCAAAAGCAAACCAGAGAATGTTCTGACTCGCGACAAAGCAACATATGCCATACCCTCTTTAAACACAGTATTTCCAATGTTCACCAAAGCACACTTAAACCTTGAGATTTATGAATAGTCACTGCATATGCCAGCAAAACTGGAAACTGTTTTCTACAGACATATAAATCTTTAACAAGCAAAAAACGAACTGAAAAACGACCAATTTGTTTAACTTCTTCAATCTGATCAAATTTAATTTTTAAGAATTCAATACCATCTTTATACTGATAATTAACAATTTCACATTGCTCCATTAACTAAACCTTTTTCTACGTCCAAATTACGCTTTAAAATGACTGACAGTTTCTAAATGCATATAGATTCTTTTCTAAACCAGCAGTTTCAGATATCGATTTTTCTAAAGAATCCAATTTTGACTTCAATTTTTCTGTCAAAATAATAGTGATTCCTTCATGCTCTACTTTATCGATGGCTTCCATTTTTTATTATTTCTTCATTTTCCAGATTCAAAAGTTGTTAATCGAATATAGAACACATGCGCAGTGTTGGCATTAAACAGATTAGATTTGTTTTCTACAAATTTCATGTATATTTTCTCAGGAACTACATTTTCATTAGGAAACTAATTGGAAAGTAATTGACTCTGCAAAGCTTGTTTGCCATGTTCAGTCAGTAGTCCAATTCTTATATCTTGGAGAATAGTTCCATAATCAACATAATTTGCCTGTTGAATATTTGTAATGAGTTCTTTGCATTCAAAATATGACAAAATATTCACGTTTCCAATACTACCCAGAGACTTTCTGGTGTCTTCATGCACAAGTGTTTTAACTACTGGTTGTGCTTTTACAGGAGTAAGTTGCAGTAGATCTCCAAAAACTATGACGTGTTTTCCTCCAAATAACACACTGTGCTCTGTTTTAAGAATTTGTTGCATTCTTCAATGCACAAAAGCAAGCATTAAGTTTGAGACCATGCTTACCTCATCAAGAATGAGAAGTTTCATTTTCTTCTGTACTCTTGAAACTTCACAACAAGCTTCTCCAGATAGCTTGTGGTATTTCAATTTATTTTCATGCTCTACTGGTAGCATTAGTAAACAATGTAAAGTAATTCCTTTAATGTTGTGTGCTGCCAACCCAGTTGGAGCAGTGACAACAGAAGGACAATGCGACTCAGTTGTTTTCTGTAGATAACTTGTAATTAATTTAATTAATCAACTTTTTCCTGCTCCACCTTGTCCACTCACATACATTCAGATAGGTTGAAATTAGGTGCATGAGCACTCTTTCTTTTCATAAAGTAATGCATGGTCAATCTGTTGTCTCACTTGGTGATATATTTGTTTCTGTTCAACATTTAGTTGTTCTTCCAAGTTTGCTAAGTTTGTTACATCTTCTTGAGCTTGATGCATTGCTGTTTCCACTTCATTCATGGCGATTGCTGCTTCAATTACAACAATTGGTAGTCCTAGTGGATCTTGACTCAGCGCAGCAGAACTTTGACTGTCTTGAGAACTGTCTCTAGCAATCTCAGCTGCAATTGTCGCTTCTTGATCAATTTCATCGTTCAACATTTTCACATAATTTGCAAAAGCACTGCATTGTATCCTATCTTTACAAGCATTAAAGGAATCTTCATAGCTCTGTAAATCACAAGTAATTCCAGTTCTGAAAGCAATGGTTTGACCAGTTGCAAAAGAGCTAAATAGTAAAATTCCCTTTTATCAGCAGTGTCACAACTCAGCTTCCTGTGATTAATCAAATTTCCTTTTGTTTGTTTCACCAAACATCCTTTGGAACCAATGACTCCATATTTTCCATCATTGATGTTCTCTGTAGTATTCCGTTTAAAAGTGTAGTTTTGCAGCACTTCATAGAGGCACATGTTCTCAAGATGATGACTTCTCTTTGGGTAATATGTGTCCAACATATTCGTTTTCAAAATATCTGTACTTTCTGGATCTTTTTCTGCAAAATATTCAATTTCATGAACAGATTTCAGTACCCGATTTTGCATTGTTGCAAGACCTAGACTCACCCAAATGATTCTTCTAGATTTAGAGTATAGACTTGCAGATGATAACCAATCTGAGCATTCATATGCTCCGATTTCTCGATGCGATAACATCGTCAAACTGGAACTGTATAATTTCTTACTTAGAGTCTTCTCGTGAGAAATCTCTTCCCTCATTTCTTTCAATTCCGTCTTTTCTGATTTTGTAATTTAAGACGTTACATATTGAGCAACAGCAATGGAATTGTCCGCAACCTACTAAATATCCATGTTAGCATTCCACATGAACAGAATAAGTGGGTTGTAGTCATTTAAGTTGTAGGAATTTTTTGGAGACTTTCTTGTGATGGTATGTCGCAAAGATGACATAAAACTGTTCACTCTTCCTTTGGATATTACAGGACGTGAAAATGCAAAACGACATTTGGTGTAGAACTTATCGTTAGATTTGTACTTTGGTCTACAGTATTTTCCACATCGGTGGCTTTGGAATCGTAAGACTTGTTCTCTTAAGTTGTTTTCTTCTGTGCTTTTAGGTACAGCACATGTGGCATATTCTTCAATAAAAGACAAAAGAGTATAATCCGCATCTGTTCCAAATTTTGGGGCATCCTTAATCCATAACAGCATATGTATATGAGGAGCACCTCTTGCTTGATACTCCTTTCTCCAAAAGAAATCCACAACTTCTCCAAGAGGAGGATTTTTTTTATTGCAGATAAAAGACATCATAGCTTCAAATCTATGATTGAAATACCTGCATACATTAACAGGATTCAAAGAGCAAAATTATCCAGGTGTCTTGTATTCAATATTTTTTATATTGCAATTTGCCTCTTGAAGAAATTCAAGTAAATCATCCCAAGCATACTCAGCACAGCTAAGGGTAAGGAACCATGTAGGAATTCCTAAGATCCGTAGCATACATTTCAGTTCTCCATTACAACGGTACCAATATTCAATAGTCCCACGCTGACATGCCATCAGATTAATGAGCTGAGATTCTAAATGATTATCTCTCTGGTGCACTTCATCCATAAAATCTTTTGCAGATACATTTTGCAGATGTATTCCAGTTTTTAAAATGTGATTGACTGCATATGAAAGTCCAGACAAGTCACTCTCAAATAAAAGATGAAATATATAAGGAATACATTGTCGAAATCTTGGATCTTCTGCATATAATCTTGTTGTCCGATATTCATGTGCACAAATCTGCACAGGACGTTCATCATATCGTCCTCCTTTTCCAGTTGGGAACAACTGCGGAAAACAACGAGCTTCCAAGCTCTCTTCCCATACATGTGCCACACAAACACAAGGAAGTCAAGCAGGAAGTGGTGCCACAAACATGCTGCCTAATTAGAAGGCAGCAAAGAAGCTTGGGAATAATGCCAATGAATGGTAAGTAATGGGAAAGCTTAAAGATCCTTTTTAGAGAGCTTTTAGGTCGTGCCTTGGCAGCGCGCATGCGCTGAATACAAGACATGCTGTGTCTCTTCTTTGGGCTTCAAATGCGCCCATCACTTTCCATTCGTTTCTTCTTGTGCCATTCACAAATGCTGGCTTTTGATTGGGGCATTGCTTATAATTGTCCCGCCTTTGGGTGCTTGATTCCATCCCATCAGATTTCCCTCATTGTTCCTTCTGGTCGTCCATCCAACGCATTCACTGGTCCTCCTGGTTGGCCATCCCAACGTCTAGCGTGTTGGGATATATTTTTTATTCGCATTCTTCATTTTTAAAATTTTATCAGCATTCCTCATTTTGTTTCCTTGCCATGGTTTTAGTGATGATTGATTGTCATGTATTTGCATTCTCTTTTTTTTGGGGGGCGGGGAAGGCACAGTTTTACCAATGCAGAGACTCCAACCTAGTTCCCAGGTTGGAACACGGCAGCTCTGGAGGCTATTCCACGGCCTTTTTCCTGTTGGGCATAGGCGTCAGTATGTTTGGCTTCAACTTTAGTTTTTTCTATTTCTCTCGCTTGAAGAGCTTGCAGTGACTTTATGACATTCACTTTGATGATTCAAAGGTGCTTTTATATCTTTGTTTCTTTTAATAACATGTGGACTGTATACATTATTTCACAGGGAGCTCTTATCACGTACATTTGTTTTGTTTTACTGTAGGGGGCTGCCACCTACTGTTGAAGAATAGATATGTGACCTTGCATTTTGAACTGTTGTGTGACTTGTGCAGGAGAAACATGGTTTATTGATGCCACAAACGTACGTCCTCTCATGTGGTGGTGCCCTCGAAGAATGTGAGTCCTACCCTCCTTGTTTCATAAAATGTCAGAGTTTGATGGCACCTTAATGATTCTTGCTACCCAATCTCCGGTTTTAGATTGCTCTCAGTTCTTTCAGACCTGCAGTACATTGCATAATATCCTACCTCATGGCTAATGGAAGTCATATGTCTGTGAAGTTTTACTTGCCACTTCTTGATTGTGAATTGCCGACTTTGGAGACAGATAAATATTTCTCTCGTAGAAGTTGCCTTGAAATCAACAGCTTACCATGTGTTCTACTTTGCTCATTGTTGTTAAGAAGGGGTCACCCTATGCACTTCCTATATTGTAAAAGGTGACACAGTTGAAAGATGTGCAAAGTTCATTTTCTAAAACTGGTAAAATAGCTTCTTGTATTTGGCGTTGTATAAATTATATTGTCTCACACTTTTGTTATTGTAAAACATTACAAGATGAAGCAATTACAACAATTTATTTATGATTTGCTTGTTTTCATAAGATCATATTTAGCCAGTAAATTATAGTGCAGCAGTGAGCAGGCTTCCTGCCATTTGTTATTGGCCGAGTTGCCATCCCTTTGACCCAGAAATAGAAAACAATCAACCTATCAAAAGTTGCCTTCTACTTTATACAAGAGTCAAGCCAACATTATGTAACGTACAGTTTCCACTGTGTTGTTTCTGCCTGGGCAATACTTTGCCATCTTTCTTTCTTTTATCTGTTTTTATTGATTTACATAAATACAAAGAAACATTTTTGTGCATACATTTCAAATGCATTTTTATGACAGAACACTATGTACATTCCTCAAACTTTTTTGTTACATTTACGCAAATTGCTTATGTCATATGAGGCATCATTCATTGCAAGCGCATGTCAGTAGCCCAATTGACAGGAGAAATGTGTCTTGTGATTCCTTAAATGCGCTTTGTATACTGGTTAGGTAATGTATAGCAATGTGGTGTGGATTGAGCCCAGTGGAGGCCGAGGCCCCATTCTTTCAAGGGGGTTGAGTGTCATCTTTAATGGAATAACCTATTGCCACACACTATTCTCACTCGCTGATAATAGTGAATTTAGGCAGGCCTCTGGCTTCCTCCCAGTATAATGTGGAGCTTTCGCTTTTTGTCAAGCCATAGGCTGACGCTTCTCATTTCTTTATGTGTGGACCAGACAGGGACTTCCAGAACATTGTGATATCCAGTTTTGTACTTTAGCAAAAGATCTGCAAATATATTTCCCACTTTGCCCCACTATGGGCAAGGTGGTCATGCCAGCTCCTCTCAGGTCCTTGAACAGCTTCTCTCTGGTGCTCGTGTCATCTCCTCGCGTGTCTTCATGCCTGCTCCCCCTGCAACAGTTCTCATGCCCAGCTTGCCTGCAGTCCGCTACCTTCTGCTGCCTGTCTATAGGCTGCCCTCTGTTTGTGCCTCCTATGCTCTTTTCCTGATCTGTTTTACCTTTTCTGCTTGTTTTTCTGCTCTCTGTTTTGACTTTTTCTGCTCGTTGTGTTTCCTCCAGCACCACCTCAGTACCTCTCAGCATCACCTGAGCACCACCACAGTATCAGCACAGCACCATCTCACTATCAGCACAGCATCGGCGCAGTACCACCTCAGCACCAGCGCAGCACCACCTCAACATCAGCACAGCACCACCTCACCATCAGCAAGGCACCACACCTCTGCATCAGTGCACTACGACCAGCATAGCCCCCCTCAGCAGCAGCACATCCCCACCTCAGCAGCAATTCAGTATCAACGCAGCACCAGTTCAGCACTACCTCAACATCAGTGCAGCATTACCTCAGAACAGCACCAACTCAGCATCACTGATCACCACCTGAGCACCAGTGCAGCATCACCACCTCAGCATGACTCAGTACCACAGCATTACTCAGCACCACCTCAGTATCACCTGAGCATCACCTCTGCACCAGCACACTACCACCTCAGCATTACTCAGCACCACCTGAGTATCATTCAGCATCACCTCTGCACCAGCACACCACCACTTCAATATCACTCAACACCACCTCTGTCTGCCCTCGGAATCTGCCATCTCTTGATTCTCCCCTAGTGTCTGTCCAGCGCCCATGTTGTAATGCAGGTGCAATTTCTCAATCTCCAACCCCGCCCCTTGGTATACGTCCTCCCCAAAAACAAAAAAGCTATAACAAACAAGCATTAGAACAGGCAGGAAGAAGTTGCCAGCTTTGCAAGGACAAAAAAAAAAGAAGACATTTTTGTGTTAATTCTTTTTTTTAAATAGGGTTGTTCAGTTGTTCATAACGGGCCTGATTCACAAAGGTAACCATAGGCGTTTGGTATAAACTTAAACCAAATGTCTAAGTTTACAACTTTGGGAATTCACAAAGGGCATTTACGATTACTATCTTTATGTCTACAGTCAAGGTGGATCTCCGTCCTGAGTGCCAACATAAAGATAGTAATCATAAATGCGCTTTGTGAATTCCCAAAGTCATAAACTTAGACGTTTAGTCCAAGTTTAGACCACATGTCTAAGTTTACCTTTGTGAATCTGGTCCAATGTCTTCCTGGTTACATATAAGGTAACAAAAATGCTTATAACACTTTTTGATCATAACTTTTCAACATGCTGCACAGCAGCCACACTGCTCTACAACATAGCTTAAAGACATTGGCATAGCCAATAGCTCTGGCTGAACACTTTTAAAGGTCCCAAAGGCGAGACAAATTGGCTAATGCCAATGCTTGTTTTTAGATACAAGAGGTCATTGTCAAGCAACAGCGCATGCTTGCTGCCTGCAGGCTCGACCTAAAAACGGGCCCAACAGACCATAAAATATGCAAACAGACAGTAAAAAAAAACGGCCTACACGCTGGCTTGTCAGAGCAGCCCTTTGGGCTTTGCCTGGTTGCCCCATAGGACAGCGCGACCCTATACAGCCTTTTTTTTATCATATCATCATCTGTGTTCATATTTTCTCAGTCATCGGAACGTCCGTCTGTACCCAATCTCAAGATTGTGGCTAGTTAGAAAATCTTTGCTTGAACATTTAGAAATCATAATTTTTTGTTAATAAGTATATGAAAATGGCCTCCAGGATTGCAGTGTAACTGTGGAATCAAAGTGCATCCTGCTGTTCAGCTTTGATGTATGTAAATATATTCCACTGTTCTGCTTTTTCAACATGCAGCAGTTCATGAATCTCGAAAATATAAGATTGACTCTGTGATAGATAAAATGCTGGTATTTGACAGAACACTGCCTCGTTTATTGTTAGCAAAAAAGTGCTTTGTATGGTAATTTAAACCTCTGGAGTTCAGTACATATTGGCAAATGCAGAATACAAGGGGATGCTAACTACAGGCATGCTGTATATTGTGATAAACAGCCTCTCATTGAATCTTGCCTCAGCCTGCCCTCAGTGGGCTGCTGGGCAGACTTGATAATGGGCACCAAGGACATTAATGCACCCTTCAGGCACCTGTGCGTTTCTGATGAAAATAATAAGTGAACTAATGCTGGGCCCTTGTAATGTCCACTGGACAATTAATACAGTTCTTCGGGCCCTCTCCTTGGTTCTTATGCTATGCATTTGCTTCTATGTTCTCAGGAAAAGGCCTATGCCGAAGTTCTCACATAACTGTAAATTCTGTCTGTAAAATCATTCTTCTGATTATCGCTCTTGACACCCTTTTCGGCCTCAAAGATGTATTCTATGGTTACAAAAAATGTATACCACTTGAAAAATACTATTCTATTAAGTAACTCCTCTCTTCACCATGTTTGGCAATTAAATACTTTCTAATTATTCTTCTGTTCGCCTTTCATAATTATTTCCATAGCTTTGTTATTTTTAGGACATGTTTAGCCATGTGTAGGCCGATATATTGTTTCCATTCTATGACGTACTTTGAGTAGGCTCTAGGACAGCCCCATGCTTTTGATTGGACTGCTTTGTTTTCTATCTCAGTTGTCTGCCCTTGATTCAATATCATTCTTCCCTATTCTTGTGTTTATCCCACAAGATGATGAGGCCCACCAGCAGAATATTGTGAGGTGCCCCTGAACCTTCCATATATCACAAATATAAAAAGGCTTGGACTCAATGGTCGCCCTGGAAGGGTAAGGGGAAGTCTGCACCACAGGGGTTGCAGGACCTGTGTTAAATCCCTGACTTCATCGTCTTTTTTGTTTTCACTTAGTTTTCATCATTGCATGGGAGTGCATGTTTCGTTGAGCTCTCTTTCTGCTTTTTCCATGGGCCTCTGTATGCTCTCTCAAAAGCATAGGCAAACCAGCAGCTTGGCTGTTTGAAGCAGAGGCCTCTTGGCTTTGCAAATGCTTGTTCTAAATGGTTTAGTCTCAGTGCTCAAAAAGCTAGCCAGACCTATTGGTTTCATCAATGCCTGTTTGAAGAAGGGAGGTTATGTTTTGGTCACTTTTTACCTCTCTCCCTATTTTGCAGAGGTACAGACAATAACCTCACCTTAGTTCACCTGGATGCCTTTCAATTATAGTTGTAGCCATTTGGGAGCCAAAATAGAACTCTTGAACGATGAGTCCCATGTAGACTTCTTATGGCCTCATTTAGATATTAGATTTCAACTGAGAGTTTGAGAGCTGGAAGGTCAAGTAGTAATTGTAGAACCTCACTCTCGATTGAGGTTGTCAAGTGTAAAATTCGTGAAAGAATGAGTGCTGGGGCCGAGTGTTCTGTGGATGGTGCTATGAAATGTCAGTGCTCTGAATGCGTAGGCTGTGTAGTCTTAATGTATCTTCTGCCCTTTCTTCCACCACCCTAAAAATACTGTCTTATATTCTCACTCTTGCTGACTATTTTTCTTTTCCTCCCCGGGAATGAGTTCTCCAAGGGCCTGCAATCGCTCACAGTCCCTGTGTAGAGGGTTCTTGGGGGCTGCAAAAGCTTGGGAAAGGAGTCGTCACTTTCACCCGCTTTTGTTTTTACAAATTCCCCTGGGGGATGGGGTCTGCTTTAGTGTGGTTGAACCTATGTGACTGTTAGAAATGGGATTTCTGGTTGGCTAAGGCTTTTGTCAAAGCCAGGCAGAAACCACCAATCTAGTCAGGGCAAGGGAGTTACACGTTAAAGATAACCCCTGCTCAACCCTTTGGTAGCTTGGGGCGAGCAGTCAGGCTTATCGCAGAGGCAATGTGTGAAGCATTTGCGCAAAACACATTCACACTGCAGCAATACACTATGCACACCACCACAGGAACTCCACACAAGGTTATATAAAAATAGCCTTTGTATTATCCAAATCACACCATATACACTGTACCAACTGGCACTAGGCAATATTTACAGGGGATTATATACACGATAGGGCCAATTGGGCCACTGTCAGAACCATCACAAAGCACAAGTAGTAAATGTAGAACACAACCAGTACTTACTGTCAAAATAATGTACTCAGCATTATATCCTGCAACAATAAATCACATTCTGCAATCAGCATCACATTAGGCGTAAAACACATTATGCACCAACCTCATAAGCATAAACACATTATGCAATAATATCCTAGCATAAACACTCTAACAATCCCAGTATAACATTAGGGCTTTACGTCCTACCAACACTGGTACGCACCATGACCCCAGGCTAACTGGCCTCTCTCTGGGGCCCAATGCCCTTGTGTCCAGAATGTCAGGGCTTGGCTGCCCATGCAGCAAAATCAAAGTGCGCGCAAAGCGCTGGGGCAGGGCAGGAGTGAATCTCACTCCTTTCTTATTGTGCAAACCAAAATGCACCCAAAGAAATAATAGCACTGGCACTAACTGTGCCTCCGGAGTCCACCACTGGCACTCTACAAAACCAATGTGCCCAACATTACAGCTGCCTGCTCTCTCCCGCGGTGCAGCTGTGGCTATGAAATGTGCAGCGGCACTCTGGAGCCCCGCTCTGGGGCTCTTTCTACAAAACTGCCCCCAATGTTGGAGCGACCCGCTCTCCTGCCAGTCCGCTCAGGAAAACAGGCCCGACAATGTGCCTCGAAAGGGGGGCCCTCCTGGGGTAGCTTCCAATGCAGCCCCCACTCACCGGGGCAGGCTTGGAGGCTCCATCTCCTCTCGCTGCTGGGACCGGGACCGGCACCGATAATGTGCCACGGCTGGTCCCGCACTCTGTTCCTCTCTGCCTACACTGCGGTGCATTCCCCAGCCCATGGGAGCCCCGCTCAGCAGCAGGCCATTGCTTGGCCTGCTCTTCTGGTCAGTGGCGCTACTATAGGCAGCCTCCTCCCATGGCCCCGCCCAGCGTCAGGCAACTTTCCTGGGCGCAGCTCTTCTATTGGGTCAGCCGCAGCGGTGATTCCTCCTCACAAGTGCGGGGTGGGCACCAGCCATAAAATAAAGACCATTGCGGGGTGGGCACCCGCCACCGGCACCACAATGCGGGGTGGGCTCCCGCTCAAAAAAGTTACCAAAAGCGGGGTAGGTTCCTGCCGATCTGTAAAACGCGGGGTGGGCTCCCGCTAAGCATAAAAGCGGGGTGGCAAAGCGGGGTGGGCACCCGCTTCCCTCAGCAATTGCGAGGGAATCCCCACGTCGGGATTCCCTCTCTATTTGTCACGGCTCAGCACTGCAAATCTAGACAAAAATGTTCATCACGTCCTGGCCAATAAGGTCAGAACACCCACGAGGCATGGAATTCTAAAAGGTCCAAGGGGCACAGCTGGACCCAGGGAGGCCAGCACACTGGTCCCTTCAGCAGGGAGGCAAGCCCTTGTGGTGGTTCCTCCTGGGCTCCCAGCAGCAGCAAGCCCCAGTAGGCACAGGAACAGCACGTATTCATAAGGTCACAGCCCCAATATTTATATTACATATTTGCTTTGTTTGCTCTGGCACAGGCCTTGGGGGGATCAGCCTAAACTGGTTCAGAGGAGAATTGGAGCACTTTGTTTACAAGGCTCCTCTTCCCCTTTGTCAGGTGGGTGCTCATCATCAGACACACAACAGGGGAGCGGAGCCAGCATTCACTAGGGCAGGCACAATCCTATTCAGGATCAGCGGACTACTCCTCCCACTACTCCAAATGCAGATGTCCTATTCGGCCTAGCGCTGACTCACCCTTCCCCTCCTGGAGCCACACACACACCTCACCAGCCCCTGTCCCTCCAAAGCCGAACATGCAATCCACATCAGGCAGGTTGACACATAGGACACAGAAATGCCAAATTCTAAATGTGGCATTTCTAAGATAGTTATAATAAATCTGCCACACCTTTGCATAGCATTTATTATCACTATTCCAAATGTACCAAACTTGACCACGCTGCTCCTCTCATATCAGGAATTACCACTGAAACACTTATCAGGGAATCCCCAATGCATTCCAATGGGAGAGCAGCCTCTAAGTAGTGAAATACCAAAATGGCTGTTTGTCACTACCATGACATGTCACGCACTTAAGGTACATGTTCTACCTTTTACCTACAATACACCCTGCCCATAGGTCTAGCCAGGGTCTACCACAGGGGTGACTGACATGTAGTAAAGAAAGGGGGGTCAGAAACATGGCACACACTTCAGGTGTCACGTCACTGCAGCAGTAAAACTGCGCGCACAGGCCCTGCAATTGCAGAGGCCTGAGATAGGTTTGAAAGGCTACTTTGGTGGGTGGCACAATCAGCGCTGCAAGCCCACCAGTAGCATTTAATTTACCAGTCCTGGGTATATAAGATACCACTTTACAAGGGACTGACAGGTAAATTAAATATGCCAAACAGGTGTAGACCAATCTTTAGCGCATTTATCATAGAGAGCACACGCACTTTACACTGGATATTAGTGCTAAAGTGCCCAGAGTCCTAAAACCACCAACACCATGGCTGAAAAAAAGGCTAGGAGAAAGGCAAAAAGTTTAGTGATGACCCCGCTAAAAGGGCCAAGTCCAACAGTGACCAACCGCACCTTGCGCATGCCAAAAGGCTGTGTGTGGCATGGGGTTGGCTTCTGGTAATGATTTGGATGCAGGGCCTGTTCCTGCAGCCAACCCCTCATCACGCACGGCCAAAGGCCATGCATGGCAGAGGTTGGCTGCACATGGGGGTTGGCCAGAGGCTGACACCATGCACAGCTAATTACCCCACATATTAAATCACTCTTGACATGTTTTATAGCATCATTGATAACGTCACTGCAACATCTGAAATTACATAATTGATGAGACAACTGTGCATGGTGGGGGTGTGAGTTGTAGTTACCTTAGTGCACAAGTTATAGTTACTAGAGATAACTATACCCGGTGAATTTCATTGTTTTTTTTGTTTAAAACTTTACGTAATCACTGAAATGTACACTTACCTATAACATCACTTTACCCTTCATTCTTTTGAGTGAATATATTATTATATCTACATGGTTTAGTGTCTAAAAGTTGTATTTTATTAACGTTGACATACATTTCACTTGCATTAAGTAAAAAATAGTTAAAGATTAAAATGTTAGTGGTGGTGAGATTGTATACATATTATTTTAAAAATTATATTTATAAATTCAATTAGTATAATTACATTATTAACTTAATGAGCATTTAATTTGATTTGTTAAGATGTTGTAACATTTGATTTTTATTAGTTTAGGTTAATAATAATGATTTACATATTTTTTTATCTTAAAATGTTTTAATATTTTGTTTTAAAATAGATAATTCACTTTATTGTTTTTCCATCTACATTACCATGGTGGATCTCTGCCCCAATGGTGGAGTAAAATGTATCAAGTGCAAGAGTAAATTTATACTTGAGTAAATATATACGTGTACATTTACCTTTGTGAATAGGACATAGAATGATACAGCCATACTAAAGTGCCTTTTACTGAGCACATTCCACACTTGTTAGAAACTTGCATTTTAAAAAAATACTTTAAAAACTCCACCCATAGCCCTGTCATACTTGTGAACTCACCCGCATTTGGCAAGTGTCACCCTCTTTTTACTTCTATTCACTCACCTGACAAAATGAGTTCATAGACTTTTATGGAGTGACCTGCTTTTCAAACCTTTATAACCCTCCAAAGAACTGTTAATTCTCCATTTATCTTAATGGCCTACCCCTCTTATAAATGTCTAACAGCTTTCTTGTTTTGAGTCTAGAGGTTGGCAGGTTTGCCTTACAGGTCCCACACACCGACAACAGTAACATCAGTAAGAGGCAATACAACTAAAGCCCAAACACAGAGGCGCCATTAAGCAGTAAAGTGCTGTGTGTACCGCTCTGTTAAAGACTAACGTGATGGAACGTGCTGCAGCTCCAGATCAAAACCATAGACTACACATCTAAATATGAGAATAAGGACTGGGCTGGGTGGGGTCAAGAACTCATTTGTAAAAGATGTACAATATTTAATGGTCTATTTTGATATATTAATGGCTTCTCTGTTGTGGTTGTTTATTAAGTGTTTAATTTCAAAACATTACCAAACTCCAGTTCAGTAATGAGAATGGGAGAAAACATGTGTGCACAGGAGTGGGGAGGGGTATATCAATGGAAATAGGCAGAGGTTGCATAGGCCAGGTCTAACTTTCAGGCCATGCCTCCAGCCTTTTATATGCTTCACAGTAAACATGCATTGGGAAAGCCTATAGGTCTGGTGTTGGTAGCTAGCCTTTTGGAGTTGTCAATGCTTATCTTGTTTTTCCATGCAATAAGAGAAAACACTGGCTAAAAAAAAATATTTTTGGGTCTCTAAATGCACACATAGCTCTATTAGTTCTTGGTGGCGTGACCCTGAATATCAAAACAAAAATATTGATGGACAGAACATCAAGGAAAGTCTATCGAAAGTAAAATATTGACAGGTAAGACTGGGTTTTCTATACCTAACTCCCCATATATGCAACTACGAGGTACATGTATCTTCAAGGTATGTAGATGTGGAGTTAAGAATAGTAAATCTATACTTCTCTATCTGCACTTACCTTCTGATATTTTGTCACTCGGTATTCCGTAGTGGATATTCGTGTACCACAATATTTTTAGTGTTGATATTCAGCAGTGCAATCGTTTCCAGTGCATAATTTGCAATAGAATGACTGCTGGTGCCAAAAGCTCTGCTCAGAAGTCTCTGGCTACAACAATTATCACAATGGTCCTGTGGGAGTCTTTTTGAGTTCGAGTACCTGAACAAACTCCATTTGAGGTAAATTGATTGTCGACAAACTATTCAATTTCTGGTAGATAATACAGTAAGCTGGCCTTCATAGCTCAATTAGCAGTTTTCATATATATTTCAAACATCACAAAGGTGAATACATTTATCATAAAAAGTCACAAAGTGCAGATGATGCAGTGAAAGTAAGTGAGCAAGTGATTATTTACTATTGACACCAAAATGCAACATAAGGTAATAATTCCCAGTATCCTCTAGACAAATGGGATCCTGTTTTGAGTCACAGTTCAACATAGATATGTGTTCAAACAATCAATGACCGGGGGGCTACTGTCAACGTTTCAACCCTTTAGTTATTAGCAGAGTCTCATCAGTACTAGTCAACTGAAAAAAGTCACAGTATTATGGATCTTAGTGTGAACACATCAAGTTTTAATTCTGTATCGATCTATCGAGTTGCAGTAACTTGTTGCTCTCAATACAGCTGCATCAAAGCTTGTTATCTTTCATAGTGCTCCAGATTCATCTCCTCTCACCACTTGTGTGTTTTTCTTTCTCTTGCTCGCAACCACAGGAAAATAAGTGCTGGCCCCAAAAAATGAGTGCCGGCGGGCTCCACCGGCAACCACCGGCTCAAATTAAGCAGTGATCGTTCCTCGCACTTAAGGGATCTATGCTGTGTGTGGATGTGATCCCTGTGAAAGAGGAGAATGCTGTCACACACAGTTAACTTAGCCAATGGTTGAAGTGGGTTGACCAGTTGCCCCATGCTGTATGGGGCGACTGGGTAGAATTAAAATGTGAAAGATACAACCGACCTATGGATTAAGAGAGCTGGTTGAACATCCCTCTAAGTAATAGTATTATATCAAATTTTAACAAAACTAAAAGGTTTTGACTAACGCCAGACGTAAAATGAGAGGCAAGTAGGCAGCGGTGACTCCTCTGCTATGGTGGAGGAGTGTCGCCCCCGCAAGCAGCTGCAAAACTCAAAAAGTACAACTTTAATAACAGGGGTTTACTATCGTTTTATTTTTTAGCATGAACAAGTCTTGGGGGCGGGGCAGACGATGACCGGCTGGAGGGGGGGTGGTGGGCAGCACTGCTGTCAGTGCGCATGTCGGTTTAGCAGGCCGTCTCAGGGCGGCTAACTGACATGTGCACTGAAGCTGTCTCCAACTCCGCTGCGTTTCTGGGTTGGAGAAGGCAAAGCAGAGGATCCCTGTCTTTCTGGGAGTGCAAATTCACAGCGCTGATGCCAATCCTGATGCTGTTTTCGAATATGAACAGTGTCAGGATTGGCAGAAGGGGAGCCAAGGAGCCTGTGCAGTGCAGCAGCAGAAGAGCACAGAGTTGGTGATGTGGGGAGTGGCAGGTAAGTGGTTTTATTTAATAAAAAAAGAATTTGCCCCCCTGCTCCGCCACTTTGCCCTGATACCACCCGCCACTGCAAGTAGGGTGGGGTCTGTTCGGGAAAATGTATGAGAGCGGAAGACAGAGGCGGTTGAAAAAAAGCCCACTTCTGTTTTTGATGTATAGCCTTGAAGACAGAGAGAGAGAATACAAGAGGCCAACGATCCACAGAAGAGAGCTTCTCCCAAAACGGCCCCTCGCAGGGTTCTCAAGTTTCCCCTATCAAGAGCAAGACAGGACATTAAACTGCGATTTTCATGTCCCTTTCGAGAATGTATCGATTCCTGTTTTTTCTTAGCATTTTTGGTACTGACAGTATTGCACATGCAATGGCAAAATCCAAATTATATGGATAATGCGAAGCTAAAAAAAAAAACATGAAACGCATGAAGGGCTACCCTCACCTGGCTCTACCAGAGATCTTTGCAGTTGGCCAGAGAAGGGAATA
Organism: Lissotriton helveticus; assembly: GCF_964261635.1. Classification (NCBI taxonomy): domain Eukaryota; kingdom Metazoa; phylum Chordata; class Amphibia; order Caudata; family Salamandridae; genus Lissotriton; species Lissotriton helveticus. Next base: position 368,454,818 of record NC_136073.1, on the reverse strand, counting down.
CCCAGTCATTTTTCTTGCCACTAGAATGCTGCTGTTTTGTATGCCTTATTTCTTCATAAACCTATTTAATGGGACACCGTCAGTTAAAGATGTAGCGAATCTTGCTTCTGGTGGAACCCAGCTTATTCTGCGATGTATACACAAAGGTGAAGCTACATATGGGAATGTGTGCTCATAACGAAAGATACACACTTTTTAGCAAAGGGGAAAATGCAGTGGAGTGAGGGAGAAAAATACAACAAGTAAGGGAGATAGAGAAAAGAGAGACCGTCACTTTTTTGTTTTTAGTTGTTCTTTTTGCAATCGTACATCTTAACCAGCAGTAGGTACATTCCATACCTTTGACTACTTTTATGTGAGAATTTCCGCTCCAACAGGTTGAATAGTTGCAAAATTAATAAAACTTATAGATAACCTTGAAAAATACGTTGGCATATACTCCATTCGAAGATGGTGTGGCGCCGCGGCCAGGGCGACTGACTCCGGAATCTGGGGATCACGGTTCGATCACCAGCACCGGCGACAGGTTAGCCCAGCACCATGTGACTCTGGGCAATAGCTTGCTTAATCTTCCTGACGGCCCCCAGCGCCTAGAGACCCTTACGGGTGATTGTTCGCTTTACAAATGTGGATTTACTAAGTTTTACTATTTACTATTCGTATTTACACTGTGTATATCGCGCTCAAATTACACAGACTGCATGCAACTACATTCTGTATCCTAGAGACATCTGTCACTCCCATACTAGAATGTCACCTTCACCATTTTTCTTTCCGATTACCTGCATCATTTCTTTAGAGTTAGTTATTTGTTTTGTATTATTTAGAGTACATCTCTTAAGGAGATTTGGACTTACTCTGATCTTTTTGTACTTTTATACAATTTTGCTGAGATTATTCTACATCGAATTGTTTCTGATTTTATAATTAAACTTATTAAACTCAGATTAAAGAGTCAAGTGGATTAATGCGTGGCCATGTTGGTTGCATTATATTGAAATGATAACCAATGATTTGATTCCTTTCACCGCTCACTCCACTAGAAAGACCCATCCGCTCTGGAGAGAATTGTGTAAATGGGCCACTCCTGCTTTGTAATGCACATACTCCATAAGTAATTACAAGGGCTGGTAAATAACAGAGATTTATGGATTTTAGGGAATTTCAGCAGCTTAAATCTCCCCGTGAATCAAACACAATTCACAATTCTGATGTGCCCGAAGACTTCTGTTACAATGCCCATCAGAATTTAGGGGCCACTCATAATGAGGGGCTATGTACATTTCAACACCTTAGTAACAATAGATAATGCATACAGCTATATTACCAAGCCAGAGCGAAAAAGGAACCTAAACATAATCACTTGAATCTTCAATTCTAAACATAGGAATTCTGAACTTTTGTTTTAAAGTGATTTGAATTCAGAATCATTGTTGATTCTTCTGAAATTAACCTGTTGTATTACATTGCAGGAGCAGGAAACAGATCTGTCTAGCTCTGGTCTCCCTAGTTAAGAGATGTATGTGCCTTTATTTATGCGGCTGGTGATCTATCAAAGTGGAGGGGCATGATACTTGCCACCGTCCACTGTGCCAATACCAGCATCTTGCCATGGGTACTCCCTTATGCTAAGAATTGTATACAATATACTAGCACCAGTACTTTGCCATTGATACAGCCCATATACCAAGGGTGAACCATATAGCAAAACATTTCCAGTAGTATGTCACAGCCAGAATTTTCTCATGGCTTGTTTCTCCAACCTGAACTCCCTCTCCCAATATGTCATGGTTGCCAAGAATTGCAAGGAGTGTGCCAGCACCAGCATTTTGCCATAGGTGTCCCCCATCTCTCAAGAATTACTTCAAGTATGTTAGGGAACGTATTTTTCCATTGGTGCCCTGCTTTACTGCAAGAATTAAATCAATATGCCAGACACAATATGTTACATGGGGTGCCCCATACATGAAACGATATCTTGAGTATGTCATGGACAGCGGAAAGCCAACAAGCGTAAAACATGCTAAGAAACACACTCTTACTCACTCACATTCACTCTCACTCATACTCACTTCCTCACTCTAATTCGCTCCCACTCACACTCATTCTGACTTAGACGCACTCAGACCAATTGTCACTCACATACAAATATACCCTTACACTCACTGATTTTCAATCTCACTCGCAAATATACTTACACATACTATTTCACACTCACCGGCCCTCACTCACAACTGCTGGGGTACAGAGGGTTCTGCTTCAAACTCCTGGTTTAAAGGCACTCCACTTTAATAAATAGGATTAAGTATGCTCCAAAGGCCTTTGGGCTCTGGGGTAATTGCACTTGGTGCACCATTAGTAACTACCATATAACTAAGTCCTACTCCCTCTCACAAGCAGCACTTCACTCACTCATTCTGACTCACACTCCTTCAAATACTGTCTCTCACTCACTTTCACATATTCATAACCATCCCCATACTCATTATCATTGATTCTCACTCACTTTTACTCTTATTGACACTCTCAAACACACTAAACTAACATAATCACTCTCATTCAACCTCATTCACTCAATCACTCACAAATACACTCATAAACAGACATTCACATGCACATGCATTGAGAAACAACACTGGATATGTTTTTTTATATACCTTGGTTATTTTTCTGGCAACTCCGAGGCTCCATGGCAGCAGCCTGGCAGGAATCCAACACTGGACATCAGGACTGGCGCGGCATGATTCACAACAAGGATCCAGACAAAGTAGAATGGTCAGGATTACAAAGGGAAAGACCCATCACAAACCCCCTCCCAGCTTTCTGATAGGACTTAAATCACAGGCTGGGACAATGCATGGAATCCTGCCCCTGCTGCCCTGTTTCAATCTCTTTGGCCTCAGGGATGCAATGATGCGCGCCCTGAAAGCCACATTTTAGCACATAGAGTGTGCTGCCTGAGTCATGCACAGTATGGCTGCTAAATGGAATGGATTGGGTCTGAGTGAGTGGATCAAAGTGGAATCACGTATGTAAAGTAGCGTACACAGGCAAACAATATAAAGACTGGCACAATTCAATTAGCAAACAGGACGAGATTAATAATGAAGCACTGAATTAGCATGAAAAGTACATTTTAATAAATTTCATAAAAAGTGTCATGAGTAAGATCATTGACATATTGATAAAACATGATAAAACAAATTCCATTAATAGATATACATTGTTTATACAGTAAGGTAATATAGTGGGGAGATGGTTTCCTGTCTACGCGTTTCGACACGTTGAAGGTGTCTTCCTCAGGACACTACCATCATGATACTGAAAATAAATAAACAATATTTAAAAATCTGTCTTTATGCTAAACAGTTTGCAGTGATAAATGCAGTTTGCTAGAATATCTGGGCTAGTGAATTGATAGAGTTTGATGATATACCGCATAACATTCGTTCATTTCATTTAACATGCAGAAAGATACTAGGGAAAGCATAACTATGCTTTCCCTAGTATCTTTCTGCATGTTAAATGACCCAGGAACTTTATCCAAATCAGGGGGTTCTTGTTATTTTACATATTCAAAGTGGAATCACGCCACTCACATGGACAATCCAGAAAACCACCAACAGGGTGTTGTATTTTTAAACTGCACTCTGTAGCTGGATTCTGCCTCAGCCCCCTCCTCTTCCTCCTGTCGTAAGGAGCCTGGTGGAGAGGCCAAGAGGGCTGCCCTGCGTACTGGCAGTGTTCATGAAAACACAAAAGTCATCATTTTCCAGGGGATAATGTTGATGTGCAACAAAGGAATCTAAGACATCAAGCAATATCAAAAGTGCCGAAGTAAGAGTTGAACTTGTTTTTCTTAGGCATAATATAAAGTGTGGCTGATTGGCAGCTGTCTGTTTTTCGTCATGAGATAAAGAACTCGATATTAAGACCATATATTCCCTGTATGTCCGGAAGAAAATATTCCCTATGTTTTTGTTGTGTATGTGGCTTTCCAATGTTTTAAAAACATTTTAAGCGTTTTTGAGAATAGAGACATTTCTGGGGTGTATTTCTATCAAATACAATTTTGCAATAAACATAGATTTGAACAAGGAAAACATTGCTGGTGGAGCATGAGGCAGGAGGGTCTGTAGGGGTTTGTTCCAGTTAAGGTATGCATAGGTCATATCATATATTGGCAATGCACATATTTTACAGTCTGTCTAGCGGTTGCAAATGATGAAACAAATGATCTTTACTTTTGAATTCAAAATATAAGTACTTGGCAGCAGACTGCTTGAGGGAAGTAAAAGCATGCAATATTTTCACAGAAACAAATGTATGAGATTGGATAATATAGAGCGTAATGGAGAGGTCACTGGGCTTCGGCAATCCATAATCGCGTCGTTTCGCACAAGGTCCATTCATTTCCTTCTATGTTTGACAATGATGAACTCTGAACACGCAGCTAAACACGTGATTGACATTCTACGTACGGTAATATGGCCAGAAGCATCAGCTCTCTTGTCACAGTGGTGTGGGATGATAAATATAGATCTTTAAAAAATGGCAAACTGAACATGAGCTGCACTGTTTCTGAATCCACTTGGGGCCCGAGTCAGTCAGCAAGAATTGCGCTTGGTGCTGGAAATGTGAATATTTTATGAGGCAGTGCAGCTTGTTCTAAACAAACCTAAAAAATAAAAAATAAATCAGTGCAGCAACATGGTATCTATCCACGTATTCACCTTTACATCTAATTACCGAGCTGGAATTGCTTAACATTTGAGAGGAAGGACAGGTGCGACCGAGTGAATTGGCGCCATTTTGCCATTATAAACGAGTCACAATGAGGGCTTCCGGGGGTGGCATACGCAGGATGTCCACCCCCGGGCAGCTTCGGGCAGGTGGGAGATCCTGGCCAGACAGGTTAGCAGCTATTGATTAGGGTTACTTGGTGGGCGGTACTTAAATACAGTTAGGGCTATTATTGAAGTGCGTCATTCTGAGCTGTGGTTCTGAGGTAGGGCTACATATTTGTGCTTCCCTTCACTCCCTCCCTCCCTCCCTGATGTTAATTATTTATTTATTTTTCCTGTGGGTTTTCTAAGCTAGAGGACACTAATTGTCGCATGGACAGGTGGCAGAAGTTGAGGCGCTCAAGACAGGCAGGAAGGGTTAGGGGCATTGCAGAGTAGGTTCGAGCAGAGGGAACACAGGGGAGCGATGACTGAGGCAGGTGTGAAGGTAGTGGATGAAAGAAAGGGGATGGTGAGGATTGTATGTGATAAGAATGTTTTGGGAATTTGGTGTTGTTGGGTAGGCTTATGAGTGGGGGTGTTAGGATATGATATTGTATTAGTTAGGCTATGTTTCATATTTGTAAATGTTGAACTGCATACCTGTCCAAATAAAGCAGCTTTTACTCTCAATGGGCCTGGTTATTTGATATCTCGCCCGATAGAGGCTGCTCGTGAGGAGAGTACCAGACAGATCTCCTTGTGAAAGGGGCAGTCCCATGCACATTTTAATGATGTGACTCACATACAGCGAAATAATGGATTTTGATGACTTACAGAAACTTTGCTGGTGGGTGTAATGTTGCGGTTATCCAAAGAAAGCATATGGCAAAAATTAGACTGAAATATTTTCCTTATCACCAATGCAGTCTGTCATCTTCAGCTATGATGGGGCCTTCTCAGCTATTTCCTCAGCAAACTTTGGCCCAGATTTACAAAGGGTTTACGTCAGGTGTGCGTTACGTTTCTAAAACAGACCCGACGCAAAATCTTTTTTAGGACTTACAAACCAACACAAATTGGCATTTGAATTGATTTCTAAGAAACAGTAACACAAACCAGCGTGTAGCTTTGCGTTACTTTACAGCAATTAGATGTTTATGGGTGATACATAGGTATTCCGTGCTCCCACCCATGGTTTTTGACGCAAAAGCCTAACAATAGTAGACAGGGTTTTCCACCCAAAAATGACTACACTTCAAAGCAGGTGTTAAAAGGAGAAATGTTTTCATTTCTCCTTTCTTTTCTGACTTTGCATGTGTGCTGCACTGTACAGCACTCATACAAAGTAGAAGTACTAAAGTCAGTCTAAGCTTAGTATTTGTGTACAGGAAGGGCACCCTTCTTATGTTTTTTTTGTACTGGAAGGTAGCCTTCCAGTACAAAACCTATGCTGGTGCAAAGGTGTGTGTGTGTGTGCATGATTCTGCCCCGGCGCTAGGAAAAGAGGAGGATTGTGCCATATCTCTGTAGAAATGGTGCTGGCCTTCTCTCTCCCTCTCATGCAATGCAGCGCCGCATCTTTGAGTGCTGCGCTGCGTTGCATGAGAGTTTTCTAAATATATGCCTTTTGTGTTTTAGTGCTTGTTTTTCTATTTCTCATTTTTTTAAATGTAAAATATTTTACCCTCTGCGGGTGAAATATTCTGATAGCCTTATGGCCATTCTGCCTTCAGATTTACTGTCTGTTAAAAGGACATCTCCCTTTTAATGGTCTCTCCTGTGACACAAGTCCATGCCCTTCATCAATCAATATAGTTGTCGGCAGCAGGCACTAGGCTATATTCATGAAACCACTGATATAACACAAGCAGACGGTCCCATAGTTTTGATGTTCCTAAACATGATTTACGGTCACAAAGTACTAAAGGCATGCTGATGCATACTATTTGATTATCTCTCAATGCCAAGAATCCCAGCAATTTATACTAATTGCAGGCGATGTTGTTCATTACACCACCTAAAAGAGACTGCCCCTAGAGGATATTGATCGCAGATGTTGTTGATTAATAACACTGATCATAGACACTGTCACAGATTTATATTCAGTGACAGGGATTCTGAACAGCTTGTCTGCTGCCCTATTACATAGTTTGTCCTTCTGCAAAAAATAGAGAAATTGCTTTTTAGAGTGTTTTTGTCATTTTTGTGATAGAAATTGAAGAAAACAGGGTAAGCCAAGTCCATATTATAAACATATTTTTAACCAGGGCAAAAATGGGAAAAAATGAACTGTGCAACTATTGATGCTTTACACAGCTACTAATACATTATATAAAATATCTGTTGCTTATAAATCCAATTTTGTATTATGACCCTTTTCACAAATTAAAAGCCAAATTAATTCAAATACAGGTATGGCACAAAAAGCAAGTATATTATTTTTATTGTTGACAATAATATTTATGTTAAACATTAAGGGCCTGATTTAGATCTCGACGGATGGGTTACTCCATCACAATGGTGACGGATATCCTATACGCTCAACTATATAAGTCCCATTATAGCCAATGGGATTTATATTTTGGCAGATAGGATATGTGTCATCTTTATGACGGAGTAACCCATCCGCCAAGATTGTAATCAGGCCATTCGCTTAATACAGTATGTGGTATAATATTGATGATGTGTACATTGTGGTGCAAATTCCTTGTTATATTTTAAAAAGTTATGACTTAATTATTTTTCAAATTTGTTTTTGAATTTGTTCTTTGTTTTTGAAGCAGTGGTTGGGTACTATTTGCCAAAGTAATATTTACATTTAAAAACATTTTATGTATTTTTGTGTTTTTTCTACTAATTACATATTTTTATGTCTCACATTTGAAAACTATGTTTTGATTTATTTAATTCTTTTATTTTAAGGACTGTGGGGTTAGCTGGAGTACTGAGTGTGTGTTATACATTTAAGCTATATCACTGACTTTAAAATTGTTTAATTTGAGATTAGTTTTCATATTTATCTTGATTACTTGTTACTTCACAAACTTAATTTTAAAAATATACAATTGGGGTTAAAAAATGTGCTCATTTTATGTATTTTATTTAGCATTTTGAACTCATTATGGGTCTTTGGGGGGGCCTGGGTAGGTAGTGTCTTATTTTTTTAATGCTAAATTGTCATACATATATGGGAACTCACTCAACAATAATGTGTCCATAATATATTGTTTGTTGAATTGTTATTTGAACATAAAAAACATGAAACAAAATAATATATTTTAAGGTATAAAATGTGTTGATAACATTAAAACAAGGAATATTTTTCACTTTTTAAAAATGTAAATATTTTTAATATTTGAACTTTAAAAGGACTTTTAGATAGAAGTTATAACATTTTATGTGCTTTCCATAATATATAAAAAATGTCTTCTATAGGAAAGGGTTTCTCAGACCCAAGTGATCTAATATTGCTGTTATTAGGTAATAATGAGGGAGTGTGTAAATGTCCTTCTGAGGACATGACTCCCACCCATCACATCTTCAGTACCACGGCCTGCAACAACACATGAGCAGAAAAGGAGACATACAAACAGGTAAACAGAGTGAGCATGCGTTTACAAGAAATCAAGATGCAAATAGGCAATGATGGGTCTAGGACCTGGACTAAACAGGGACCGTACCTTCCCACCGCTTACCAAACCGGCAATTACTGCAGCAAGAAAAAAACCTCTCAACTGGACAAACAAAAGTCCTATACCGCACAAGAATGCAGAAACATCGCCTGAAGTAACGGAAGCCTCAACCAGCCCTGAGTATACTCTGGGCTCCCAGCAGCAGGAACTAAAAGACAACAAGGGCTCAGGTATTCCTGATGCATCCACAACAAACTTCACAATTCAGAAAGTGGGCGAAGAGGACCGGCTCCCGCAATGCCAACAAAGATTCCATATTATGAACTGGACAAATCCCATTCGAAGGACTAGATCTTCGAAGGAACTCTCAGGAAATATCCCAAAGGCTAACAGCACAGAACAGCAGATAATCTGGACCCCGAAATATGACTTGCAAGGCAGACATGACATCTTAAACAGAGGTAACATACCAAGACTCACAGCGGAAATTCCAGGCCTAACCCGGATACGCACTTGCTGACAGTCCAGTTCCTTGCTCCAGGACAAAAAGGCGCCAATGAATAAACATTAACCACATGGCAGTCGACTGAGGTAGTTCAGCTAATACTAAACAGCTCTGATCAATTTGCAGCTTGGGGTATAAAATTAACTATACCACCATATCCTCATTACCCCTCGCCACTTGCAGAACTTTCATTACAAGAAGCTCAACTAGATTCAAGTAAATCATTGGCAAACATACATGTTTACTCAATACTACAGAACGCCAAGGGTAGTAGCAGTCCAGATGCAAATCAAGACAGAACAACCATAGGCCAGCAAGTAATACCTATGTTAAGCCTTGACCAATGGAACTGGCTCCCAGGCACACTCGCCAACAAGAAGACGGTGTGACAAAGAACAGACCAAATCAATAACACTCATGTAAACTCAATCCACATTTTATCCTGGAACATTACCAGTGCGAAAAAGCTTCTTGAAGAAGTACTTCCTCTGCATGACTGGGGTTCCTGCGACATAATTGACTTGCAAGAGACATGGGCATTGGAAGATCTCCCCTTAGCTGGCTTTACTCACCACTCAGTGGCAGCAGAAAAATTTAACCATTTCGGCTAAGCACTGGGTGGCCTGGCGGTTTACATCACGTTAGCTCTAAAAATTACATTGGAACAGCTTGCATCTCCATATCCTAGCATTCAACTTATCAAACACACATATTATCACTTGGGAACAACCACAACAGTGATACTGATTAACTACTATACACAGCCAACAGTCCAAAAGAAAAAGCACAACAACGCTTTCTTACTTAAAACTATTTAGGTTTTTCGCAGCTCAGAACCAGCGTGGAACTTAATCCTGACTGGAGACTTTAACACAAACCTACTCCACACTCCAGACGTAGATGAAATCTTGACAGCATACAACATCTTCTGGAACATAAAGCAACAGACCTCAAACAAGCCGTTACATACAGACATCCTCGGTCAGCAGTTAGCAACAGTTTTACAATATTTGGGAATGCGTGTGATTAACGGAAGAATCAAAGAAGACAATCCACCTAAATACATGTTTCATGGACCATGGTCTCAATCTACATTCGACTACAGGATCATTATGCTCCCACTAATACCGCACCTGTCCCACTTTCAAATAGAGTACACCAAAGTGAGCGATCTTTTCAACATATCGTTTTTAATTTGTCTTTCCCAAGATTGCAAACTTCAACAACAGAGGATGGCAAGTTTTACACTATAAACTCAAAACACCTAAACTGGTCGAACAGAACGTCTCAGCAGCAGTTTAACACAATGAAAGAACATCTCGTTGAGGCCGCACTAGCGAACTCTACCTGGGAAAGCAATTTCTCATTTTCTGGCAAGTTTACCATCCATCATGACAATACCACGAAACGAGGTACTTCGCTCCAATACACACTATGGATTATCAAAAGAGGTACACATATTACGAAGAACAGCCAGGAAATTGCACGGAAATAACAGCTCTGACGCCTCACAGGAAACATTCCAGCAACAAAGAAAACTTAACAAAAAGAGGTTATGGGAGAACAAAAGAACAAGTGCAGATAGTTTTAGGGTAAAACTAATACACAATGCAAGACAGCGTAATTCTAACAAATTCTGGCTTACAATAAACCAGCTGACTCAGCCGAGAAGCATTCTATCATCAAGAGTACAGGAACAGGACTGGGCCAATTACATAGCCCTGAAATGTAATACACAAAATCACAGCTCTGATCAGGCGCAGTCTATGCAGGACATCCCTAGTCATTCCCAAACACAAGAGGTGAGTACGCAATCCATCGGCATCAACATTATGGATGATAACTCTGGCCTATCAAAAGAACCCATTTTAAATAATTGCCCTTATTCAGCAGACGCGATAAAAAGCATAATAAACAAAAGTAAAAGAGACGGGGCCCCAGGGCCCAACGGTATCCCCAAGCCATTTTTAAACACGATTCAGCTTCTTGACTATCTGACCTCAAGAATCTATTTGCCGAAGTTGAGCTTTTTAATCGAATCCCTGATAGCTGGCAAGGCTCTATCATAACACCAATGTACAAAGGGGGCAATAGATTGAACCCCTCGAACTACAGACTTATTGTATTGCTGGATGTCGAATCAAAATATTTAGCTACCTTGATTTTGGAAGACTTAGTTGAATGGCCTAAAGACCTGAATCTGATCCCCACAAACCAGACAGGTTTTTAGAAAAAGAATTGCCACAATCTCCAAAATTCTATCAATTTCTCTAATAGCAGAGACATGCAAAACAAATAAACAGAGCTTACATCTCTGCTTCATTGAATTAAAAGAAGCTTTTGACAGCGTGGACAGGGAGCTATTGTGGGCCAAATTATGATCATGGAACATTCCAGATAGAATTTTAAACGGTTTACTCCTATGTTACACTAACACATGGGTTAGCTTGAAATTTGGAAATGGATCAAGAGTCTCAAGAAAATGGAACACAAACAGGGGCTTGAAGCAGGGCTGCGTGCTGGCTCCTCACTTACTCAACTTATTTATATCAGACTTATCAGTAAAATTCAACAGAATCAACTCTCACTCTTCTCGCCTGGGTATCGTAGCCCTTTCACACCTTGCATACGTGGACAACATTGTTTTACTCATCTTGACTAAGACTGGCCTCACTAGGCTAATATCCGGTCTTGTGGAATTCCTAACAGCAAATAATCTAGAAATCAATATAGCAAAAACAAAAACTATGCTCAATACCAACCGGCTAGCTTGTCCACATAACATCCGGCTAGCTTGTCCACATAACATCCGGCTGGAGGGTAAACCCTTGCAGAACGTGTCAAGCTAAAAATCCCTGGGATTCTATATCGACAGTAAATTAAATTTTCGAGAGCAGAAAAATGACAAGGCTCAACGGGTTAGTGCACTATTTTTTGCCTATGAGACACTGCTTTAATACCGGAGGGCCAATCATACAAACCACTTTTGGCTGTAATAACAGCGAAAACCCTTCCAACTTTAACATACGCCAGCATAGCTCTGCAAGGAAAAGATGCAACTCTCCTTAATAATTTAATGTCTAACACCTTTAAAATGGTCTTTCAGCTTCCTCAAATGACGTCTCCAGCACAACTGCATCTGGAGTTTGGCTTACTGAATGAGGCAGTGGGCAGATCATACTCATCAATAAAAGTTTGGTACCGCAAAAAACAAAACACGGCGGACTCAAGACTAAACAAGGTTCTGAGGCTAGAATTAGAGAAAGGGACAAATTCATCATAATTTTGACATCTGATCATTTCTGCCTTACGATCCCTCATCCTGTACAAAACAGGAGCACATCTGTTCTAGTATCATTTGCACTGATTTTAGAGCGTTCTTATTGCTAACAGTAGATTTTAAAAGTGTACTATATCCCACTGTTGACACACTGAACTGATGAATGATTTAAAAAAAATAGTTTTAATTATGGCTGTGATAAATACTAAAATTGTTAAGGTTTTAATTTACTAAACAATACTTTACCTTACCTTACCCTCACAGTGTGATTTACCCAAAATAAGGTAGATACATGCTTATAGATTCATACAGTTCCATTGATACCATAAACATGCAAGAAAATACTAAAGACATCCAACCAATGTACAAAAATAGAAACATTCATTCACTTTATAAAGACTAGACAACAACAATTGTTTTACCCTGTTCTGACATGCAGGCCTGGGGCCTTTTCAAGGCTAGAAAATACCATTGACACATAAATAAGTATGAAAAAATGTTTACAATTGAGTGTGTGCATGAAAAACTGTCTGTATTGTGTCCAAATCAAGCAACTAAGTGTCGACATACTTGTAAACTGTTGAAAAGTAAAGGCATGGACTACTTTCCGCTGTGTGTCAAGTGGAGCACTGTGTGGAGGTAACAAGTGATGGGGATACATGGGTGTCTCATGGTCAAGAGAAAATACAGTAATAAAGAGATACACAGGCGGGAATATTCCCAAAGAATTACCTCAGATGTTGGGAAATGGTAAATAATCATTCACACCACATGGTACTAGATACATTAATTCCAAGGCAAATCTAAGCGAATCTAGGAGAAAGAACAATTAAGTAAGTGCCACCCATTAAAATCGCACATCTGATGGTCTTAGACAGTTAGGCATGCATGCATCAGCACCTGTGAAACTTCATTAGAATTGGGCAGTGTTAGACCTGGCATCATTGGCGTGGGTTTCCCCTGTATATTTGCCTTTACCTCCTGTGTTTTTGCTGTGTGTTGGTCTCTGTTTTGCTATTCTAGATGCTTTGGGCACTTTGACACGCTGTTTGGTGCCAAAGTGCAAGTGCTCCCTTTGGAAATTGATGTTATGGATTGGTGATTCCATGATTGGCATATTTGATTTACTAGTCAGTCCCAAGTACAGTGCACTGTATGAGCCCAGGGCCTGTAACTCAAATGCTGCTAGTAGGCTTGTAGCACTGATTGTGCCACCTACACAAGCAGCCTTGCAACAAGGTCTCAGTCCAGCCATTGCAGAGCCTGTGTGCATCTAGTACTGCCATCTCGACCTGGCAAGTGCACCCACTTGCCAGGATCTAGCCTTCTCTTTTCTTACATGTTAGACATCCCCTAAGGTAGGCCCAATGTACCCCTGTGGGCAGGGTGCAGTGTATGTGAAAGGTAGGACATGCCCTGATGTGTGGCATGTCCTGATAGTGAAATACTGCCAATTTCATTTTTCACTATTGCAAGGCTGTCTGTTCCCATAGGATAGAATGGGGAATTTGCTTATAACATCTTATAAACATAACTACCCCCGGGAACAAGGTAGGAAAATAAAGTTTAGCGTGCCTGAACTCAGAATGTTAAAATGCATCTTTTAGTGAGGGTGATTTTTACCTTCTGTGTTTGAAAGTACCACTTTTAGAAAGTAGGTATTTTCTTGCTTAGCCATCCAGTGTGCCTCTGCTAAGATGTGTATTGACTGTCTGGCTTTGGAGTGACAGGGGCTGAGGATGCACAGTGGATCCAGAGAGTCTAGATGAGTCAGGGTTGTGCTGAATAGACCTGTGCTGCATTTAGAGTAGGGGGAGGAGATTTCCTTTCACCTGGATGGGCCACAATGTTGTCTCCACCTCCTGCCCGGAAGCTGTACCAGAGAGGTCAGAACTGTTTTGACTGAGCAGAGGGCTTCTCTGCCACCAGAGAACAAAGGATTTTGCTGTATAAATATTGGGGCCCAGACTCCAGAACTTTAGATCACTTCTGGAAATCAAGAGGAACCTTTGCGAAGGAGAAGAGCTGGAGAAACTGAGGAGGAATACTGCCCTATGCTGTTTGCTGTCTGGGGTTGGCCTGCCAAGGAAAGGGTAAAGGACTTTTCTGTTTGCTGTGATCCCCAAGGGCTTGAAACTGAGCTTGCCTCCTGTTCTGAAGTCTCAGGTACACAAAGACTACACTCCCAGCGACCCTGAACTTCCTTGCTCGTAGTTCTGACCTGTTAAGAGAAGCGCGACGCATCCGCACCTGTTTCCTATGCATTGCTGAAGAAATCATGGCAGCGCCTACCCAAGGCTCAAGAGATCTCTGCACGCCGTATCGTGTGCACCGATCTCCAACGTCTGAGATCACTGCACCGATTCCGATGCAAGGCCTGCTGTGCAGCTGCAAGAACCCACGCATTGTCCCGGATCGTCGCATCACATCGAGACACCAAGTCTGTCGCATCATTGGAGGATGCAGTAAGAAACCAACACATCACCTCCTTTCCGGTGAGGAACCGGCGCATCACCTCCCCTGCGCAGGAGTAAGAAACCGACACATCACCTCCCCCAGAGCAAGGAACTGTCGCATCACCTTCCCTGAGTGTAAGGAACTGACGCACCACCTACCCTGCGTCCCTTTTTGTTTGTGTGCGCGACGCATCCAAGGTACTTTGTGTGAAAAGTGTTGCATCTGCAATTTGCTTTGAACTAAACTATTTCTACCATTTTAAAGTCATATTTGTATTACTGTATTATGGGGTTTTGTCATTTTGGTCTTGTTTGGTTTAGATAAAGATTACTTATCTAAACTGGTGTGGTGCTAATGGTAGTGTCTTCACTGTATCACTGTATGTGTTCACAAATGCTTGACACATTACGTTATTTTAGAAGTGTATCCCCCTTACCCTGACTGGGAAGAAGGGTGCCTACTTGGACAAAGGTACCTACCTCTGCCAACTATAGACCCCCATCTCTAACAGGCAGAGTGCTAAAGCTAGAAGAAATAAAACAGGGAACAGTCAGGAGTTGGCCTGTAAAGTTTGATGATCTACTAATAGTGGCCACCCACTCTAAACAAAGAGTAGAGTGGGTAAACAGAGGAGAGTCATACCCGTTCAGGTTTGTAATATGGAGTCTAATCTCTGGGTCTTTCTCTAGCGCATCCTTATAACACTACGGTGATTGACAGCATGGGGGCCATATTTGAGTGGTGTGCTGAAGTATGATATTGTATGAGCTTGTACTGAAAATATAGACGTGCTTCCAATGGATCATTGGTTACATCCCCTTCGGGCACTCATATAATGGTTCCTTTAAAAAAGAACATCGCCTTTTTATCATCACCGTATTACAGTTTTTCACTATTATCGTTTTCTCACTAGCATCGTTTTCTTTTGTATCATTCGTATTACATTGTTTATTCAGCTTCCAGTTTATATACTAACGCAAGTCTAGCACAAGCGGCCCGCGAGCATAGTATTTGTGTAGTATTTTTTCAGTTTTAACTCTGAGTCCGCGTCATGTGACACGGAAGTAGCCCTGCTGCCGGCAACGTTCACTCATTTATATTCAGTCTTAGTACATGGAGGCGCAAGAAGTCGTCCAAGGTGAAAAAACGCGTTAATTTGCCCGCACAAAGCAGACGGTTAGTAAACGAATATCGCTCTACTTTTCACGCTCTAACATTCGAGCTAAGTCTCGTTGTATAATTGAACGTTTGTTGACAGAGTGTTCTCATGTTTTTTCTACGCAGCAATTGTTAGCTACGAGGATTTCAGCCAACATGTAAGTCGCGCATTAGTTACTTTTACTGCATAGCGTCGCACTATCGATCACGATCACTCGACTTCACGAGCTATTTTTTCACCCCCACACGAACACTAATAAGCACAGACATCCTACAAAGTCCTGCATGTTTTGGAACCACCATTGTACAATCTTGTACCCATTGTAATTCATTTCTGATTTTGATTGTGGTTGCTTTTCATCTTTAATAGTGTTCGCTCCCTGACGAAGGGCACCAAATGCCCGAAATGCATTGGAGCTCATAAGAAAAATATGATGTCTATATTGAATAGAAAAATGAAGGAATAAAAGAAAAAGAAAATGTTGCAATGAAACAATTGTAAACAATAAAGAATGAAAGTGGATGAAACCATAACATGAACAGAATTGAAGTCCTTATTTAAAGGAACCATTATATGAGTGCCTGAAGGGGATGTAACCAATGATCCATTGGAAGCACGTCTATATACTGATATAGGACGCCACTGACGGAGGGCGTTTCCCATCAGAAGCACCTTGAACCAGTTCAAATCCAAATTTAATATTTACCTTAAGTACGCAGGCTGTGCACCAGCACAATCACTTGGACTTGTACTGAAAATCACAAGATTTGTATTACACTTGGATTAAAATCCAGTAAGATCCAAAATGCTGTATATAAACGTAATGAATCATGATGCATTGTGGAAAAACATAAGTACTACAGTAGCCCCATTAGTATTATTGTACAATACATCATCAATACATCTAAAGAGACTATTGTCTTACATGGTGATTATATAGTAAGATTGAGTATAGGTACATGTTGTTACAACCTGATTTACCTGGATAAGTTCTTTACTTTGTAGGATCATCTATATATATAAAAACTAATGTATCTCTGTCTGTCTGTTTGTCCTTTATGTATTACTACACCATTCATCCGATCGCCATGAAACTTTGGGAAGTTGTTGAGTACACTCCCGCGAAGGTTTCTGACATTCATTTTTTTAAATATCGGCCCCCCAGGGCCCTCATAATTTTTCAAATACTGATGTACACACCAGACGGAAAAACAACAAATCGTGTTTCCACAAGCACTCAAACAAATAAATAGAATTAAAACACCATTCATCCATGAAACTTTGAGAAGTTGTTGAGTACACTCCCGCGAAGGTTTCTGGCATGACATTTTTTTAACCAGACGGAAAAACAACAAATTGTGTATCCACAAGCACTCGAATAAATAAATAGAAATAAACACCATTCATCCGATCGCCATGAAACTTTGGGAAGCAGTTGAGTACACCCCCGCAAAGGTTTCTGACATAATTTTTTTTTAAATATCGGACCCCCAGGGACCTCATAATCTTTCGAATACTGATGTACGTACAGGACAGAAAAACAAAAAATTGTGTATCCACAAGCACTCGAATAAATAAATAGAATTAAAACAGCATTCATCCGATCGCCAGGAAACTTTGGGAAGTTGTTGAGTACACTCCAGCGAAGGTTTATGGCAGAAAATCTTTTTAAATATCGGCCCCCCAGGGCCCTCATAATCTTTTGAATACTGATGTACGAACCAGACGGAAAAACAAAAAATCGTGTATCCACAATCACTCGAATAAATAAATAGAATTAAAACGACATTTCGAAATGTTTTTCATATTAAAATAAATAAGTTTCAATAAAAATGACACAATGTAAATTGAATGTTATCATAACGAGTTTCCTTGAATTACCTTTCTTTGGAGATCGCAGCAACGCGCAACGGGTAAGCTAGTAGTTTATAAAGGAGTAATACAATATTATGCCCCTTCATTCGGAGTTCAAGGTTGTTGGAGTGTTGAATTCCTGATAGTTTAAATTGCAACTAGACATACATGAATTGAGTGGCATATTCAAAAGGTTCGACTACATGATATACAAAATTATTGGTAATGTCAGCGCTAACCAAAACACAACCTACCTTAATAGTGTGGAACACAGAAAGAGTAGATATTTGGTAATGCCTCTGTACCTGGATATATTAGTTCAGGTTGCTCCTTGTAACATTTGTGGTTTGGTACACAGTTTAGAATAGTGACAATTAACAGAAGGGGAATTATAGATTTTGCATCTACTAATGTAATGAATGCTGGATCAAACGGATAACCTAGGAACCCTTTGGTACCTGGGGAGGAGACAACAGTATGATGGAGTAAAAAGTGCAGATTATTTGAGCCAGTAAAGTCATTTGGCATCCTTATTTAGGACATTCCAGACTATATCCAATAGTAGTATGTACTTGCTGTCTTTTTGTTGCAGCTTAAGAAAATATTGCGTGTAAGGCAAAAGAGCTGCATCTCAGGAATTATTTTTATTGAGTTATATAATGTACCGATTGGGTGGATAATGCTTTTTTACTGTAACACTTCCTTGTTCATGTTTTTTAGAGGTATACAGGTTCACCATTTCAATTGTGATCTGGATGTAGTCAGTTTGCCAATCTACGTTATCCAATTGCTCAAGATATCCATAGTGTCCCAATATTTAGAAGTTAAGTCTTTCACCTAGGGATGTAACTAGGCTGGGTGGTGTTCGCGGAGTTCTGCTAACGGAACTCCGATGAAATGCTGAAAAAACTCTGCTGCACTCCACGGAGTTCCACCAGTGGCAGAGTTCAGTAAGTTGTGCTGCTTGCGCTGATTTTTAGTGTCTGGAGATTGTCCCATGCTATAAAATCAGCGAGAATGGCACTACACCCAGTGCAAGAGAGCACTGCTTCTTTCTGCCGCTCAAGCAGATTGCTCTACTCGAGCAGCAGCTTCCTCAAAGCGAGCGGCAGGGTTCTCAACGCGAGCGGCTTAACGTTGGTGAGCCGTGCAAGAGGAAAACTCCGCTTTGTTGGGGTTTTCAAAACTCTACGCTCTTTGCTGAGTGGGCAAAACTTTGCAATCTCCGCCGGCGGAGTGGAATTCGTTGCGCACCCTTACTTGTAACTGGTTGCCAATATATTCCCCCATGTCCGAGCAGATGAAATGGATTCCAGCCATGATTAGACAACCTGGAAGGGGGGAAACCGTGTTATTGGATTTTGGGTAGTAAATAGAAAGCTACCATAGTTGGCTTCTCAATGTACAATGAGGTTTTTTATTCAAAGGTCAAAAGTTGTTAATTATACCATTCTTCAAATTTGTATTTCATTTCCGAATTGATTCCTTTAATGGGGTTAAGTGCACGTTTTAAATAGCAGGTGGTGTCATCAAGTTGTCTTTTTGCTTCTTTGTTATAGTCATCCTTGTGTAGAATCAAAACATTGCCCCCTTTAACGCTTCCTTGATGATTATTGATTTCAGAGCTACATTTTGATCAAATCTGCTCATGTTCGTGTCATTAACGAAAACAAATGACTAATGGTGTGAAAAACAATAACATGCGTTACCTTTTACAAGTTTACATGAAAAATGTGCAAAGACAAAGCACAAGATGTTTAGCAATAAACATAACATTAGGACATGTATTAAACCATGAATAATATAGAGTATTCTTTTCTATGAGGTCTAAAAGCATTATGAGAGAGAGAATGTAATAAAATGTTACATTATAAAAGCTTTCACGTACAATTACGAAAATAATAATCAGAATGCTTATGGAAAATGGTTCATGAAATACTCATTTCTTTTTCTTTATAACAGAAGAGAGACATAATAATTATTAACAAGCTTATTTAGATTATGCAGAATCTTTACTTTAACAAATTCATTCATTATGTATTTTCTTCATACTACTTTATAACGAATGTGTCTTATTCTTTAGGAAAACTGTTGGTTTGTAGTGTATGATTTCCTATGAAGGCCTCAGAACTCTGCTGGAAATGATTATTTTCCTTTCTTAAAATGTGGGCCGCGAAAGAAATTTATTTTGTCCTTCACTAGTTCTGAAATGCTGTTTAGTATGTTTAGTGGTAAACAAAGAAATCTCTAGGAATGTCCTTTTTGTGCTAAATATTCATTCCTCTATGAATGATTCAGCCGACAAATGTTGCAAGCTGATGGGAAACGTGCACTAGGACGTGGATAAAGTTGCAAGATTCTCTTCCTGCTTGCGCAGAAAGATGACATCTTTCGTATGAACAATGAACTGCTTCTAAAGATCTTAGACGTACTGGATGAGATGATGATAACCCTATTTTGAAAGCCAATAAGGTAGGCAAGAAAATAGGAATGATACTTTTAGAGGGTTGGACATTTGACATTTAGGGTATAATAATTTCTGCTAGAAAGATTCAGGAGTAGTAGGGTTTTCTATGAGAGGAGAGCATTGCTGCTATTTTCTCTGTGTTACTCTGGCTGGCTACTGTCTTGCAAACATGACAGAGGCCGTCCTGATTACTTTGCACTTCATCGGCTGGTGATGTTGCCTTAAGCTATACTTTTTTGGCCGAAGGGTTAGCTCATCTTAACTAGTCCACGTTGTGTATTAGTTTCCTAGGTTCGTATAAAAATCGAATTGCATATTGATATTTGCAATTAACTATTTCTTTTTGTCTCTTATTCTCTTCACTCATGCCTGTAATTGATATTGTGATGAATTCATTATAAGCTGTATTTCTCTTACTTGTTATTTTACCTGTAACATTGTTCTAATGAAGATTATTATGATGTTTTTCTATTGTATTCATGTATTGACCAATCATATTCTGAAATATTAGATAAAAGTGATTTGATAAGTTATCAGAGTTTGTCATTTATTGGTGAGTTTTGACACACAGCAATTTGTGACTATGATTGTTAGTTAGGCATTTCCTACATTATAGGTCCTCATGAAGGGAATATTATCAGTCTTTTTATTATCGAGTCCCTATTAGCTCTACTTAAAGGTCCATCGGAGGACCTGATAATTGTAATTGATTGTTGTGTTCTCATAGGCATGAACACATGGTTTTAAAGATCCAGTATAAATTAATTAGTGAATATTGTATATGGTTATAACATGTACACTGCTTCCAATGCATCAATACTCCTAAGTAAAAATGTCTTTTTTGGGGGTATATCTAGCATACTCTTTCTCCAGTCCTGTAAAGTAGCCATGAAGAAGACATCAATGAAGTTACCAGTAGGTACTTGTGTGTGAAGAAAGATTTGGTCTTAATGTTGCTGGCTAAAGTATATGCAATGCAAATTCCTAGGTCATCTGCAGTTTTACTTTGGGGTTGGTCATGGTTGTTATCTGTATTGGATAGTGTAATGGATATCTTTCAACTCGAGAGAGTTCGTGGGTGTGGTTGTGGGGGGCCTTGTATCAGATGTGCAATGAATGGTAAAAACCAAATCTAAAATGTGGCCAGCTGAATAAGTAGACGCAAGGACCAGTTGATTCAAATTAAAAGCGGAAAAATTGTCAGATAATAACTGCACATTTGTGTCATTCACATTATCTATGTGTAAATTAAAATCACCTAAAACTGTAAAATGTGCGTACTGAATACAGTGTTGGGCAATAGTCTGACTTAGCAAATCGATAAAACCAGATGCTTACTTTTGGAACCTATAAATTAAGGTTCCGGCGAAGAAGGTTTGTAGAGAAGTTTTATTGTTAAAACCCAAACCTTCTGCCTCAGATAACACAAACAATGTAAAAGTGGAGAATTAAAAAACATGTCAAAAAATGATAGCTATGCCTTCCCCCCTTTTGCCTGCTCTAGCCAGGTGAGTGATTAAGTAACCACGTGGAACTGAGTTTGATGTTTTGTTATACAATGTTTCTGCAACAAATATAATAACTGGCTTGATGCCTAAAATATGATCTGCAATGTCATGAGCAAGTTTAGCCAATAATTGTGAATTTAAAAGCACCCAATTAACTTATAATTGTATGATTCCATAGTATTTTTCCAGATAGATTCTCTTGGTTTTCCTTGCTCCCTTTGAGTTCAGTCCTGACTGATCTATGGCACTTCATGCAACTTATTGTTAAAAAACTGAAAGTACCTGTAACTGGCTTTTACAGCTATGCTGATACTCCAAGTTCTTTCAGTTTCTCTGGGAAACAGGCTAATATATAATTGCCTTACCCCAAATGGCCATATTGGCTGGCACTGACTGCGGAACAGATGCAAGGCGCAGCAGGGCTTTACTTTGGCGTGCCAGCTGCACCTGTGTGCCTGTCTTCTATGTGGCAGTTCCGCTGCTGTTCTTTTTGAAGGGTGCAGCCAGTTGCATCCCTGTAACTGCTAGTGCGTTAAACGTCACAAAATGGAATCTTGAAAATCTCTAAAAAGGTGGAAATATTGCTGCTGCATGTCCAGCTACACTTCACAGTATAAAGCGGACCTGGGAACTACAGTGTCTATGCAATATAATAACAGTAAATTTAATTTAAAACACAATTAATTCTCAAAGTACTCAATTCATTTTAAAATACAGAAAAGGCAGAACATAAAATATATCTGCCCCCCTAAAGTATCACACTTCCTTTCAAAACTCGGTGAATAATTAGGGGCCAGATGTATGACCCAAAATTGCATGTGCAAACGGATTTGCGACCCATTTACACATGCAAAATGGCCATGTGCCATGTACAATTCCTAAATAGAGAGTCACAATTTATTTGTGACTCACTATTTAGGAATTACAGGTCACTATTAGGAAGGGGCGTTCCCTTCCTAAAAGCGTCCACAATCCAATACATGAATGTTTTGTGACCGCAATTGCGGTTGCAAAACACTCGCAAATTACCACCCTCTTCAAGAGGGTGGTAATGCAGTCGTAAAATTGTAAGGTGTCCCAAGGGGACCTCTTCCACTTCGTAACTGTCTCTGAAAATATTTTTAAGGGCAGGCAGTGGGAGTCTAGATCTTCCTCCCATTTCCTTAGTTGGGGCGGTTGGATCGCCCCCCACAGCTGTGCAATATTTCTTTTAGCAATCATGTGTGCCAGGGTTACCCACAGCATGGCATTGGTGTTCAGGTCTGTGAGTTTCCAAAACGTTGAGGATACACCTTCTCGCCTCTGGTTGCAAGCTCACCCCCAACACTTCCCGCAAGGTGTCATGTATGTGTTTCCTGTATGCCTGTATGTATTGACAGTCCCACAGTATATGGAAGAACGTCCCTGTTTCCCCACACCCTCTTTTACACTCTGCGCTCTCTATCTTCCCCATCTGGAACAGTCGAGGACCTGTCACATATATTCTGTGGAGTACTTTAAGTGAGGCTCATTAATATTAATGAACCTCGTAATTTGCGACCCCATTGGGAATTTCAAACAGTGTGTTACACACTGTTTTACATGGCATATTAAGCCTTGCAAATTGCGAGTCGCAAAAGACTTGCAATTTGCAAGGTGCAATTTTGCGCATCGTACATCTACCCCTAAATGATTTCTAAAAGTTCTCGAAAGTAGCGGGGAAAAAACAAAAACCTTAAACTTAGCTGTGCATCTGAGCCACTGAAGTTCTTTTAAAGGGTGCAGCCAAATGCATCACTGTAACCGATGGTGCACTAAGTGTCACAAAATAGTGACTTGAAAATATTTAAAAAGGAGGAAAATGGCTGGCACGCTCCCAACTGCTCTTCAGAGTATAAAGCTGACCCAGCAAATAAAGTGTTAGTGCAGTATAAAAACAGTACATTTTAACACAATTCATTCTCAAAGTACTCAATTCATTTTAAAATACAGATAAAAACAGAAAATACCACGCTTCCTTTAAAAACTCAGTCAATAATTGTATGATATTGAAAAGTTCCCAAAAGTAGTAGGGAAAAAATAAAAACCGTCACTCATAAGCTGCACCTTCGTACCCCCGCCATTCGTTTAAGGAGTGCAGCCAATTGCATCCCTGTAACCGCTGGTGCCACAAAATGGAAGCTTGAAAATGTCTAAACGGGAGGAAAAATAGCTGCCACATACCCTTCTGGTCTTTACAGTACAAAGTGGACCTTAGAACTAAAGTGTCAGTGCAGTATAACAACAGTATCTTTAAACTAATTGCGACATCTCAACTATATTGTTAAATAAATTGCCCAAACCCCACTCAGTTCATTGCTGTCTGATAACAAACAGCTCGAAAACACCACTGATAAGGAGAACTTGAGATTTCTAATGCAATTTCAAAATGGCCATCGCTGTTACCTATTCTTAATAAGGTGGATGAATGGTTCTTCTTTTATACATTGGATACATGTTGCATTAACTTGGTTGTTCTATGTACCAATGGAACTGTATGCATCTATAAGCATTTAACTACCTTATTTTGGGTGCAAATAAGTCCAGGTAACCATAATAAATATATACCCTATCTACAGTTGTGGAATTTAAGGAAGAATATTGAATATCACTCCACCTATCATATTCACTTCCCCCATATATGTGGGATTGAAGTTAGATCATTAAATCTGACCCCAACTCTTTTTTCAAGACTTTCCCCCTTGTGTGTGGGATTGTATTTAGAAGGCAACGCGACCCTTCTTAATATGTGCACTTTCACCCCTTTCAAAATGATACAATTTGGTATTCTATTTAGCATAGTAAATATGCCCACCAAAACATGCACTTTCTCCAATGTGTGTGGGATTGAAGTTAGAATAGTAAATCTGACCCTATCCACCCCCTTGTATACACTTTCTCCAATCATTGTTGAACTATAGTTAGAAAAGCAAATCTTACCCTTTTCTTCTGCCCACATGCATTTCCCAAGTGTTTGTTGTATTGGACTAAGAATATTAAAGCTTAACCCGCAAATATACTCACTTTCCCAATTAGTGTATTAGGGTCTCTAGTTGGCAGTGGTTTGCACCCTGACCAAGTAGTGACCCTTCCTTCTAGTCACGAGGAGTAAAGTACACACCTACATTTACCCATGCTCACCCTCGGGTAGCTTGGCACAGAGCAGTCAGGCTAAACTACAGAGGCAATGTGTAAAGCATTTGCATAAAACTCACAATAACACAGTGAAAACACCACAAACGGACACCACACCAGTTTAGAAAAATAGAGTATCTTTATGTAAACCAAACAAGAACAAAACAACAAAAATCCAAAACACAGATCTCAAAATATCACTTGTAAAAAGCTTCTTGCAAAAATATAGCTCTCAGAAGACAATAGCTCCAACTGGGGCTATCTCGACGTGGTGACAGGTACACATTCACAGCACGGTGCTGAACCCGGGGTCTGCGGGCTGGCCATAGAGTCACCTGGACCCCCAGGGAAATAGTACCTTTTATGATGTTCCAAACAGCTTGCATGCTTGCTTGCATCTTGGAGATGATGTGGGGCCCGAGCCAGGCTGCGTTGGTTCCTTACAGCCACATAAGAGGTGAGGCATTGGTGCCTTACTGCCACAGGGGAGGTGAGATGTTGGTTCCTTGCTGCTACACAGGGGAGGTCAGGCGTCGATTCCTTACAGTTGCAGGGGAGGTTGGGCGACAGTTCCTTACTGTGCAGGGTAGGTGACGTGGCGTCGGTGGCGGTGCGTCAGTCCCCTATGATGGTACAGTGTCAAGCAGTCATCCACATGAATTATCGACTATGCAACCGTGTGAGGTAGGAGCTGGCGTTGTCGGCATTGAGGGGTGCTTTGAGCATTCCATGACCGATGCCCTTGGCCCAGGTGCAGGCAGCGGCCTCAATGATGGCGCTGGAGTCTATGCAGAGGTGGCCTGGGCCAGCGTCTGGCTGGAGTGTTGTCCCAGTCGGTGCTGCACTCCCCCAGCGAGACGTGACCACAACAGCAGTGTAGATTTACAGCCCAACAAACACCTCCAGTGGCCAGAACTGGGATTGGCACCACCAGGCAGGTCAGAACTCTCAGCAGTGGAGTTCAAGGATGCTGCGAGTGAAGTATTTGTGTCCCTGAGATTTCGTAACAGGAGGCAAGCTCTACTTCAGGCCCTTGGGATTATTCTCAAGCAGGATTCACAGCAAAGTTCAGCCTTTGTCCTCTCTCAGGTAAAAGCAGGCAACTGCAGGCCAACCCAGCAAAGCGACACACAGCAAAGGGGCAGTACTCCTCCTCACAGGTCTTCAGCCCTTCTCCTTGGTAGAGGGTCTCTTGATCCAGAAGTAATCTAAAGTTCTTGGGATTTAGGTCTAATACTTATACCCCTTTTTCCCTTTGAAGTCTTTGTTTGGAAAGTCTCTCTTGCTCAGTAATAATAATAATATTTATTCGGCATAAAAATATAGCCATAAAAGAGACAGTTTAAAAAGAAACAAACAACAAATTTATGTATTAGCTACAAAACAACCCAAAATTAGAAAACAAGGAGTCCATTATGTCTTTTTATCATGGCTAATTTGTTAGGTTCACTAAACTCCCAGAAAACAATTATTATGTTAAAAGAGGATCAATCAAACCCTGGTCAACATTTATTAAACATGAGAGAACAACACAGATATTCCTAAAAATCACAGTCAGTTCATTACATTTATAGCAGCTTTGCAATGTGCAAAACTCGCAAGTACTCTAGTGGAATTCAGTCACCTCTAGTGTTTCTTAACCTTAATGCAGATCTTAAAAAATTGGAAACACCAAAAAGTGTATGACCATCAGATGAAAGCTGTAAAAACAATAGCGCAACACAATCCTGCCTAAATGTAAGATCTTTTAAATGCCCTTTAATGAACACTTGTCTAGGGTGTGAGTAATATTTAAAGAGGAAGACAAAATGAAGGGCGTCCTGTGGAGACCTATTGTCGCAGTCACAGGGACCTCTGTCCTCAAAATGTAGGGAAAAACCCGGGGTGAAGCTAGTAGATGATGAAGTAGGTTCAATCCAAAATTAGTGATTAAAATCTGTCTTGTGCACTTATTAAA
The DNA here is from genome assembly GCF_964261635.1 of Lissotriton helveticus. Taxonomy (NCBI): domain Eukaryota; kingdom Metazoa; phylum Chordata; class Amphibia; order Caudata; family Salamandridae; genus Lissotriton; species Lissotriton helveticus. The sequence goes on along the minus strand of NC_136073.1, from coordinate 368,428,119 downwards.
ATAGATAGCTAGGGTTTCATACCATGTACAGATTTTACAAAAAAGTGCGCTCTGACTATGGGTTTCCTGAGCTCCTTTCCCTCTTGGTGTGCCGTGATGTAATTAAGAAGCAATTCTTTGATACTAACCCTGTCTTGGGATTTGACCTTATTATGACTAGTGAACAAATCCTCTCTTCCTAATGCGGTGAAGGTATTCTAAACATATTTTAGCCATAGAATGTTTAGCACATGATCAAGAGAGAGGCAGTCCTGAATTACTCATCTGTTAAAACCTGCCTCCTCATTAGACCAGATCTTCACCCAGCAGAGCAGGGGGTTGACAGCCACCATATCCGTAATATACTTACACCCCGATTCCTCATGTACAAAGTACGAGGGAGTACTCTGAGGGACTTTCAGAATCCGCCTAAAATATTTGTTTTCTGCGGTTTGTAATTTATTGGCCGCCATGTACCTTCATTCCTCTCTGCCATATAAAGCTTTAGAGATACAAAAGGAATGATATAACTTTAAAATTGTCCCCAGTGACCAGGTGCCCAATCAGTGAGCATAATTTGCAATTTCTCCCATTGACCTAGTCATTTATAAAAGCTTCTCCTCTAATAAATATTTGAAGCTGAGCTTCTAATCAAATAAAATGCCCTGGTAAGAAAAGGCTGGCACTTTCGCTAAACTATGTGGGTCTTCTTTATAGGTGTTAGGCCTCCTACTCTGCTTGCCAATTTCCATAATGTAGGATTTGGTTAAATTAGGTGACAGATCCATCTTGTTCATAAAAGACACAAACCCATCAAGTAAAAGCTGAAAGTCCTTCAGGGAACGTGCAAGGAGTACTGCATGATCTGCATATAACAAGACGGAAACCGGTCTTGTGCCTATCCTGGGAGCATTGGACTGTAGGGCCATCAGGGCGGAATCGAGACAATTAATATATTTTGTAAATAAAAAAGGCGCTAATATACATCCCTGTCTGACCCACTTGCGCATTTAAAATGATCAGTGGTATTCCCGTCCAGCGGGTATCAAATTTGGTGTTAAAATGTAGGGTCATTAAAATATTGGTTTTCGCTGGATCAACCACAAGGTCTCCAAGCAGTTTCCAAAGTTTACAGCAGTTCATTCTGTCGAAGGCTGCGGTCAGATCCATGAATTGTATATTTAGCAATTACAAGGTAAAGATTAAGGCACTGATCTGTGGTGGATTTACCAACACGGAACCCATATTGTACCTCCGATATTATTTGGTTGGAATCCGCCCATATGGACAGTCTGTTAAGTAAGACCCGACCCAATACTTTCACTGTAACATCAATGAGGAATATGGGACGATGACAATGTGGACTGTCCCTATCTCCCTTCTTAAAGATTAGTACAATGGTAGCAATAGACCATGACATGGGTATTACTGTTTCTGCTGCCGCATTTTAAACCCTAATGAGGAGTGGAGCCCATACCTCTGTATTGTAATGGAAACGGTCGGGAGAGATCTCATCGGGTCCCAACCCCTTGTTCCTGGGACAGTACCTCAATTCCCAATCTAACCTCATCCAAAGTGAAGGTAATAGGTTCAGATCTATGGTGAACGTTTAGTTCCTGTGAGGGTTGCTCACTGTGGCTATGATTATAAACTGGCTCAAAGTGAGCTTGCCATTTCTCTGGTAAAATATTATGATTTAGCCCTGGTTTATCTGGTTCTGTAAACCAGGGTTATTAATAATTGCTCAGTAAAACCATCCCTGTCATCCCTGGTCCAGTTTCACTACAGGAGGTGGAGACAGCATTATCCAGAGCAGCAACGGCCTATTTAGCTGTCAGTGACAACTTCTCCCACAACTCCAGCCTAGGATGACTCATCAGCATATGCAGGACACTCCTCAGCTCCCTTTGTGTGAGTGTCTGGAGTGAATGCACAAACAAGACCTTGTCAGTCTAAAAGCAGATGTTGATTCCACAAGCAAGCAGAGGCACAGGATGGTTAAACAAGAAAATGCCAATTTTCTAAAAGTGGCTTTTTCAAACACACAGTTTAAAACAATCTGTACTAAAGATGTGTTATTAAATAATTCTGAGCTCAGGGAACCACAAACTCCAAATCTCTAGCTGTTCCCAATTGAAAGTTACACTTCTAAAATGTTGCAAGGCTGCTTCAATGATACACTATGGGAGAGCTAGGCCTTGCAATAGTGAAAAATGAAATGCACAGTATTTTATTATCAGGACATGTAAAACACACCAGTACATGTCCTACCTTTCACATACACTGTACCCTGCCCATTGGGGTACCTTGGGCCTACCTTATGGGTGTCTTACATGTAGAAAAATATAAGGTTAGGGCCTGGCAAGTGGTTGCACCTGCCAGGTCGATGTGGCAGTTTAAAAACTGTGCATAGACACTGCAGTGGCAGGTCAGAGACCCATTTGAAAGGCTACTGTGTGGGTGGCACAAGCAATCCTGCAAGCCCACTAGTAGCATTTGATGTACAGGCCCTGGGCACACACAGTGTACTTTACTAGGGACTTCCCAGTTAGTCAAATATGCCAATCATGAATAACAAATTAGAATCATAATTTACACAGGCAGCATATACACGTTAGCACTGGTCAGCAGTGGTAAAGTGCCCAGAGTCTTAAAGCCAACAAAACAGGTCAGCAAAAATAGGAGGAAGGAAGCCGTTTGAGGATAACCCTGCAAAAAGGGCCAGGTCTAACAGTGTAGGATTGAAGATAGAATATTAAATATGAACATTACACTCCCTGTATTTATATTTTTCCCCAAAAGTGTGTGTGACTGGAATTGGAGTAGTACATTTGACCTGCACTTTCCCCAGTATTTGTGGGAGTGAAGTTAGAATCACAAATATACTTCACACCAATATTTTCACTTTCGGATAATGTGTCTGTAATTTGAGTTAAAACTGTAGATTTACCCATCCCCATATTTACATTTTCATCCCCGTACATGGAATTGGAGTTGCAATAGTAAATCTGACCCCTGGACTCTAATATATACATACTTTCTGCAATGTTGTGAGCTTGGAGCTAGGATTCTACAGAGGTAATTTAGAGTTTTGCAGACAGGATACTCTACAATAAATGTGGACCCTATCTGAGAAATGGACGGTTCACCCACGCTATTTAAAGTCCGATGTACTATCATGTTTCTTCCTGTGGCGGCTCCGCTGGTTTATTTTTAAATTGTATATCTGATCTATGTTAATGTGGTTTTTGATATTTTTAAACTTAAAATGTGATGACCAATATGTTTATCATTTATTTTTTAACTATGGATTATCTGTATTTATGTTATCATTATTTAAGCATTGTTTTGTGTCACAGTATTTTTGTTGCCAATGTAATAAAGTACAAATAAAGTAGAGAACTCTGATATGTAGCTTTCACAATAGAATGCTGAGAAAACTGACTGTGTCTCAGTTTTTGCCTTTGAAAAATGGCTTTCTCCATGCCCTATTAAGTAAAAACAGCAGTAACTGAGCAAATTCAAATTGCCCCAGGTCGGAAATCGTTACCTGATGTGGACTCAAACCATTTCCTATTATGCACTCATCAAAAAATGCAGAGGGTCCATGTTTTGAAGCGCAAGATTTATAGAAAGGTTCATGTGGTTTTATTTATTTATTAAATTTAGACCCAGGAGTGTTCAGGTCAAGATATTTGCAACCACCCTAACCCCAGTTCTCAATATGGGTGAGACTGCTTCTGCATGTCCACTGAGGGGGCTCATAACAACATACGTTGGTGACTCCAATCTGGCCTCCACAGAGCAGCACAGGCCAGTCAGCATAATGAGAATTACCAGTTATGCACCTGTTGTGAGTTCATTCTGGCTACTGTTCCACTCACAGACTCCCAATTCTCCCTGCACAAGCAACAATAGGCAAGGGGCGGGGACTGGAACTGCTTTAAGTCACTGCTATTTGCATAAAGTGTTCTTTCCAATATAGGGGTAATGATCTAGTGGGTCTGCACCACCTAAGCAGGGCTGATTCTTGAATGAATAATACATAGGTGGATTATGCTCCTGAAAGCCCACAATAAAACAACATGAATTGACCAAAAGTATAGGTTAGTTGTTAGATTATTTTCCCCACCCTGGCCAGAAAACTTTTTGTCCAATGGAGGCTTGGCACACTGCCTACTAAAACCTTTACATCAAAGTGGTCCAACACGGCCGATAAATTCTGCCCATGCTGCAAAACCCACTTGGAAGACGATCTTCATATTTTGTTTGTGTGCCTCGCCTACCAAAGGCCTAGGAAACGCTGGATAGCACCACTTTGTAAAAACCTAGGGTTCAGAGAGTATGCACAGGCATATAGGATTCTGAAAACCAGTACCCTGGGTCACATCGTGTTTGCCGTCTCAAAATTTCTCATGGCTATATGGTTGATCAGGAAAAAAAAGGGATCTGCTGAATCCTCTTGAACTTTTAGTGTCTTAATTATCCCTACGCCGGGATGGAGTATTTTATAATATGTATTTCTCTTAAATATGATGTGTATTTTAATGTATGTGCTGTTTTTTACTGTCTCTTTTATGGTCTATATGACCGAAATAAAGAATTTTTGGATTGGTTAGATCTGGCATCCTTGGTGTGGCTCTCTCTTGTATTATTTACCTTTGCCTCCTCTGTTTGTACTGTGTGTTGAACTTCGTTTTTCCTGGTCTAGATGCTTTGGGCAATTTACCACTGCTGTTCAGTGCCAATGTGCAAGTGCTCTCTCTGTAAATTGTTGTCATGGATTAGTGTTTCCATATTTGGTTTATTTGGTTTACTATTAAGTTCCTAGTACAGTCAAGTGTGTGTGCCCAGGGCCTGTTAACCAAATGCTGCTAATGGGCTTGCAGCACTGATTTTGCCATCCACACAAACAGCCTTGCAAAAAGGTGTCAGGCCTGGCACTGCAGTGTATGTGCGCAGGTTGGTACTGCCATGTCAACCTGGCAAGTGCACCCACTTGCCAGGCCCTAACCTTCCCTGTGGGCAGGGTGAAAGGTAGGATATGCCCTGATGTATGTGGAATGTCCTGATAGTGAAATACTCCCAATTTCTTTTTCCACTATTGAAAGGCTATCTATCCCATAGGACTGAATGGGAGTTTATTTATAACAGCGCTTATAAATATAACTTTCAATGGGGACAAGATTGGAAGGTAAAATGTAATATCCCTGAACTCAGAATCTAAAGATGCATCTTTTAGTATGGATGCTTTTTACATTCTGTGTTTGAAAATACCACTTTTAGAAAGTGGGTATGTTCTTGCTTAGCCATCCTGTGTGCCTCTGCTAGGGTTGTGTATTGACTTTCTGGCTTTGGAGTGACAGGGGCTGGGGATGTGCATTGAGTTCAGACAGCCACTTGGGGGGTGAGGTGTGTACCCTGCTTTTCCAGGGCAAATAAGGGCTGATCTGAATAGACCTAGGATGCATTCAGAGTACGGAGCGGAGATTTCTTTCACACTTGAACGGGCCTGGTCTGCCTTGGATAATGCTGTCTCCACCTCCTGACAGGCAGCTGCACCAGAGAGGACAGAACTGGTTTTGGCTGGCTAAAGAGCTTCTCTGCCACCAGAGAACAAAGGAATTTGTGCTACAAAAAGTGGGGCCCAGACCCCGGACTTTTAGATCACTTTTGGAATTCAAGAGGAACCTCAACCAAGGAGAAGAGCTCGGAGAAGCTGGAGGAGAAGTACTGCCCCTTTGCTGTGTGCTGTCTGGGGTTGTCCTGCAGTAGCTGTTTTCTGCCAAGGAGAAGAACTGTGTGTGTATCCTGCTTGACGAACTATCTCCAGGGGCTTGAGGTAGAGCTGGCCCCCTGTTCAAGAAGCATCAGGAACAGCAAAGACTTCACCATCCTTCTGGACACTCTCTCTGGAACCGCAGAAGTAAAGAGCTGCCGACTATGTCACCAAGTACATAACTGGTTACGTGTCCTAAAGGCACCGCCACACTTTGCACCACATCCTTGGTCTCACCGACGCTGCTGGGCAACCCTCACCGAGCGGTTGCTTTCACCGCATCCTGTGAGCACCGCTCTCCGCACTGCCTTGCTTCACTCTGCCCAGACATCACCGACTTCTTCGCTGCCCAACCCGAACATCAACTGGCTCCGTCGCCTACTCCGTGACATGCCAGCACTGCCTCTCTCTGCATCGTAAGAATTGGCCTCACCGATGCCGTTGGACAACTGCCACTGGGCAGCTGCCTGCACCGCGCTGTGAGGGCACCCCATGCTGCACCGCTTCCACTTCACATCGCCATCGCGATGGTTGCCCCGACCGGCTCGCACCAATGTTTTGGCCGCAGCAAGAAAGATACTGTCTACGAGTCTGTCGATGCTTTAGCTGACCTGTACTGGCGTCATCAGCTGGAAGTGACAACTCTGTTGTTCAGCATCACGTTAGCCCCAGATGGAGCTACTGACTGGGATGAACTGTGTTTTTCAGCTATTCTTCCAAATTGAAGGTTATCTTGCAAAGTAACTATTTTTACAGTATTATATGTTAGATTTTTGTCATATTTAGCCTTGTTGGTTTAGATACAGATTTGCTTATTTTTCTAAACTGGTTTGGTGTCCATTTGTAGTGTTTTCACTGTGTTACTGTATGCATGCACAAATGCGTTATACACTGACTCTACGATTCGCCTGTCTGCTATTGCCAAGCTACCAAGGGGGTGAGAAGGGGTGCTTTTAGAAGGGTATCCCCCTTACCCTGACTAGGAAGAAGGGTCCCTACTTGGACAAAGGTGCAAATCATTGCCAACTAGATACCCCCATTTCTAACATTGGTGGGCAGCGATGAGGATCCGGAATTGCATTTATGCCTTGCATACAGTAGTTGTTGTACACTACTAGTATAGTGCAAACCATTAAGCAACCATATACAATTGGTGAACTTTTTCCTTTTTGAATTTTCTGCAAATTGAGAACTGCCAATTTTCTCATCATGACCAAGCCAGCATCTATTGCATTTATTGACATCGAATTTGAAGAGGTTAGGGTGGAAACCTACACTGCTCTCAACTAACAGCCATCTGCAAGACATTTAAAATCTCTGTAAGATGCCTCACCAGTAAGGAGGAAGACCAAAAGGCTCTGAGTGCCTGATTGGAATCCAGAAATGCCAGTGGGCAGCATGAGGATTCTATGGTGGAGGCAGAGAATTTGGATGGGCAGCAGGAGGGGCTGTTGAATCTGCCAGGGGGGTACCTTCCATACATGGCAGCAGTGTGTCTTCAAGAGGTCTGTCTCCAGAGGAGCTGGAGGACAGAGAGAGAAATAGAGTGCATGAGTTGGAGCTTACAAATCTCAAGTTAAGTAAAGAGGATAAGCAATAGGAGGTGGAACATCAGAAATTGGCTCTAGAGGAAAAGAAGATGCTCTTAGAGCCTGAAAGAGGGTTGAGGCAGCTGAACATAAAAGACAAGAGTGTGGAGCTTGGTTTCATTGGTGGAAGGGAGAGTGTACATCCCTCAGGAGGTAATAAAGATTATGTGAAGAGTGATGACATTGATCAGTGGCTCAGAGGGAATGAGGTAGCAATGAGTTCCCATAGAATCCCTGAGAGAGACTGGGGAACGGGGTTCTGGAGGTCTGTCAGTAGGAATATCTTGCTAGTCTTACCAGACGTGAGGAAAATGTGTTATGCTCCTATAAAGGAGGCCCTAAGCAGTAGATATGGCTTAACCCCATAACTGTACGGGGAGACATGTAGGGCCTGTAAAAAGCTTGAATCAAACACTTGGGTGGAGTATTTGTCCTATTTTTTCAGAGCACTGGATGGCTGGGTGAAGGGTAGCTATGCAAATGATTTTCAGAGGCTCAATGATTTGATGACATGGGAGCACGTGTCTGCTAATTGTTTTCCAAAGCTACACCAGCACATGATTGAAAGTAAGCTGACCCCAGGAAGCTTGCTGTGGAGGCGGACCACTGGGTCAGTACCAGAGTCCATAAACGGTATGTGGGAGACTACCAAAGGTGGGCAGAGTCCCAGCAGAAGAGTGGGGGGGGGCAACAGTAAACGGAAGGAGTACCTAAAAGGGCTCCAAAGTAATTCCAAGGGAAAAAAGGTAAAGGTTCCCAGCTCCCCAGTGGTAAGAAACCATGGGTCTTGGCGGATAAGCTTGCAGAGAAGGGTACCCACAAGTGTTCTGCTTGTGATCAGGTTGGTCTCTTTATAGGGGATCCTAAGTATCCCAAAACCACCACTGCACCCACTGGTGCACTGCCTGTGGGTTGACTAGTGTAGCCTTGGGGGAGGAGTTGGGTTCCCAGGAGGAGTGGGAGCCAGCAGCGTTTACCCTGGTCTCTCTAGGAGACAGTGAGATGGTCCCAATGATCCACGTGCCCACTAATACTAAGAAATACAGGCAGTGGGTGACCATCAGTGGCCATAGGGTGCAGGCTATGAGGGACACTAGAGCCAGTGTGACAGCTGTCAGTTGTTGGCTGGTGTCTGAAGATCAGGTGGTCTCCAACGTACTTTACCCAGTTGTTTGTCAAGATGATTCTTACCATGAACTTGCACAGGAACAGAAGATGCTAGTTCCCTACTCCCTCTTAGAGATACCGATATTAAATCTAGTGTCCAAAAAACCTCCACGGGAGAAGGGGGAGTGGATAAAATAATAAAATACAGAAGAGACTGCTCCTGGACCTCTGGTTTCAAAACTTCTCTTTCCTGCCCGTCAGTCCTGAAGACTGAGGTACTGAGAAGACCTGAGGAAACTAAACACAAACAATTACTGTAACCTCCTATTCTACTCTGTCCTTGTTTTATAATTTTCACTATGTTTACTATGTACCCAATGTTCCAAGATCTAAGCTTCTCTTCTATATTATATCTCAGGATACATTTTTCTTTCTTCAATTATTGGATACTCCATTCAGAAGGCATTAACCGTCAAGCAACATTACTTATTACTATAGTTCCTACTCAATACTATTCTAACTATGAGATTAATTCTTAGTAATACTTCACCTACCAGTGCCCTGTCTATTTTTGTTCTTCACTGTGTATTCTATTCTTCCTGTATGCTAATAACCATGTAGATGATTTAATGATTATTATCTGTGCTGCTTTTCTTATTGTTGAGTCTTTCATTTCTCTCTCTCTCTTCTTTTCTTACAGAGTTCGTAATCATAAATACAAAGGTAAGTTATTTTCTCTATTATTCAACTATATACAATGCTTTCTAAAGTTATTTAATTTCTTTCATGCCAAATAAAGTCTTTTTAAACATTTATGCCACTTAGCTTGTTATCTTCTTCCTCTTCTCTCTTGCCTTATCAGGAAACTACTGCCAGAGCATTTGAGATAATTTTCTGCCATGAGAAACTGACAGATATACTGCGGAAGAAGGAGGAGCAGCGTCCTTTGGAACGCCTTCAAATACACCCCTTCACTTCAGAATCAAATGCGCAAACGAGATGCTGGAGGACCTACTCCCAACGGAAATAGAACAGAGAGAAAGCAGGAGAATTTACCGACGAAAACTAAGGAACACTGAGAATTCGTCACAGAGCAATCCTTATGTGGTACGTACTCGGGTAATACTTCAGTGAAGTGTGCATTCATTAGAGAGAGCGCGCTTCACTAAGGTTCCAAGCACCTGTGGGGAAATAAACTAGACCGCAAAAGTAGATTGAGGATTGGCGGCCATCTTTAAGTTCCTCTTGTGCCATAACATTTTCCATTTGCTGCCCATGGATGGATTTTCCCTTTTTAGGGAACGCCTTTGATTCTGTAATACACGCACAGTATTTCAAAGGTGGTCTGGAGGTCTGACAGTGTTGAAGCTGACAACTCAGAGTGCCTCTGCAAAGTGGCACAGGTTCACTTTGAGTGGGGGGGTATCTCAGGTACCTTAAAAGTAGTTGTGTGGCCAGCCATGCCTGTTGACTATCTGCTACGGAATGACCTAGAGAGTTCCCCTTGGGAGCAGGTGGAACACAGGTCTCATTTGTAGATTTTGGGTCTGCCTGAGTAGACGTGTGTGACTACTTGGTCTATGGCAGCCGGTAAGGACAATCAAGAGGACCTGGAGCCTGGAAGAATGGCTCAGGTGCATGCCAAAAAGACACGAGGCAGGGGGCACGGGAGTCCGGCCCCAGGAATTCCCACAGTCCAGGAGGAGGCAGACCTTGAGGGGGATGCCCTGGAGCTTACAGAGAAGCAAGTGGCCAAACTGGGGGACCTGCCTGAGCTGACCCATTGGCAGCAGGAAGGGGGCCCCTCCAGGGAGGAGAGGAGCAGCAGCAATGCTCCTCTCTTATTGGTTTGTGGCAGCAGGTGATCAGTCTGGGTCACACTGGATTTGCTGGGAGATTGGTCTCCTGTATACTGAGCCTAAGGTTGCTGAGCCTGGGTCAGCCCATGTGCTGGTAGTACCCCACCACTTTAGAGCCTTCCTACTGGGTCTGGCTCATTATGTGCCTCTAGCAGGACATTTGGGTCAGGACAAGACCTGTGAGAGGCTTGTCACCCACTTTTACTGGCCCAGAATGTGCAAGGATTCTGACACTCACTGTAGGAATTGCCAGACTTGCCAGACAAGTGGCAAGAGTGGGAGGAAGTGCAAGGCTCCTCACCAACCTTTCCCTGTCATCAGCACCCCCTTTGAGAGGGTGGGCATTGACATTGTTGGGCCTCTGGACCTCAAGATAGCCATGGGTAACAGATTCATCCTGGTCTTGGTGGCCATGCCACCTGGTACCCTGAGCCCATCCCTCTCCGAACTGTGACAGCCCCCAAATGGGTCGGGCATTGATGGGAATTTCCTCCTGTGTGGGATTTCCCAGAGAGGGTGTGTCTCTCTGGGGGTCCAACTTCATATCCAGGTATAGGAAGTCCCTGTGGCAAGAGTGCGGTGTGACCTATTAGTTCACGTCTTCTTACCACCTCCAAGGAAATAGGATGGTTGAGAGATTCAACCGGACCCTGAAGGGCATGATTATGGGTTTTAGTGAACCAATGAGGCGTAAGTGGGACGTCCTCTTACCATGCCTGTTGTTTGCTTACAGGGAGGTACCTCCGAAGTCCTTAGGGTTCAATCCTTTTGAGCTCCTGTATGGGCATTCTGTAAGAGGACCTCTGAGTCTGGTCAAAGAAGGCTGGGAGTAAGCTCCCAGTAAACCTCCTCAGGCTGTATAAAGGTACATGCTGGTCTTCAGGAACCAGAGTAAGCACTTCAGACAACTCACTCAGGCAAATCTGGAAGCCAGCCAGGAAGAGATGAAGCAGTGGTATGATCAGAATGCTACTCTGATCGAGTTGCAGCCTGGCCCGAAGGTGTGGGTCATGGCCCCAGTGGAGCCTTGTGCACTTGAAGACCATTGGACTGGGCCATTTGAGATGGTAGAGCGCAAGAGTAAAGTCAGCTGTCTGGTGGACTTGCAGTCTCCCAAGAACCCTTTGCAGTTCTTACATGTGAACCGCCTCACGCCCCACTTGGAGAGGTTCGAAGTGGGCATGTTCCTAGCAACAGATGATGGAATGGAAGAGGAGACTGAGCTTCATCCTGACCTCCTGTCTGCTAAGGAGTACGATGGGTCAGTGGACGGTGTAAGCCTCTCCCCCGCACTGACTCCCGAACAGCAGAATCACTGCAGCCAACTGTTGAGACAGTTTGCTGCTCTGTTTTCCCTGACCCCTGGTGTCACTCAGTGGTGTGTCTATGATGTAGACACTAGGGACAGTCCTCCTGTAAAACACAAGATTTACAGGTTGACTGACAGCGTCAAAGCTAACATCAAGGAGGAAGTCTCCAAGATGTTGGATCTAGGGGTGATTGAGCCCTCAAACAGCCCTTGGTCCAGCCCAGTGGTCTTGGTCCTAAAGGTTGCCACACCGGGTGCCATGCCAGAACTCCAGTTTTGTGTGGACTACCAAGTATTCAGTTCAGTCACCAGGACAGACGTGCACCCCATCCCCAGAGCTGATGACCTCATAGATTGGTTGGGAGTTGGCAAGTACCTGATCTGGGTACTGGCAGATTGCCTTAACTGATGGGGCATGGGAGAGGTCTGCACTTTCATCCCAAGAGTGGCACTACCAGTTCCAGGCGATACCTTTTGGAATGAAGAATGCCCCTGCCATCTTTCAGAAGTTGGTCAGCTAGGTGTTGGCCAGGTTGGAGGATTTTAGTGCGACCCAACTGGATGACATCAGAGTGTTCAGTGCTGCTTAGGAGGAACACTTGCGTCACCTTTGGGAAGTGTTGACGGCTCTGCAGAGAGCAGGTCTCATGATCAAGGCCAGCAAGTCCAGATCAAGCAGGGGTCGGTGGTGTACTTGGGACGCAGGTAGAGAGCGGCCAGTTTGCGCCCATACAGCCGTTTGACGGCTGCCATCGAGCAGCTGCCTGCACCGCGCCTTGAGGGCACCGCACGCTGCACCGCTTCCACTTCACATAACCATTGCGAAGGTTGCTCCAATCGGCCCGCACCAAAGTGTAAGCCACAACAAGAAATGTACTGTCTACGAGCTTTTGGATGCTTTAGCTGACCCGTACTGACGCGGTCAGCTGGAACCGTTAGACTATGTCGTTTTCAGCATCGCGGTAGCCCCAGACAGAGCTACCGAATAGGAAGAACTGTTTTTCAGCTATTCTTGCAGATGGAAGGTTATCATGCAAAGTAACTATTTTGACAGCATTATATATTAGATTTTTGTTGTATTTGGTCTTGTTGGTTTAGATACAGTTTTGCTTATTTTTCTAAACTGGTGTGGTGTTCCTTTATAGTGTTTTCACTGTGTTACTGTATGTATGCACAAATACTTTACAGACTGCCACTGAGATAAGCCTGTATGCTTGTGCCAAGCTACCAAGGGGGTGAGCAGGGGTTACTTTAGAAGAGTATCCCCCTTAACCTAACTAGGGAAAACGGTCCCTACTTGACAAAGGTGCAAACCATTGTCAACTAGAGACCCTCATTTCTAACATTAGTCATATGCAGTATATTGATCAAAATAGCCCAAATGGGTTATTCTTGATATATAAATATAATATCTTGATATTTGTGTGTATTGTGTTGATTACGTTACAATCTATTGGTGCTCTTTAAGCATCACTAGTATAGTACAGATATATGTATGCTACAACCAGGCCTTAGGCGTAAACAAGGAGAATGTTTAAAGTATCCAACCTTTTCCCAAATTACATGTGTGCTACTCTGCACAGCACACAACCAATGTGTAACACGTTTTACAGTTTGTGTAGGCATCACATTTGGTACTGGAAGGGTACTCCCCTTCCAGTACAAAGCCTAGACTGGACATCTCACAACCACCTTTGCACTATAGTGCAAAGGTTTATGCTTGGTGCTGGAAGCCTTTTTGCGACAACTCTGGTGAGGAGAGCAGCAGCACCATATTTCAGTAGATGTGGCTCTGCAACGCAGAGCAGCAACTTTGCTTTCAGTGCTAGATCGCGATAAAAGTAAATCTGCCCTTCAAACCTAAATACTGCATAGGTCTTATTTAGGTGCAGAACTGTGGTCCAGTCGTTCCTGGGTTCACTTCCACTTTGTAGGCATTGCGTAGAGTGCACAATTCCTGCACAGTCGCTACCTTGCATGAAGGTTGCGTTCATACAAAGCACATGCAAAAGACAGGGACAGGTGGGCGAGAATTATTGCATCACTATGGCTAAAAATGTGACCCTTGTTCTGGTGAAAGAGTGAAAAAACCCTGGTGGAACTGTGACCCCCGGGGAACTCGTCTACGCCCATTCACCACCCACTGGACCTCAGGAGTCACCTTTGCACTTGGACTTGTAAACAGCGCCATAACCAAATTAGGGAAGCCAACAAACTCTGATAAGGTTCCTGCTTCCTTTGCAAACAAATAAATAGAAATGCTGTTTACTGCACACAATGGATTTTCATTCCAAGATATTGGTTTCCAAGTGGCAGACTTTATGAGAAGCACAGGGGAGAGTTAATCAACAAATTACTTATCAGAAAAAGTCTGAACCCTGCAGCAATTTGTGTGATTGCATTACTATGCAGAGTAAAAACATTTCGGGTTTTGAAAACTTGCTGCTGCAATCTTTGTCTGCTACATTCCGTGACCTGAAAAATGATTGAGTTCAGTCCGGATTTCAAGCTTTCATTTCACCTGCTTTGAACTTGCAGCTAAAAGTAGCTCTGGTAACTGTTTTAATACCAACCACCGTTCAATTCACACAATTCCAGAGAGTCACAAACAGTGTAACTAATCTCTAAGGTTCACCGGGATGGCAAGACATTGTCACGCTACAAAGGAGGACCACCTCCTTCTTTTAATTTTTTTAAATGTATTAATGTTATTACGGACAATGTTTGCAGTCTTAAACTTTTGCATGTTAGCCTAATGCATTCTGGGTGTTGTTTGCCTCAGTTGAATTGAAGTAACACACCTGACATCAATGTCCAGGACTGGAGGCAGTGTCCATAAGTCTCAGGAGTAAGGAGGCTACCTAAACTGTTAGTACTAAAGTGAGCTGGGAATCAACTTAATGACTGGGTTTCCAGCTACTACGTGGAGGCTTTGCACAGTTTTAATTTGGCGGTGGCCTCTGATGTTTTTCTTTGTGCTTTTGTTGAGGGTGTGTGGCAATTCAGGTAGTGCTGGTGCTCTGAAATCTCACTCACTTTGAAGGGTGTTCCTCTTACATATCTCCCCTTGCCTGTGTGCTCATGTGTGGGAAGTATTCCAAGGTTGGGAGGCCTCCCATCCTTTTCAAAGGGCTTTCAGGCAGGATTTTCTCCCAATAATTTTATTTAAACGATTGTCAGTTTAACAGCACACATGCACTAACATTTCATTACATCACTACATTCTTTTAGGCACACTCGTCCCTCCAAGTGCCAAATCACAAATGTGGGCAAAGCGAATCAGCAAGACACAAAACAACCTCACATATGAAATATATTACTTGTAAGGACTTTACTACATAGAGTATGTTCTTTTGCCTAGAGGCCAGGTTTCCAGTTTGGGTGTGTGGCCACGGGAGTGCTTAGCTCCTGCATGCACTTCAAGAGATCCAACAGTTTATGTACTAGTGGAGTGAGTGACATCATGTTTGGAGAGTGCAGGAGGATCTGTCATGTGAAAGGGCAGTGCTGCCCGGTTAGTTACCGGTAATATTAATTAGTCCGAGTCCATGTCTCCTCATCACAGTCCTTACGTATGAGTTTACCTTTATTCATGCAGAACCTAATCACCAAGCTTGACTTTTCCTTCCCAGTCCAAGATGTCCCCCATACCAAAGGGTATAAGTACCTCACGTCCTGAGAAGGACTTCCTGAAATAACAAAGCACAGAAAGAAATAGTTGAACAACAGGGAGAGGCAGGTGGAACTCAGAACTGTGAGAAGGAAGACATGGACTTGGAGTAACAAATAATACCGCTAAGTAACCGGGCATTATCTCCTCGTCCGTCATCCTCTCACAGTTGTTACATATGAGTTCGTACGCAAGCCAAGAAACTGATTTTGACCAATACCATGAAAAATCAAAACAAGGTACATCACACAAGGACCAAAAGAAGACAACACTGCAGAAGAACCAGCAGGACACAAAACAGCAGAGATTAAAAAGCCGAAGGTACACCACTATACAGAGGGAAATGCGAAGGGCAGTTCCCAAGTGGCAGCTATGCCAATGCTGCGCAAGAAAGCCCTGGCAAACGCCGCACAAGAGGCTGCAACACCCCATGAGACCACTCAGAGAAAAAATCCCGGACTTGAAGACCAGCCAAGGCTGAGGAATGGGAGAACGTCAATGCAACCAAAGGGACAAGGAAGGGAGACAAGGCATGGAACCCCCTGTGCCAGACCCATGGAGACCAACAAGGCGCCCAATTCTTGAAACACCACAGCACTTCCCAACGAAAGAGAAAGAGCATGAAGCACAGCCAGAGAGGAAACCAAGGAGCAGACAACAGGAAGGCAAAACAACACCAGAGTCCAAATGCCGGCAGGGAAAATAGCCAGTAAAAGCCCCACAATGACCAGAAGAAAATGAAGCCAAGGAGGGGAGGACAAAGAATGCCCCACCTCATATCAGAGAAAAAAAGGTCAACAGAACAGCTGCAGCCAAAAGAAGCCAGAAGGTGACCAACTCCAAAAGGGCGAAATGGAGCATCCCGCAAGACCAACCAGAGGCAAGCCCTAAAGTATCAACAGAGAAGGAACAACAGGATGCCAAACAAAACAACCCCACAGCAAGTGAGATGCCAGAGGGGCACAGACAAACACAAGCTCCATGAAAAGCCAGAATGCCACCTACGCACCACAGGGGGGCCGAGGCATCCAAAGCCAGCTGAAAACATCCTGAAGGAAGCCACCTGAGGAACCAAGAGACAGAGTTGAACCCCTTAACCCAACACCAAGTGGAAAGAGACTGTAGAGGATGGCAATAAGCCATAAGGTAGAGGACAACCACAATTGTCAGAACAGTGCAGCAACAGCCAAAGAACATCAAGGGTCCAAGACGGACTGCCTCACAACCCACAAGCCTTAGTCATCGAAGCAAGTCCAGTGGATGAAGTGGCGGCTACAGAGGCAACGTATGGAATGGCAAACCCCAAGGGGGTAAACATCACTTACAACAAAACTTTTACAACGCACTACCATTACAACGCGGTCATTACAACGCAAACTATTACAACGCATTGCGCTGGGGGGCGCTCTAGGATAGGGAATAAGTTTAATATACTATCCAACATCTTCCCTAGTGTCCACGGGGACTGGAGTTGGAATAGTAAATTAAACTATTCACTATCCAGCACCCAAAAGCGCTATGCGTTGTAATGGTATGCGATGTAAAAACCACGTTGTAAAGGCAGGTGTTGTAATAGCCTGCGTTGTAACGTCATACATCCCCCAAGGGGCCTGACGGAGAGGGCAAGGGAACCCAGGATGACCAGACCCAACTGGGTCAAGCAACAGGACCACTGTGTGGTCCAAACACCCCACAGAACCACCCGAGGAAAAAGAAGGAAGGGCGGAAAACAAGAAAGGAGGTCCCGACATCAAGGAACAAACAGAGGTGCCACTGCTGAACAATTGATGAGGGCCCAGACAACCAAAAGAGGGGAAGAAGGGCAGCCCCTCAGCGGCGAACCAAGCCAGGCAAGGGAGACCGAAACAAAAAAGGACGGATAGACCACCAAGCCAGACACACCTCCACAGGGAAAGGAAAACACTGACACAGGGCAACAGAAGGTCCAGACAGACACCCCAGGAGACCAATGGCTGAGAGTCAGGAGAGGGGAAACAACCTCAGCAAATCAGCCTGGAGAGAGACCTCGCCGAAGGAGCTGACAAGCAGGTCGCCAGACAGAGATAACCCACCATGTGCAAGGATCTGCCCCCAGCTTCAACTGAGAAGAAAAGTAAGCAGGGACATCTGGCACCACTGCCCCCAAGGAGCAGATACCCCCATGCCATCACCCCAAGAACATAATATGTGCAAACAAACAGTGGATGGGCATCCGCGCATATAAAAGGTCAGAAACACAGGGATCGACCTCAGGAGGATGAAAGGCTGAGTAAACCTGCTGGGATTGGAACCTGTGCCCAAGAGGTCAAACACAGGCCCCCTACAATGGATGCATCAGCCCACTAAGCCCCCAGACCCAGCATGAATGCAAAAACACCCTGACAAAGAAGCGGAGCCCACCCCCGCAGGAGAGCCCTGCAGAAACAAAGTGACAACGGACCAGAGGTATGCATTCCAGAGACAATAGGAACAAAGTCAGAAAAGACAGCGAAAAAGGGGAGACAGACGCATCCCCCTCAAGGGAGAAAGGCCGACAAAGAGTACAATACCCTAGACAGGGGAGCCACCACTCTGCAGCCATCCACAGAAGATAAGATCTGGGCCTCACAGAATGCAAAACTCCCCTTAACGGAGCCCAGGTGAGGGGAACTCCAAGGGGGAGGACACCAGACCAAAGTGCAGAACCTGGAAAAGGAAGAGGATGCCGTGGACATTGAATGAGGAGTTGCCGGTGAGACAGAAGAACCCGACCTGGAAGCAGACAGCCATGAGACTGACTAATGGCAGAAATCGCCAGTCCACAATGGCGAACCGGTGGAGACACCAACCAGAATAACAGAAGAGGAGAACAGAATGACCTCTAAGGCCCAGAAGAGCGTGGAACACACCCACTGCCAACTGGCCATGGAATGCCAAATGGAACCATCAGAAGTAAGTCACACCAGCAGCAAGGCAACTTCCACCAGAGGGAAGGGTTGCTGTGGAAAGCCCAGCAGAGACAATGGAAGCAGCCCAAATAAGAGACCACAAAGGTCATGTGTATGGGCAGAGGCCATCACTCACTTCTACAGCCCAGGAACCAAAAAATGGAAAGGACCAAGTGACTGAAACACGGGCCAGTAGAATATGACCCAACAAGCCCTGGCAGTATCCAACCAAGAACACCACATCCACAAACGTGAAACTAGGAACAGTGGCACAGGAAGCCACAAGAACAACAGGAGATGGAGTACCAATGCCAAGAGCAAAGCAGAAGCCAAAGTTCTGGCAAACAGTATCCGCAGAAGCACCAGTCCATCTGAGGAGCACCCAACCCACAAGGCACAGTGGGGCAAAAGTACAACCACACCCGAGGAGACCACATGGCGACCCGGATATGCATGTTTCCCATCCTGCCAGGAAAAGGAGAAAGGAAAACACGCACACATAAAACCTGGCATGCCGGCCCACCAAGGCACCCAGCAAAAGAGGAGGACATGCCCACCAGTGATGTACAGCAAGGCAGAAAGAACAAGAAGGAAGTGGAAACATATGGTGCACCTGGGAGAACCCACAGACCCCCAACAGGGAAACACGGCCCAACACCCCACTCCTGAACCCAGCAGAGGAGCGGGAACAGCAGAACTGGGAGCACACTAATAGTGAACCACCTTCTGACAGAGCTGATCCCTAATCACCCTGCAGAGAACCAGCAGAGCAGGGGATCCGAGAAACTGATTAAAGAATGGAACAGCAGGCAGTTCCAACATATTATCACCAAATTCGTACAAACCTGGGCCCTGCATAAACTTCCCAAAGGCCCATAACATCTCTCCCACGGAAGGAACCATATGAGGAACCAACGCAGTAAACACCGCTCCTGAGCATTAAAGCAGCACAAACTGCCATAGCAACAAGGGCCTGAAGACCTGGGGCCAAAGCCACCCCAGTGGTTGGCCATCCACTGCAGGAGGAAATATGACACATACAGACCCAGCAAAGAGGGAAATTGCAGCACAATCAAAGAAATCACCAGAACCTCTAAATGCAGCCGGAAAACCAAAGGTCCCCACAGTTCTAAGCTTGCAGTTAAACAGATCAGAGGAGCGCCAAGTGAAGAAACGAAGGAACCAGCAACCAGAGCGGCACAGAAAAAGCTTTCCCGAAAGCCGCTGGGTGCTAGGACTGCAGCAACCACAAGCGTGTCCCCCATTCACAAACGACAGGCAGAGGCCACAAGATGCCCCACATCGGAAAGTAAAGGCACCGTATAGAGACCAGGCAAGGGCCACGCGTCAGCCACCCCCATGCAACAATGCAACCCACAGATGGGACAGACACGCAACCCTTGCAGTGCGAACACAACCAGAGGAATGAATGAGGAAAAAAGAGAAGAGCTCCGAGGCCCAGCAGGCCACCATGACAACGCAGCACTATGCTGTGTGCTCCCCCGCCTACAAAGTACAGACGGAACCCTGGAGACGCCCTGCAAATGGCAAAGCGGGGGTCATATTGAGATCAGGCAGACGCCATGCATGTGACGATCTCAAGGAAAATCAGTCTGGGCTAGCACAAAGGCGCCACGCACCCCTCTCAGAAGTCCACCAGGAGCTCATAAAAATAACCAGGGGAATAAAGCTAATGAAAAAAAAAACACTGAAAAACATATATCCCTGAGGCCGTCACAGGCAGCTGAGATGGCCACAGACACCCCTGTGGTCTTGTATGCCATATACGAGCATGACCATTAACACCAAAAACAAACTGCTACAGCAGGTCTGTAAAAACAAAAGAAAACAACTAAAACATACCTGGAGCCAAGATGGCAATTGGCTGCAGAAAGAAGAAAACAGGAAAACCTACCAAGGAAGTGTGGTATGGAGGCCATCTTGGATTGCGTGGGAAAAGTCAAGTTTGGTGATTAGGTTCTGCATAAATGGAGGTAAACTCATACATAAAGCAGCAGCAGCTCCTCTGGTGCAGGTGCGTCACTCATCCCCCCACACCGCTTGCCATCTGTCTCAAAATCGCAGGAAAGGAAAAATAAATCGATATTAGACACGTTTTTTTATTGTTTTATTTTTCCTTGTCTGCTGAGTCTTTGGGGGCGGGGCAATGCGGGATGACAGGCTACAGGAGGAGTGAGGACACTGTTGTCAGTGCGCATTACGGTCTGGCCAGCCGTCTCCGGCCGGCCAAACGGTCAGGTGTACTAAAGTTGTCTCCAACCCGAGCTGCTTTGCCGGGTAGGAGAAAGCAGACACAGACTCCCAGTCTTACTGAGAGTACAAATTCAGAGCACTCAGGGCAATCCTGACGCTGCTGTCATGACATGAGAGCTGAGTCAGGATTGGCCGAAGTGGAATCTGTGAGCCTGTACCTGCAAGGAGAGGAGTAGAAGAGCACGACACAGCCTGCTGCAGGTACTTTTTTTGTGTCCCGCATCCCCTTCTCCCCCCTGCAGCGTGTTGTGGGTAAAAGAAGTCCAGATGTACCCAAGAAGTAAATCACAACGAGGAGGTTTAATGTTCCAGTTACAGAAGATGAAGTTGGTAAATAAGATGGTAAGTAAGCTGTAAGGTAACCACACCAGGAGCAGCCTCCCTGCTGCTCAGCCTGCACACACTAACTGACACTCAGCACATCACCAGGTACCCAAGCATTCCATGACATCACCACACATTCCAACACTCTTCCTTGCTGAGCAGTAGGGAAGAAGTGCATAAGAGAAAGGAGAGGCGACAATAAAGTCACAACATAGCGCCACTCTTTCACAACACCAGCCACTACTGACGTAAGGACTGTGAGAGGATGACAGACAATGAGGTAATGAGTATTACTGACAGTGACTGCAAGTGACTTGTCTGTTGTGTGTCTGCAGGAGAGTGACAGATAATATTTGCGAAAAGAATATGGATGAGAGAAATGTAATGTAAGGATATGAATGGGCTAATGGTCTAATATTGGAAAATTGATATAACAAACTATTTTTATGCTTCATTGACTACTCCACTCCCTTCAATAAGGTGGAGAGTAGCATTCTCTGGACAAAACGACAGGCTTGGGGAATAGATCACACTCTATTATATCTACTAATAGAGCGTCATACAAATACATGGGTCTAAATAAAATTGACAAGTGGAATAGAATATCATCAAAAATCCCCAATAATAGCAAGCTTAAACAAGGATGTATTTTGTCCAGGCTTCTCACTTCTCACTTTATATTTCTGATCTTACCAAATGTTGTGATCAAACAGATGGTAACCCTCCTGAATATGGCAAACATACTACTTACTTACAGTATGTATATTACCTGATTATAGTATCAACGACACAGAATGGATTGCAAAGACAACTTAATCGTTTTTAACAATATAACAAGCAGAATGGTTTATTAATCCATTTTCACAGAACAAAAACTAAAATATTGAGCAAGTGTCTCACTGCACTTACCTCGGAGTGGAAATAGATTCAAAACTAAATTGGTCATCATGCAAGGAAAATATATATAATAGATCTACAGCTCTGCAAGCCATCAAATGTTTCGCAAAACAATATGGAGGGGGTAATTGAGCCAACCATTACAGTTTAAGTCGCCAAAATAGTGTCTGGTCTTCTATATGCAGAAATAGTATTAAAAAAAGATACATTAGCTAGTATTTGCACATTATTTATCAAATGTATCCAGTTCGCTTTTAACTTAAGACAATTGACCACCCCACCCCCGCCACTGTCGGATAAGTCTACAATTAGGTCTTCCTCACATACAAGTCTTGAACAAATTCGTTTAATTAATTATCTCTGTGGTTGTTTTGAAACAAATACAAATACCATGAAATACATAATAAATGAGACCTAATCTTAACATTATGAAAGAATTCATGATGATCTACAACGAGTTAAACATCGATTAATAGCAAACTCCCATCAATACCGACATTTGTAATAATGATGAAGCAGGCACGGAAATACTCAATAATAAATGTATACAATCAGCGTTTTATCTCACTTCCAAAACATCTGTTACCCAATATAAAAACTCACAATACACAGAAAATGCATACAAACGGAATAGGCAAAGTTATCTCGATTCAGCTATCGACTCACAAATCAAAAAAGCATTTCTTAGATCTAGACTGCTCTATAACACACTCTCGCAATTTGAAGGTTTGAGTTACAGATTACCTGCAGGGTAAGAACATGTCACTTGTGTAATGTTGATGAGGAAACAATCGAGCACATTTCACGCCAGTGTCTCCTCCTGCTGCATACAGGGAGAAAGTACCTAAAACCAATATGCTGGGAAAGTGGAGTACAGACAGTTAAAAATGCCTCTCTCTTGTATTTCAGAGTATTAACAAACACATATCTCAGAACAGTAGTTGTTTATAGTATAATTAACGTAGAGAGGTTGGAATCCGGGTAATACTATAGAAAGAGAAAAATGTAAGCTGCTTGCGAATTCTCAGAAAAGCGTTTATCTTTTATGAAGTTTTAATAATGACTATTAATTATTTAAATCTTTTATGCGTTTTATTCTATTGTTGTAATTGATTTTAATTAATTTACACTATAAAACTTTACTTACTTGCCACATTGTGTCAAGCTGGCAGGAATTCTCATGAAATCTCTTAGAAGGTGGAGGCTGAACTTTGATGCAAGTGACTTCAAACTTATGGAAGGGTTGTCCCTTATAGTGGGGGGTTTGGGCTGTATCCTAAGTGCACAATGAGCTTCATGTCTCTCTCCAGCACCTCTCACCACTGCTATAGATCCCGGAGACGTATTTTTCTCTCTCTCTCTCTGCCATTTTAGAGTGTGCCTTGGGTTACCACTTCACATATTGTCTGGGAAATTGCTAACGTGCACTGGGGAAGATCAGCAAGACAACACAATAGCCCTTGATACTTCTGAAGGTTTGAGCAGGAGCGAGTGCAGCCTCCTGAGCCTTGTGCAAGCTGTGAGGAGGCCAGTATGGCAGGGATAGCTATTGTCTGTCAAAATTAGCCCCTTTTTATAGCAACTTGCCCTCCGTAGCAGCCGGGCTGGTGATTTGGGCCCATGTCAGGTCCCGACCTGTTCCCAAGCTGTAGGAAGTACAGGGGCATCTAACCAGTGACCTCCTTCCTCTCTGCGTGCGGTGCCCTGCCTGCCTGCGCGTCGCTCCTGCACACTTCTCCTACACAGCAGCAATCTCCTGCCTTCTACTTTTTAGTCTCTCTGTTGTCTTTGCCATTGCCCTCCTCAGCTTACCTCCCCTTAGGTTGATGTCGGAAGGGAACTATTCGAGCGGGTGGTCCCCTGGTGTTCCTGGTAGGGTGACCACCTGAGATTGAGGTAAATTGTGGACAGGAATGTGAAAATTCAGGAAAAGGGTCAAAATTCAAGACAAAAACTCAGGACAAAAGGTCGTTTGTATGGACACATCCAAGGAGAGGCCTTACCCACTACTTTATCAGTGCCTTTGTTTACTATTTTCTACATAGCACTATTTAATCACTATGGTCTTTATGTGATTGCCTATAGGTGTGCTATATTCAGGTGGCACACTTTGTCCTTGTTGAATAGTAAATTAATGCCCATGAGCATGGTGTCAAAGGCAACCCCCCATCCGTATTTACCCAAATGTTTTGCAGAGAGAGCAACAGCAACATTTTGATTATGTTTCTAAACATTTTAAAATCTATGGCAAACAGTTTGGGAAACATTGAGGTAAATGACCATCCGCTATTTTACATAAGTTGAACAAAAACCCCTGGCTCACATCAACCTCCACTCAACCTTAAACCTAAAAAATATGAATGAGGCAGAGCAGAAGGTGTGGGTGACAGTCTCACAGCTAATGTTAGGATGTGAGGTATCCACAACTTGTCTGTAGTCTCACAGCACTAGAGTGTGCTTCCGAGACTTTATGTTTAACTCAGAACTGGGAGCCTAGAATACCAGACAAAAAGAATTAAAGAGCAGAATGAAATCAAGATCAGATGGGAGAGTCACATCAACTGATTCAAAGGGCTGTTGGAATTCACCGGACAAATAACGAAGATAAGAACAAGGCAAGACAATTTCTTAAATCAGACAAGATGGGTCAGCCATGTATATCAGAAAGTATTATTTACCTGGGTATTTGTCTCGTCAGAGGGTAGAGAAACAGAAGAGGCACTATCAAGTGGTTGAACAAGCAGCATCCACCCTGGCAAACTCCGCTAGTACAATGGTCCACTGGTTTTGCTGGTGAAGGGTGAGCAGGGGCCAGGACCCTTGGAAGGTTGTTGTGGGCAATTGCCCACTCTTTCCATGTCTTAAAATGGTTCTGTAGTTGACCCTAGGCCAGAGCAGTGGTCTGGTTCATCCCTAAAAGCCAAAGTACATATAGAAACTTCAAAAAACTTGGGATGTAAATTACACAAGCAAAATATAAGAACATGATAACGATTTTATAATGTATGAAATGTTTCTTTAACACATGGTAGTGTTTTACCCTTGATATGCAATTAGACCCCAGATTGAACTGGGAATCAGTTACCTTTAGATACCAAGGGATTACGATCTACCATTACCCCACTGATTTGCAGGATGCAAATCTTGGCAGAGTGACACGGTCCCTCCGAGCCCAGTTTGCTTTCTGGCCTTCTCTTCCACTTTCAATAATGGGCCATGTGACACTAGTGAAGATGGTGGTGCTACCTCTGTTGTATTATTTTGCAAACCTTCACCTGCGCACTGCTTGTTCCTTTTTCAGAAACCTCAACAGGCCCCAAGTCTGAGTTGAGGGCCGTATACCTCTCTCCACTCTAAAGCTACCCATGACTAGGGGTGGATTAGCCAGTTTGGACTTAGAACGCCATTGTTTAGCTGTACAGCTCCAATGGGTGTTTCACTGGCAATCTGGCCATCCCTGCATAAAACAGGGATTTCCCCTAACAACTTTAAGGAGGGCTTACTGCACTGCTTGTTGTTTCCTATTGACCATTCCGCCCAATGCCATCCAGGGTTATTCCACCCGACTTTTTCTTACCTTACTAGCACTCCTAAACTCACTAACACCAAGTAACCCTATGCTCCTGCAATACCTTTGCTAGGCCTCCCCAATTGCTCAGGAATGCTTTGATCAGGGCAAGTTCATCAGTAGTTTGATGCTAGCCTCTCAAAATTGGGGTATTTGTCTGTTGACAGTGAGCAACTAGATTTCAAAACCCTTGTGGCAGAATAGAGTCTTCACCCTTGTCAATTCCTTTATAACAAACATCCTAAACAATAATTAGATACCCTAATTCATGTCCGCCACCTAGCACCAACCCCACATAAAAGTTACCAGATGCTCTACACCATAGGGACAGGCGGCAAACTGATAAGATGGGTACCACTACAGGGCTTCTCTCCATACTAACTGGGAGACTAACATGGCCAAACTTCTGCACGAGGCGAAACTGGGCTTAAATATTGAAATATCCCCACCAAGTAACCCACAGCTCCCATATTAAGTGTATATAATTTAATATTGAATTTTATATTCAGTTTAATATTCTGAACTGAATCTATCTTACACCTGTCCAAATTAACTAAATATACTTGGGAGCTGTATGTCCTGGCTGTATGTAATTAGATGCTGATTCGCTTCATATGTTTTGGTCTTGAGGCGCTGCCAACCAAGATGGGTTGTGTACTAACGAATTCACCGGAAGTTCTCCTATTGGGCACATTCCTCCACCCTAAGTTTGAGAAACCATCCATCAAGTCGCTCGATATGGCTCCTGACTTTTCTTCTAGAAATGCGCAGTATTACCCTGCTGGGGGAGGATTCACTTCCTCAGGTTATCGTTAGTTGGACCATGATCTCGCTCTTGGTTTCAATCTGAGAGTACACTGTTACACAGGGAGTAATGAGCCGGTCTAAAAAAGTATTTTACTGCACATGCATGGGATATTTTGGTGGAGGGCTTTAAAGACTGAATCAAGGATGATACTCTCCCCTCATAATCCATGTGACACATTTACTCTCAGTTTCTTTATAGTAATTGTTCTTGCCACATCTAAGCAAATTATTAAAGACAGTGGTTTAAAGGTACCTACCTCCGACACTGTCATGATTTCCCCTCTAAAACACTTTCTTCTAAGCACCACAATGTTAATTGCTCTGCTTCCCTATGCTGATAGTTAAAGCAGTGGCAATTGGGTAGGGGGGTGGAAAGGAAGAGTTTGTCATGGGACAGTAACATTTAAACATTGTCTGCTAACTCTTCATAAATAGCCCAGCACTATTCTTCTGTAATTGAACAATGGAATCTATTGCTAAATACCTGGCTACTATCATGCTATGTAACCTCATTTGGCATACAACGTTATAATCCTTTAAAAAAACATACAGTAGTATTTTAGTTTAGTGCATTATACCACAACATTGCATTGACATTTATTTGAAGTGAAAGTTTCAAAACATGAACTTTAAAACATTCCTTAACCTTTCCTCTTGACAACACCAGGAGTTATCTGGTGTTCGTTACATCATGGCTAATATTATTGTTATGTATGGTGGAACATTCCAGGCTAATAACACATACAAGTGATTTGTTTGCATTCATTCCAGCTTACACTGAATTACTTCAAAGTGCTCGCAAATGTCACGATCAAGTATATTAAACACATGAAGTAAATTGATTTGACTAAGTTCACACAATTTAGCTACACAGGAAGTCCGGGATTTGAACCCAGACTTCCCGGTCACACATACTACATTTAAGCCACTAACTAGATTAATTTATTTTTCTCAATGCCCTTTAAAACCAGATCACAGGTTAATCTGACACATCTAAAAGAAAAGGTCCATGATAAAGCTAATAGAAGCCATGACACCATATGCTAATATCACAGACTTTTTCTAGACAATAAATGGCTATTCAAGAGGTGGATGAGGCACTGAAAGCTTGAGTCAGGCTTGAGCCTGAAGCCAGGCTCTGACTCATCTCGAGGCCCTGTTGGAACATCAAGCCCCTAACGAGCAGAGTTTTCATGTGGCTTCTGCCTGCCACCTTCCAACTCTATAACTGAGGAACAAGGGGGCATATTACCAACAAGTAGCGATAATTATTGTTAAATAGGCTTAGCGATGATTTTTTTATCGCTGCCTATCGCTGGATATGTTAGCGGAGAAAACATGCTATTAGCAACGTTTTTCTCCATTGTGCTAGAATATCCAGCGATAGCGGCGAAATGCGTGAATATCGCTGAGAATACAGCGATATTCACTCATTAGCGACTAAATGCTCTTAGCCATGTTATCCACCTCCCATTGGATAACATGGCTAAGAACTGGTCTGAGCAGGTGTTAGTTTTTGGCGATAGCGGGAATATTTCCATCGCTACGCCTGCCGATAGCGACGTTAGCGACTGCTTTCAGTCGCTAACAGGTTGGGTACGCCCACTTTGCATGTCATTAGCGATAAATATCGCTGACATGCAAGCGGGCCCCAGACCGCTTGCTATCGCCTAAAAGCTGTCGCTAACATCAGTTAGCGACAGCTTGCTAATAGAGCGATAGAATTATCACCGCTTAGGGGCCGAAAACGGCCGCTAAACCGGCAATAATTGCCTATCGCCACCCTTGGTAATATGCCCCATGGTTCGGTTCAGCATCCTGTGATTCTGGGCAAACCACTTACTCGCTCCATGCCTATAAACTATGAATGTTACCTTGTGTAATGTAAGAGATGCTCATGTAAAGTGTTCCAATACCTTTGGGTCAAGTTGGTGGAGCAAGAACAAAGGGGGCTCTACAGGGCCCCCACGCCATGGGAATACATTTAGGGGGCAAAACCTGTGCCCCCTGTCTGTATTCCCCCAGTTCCAGCATGGCATAGATGTCATTGTCCATGCCGTTTAGGAACTTTTTGGCCGTTCCAATTGAGGTGCCTGTCTTCAAGGCACTGCCATGGGAAAGGCCGAAGAACCACCGATTGTATTAGGAGTTGCACCTTTGCAACTCGTAATACAATCGGCGGTGGTTGCACGGCTTTGGCGCAGTGGAGGCGGCATTGCACAGTCACTGCTGTGCCAAAGTGATAATCAGGCCCTAAATCATTTAGATATGGTTTTAATCCAGGAAGCCTTAAGGACAATGGAAAGAGGGGGCTTTCTTTCAAGTCCCATGCAGCACATTGGTACCTTATTTATTGTACTTGCACTATTACTTGTATTCAAGTGTCTGATGATGTGAAGTGGTGAAATGTCTTTAGCATTGTTGTATTTTCATGGAACTGTTAAAGGGCTACCAATCTACGATTTCTGATAAATGGTCATAGTCTGCAACTGTCACCAGGGTACAAAAGTATTTTTTAAGGAACAGATTTTTTCAACCGTGGAGGAGGGTAAGGACACAAGATGAAGGTGTAGTGACCTTTGATTTGCTCATTGGGGGATTACTGGTTACTTCCCCTGAGAATGTTAACATTTGTTTCATGCTGGAGTTGGGGCACAGGATATCTTATGAAGCGATATTAGGAGTAATTTAATGTTTGGCAAATTGCGGCCAGCTACCACACGGATGTATGTCAGTACAACGCGATCTTTTAGATTGGGGTACTTGACATCGCAGATTTTATAACGCAAGTCGTTACAACGACTTGCGTTGGAGGGCGCGGATTTAGGAATTTTATAATTTTATATTCCAACACCAGTCCCCGTAACAGTAGGGAAGGTGTTGGAACATTCCTTATCCCACAGCGCCATCCAGCGCAAGTCGTAGTAACGACTTGCGTTGTAATAGCTGCGTGGAAAAGGTTGTGCGGTGTAAACACCGCGTTGTAAACGACGTTTCCCCTACCACACACTGGCAGATGAACCATCCGCTAAACCTGTGGGTTTCTCACCTCATTTGGAAGTCGGGGACCCACCCTTCTTCAGATGGTTAAGCCTCTATTCACACAGGAAGAAAACTTACTGTGAGTCAGGGCCACTGCAGTCATTGCATTTCAGAAACAGCCTCCTGCTTTGGGTTTTCTCTCTGAAAATGTAAAAGAAATGCAGAATAGCAGGCTTGAGAGAGGCCCTGGTCAGTATTGCAATTTCTCTGAAAGTGGTTTTACCATTTTTACAGGTGCACGTTTGGTGAAAGAAATTCCTGCTGAGCCAGCTGGTGGAGGTGAGATCCCCAGCATGCTGACCAGCTAGTGAATCCGCCGCCTCACTCTGAATGAGCTGCTACACTCCCGGATAGTCTTTCAGGCTGCTTTAGGTTTCAGCAGCAGGAGTGATACCCAGTTCTCCCTGAATCTTAGCTCTTGATGATGCGGCAAAGAGACTAGACACACGACCTCGCTGGGACTGGTTTGAAAATGTCTAGTCATCTTGGCATAGTATCAGGCTTGTAATTTGGGAATTGTAAAGCTTCTGAGATATCTGCTCTCTCTGGCCTTCCGGGGGATTCCCATATACTTTCGTGATAAATCCTTCATTTAGCAAATCATAATGGACCCATGGGATGAATGCACTAATAAATGAAGGCACACTGTGCAGGTGTACAGACTGTGAGTACAAGAGGAAGGACAATACCTGTGAAGATGACCATATGCTGCCCTTTAAATGCTGTGCATACACATCAGCAATGACATTCTGTGGGAGGCACAGCGAGCTCTACATGGCACCATTCCTTCGTCTACTGGCAGCACAGACTGTGCCAGCTACTCATTCCCTCCCCTTCGCACGGCAAGAAAGGTTTGCATTCAGAATGCATGGCAGGAAAGAAGTACACAATATGTTTCATAGAGCCACAGTGTAAAATATAGGCCAATGCCATTATCAGTGAGTTCAACCAAATGTTTAGGCAGCTGGTTGACAGCATCTCTTGAAGTATGAATGAATGAATGAATAAAATATTTAATAAAGTGCACGGTGACCGAACGGCTTCCTGGCGCTGGGGACCTGATCAGAACACAGCAGAGGGGACTCAAGGAGATTTAGGAAGGGAATGCCTGGGAGAAAAGAAAAGTTTTAAGAGCTTTGCGGAAGTGAGTGTAGATGGGAATGGAACGGATAGAGAGAGGAAGACTATTCCAGAACTGGGGGGCCAGGACTGAGAACCGGGTGCCTCCCGTTCTGGATTTGCGGAAGCGGGGAATATGAAGAAGAGAAGAAGAACGGAGAGTGCGGACCGGGGCATGAGAAGAAATAAGAGAAGTGATGAACAAGGGTGCGGAACGGAAATGAGCCCGAAAAGCTAGACAGGCCAATTTGAAAAAGGATCTGAAGTGGACTGGAAGCCAGTGAAGAGATTTGAGAACTGGGGTGATGTGGGAGGATTTGGGGAGGGAAAGGATAAGACGAGCAGCTTGGTTTTGGATGGACTTTAGACGGCGGGATTCGTAAGCAGGTATGCCCACGTACAGGCCATTCCCATAGTCAAGGCGAGAGATGACAAGGGCCATGACTATGGATTTAAGTGCATCAGTAGAAAAAAAACGAGAGATTTTCCGGATTAAACGAAGAGAGAGAAAGCAAGACGACACGACGGCGCTAATCTGACTGTGCATAGATAAGTCATGACTGACTTTAATGCCAAGAGTGCGGACAGAGGAAGCGGGCACCAGGGGGGGACCAAAAGAAAGGGGCCAATGTGCAGAGGACCAAGGATTGGAGGGACCACCAGTGAGAATAAGTTCCGTCTTGTCTGGATTGAGCTTCAAATGGTTGGCGCTCATCCAATCAGAAATAAAAACTAAAGTGGAGCAAAACTTAGGAAGAGAATCAGGGGTGGAGGAAAGGTCAAAGACGAGCTGGAGGTCATCTGCGTAGTTGTACACAGAGACCCCCAGCTCAAGAAGGGAAGTGATGAGGGGGTGAATATAAAGATTGAAAAGGAGAGGGGAAAGAGAGGAACCTTGGGGGACACCACAGGTGACTGGGCGGGAAGGAGCAGAGAAACCGGGGAGATGGACAGCCTGGGACCTATCCCGCAGGAAGGACGTCAGCCAAGAAAAGGCTGCGCTGACACGGTCGAGAAGGATGGAATGGTCAACCGTGTCAAACGCAGCGGACAAATCGAGAAGAACCAGGGCTTGAGGGAGGTTGGAATCGGCCTTCCCCTTGAGCTCGTCCAAGACTGCGAGGACCACCATCTCCGTGGAGTGGCCCGGGCGGAATCCCGCCTGATGGGATGCAAGGAGGCCATTCTCCTCTATATAAGTGGAGAGGCAGGAAGTAACATGAGCTTCAAGGATCTTGGCGAGATAGGGAAGAAGAGAAATGGGGCGGAAATTGGAAGGAAGCGAAGGGTCTAGACTGTTTTTTTTTAGAATAGGGAGGACTATAGCGGATTTGAAGGAGGAAGGGACAGATCCAGAAGCCAAAGAGGAGTTAAGAAGAGCAAGAGGAGGAGCAGGGCAGTTGGTAAAAAGAGTTTTAAGAATGCGTGCTGGCGCGCAATCCGCGGGAGAGCCGGACTTGATCTTAACCAAAAGATTCAGAAATAAATCGGTGGAGATGGGAGGAAAAAAGGCGAAAGAAGAGGAGGGACAAATAGGGGGACAAGTGGGACGGGGTTGAGGTACTGTAGGAATGTTGGCTTTGATCTTCACGATCTTGTCGATAAAAAAATCGTTAAGTGAGGAGCAGAGGGACTGTGGGGGAACTAAATTAGGGGTGGAGCGATCAGAGAAGGCAAGATTGTGGACCAGAGAGAAGATTTCACGGGGTTTGTTAGCCGCGAGAGCTACTCTCTCAGTGAAATATGCAGTTTTAGCCGCTAAGATCGCTTTTTTATATTCAGTGAGGAGTGATTTGTATTTGATGCGCAAGGAGGGGCAATAGTTCCGTCTCCAGTGGCGTTCCAACCGCCTAAGGTCGAGTTTAAGAGTTTTAAGTTCTGGAGAGAACCATTTGTTCGCATCATATGGGCGAACCGCCTTGATCTTTCGGAGCGGAGCGACTAGATCGCACGAAGAGGAAAGCCATGTGCCGATTGCACTAACCTGGGATTCAAGAGGAAGATTAGTGAGGTTAGGAGCAGAGGAGGCCAAGGTGAGCGAGAGGGAGTCAAGGTAGGTCCGATTCCAATTGCGAGCTAAGATGTTTTTCGGAAGGGGGGACTTGTCGACCGCTCCCAGATGGATAGAGAAGGAGATGGTAAAATGATCCGACCAAACGCAAGGGGAAGTGAGAGGGAGTGAAACAATGGGTCGTGAGGACCAAATTTGGTCCAAGATGTGACCCTGGGCATGAGTAGGGACTGAGACATGGGATGTGAAGTTAAGACAATGAAGAGTGTCCGAAAAATCTTTCGAGGGGAGGTCTTCCTTAGGGTCGCCCGGCCAATAATTAAAGTCGCCGAGCAGAAGGACGGAGGAGTTGTTGACCACGAGAGTGGCCATAAGGTCCTGAAGGGAGGCTACAAAGGAAGGCATAGATTGAGGGGGACGGTAGACAAGGACAACAGTAAGGGGGGCAGAAAGATTAAGAGAGCGAGCCACAAGGTAGTCCACATTGGGTATGGGAGGGTGGTTAAGAAGTTGAAATTTGAGGGTCGACCGAATGATCATCTCCACCCCACCCCTCCCCCCACCTTACCGTCCGGGCGATCAGCAAGTACACAAGTACAGAAGTACAGGCAACACCACCTGGGTTTTACTCAGGGACAATATGAGTGTGAATACTCTAAGGTCAAAAGACAATAATGTCTACAGTACAAAACGTATGACCTAAGTAGACACGAGTGAGGACTTGATGCAATAAAGTACTGGGATGTCTGGCCACTGGGTGCGGTCCTGTGTACCTGTACTGTCACTGGATTTGTGATAAAGAGCATCTATTTCTTTGGGAGTTAAAGTTGTCACTGAAGTTCTAGTAATGGTTGAGTATTGAATATCGACCCCCCCAGAATTATGTCTTATAAGAATATAGAGAGCATAATAGTGAGGGAAGTACGGATTTACTGTTCCTATAACTCTGCATCTATGTACCTTGAAGCTATATGTACCACGCAGGTACAAATATCTGGAGCTAGGTATAGAAAAGATATACTTCCTAAATGTCGATATATGTTTTTTTAATATTGACCCCCTAAATATCATGGTACAAGAATATTGGGGCCAGAATAGCAAGGGACTGAATTTACTATTCCCTACTCCACATCTACATACCTTGAAGATATTTGTTCCTCGCAGGTACTTATGTGTAGAGTTAGGTATAGAAAATCTATAACTACTATTGATATATATTTATATATTTTTTATATTTAGTCCCCAATATTGTGTCCCATAGATATTCTGGGGTCGAGGTTCAGGCTGTACACCTTAGAACCAGGTACGGTTTTGTGCACTGTTTTCAAAATAGAACTTGCATTACCATCCCAACTTGAACTCCTTCAACCCCTTCCCAGGGTAGTCAGGTTTGTATCTGGGGGTGAAACATTTCCCTATGCCTCCCTCTATAGATATCATAACAAATCTATTAATATAGAAAGAATAAAACATAACTCATGGCCATCTCATGAAATATGACTTGCACTAAATATGGGTTTATGAATCA
The DNA here is from genome assembly GCF_964261635.1 of Lissotriton helveticus. Lineage (NCBI taxonomy): Eukaryota > Metazoa > Chordata > Amphibia > Caudata > Salamandridae > Lissotriton > Lissotriton helveticus. The sequence continues at coordinate 368,394,330 of NC_136073.1, read as the reverse complement.
GTCAGTTCTAGAGATGTTTGATTGACAGGATTGGTCTATTATAGCTAATGAAACCACACTGCTACATTATGCCAATTAAGGATGCAGGGGTGCTTTTATACTTTCAGGAAAATTCCTGATTGGTTAAAGCAGACAATCCTGGAACAGCAGTGGCGTAGCTAGAACTTTTGCTGCCCGTGCCGGTCCCTGCCTCTGCTGCCCGTGACGGCTGCAGGTAAGAGCGGGAGGGGGAGGCCGCTGCCCCAAACCTTGTGCCGCTTGGGGCCGACCGCCCCCCCCTTGATACGCCATAGTAGAACAATGAGCCTCATGCACAAAGAGACCGTTAGCAGCTGAATTTTTGGAATTGCACTTTGATGTCAGCCTCACCATTACTGACCTGAGGGATTCTCGGATTTTTACAGAGTAAACACCCACCAACTAGCCACCAACTGTCCTCCTCATGATAATTAATGGGGCGGGAATTTATCATCTCAGCCAAAATGAAAATAAATAAATGCTGGGGTGGAGGCCTGCATGGGACAGAAGACCTCCATCCCAGCATTCCCATTGTGGATATGCCTGCAGTGCAACCCCTATCAGCAGTTGCAATATCAGAAAAGAGTGGGAAACTCTTTAGTGATCTTAGGGAGCACGTGCAGTGGTCACTGGGGCTGTTGCCTGCTTCTCAAAATGTGCCGAGCAAGCACAGGCTAAGTGTCACCTGTCAAACACTGACAGCTTCCATTTGATGTTGGCTAGGCCTGCCTTTGGCGATCACAAAAGTGACTGCAAAAGCGGGTGACAAGCATTTATGCATGCTGTTGGGGGTTGCCCCTTTGTCGTCCCTTTTCTCTTGCAATCGGGAAGGGGTTTCACTGTGTTAATCGTGATTCACAGCGGTAAATATGAATCACAATGCACTTTAGTGCCCTTCATTCCCAAAGTCAGCTGCAATTGCTTTAAGAATGCAAAGTCATCTGTGCCTCAGGTCGCATGCGTAGTACGTATGGAAAACTGAATTGATCCGTAAGTGACTTGAAATAGAAATAAATCTTGAACATTAATGAATTAATCCTTAGAAAGAAAAGATCAATTCCCCCAGCACGCGCAGCCCGCCCTCAGCATAATGTGAGTGTTTACAGTAATTTACCATTAAAAAGACAGATGCTGCCCATTAGCGAAAGTGCATCTGTAAGCGAACTAGTAAACGTTATCCTGCCTACTCACATTAATTAATCTCCACAGTTCAATTTTATTGCATGCTCTGAAGCATCAATCTTCCAATAGCGCATGCAAATTAAAGGATCTTCTGGGGTTCTATTCATCATGCTTTATAAATATTCCACTGATCATTTCCACTCACATGCTCTAAAGGAAAAGGTATAGTGAACAGCCCAGAAGCAGACCAGCCTGCAATGAACAGCCCCGCCTTATTTCGCACAGGCTGGCCCTTTGATGAGGAAGAGTCCTGTGATTACAAAATTTGGCGGGAATCATACTATACTCGCACTCCTTGTAGGATAAGAAGCAAGGAAAAGGCCCTCACAAACTCGTGTGATGGAATCTCAAATCTACTTCAGCCACGTTCAATTATTCCCTCAGCGTTCGGATTTTAAATGGGCAATTTGTAAATATATATTTGCATTTTTGTTTCCACTAGGTCTCCAAGGTACTTGACAGATTACAGAATACATTATTATATAATATTACAGTACTTTTATTTTTGTTCTGCCTAAAGTTAGCTAAACTGAAAGTAAAAAAAAAAGAATATCTGCTATCATTTAACTTCAATGTATTGCTTTCCGCCTATAGCTCTTCCTACGGAGGTGTGTGACTTCTCTCAGGCCCTCGTTATGAGTCATGGGGAATGGCATCTCTATGGTAAATATCACCCTGCACAATTCCAAAACCTGGCACCAAACTTATGGGCGACCTCTCCCTGTTTGATCCAATGGATGTTTTGAGCAAAGTTTTCCATTAGAAATCTACCTTATAAAGGGGAGCGAATGAGGAATGACAGATCTATGATCATTGAAATTAAAAGCTGGATCTTAACATCCTTCTCGTTGTCATTCGATTTATTATGTATGGTTACCTCCTAGCGCTCTGAAGTGACCAAGACAATTTGTGGCACTATACAAAAGTCCTACAAAAAATGAACATATATAATTATATAAATAAAAATGCATTGACCCTGCCAGATATCAAGCTTGTGACCTGCAGGTACTTGAATGTTATGGTGAACTTGGCTCGACCACCAATCCTAATTAGTTTACTCCCACAGCGACTACTAAGATAGTTAAGGGTGAAACCCTACAGATAAGAGGGGCAGACTGGAACCATGTCTGCTTCAGGGTAATCTTCGAAAGCACAATAGAGACATCTGTATAAGAAAAGAAGTATGAAGAATTTACTGATCTTCCGAAATTGTGTTATGTATTACACAAAAAGAATAAAAAAAGTTACTGGAACACAGAATGTTGCTATCAGGAAAAATACCACAATGGTTCACATCTTTCTTTTTTTTAACTGCTAATAACGAGACAAACTAGGAGGATCCCTATCAAAAGTGTCCACAGACAGTAAGAGAGTTCCTCAAGGATCCATCATCCCCCCTACACTTTTCATTGTTGATATGGAACCATTGACATAGATCTTCAAATAAGCAATCCTTGCATACCCATGTACGCAGATGACATTCAACTCTACTTGAAGATTTACTCCATGGAAGATATCACCGACTTAATGATACTCTTATGAAAATTCAGACCTGCCTGTCACAAACCCACCACAATCTAAATGCCACGAAAACTGAATTTCTACTTTCCTCCACACCCCATAGCTTTCACCAGATACAAGAATGAGTGAAGCAATCGAGTGCTTTTGAATGCACACCTGTAATGATACAAGCAACTAAATCCCTTTGGATAACCCTGGATAAATATCTTAACATGCAAGCAAACATCAGTGCATCTACACTCAATGCTTTTCAACAACTTACCATACTCAAGAAGGTGAAACCCTTCATCCTGTCACCAGACTTCAAGATCGCTGTCCAATCCCTAGTCGTATCTAGACTGGGATATGGGATGGCAACCCTTAGGGTTTGCCGAAATCTAGCACAGCACCACTCAAGGAGACCCTTAATGCAAAGGCAAGATTAATAACAGGAATTGGATGTTTCAACCACATCAGTCCAACTCTGAAGTATCTCAACTGGCTACCAGTAGAAACAAGGATCCAGTTGAAGATAGCATGCTTGATGCAGAAAGTCCAGCACAAAGAAACACCAAAGCACCTCAAAGATAAACTCAATTCATCACGAGGCAGCCGCTCCCTACAAAGTGCCAACTACTTCTTGCTGGAACCACTGAGATTCCATAAAATGAAGACCTATACCTCCACATTCTCTGAAGCTTTGCTGAGAATATGGAACTCTCTCCTGCTGAATGATCTGCATAACCCATTGATGATCAATTTCAAGAAAGAGGTTAAGAGCATTTCACTAGACATGTTCTTAACATAAAACAAGTTTTAAACCTGGGCTCTAACCACAATCTCCTGGACCACAAACTCTTTCGTGATTATTTTGCTTATATTCAGGGTATACTTTAGCCTTATTGCCCACCCCTAGCGGGCTATATTGGCTATTAAAGGCCCGCTCCAGAACTTTAATAGCCGGTATAGCCCAGCTACGAAGGGCTATAAGGCTATTAGAACATTCTGCCACTAGAGGGCAGAATGTTCTAACAAATTAAACAAAGGCCTCTCGGAGTCTGAGGGGATTGAAATCCCCTAGGACTCTGAGAGGCCTTTGTTTAAACAACATTGGAATGTTGCTTTGCGGGCCTTTACTGGCCCGTAGAAGCATGGAGCATTCCATTGTCTGCAATGGAGTGCTCCACATTCCAATGTTTTAATATATGTTGTGTAGCAGGTTTTGGGGTTGTCTGTACAGTGCTGTGTTACCTTTGGGTCATGTTCCTGCTTTGCAAAACTCTCTAAATAAAATAAATAACTGACATCAAACCAGAAATTGCTTTCATGACAAAAGCTTAGCTGAAGTTAACACTTCGTTGACAAGTTAATACATTCATCATGCAAGCTAAAATGAAAGACATGGTTGTCCATTGGGAAGAAAACGTCCAACAATTTCTTTAATATTCAAATGAAAAGTGACACTGCTAGTACAAGGTCATCTACAAATATTACCACAATGTTCCGGATAATCAATCTTCTACATGAGTAACTTTAATATCTCCATTAGTAAAATGCATATATTATGTGTCATGTCTGCTGTTTTTAAAATAGTCCTCCTGCTCACAAAAATGTTATTTCACAATTTATTTGTTAAATGTCCTTCCTAAAACACCCATCACCACTTACACATTTATAGGTGCATCTCAATTATTCCGATCACTAGGGGGTGTATTACAGTAAGTGCCAATGGGCTTTCGTGCTATTTCTTGGGTTCCTTGGTCACTATGATATAACCAAAGAGGTTGCAGATGCTTACATGCTCATATTGTAACACAAATTGTACTAGTGCACATTTCCACCACCATCCTGGGGTGGCTGTGCATAAGAAAGGAGATGGGCTGTGCGTTCCCCCTTCTGGAGCCATACATGGCCCAGGGGATCTCCACGCCCTAGGGCCGGCTTCTGCTATGTCCCAGGGTACCCACCCCCAGGACATGGCTGTTTGCTTTTGCTTGGTGGGAGCTGACAGCTCCCGCCAAACAAATGTAAACACTCTGGCTGCAGCGGGCGGGAGCTGTCAAAGTGCTCCCACCAGCTGGAGGTGGATGCTTCACCTCTTTCCCTGCCATCAGACATGCGAACAGGGAAAAAGATGAAACTACTGCTCCTGCACACAGGGAGTGGCATTTCCAGAAGCTCCCTGTGTGCAGCAGCTATGCTGGTTCCTGCAGGAGGTAGGAAGCCGGCGTCAAACGTGGGGGACTTGAGGCTCCCCCCACGGTCCTCAACCTGCACACTTGGTGCCCTGGCAAACTAAATCACTCCATCCATATATAAGGTGAACAGGGTAGGGCACAAAACACAGCCCTGTCTGACCTTCACGGATGGGATCTGTAAGGGCCCTTCCTCCCCCATCTGACTTGGACATGGTTGTTTGCATACAGCCTTACTAAGATTTTCAATAGGTGGGCGGGTGTACTCATTTAGTCCAACACCCTCTACAACTTGTCCCTTGACCAGGTCAAAAGTGAATTGAAGATCCACCAAGGTAACATAGAGTTTAACTGTGTTAATTATACCTTCTTTCCAGTAAATACTGATAAAGCAAAAACCTGGTCTGTTGAGCTCACATTGGCTCAAAAGCCCGTCTGCCAGTCTGACAAGACACTCTCTTCACTAATCCAGTCATGTAAATGGGCCAAAACCGGCTCGCAAAATATTTTTGGGAGTGAATCAATCAGGCTTATAGGCCTCTAGTTCCCTGGTTGGATCGATCCTACTTCTTGTATATTGTTATAATTTCTGCAAATGTATGTATGGCCCCCAGATTAATAATTTAAAATCCTGTCCAGACCGGGGACACGAGAAGGGATACAAGAGGTAATTGCATCTGCTGTTTCATTTAACGAAAAGGAAAGGGAGTTGGAGTTACATTAAGCACTGTTTCCTAAAGACACCCTCTCTTCCTTATCTGTGTCACACATATAGGTGCACAATTCACTGAAATGGGCCACCCATTGCTAAGGTTGTCCACAAAAATCTAGTGCAGTTTTGTGGCCATTCAAACAAACAATGGCAGTCCTCCAGAAGTCCTTATTGTTTTTGATAGTCAGAGCTTCATGTAGGGACCTCCACATCGAACTCTCCCAATCCTTTTTGGTTTGGGCTAGTACCTGTCGACATCATGACCAAACCTTGCTATCTCTAATGGAGAGTTTGATTTATTTGCTACTAGGGGCACATTTTTGGCTAACCTGCAAGCTCCATTGTACAAAGCATCAGGTTTGGTATTTTTTTTTTTTTTTTTAAATGCTTGGGGATTGGTTAGCTAGCCAAGATGGCGGATGCACTCTGAAGTGGCTCCTCATCGTGGCCCTGTTACCCGCCTAAATAATCCAGTCTCTGGCATCATCCCGTTCTCTGGCCGAGCTCCGTGCACAGTTGACACCAGCGAGCAGGGAAGGGAAGTGTGGGAAAGCATAAGAAGATAGCCTGGACCCTGCGAGTGCCTCTCTCCAGTGCTGCTCTCACCATGGGTCATAGCCATCTTGGTCTAGCACTGAGCATCAGCCCAGCGGACGTTAGCCCTACCCCACAGTGCGAGTGGAAGCGAGCCGCCAGTTGTTCAGCTGCTGCATTGCTGCAGAGTGGGAGAACACATAGCTACAGGCGTACAAACGCTATAAGAGCGGCTGGCGGTGAGAGCAGTCGGAGGCACGGCCCACGATCCAGACAAGCAATAAGAGGTAACAGTACGGGGAGGTGGTGCACGCAGCGGCAGGCTACACCGCAAAGACCAAACTTACTTCCCTAATAATAAGAGCCAAGATGGCGAGAAGAAACCTTAAGCTGTAGCTGCAGGAAAGAATGTCGCATCCTTAAGTGGCCCGGAGTCAGAAACGCACGCTGCTCCTGCACCAAGCATCCAGCAAGGCCAGGAGGCTGTGCTAAGCCTAGGCCCACCCGCAGGCAATCTGTGAGAGCGGCTGGTGGAGAGAGCAGTGGGAAGCTAGGCCTGTGATCCAGACAAGCGGTAAGAGGCGCGATTGTGGGGAGAAAGCACACTCAGCAGCAGGCTACACCGCAAAGGCCAATCTTCCCTAATAACGAGAGCCTAGGTGGCAAGAAACCTCAAGCTGCAGCTGCAGGGCAGAACGTTGCCTCCCATAGTGGCCCGGAGCCAGAAATACGTGCTGTTCCTGCATCGAGCGGCCGATAAGGCCCGGGGGCTGTGTTGAGCCTTAGCCCGCCTGCAGGCGATGTACCATGGTGCGAGAGGACAGGCTCGCAGTGTACCCTGCAAGCTGACAGAACACTGCAGCGACCAAAGAACGCAGGACTCACAACGCGGAGCCATCCGACAACCTACACATAGAGTCTGAGTGGCAAAAGCAGAGAGATGCCTGGTTTGAGGCCTAGTAGGGCGATCAGTGCAGTGAGCGCAAAATACAGATAAGCACAGCAGTAGACCACACCACAAGGGCCAATCCCCAAGCAGTGGGAACTCAGTAGACGAGACACCACAAGCCTCAGCAGCAAAGTGAAGCACTGCTTCCAGCCCGGCCTGAAACTGGATACGTACACCACCTGCTCACCGAGTATCTGACACGGCACCGAGTGTAGGCCCATCTGCGAGAGGTGCACCCTGAGGCGTAAAGTACAGACACACAGCATACTGGGCGGATCAACAGAGAGCAGTTGCACCCAACGAAGGCAAGGCACATAGTGCGAAAACACCCAACTTCCCATTGATAATGCCCATGGAGTATTCCTGAAGCACAGGAGGAGATGGACCTGCGACCTCAGGGAGCTCTACGTGGCAATGGGTGGCCCCCAGGCTGTTGGAGAGAAGCAGATGAGCCTGAGGACAAGGGTAAGAGAGCCAGACGTATCCAGAACCCCTGGCCCTGCAGCCAACATAGGTGAATAGAGCTCGCCCCATGAGGCTACATCCCGATGCTAAGTAGGACTGAACATCTGATTGCCCCAAAGCCCCCTGCTTAAAGGAACTGAGCAGCAGTGGTTTGCTGATATACCACTGGAGACAATTGCCCATAGAGTGTCAAGTGATCACAAAAAACATGAGCCACAAGTCCTCGCACCAAACTACTAATCTGCCAACTTGTTAATGGAATAACATAGTGTGGATCACAGTTTAGGAAGCACCCATTCTCTCTAAAAACAAAGACTACGCTTAAGTGTATTCGGCCTGACCCGAGCTGACCATTCACCAAACAAGAAACAAATAGACGACCCCCCCCTATAGGGCCATAAGATAGGCAGGCAAAGCATGGGAACTGGCATGGCAGCCACACAACCAACAGCAACCACCAAGCTATCTGGGCAAGATCATGAGGCCTTGGAGTCTCCTGGGGCCCTCATGATGGAATCCAAGATAGACTCTTTACTTCAGGCAGTGGAACAGATTGGAGTTTCACTGGTGCAAACTTGCACGCCTTTGGAGGGCTGTATAGATAAAATCACATCTGACTTCCCACTTCTACATGCGGACTAATACAAATTAGCAGAAAGGGTCAACGATGTGGAGGTGGAGATAGAGGAGATCCTCTCTGTCACCAAGGCCACATCCCAGAAGTGTGACAACTCACAGCAAAGATGCACAAACTAGAGCGCAGAATGGACGACGCTGAGGGTCGCTCCCAGTGCAACAACCTCCGGGTGGTGGGCGTACCAGAGGGGCGCGATGCTGTGACATACACAAAGCAGTGGCTAAAGTCCCTGATGCCAGCAGACTCTTTCTACCTTCGTTGCAGTAGAGAGAGCCGAAAAGGGTGCCCTTGGGTCGCCCACCAGCGGGCCCCCGACAGTGGTGCCCCAAACAGCAGATGACTTAGTGTGACAGCCAACAGAGACTCCAAATCTTTTTACATGACCAGCTGCATAAGCAAATGCACCGTACCCCAATACAACATTATCAAACATGACATGCTATAACGCTTGCCCCTACACTCCAGCCATATCCACGAGTTTCGGCCGCGACCAGCGTTGTTTTACCACAACACAGGATGGAGAATGCACAGCTCCTCCACTTTAGTGCTGAACCAGGGCCCAAGCACATGCCAACCCCCTGCAGGCTCAACCCACCCCCCCAATGGGAAGCAAGGCACGAACAGCCAGAAATTGCCACATGGCACAGTTAACAGTTTGGGCAGACACACGTTGTCCCTCTGCTCTACCCCAGTTTAGTAACAAACTGTTTTCCTCCCTGTTTGTCACCTCATACATTGCAATTATACAACTAAAGATATCGCAGGCGTGGTTCTCACCTGAGACGCAAAAACACTATCACTAACTCGCCACAGTGAACTACGCTTCCCGCATGCACCACAGTCCTGCATGAATGACATATGCCACCCACAATCATAATCACCTGGAATGTCAGAGGTATGCACACACCAGCGCGCAGATACGAAACCTATGCGTACCTTATGCGTCACATAGCTCAAATAGCCCTACTGCAGGAGACACACCTAGCACACCTTGAGATCCATAGACTGAAACACTGATGGAAGGAGCAAATATTCACCACAGGTTACTCTTCCTATGCTAGAGGAGCCCTTATATGGATCCACCCAGGGACCCCATACACACCTGAAGAGTTAGAAATAGACACGCATGGTCGCTTAGTGTTGACGAAAGGCTGACTGAATGGGAGGCAAATAGTGCTAGGATCCATATATGCTCCAAACGGATATATGACGATACATCACGCACATTGTGATCGCGTGCCTTTACCCCGCGTCTTTTACCTCGCACAGACCATCACTTCATGTACTATTACATCGCTAGCTGTTGCAACGCGATGGCCTTCCATTCTATTGGGCAGAACTTCACTCCGCAGAACAAGAAGTCGCACTCCAGTACAACGCGGTTTGTAGGGATCACCTTGAGGTGCACATTCAGACAATTAAAAAGAGCAATATAAAAATACTAATGACATGCCCATATTACTCCAGGAGTACCACCACTGACTTGTAAATAAACGGAAAACCATGGGCGAGTGACCCAGGACAATAAGGTGCGTGATGTTGGACAATAAGGTGCGTGATGTCGCCAAGGGGATACTATCCCCGACCCCGAGACTGAATAAGGACCGGAACCCACAGGAGGACCCCGGGGTGAGTTCAAAGGTCGCGGTACCATGCTGCGATGGCTCAGAATTCACAGGAGCAGACTGAAGCTAAGCAGGGGTTTTTAGTAGCAGGAGTCGGCCATGGTTAGGATACTGAAAGCACAAAGTGAGGCTAGGCACTAATTCTAAATGCAGGGGCTGTGTGAGAGCGACCAAAGTGCACGGAGGACCTGGGCCGCAGCGGCGTAATACTGAAATCCGGGCGTGAACAATAGTGGAGCCCGTAAGATGACCAAGACTGAGGATAGAAACTGATGAAGCATCCAGGCGCTTAGGAAACCATGGGCAGAAAATGTGTGTGCATGCCCTAGTTGCGGTACCGAAGGTATACATTCTACGCAGGTCAACAGGTTGCAGGGGGATACAACTAGGCAGTGCAGGTGCCTGGAAACACTTACGATTAAGCATCCAGGCACTTAGGAAACCGTGCGCAGAAAATGTGTGTGCATGCCCTAGTTGCGGTACCGAAGGTATACATTCTACACGGGTCAACGGGGTGCAGGGGGATACAACTAGACAGTGCAGGTGCCTGAAAACACTTACCTATGCAACCATCCATCCACCCATCCATCCATCCATGCACCATGCATACATTCACCCATCCATCCACCCACCCACCGATCCATCCATCATGCATCCATCCACCCATCCATCCACCCATTCATCATGCACTCATCCACCCACCCATCCATCCACCATGCACCCATCCACCCATCCATCCACCCACCCATCCACCCATCCATCATGCACACATCCACCAAACCATACCCACCCATCCCTCCAGCCATCCATCCACCCACCCATCCACCCACCCATCCATCCACCCATCCATCCAGTAATCCACCCATCTATCCACCCACCCACCCATCCATCATGCATCCATCCACCCACCTATCCATCCACCATGCACCCATCCACCCACCCATCTATCCACCATGCATCCACCCATCCATCATGCATACATCCACCCATCCACCCACCCATCCATCATGCATCCATCCACCCATCCATCTACCAATCCACCCACCAACCCACCCACCCATCCATCCACCCATCCATCCAGTAATCCACCCATCCATCCACCCACCCATCCATCATGCATCAATCCACCCACCCATCCATCATGCATCCATCCACCCACCCACCCATCCATCATGCACCCATCCACCCACCCATCCATCATGCATCCATCGACCCATCCATCCACCCATCCATTATGCATCCATCCACCCATCCATTATGGCACAGGCACACACAAATGTACAGCAGAAGATACACAAATCAACATCTGGCTAATGCATGTCTTTTATTGCGTGCCTTATTGATACACAAATGAACATCCGGCTGACGCATGTCTTTTAGTGCGTGCCTACATGTCTTTTATTGCATGAACCTTAGACTGCATCCTTGCAGTCTAAACCCAGCAATGACTTGCAGTCTTGATCACTGTCTGTTCTTAGACAGAAGGCTCAACATGTCTTAGGCTCAACATGTCTTTTATTGTGTGACACTGCAGTCACGCGTTGTCATCGCTAGCGATGTATATGTAGTTGCGACATTGTAGCATGCGTCACGATAACATGCGATGTGGAGCTGTCCGCGATGTAACAGTCACGTTGCGATAGCAGCGCAATGCAATACATTCGTTGTGATGGGTGTTTCCCCTCCAAACACAGAACAGACAGCATTATGACACGCGTTATCTGGAATACTATTTCGCTGGTGTGATATCCCCTGGTTGCTGTGAGGAGACTTCAATGCAGTACTGGACACAAACCTAGACAGGTCCTTTCCACCACTACAACAAACCGCTGCCACATCCAATGCTAGGGCCTTAGGGGAGTGGATGCACCGCTGGGGTCTAGTTGGCGTATAGAGGACACTAAACCCGCAGACACGTCTTTACTCCTATTATTCCCACCCGCACGAGCTGCATTTCTGTATAGATCGTTTCGTAGGGAATGCAACACTTCTCGCTGACTGCACCTGAACAGAATACCTATGCCGCACGCACTCCAACCATAATCCTCACACAATACAACTACAAGGGAACCGTATAGAACAAACCACCCAAATGTGGAGATTGCAACCCACAGAGTTAGAACAACCCCCCTTAAGGGCATCATTGGCTACAACTATAGATACCTATTTCGAAACAAATGCAGACTTGGTCACTGATGCAGGGGTAGTATGGGATGCATGTAAAGCGGTAATCAGAGGGCAGAGCTTGGGGCTCAGCTGTAGCATACGCCGCCAGTAGATCCAAGAAGCAAAACACAGAAGACACGCTCATTAACCTCGTATCGGATGTAGCATACATCGCTAGCACCCAACAAGCCTTGGACAAGCTGAGACAAGAAAACACTGAAGTCATGGAACGACTGAGATGCCTAAATTATGCTGCACACTCAGCACGCACCCATGCAGTGGCTGATAGGGTGGGTATATTGCTAGTTAGGTCTCTCATTGCAATCCACACAGGGCAATTACTGACTCACCAGCACGGCATTTACCAAGAATTCACCACCTATTACATCTGGGTTTATAAATCAGCTGTCCTACTTGTCCTAATATACATGCCATCGGTGTCCGCAGCCCAGAGGGCAGAACTTGATGAGCTGATCACACTCCTAGAGGTCTAGGCGGCAATACAAGTACTGGCAACAGGTAAGGCACCCAGCCCAGACTGACTACCACCCAAATATTATAAAACATATCAAACAGCCCTAGTCTCACACCTGCTCTCACTATACCATAGCTCGCAGGGAACATCTATAGTCCTAGAGATGCTTAGCGAATCCTTATTAATCTCACTGCCTAAGCCAGGTGAAATACAGAGTCTCCAACAGCCTGATTCATCAAGGGGCCGTTTTGCGAGCCCCTAATAGCGAATCATAGCGATTCGCTATTGAGGACTCGCAAAACGGTATTCATGTAGGAATTGCTAAATAAATAGCGATTCCTACACATTCCTTATTTGCGAGTAGCAAATTGCTACTCGCAAATAAGGAATAACTCCCCATTCATTCCTATGGGCCAAAAGGCCCATAGGAATGAATGGGGAGTATCCCTTATTTGCGAGTAGCAATTTGCTACTCGCAAATAAGATAGCGATTTTAAGGGTGCCAGGGGTGTCCAAAGGACACCCTGTAGCACCCCTTAAATGCACATTTGAACAGGTGTTGCGCACACACATGTCCAAAGGACATGTGTGTGTGTAACATGCAAAAGAAATAAATGCACTAAAGTGCTTTTTACACTATTTTCGCAATTTACCACCAAGTCAGACTTGGTGGTAAATTGAGACCAAATATTGCGATTTCGCTATTTCTAATTGGTTGATGAATTGCATTTAAGGAATCTCTATTAGAGATTCCTTAAATCCAATTCCTCGCAAATATGCGAATTCTTAAATAGCGATTTTTGCATTTGGGATGATGAATCCCAAATGCAAAAATTGCACTCGCAAAAGGCAATATTCTGAGAATATTGCCCTTTGCGAGTGCAATTTAGCTTGATGAATCAGGCTGTAAGTTCTTATCCTTCGTTAGCATTATTAAATACAGAGTAAAAAATACTAGCCAAAATATTAGCAAACTGACTGGCTCTATAGTACCGCATCCAGTACATTCAGATCAAAATTATCTTGTACCTGCTCGCAGCACATTGCTAAACCTACGACGCTTTTTCCGAGTAGCTCACTACTCGAGGGAGCGCTGGGCACACTCAGGTTGCCTAGTGCTTGATCTGGAGAAAGAGCTTGACGCACTAGAGGGGGGTCTTATTATTCACCACTCTCAACAAGTACGGATTAGGCACCAATTTCCCAGGCCTTGTTAAACTGCTATACTCTCAACCTACTGCTAAAAGTACGACAGGCCCGTATATAGTCAAGTCGATCCCAATTGAGCATGGTACCAGGCAGGGGTTGCCCGCTGTCCCTGCTATGGTTTTCACTCGCCATTTAACCGCTAGCCAAATCTCTGCGCGGAACAAAGGAGGAATGGGGTATCCCGTCTGGGGGATGGCACACATGCAGTTTCCCTATATGCGGACAACCTGTTAACATATCTGAGAGATATCCGAGAGCTGTGCAAACAATAGAAAGGGCCTCTTTCTCTTCTCTTCTCTTTGCCTCTTTATCTGGGCTTCGAGTAAATTGGGGAAAATCATGCCTGTACCCATTCACTGGGTCGACCCCATATCCAGCGTTAGTGGTCAGCGGTACATTGGTACGCTGTAAACAGTTGGAATTCCGCTACATAGGAATCCAAATTTATTGAGAGTGGGGGGACCTCCTAGATGAAAACCTCACTCCTAAAGATGATGGTGCATCCAAGGGTACTTTACCATTTTACAAACTTGCCTCTATACATTAAGCCCTTGCTCTTTCCCATGCTCGAGTACGATAGGCGGCAGTTCATATGGCACGGTGCGCATACCAGAGTGACACAGTAAACATCGTTTACCATGCATGCAAGACAACATATGCCATTACAATGCGGCCGTTACAACGACCGCGGTGTTACATCGCATACCATTACAACGCAAGTCGGAACAACAACTGCATTGTAGGGGGCAGAAGGTGTTGGATTTAAATCCAACACCATCCCTACTGTTGCACAGACTGGAGTTGGAATAGTAAATTATACTAGTCCAACATCCAGCGCCCCCCACAGCAAGTCGTTGTTCCAACTTGCATTGTAAAGGTATGCAATGTAACAACATGCTGGTTATAATGATGGAATTGTAATGGCATGCGTTGTAAACGCATGCAGACTAATGTGCCATATTCAGTGCCACTGACTAAAATCTACTTGCCAACCGACCGAGGAGTAAATGCCATATCCAACATGGAGGAGTACTACTTGGCAGCGCTGTTGCAATGTGTGGCTGGCTCGGTTAGATGCCTACACTGAGTAGACACCGCTACACCACAACCAGGCTACACCAACGCCCAATCACAACTTTGGTCCACCACGGCAGGAAAGGAGTAGCACCTATCCAGCTAATGACAAAAGTTGCTTACAACTACTTCCACCGCTGTTTAATGCTCATGAAGGCTGTTGTCCCATACGCACCCTCCCTGCCCATATTTAGCACACGTAGGCTGCATTGAGCAATCACCAGAGAGCTCACTTCTTGGGAAGATGCAGGAATACAGACTCTGGGGGATCAGTACCATGATAAACAAATGATGCCCTTTGACACACCAGCTGAAGAATGTGACTTACCACAAGGCCAATTCTAACTGCACGCCGCACTGGTGGAAACACTGCGAACATTATGGGGAGATGTGACTCAGGAGCCCACAACACTCCTCAAAATTCAGTATCTACACATCACTTAGGCATCACTGGGACACGGACCTACAGCGACAAAGCTGTGGAAAAGTAAATTTTGCCATGTTCTGTGTCCCTACGTGTCATCCATCATATGTTATCTGTGCATGATTAATATGCATATGTTATTCCCCATGTTCGATTAAAGACGCAATTATAGTTGTGTCCACCTTTAGTATGTCAGTTTCCAGTTCTCGTGAATACTACGAATATCAGGCCTATGTAAAGCTACGTTGCCACGTTTCTCAGTGTGCACGTTATTCCATTGTAAAATCTCCGTTTCTAGGCCTCAAAAGGGCCTGGACACCAGATTCAGCTCCTGTCCCCTGAAGCCTCGCTGAGGAGCGATACAGCCCCCGCCTGTATCCTCGACCCTTCACTTACTTCCTGCCTCGCAGTGCCCGGTTCAGCCTGGCTCTGCCTCTGAGTCTGCCAAGAGTATGTTATGATTCAAGTTATCAGTACAGCCCTCCTTCTCTGCATTCCTAAAGCTACTGAATCGCATCAATAGTTTCCGTCATTGTCTAGCCTCTATGTCTCCATGTAAGAGAAATACTGCATTTAATGATCATTTAATATTCTTCATCACGCACTACATGTAGAATAATGCATGCTCCAGTCTTAGAGTCTGTTAGCTTTTCCCCTCCTGACTTCTAGTTTATATCAACATGTTCCCTAAACATCAGATACTAGATAGGGTTTAGGTACATGTCGCCCTGACTCTCCAGACTTCAGTCTCTGCTCCTAGCACAGAGTTCATAGCCCCCAGCTTCTCCTAGTAACACGTCATTGCCAGTTTGCGCGCACCATCAGGTTAGAGGTCCCGGCTCCTTAGGTAGCCCCCTCCATGGTTTCCACCCCATTCATGACATTCTGTTACGTTTGCATCACATGTCTATGTATACGCCCTGTTACACCTCTTTTCACCCTTATCTTTCGCGACTGCTACGCGTCACGCCTATTGCTCCACCCACTGCTACGCCTATTGCGATGTAATGCTATGTGTTTGCGTTATGTATATATGCTCATGTACTGTTATTAAAAAGTTATCCTTCCGCCGATTCCGATCCTGACCCCGGCAGCGCTGCCAGGGCTTGCCATCCTATTCCTGTGCAGGTTGTCCTGTCCCTGTCTTTATGCTGCATTAAACCTGCAAAACTCCTACTACCTCGAATCTTGACTCTTATTTATTGAGCTATCTGTTATTCATTTATGTATTCAAAAAGAGAGGTATTATTTATTTATTTACCACATAATGGCGCCCGAATAGGGACTTGCCCTTTCCCCACGCGTCGGTGAAGCCACGCCGACCCCCTGACCCTCTGCAGTCGTGACGGAACTCTTCTGCGCACCGGCAGATATTTCTGCTTCAAGTATCCCTCAGGCCCACGGAGGAGACGGAGGAGGCGGTCCAGCATCCAGACGAGACGGTGGAGGAACGCGGCGAGTCCCGACCAGAGCCCAAGCCGAGAGTCCAAGGTCCGAGGTATCCGGAGGCCCACCCGTAACAGAAGTCCGAAGTTCGTCCGTCCGACGTCCAAGCAGTCCCGTCCAGTCTGAGGCCTTCCGTTCATACTGCCCGGTGAGTACCATTACTGGGGTAGTATCTAGACAGGGTCAATTTAATTGACTCTGGTCTGTGGGTTGGTGGTACACAAGCCCACAAACGAAGTGTCCACTCCGGTGGATACGGGTCCTGACGTGTCTCTGTATGAGACCGGTAAGTTTCGTACTGTTTCAGCAGTGCATCTAGTTTCTGTTCTAGTCAGTTCTGTTCTCGAGAAAATTAATGTATTCTGTTTTCCGTATTCCAGGTAGTATTCTGTTCGAACTGTTATTCTGAATGTTCTTCATGTATCTTGATGTCGTGGAATGAGTGTGAAGTAGTTATCGTGTTTATTGTGTATCGTATTGTGTCCAGATTATAGTTCAGTCATGCCGCTCTTTTCAAAACTGCGTCAGTTGAGAACTAGAAAAGGTCTGCTAGAAGCAGCAGTTCCTGTCCCGCCTAGGGACAGTCCAGGTCATTTTATGTATCAGAAGCATGGCATAAGCGCCATATTGTATCTAGATTTATGGGTCGAGTATACCAAACAGTTAGAGGAAAAGTATAGATGGCCTGTGTCAGGCACATGGGATGCCGAGTGCATCATGAGAGTAGAAGAAGCATTATGGAAAAAGAAAGCCAGACAGTCACAGAAAGATGCCATCGAGTTATGGCGCAAAGAATCTCATAAAAGAACCGAAAAAGAAATCAGAAAGTCAGAATTAAGTAGAGAATCCTTGGAACGAGCCCAAGAAAGGGAATTAATCGAGATTGGTGAACGAGTTAAAACCGAACAGTCAGACAGACAGAGGCATGCTCTTATTAAGGGTATGTATCCTCTTCTTGCCGAGGGCCTGCCAAAAGCGACCCCGGAGGCATCCAGTAACTTTCCGCCACCATTAGTTCCGACCAAGCTACGTCACAAACAGACCGCAGCTGATATTTTCATTTCGTCCTATTTGGACGACACAGTCCCAGAATATGTAAATCCTGTTCGCGCTCCGCCAGTCCCTGTAAATCAGGCACTCCCCGTTTCTCCAGACACCGGGGTACCCCTTGCAGTACCTGTTACGGTCCCCCCGGTCCAGCCCGCCATACCAGTTCAGCCCGCATTTCAATTTCCTGCCACACTAGTACGAAGAGGATCAGTCGACGATTCTAGTTTAGGGGCCGCAGGAGGAGGTCCTCCTCAGACCCCGCCGCCACATAAGCGTTTAACGTCAGCCGAATTACATGCACAAGCGTCACAGCGTACGCCCAGACATCAGTCTGTAGCAGAAATAAGAAAAGCCCTTAATGAATGCGGCTATGATCCAGTCCCAGGCGAGGATAATATGGTTTTATATTCATTACGTGTAAGAAAGGTGGCCGAGTTTCTAGTCACCCTACCGAATATGAAAGAAGATCTAGACAGAATATATTGTTTCATCCGTACAGGGGATGATCCAGAAAGCATTGGCGAAGTCATGTCTCAAAGGAAAGCCGAGATCCAGCTCATGATACTAAAGTTTTTGATTAATTGTTTAATAAGAGAACAAGATTACCCGTCCAAAGATCAAGCCGAAATGAGAACCCTGACAAAGTGGAGTGATAATATAGCCGAGGGTAAGCACAGGACCATCAGTGCTATGGAGAGTATGTACAAGAAAATCCGTAAAGAAATAATAAAGTTACACGAACAGCGTAAAGCAGCACAAGTAAGCGAGAAAGAAAGTAACTCTGATACTGAAGAGGTAGACGACGAGAATCCCGCCAGAATAGCGTATGTAGGAAAATCTAGATTTCCAGATCGTCATTTACGCCTAGAACACAAGTCAACTTTCCATCATCCAGCACCAGAACAAGGTTCTCTAGAACAAGTGTTTCAAGCTACCGATCACATTCTGAAATCACAAATCGGTTACAGTGAGTTAAGTACTATGCATGAACAAGAACTAGCCCGATCAGCAGTCCGATGGACTACTGATTCTACCACTTTTCCAGACGAAATAGTGGCACAAATGTTTCTGAAAATGCCCCCAGCCGAGCAACGACTGGCGGGTATGTATATGATTCAGCACCTCATTACATTGTATGAGGGTCAGCACTCTGATCCAGGCCCGTTACATGATATCCTGAACGAGTTACTCCAGTATAGATGGAAAGGTTTAGGTACCGATTTAATTAGTGTCATTCTAGAACAGCGTCACAAATATAGAACGTTTTTGAACCCGCATTTTGTTCATGTCTCACCCCCAGAAAGTAAACCATTTTACATAGAGAGACAGAATCCGTTACGAGAAGTCCACCCAGTTAGAGGAACGGGTGGCGAACTAGAACGAGTGTTTGTTTACACCCCGATCACAAAGATGGAACTCTTAGAGATGAAAAAATTAATCCCCTGTCATGATAAAGATCCAGCAGGGTTCCATCGAGAATTAAAAGACATGCTCCGTATGGGAGAATACACGTATCCAGATATAATTAAAATGTTAAAGGTTCTGCTGCCCGCAGGGGTGTATGAAAAGCTCAAGGAAAAAGAATGGGAGGTGGGAGAGAAAAAGATCGATTGGGCAGTTCTAGAAGCTGAAGATAAGGCACGAGTACCAGGTACCGGTCTTGGAGCGAAATGTAAAGAATTACCTGAATTATTGATTCAAGTTTTACCCAGATTGTTAACAATGAAAAAGGAAGACTGGGATGCAATCTCAGCCTGTAAACAGAAACAAGACGAAGACATTAGTGATTTTTATTCTAGATTTGAGAAATGTTTTAGCATCAACAGTGGCCTCAAGACAAGTAGTGAGTCATACCCTCACCTTTTTGTTACTAAATTAGTCGAGAATTCAAGTACACAAATTAAGAATCGAGTTTTGAAAGTCGAAAGTACCTGGCAAGCTAATACCCCGTCCCAGATGTTACAGATGCTCCAATACCACCAGAATAGAATCAGAGAAGAGCAAGAACACGAGAGAAAGCGTATGAAAGACACGAAAATGAAAGTACTAGTTGCACAATCTGTTCCTCAAGACAGTCAGAAGAGGGGTCCGAATCAAGCCAGTCATCCTGCAGCTCCCGTTAAAGGGAACTGCAATTATTGTAAACAGCCAGGTCATTTTATAAACGAGTGTGCAGTTCTGAAACACAACATAGCTACTGGTAAGACTAAAGAAAGACCACGTCCGCCTAGACAAGAACAAGTTTTACAGATTCCTCAGCCACAGAATGCACCACAGACAGTTACAGCACCGCAGCCCATCGCTGCAACACAGCACGTTACACAGCAGATGTACCAGTATGCACAGTCTGAGTATCCAGAGTATCAGCCATATTCATGAAACAGCCTAGAGAGGGAGGTAGGCTTGCCTCTCATCGAGATACCTGTAGATCAAGAAGGTCCCTATGTTCACAGTCAAGTATTAGGGAAAGACAGAAAGTTTTTGATTGATACAGGGGCAAGTAGGACCACAATTAGCCACGCCGAAGTTCCAGGGGCTCCGCTCTCAGGCTCAAGAAATGTTTCCCTTGGATTTTCAGGAAAACCCATTGTAAATGAAATATCAAAGCCAGTTACTCTAGAAGTAGGTCCATTGTCCCGTACTACTGATCTGTTACTTACTAAGTCATGTCCAGAGAATCTATTAGGTATTAAAACACTGAAAGAGTTAGGTGCAGTTATATGCTGTTCCCCAGAGGGAATACGATTGTTTCTGCGTGACTTTAAGGGTCACTATGTATTACGAGATTTTGATCCCAGATTGTCCAATGTTCCGCAGCATATATGGGCGCAAGGTCCAACTGATGTTGGTTATATGCAAATCACACCCCATCGTGTGACTCTCAAGCCAGGTGTAGTGTTACCACGAATCAGACAGTATAGATTGCCACTGGAGGCTGTAGCAGCCTTATCCAAAATTATTGACGAGCTCATCGCTCAAGGAGTGGTTGTAGAAACTGACTCCAATGTATGCAATTCTCCGATCATTCCAGTCATGAAACGTACTGATCCAAATGCACCCCCAGTATATCGATTAGTGATTGACCTACGAGAGCTTAATAAATGTATTATTCCCCAGTACCCAGTTGTCCCAGATATCTCTTCCCTATTGGCAGCCATTGATTCAGAAGCCTCATTTTTTACAGTCATAGACCTCAAGAATGCATTTTTTAGTGTCCCCATTCATCCAGACAGCCAGTTCCTTTTCGGATTTTGTTTAAATGGAAGGAGCTATATGTTCACACGAGCTCCTCAAGGTTTCACAGAAAGTCCTAGTATTTACAGTCAAGCACTTAAGAGACAACTAGACAACATTCACATGCCAACTGACACTGCCCTGCTCCAGTATGTCGATGATCTACTGGTCACAGCCCGTTCTGAACGTGCTTGCGAGCGAGCATCCCTCACAGTTCTGTATTTCCTAGCCGAGATGGGGCACAAGGTGTCCCCTTCGAAGCTTCAATTCTGTGTCCAGCAAGTGGTATACTTAGGACACTTACTGTCCAAGAGGGGTAGGCAGTTGACACCTGACCGTATCCAGTTAATAGCGAGTCTTCCTCAGCCCAAGACCCAGAAGGAGGTACGTGCTTTTATCGGCCTCACTTCTTACTGCCGACAATGGATTCCTCAGTATGCATTTCTAGCCAAGCCACTGATACAGTTAACGACACAGGAGGCAGCCGTATCGACTGTCCTCCCTTGGACATCTGAACATACACTCAGTTTCAATGAGTTAAAGAAAGCCCTATGTCAAGCTCCAGTTCTAGCCACACCAAGCTACAGTAAGCCTTTGACACTTTT
Source organism: Lissotriton helveticus (assembly GCF_964261635.1). Classification (NCBI taxonomy): domain Eukaryota; kingdom Metazoa; phylum Chordata; class Amphibia; order Caudata; family Salamandridae; genus Lissotriton; species Lissotriton helveticus. The sequence goes on along the minus strand of NC_136073.1, from coordinate 368,372,830 downwards.
CGTCACAGAACGTGAAGGTACAGCATTATCTGTTCTCACACAAGATCAAGCAGGACAATACAAGCCTTGTGCTTATTTTTCGAGCACATTAGATCCTGTAGCCCAGGCTCTCCCTGCGTGCCTCAAGTCAGTTGCAGCCACAGCACTAGCTATCAGACAAAGTGATTCCATAGTATTAGGACACTCCCTGACAGTACAAGTTCCACACTCCGTGGAAGGTCTTTTAAACCGAACACAGACTCAGCACTTGACAATTGCACGTTTAACAGGTTATGAATTGACACTGTTCCAGCCACACATAGAAATCAGACGCTGCAACATCCTGAACCCTGCTACACTGTTACCATCAGTTACTTTAAGTCCGGACATACACGACTGTGTGGAAGTAGTTAATATTACGACAAAGCCAAGACAAGATCTGACAGATATTCCGTTACCAGATCCCGACCTGACACTTTATGTGGATGGTTCATGTATGAGAACAAGTACAGGAGAACTAGTCGCCGCGTATGCAGTGACTACCGACACCGAAGTTATTAAGACACACCGTATTGACACCCTGTCCGCTCAAGCAGCAGAGCTAGTTGCTCTGACACAAGCCTGCATACACGCTAAGAACCGGAAAGTTAATGTTTACACAGATTCACGCTACGCATTTGGAGTCGTACACGACTTTGGAGTGCTCTGGCAGGAGAGAGGTTTCATGACTTCTCATGGAACCAAGATTCAGCATGGTCTCCTTATTCAAGCTCTGTTAGATGCAATACATTTACCGACATCCATTGCTATCATGAAATGCAAGGCACACACGAAAGTTACTGACATTATTTCCCAGGGTAACGATCTAGCAGATCGCACAGCCAAGCTTACAGCACAGACTCCAGACATTCCAGTTAACATGACACACACTCCAGATCCGACTACATGTATGACAGTTAAGGACCCTACTCAAGATGTCATAGATATCCAGTTACATGCTACTCCCGAAGAAATCAAGAAATGGTCCGAACAAGGAGGGGTCCAGACAGATCAAGGATGGTTAACGAAAGGAAAAGCCACTTGGTTTCTCCCCGACTCTATGGTTCAAGTCATTATCAATACCGCACATAGTCCAGCACATTTAGGAGAAAAAGCTATGTTAGACAGTATCCAGAACATTTGGTTCAACAAGCATTTACGAGCTGCAGCCAAGCAGAAAGTCCGTACCTGTATGATATGTTGTCAGTTTAATCCAGGTAAAAGTGTCCCGGTGGAACAAGGTGGATTCCAACCTCCTGACCACCCTTTTGAAGTCCTCCAGATGGATTATATTCAGATGGAGCGATGTCGAGGTTTCAAGTATGTCCTTGTAGTTGTATGCGCTTTGTCCAGGTGGACAGAAGCATATCCAGTTCCAGATTACACAGCCGCGACCACTGCCAAGCAGTTGGTTCGTGAGTTCTTCCCCCGTTATGGACTCCCTAGGGTCGTATATTCTGATAACGGCCAGCCATTCTCCTCAGAGTTAATGAAGCATGTTTCCCTTTTGTTAGGATACCAGTGGAAGTTCCATTGTGTACGCCATCCTGAAGCAGCAGGTCTCGTAGAGAGACATAACCAGACCCTGAAAATCCGCATCGCCAAAGTATGTAAAGAGAAAGGTGTGGACTGGCTAGTAGCTCTGCCAGTCGCTTTGTTCTATATGCGCATGGTCGCACATTCCAGATCAGGTCTGTCCCCGTATGAGGTCGTTTTCGGCCGCCCCCCTAACATGTGGGGTACACCCAGACCCCGAAGTATTACCGATGTTTCAAGTAATATGCTGACAGATTACCTAGCTTCCTTGATGTCTGCCCTCAACTCTTGTCGTTCACAGGTTGCCGCCGCATTTCCAGACAATACCGAGGTGGCACCGCATGAAATCGTTCCAGGATCCATGGTCCTGGTGCGAAATTTTGACCGCTCAAGTCCGCTGGAGCCTCGCTGGAAGGAGCCCCGACAGGTCCTCCTCGCCACACGTACAGCCGTGAAGTTGGAGGGACGCAAAGGCTGGGTGCATCTTTCACATATAAAGAAGTTTTATGGACTGAAACCCGTCTCAAAGAACATTTCCCAGGATTCGAAGGATTACCAAAGTACTATTCTTAAGGACTGTCCCGCAAAGAACAATGATACTGCACCCTCCCCGTTAGAGAAAACTCCGCAGCAGGAGTATAAGTTGAAACTACGGTCTAGTAAAATAAGTCAGCCAGTTTGATTGTCTAAGTCCTCCCCTAGGTGAAACGGTTAGACTGTTTCTGACATGTATAAAATAGACCCCCATAGTGAGAGAGTTAGTCAAAACTCAATCCGATGTATCGTTTTTCTATGTTTCATATTATTTCTCAGCATTATGATTTCCTGCACCAGTTATGCATTTTACCTGTATTTTCCAGTTTCTCATGTAAATAAGTCTGCTAATGTTACAGTAGAACACACGTTTAGTGATCTGCCTCCTCATGAACTCTCTTACCGCCTCGCTATGCGAAATAATTCTTTCATCCGCATGTTACATTATTCACACCAGACCAGCAATGCCACTAATTGTTGGGTGTGTGGTCGACTCCCCCCTTTTCAGACACCGAAGGGAGTTCTGCCACTCTTTCCTTATCCTTTTTCACATAATGGTTCGTGTGGAGCATGGTCCACGTTAACGTCATCCTCAACAGATATGTCTTTTCTTAACAGTACATGTTTTCCAGACAAGCAAGGTCTCCCCCACAGAACCGGGTTAGATCTAGAAAATGAAGTGTATAATTTAGGTAATTATTCTTCGAATTTCATGGTCCTGAATGTTCAGTCTGATACTACTCCAGACTTACCTGCAATTTCAGTACTACCAGTCAAAGGCGAATTATGTGTCCGAAATAATGGTTCTACACACGTAGGACATAGTGATTGTACTACTATTGTCAAGTATAGTGACAGTGGGAAATCTATTTTCAAAGCTTCACGTCATTCTTATTTTATTTGTGGTCAGACCGCATATGTTCGTCTGCCCCTCGATTGGGAGGGAACCTGTTACATTGCCTTCCTACTGCCACCTGTTTTTCTAGCCCCACCCGACTACCATAGGAATTCCCACCTAGTACATACAAGACACAAGAGAAACCTCCCGATTGTCGATTATACTGAAACTGCTCTAGAACAATATATAGATATCAATAAAGGTGTCTTCCCTTATTTAGGTACAGTTGTGAATAGTAAACTGATACGTAGGTTAACCAGAACCCTTGAAGCAGTAGTAATTGAGACTACTTCTGCTCTAAGTAATTTAACCGAAGAACAATCCTTTATGAGAATTATCGTGCTCCAGAATCGTCTCGTCCTTGACGTCATATTGGCCGATAGGGGCGGGGCCTGTAGAGTCATCGGATCTAGTTGCTGCATTTTCATTCCAAATAACGCGCCGTCTGTTTATTCAGCTATAACCAGACTTCATAAAATTGCCCATCTGTTACACCAAAATCCAGGCACCTGGACATGGTCCGGTTGGTTCTGGAATATAATTTCCGCCTGGGGATGGAAAGTCTTGTCCTTTCTAGGTATTGCAGTAGCGATCATATTTAGCTGCTGCCTCTGTATACAATGTGGCCCTGCGATTTGCGGCATTTGTGCTACCTCTTGTATTCCTAGTCCCAAGCCCCATTCTAAAACCCGTTCCAAGAAAATTCGAGACGAGCAAATGATACTGTACGAAATAATAGATGGTATCATGAATATTGATGTTTCCTGAAGGAAACGTAGTGACAAGGAGGGAATGTGGAAAAGTAAATTTTGCCATGTTCTGTGTCCCTACGTGTCATCCATCATATGTTATCTGTGCATGATTAATATGCATATGTTATTCCCCATGTTCGATTAAAGACGCAATTATAGTTGTGTCCACCTTTAGTATGTCAGTTTCCAGTTCTCGTGAATACTACGAATATCAGGCCTATGTAAAGCTACGTTGCCACGTTTCTCAGTGTGCACGTTATTCCATTGTAAAATCTCCGTTTCTAGGCCTCAAAAGGGCCTGGACACCAGATTCAGCTCCTGTCCCCTGAAGCCTCGCTGAGGAGCGATACAGCCCCCGCCTGTATCCTCGACCCTTCACTTACTTCCTGCCTCGCAGTGCCCGGTTCAGCCTGGCTCTGCCTCTGAGTCTGCCAAGAGTATGTTATGATTCGAGTTATCAGTACAGCCCTCCTTCTCTGCATTCCTAAAGCTACTGAATCGCATCAATAGTTTCCGTCATTGTCTAGCCTCTATGTCTCCATGTAAGAGAAATACTGCATTTAATGATCATTTAATATTCTTCATCACGCACTACATGTAGAATAATGCATGCTCCAGTCTTAGAGTCTGTTAGCTTTTCCCCTCCTGACTTCTAGTTTATATCAACATGTTCCCTAAACATCAGATACTAGATAGGGTTTAGGTACATGTCGCCCTGACTCTCCAGACTTCAGTCTCTGCTCCTAGCACAGAGTTCATAGCCCCCAGCTTCTCCTAGTAACACGTCATTGCCAGTTTGCGCGCACCATCAGGTTAGAGGTCCCGGCTCCTTAGGTAGCCCCCTCCATGGTTTCCACCCCATTCATGACATATTCTGTTACGTTTGCATCACATGTCTATGTATACGCCCTGTTACACCTCTTTTCACCCTTATCTTTCGCGACTGCTACGCGTCACGCCTATTGCTCCACCCACTGCTACGCCTATTGCGATGTAATGCTATGTGTTTGCGTTATGTATATATGCTCATGTACTGTTATTAAAAAGTTATCCTTCCGCCGATTCCGATCCTGACCCCGGCAGCGCTGCCAGGGCTTGCCATCCTATTGCTGTACAGGTTGTCCTGTCCCTGTCTTTATGCTGTATTAAACCTGCAAAACTCCTACTACCTCGAATCTTGACTCTTATTTATTGAGCTATCTGTTATTCATTTATGCATTCAAAAAGAGAGGTATTATTTATTTATTTACCACAAAGCACTGAGTGTGAATGGATGGCCATCCTAGAAGGACCCACACATACCCCACAGAACGCTAGGTTCCATCGCATGCAGTACTTTATAATGCAAAGGGCTTACATGACACCTGCTCAGATTAATCACTATTTTGGTCGTAATGATGCCCAATGACCCAGATGGAGACCTCTTACATATGTTGTGGGCCTGCACTGCAATTTCATCTTATTGGGAAACAGTCACAACGCATTCATCATGATGTACTCGTCGAATGGTGAAGTGAACCTAGGAGGTCTGTCTCCTGGGCCTATACCAGAGGTCCAAACAACACAAAATGACATCCTGATTCATAGATCTCAGGCTCTTCGTATCCAAACACCAAATCACCAGGCGGTGGACGAATGTTGTTACCCCACCAAGTTGATTACCAATACCTTAACCATATTCTTAATTCCCTTCTACTAATAACCTACCACACTCGGCATCCTACGTGTAATACACAAGCAGTTTGTCAAGCATGCTAAGATTGTGTGGTAAAATTCGATTTATGTTTTTCTCCTGAAATGTACACATGCATATGACCATCTATGATGACTGTTAAATTAAATTAAAGCTCAATAAACAAATTTACACACAAAAAAAAATATTTTCAATAAATATATTTGTTTCTTTTGCCATTGACTCAATACAATTAAATATTTAACCCTTTTGGATTGACAGAGTTACATGTTGAATAATCACCTTTTTTTGTAGGTTAAAGAGTTGTTAGCATGTTTACACATCATTTGTGGCATAATTTGCATGTCAGAACCGTGACTTAGCTACGTGAATATGCTGGCTTGCACACCTCTAATTTCATATGAAGAAAACACAACCTACAAAGAGTTCCCTATACTCTGGCAAGTATTTCTTAGTCCACGTGCAACTCTTTTGTTCCGTAGGATCAGCAGCAGAGTCAAGTGTAAGTGAAAATCACCCCATGAACCGTTAGCTGTCAAATATAGATTATCAGAATACTTCACTGTTACTAGCCACCTAAAAGTACCAAACGGCAATGTTTCTAGCTAATTTCCGTTTGTTAAAATCCCATTGTGATCAACTGGAGATTATCAATTAACTAGATGCTTTCTAATGAAAGCACACACCATGGCTCTGGTAGGTACTATCTGTCCTGTCTCAATGGCTGGAGTAAGACACAGGGGCTATCAAAAGCATCTGTCTGAAAAAGAATGCCCGGCTACCATAAGCTGCGCTGTCCATTTGAGGACTTCATTCTAACCATGTTGGTAAAGCACTGTAGGTCCAAGCCTAGTGACAATGCATATCCGGCATCTGGCACAGGATACTATTATCAGTCATGTGACAAACACATAGTCCTCTTATGCGCATGCGCAGTTTCTGTGCTCTAAAGCCCACCCATCTGGGAACAGCGCCTCGGACAATGGGGTTCATTTGGCTGGTCTTCGGCAAGATGGAGTCAACTTAAAAAGGCAAGAGGATGACTCTTAAGTAACACGCTTGGAAAAATTCCATCCACATCAAGGTCCGTGTATCGCCACACATATATATATTATTTATATGTATATGTGTGTGTGTCTGCGTGTGTTTATACACCAACTCATGAATTCAGATTGTGCCACCCCTCTTTGCTACATGTGGCTAATTAGAAGTAAAGTTGTAGAATAAAGCCCACTTCAGTTTTCTCTGATTGGGTTTGGTCCCCGAGTGATTTTGTTTCCGGTGTACGAAAAGCGACCTCTTTGACATCCAAAAACAAGCTCTGGATGTCGCAAATATTTGCATTGTTCAGCATTCTGTCTATAATGTGTTCCTTTTGTATTTGTTGCCCTAAGTGGGAAGGTTATGCCAAGATGTGGGTCCCATGCCCACTGCACCACTGGTTTTAGGCTAGCCTGGCTGATGAGGGGTGTTGCTCCGAAACCGGTCCCAGGATGCTTGTTTCCGGTCCAGGTAGGACTTGGCTTGGAAGTTCAGGCTAAACTGTACCCATAAGGAGCCGGGTCATGGCTGATTTGCATATGGCTGGGTCCAAACTGTGGTGGGGTGGTGAGCAAAAGGATGATGGATTAAACCCAGATCTTTTTGACCGGGGGTGAATTGTTTGCATTGTTCAGCATTCCGTCCATAATTTATTTCTTTAGCATTTGTCGCCCTAAGTGGGACGAGTATGCCCAGACATGGGTCCCGTGCTCACTGCACCACTGGATTCAAGCTAGCCTGGCTGATCAGGGGTGTTGCCCTGAAACCGTCCCAAGATGCTTGTTTCCGGTCCAGGAATGTTTGCATTGTTCAACATTCCATTCATCATTTGTTCCTTTTGCATCCAAAAACAAGCAGCAAAGGAGGAAGGGACTGGGGAATGGAACAGGAGCCCCCAGAAAATAGCGTCTACCATTTGAGCGAGGTCTTTAAATGCAAGTGCTACTGTGAAGTGCTCAAACTTAAATTAAAAAGTAGTTCCTAAAATGTTTGCTAAATGGAAGCAGTGGATAAATAGTAGTAATTGGTTCATACTCTCGGGGAGGACTAAACACATGAAGAGGCAAGACACATACATGTCAAGGACATACGTGGAGATAGAATATGAGAGCAATGATGGAGCCAGAAAATGAGAAGCCTATGGGTGTGCTAAAGCCCACAAAGTATATACAACATGTTTCGCCGATACAGCACATGTGCTGTCTAGAGCCGAAACATAAATAAGTTCAGCCCTGCTTTTACTGACCACAGCAGACGTCAAACCTGACTGTGAAGTTATTGGGGGAGTGTGCCACTACGTACACCCCTCCTGAAGCTATATCCCTGTTAATCCGTCTACAGGTCATTAAATAAGGCGCTTCATACCAGTGTTGGAGGGATATATGATGATACAACGAATTCCGTTGCAACGCATGCCTTTACCACGCATGCGTTACAACGGAATTCGTTTACCACGGATAAACTTTTCCTCGAATAATTGCGTGGTGACGTCATACGTCGTTAAGAGAAAACGGCATTTTTTTCCGAATTCTCTTTAACGACGCTGACGCCGACGTGACTTATGGTGAGTTGTTTTATTTGGGGGGGAGACCCCCCCAAGCCCCCCTTTTTTTCTTTTTACCTTTACCACATATGCCTTTACTACAAACATCGTAGTAAAGGTATGCGTGGTAAAGGCATTAGTGGTAACCACGCATGCGTTGTACTGCATGCGTGGTTAAAGATTTCGGGGAAACGGCTTCGTTGTAAAGGCCGTTTCCCGTGTAGTAGTACTATTTCATGTTTTTTAGTAGAAGACCCAAAAATGAGGATTAACCTTGGGATTCATTGTTTATGCAATGATTTACGTTGACTACATTTTCAAAACTTTTCAGGGGATAAAGTTCCCCAAGTGTATCATTCAAAAAATGTGCACCGCTTTGTTGTGCCACATTGCCATGTGTTCATCACACTGATGTTTTCAAACGATGCCTCTCCCGTTTGAAGTTTAATGGCTGGCTGTTTGTCTCTATTTTCCTCTCGAGTTTTCAGTGAATATTATGTGCATGTTTTGCCTAAATAAACAGCTTAAATCACGCTAAGCTATATATATTATTGAAAACTTTGGGTGTGCAAACAACCTCCTTTACAATGCGTGCTTTAAAAATGTAGAGTACATGACATTATCTGGATCACTGGACAACACGCATTTTCCATTTGAACTGCTACGATTTAAGCTAAGCTGTGGTTGTTTAAGAAAAACCTCTCCTGTACATGCAATAAAATTGCTATCGTTCCTGATTCTCTGAATAGAACACCAATTTCGACATATTTTTCTAGGTCTTTGCCTTGATCCGTGCTCTAATCAGAAACAAAGCATTTGAGTGTACCACTTCTTATGAACCTTCATAACACAGCCACACAGTGTCCTATATCTTTGGCTTGCATTGACATAAGGTTTTAAAAGGATTTCACCCCTGTAGCTTTGTCAGAGCAGCAAAATCAAAGACAAATGGAAGATGAGAATGTATTAGCACGAGGCCATCTGTGCAAGGCTGGCGAAGGGTTTGATGAGAACAGAGTTTCATCATATTTCTGCTTTTGCTGATCTTTCCGTTTCATTTCCAGGCGAGGACTTGATCACATGAAATACTCTAAAAGCCACACATCGCTTTGACATGATACTGTTGTTCAAAAGGCAAACACCAGAAAAAAGAAAGCGTGCCATGCACCCTGCAAATCACAAAAAGTAATGGAACGCTTCAAAGGTATTACTCCAGTTATCATGATGCAAGTACAGAAATAATAAAGCCTTGCCGACTACTGGCTGTTGTTAGTCCCTTCTCGCTTTCCCTCCTGAGAATAACAGCATACCTAGCCTCTTGGGGGCACTTTAGGAAGTGAAGGTGATTTCTGTGAATTAGGAAGTTTCGAAAAACAACGTTTGATCAAAATTCTTCTTTCGACTTCCACCTGCTGCTGTGACAGTAAAATTGACTGTGACTAGTTCCCATGCTGTTACAGTGATTTGAGTTTGCCGGTCTCCTGAGGTGTTTCGAAATAAAACTCAAATCGTCCGTGTATAAAAGAGAAAGGAATACAATTCGGAGAGGCATCATTTCAATCAAGGAGAGGAAAGGGAACTCCCCTTGTATATCATTTGTATTTTTTATTATTCCACTCGCACTTCTAATCCAAGGTTTAAAAATATAAACTATTTTATGCGCTACATAAGGATACTACAAATGAGATCGGGGTAAAAGGAGCGCTAGAGAGAGAGAGGAAAAAAGAAAAATTGGGAATATGAAAAAGAGATGGCAATAGCAAGCAAATAGAAAAGCATTGGGAAATAAGTCTATCAAAAAGCGAAAAAGGTTGTGAGCTACTAAAAGTTTGCATAAACTAATATGGAAAGAAAGTACAAGAGTCACAAGGATGATACAAGGGATTCGATATGATTTAGTTTAGTGCATGCAAAAAACATTAAGTAAAAAGATAATAAAAAAACACCGTGATTAAAAAAATCAGATAACATCAAATTAAATATTAAAACATAAAATACATTTCAAATTTCAACTCAGATTATTTGCTCTCTTCTTTATACCTTCTTTCATTTATTGCTTTAGCAAAGAAAACTTGTTTTAAACACATTCAAATTCAAAAGAGACAATTACTTCGCCGAATCGCAGGATAAAGCCTAGGAGATTGTGTACAAGCGCATGATGGTGCGAAGAAAGGAGCAGTTCCTGCTACAAAGAATTGCCAAGATGGCCACCTGTGGTGAGGAATATATTAGACACAAGGGACCCTATCACAGATAGGGCACACTTTTCCTGTTTGTCCCACAGCACACCTTTAAGCAGGTGCGCCGGGTGCAAACAGGAAAAATACGCCCTATCATGTAGAATGCGCTATCTTCAAGGCAGCCGTAAACTCGTGCTGCCCCCAAGGCAGCATATTCACGAGAAATACGGGGCAGCTGTTTCTCTGCGGCAACCCGCCTGCACTTCAACAAGGGTTTTGAGATCCCAATTCAGACAGGTTTAGTGAGTGACTGCACCTGCCTGCAAGGGTGTGTCTGGGGGGTCCATAGGCTCCCCCTTTTCCTCTTCCAGAGGGCTGCCATCAGGGGGCGCACTAACAATGCACTACCTTTTAAGTGGTGCTCTGTCAGTGCACCTCCTGACAATTTCTTTGCCTCTGCGTCCGCATCTAGAACATGGCGCGGCCCAGAGGGAAAAAGATTCCCTCATTTGCATGGGGCCACATCCCAATGCAAATGAGGGACTGCCCTCTTGAGAAATTATTGGCGACACGTGCGCCAGCACTTTCAGTATTACAAAAAGGGCCGCACAAGCGTGTGTGGCCCTTTCTGTAATACCAATGTGCTCCAGGAGCATGCAAAGTGGGCTCACATGCCTGTTTCAGCAGTGGGGCTCATTTTGTAATATGGCCCAAGGCATCATAATGCGTGCATAGGTTGGAAAAGCCTTGTGAGTGCCAAGACTTTTTGAACTGGCTAAAGAAGAATTCTCAGATTGCAAAACGGGAAACAGCCTTTACAATGCAGGTATTACTACACAATGCCCTTACCATGCATCATTTACCACACAAATGTTTTCCACGCATATGCCTTTACCAACCAAGCCTTTACTATGCATGGTAAGTATAGTTAAGGTAAGTATACTTCACTTAAAAAAACGAAGGTTAAACTAACGTTATAGTTAGGTGAATTTGTCAGTGACAACATTAACGTTTTGAACTACAAAAAACATAGAAATTTACCAGTTATAGTCAAAAGTGCTAGCTTTAACTTGAGCCCCTGTGATGCACTGCTTATGACCTCGCATCTGACATCAATAATGACATCCTCTATGAAAACCAACAGTTATAATTTCTGGAGCTAACTATAACTCACACCCCCACAATGCACTGCTTATGACCGTATATATTGCATCACTCATGACATGGTCAGTGACATCACTCATGACAACACTCATGACACCTCAAATTACATAAATCATGAGATCATCCAGTGATTGTGAATGTTTTCTTAAAGTTTCTGAGTGTTAAATATATATGCTAAAGTAAGTGGCTATGTGAGGGCCCATATGGGTTAGTGAGTGGGTGTGTAACTAATGTATGAATGAGTGAGTGTGTATGTGGGAGACTGTGTCGATTAATGAGTTGGTGTGTGAGTTTTTATATGCGTGAGCAAAGTGGCAGTAGCTGTATGAATGAAAGAATGAAAGGGGTTTTGTAAAGCGCGACTGCTGCCCAAGGGCGTCCAAGCGCTAAGTAGAGGGAATAGAACTCTGAGGGACGGGGGGAGAGAGAATGAATGAAAAGGGTTATGAGTGAGTTGATGCATAAGTGTCTGTATGGGTGAGTGAGTGGGTGTGTAAGTGACTGTAAATGGTGAATCAGAGGGTGATTAAGTAGCTGTGTGGGTGAGTGAGTGAGCGGGTGTGTGAGTGGCTACAAATGGTGAATAAGAGGGTGCATGAGTAGCTATATGGGTGCGCGAATGGGTGTGTAAATGGATGTATGGGTATATGAGTGGCTGTATGGGTGAGTGAGTGGGTATGTGAGTGGCTGTATGGGTGTGTGAGTGACAGTATGATTGAGTAAGTGAGTGTGAGAGAGGCTCTATGGGAGACTATCTGGTTGTCTCGGTGACTGCATAGGTGAGGGAGTACATGTGTTAGCATATGGGCGAGTAAGTGGCTGTGTGTGTGACTGTATGGGTGAGTTAATAAGTTTGTGACTAGCTGTATATGTGACTGATAAGTGAGTGGGTGTATGAGTGCATAAGTGGGTGTGTAAGCGTGTGTATGCCGCGATGTAGGAGAGGCTGAATTGGTGAGTGAGTAGGTGCAAAGGTGGCTGCATGGGTGAGATAGTGGTTGTGTGAGTGGCTGTATGGGTGAGTGGATCTGTGAGTATCTCTATGGATCAGTGAGTGGGTGTGTGAGCGCTTGTGTGAGTCTTTGAATGGGTATGTGAGTGGTTGTGTGGGAGTGGATCTATGAGACATTGAATGGGATGTGAGTGGGTGTGTGTATATGGTTCTGTGGATAATATGTGGTGAGGACACGCACAACCAAATAATCAAACGTTGCTTTGAGTAGCATGATCCTGGGGCTTCACTTTCTTTTCCTCAAAGTGTAAGAGTATGAACAAAAACCAAGTAGCATCGTCTGACAAGGAGATGTCCCCCTGTGCACCACTCAGATCCCACGTAGTGGGTAATCATTAAATCATAATATTCATCCAAGTTTATAAAAGTTGAAAAGTTGGCGTTTGTTTCACATCAATATTCATGTAATAACATATCTTCTCATCATATTCACTGAATGTCAAATTACGGCGCTCATTACACTTTGACTTTCACCTTTCTGAGCATGTTATTAGTCATCCGCTCCTTCACATTCCGACTCTTAGAGTCAAGCTATTTATATCGTTCATGATATTTTGACCCACTAGAATCACAAGAGTTTCGTGCACCTTATCACGTCGGATACTAATTTGGCAATCCAACCATCACAGCACCAACGTTAGTTTTTCACATTAGCTCCCACCTTCGGGGCTTGAGGACGTTTTTCAGACCTCATGCATGTTATTATATCTTTGGGATGGCACTTCTTGTGTTCGGACACTTTGATTATAGTTCACTCACCGTTCAATTCACCAGCCTTTGTTCGGTTGTTGTAGATACACGATTACATAATGTGCATTATGTTGATGGTCTTCCTGTAAAATTTGCGTTTTCTTTTGGTTTAGATCATAGAGTGTTCCCCTGACGTAGGGCACCAATGTTGCCCGCGATGCATCAGGATTGATGTGAATTTGACCCACCCTCCTATGGATTGTTGAATTTTACATTCAGTGAATATGATGAGAAGATATGTTATTACATGAATATTGATATGAATAAAACGTCAATCTTTCAACTTTTATAAACTTTGGAAGAATATTATGATTTAATGATTACCCACGATGTGGGATCTGAGCTGTGCAGAGGGGAACATCTCCTCATCAGGAGATGCTACTTGGTTTTTGTTCTGTGGATAATGCCATCATTGATGTCATTATAGATGCCATTTGAGATGTCATCAGTGATGTCACTGACCATGTCATGAGTTATGTAATATGTGAGCTCATAACCAGTGCAATGCTGGTGTTTAAGTTATTGTAAGCGCAGGAAATTACCTGCTGAATTTCTATGGTTTTCTACCAGTGAAATCTAAGCCTAACTATAATGTCCCTGTAACCTTTCGTTTTTTGTGTGAATTTCTGAAATGTTTGTAAAAATGTATTTCCTAACTGTAACCAGTAACCTTTGATAGTGAGTGTGGGAGTGAGTGCATGAGTGTCTCGGTAGGTCTGTGAGTGGGTATGAGAATGTCTGAGTGGGTCTGTCAGTGGGTGTGTGAGTGTCTGAGTAGGTCTGGCTACATAACTGGGTTTGTGAGTTGGGGCATGAGTGTCTGAGTGCGTTCGTGAGTGGGTGCGTGAGTGTTTGAATGGCTGTCTGAGTGGGTGCATGAGAGTTTGTGTAGCAGTCTGAGTGGGTGCATGAGTGTCAGAGTGGGTCTCTGAGTAGGTGTCAGAGTGTCTGAGTGAGTTCACCAGTGCCTCCATAAGTAAGTGAGCCATTCCGTGATTGGGTGCTTGAGTGTCTGAGTGGGCCTGTAAGTGGGTGTGTGAGTTTGACTGAGTATGTGAGTGGGTGTGGGAGTCTGTGAGTGGGTCTGAAGTGACTGCATGAGTCTCTTAGTGGGTCTGTAAGTTGTTGTGTGAGTCTCTGAGTTGGTCTGTGAGTGAGTGTGTGAGTGTCTGAGTGGGTCTGTGAGTGGGCATGTGAGGGTCTGTGTGGGTCTGTGAGTGGGTGTGTGAGTGTCTGCGTGGGTCAGTGAGTGAGTGCATGAGTCTCTGGGTGGGTTTGTGAGTGGGTATAGGAGTGTCTCAGTGGGTTTAGGAGTGGGTACGTGAGTCTCTAAATGGGTTTGTGAGTGGGTGTGTGAGTGTCTGAGTGCTCTCTGTTTGCCCTCTTCTGTTTCACCTTTTATGCTTGTGTTTCTACCCTCTGTTTTCGATTCTTGCTCTTTTTTCTGCCTTCTGTTTTGCCCTTTCTACTCTTTGTTTTGCCTTTTCTGCTTGCTGTTCCACCCTCTGTTTTGCCCACTTCTGCACAGGGGAGGGGGCTAGGCTGTTTTTTTGGTGCCAGGGACCCCATCCCCTGGGGCCCAGCCTTAGCTGAATGGGGGATGGGGTCATACAGCCCCCTCACTGGGCTGATGTGGCCCCTGTGACCCCACCCCTGCAGCCAGTCTTAACTGAATGGGGAAGAGTGCTAATCAGCCTCTTACCCGGGCCTATTTCGGCCCTGAGGACCCCATCCCCAGGGCCCCGCCTTAGCAAATATATTAATATAGTTAATGGGGAGGGGGCCACGGGACCCCCTCCCCGGGCAACTTTTTGGCCTGGGGAGCCCATCCCCCAGGGCCTGGCCTTAATATATATTTATATATTGAATGGTGGAGGGGGACGCGCAGCCCCCCTCCAAAGGCCAATTTTGGCCCAGTGACCATCCCCTGGGGCCGGCCTTCAAATGTTGGGTGCTCTGTAGCCCACCCAGTCAGCACCATTGGGGACTGTGGGGGATCCTGAATGCCCCTGTGGCCACTTGACAGCGGCAGGGAAACAGACACAACTCCGCTCCTAGCAAGCGGTGGCAGTGTCATAGCTTCTGCTTGATGGGAGCAGAGTTTGTGTTTGCTCTGACTCAAAAAGAACTGGCAAAGCTCCTCCAAGTCAGAGCAAACAGCTATTTCCCAGAAGTGGGCCCCTGGGAAATAGCAGGAGCTGGCCCTGGGTGGTGGTGGTCCCCAGGGCTATGTATATCTCCATGGGCTCAAGGGCTGAATACTTTGCAAATAAAATAAAGTGTAACAGCCCCCAGCAAAAAGTATTTTTTGCCCTACTAAATAGCCTTACCATACCTGTACTCCCCGTAGACTCCGCCAATGCATCTAATGACTATGACAAGAAGTTGGTGAAACACTTTATTGGCAAAATATAAGCCATTTAGTTAAAATGTGTCTCCAATACTACTGATTTCAGTCCTGGCAATCACTCTCTTACTACCCAGCCCTGGGCACCTTCTACCACAGGTACATCTCAATGAGCTACATATTTTGTGCAACAAAGCCAAATCGGGCTCACCCGCCAATCCTTTTAAACCAGACATGTTTTTAAAACTTCACGGTTGACTCCTCCAACCTTGCTTAAAACTGATTAATCTCTCCCTATCATTGGCATTTGTTTCAGGTCCTGGAAGCATGCCAAGGTTATCCCCCTTCGGAAAAAACCAGCCCTGGATGCATCCAAACCTGAGAATTCTCAACTTGTCTCTCTTTTGCCTGTCCTTGCCAAGGTCACCGAGACACATCAGTGATATTTTAACAAAGTTTTTAGAAGATAATCAGATTCTGGACATCTCTCAGAACAGTTTCGGGCCATTACACAGTAAAAAGTCGCTTCTCCTTGCTGTTACTGAGGAACTCCGCCTCATTTGAGGTGAAGGTAGATCTTCAGCCTTGATCTTACTTGATTTAAGTGCAGCTTTTAACAATGTGTCCCACAGACGCTTGCTCGGGCGCCTTCAAGAGTTTGGTATAAGTGGTCCTCCCTTAGCCTAGTTCTCCTCCTATCTCTTTGATCATTCTTTTCAGGTTGTTTCCCGTCCTTATAGCTCTCATTTGCACACTGCATCACGGTGTTCCCCAGGGTTTCTCTCTGATCCCCACTGTGTTTAACATAAATAGTCAACCTCTGGCTCAGGTAGTAAAATCCCTAATTTCCAACAGGGTATGTTGGCTGTTGCAGAGTAGATGGAAGCTAATTGTTTGCATTTAAATATTAAACAAACCTGAGATTTTCCTTCTTGAGCAAGGCACCCACTGCCGGGCGCGACCATTAGTGACCTCCCTCTCTTGGTTTCCTTCCTTGTTCTAAGTCTGTGGTCAAAAACCTAGGTGTCTGAGTGGACAATGCTTTAGCTTTTGAACCACAAGTGAAGTCAGTGGTAGGCACATGCTTTAGGCTTAGGTGTGAGCTCAGGCTCAGTCTTGGATTCTTTGACCTTCTTACCCATCAAGTAATTATTCAGGCAGCTATCATTTTGCAGCTAGATTACTGCAACATCCTCTACCTGGAAACCAAAAAGCCCATGATTCACAGACTCCAGCTGGCTCAAAACGGTGTGGCTGTGCTGCTGTTCTTACTTCCAAAGTGTGCTTTTTCTGGTCTTATTCGCAAATTCCATTTGCTCCCTGTTGAGAAGTGCTTGCATTTTAAGCCTTGTGATCCACCCATAAGATCTTTTTCCCCCAGGAGGGCGGCAGCGGTGGCAGTGGTGGTTATATCACTCTGTTACTATCCCAAAAATAAAGTTGCACTCCTCGTAAGGTTTTCCTTTAAAACAAAAGCAAAGCATACTTTTTTTAAACCCATGCATTTCTTCCTTACGGTTTCTGTGTAAATTATGCATCAAAGTTTTTTATTGTATATGTTTGCACAATTGTTTTAACATTTTGTATAACTAGGATATAACCTTTTAAAACGATGTATTTTAAATGTATGTTTGTGCTTTTATGAGTATAACTCTCGAATAAAGCTTTGATGAATACTTATTCCTTACGCGTTTTGTACATGATTTAAGAACTGAGAGCCACTTTTAAGCTACT
Organism: Lissotriton helveticus; assembly: GCF_964261635.1. NCBI lineage: Eukaryota > Metazoa > Chordata > Amphibia > Caudata > Salamandridae > Lissotriton > Lissotriton helveticus. The sequence continues at coordinate 368,355,628 of NC_136073.1, read as the reverse complement.
GTGCATAACGCATAGAGCACTACATAACACAGGGCCTCGTATCCTAATAAATAAAATCAGATTTTATGCTCCTTCTAGGAATTTGCGCTCCCGTACGGCAGCTAGAGCAAGAAATACCCGTGTGAAAACAGCTAGGATGGGTGGACGGGCGTTCTCCCACCTGGCGGCAAACAGCTGGAATGAGTTGCCTATGGAACTTAGATTAACAGACTGTTACTTGTCCTTTAGGAAGCAATTAAAAACATTTATTTTCCCTAAATCCGATTAAACTATAATTACGACCCTGTCATCAGTCAACCACTCACTACTGTCATGATAGCGCCGTGATATCCCATATGGGATGATTGTTTGCGCTTTATAAGTACCATTGACATTGACAGTGACATTGATGGGGAGTGCAGCTTCAACCGGGGACAAAATGGTAAACATATTTTACAGCAGTTCAGCCGTGAAGCTTGCACCACAGTGCTAGTGATCAAGCGTGTCTGTGTCTGGGATTATACTCAGTCAATCACGGAATGTCAGTTCTAAGAAAAATGACAAACTGTGCTTTTATTAATGGCAACCCACTGGAGGGTATGAAAACTTTGTATATTTTTGTTTTGCAGCATCACGGCACCCACTGGAGGGTAGCACTTATTACTGCGGGACTACTGAGACCAGAACACAACAGTTCAATTGTGATAACCACCAGAGGGTAATTAAAAGGAGCTGGTAAATTGAATTAGTAGTCTGCAGCAATGGTGATTCTACGAAGCAAGCCTGTGAACAAGGACTTTGACAGTCCGAAACGCGTAAGGCAATGGAATGCAGATGTTTTTATGCCAGTTTGTGCCACATGATTTAAGAACTGATGTGGAGTGCAGCTTCAACCGAGGACAAAATGACAAACACACACACACACACACACACATATATATATATATATATATATATATATATATATATATATATATGATTCCACAAATGCCCTTAAGCTTTCCAGGACACACTCGTGTTCAGCCTGCCATCCGGCCTCTCTGGATATTGTCCAGAATAGGATAATTGCTCTAAACTAGAATGTGACCCAGAGACTCTAATGGAAAGAATACGTTTCCCAGCATGCAACAAAATTACAATACGAACTGTAAACCAATGAGAGCCATGCTTTTAACTTACAAATAAAATGGAGCCTCTGAATAGCACATACTGAGTGGCCTATGATTAAGGGGCAACTGGCCCCGAAACGCGTCAGGCAGGCACCACAACACACCTGTGATTTATCGGGGACAATATCCAGAGAGGCCGGATGGCAGGCTGAACACGAGTGTGTCCTGGAAAGCTTAAGGGCATTTGTGGAATCCTATTTTGCAGCGCGGGGTCCTTACCGCGTCAGGATGCACCATCTTCTGTCACCGTGAGCGGGGAATGGACAGGAGAGGCTGCCGATCGGAATTTTGCTGATCTGCCCAGCGTGTGAAGCCGGATTCAAAGAACTCTCCATAAATCACGGTATCCCACTTAGGGACATTAATAATTGCTCTAAACTAGAATGTGACCCAGAGACTCTAATGGAAAGAATACGTTTCCCAGCATGCAACAAAATTACAATACGAACTGTAAACCAATGAGAGCCATGCTTTTAACTTACAAATAAAATGGAGCCTCTGAATAGCACATACTGAGTGGCCTATGATTAAGGGGCAACTGGCCCCGAAACTCGTCAGGCAGGCACCACAACACACCTGTGATTTATCGGGGACAATATCCAGAGAGGCCGGATGGCAGGCTGAACACGAGTGTGTCCTGGAAAGCTTAAGGGCATTTGTGGAATCCTATTTTGCAGCGCGGGGTCCTTACCGCGTCAGGATGCACCATCTTCTGTCACAGTGAGCGGGGAATGGACAGGAGAGGCTGCCGATCGGAATTTTGCTGATCTGCCCAGCGTGTGAAGCCGGATTCAAAGAACTCTCCATAAATCACGGTATCCCACTTAGGGACATTAATAATTGCTCTAAACTAGAATGTGACCCAGAGACTCTAATGGAAAGAATACGTTTCCCAGCATGCAACAAAATTACAATATGAACTGTAAACCAATGAGAGCCATGCTTTTAACTTACAAATAAAATGGAGCCTCTGAATAGCACATACTGAGTGGCCTATGATTAAGGGGCAACTGGCCCCGAAACGCGTCAGGCAGGCACCACAACACACCTGTGATTTATCGGGGACAATATCCAGAGAGGCCGGATGGCAGGCTGAACACGAGTGTGTCCTGGAAAGCTTAAGGACATTTGTGGAATCATATATATCTATATATATATATATATATATATATATATATATATATATATATATATATATATATATATATATATATACACACACACACACACACAAAGAAACATTTCATGAAGCATGGTTTAATTTTATAAAATTGCTATTTTGATGCTGGCACCATTGATTAATGTGGTTTTAACATGTTTCCCAAAAATTGTGGCAATAAATAACTAACATGAGATAATGTATTGAAACCAAATTACTGGTGATTGCTATCATTACCATATATAAAAAGTGATTTTGGACGAATCATGTTGTGTTCAGAAAATTAGAAAGTGTGCACCTCCAGAATGAATTGGGACAAGAGTCTTGTTTCCTTTTCTATGATTTATGAAATGTAAAAATAGTTTCAATATACGTGCAAGTCATATGACCAAGGCCACTGTGGTCGGCCAAAAGACGTAATGGCGGAAGGACAATAATACACTTTTGCAACTGCAGGAGGTGTCTGCTTCTATCTTTTGGAGGTGAAATATTGTGTGCGGATATATGCTGGGAAGCTGTTCCCGCAAACAGACCACTCATGGTAGGACCAGCCGCCTAAATCGAATGGGCACACCACAGCTCAGAAATGAAGACAGCAGAGGGTAGCAAACTGCATTCAAGGTGGACTGGAGGACTGCCACAGGGGTATCTGGAATGAGGAGCTGCTCCATGTACCCCCTACTTTTTTACTACACACCCACTGACAAACCCAGTCATATACTCATGTACCCACTCACATACCCACTCACACACTCATGCACCCACTCACTGACCCACTCAGAGACTTACACACCCACTGACAGATATATTCAGATACTCATACACCCACTCACAGATCCATGCAAGCACTCATTCACCCACTCGCAGACCCACTCAGAGATTCACATACTCAGTCACATGTTCAGGCACTTACCCAGACGCTTACACACCCACTCACAGATCCACTCATACACCCACTCACAGAACCACTCAGCTACTCTTGCACACTCTCACAGACCCACTCAGATGCTCATCCACCCACTCACAGACTCACTCAGGCACTCAAGTTTCCATTCACAAACCTACTCAGACTCATGCACCCAATCACAGATCTACTCAGTCATGCACCCACTGACTGACCCACTGAGACACTCACTCACCCACTCACAGACCTATTCAGAGACTCACATAACCACTCACAGACCCACTCAGACAGTCACGCAACTACTCACTCATCTACTCAGAGACGTACTCATCCACTCACAGACCTTCAAAGACATTCACACACCCATCCACAGACCCAGTCAGAGAATCATGCACTGACTCACAGACCCATTCAGATGCTCATGCACCCACTCACAGACCCACTCAGAAACTCATGCATCCAGTCACAGACCCACATAGACACTCATGCACCCACACACAGTCTCACTCGGACACTAACACACCCACTCACAGAACCACACAGGCACTCCTACACTGTCTTACACAGCCATGGACACACAAATACAGTCAGTCACATCCATTCACAGACCCATACAGCCACTCACACACCCATTCTCAAAGGTTACAGGTTACAGTTATGAAGTAAAATTTTGAAAAAGATCGATATTCACTGAAAAAAAACAAAGGTAACAGGGACATTATATTTTGGAAATAGACTTAAAAAAACCTTAGAAATTCACTGGAAAAAAACAAAGAATACAAGGAAGTTATAGTTAGATTCAGATTTAATTTATACAAAACCATTGAAATTCAGCAGTAATAATTGCCTGAGCTAACTGTACATTAAGCCCCGCAATACACTGCTGATGAACATACATATTGCATTACTCATGACATGGTCAGTGACATCACTGATGACATCTCAGATAACATCACTTATGACATCATCAAAAGAACCACTCACACAACCTCTTATACACCCATTCACATACTCAAACAGCCACTCACAGACCCATAAAACTACTGCTACACACACTCACTCATTCATACAGCCACTCCCTCACCAAAACAGCCACTCACAGACCCATACAGCTACTCACATACCCACAACACTACTCATACACCCACTCACAGACCCATACAGCCACTCACACACCCATACATCCACTCACATATCCATTCATACACTCATGTGGCCACTTACACAGCCACTCACTCACCCATGCAACAAGTCACTCACCCATGTAGCTACTAATATAGCTACTCACTCGCCCATACAGCCACTCACATATATATTCATCCATCCACATAACAACCTACATACCCATTTAGACATCAATATAATCATTCAGGTGCCCACTCACTCATCTATACAGACACTCACACAAATATGTTACTATGAAAAACAGCCACTCACACATGGACTCACTTACCCATATACCCAGTCAAACAGCCACTCTAGCCACTCCCTTACCCAAACATTCACTTAGACACCCAGTCACTCACTCATAGAGCTATTCACACAGCCACTCAGTCACCCATACAGCTACTCAGACACATACTCATCTATCCATAGAGCCACTCACACAGCCACCACAGTCACTGATACAGCCACTCACAAACACACACTCACCCACCCATACAGCCACTCACACAGTCACTCACTCACCTATACAGCTACTCACACACCCACTTATTCACCCACACAGCCACTCACACACCCCTACAGCCAATCAGACACCCACTGCCACACTAATACAGACAGTCACAGTGCCACTCAGATGCCATATCTGAGCAACAGTATCACTCAATAATAGTACAAAAAGAATAGTAATTTAGCTTACGCAGTAGCTTAGTATGTATCTTTAACTGTCAAAACATTTGTGAAACACTCTCACAGGATGATGTCACTGACCATGTCATGAGTGATGTAATATGTGATGTCATAAGCAGTGCATTGTGGGGACATAATTTATAGTTAGCAAAGCTAACTATAACCGCTGGTTTTGTATGAGTGAAATCTCAGCCTAACTATAACGTCACTGTAACCTTTGATTTTTTTCAGTGAATATCTAAGGTATTTTTAATTCTAATTCGGAGCTATAATGTCCCTGTAACCTTGTTTTTTTCTGTGAATTTCTAAGGTTTTTTTAATGTTATTTCCTAACTATAATGTTCCTGTAATCTCTCTTTTTTATGTGAATATCTATAGTTTACATGTTCTTTATTTTATTAGTATAATGTTCTTGTAACCTTTGTTTTTTAACTAAATTACTATCATTTTTTTTAAAAGCGCCGAGACACCCCCTGGTATTTGAGCGCTCTATAAATCTCAATAAATAAATAAATAAATAAATAATTATGTTTACTAACTATAACATCTCTCAAAATCTTTGTTTGTCAATTTCTTTTTTTAATGCTGTGGTAGATTGTTCACAGGATCTCTGCTAGAACCACAGTCAAGGGCCAGTCCCCTGATTTAATATTAGTTTACACAGTAATGAAAAAAATGAATATGTAGATGCAAAATAAGGCAAAAAAGGTGAAAATATTAAATTTTTTGAAAAATACAATCATAAAGTACTGTAAATAAGACAAAAACAGTAAGGAGATAGCAGTGACAGAAGTGGAAAAGGTAGGAAGCAATGTAGAACATAGAGTTAAAAAATAGATGACAGAAGAGTGACAACCATAGTACAATGTAAATAATTATAATATAATTTTTGGGAAAAACACAATTGAACACCTTTAATATTTTCTATATAAGTGTTATTTTGTTTTAATAAAATGTGGGATCTGAGGGCCTCTCCGGTTCCAACTCTATGGTTTTTGTTCCGATCACATGCCAGAAATGAACTTGCGGATCCGATCCAGGGATTCACTGAAATGCAAAAATATAATTTTAAGAGTTATAGGAAGTTTGTAAATACAATATAGTATTAGCCTAAACATATTTGTTTCTTTTCAATTTATGGCTAAAATGAGTTGTTTTATTAAGATGCAAATTCGAGGATATGCGGCGGAATCAGCAGAGTCACTCAATAATAAAGACTAAAGCTTAATTTCTATTGGTTCCTTTCAACCACACCTACATTTAGGGAAAACAACACCCAAAACAGTCACTTTGATCCTGGCTGTTGGTGCAGAAAGGTGAAAAACTGATTGGTGCCTTACATTATGGCAGCGGGGTCAATTCACCATTTAATTTCTTATTAGGAACAACCATGAAGTGGAATGTTGAGTGCCACATGGTGATAAGGAAGGAATTTATTGTTAGACCCGCAAACTGCTTGGATGAGACCCAACATATGCTGATAGAGAGAGATCTGCGGGTAGTTCCCGCTGTGTCCATGTGGTTAGCACGGTTGATCACCATTGATTTATATAGATATGTCCCGCTCCTCCCCTCCATACTGATATGGAATCCATAGGATGGGTCATGTGACCGCACGTCCTTGTTGATAGCAGAAGCATGGAGTTTTCCGCGTCCTTGCGCGTTCCACATTGGGAGCGAGTGTGAATTTCCACAGATGCGTGTATAATTGAGGATTGAGACTGATTTCCTGTAAGAGGAAGGGATATCCCCTTCAGGTACTGTAACCATTTTCTGTTTTCCTGATTTGTGATTGTGGAGACGGAAGTTTGAAAGGCAAGATATTTATATGGGCCATATTTTTGTAGGAAGCGAGGTGGTGGATAGAGACGCCGGGCGACAACGTGGATGGGTCTGCAGTATTCAAGACCCAGGTACCTCCTTTTTAATACATTTATGTGAGTGCGTGGTAGGATGTAGAGAGAGGCAGAGGCTGTATAAGGACATAAAGGACCCCCCACACATTGAGGTTAATTGTTGTTTCCTCTGTACTTTTCAGGAGGCTATATTTCCTGGAAGAGGCAGGCAATTGTGGTACCTGCTGTTCATTGATTGGATGACACATATTTTTTGTGAGGCCCAAAGAGCTGGTATCAGGTAACCCACGCATTTATCTAGTACCACTGTGGTGGATGAGCGGGGTACACAATGGGGATTGTGAACTGGCTGTGCTGTTGACTTATGCACGTGTTTCCCTCAGATTTTTCTCCTGTTTCTGTAACTGGAGATGGTGGTGACTCATTTTTCCTGGTGAATTTTCTTTCCTTCTATTTTTGAGGTAGCTGAGACAGTCTCCAGCTCCTCGCACCCTGAACACTGCATGAGTACGGTTGAGATAGATGAGCATATTGATAAATTACAATGTCTAGTGATATGACTGCATCGACAAAATAAGGGGGAGTCCATATAAAATAATACATTTTGTTTCTTTATGGTTAAGGCGCCTTAAGATAGGATAGGAGGTGTGATACCTCAGGCGCTCAGCTGACTTCCTCTGAGTGTAGAACTCTGAATAAGGAGTGTACATGTGTGTGTATAATATTTAAGGGTTTTGTAATTGTTGTTGTATATAGTATGTCCTTTGTGATTTTGAATGATATATATATATATTTGTGTGTGCATCCAGTACCTTCCCATGATACGTGTTCTATATAAAACTATGTTGATTTAGCTACAAGAAATTTCATATGACATGGTAATTGACTGTGCCGTGTACAGAAATAAAATGGTGAATTGATCCCTCCCTGCTTTTTTCTTCAATACATCCTTGATGTTCTTTGGCCCAAGCAGAGGAGGGTGATTTTGGCATTCCCCTTCCTTTCATTAGAGATTACATTATGGCAGCAGCAAATGTACCAGCTCCTTCTGTCTGAAAAGAGGAAGAACAAGTACTAGAAGATGAAAAAGTTAGTTCAACCCTAAAGTAGCGTGATGTCTGGAACTGGTTTGTTGTACCTTCTGGAGGCAAGAAAGCAACTGCCAGATACGTTGAATGTGATCTGTGTGGGAAACAGCTTTCCAGAGGTACTATGAAGAAGTGCAGCTATGGCACATCATCGATGTGGATGCTCATCCAGAGCAATCATGAGTGTATTTAAGAATGCTGAAGGAGAAAGCAACATCTTCTACTGACGCAGGCGGATCGTCATTTATACTCAGCTAACCTGCAAATATCAACATTCCACCAACTTGTGCAGAGTTTAAAGAAATGGTTATTTATTGTTCTAAATACCAACAACTTGTTTTGAAACAGAATTCTGACATTATTACCATATTTGAGGGGCATCATTGTTAATTTCTCATTGTTTGTTTTGCCACACCATCATTCTAAAAGCATAGCAACATATTCTAATGTTATACTTGTAAAAGAGACTCGATGTTCCTCAAGTGACAGAGAAGCAGGAAAATGTACCCTCAGTCAACCATCTGTGAAGATTAAAACTTCAAAACCACACTAAACTCAGTGTCTTACTAGAGGAGGGAACTAGAGGCACGGGGCTCTAGGAGTAGGCTAGCCTCTAACATAAAATGTTCAACACAAATGGAGCCGCTCCCAGTATAGTGACCAAAGGTGCTCAAGGGTTAAATTGTGAGTGTGACATCTCACAAAAAGTGATGGACTGACCTCACAATCCACCAGGTGTCATGCTTCATCATTGGCAGTCCTCGCCCACTAGATATTCGGTTTGGTAGAGGGCAGGCATTCACCTGAGGACAGGACGACATGAAATTAGCTGAGGCCCCGCCCACCACCGGCCCATTGGCCGAGCCGCTCCCGCCGCCCAGCTGACCCGCCCTCACGTCCCCCTTCTTATGACGCCCCCAGAGCGACCGCACAGCGGACGCCCGCAGAGGGAGCACCGAATGAGCGCCGAAGGTGCGCCAAAGGTAAGCCCGTCTACGCCCGTCCGCGCCTGGATCGCGCCCAGTGCCAGGACCCATGGCCCCCGCAGACCCCAGCCCACCCGCCGGACGTACGACGCCGCCACCCTCAACGCACTCAACTCCGGTCGATCCCCGGGATGCTACCGAGCCACCCCGAGACGCACCCATGGACCCTTCTGCTGCAACGCCTGCAAGTTCACCTGCAACCGGACCCACGCCACACCAGCACCCACCAAGCCGACCTCCAGCAGCACCCACCTGAAGTGCTTCCTGCTCAACACCCGCTCCGTCCACAGACACGCCGTCGAGCTCTGGAACCTGCTCGACACCACAGCCACAGACATCGCCTTCCTCACGGAAACCTGGATGAACGCCTCCTCAGCGCCCGACATCGCCATCGCCATCCCGGACGGCTACAAGATCATCCGGAGGGACCGCGTCAACCAGACAGGAGGAGGCATCGCCATCATCCACAGGAACACCATCCGCATCACGACCAACACCGACGACACCCTCGCACCCGCCGAACACCTGCACTTCCAGATCCACGTCAACCCCAAGACCACCCTCAGAGGCACCCTCATCTACTGACCCCCGGGACCACGCAACCAATTCAGCGAAGACATCGCCAACTTCATCAGCCCACACGCCCTCCCCTCCGCCGACTACATCCTCCTCGGGGACCTCAACTTCCACCTGGAGAACAACAACGACCGCAACACCACCACCCTGCTGGACAACCTCGCCAACCTCGGACTCAAGCAACTGGTGACCACCCCCACCCACTACGCCGGACACACACTCGCCCCGGTCTTCTCCTCCAGCAAGGACATCACCTTCAGTCACGCCACGGGACTCCACTGGACGGACCACAGCTGCGTACACTTCAGCTTCAGGAGGACCACGCTCCACCATCACCAGCAACAGGTTCCCCGCAGAAGCTGGAACAAGATCACTGCAAACCAGCTCGCTACATCCCTGAGCAAGAACCCTCCCACCAGCACAACGAACCCCAGCCAAGCGGCCACCAACCTCACGAAGTGGATCAGCGACTGCGCAGACGACCTCGCCCCTCTGAAGACCCCGCCGAGCAGACCCGGCAGCAAGAAAGCCCCATGGTTTAACGACGAACTCAAGAGCTCCAAGAAGAACTGCAGAGCACTCGAGAAAACCTGGCGCAGAGACCCAACACCGGACAACATGACTACCCTCAAGCTCGCCACCCGAAAACACCACCAACTGATCCACACCACCAAGAAAACCGCATTCAAGGAACGACTGGACAACAACGCACACAACAGCAAGGAACTCTTCAACATCGTGAAAGAGCTCTCCAACCCCAACGCCGGAAACAACGACATCACCCCTTCGCAAGACCTCTGCAACTCCCTCGCCTCCTACTTCCACAACAAGATCGCGGACATACACAACAGCTTCAGCACTCAACCGACGCACGCCACGACCGAACCACCGCCCCCCACCACCACCCTCCGCGCATGGACCCCGATCAGCACCGAAGACACCATCTGCACGATGAACTCCATCCACTCCGGATCTCCGACCGACCCCTGCCCTCACCACGTCTTCAACAAGGCCGACGCTGTCATCGCACCCCACCTACGGGACATCGTCAACACCTCCTTCGACACCGCTACCTTCCCGGAGAGCTGGAAGCATGCCAAACTCACCGCTCTACTTAAGAAACCATCAGCCGACCCCACCGACCTCAAGAACTACCGCCCCATCTCGCTGCTCCCGTTTCCGGCAAAAGTCATCGAGAAGACCGTCAACAAGCAGCGGGCTGCCTTCCTCGAGACGAACGGCTCCCTCGACCTCTCGCAGTCTGGCTTCCGGGCCAACCACAGCACCGAGACCGCCCTGATCGCAGCTACCGATGACATCCGAGCCCTGCTCGACAACGGAGAACCAGCGGCCCTCATCCTCCTGGACCTCTCCGCGGCCTTCGACACTGTCTGCAACCGTACCCTAGTACAGCGCCTCAGCAACGTCGGAATCCAGGAGAAGGCACTGGAGTGGATCATCTCCTTCCTCGCCGGAAGGACACAGAGAGTCCGCCTCCCCCCGTTCAGATCGGAGGCCACCGAAGTCATCTGCGGCGTTCCTCAAGGCTCCTCGCTCAGCCCAACACTCTTCAACGTCTACATGAGCCCCCTCGCAGCCATCGCACGCCAGCACAACCTCAACATCATCTCCTACGCCGACGACACCCAGCTGATCGTCTCCCTCACCAACGACCCCGCCACCGCCAGAGCCAACCTGCACGAAGGGATGACAGACGTTGCCAAATGGATGTCGAACAGCAGCCTGAAACTGAACTCGGACAAGACGGAAGTCCTCATCCTGGGATCCTCACCCTCCGCCTGGGACAACTCCTGGTGGCCCCCCGCCCTGGGCAGCGCACCCAAACCAACAGACCACGCACGCAACCTGGGCTTCATCCTGGACTCCTCCCTCTCCATGACCAGACAAGTCAACGCCGTCTCCTCGTCGTGCTTCAACATCCTGCGCATGCTACGTAAGATCTTCCGGTGGATCCCCACCGAGACCAGGAAGACGGTCACCCAGGCCCTCGTCACCAGCCGACTGGACTACGGCAACTCCCTCTACGCCGGTACCACCGCCAAACTCCAGAAGAGACTCCAGCGGATCCAGAACACCTCAGCACGACTCATCCTGGATATTCCCCGCCGCAGCCACATATCCGGACACCTGAGAGATCTGCACTGGCTCCCGGTCAACAAAAGAATCACCTTCCGGCTCCTCACCCACGCACACAAAGCCCTACACAACCAAGGCCCAGGATACCTAAACAGCCGCCTCAACTTCTACGCTCCCAAACGCCAGCTTCGATCGACCAGCCACGCCCTCGCCGCCGTCCCCCGCATCCGAAGAGCCACCAGAGGAGGAAGGTCCTTCTCCTACCTGGCCGCCAAGACTTGGAACTCCCTCCCGGCCCACCTCCGCCTGACCCAAGACCACCTCGCCTTCAGGAAGCAGCTCAAGACCTGGCTGTTCGAGCGGTAGCGGACCCCCTCCCCCCAGCGCCTTGAGACCCTCCGGGTGAGTAGTGCGCTATATAAATGCTTTGATTGATTGATTGATTGAAACAAAGAGTGCCATTGAGAGAGCAAAAGGGGGTCTGGCATTCTATATAAATACTAATATAATTTTTGAAACAGTGGAAGTGTATGTGGACGACACAAATATGCTGGTGATAAATCTGGAAGGTCGGATAGTAACCATAAAGAATCAATTATCATTGCAAAATTGTACATCAATCCAAAGCAGAAAGTTACATCTTCCATGAGAATAGCCGGTCATTTATCCCAGTTAAAAGATAGCCACAACAAGGCACAATGGCTAGTTTCCGGTGACTTTAACCTCAATCTTTTTAATTTTCCCTTGGAAGAACATAGTGATGCAGTGGGCCTCCTCCCAGAGCAAGCAATGCCATCAATCTTACGTAGGGACAACTCAGGTGAAGAACTCATAAAAGCCTGGGAACTATTGGGCATGCTGGTACTAAATGCTCGAAAACTATCTGATATTCAACCTGGTTGGTCAAGGGTTTGTGGTGACACTGTCTCAATTATAGACTATGCCCATGTTTCAATGCCCCTTTACCATCAGGTCTGTGATTATAGGATATGCCATTGTGTGGAAAGCGATCACAACCCTCAGGTAATCAATGTGGACACATCCCTGCTCAAACTTGAGACTTTTCGTACATTGTTCGGTGAAAGACACTCAGAAAATCTGAAATATCTGAAGTGGAGCACTGGCTCCATTAAGTCATTAGCGCAGGATGGGGTCACAAGTCTACAGGACCTAACCCAATGTGAGCTCAATCTTATAGCGACTTGGGAGACCTTCGCTAATAATATAACCAAAACCCAAAGTGAGAGGAGTCACGAGAAGGGAACTCGACTTGATCACGGCAAATCATCAATTCTGCTTGTTCACATTCGGAACATGAGAAAGGAAACAGGCAGACTCTTTTGGCAAGCACGCCAAAAGATTTTGGTATATAATTAATCTGAACGAGAAAGGCCCTGCAGCTGCAAATAATGCGAATATCAGTTAGACAGACTGGGTATATTATTTAAAGTCACATTTCAGGAGCGATTTGATTCATCCCGCTAGTACATTCTGCCCCAATAAAACCACTGTGGTACAGCGGAAAATTACAGCAGCCAAAGTAGAGATGGTCATCAAAAAGTCCCGGGCCGACTGTGCCCCCGGTCCAAATGGGCTACCACAGGCTTTATTCAAACATCTTTCCCAAAAATGGTCAGTTTTCCTAGCATTAATGTTCAATTTCATTTTGGAAATCAATGTTATTCCTGATAGCTGGAGGGGTTCCATCCTTCATCCTATTTTTAAAAAAGGCCTGGCATGTTCACCTAAAAACTATAGGCTAATAGCACTGATGGATGTTGAGTTAAAATATTTTTCACGCTAATACTCCACGATCTGGAACTTTGGGCGCATGGTAATGGGAGAATTCCCCTAAATCCAACTGGCTTCCAAAGGGGCCAAGGCACTTTAACTAATCTTATTGCCCTGAGTCTAATCAGGAACAGAGCAAAAGCAACCAGGACACCCCTTTACTTGTGCTTTGTTGACTTTAAAGCAGCTTTTGATGATGTCCCTCTGGATAAATTACGGGCTAAGTTTCAGCAATGGGGCATCTCATCGAGCATCCTACATGCAATTAGGCTAGTATACTCCGACACCAGGGTCAAAATCAAAATTGGCGACCGGCTCTTGCGTATCAAGGAAGGTCCAAACATCCTTAGGCGTAAAACAGGGCTGTATCTTAGCCCCCTTCCTTTTTAACTTATTTTAGGCCGATATTTCCACTGAGATTGATGAACAGATGGCCCAAGTTCTGGCTGTTGGGGGTAAACAATTGTCACATGTCCTCTATGCAGAAGACCTGGTGTTCAGCAACACGCAAATAGGTCTCCAAAGGCTGCTCAACACTCTGGTAGCTTACTCCGAAAAGAACAGCCTGGAAATACATTTTTCAAAAACAAGTGTGATGGTGTGCAATCGTCCCTTCAAGATAAATAAAAAATGATCTATTAACGGAAACAGCATGGAGAAGGTCAAACTCTATGTATACCTAGCACTGAAAATTGACGCTAATTAAACCTCTATTTCCCAGAAGAAGGCGATTAGGGTGAAAGCGCATACCCTTAATTATGGTTTCTCGTCATTGGCCAGATCTATTAAAGGTCACGATCTAAAGCCCATGGAATCAGTTTTGCAAGCTAAACTGTTGCCAACCCTTGCATATGGAATGGAGATTATGTTGGGCGATGATGCTCTTTTATTAGAAAAACTGATGATAAGAGCCTATAAACAAATTTTTATGCTCCCCAAGTCCGCTTCTCCAGCGCAAATCCGGCTAGAATTTCAGCTCACAAAACAGACACTCACTAGGCCGGCGGCGTTTGTAAAGCTTTGTTATAACTTGCGAGCAGCAGCGGAAAACATTCTGGAAAATCTAGTCTGGATTGAAATTAACTTGCAAAGGGACAACTATGCGTACTAGTCATTTTTAGAAAACAGTATTACTACGCTTGAACTGGGTGACCTTTCGAATTTTAATTTCTCAGGGAAAATCTTTAAAAAGCTTGTAAATATATCTACAAAACTGCAAAGTTGGATGGCAAAGAAACCCTGTCATAACGTTGCCACGGGTAGCTGTTGTTGAAATAGCATTCCATTCTAAGAGAATCAGCTCTGCTAGCTACACCCTACCACCGGAAGATCAAACAGTCGTTTTTGGTCCTAAGATTTGGAGAAATACCCACGCTAGACCTCATGCCAAAATGGAGGATGTCCAGTCAAAGTGAAGACCAGTCCTGCCGTCTATGCCACCAGGGGCCTCAATCTCTGCTTCACATTGTCTGTGTTTGTCCCGCTTTGATGGCTCAAAAAAGAGCTTTATTAAGGCAGGTGTTCCTTGAACGGGGAATTAGGTTGTGCAGGCATGCACTGGTGGAGTCCATGGACCCAATCAACACCATGCTGAACATTAGACTGTCTCAGTTATTGATCTGTTTTAAGAAAATTATCAGCTAACAGGATATGTGATGTGTAATCTGGAGGCGGTTCCTGAATGTAATTTTAAATAGTAATAATTCGGAAACTTTTAATCTTAACCAAGCACGCCCAGTAACTGTGAAGTACGGGCTGCTAGGGACTAAAACTAGTAGTACCCTATCCTGTTAGACTCAGATAATTACTTTACCTATTTCTGTATTTTTAATGATGTGAATGTGCTTATAGGCATTTTGAACTATAAATATTAATTTACTTAAGGGACTTGTTAGTTATCTGTGCGGAAAGCTTGCTTTTTAAGACATCAAGTTAACAAACGATTCCTGTTTAGTCACTTTTTATCTAACATAGATCAAGATCAGTGTTTGGTATCCCGATTAAAATGTCTAGGAAGGAAAGTTAAGAAAGCAAAGGGTATGTAGCCTGAAGAGTTGAGGTTGTATTAGTTGTATGACATACCCGCTTTTTATCCATTTACCTTCTTCTTTATTATGCATTTTTAACCAAGTGATTTTGTTCATGGTTTTAAATGACTAATAAACTAAGTTTACTACTACCTGACGACAGGGATGCACTTCTAAACTAAGGGGGGGCCCGTGGAAAGTCAGTGAACCATTACAGTTACCAAATTAAATTTTAATAGAGTAGGCAGCTGTATGGTATTAACAAAGGTTAAGGGTGAAGTGGGGAATATATTATTCCATCACCGTAGTGAAGAGGATCAACATGTTTCAGCCCAATGGCCCAGAAGGGTCCGGGCATTCATCGGACCTATAGCATGCAGGCCCAGTTCTTACCAACTTTGTGGTGAGATGGTACCACTAGGTGGGGTGACCTATGTCACCTTCCACTGGGGAGGACAGAAGGATACAGTTAGGTGCTACCACGGAAGACAAACCTTGATGCAAGTCTGACTACAGGGGTCTTCCCTCTATCCTCCCATGGAGCACGTAGGTTGTGTTTCTCGGGCTTACTGAGAGCCCTCTGTGGTGGAGGGTGACATATGTGTACAGAATGACAAACAATGTAGTAAACGATCATGGCATCAGTAGAGTGGACATGGAAATAAGCATTAGAGCCAAGGCTCTTTAGGGCAGAAACTTGTTCTTCAGTATTTTTTTCACTTCCTTTTTGAAAGAAGCGGTGGATAAGATTCAACTGACTTCCGGTGAAAGCAAATTCCAGATCTTTGGGGCAATGCCTGAGAAAGCTCTGCGACTCGTTCTCTTTTTGTGGAAGATCTGTGGTTTCAGAAGCAATGAACTTGCACTTTGCAATGATCTGAAACCCCCGATAGTTCTAGCTTTTGAGGCAGCTAAATGGGGGTCTTTAAATGTAAGGCTTTATGAGTCAAGCAGGAAATCTTGAGCTTCATTCTTGCTTCATAAGGTAGCCAGTTTAGGGTTTTCAAGGCTAGGGATATGTGTTTGTTTCTTTTTTTACTGGTACTCAATCTAGCTGCAGCATTAAAGGAAGCTCCTAGCGGGGCCAGGCTCTGTTTGGAAAGGCCATAAATCGTGGGAGTACTAGAGATTGCACCGCCTGCTTGAAGTCATCCTGTAGGAGGAATGGTTTGAGATTCCTTAGTAAACTCATCTGGTATTTGGCTCCCTTGGTTGAATTGCATATTTGATTCTTCATGCTCAAGTGCATGTCTGTTGTAATTCCGAGGGATTTTGCTGACTCAATAATGTGGGGAGAGCAGTTAAAAGCTGAGAGATGTTTCATCCAGAGGTCGATCTTGGGAGTGTGATTAGGGGGAGAGATGAGGAGGAATTCCGTTTTGGAGGTGTTGAGCAAGAGGTGGTTCTCCGTGAGCCATTTTTTTGTATTAAACAGGGTAGAGTTGAGTGTAATGAAGTCTTCTGGGGAGGCAATTTTCAGATATAGTTGAGTGTCATCCACATACATATGAAGAAAAATGTTTGCGGAGTTCAGAGAATTTGCTAGTCATTCCAAGAATAAATTGAAGGGTTTGGGTGACAGGGCGGACCCTTGAGGAGGCCCCATGGTTACTGTAGAGGGCTGAGAGAGGGAATGATTCATCTTGACTCTTTGGGATCTGTTGTGTAGGAACAAGGTAAACCATTGCAGCACAATCCCTGAAAGACCCATCCTTTGTTCAAGAATAGGTAGAAGTTTGTCTTGATTAACAGTGTCAAATGCAGATGATAGGTCAAGAAGAATCAAAAGGCAAGATTCAGTTTGGTCTAGCATTTTTAAAATGTGATCCATAATGTGAGTGAGTGCATATTCTGTGCTGTGCCCTCGCCGAAAACCAGATTGATGGTGATCCAAAAGTTGGAATTTTTCAATGTGTATTCAGAGTTGCGATTGCACGTACTTTGCCAGAAGTTTCGCCAGAGTGGGGATGTTGGCGATGGAGCGGAAGTTGTTGAGGTCTGCACTGTCTGCATTAGGTTTGTTACCTGTGCTGCTTTTAGGCAGTCGGGATAGTGCCTTGCCATAGTGAAGCGTTAACAATCTTTAACCATAAGGGGAGAATAGTAGCTATTAATTCTTTGAAAATGGGAGGTGGGAGTGGGTCACTGAAGTAGATGGTTTGATGGCTAGAAGAGTGTTGTAAATGTCCCCTCCCTTGAGTGGAGTGAACGAGTGCCAAGAGGCATTGTTCTTGGAGCTAACGTTCGGGGGGAACAAACCTCTCCTCGGGGGCAGGAGAAGCCGCAAACCCCGGAAGTGGAAGCCGAGCCCTCTTTGATTCTAGATCGGTATCAATACTTTTAGTTTTTTCAACGAAGAAGGTAGCCAATTCGTCACATGTTGGGTAGCGGTCACCAAGATCTGGGTGGTTAGGTGCATTGGCGAATTGTTGTTTAAAAATTTCAAAATGTTTCTTGGGGCGGTTTTTTATTTGATTAAGTTGGAAGAAATCTGCCTTTGCCCTTTTGATTTTTCTATTGTAAGAGTTCCTAATAGATCTAAGGTGATTTAGATGTTTGGTGGAGGGTATGGATCTCCAGGATCTTTTGGCTGCCCTGAGATTGCGACGTTCCGAGTTTGAGTTGATGTTGTACCTAGGTTTGGAGATTTTGGAAGAGGCATTTTTATGTTGTAAATGGGCTATAGAGTCCAGTATACCAGAGACAGAGGAATTCTAGAAATCTGTGAGGACACAAACACCTTTCATGTCTGCTTGGGAAGATAAGGCATTTTTACATTTTATTGCTAGCTCTTCGGTGTTAATGTTTCTAAAGTTCCTTTTCCATTGCTTCGTTTTCTTGGGTTGGTCCCTCTTAGGTGACACCTCCTTGTTGATAAAGAAAATGATGCTGTAATGGTCATACCAGTCACAATGGATAATGGAATCCAGTGTGATGGTGTTTCCTTTGGATATGATGAGGTCCATTGTTTCACCCTTGTTATGAGTTGGGCTGTCGCTGAATTGGGTCAATTGATGGTCTACTCTACTAGGAATGATTTTAGATAGTTCACTGCTTGATCATATGGGTTATACCAGTGGAGGTTAAAATCTCCTTGGAAGGTATGGTACAATAGCAGGTCGTTGTTGGAAGAGATGATTTCCATTAAATGTTCAATGAAGGGGAGGTTGTCTCTAGGGGGGTGGTAGAATTTGTGTAGTTTGCAGACAGGGAGGTTTTTGCTTGTGATTTTGAGGCATAGATATTTTCTTGATGTCAGATTGAAGGTTTCTGAGTGTGATACAGAGAGTGTATTTCGGTGTATGCAAGCTATTCCTCCACCTTGTTTATTAGTTCTGTCCATCTGCATTATGTCGTGGCTTGACGGGACACTGTGAGGATAATGATAACATGCTTGTTAGTAAGATTGAGATCATTAATATCGGGGCATGTTTACTAGCTGACCTGTAGTTGAGAAATACACATTTCAAATAGGGGTGGGCGGAAGTCGCGGAAGGCACTATCGCGGAGAGGCACGGAACTTGAACCATTCTCCGTGCCTCTCCGCGATATTTCCGATACGCGAGCCCGCCCGCCATCCTCCCGCCTTATTAAATAATATTTAAAGGCTAAAATGAAACTTAAATAAAACTTACCTTATTGCGCCGCAAACTTCCCCATCGCGGCTTCATCTTGGAGCCTGCGGATGCACATTCCTTGCCAGGACTGCGCATGCACAGGCTCCCGCGCATGCACAGTTTCCAAGATGAAGCCACGATGGGGAAGTTTGCAGCGCAATAAGGTACGTTTTATTTAAGTTTCATTTTAGCTTTTAAATATAATTTAATAAGGCGGGCAGGAGGCCAACTCCCATTCCGCCCGCCGAATGTGCGGAGATTTGCCGCAAATTTCCGACTTTTTTGCGCAAGGGCGGAAGGGCAAATCTCCGCACATTCCGTGGGCGGAACAGAGATGTCCCCCCACCCCTAATTTCAAATGCTCAGTGGAATTTGAGGTAGACGTCTGAAGGATGTTAATGCAGTAGAGGTTGTCACTTTTTATAACTCTGGTGTTGTGGGATTTGACCCGGTAGAGACTTGTCAGAGTCAAATGGGTGGGAGTAGGAAACGAGTAGATCACAAATATCGGAGGCCGATAGCTCAGCCTTCAGTCTTCTGGGTCGGGGGGTTGCATTTGGGAGGGGAAGAGTTTTCAAGGAATAGTGAGAAATGTGCAGGTCAAGGGAAGGAACAGAACCTGTATGGCAGATGGGTCTGGTCCATGAGGTAATATAAGTTCTGAGTAGGGGAGATGTTCAATAGTGAATTCTTTCAATTTCTTGATTTTGTCCGAGTGAAGGGGCAGGTGGATGGAAATCTCATTAAGGCTAGCAGTCAAATCTGGGTGTTGGTTGTTAGGAGAGGGTTTTGTGGAGAGTTCCGGCAGGTGGGAGGTGTATGTTTGTGCTTTGCTGGTTTCTTCTGCCGGCCTGTGCTCTGCTGTCCTGCGGCATTGTCGTCCACGCTCTTGGTTTCTTTTCCCTTGGAGGGGGGGGGGTTCGGGCCTGGTTCGTTCCTCTTGCATCGGGACTTCCTCCATTCCTGCTCGGCGTGGTTCTGTTCCTCCTGGGCGTCCTTGGTTCCTGGTGGGCTGTCCCCCTTTGTTTCCAGTCTACCGGATTTCTCCTTCGCCCTCTTGGTGCCTGCCTGTTCTTGTGGGTTCGGGCGTGCTGCGTTTGTCTCTGGGTACCTCCCTGGCGCTCCTGGGCTGGGCGCTCCTTGCGTCCTTCCGGGGGTGTTGGCTTTGCCCATGCTTGGGGTGCCTCTTTCTTCTTGTACCCTGTTGCATGGCCGGGGCTCTGGTTTCGCTGTGTGGGGTTTCCTGGCCTGGGGCCTTTTCCTCCCTGCTAGTGCCTGGTGGTGCCTGGGTGTGGCGGCTGGGCCCTCCGTTGCCCGTGCATTCGCTCCTCTCCTTAGCGGGTCTTGTTGGGGGCCGTGCTGCCCCTCGTTCCCCTCCGTGTTCGGCGGTGGCACGTCTGCTCTTGTCCTTTGCCCTCGCTTGGATTTGGCTGGGTCTCTTCGTGCCTCAAGCTTCTGGGTCCTTGTTGCGTCCGGTCTCCCTGTTTCTGGGATCCGGTTGTTTTTTTCTGGGGCGGTGGGCTGTTCTGCTCTCCCTCTGTCCTGGTGGGCCTTGCTTGGCTGTTACTCCGGGTCTGTCCGGCTGGGGCCCCTGGTGGGCTTCTGGCTGTGGTTGTGGCTTGCCTCTTGCCTAGTGCTGTGTTGTGTTGCACTTGGTGAGCTGGTGAGGTTTGGTTTCCTGTGGTGGTTTCCTATTCCTCTCTTCTGGCGGTTGTGCCTTGGTGCGCTGTGGGGTCTTTTCCTTGCTGGTTGCTGCTCTCTTTGCTTCCTGTGTTGGCTGGGTGTTGTGGGTCTTCCTTGGCTTCTGTCTGGGTGGCTCCTTGGTTCCTTGGGTACGTTGCTTCGGTGTCCCTCCCTGTTTTGGGGGTTGGGCTGCACTGTGCCCTTCTTTCCTGCATTTTTGGATGCCGTTCGTGGTGTCCTCCTCCCCAGCCAGGTCTTGGCTGATGGATTTGTGGGTATGGGTGCAGGTTGTGGACTGGTGTCGGTCCCCCCTGGTTTGTGGGTCGCTTGGCTCCTTCCCCTCTCCCCCTTTTTCGTCCTTTCTGGACCCTGGGGCTGTGGTGTTCCCCTTGGAACCTGTTTTTGGGTTTGTGCGTTTTTGCCTCTCGTGCAGCCTGCTTCCAGCCTGTGTTTCTCTGGCGTCGCCCCTCGGGGGTTGGGTGCCTTTTTGGTCTCTCCTGTGGTTGGGGGTTGCCTTGAGTTTCCGGGTTTTCTGTGGGTTCTCGGTTCTGCCTCGGTTGGGTTTGTTCCCCGGCGGTCTCGGTCTTGGCCTCCCTTTGTGGGGTCCCTGCCTGGCCGCTCGTTCTCTGGTGCTTTGGGGTCTCTTTTACTGCCTCTTGGGGTCTGGTGGTTCTGCCCCTGTTGGTCTGGGTTTTGGGTTGGGCTGGTGTCCTTCCTGCCCCGCTTCTTTCCGCCTAGCTGGTGCGCTGTGCCCGTTGTGTTGGTTTTGGGTTGTGGCTTGCTGGTCTCCCTCTTTGCCTTCCTACTGCTTCTCCTCTGCTTCCCCTTTTGGGTCCTGCCGGTGCCGTTTTGGGCTCCTCCTGGCTGGCTGTCCTTTCGGTTCTCCGGTTGGATTCTTGGGTCTTTCTGGGCCTCCTGCGTTGTTGGGCTCTTGGCCTCCCTATTGGCCTTCGTGTTTGGCCTTCTTGGGGTTCGCCTTTGGTGGTCCCTTGGGGGCTTCCTGGCCGGTGGGTCAGCTCTTGGTTGCTGCCGGTTCCTCCTTCCCGTTTCTGGGTTTGGTTTCCCGGTTCCGTGTTCGGCCTTTGGGTTTCTCACTTGCATGTGCCCGGACTGTTTGTGGTGCTGCTGTTGGTGCCGTTTTTGCTCACCCTGGCCAGGTCTGGGCGGGTTCCTGGGTTCCTGTTCCCTTGGTCTCCTGCTTGGTTGCCTCGGGACTTGCCACTGGCTGGTTTCTGTGCCCTGGGGTTTTTTCTCCCGGTGTGGTGGCCTCGGCTGCAGCCGTCCGTTGTCCCTGCTGGAGTTGGCTGCTGGTCTTTCCTGCCTTTGGCCTGGGCCTTCTGGGGGGTTTTCTGTACCTACGGTCCCCTTTTTGCCGCGGTTGTCGGCTGTTGGTAAGGGCCTTGTCTGGGTTCCTGGGCCCTGTTTTCTTCCTGGTTCTTGCTCTGGGTCGGTGCCTGTTTTCTTGTCTGGTTCCTCCCTCTTCGGTCCTGGTGGCCCTGCTGGTGGCTTTCCCTGGTGTGTTGGGGTTTGGTGCTGTGGTTGGTCCCGTTCGTTACTCTCTTGCTTTGACATGCCTCTTGGGTCTTGTCTTCTTCCCCTTGCCTTTTGGTGTGGGCGTTTATGGGTTGCCCCGTCTGTGGGTCGCTCTCTTTCCTGCGTTGGGGATGGGTTTTCGCTCTCTGTCTTGCCCCTGCTGGTTCCTTTCTGGGCCTGGGTGGTGTCCTCCTGTGCGGTCTGTTCTCGTGCTCTCTCGGTTGTGGGCCGGGTTGGCCTGTTCTGTCCCTGATGGGGTGGCTGCTTGGCGGTGACTGAGGCTGTGGGTTTCTCCCTTGCTGTTTTTTTCTCCGGGGCCTTTGGGGCTTGGCTCCTCCTGTGTTCTACGGTGGGGGTGGCTGCCTATTGGGTGGTGGTCCAGGGTGTTCCTCTGTCTGTGTTCTGTGGGGCGTCCGTTTGGGCTTCTTCTTTCCTTCATCCGGCCTTGCTGACTTCTCCGTTTACTAGGTGTTACGGGAGGTTTTGCTTTGGGGGTGTTGGGTTGTGTTCGCCCATGGCTTTCGGTTTTGTCGATGAATCTCTGGGTTTCCTTGCGGCCCTAGTGGTTTATTGTGTTGTTTTTTTGGGATGAATTCCGGGGTCTACTTTGGTATTTCTCATTAGTATTGAAGGTGTTGAGAACGGAGGGACCTTGGGGTAATGTCCTATTACTTACCGGTAATCTTCATTACTCCGGGTCCCGTAGTCCTCGACACCTTCATGGATTCCCTCCCTCCCTCCCGGACTGCCGGGCTTCATCCTTGGCTTGGTATTTCAGAGGGAATGCTGGGACCTGTACGCTTATGTACTCCCGGCGGGAGGAGGAGGGTAGGTCCAGCATTCATTTGTCTTTTTTTCTGTCTGCGAGATGGACTATCCCATTAGTATTGAAGGAGTCGAGGACTACGGGACCCGGAGTAATGAAGATTACCGGTAAGAAATAGGACATCCATTGACAAACCCATACAGACACTGTGCCACACATTGACAAACCCATACAGACACTATCACACCCATTCACAATCACAACTCAGGTTCTTTCACTGCATTCACACACATCGTTTTTAATAATGTGGTAGATTGTTCAAAGGAGCTCTGATAGAACCACAGTCAGTGGCCAATCCCTTCCATTAATATTAGTTCATCAGTATTGAAAAAAGAATGAATATGTAGATGCAAAATATGGCAAAAGGAAAGGAGAAAGTATTACATTTTTGGAAAAATGCAATCACAAAGTACTGTAAAGACTTCAAAAATGTAAGGTGAAAGCAGTGAGAATGATGGAAAAGATAGGAAACTATGCAGTACATAGAGCAGAAAAATAGATGACAATGACAGCAACATATAAAGAATGTAATTAATGTATTTGGATAAATAATTTAACACCATTAATATTTAGCATATAACTATTATAAATCTATTATTTTCCGATTCCAACTTTATGGTTTTTATTCCGATCCAGTTGGATGTGCCAAAATCCCCATGAATTATTTTAGGAGTACACGAAGTTGTAATTGAATTATACTATTAGGTTGTACATATTTAAAACTTTTTTACAGTTTCTTTAAAATTCCATGCTGAAATGAGCTGTTTTTTTATTTTGTGAATTTCAGGATATGCAGCGGAATTCGCGGAGTCGCTTGATAATAACATTTAAAGCTTCATTTGTATATTTCTGTTCAACCACACCAGGGTTTTGGGAAAACCCACCCAAAACAGTCACTTTAATCCTTGCTGTTGGTGCAGAAAGGTGGAATGCTCATTGGTGCCTTACATAATGGCAGAGCAAATGTGTCAGCTCTTCTGATGCACGATAGGAAGAAGGAGTAATAGAAGAAGTTGCATCCACCTGAAACGAGAGTGATGTGTGGAACTGGTTTCTTGCACCTTCTGGAGAGAAGAAAGTCACTGCCAGATACGGTGAATGTAAGCTTTGTGGGAAACAGCTTTCCAGAGGTACTGAAACTGAAAAAGGTATCAGAGAAACCAAAAAATCCTTGGTTTAATGAATCATTGAATGAGGACCGGCGCAAACTGAGAATGGCCGAAAGGAGGTGGAGACAACATCCCTCCTCCCCTGAGCTGAAAACACTCAGAAAAACAAGAAAAGAATACAACAACAAAATAATCAACTCCAAAAAAGAATTTATCAGAGATGAATTGGACAGTGCCATAAACAGACCACGAAAACTCTTTGAGATCTTAAAACAACAGTCAAATAAACTAGCCAAAACGGTTTTAGAGAATACAAAAACTCCCATAAGCTGCGAGGAATTCTCCTCTTTTTTCACGGAAAAATCTAAAGTGCTTGAAGATGACCTCACAATTGCAGCAACTAACCTTAAGGCACTGCCTCCATCCAGTAACGAGTCCAATTTCTCACCAGAGAGCCTCCAAACTAAAAATAAGGCAAAATGGGACACATTTGAACTATACGACCAGGAAAAGATCGCCAGAACGCTGGCGGAACTTAGACCGAACAACCACTTTCAAGACCCATTACCAGGAAAGTGTGTAAGAGAAATCAGCCACACTCTAGTTCCGATCTGGACCGAGATAATAAACGCCTCACTTACACAAGGAACCCTCCCCGACTGTCTCAAAACAGGGCAGGTGATGCCCATCCTCAAAAAACCGACAGCTGATGCTACAGACCCGAACAACTATCGACCAGTGACCAACATCCCTCTACTGGCTAAACTCATTGAGAAATGCGTGCAGGGCCAACTAAGTCAACACATCGCTACATTTTCGTTACTGGATGATTGCCAATCAGGTTTCAGAACAGGGCACAGTACCGAAACTGCGATCTTGCACATAGTCGATGACGCCCTTCAAGCCCTAGACCGAAATCAATCTTGCCTACTGATCCTCCTAGACCTATCATCAGCATTTGATACGGTAAAGCACGAAGTGCTTATGACCAGACTACAAGACAGGATGGGTCTGTCTGGAAACGTGCTGAAATGGTTCAATTCTTTCTTACAGAACAGGACTCAGCGATTCCTAGTCAACCAAACAATCTCTTCCCCGAGCCCCAACGCAATAGGGGTCCCACAAGGCTCTACGCTATCCCCAGATCTATTCAATTTATATGTAGAACCTCTCACGGAGATCCTTCAAAAATCACAGGTATCCTATCATATGTATGCGGACGACACGCAATTATACATAAAGATCGCCTCCATTGAGGACATTGACTTAATGAACAAGACACTAAAGAGTGCTTTGCGATGGTTAACAATGAACCATCTGAAACTAAACGCCCAGAAAACTGAATTCCTGCTAATCTCACCGACAAGGAGCCAATCTGAAGTTATAGAGTGGACTAAATTGTTGACAGCGCTAAACTGCACCCCGACCCTAGTTAACTCTGCCAAATCACTAGGAATTACACTAGATAAGAACCTCGACATGAAAAACCATATTAACTCAATGGCCAAGAGCGCCCGCTTCCACCTGAATTACTTAAGGAAACTGAAACCCTTTATCACTGAGACAGACCTAAAACTGGCTATACAATCACTAGTCATCTCGAGGATCGAATACGGCTGCACCACATTAGCGGGCCTGCCAAAAACATCCACAGCACCACTAAAAGCCTGCCTCAACGCAGCGGCGAGACTCATTACGGGAACGAAGAAATTCGATCACATATCACCTCACCTGAAAGCACTAAACTGGCTACCTTACGAGGCCAGAATTCAAATGAAGATGGCCTGTATTACACACAAAGCGGTTCACTACAACACACCCAGATACCTAGCCAAGAAACTTACGATCTCAGGAGGTAACAGAACAACTAGAAGCGCAGGAGATTTGCTACTACGACCAGCCTTTTTCCACAAGAAAAAGACCTACAACCGAGCATTCTCCGGAGCTGCCCCCAGAATCTGGAACTCACTCCCTCCAAACATCAGGAAGATTCAAAATACAGTAACATTCAAACGAGAACTGAAGAGCCACTTGATGAGTAAATACCCTACTTAGAGAAACCTAAGGATCACTGGAATGGATCAATTATGATAACTGAGGGCCGCCCTCTTCATGGAAAATTGGAAGATCATCATCGGACAATTGAACTGATGCTGTGCGCAAGCCGAAGCCTGTCACATCACTGATACCTCATATATGTGTGAACTTTAACTATATCTCACAGTCATACTATATAACCTCTATCTCACTTGATTTATTGATCCATATATGTGGAACCTTAACTATCTATCACAATCATTATATATAACTCCTACCACACTTGATTTATTTATACTTATTTTCCCGGATAGGCACTGGAACGCCTTATAACCCTACCTCACCGGGCATGGTTTGTTACCATGACACAAACCAAGCCGTGCCCGCCATATAATGCTAATTGCACAGCCAATATGAATATATATATTTATTCTTGACCATACAGTATACTGCCTTCTACCTCACTATTCGCTAGTTGTTAGTATTGCTTTTATTATCTTTATATGTAATTGTTTCCTTGTTAAGCGCTCTGATACCCACGGGTCTTGTCCGCGCTATACAAAACACTATAAATAAATAAATAAATAAATAAACTATGAAGAAGTACAGTTATGGCACATGAAGCCCATTGAGAGCAACCATGAGCATGCGTATTTAAGAATGGTGTGGGAGAGAGCAGCATTCTAAACTGATGCAGGAGTATCATCATCTGCGGTATGCCAACCTTCTCGACGTTATTTAACCAGGTATAGTTGTATTTTACAAAACTGTATCCGTTGAACTTTTCATGACTGTATCTATTCTACCTCATGCAATGTAGAGCGCTTTGATACGCAAGGGTCTTGTTCGTGCTATACAAAACTCCCTAAATAAATAAAATAAATAACATTCCACCAGCAGCACTGAGCTTAGACGAATGGTCGTTCATTGTTCCAAGTGGCAAGAGCTTGTATTGAAAGAAAATTAAGACATTATCACAATGTTGGAGCGAGCATCCTTGTTAATTTTTTTTTGTTTGTTTTGCCACATCATCATTTTCAAAGCACATGAACGGGAGGCGTAAGCTTATGGTATAGTTCTAAAAAAGTCTGTAAGTTACTCACGTGACGGAGGAGCAGGAACATGTGCCCTCAGCCAACCGTCTGTGAACATTAAAACTCCTTCAACCTGCATTGAAGTTAAAATAGTGGTTGTTCATTTTGTGAAGTCCCAAGACATTGTCATTTAAAAATACGAGGACATTATCATCATGTTCAAGAAACAGAAGAGTCTCCATTGTTAATTTTTTCTTACTGTTTTAAAATAGTAAACTTTTTATTATGCAACTCTTTTGCATATAATTCCATTGTTTGCACTTTTATTATGCTACATACAGCATTTTTTTGCAAAATACAAAATGTAAAGGTTATTAAAAAACAACCACATTTTCAGTAAAGAGCTGTGTCTATGCTCTTATTATTGTCTTGCTGTATCAGTGTTTTACTAAGTGTGTGCGTGAATGACTAAGTGTATGCTTTAATGTGAGTCTGGGTATAACTGAATGTCTGCATGGGTGGGTCAGTAAATATTTCAATGTATGACTAGGTGTGTCATTGTATGCATCACTGTGTCCCTGTGTGTGTCAGCGTATGTATCGGTGTGTGCCTGTGTGTGTCAGTGTGTATGTGTTAGTGTGGGCCTGAGTTTGTCAGTGTTTAAATATGTCTGTCTGGATGTGTCTGTGAACGCTTTCATATGTATATGGCTGTATCAGTTTATGTGATAGTGTGTGTCTTTGTGTGTCAGCATTTAAATAAGTGTGTGCTTAGGTGTGTCATTGTATACGTCAGTGTTTACTTGGGTGAGTCAGTGTATTTTTTAGTGTGGGCCTGAGTTTGTCAGTGTTTAAATAAGTGTGAGGGTGTGTTAGTGTATGCATCAGTATGTGCATGAGTGTATCAATTTATGTGATAGTTTGTGTCTCAGTGTTTAAATATGTATGTGCCTAGTTATGTCAGTTTATGGTTCAGTGTGTGTGTGGGTGTGTTAGCACATGAATGGCTGTGTGCTTGTGTGAATGTATTCATCAACATGTACCTGGGTGTATCAGTGCATGAATAGGTGTGTGCCTGGATATATCAGTGTATGCATAGGTGTGTGTTTGGATGTGTCAATGTATCAATAAATGTGTCCTTGGGTCTGTCAATCTATGTATCACTCTGTGTCTGGGTGTCTCGGTGTGTGCTTGTTGGTGTGCCTTGGTGTGTGAGTGTATATCTTAGTGTGTGCTTGAGTTGTTTTAGTGTATGTGTCAGTGTCCATCTGGGTGTGTTTGTGTATGCTTAAGTGTGTGTCTGGGTGTAACACTGCATGCATCAGTGTGTACTTGAGTGTGTTAGTGAGAGTGTGTCTGGATGTATTTGTATCTGTATCAGTGTGAGCATGGGATTTTCAGTGTATGCATCAATGTGTGAAAATTAAGACATTATCACAAACAGAGCATACAACAAATTTAGCAGAGCCAACAGCACATTCCGCAATCACCCATCGCCCATATTTATCAGCCAGTATCCTACCGACTATACGTATGTTTGAGTTTGCCAAAATGACTACCGCTCAGGTTGTGGTACCCTGTTGCTTACTGACTAATACTGTATAGCTCAGTTCTCCCAACACTACTTGCTTATCCCAGGAAATATGAGTCTCCTGTAGACACACCAAGTTGGGTTGTATTACTCTTAGCTCCATCGCAACTTTGTGTCTTTTAGCCCTATTATTTATGCTGGACACATTAAAAGAACAAATGTGCAACCTTGCAGCCATCAACGTTCCCCTTTTCTGATCCTGAGGTGAATCTGCACACCTGACAACTTCCAGCTAACTAAGCTGAAAATCGGCAATATGAGGGATTTGCACAAAAACATCTTGCACCAATTTTGACCCAGTATGGCTTTTCTTCCCCCTCACCTCCCCCCTTAACCCTGCCCAGCTTTGCACCCCCTGACCCCTTCTCCCGTGTACCACCACCCACCCCCCTGACGAGCGCCCCCCTGTACCTTACCTTCCCAGTGAGGGCCTACCCCACTCCGAATGAACTACCGAGGCATAAGGACCCAGGGGTCCAATGTGATGGGAAGCTCTCCTCGACCCCCCTCACATCTCCTACTGAATCTTGATAGGACCCAATGCAGCCCTTAGAAAATTATCTTGTAACCAGGTCTGTCCCCATTTATTTAACCTAGATCGTTTGTAAATACTCCTTCGCCTGCACCCCAGAAGTGAAAAACTGGGTTTGACCCTAACAAATTACCTTCAATTTTGTCGGGTTAAGGGGAAACACCTGGGCCCCTTTACCCTGTACTAATGGCATTAATTGCCACAATTGCCACAGCTTCTCGACTGTCGCATGAAAGAAATCAGGTCTAACACAGAACTCATTCCCCTTTCCTGCCCTTTTCTAGTCTGGGCGTGCAAGATCATAAACAGCCTGTCGAGACAATAAATATTTTAGACAGATTAGGATTGCCATAGGCTTTGATGCTGTCTGTCCTGGATGCTGATGCTGTTTGAAAGGGAATCGATGAGCTCTCTGAACTTCCAAATTCCAATTCCATTGCGTAAGCTCCGGTAATGCTTCAGTGAAAGTTCTATAATGAATTTCCGAACATCAGACCCTTCCATGCCCTCGGGTATGCCAAGAACTTTAAGATTGTTTCCCCTAAGGCGATTCTCTAAGTCCACTGGCTTCCATTGGGTGTCATCCTTTTGAGTCCTTAGAGAGTCTGTAAGAGCTTTTTGGACTACAAGCTCATCTTCCAGCATTGAAATTCTTGTCTCCGCTACCCTGATCCTCACCGCGAATTTAGAACACAACTTAGGGACACGCCGAATAGAGTTCTGTGGTTTGCGGAATGGCCCTTGGGTTCTTTGGCTCTCCATCTTTGTCTCCTCCCTGGCCGAGTGGAGAAAAATGACGGAGAGCAAGATCTCCTCAGTGGCCACCAGTGGGCCTGGTGTAGTATGCATAGTTTCAAAACCCCTCTCACCCCCAAGGCCAGAGAAGAATGAATAATCCTATACAAGTCCCATAGCAGCATCTAGATTCTACCTCTAGCAGCTCCCTCTTTTTCCGCACTGTATGTGACTCAATGTCAATGTGCCCAGAAGGCTCATCTTCAAGATGTAAACTACTCGAGTTACTTCCATTGCTGCACGATGACTCTTCGCCTGCCGAAGACATATTTGTTAAAGCTGCTGCTGTTGTGAACAGCCCAACTTTAGCCCCCAGTCTTATACCTAGATTTTTTAGACTTCTTCCCAGGTACTCTTGAGGTTGCATCTGGGCTTATAACTTCTCCAGCTATTTTAATGCTAATGAGGATCAGTTGAATAGGGGTTAATCCCAGACTAACCCCACCTACACCTCCCCACCTTTCTCTAGAACCACTCCAAGCTCGGCGCGTCCCCAGCATTCTATATATATGGCCCATATTTACACGGCTCACCTCACTGCTCCAATCGGGGTTGTTCTCAACAAGCAGGGCTCCGTATGCTGACTCTGTGGGTGCCTGCACCAGACGCTCAGACATCTGTAGCAGTTGCTCCCCGATCCACCTCCACAACCTAGCTCTGTTTATTTTCCCCGGCTGTAAACAGTGTTGAGACCATTTTCTTGCCGTGATCCAGAGAGACGGATTTCTCAGAGGCATTTCCCGAGTACATCTTAGCGCCTCCTGCTCCTTGAAGCTTTTCACAAATACCTTTAGCTGACTCTACTGGGCCGCAAGCGTTCGCACCTCTCACAGGTTTAGGCGGCATCAGGATCGTAGGGAAACACGTTGTACGCCCCGACACACCGAGCACCAGCCGTAAGCCACCAGAGGGATTCCAATGAAGGCGGAGTGTCAGCAACAATTTATAGAAGTGGATACACAGCATACGCGGTCCAAATCATAGCTGTGGGCACACTCGGACAAGCAGATAAATTCCAGCTTTGGGTTATAGCATAGCGGCGGGGTGTATTGACCAGGAGGAGAGAGTAAACTTTCTCGGCAGAAGAAACGGCCGCCATCTTGCCGTTTTACGTCTACAGATCCAGACACTGTCCTTTCAGGTATAAGTGTCAGTTCCCCCTTCCTCCTCCTGCTTAGGAAGAGCTATGATAATGTAAATTAATGCAAATTAGTTCTCTTTCACACCCATCCTTCCTATGTCTGTGGCTGTCTAGAGGGAATGCACAAAGTTCAGGTGTCACCCATCCCAGAAGTGTATCTGTGTGCAAGGCACACAGAGCCCTCGGCTACTATTCTTTAAACATTCATAACTCTGGTTCTACTTATTGGATTTTTGTTGTTTTGATCTTGTTTTACTCATAAAAGTATTCACTTTTTATTTAAACTTTGTTGTGTATGTTTGTGGTGTTTTCATTGTCTTACTCTGTATGTGTGTTGCACACATACTTTACACATTGCCTCTTTAGATAAGCCTGATTGCTCTGTGTCAAGCTACCAGAGGGTGAGCACAGGTTATCTTTGTGTGTATCTAGCTTACCCGGACTAGGATTGTGGTCTCTATATGGACAGGATGCATACCTCAGCCAACTAGAGACCCAATTTCTAACAGTATGTGAGTGACATATAGATCACAATTTCCAATCATCAAGAGATAGAGCAGAGGATTGATGCCCTTGCTGCAGAGATCTTTGCGTAACTTATTTTTCAGATGATCCCATTCTGGTAACATAGATCCCTCCTAGTACTGTACTGACAGTGTGGAACAGTCTCTGGATTGCAATCAAAACTGCACACTTCTCACATTTAGAGGTAAACTAAATGCTCTTAAGAAATCAAATCAAAATCTGTTTAACTACTAGTTTAGTATGTAGTTGAACCAAATATCTTATATGCAGTTACCTGTAGGTGAAACCAACAAAATTGTGTATTTTGCTCTTTTTCAGCCAATTATTTGACTCTGCTCCTATTGCACTCAGCTTCACATTTCTCCAATTCATTTGAAGCATTTTGACCTATGGGGAAAGGAATGGTTCGTAAGTCTTCTCTATTAGGCGGCAGAAGCTGTAACGGTATATACCCAGAAGACACCATGGACAAGCACTACATAAGCCCAATGGAATCAACAATCATGTTTAAGTGTATTCACATCATTAATATAACCCTTGAAATGTATGCCTATAATCATTGTCAATAAAGTATTCTAAATAAAGCAGCGGTGCAGCATTAATTGTCAAATATTCCCATAAGCCCGCAAAGATAGCTTATTTATACAGGGCCGTTAACATCACAATGCCATACGGGACCATGCTATCCTCAATCCAAATTCCCCATGTCCCAGGGGTCTAGTCCATGCCTCTACATTAAAACTCCACTTAATCATCCTTACTTCAGGTGGGGCCTTGAATCCTGTGACTTGAGCAGTTCTGCAAGTATAGTCACCCAAGCTCGCATATCATCAGCCAATTTGTTATCCCTCCTCATCTTATGCATGTGTCTCTCTTCTGCACCCACCCAAGCAGCCATATCTCAAAGCCAGGTCTTTAATATTGGTGGATCTGAGGAAACCCATTTAGGGCCCAATTAAGAGTTTAGCAGTGTGGGATTGGGCCGCCACCCCACCAAAGAGGGCTGCCACCCGTCAGATTACCAGTGAAATCGTGGCCTGGTGGGCAACATGGTGGTTTCTTGGCAGTGCAGTAAAAAGACTCCAATGTGAGCCTTAATGTTGCACCCCCGCGGGACCCCCACAGATCGTTCCAGCATGGCATGAATTATGAAGTCCATGCCATGTAGAAACCAGGGGTGCATGCATACAGAGGGGCACACCATGCTTGGGGCTAGGGGGGCCATGTAGGGCAGCCTTTGTTTCCTGACCGCCAGCAGTTTCATGGAGTAAGAGGATGTATGTAATTACCATGCATGCTTTTACAACGCATGCCTTTACCACGCAACTTTTACAACGCAAGTCGTTACAACGACTTGCGTTGGGGGGTGCTGGATAGTGAATAGTTGAATTTACTATTCCAACTCCAGTCCCCGTGGATAGTAGGGAAGGTTTTGGATAGTAAATTAACTATTCCCTATCCTAGAGCGCCCCCCAGCGCAAGTCGTTGTAACGACTTGCGTTGTAAAAGTTGCGTGGTAAAGGTACTGTGTTGTAAAAGTTGCGTTGTAAACGCTGTTCCCCGGAGTAAGAACCTCCATGAGACCACTGGCAGTCAGGAAACTTGTAATATGCATGGCGGTGCTGCAGTGGCACCCCCAGCATATTCTGAACCCTAACCACTTTGCCACTACCACGGAAGGCAGTCCAATGGTGGGTGTGGCAGTCCAATGGGAGTCCGACCGCCTATGTTGTAATTAGGCAGCCTTTTTTTTTTACGGAGTGGAACCATTTCCAGAAAACTCACCCTAGCATTCAATCCAAGAGCCCAGTCAGACACCTGCTAATTGTTCTGAATCATTGGGGACCCCCATACCAAGTGTAAGAGGTCTGCATTTGACCCCGAACAATGGGGACCGGAGGATGAATGCCCTGGGAAAATAGTGCTAAGCATTTTTGGGGTCATGTACACCTGGTGCACAATGTTATAATGGATGAGCTTAAAGCAGGCATTAGTGGATGTATCTTTCACCCCCTCATAGTTGTTCACCCAGGGCACCATGCCATCTACTCTGTATTATCAATGTAGTTGAAGGACTGTCTTACACCAAAGCTCTATAGATCTGAGAGACCAGTTGTCTTCCACCTGCCAGATTGAGTAATGCCACCAGAGTCTGAGACACTTGTGGTGTTTCTGGAAACGCGGGCCAGAGTCCCCTCACCCTGGCTGCTATTTTGGCAAATTATAGAAATGTACCTGTCCCTGAGTTAAAGGTCTCCATGGCACCAATTAATGTGATAAACCTGTCATTGGGACATAGATCCTGTAGCGTCTCACAACCTTCCTCCCTTCAGAGTACCACCGTCATCAGCCACGCAATGTGCCCAGTGGACTAAAGAATCCAGAAACACAAGTCTGACGCACACAAGGCCCACTTTGGTACCGCCCCAAATTACACGTTTCAAAACCCGGCAGACCTCCTTCACCACATAGGGCACGCATTCAGGGACTTTTGTTCCCATCATTAGGACTTCAGGCAGGGGGGTCACCCCATGAGTTCCTTCCAGCAGTCCCCTTTCCCAGTTACTTCCTTCATAAAACCAATGGATTGCATGCTATAGCTGAGCGGCTAGAAAATAGAGTTCCCTGCATGGTTCATCCCCCTCTGTCCATGTCTTAAGTGTAGCCAACCCCACCTGTTTTCTCCCCTTGCTTCCACTAAAAGACTTTGTAGTTCCTTAAATATCTGCTTGGGTACATCATACGGTGTGCCCTGAAACATATACAAACAGTGCAGTAACATGATCATCTTGATCATGGCTATCTTACCCATTAGGGACAATTTGAGGGTACTTCAGAAGCTCACCGAGATTCGAAGACCCATCATCACCCTGCCCAAGCTTTATTGGTGGAACGACTCATGGTCTCTCGTCACTTGGATGCTAAGGTAATGCTTTCCCACTGGAGTTCCACTTTGGGGAACTCACCAGTGGCACATCAGTAGGGCACCCAACGGGAATAATTTAGATTTGACACAGTTCACCCCAAGCCAAGATAACTCCCCAAATTCAGACAGGGGCACCAGCAATACAAGCATTAAGTATGCTGGCTGATGCTAATACACTGGAGTGTCATCTGCGTAGAGAGAAACCACGTTTGTAAGGGATCCCACCGTCACTCACCAGCTAAGCAACACTGATCTAAGCCTGCACATTAGAGACATCATCACCAGTGCAAACAGCAATGGAGAGAGTGGGCAGCCCTGTCTAGTTCCCCTAAGTAGTGGGAAATGCTCTAACTCTATCTCTCCAATGCGATTCCTCACCAATGGCCCACTATACTGCAGTTGCACCCACCGGAGATAAGAGTCACCAAATACCATTACCCTTAGGATTTGCCATAGGTAGTCCCAAGATACCAAATCGAATACTTGCTCGATGTCCAACAGCGCCAGAGCATAGTCATCCTCTGCCAGTAGGGGGGACCAGGGACAGACGACGTACATTGCATAACGAGTTTTGGTGAGGGACGAAGTTGCACTGGTCCTTATGTACAGGGGAGTGTAGCAGGTGGGCCGCTAGGACTTTACTGAGGTATTCATATCCATGTTTAACATGGAGAGGGGGCGATAATGCGTCATGTCCATTAAACCCTTGTTGTTTGGGCAGCATCACTCCAGCGCCTCTCGCATGGATTTTGGTACTACTCCTCAGTCATATGCTTTGCAATACACAGCTAAAAGGCATTCAGCGAAATCCCCTACCCTTAGCTGGTATAGTTCAGCCAGCAACCTGTCACCTCCCAGGGCCTCACCCATGTCCAGGGCCTTAAATGCTGTCATGATCTCAGTTTTATCTATAGGAGCATCTCAGCCCTTTAGGTCCTGCTGTGTTAGGCGGGTCAGTGGGAGGGCCTACAATAACCCTGCCATATCCCATGCACAGCCCAGGAGTGGGGCTGCATAAACACCCCGCAGGTGTTCCACGAAAACTGCAGCGATGAACTGCTGGGTGCATACCTCCGTTCCAGGCAATGGGGTCCCTAAGAGCCTTATTTTTAAGGAGGGTGATTAGCATCCTGCCCATCTTATCTCCTTCTATATGGAGCCTCTGCCTAAATGCAACTCAGGCAAATTTCTCCAGCCATCCCAGGCCTCCAGCAACTCTCCCCTACAATCTTTCCACTCATGCAGTCTCTCTGTTCGCCACCATGGCTGTCTCTATGCCACTCAGACATTTGTCCTGCAACTCTATAGTCCTCAAAAGCTGTTGAAGAACCCCATAAGTCGCTTTCATACACTCCCCCTGTAGAACTACTTTCATGGCATCCCACTCAGTAGCCTAGTGTCCTCTGCTGTTCCGGTTTTATTAAAATAATGGTCCAGCACTTCTGAGACCATGGGCATAAAACCTGGGTCTGCCAATGTCTCCACTTTCAGCCTCCACAAGTGGGATCCTTGGGGCCTGCAGAGTAAATTACCAGAAACGGAAAATGGTGATAATACCTCCGACACCAGACAATAATCT
The DNA here is from genome assembly GCF_964261635.1 of Lissotriton helveticus. NCBI lineage: Eukaryota > Metazoa > Chordata > Amphibia > Caudata > Salamandridae > Lissotriton > Lissotriton helveticus. Next base: position 368,319,215 of record NC_136073.1, on the reverse strand, counting down.
AATCTGCTGTGGGTCCACAAGGCAGGGGTGTAAGAGGAGAAGGTCTGGTATCAGGCAAACCACTCCCTCCAAACGTAATGCAAACCCAATCCACTCATCACCTCTCATAGCGCTCCTGACATGCCCAGCTTAGTGTCAGTTCTAGGGGGTGGGCAGTCCAGTGCCCCATCAAGTACCCAATAAGGTCACCTGCGCATATCAGCTCCACTCCCCAATATGGCATCATTATGTGTGTCACCATGCCGAAGAATCCTGCATCATCCACATTGGGAGCATAAACATTCGCGAAACATTGTTCCCTGCCATCCAGGGTGTCATATAGGACCACATATTGCCCCTCTGAGTCTATCCTCGCCCCTTTCGCACTAAACGGAGCTCCAGATGTCACTCAGATCAGTGGCCCTCTGCCATAACCAGAATATGAGGTTGCGAATAATTGTCCCCTCCACCGTCACCTCAAAAATCAAGTACAATTCCCCCACACATGCATTTCCAACAGAAATGCTATGGAAATCCCATAGCGCCAGATATAGAAGTACACCCTGCGTTGTTTAGACAATTGACCCAAACCATTTGCGTTCCAGGTCAGAAATGTCCATTTAGCATCCCTCTGCTCTCTATATGGCAATATCTCTCCCATACCTCCTGTGTCACCCACCCCATTTGCCAGGCCGCCTCATGTCACCACCATCATAACCCTTCAACTTTGCACAGTACAGCAATTCAATTCCCCACAACTGAATCCAGAACATCGACAAGCTTCTGGGGCAACCCCCCCTCCCCCTCCCCCCCCCCCCACCCTCAGGCAGTGAACACAAACAACATCGGCCCACAACTAGTAGACCCATAACTAGCATCCACCGTCCCATCCTCCCAAAAACAGCAAAAACCTAAGCTGCCCCATCTGCTAAATGCTAAATGCAGAGGGCCTACCATTTACCAGGCTGGCAAGCCAAAAGGGCACTCCAACCACCACCAAGGGAACGCCGCTATCACCTGCTCCCGGCCAGCTAGGTTATTGATTGAGCATGTCTTCAAACTCATTGAATCAAAGAAACCCCCCCAGGCTAGAGGGTAGTCTTGGGTTTTCCTGCTGGAGTCGTCAAACATTTCAAGACCAGAGTCACATGCTGAGCACTCCCGCCCACTCTAGGCTTACAGTATGCTTCCCTTTCACAGTCTCCTGCTATTCTTGAATTCATCACTCCACAGCACATGTATGCCCTGGCAACAATTCTGCAGCCTAGGACAGTAGATCCTTTGTCAGCAGTGTTAGTCTGTTCACTCCCTTCAACTTTTCTGTGATGACAACAGATCTGTAGTATCACTCAGGGAGTCTAGGTCTCCCTTTCCACACATGAAGGATTCTCTGGTGTTGGGTACACAGTTGGAGTTTGCAAGCATGCCAGCAGGCCACACCACAATCCTACCTGCTTGTAGATTTCCACTTGCCTCTTCAAAGCCGAAAGAGTGTCTCCTTAAAGTCGCTGATTTGCAGTTGGGGCCCCTAGTGGGCCAGGGTTTGTCTGCAACTTGTCTGGACACCACAGACCCCAAACAGCCCACCCAGTCCCCTGCTTCTCCAGGCTTGGTAAAAAAGAATACTTTCCCATTGTACTGTACTCACAACCTCACTGGGAACAGCAGGCTATAGTGTATGCTCAGTTCCCTCAGTCTATTTTTGAGTGGTCTGTAGTCCTTTCGGAGGTCTTGCACTTTGCACATGTGATCCAGAAATACCATGATATTCTGGTCCTCATATTGTGATGTTCCATGTGCCCTGATATGTTGAAGGACTTCATCTAGGTCCCAATAATTGAAGAGGTGCCCCCGGTCGCAGCACAGGTGCCAGGGCTCTATGCACCCCCTAGATGTTAAAGAATTTAGAGAGGCTATTTGGTTTGACAGTATTCAGGATCCAGTCCTCCATGAACAAAAGATTGACTGCCCGCACACTGAGGGAACCCCGTGATTCTTAAGTTATTCCAGCAGGAACGCTGTTCGAAACTTATAGGGTCTTCAATCTTGGCCCTTTGGGGTTGAAGATCCACAAACGTGCGTTTCAGCACGTCCTTCTCCTGCTGAAGCACTGCGACATTCCCTTCTGCATCCGTGACCCTCCGTGCAGAGAAAATTACCTTCAATGGCCACGTGTTGATTTTTAGCAACATTGTCTCCCGCAAATCCTTCGATCTCAGCCAGGAGGTTGGCCGGAGTCGGACCCTCAGCTCACTGCCCCTTGTTTGATGGGGTTGGTCTTCAGCCATGAGACCAGGCTGTCGGGGGAGGTTATATAATTGTTTATTTTGTTTGTCTGAGCTTGTTTGAGCAGCCTGTCCTTCCCCATTAGTCTTTAGTAGGCCCAGCTGCCAAGGACTACTTCGAGAGTTTACCTATACCATGTTCCCCCCGACCAGTCCCTCCAGCCCTACCTTTCAATAAGGATGACAAGAGTTGCTCATCAGAGTTCATGATCTGTTCTAGAGTGCTCACCGGCAGCAATCGCTGTGGCCATCCACTTAGTTTGGGCCTCAGAACAGAATTTCTGTCACAGCAGCCCAATAGTCAGGCCCTCTGTCCGCAGGGACAAGGGGTGTCGCAGCAAAAGCCTCAAAACCTTGCAGGGCAGATCTCACAGGGAGCAAATGATTCAGCCACTGCCATGCCCCAGAGGCTTCCAGAGCAATTCAACGGCCTTCCATAAGTCACAGGCTGAGGCACAGGCTGAGGCTGGGGTGCTCATTCAATAGGCTAGTCCAGCCCTCCTACACCTCTGTAGTCAGCCCTCAGTGCAGGAAACCCCTTTCACTTCTTCAGCTCCTGCAGGTGCCGTGACAGGGCCAACTTCCACTCTACCCTCAGAGGCTTTGACTAGGCCTTGCTATACTCAGGCCTTCCCCTTCGTTTACGCCACCTCACCTCCTCATCACCCTGCTCCTAGGTTGCCACAATCTTCGGCAATGTTCACTGAGGGCTGGCGAACACCTATGCGTCACTGGTGCAATTAGCCCGCCACTTTGGCTCTGGGGCTTAATTTTTCAGGTGCTGACACGGTCCCAGCACCTGCCTGTCATCCTATCAGGGTTGCTTGTGCTTGTGCATTGTGCTGGTACACAACGGCCACCACCAGCTGCTGCGTGTGCCCCTCAGCCTTGTCCCTGCCGCGCTGCCTGCCTCGCCGCCGGCTGACTCCGTTGTCATTTGTTTTGCCCTTGTTTTGTTCGCCATTTGTGCTTGTCATCTGTATTCCCTGCCCGTGTTAGCGTTTGTTTTGCCTTTGTTTTGTTCGCCATTTGTGCTTGCCATCTGTATTCCCTGCCCGTGTTAGCGTTTGTTTTGCCTTTGTTTTGTTCGCCATTTGTGCTTGATTAAGTATATTTTGCCTGTTTATCTTTCCAGCTTGTGTCCTTCCTGTTTGCCCGCCTACATCGCCGCCTTCCCTCCCCGCTTCCCGCCACCACCGCAAGCCCCGCCCCTTTTCTCATTCTGTTCCCTCCCCGCTCCCGCCTCCCTGCTGCTCCGCCCACACGCGCACTTCGCCTTTATATGGCGACCGTGCGAACGCGCAGCGGTCACGCGCAGCGGGCGCGCCGTTTGTGCGCCGAAGGCGCGCCAAAGGTAAGCCCGTCTGCGCCCGTCCGCGACCGGATCGCGACCAGCGCCAGGACCCCTGGCCCCCGAAGACCCCGGCCGACCCGCCTGACGTACTCCGCCCCCACCCTCATCGCACTCAACACCGGCCGACTTCCAGAATGCCACCAAGCCACTCCACGGCGCACCCACGGACCTTTCAGCTGCCACGCCTGCAAGTTCACCTGCATCCGGACCTGCCTCGCACCAGCACCTGCCAAGTCGAACACCAGCAGCACCCACCTCAAGTGCATCCTGCTCAACACCCGCTCCGTCCACAGACACGCCATCGAACTCTGGAACCTCCTAGACGCCACAGCCCCTGACGTTGCCTTCCTCACGGAGACCTGGATGAACGCCTCTTCAGCTCCCGACATCGCCATCGCTATCCCAGAGGGCTACAAGATCATCCGGAGGGACCGCAATGCCAACCAGATGGGAGGAGGCATCGCCATCATCCACAGGAACACCATCCGTCTCACGACCAGCACCGACAACACCCTGACCACCGCCGAACACCTGCATTTCCAGATCCACACCAGCCCGAACACCACCCTCAGAGGCACCCTGATCTACCGACCCCCGGGACCACGCACACAATTCAGCGAGGACATCGCCGACTTCGTCAGCCCGCATGCCCTCCCCTCCGCTGACTACATCCTCCTAGGCGACCTCAACTTCCATCTGGAGAACAACAACGACCGCAACACCAGCACTCTGCTCGACAACCTCGCCAATCTTGGACTCAAGCAACTGGTGTCCACCCCCACCCACCTCGCCGGACACACACTGGACGCAGTCTTCTCCTCCAGCCCAGACATCGACTTCAGCCACGCCACAGAGCTCCAATGGACGGACCACAGCTGCGTCCACTTCACCTTCAAGAGAACGACGACCCACCGCCACCAGCAACAGGCCGCCCGCAGAAGCTGGAACAAGATCACAGCAGACCAGCTCGCCACCTCCCTGAGCCAGCACCCTCCTGCCAGCTCAGCGAACCCCAGCCAGGCCGCCGACAACCTCACGAAGTGGATCAGCAACTGCGCGGACGAGCTCGCCCCGCTGAGGACCCCGCCCAGCAGACCCGGCAGCAAGAAAGCCCCGTGGTTCACCGACGAACTCAAGAGCTCCAAGAAGAACTGCCGAGCCCTCGAGAAAGTCTGGAGAAGGGAACCTACACCGGACAACAGGACCTCCCTCAAGCTTGCCACCCGGAAGCACCACCAGCTGATCCGCGCCGCCAAGAAAACAGCATTCAAGGACCGGTTGGACAACAACGCACACAACTGCAAGGAACTCTTCAACATCGTGAAAGAGCTTTCCAACCCCAGCGCAGGAAACAACGACATCACCCCATCGCAAGACCTCTGCAACTCCCTCGCTTCATACTTCCACAACAAGATCTCGGACATACACAACAGCTTCAACAACCAACCAACGCACACCAGGACCGAACAACCACCCCCCACCACCACCCTCCACGCCTGGACCCCGATCAGCACCGAAGACACCATACGCACAATGAACTCCATCCACTCCGGATCACCGACCGACCCCTGCCCTCACCACGTCTTCAACAAGGCCGACGCTGTCATCGCACCCCACCTGCGGGACATCATCAACACCTCCTTCGACACCGCCACCTTCCCTGAGAGCTGGAAACACGCCGAACTCAGCGCTCTCCTCAAGAAACCAACAGCGGACCCCACCGAACTCAAGAACTACCGCCCCATCTCGCTCCTCCCGTTTCCAGCCAAAGTCATCGAGAAGACCGTCAACAAGCAGATGGCCGCCTTCCTCGAGACGAACGGATCCCTCGACCCCTCACAGTCAGGCTTCCGAGCCAATCACAGCACCGAGACCGCCCTCATCGCCGCCACCGATGACATCCGAGCCCTGATGGACAAGGGAGAAACAGCGGCCCTCATCCTCCTAGACCTCTCCGCGGCATTCGACACTGTCTGCCACCGCACCCTAGTACAGCGCCTCAGCAACGTCGGAATCCAGGACAAGGCGCTGGAATGGATCATCTCCTTCCTCGACGGAAGAACACAGAGAGTCCGCCTACCACCGTACAAGTCAGAGGCCTCCGAAGTCATCTGCGGCGTCCCTCAAGGGTCATCTCTGAGCCCCACCCTCTTCAACGTCTACATGAGCCCCCTCGCAGCCATCGTACGCAAACACAACCTCAGCATAATCTCCTACGCCGACGACACCCAGCTGATCCTCTCCCTGACCAACGACCCCGCCTCCGCCAGAGCCAACCTACACGAAGGGATGAAAGAGGTAGCCGAGTGGATGACGACCAGCCGCCTGAAACTGAACTCTGACAAGACGGAGGTCCTCATCCTGGGCTCTTCACCCTCCGCCTGGGACGACTCCTGGTGGCCTCCCGCCCTGGGCACCGCACCCAAACCAACAGACCATGCACGCAACCTGGGCTTCATCCTGGACTCCTCCCTCTCCATGACCGGGCAAGTCAACAACGTCTCCTCGGCGTGCTTCAACATCCTACGCATGCTACGGAAGATCTTCTGGTGGATCCCCACCGAGACCAGGAAGACAGGCCCTCGTCACCAGCCGACTGGACTACGGCAACGCCCTCTACGCCGGTACTACCGCCAAGCTCCAGAAGAGACTCCAGCGGATCCAGAACGCCTCAGCCAGACTCATCCTCGACATCCCACGAACCAGCCACATCACCGGACATCTGAGAGACCTCCACTGGCTCCCCGTCAACAAAAGAATCACCTTCCGCCTCCTCACCCACGCACACAAAGCCCTACACGACCAGGGTCCGAGCTACCTCAACAGCCGAATCAACTTCTACGCGCCCAATCGCCACCTCCGATCAGCCAACCACGCCCTCGCCGCCGTCCCCCACATCCGAAGAGCGACTACGGGAGGAAGGTCCTTCTCCTACCTGGCCGCCAAGACCTGGAACTCCCTCCCGACCGACCTGCGCCTGACCCAAGACCACCTCGCCTTCAGGAAGAAGCTGAAGACCTGGCTGTTCGAGCAGTAGCGGCACCCCCCCCCCCCCAGCGCCTTGAGACCCTACGGGTAGGTAGCGCGCTATATAAGTGTCACTGATTGATTGATTGATACACCACTGCTGGTCTCTGAGAGGTTCCTGTGGTGCCAAACTCAGGAGCCTCTGCCATCACTGGTCTCTGCAAACGGGCGACCCGTGTCGCGTGCTCTTGTGCCTCGTTCTGTGGTTCCTAAGTCCATGCCCGATGGAATTTCGTACCATGAAGCCAGTCTTTCTTTGGCTTCATGGTACGAAATTCCATTGGTTTTAACTTCCTAATGAATTGAAATAAATCAGTCCTTTGGAAATTGCTATTCAGCCAAAAAGATAAACCCAGTTCTAGTGATCCCGTTTTTGTATTACTAAATTTGCAGTCAGAAAGTTAATTACTGTTGGTGGCATGATTTTAGTTATTTTTGTTCTTGCCTGCCCTTTGTTATTTTTTTTAGGGGCGGCTCTCACCTCACCCTGTCTCGTTCTTTTTCGTTTTTCTGTGGGTTTCAGTCTCCACTATTTTTTGTTTCCTATTCGTGCTTGCCTCCCCTGTCCATCTTGTAGTAGCTGAAGTTCATTCAAAAGCTGCCCTTGTGTTGTACTTCCCTAGAAGATCCATTTCACTATTACCAGATGTATCACTGTCCAGGTTACTATCAGATCCTGATTCCAAGTTGAGGTTACGTAGTTTTTGACTCTGCTTCGTATCTAGCCGCCATTTTGTGTCCAGCCACCATTTTGTGTTGCCTCACTCAGGCAGCACGGTGTTTTTGCCTTTTCAGCTGCTTTGCGTCTTGTCTGTTAAAGAGTAAACCCCCTGCCCTTGTTTATGAAACCGATGTCAGGGTCTGGTCGAGTCCACTAATCCATGTCTAGGCTGATTGATCCCTGTCTCGACTGACTGTTTGGCTATCACTATTCTTCCTGACTTTATCTTATTTGACTGGCCTTCGCTATTCTCTTCGTGTATTCTCTTGTTACATAAACTATCCTTTGAAGCATTCAAACATGTTCTACCACCTGCAAATTGAATTACGGGCACTAGTGTTGATTAACTTGAGGGGAGGAGAGCACACGGGGTCTGAAGGAAGGGTGTGTTTTGGACATTCGATAGCTTGTTTTCGAACTATTCCTATTCGTCAGTTTTGTATGTTTGGGAGTAGGCATTGTAAATCTGTGTACTATAATAGATATTGTGCGTCGGAAATAAGTGGCAGTCTCCTGAGAATCAACTTTTTGTAACTTCTAGGACCACTGTGCTTAGCTGCAGCTAATAAACCTGATTTTCTACGCCCAACAGAGTGTCTCGTGTCTCTGTTCAACAAGGCAGGTGAACCCGGAGATATGAGGCGTGCCCTGCGCCGCTTGGCCCATGAGGCCCGGTTCTCCAATTGGCGGCCCAACGTGTGGGCGACTTCAGAGGTAGTGGTTCAGCCCGAGGGTCGTGAGGAGCTTCACAAGAAAATTCAGGAGGATTCGCGAACCACGTGAGCGACCCCTGTATGTCGAAGTGGACCGAAATTCTTTTGAAGCACGGCTACTCCTTTCCGACGGCTGCTGACGACTGCTGCCCTGACTGTCGCCCTGCCTTGGCCCATCTGGTGATGATTGGTATCGAGAGACGTTAGACGGACATCTGTTGGCGTGAGAAAATATTTAGTTAAGTATTCGTGGGTAGCGCCCACTCTTTGTTTTGTTTTTGTTATTCGATCAGTGCACTAATCGAAGCCAAGGGGTAAGTACGTTTGTGCTGTGACTATATTGTCTTAAAACCTCTTGACGTTTGGAATAAATCCAGTTCGTTACGAAATGCCTGGATTTAGTAAGTTTAGGAAATTCTGTTGCTTTGGTTGTTCTAGGGATTCCCAGGTAGAGGATTCTTGTTCGATTTCTCCGGTTGGAACTCCCACTTAGGAGCTCTATTCGAAACATTGTCTTGGTCCTATTATTTTTAATGAAACATGGATCCGATACACAAAGAAAGATGGTGTTTTATAGTGGCCACAAAATGGTAGCTTTGAGCCTGCCATATGAAATAATTTGGAAGCGATTTTGTTTAAGAGAAAAGCCCGGCCTGCAATGTTTGACTCTTTCCGCCTCAGGCATAAGGAAGCCAAACAGAAAGAAATTGAACAAGCAAAGAAAGATAAAAAAGCGCAAGACATGACGATATTGCAGGCTGCCCAACAGTTTAAAAAAGATGAGACTGATCAGCTGATTGACGTTTCAGAACGACAGCATCGTATGGCAATTGATAGGTGTTATCCTGTGTTGCCTACTTCCTCAAAGAGTAAGGGTCCTGATGAGGATCCTTTCATGTCCCATCTATTGACATTACCTCCACCTTATGTATTAGGTGCTAATGCACCCCCATTACAACCTGCTGCTAATCTAGTTATTCCAGTTCCCGCACATTTGCCTCTTCCAGTGATTCCACCTCCGCCTCCTTTGCCACCGACTTCTGTACCTCAGTTTTCTATGCCTCAGTCTTCTTTGCTGTCAGTTTCTTTTGCTACTAGCTCTTCTCCTGCCGTACAGAATACATTGTCTCCTGTTCTAGTGTCGGATTCCCCTACAGCTCGACAACGATTAGTTAACACTGTTTCCGGTCTCTTGTCACCTTTTCTTGGGCCTCTTTCTTTTTCTCCTGCTTCATCTCGAAGGCAATCTCGTAGTCAGATTCCAGATCCGGAAGAACAGACTAAGTTAGATTCTCTCGCTCGTAATTGGATCATGAGTAGTCTACAGTATAGTGTGCATGATATCTTAGACACTTTTCTTCAATGGAATGCGCCTACGCAGAGATATGTTTTTAATGTTATGTGTAATACTCTTATCAAAGCATGGGGAGATATGGATTTGGATTTACCTCCACAGGGTTTGTTCGAGATACAGGATCAATTTGATAAGGGACTTATTGTGGGTCCTGATGTAGAGCATGCTGTTCAAAAGCTTGTTACTTTCCGGTCTTCCTTTTTCTCGCAAGCTCCTCTTGAACCTGATCCTGTGGTTCGGCGTAGAATAAAACAATATCCTATGCGAGAAGTTCCTCCAATATGGAGAGATGCAGATCTAAATGCTAATCCGGCTGTCCCGGCTCATTTTCAGCGTATATGGGTACATGATCCTTGGAAAAGATCGGAAGTGTTGGCACTTAAACAGTCTTTACCGGACCCTCGTAAGAATCCTGCTGGGTATTATAAAGAGTTGTCCCAGACTGTTGATGCATGTATCATGAATTTGGCAGATATTGATTTACTGATGGGCAATGTAGTCCCACAGGCTATATGGGCTAAAATTCGTAGGAAAGACAATGATCAAGCTTTAGGTGGTGCTTGGGCTGCTATAGTAGCCGCAGATGCAGGACAAATAGGTGGTGCCAAACCCGATGATTTGATCACGGAATTACCCGGTAGAAAAATAGCTCTTATGAAAACGATGATGCCTGCTGTAAGCGTTAACTGGGATAAGTTGGCAGCGTGCAAACAAAATACGGATGAAAGTGTCTCCGATTTCTTTACTCGTTTCGAAGAAACTTTCATCGATCATAGTGGTCAAGATATCAGTACTGAAGGTGGACAGCAATTATTCGTAGATAAATTTGTCTTTAATTTACTTCCAGAATTATCACATAAATTGAAACAATCAGAGAGTTCATGGGCCGTTTCATCGACTGCCCAGATATTAGCTACTGCCCAGTATTATGAGAATAGGGATAAGGAAGAAAAGGAAAAAGCGGAGAAAAAGACTAAAGAATTGAAAACAAAGATTATTTTGCAACAGGTCCAGTTTTACTACAATGTACTGGTGGACAATCCATGCCACGAGGTCGTGGTGGTTTCCAGTCAGCACCTAGAGGTAGAGGGTGAGGTGCGGTGTCTCAAGAACAGCGTTCCTTACCTTCGTAGAATACTATGAATTATTTTGATCAGCAAAAATCTCAGTCTGCGCAATATTACAATGACGAATATTATGTAGAGAGTGAAAGTCCCGATTTCCAGACTAGCTAGGACAGCCGTAGACAAAGTAAGGAAGTCGTATCAGTTCCAGTGGATCAGAATGGACCTTATGTTGATGTTGTAGCATTGGGTGTTACAGAACCATTTCTTTTGGATACTGGTGCAATGAGAAGTGATATTATACATTCCAAACTCCCTGGGGCACCTTTGTCTGGCTTAACAAATGTTTCTGTAGGATTTTCTGGCGCCACAGTTAGTAACCCTATTTCTTGTCCTTTGCCTATTTCTATTGGTCGGTATGATTTAGAAGCTCCACTTCTTTTGACGACGGGTTGCGGAGAGAATTTATTGGGTTTGGATTTGTTAAAACGCTTGCATGCTACATTGTATTGTTCCCCCTCTGGTGTACATCTTACTTTGGGTGATAAATTGACTTCTCCAATGTATGTATCTAAAGATCAACTGCCACTCGAATTGCGTTCACTTTCTGTTACTCTTTGGGCTACGGGTCCAAATGATGTTGGTTTGCTTCAAATTCCACCTTATGTGATTACTGTTAAGCCTGATGTTAAGTTGCCACGCATTCCTCAATATAAGATCTCTAATGATGGCGAGAGAGCTTTGCTGGCTATTGTTTATGACTTAGTTCAGAAGGGTGTGGTCGAAGAGACCAGAGGAAATGTTTGCAATAGTCCTGTTCTGCCTATTCTTAAACGTACTGATCCTTCTCAGCCACCTGTGTATTGTTTCGTTATTGATCTTCGAGAGGCCAACAAAATTGTTGTCCCTCAGTTTCCTGTTGTCCGGGATATTACTGCTTTGCTCACTATGATTCCTGCTACGTCAGCTTGGTTTTCGGTTATTGATCTCAAAAATGCTTTCTTTAGCATTCCTATTGCTGAGGAGAGTAGGGATCTCTTTGGCTTCTCTCTCGGAGGCCGAAGCTTCCGATTTAAGCGTGCACCTCAAGGCTATTGTGAGAGTCCCTCCATCTATAGTCAGGCTTTGAAATCTCAGCTTGACACTTTTTCTTTGCCTCCAGGTGCTACTCTTATACAATATGTGGATGATTTACTAGTGGCTGCCGATTCGGAAGATGTTTGTAAAAATGTGACTATGTTACTTCTGCAACATTTGTCTGACTCACATCATAAGGTGTCACCTTCCAAGTTACAATATTGTTGCCAAGAGATTACCTATTTAGGTCATCTTTTGTCAAAGGAGGGAAGGCAATTGACCCCAGAACGTATCCATGCAATTGCATGAATGTCTGTGCCATCCACACAAAGAGAGGTGCGTGCTTTCTTAGGCATTACCTCTTATTGCAGACAATGGATCCAGAATTTTTCCTTGCTGGCCAAACCTTTGTTGGCACTTACTTTGAAAGATACACCCCAACCTCTTCCTTGGACTGATGAATGTCAGAAGAGTTTTTTCTGATTTACGTACTGCTTTGTGTTCTGCTCCGGTGTTGGGTACTCCAGACTATAGTAAGCCTTTCACACTCTATGTTCATGAGAGAGAAGGTTGCGCGTTGTCAGTCTTGACACAACAATTTGGGGACAAACAAAGGCCATGTGCCTTTTTTTCGGCTACTTTGGATCCAGTAGCCAAGGCATTACCTAGTTGTCTCAGAGCAACAGCAGCAACGGTCATCTCCATTCGTCAATCTGCTGGACTAGTGTTAGATCATACTCTTAATGTTATGATGCCACATGCAGTAGATACCCTTTTGAACAGAACAAAGACACAGCATTTAACGAGTGCTCGTTTGTCTGGATATGAGTTGATGCTTTTAGCTAGTCACATACGGATGTATGATGTTACAACGCATACTTTTACAACGCCTACCTTTACAACGCATTTTTTACACCGCAACACCCATTACAACGCACACCATTACAACGCATGCCATTACAACGAATTCTTTGAAACTACCTTTACAACTCATTCCACTACAACGCATACTACATTTACAACGCATACCATTACAACGCATTACATTGCATTGCATGTAAGGTAAGTGTTGGATAGTGTAGGGGTTAAAATTACTATTCTAACTCCAGGGGGTGCAACAGTAGGGTAAGTGTTGGATAGTGTAGGGGTAAAAATTACTATTCTAACTCCAGGGGGTGCAACAGTGAGGTAAGTGTTGGATAGTGTAAGGGTACTATGTGTTGTAATGCTATGCGTTGTAATGGTATGCGTTGTAATGACTGTGTTGTAATGGCATGCGTTGTAGTGGTGTGCGTTGTAGTGTCATGCGTTGTAATGACTGCGTTGTAAATGCATGCGTTGTAATGGATGTTGCGTTGTAAAAGTTTCGTTGTAATGGTAGTGCGTTGTAAAAGTTGCGTTGTAAAGGTTGTATACCGTCACATACATATCAAGAGATGTAATGTTTTGAACCCAGCAACATTGTTACCTGTTTTAGATGAGAAAAATGTACAAGACCAGCATGATTGTTTTCTTCGTACAGAAGAGGAAACTAAAGGTCGAGTTGATTTAAAAGATACACCACTTGCGGATCCGAATGGAATTCTGTGGGAAGATGGATCTTGTTTTAAGCTTCCTATTGGCGAGACGACAGCAGCTTATGCTGTTACAACTTTGCATACAGTAGTAGAAATTGCACGCATTACACAGAATTCAGCGCAAGCTGCAGAGTTAATTGCATTAGCAAGAGCATGCGTGTTGGCGAAAGGAAAGAGAGTGACCATTTACACAGATAGCCAATATGCCTTTGGCGTTGCTCATAGTTTCGGCCTTTTGTGAAAGGAAAGAGGATTTTTTACCTCCCACGACACTAAAATACAGCATGGTCAGTTGGTAACTGACCTTCTTGAATCACTTGCTTTGCCTGCTCAAGTAGTGATTGTGAAATGCAGTGCGCATAAGAGGATTACTGATGATGTGGGTCGAGGGAATGCATTTGCGGATGAAGTAGCGAGGGAAACAGCGAAAGATGTTGAAAGTCACATGTATGTTGCGGGCCCCGCAAGATGGGTCGCAGAAGGAGGAATGTGTGAAGACACAGTAGAAAGCGTGAAAATGATCCAGAAGGAAGCGACTGAGAAAGAATTGAGTAAGTGGAGAGAGAGTACGGGAATGTTGGACACAATGGGATGTTGGGCGGAATTATCAGAGCATCAGCGGTGGTTATTACCAGATGCGTTTGTACTACCTGTAGTTACTATGGCAAATGGACCAGCCCATATCAATGCAAGGGGTATATGTAAACTTCTGGCTCCAGTATGGCAGAATGAAGGTATTCCCAAATGTGCAGAAAATGTGGTGAAGCATTGTATTGTCTGTTTGATGCACAATCCAGGAAAGGGAACACCAACTCCGGCAGGTCATTTCGCTCCCCCTACGTATCCTTTTGAGGTATTACAAATAGATTACATTCACATGGAACGTTTTAACAACCTCAAGTATGTCCTGGTGGTGGTTTGTGCCTTTTCCAGATGGATAGAGGCCTACCCCCTAAAGGACAATACCGCTTTGTCCACTGCCAAAGCTCTTTTGAAGGAATTTTTCCAGAGGTTTGGTTAGCCGCGCATTGTCTGGAGTGACAATTGGAGTGAATTTGTATGCCAAATTATGCTGAAGGTGTGTGTGGGTCTTGGTATTAGACAGAAATTCATTGCTGCAAACCACCCTCAGTCAGCGGGTTTGGTAGAGTGTTATAATGGCACTCTCAAGCTCAAGTTGGCAAAGATACAGGCCAGCACAGGCCTCTCTTGGCCTGATGCCTTGCCTTTGGCACTCCTCTCAACAAGAACGACAGTCCATTCTCGTTTGGGGCGTAGCCCATATGAAATTGTTTTTGGACGCCCAGCCAATGTTTGGGGAGTCCCTCGACCCAAGAAATACTCGGACATTCCGTATCCATTGTTGGTTGACTATCTGCATGACCTCACCACTAAATTATTTGTCAACAGGTCCAAAACGCTTTGCAAGAGGCCTCCTCAGATCCAGGACACTCCATCCAACCTGGGGACTGGGTGTTTCTGAAAAACTTCCAGAGGAAAAAGAACCTGGAACCTCGTTGGGGGCCGCCGAGACAAGTTTTGTTAACCACTCGTACAGCAGTGAAGGTCGTTGGGAAGAAAAATTGGATCCACGGTGTGCACTGCAAAAGGGTACCATTACCGTTACCTTATGACCAGTGGGTCCGAGAAGGTGTTGGTGATAGTGAATGTGAGAAAGTACCCAGATTTGTACCATTCAGTAGTGCACGCCTGGACTGGAAAAGTTCTGAAAAAGAAGACGACGACATTTTGCAGGAAGCTGTACCATCGCACTTGCGTCTGAACACGTCAGATTCAAAGACTTTGTTTAAAGACCAAACGATACCTGGCAAGACGCGGTACAACCTACGACCAAGGTTGACCAAGGACAATTGAACTTAGTGTTTTATAATTTTGTTTTTATTAAAAAACATTCCTTTTCCATTATCCATCAAGTTGCAGGGTCACGGTAGGAGTCTTAGGCTGTGACCTGAATAGTGACTAGGTCAACAGGCCTTGCAGTGTCATAGGACGGCTAACAATCACAGCCAAGGGATTAAGGAAGATTATCATGAGCAACGCCTTTAGAGTAATGGATAACGAAATGGAAGGGGGCGATATTAAAATGATGAAAAGAAACGATTATAAGAAGTTACTGTTTAGTCGTTGTGGCGTAGCATTATGCATTTTAGTATGTTTATGCAGTTTATTAGCATGTGTAGGATGGATTGTACACATTATGCAGCCAGCACCTGCTCCTACTTCTGTCTCTTTGATTTCCTCTACTACTATTTCTCCGCACAAATTCTTTGCACTCCCAGACCATGAGCAAATGAGGAGAACGGAATATCTTAACAATTCATTTATCCAATTTTTACATCAGCATCAATTGGTAGTAAATACAACTGACTGTTGGGTCTGTGGGCTCATGCCCCACAATACAGAGAGAGGGATGCCATATTTAGTTCTCCCATTTTCATATGAAGGTTCTGCTTGGGCTTATCTGGCTATGTTTTCTAATGCATACCAGAATCAACTTCGATATCCTCCTGGTGGGTCCTATAATGGTGTTTTTAGCCACAGTCCTTTGATAAAGGGAATAGTAACAATGGCAAAAATCGCTGACATTAGTAAAATTCCCAAGGATGAGAAGCAAGCATATGATGGGTGGAATGTGACTCGTTATATCACTAGCCTCACTGACAAGGTTAAGCAGAAAAGATCTTCACCGATCTGGACTATACCTCATAATGGTAATTTGTGTTTATAAATAAATGGCCAGAACACTAAAATCAAACAGGAAAAGAGTAATTGTTCCCATACATATGTTTACACACCCTCAGTTTCTTCACCGTTGGTACCATCCCAACGTACATATTTTATCTGCCATGATAGAGCCTATACATGGCTTCTTACATATTTCTCGCGAACATGTCATATAGCTTTCCTTCTTCCTCCGACATATACTGCTCCTGCAGATCATCACAGAAAGAGATATGGTAAAGGGGTTATCGATGCTGAAGACGCAGCTGGACAAGAGGGAGGAGATTTTCTGAAAGGGTTTCTTCCCTTTTGGGGTCCAATAGTTAATAGCAGAAACATCAGACGTCTAGTCTGTGTGGTCGATGCTACCATAAACTTAACTTCTGGAGCATTGAATAATCTGACAGTTGAACTTCAGGCGGATCGTCTTATGGCTTTACAAAACCGGATGGTTTTAGATATCGTCCTTGCAGATAGTGGAGGAGTCTGTAAATTAATTGGGTCTAGTTGCTGCGTTTACATTCCCGATAATGCTCCTACAGTATACCAAGCCATTTCTAAACTACATGTCATCTCTGAGTCCATTCATCAGGATACTGGAGATTGGTCTGTGATGGGATGGTTTTGGGGACTACTGTCCACATGGGGATGGAAAGTATTAACTTTCCTTGGAGCGATTCTAGCGATCATCTTTTCTTGTTGCCTCTGTTTACAGTGTGGTCCAGCCATCTGTGGACTTTGTGCCACTGTATGAGTTCCAAAACCAGTGTCACAGAAAACAGAGAATATTAGAATGATGTTACAGCAACAACTCAATGACCTCATGACCATTGACATCGACTCAGACTAGCATGAGTCTTTTGTGCTTTACCTGAGTATGGCAAAAGGAGGGTCTGAGGTTACGTAGTTTTTGACTCCGCTTCGTATCTAGCCGCCATTTTGTGTCCAGCCGCCATTTTGTGTTGCCTCACTCAGGCAGCACGGCGAACACGGTGTTTTTGCCTTTTCAGCTGCTACGTGTCTTGTCTGTTAAAGAGTAAACCCCTTGCCCTTGTTTACGAAACCGATGTCAGGGTCTGGCCGAGTCCACTAATCCATGTCTAGGCTAATTGATCCCTGTCTCAGCTGACTGTTTGGCTCTCACTATTCTTCCTGACTTTATCTTATTTGACTGGCCTTCGCTATTCTCTTCGTGTATTCTCTTGTTACATAAACTATCCTTTGAAGCATTTAAACACGTTCTACCACCTGCAAATTGAATTACGAGCACTAGTGTTGATTAACTTGAGGGGAGGAGAGCACACGGGGTTTGAAGGAAGGGTGTGTTTTGGACATTCAATAGCTTGTTTTCGAACTATTCCTATTCGTCAGTTTTGTATGTTTGGGAGTGGGCATTGTAAATCTGTGTACTATAATAGATTGTGTGCCACGGAATTAAGTGGCAGTCTCCTGAGAATCTACTTTTTGTAACTTCTAGGACCACTGTGCTTAGCTGCAGCTAATAAACCTGATTTTCTACGCCCAACAGAGTGTCTTTTGTCTCTGTTCGACAAGGCAGGTGAACCCGGAGATATTAGGCGTGCCCTGCGCCGCTTGGCCCATAAGGCCCGGTTCTCCAAAGTGTGATTCTCAATAGCCACTTTGCTTTACTGTCCCAAGCGCTTGTCTGCTATTATAATATTTTTTCAGCTAAACTGAGAGGTACATGTCTGATGATCAATTCTTTCTCTCTCAAACTGGTGCTTTCTGTTCTTAATGTCACCTTTTTATTTCTCAGGCTGTTTGTCCATATTCTTTATAAAGATGTTCAATAGCCATTTGATCTTTATTTCAAATCTATTCTATCTCGTCCAACACTTCCGAGCATTCACGCAATGCATATTTTATGAGGATTTTCATCTTTCATCTTGAACAACCTGCTGTATTTTGTGTTCATTCTTTCAGCATTTGTGGATTTGATTTTTCATATATGGGGAAAATGTGGATGCTTAGATCCCTCGGAACACCATCCAATTCAATATATCTCTATCAGGAAGTCGCTTCCCACCATTTACTTTGTTCTTGTCCTGCAATCTTCTCCTAAAATATTACCTTTCGCTATAATACCGCGAATTTGTTTGAGCAGTACTCTCCACAGAATTCATTTCAGGAAGGCTAGCTTCTGTGTCTGCGAACAATGTCTCTGATGTATACTTTTCTTTTTTGTTGTCTTTCTGCTGCCCTATTATTTTAATAATGCAAACCACAATATGCTGGCTTTAGGTAGTTCACCCGCTTGCTGGCTACCCTACTGAATTGAGTTCCACTTACAAGTGGGTGCTGTACTTTCATTCTGCATCCTCTGTCTCAATCCCCAATGTAACCATCTGGTGGTGTTTAACTCTTTTGGCTGTTCCTCTGCAAGTATTATGAATACGTCTTCCATGTGCGGTTTCTTCAGTGGTTGCACTACTTTCTTCATATTGATTATAATCCATAACTCATGAAAGCTGAGTGTGTGTGTGTCCAATGCAAATCAATAAGTAGACCAGAAAGTGAAGAGAAGCTTCAGGTTTATTCCTTACACTTCAGCCACTGCATACCAACTGCCAATTCTGGAGTGTGCAGGCTCCTAACTCTATATTCTACATCTTTGTGACAGAAAGGTTCCACTGTTCTAGTTTATTCTACAATGTTCTGGTATTTTCTACAGTGTCAGTGACATGGTTGATGGACAGATACCACAGGGTGCTTTTAAGAAGTCGGTACACAAACAGCGGCACCAGAACACAGGAATCCCATATCATTATTAGTTCAACAAAAGATTAAACATGCACCCAATTGCTGCTGTCTAAATTTAGTGTAACAGGGAGTGGCCAACATGCTTTGAACAAAATGGCCTTGTTCACAGTCTTTCCTTAGTTTCTATTCACAGTGTAAGAGGAAATGCATCCGTTCGGATACATTATGAGATTTGTCAGTTCTCTTCTTGTTTATATACATGTGCCTTGCACTTTGCAGTCCTCTGTTAAATGTCAGTGGCCTGCGACCAGGCCCTGAGCCCAACCTTCTGTGGTTGCATATACCCTCACTGCACAGACCTTCGAAGCCGGAGTTAGGTGCATGCTCTGTGCCAACCCCCAGTATGGTTGTCCAATCCTCACAGTGCAAGACAATGGACCTATTCCTAACCCAGTGTTGCCCCAATGACTACTGTGAGCCATGTGCAGCAGAGTTGGGCTCAGGACCTGGCCTGTGGCCAGGCACTGAGCCCAGCCCACCACAGACGGGCATACCCCTGATGCACACGGCCTTTAGGAAGACCGTGCACCCAACCTACAGTGGGTGTTGCACAAGAAAGGTTGAGCAGAGCATACTAGCTTAGGCCTTTCATGCAAATCCAGTCATTTATTTTAGTGTTTGCCATTGTTTGTGCTTTTTTTTTAACTCTGCCTGAAACTCACAAATCAGAAATGATTGACAAGTCAAACATAAAATGGCAGTTGAATCCAGCACATTAAATGGATGCTGGCGGGCTCTGATTCGGCTCTGACTTCGAGTCACACACCAATATAGATGCTTTTTGCTCAGTAATATCTTGCATTTTCCAAGCTTCTGGGTATTCCTGACCAGTGTCCTGGGGTAAGTTACCTTTGGAGTTGCTCATTTCACAGCGTGAAACTTGCAAGTTGGAAACCCACCCTTTCCCTCTCTATTGGCTCCTATAACTCTCCATCCCAGTGAGTCCCCACAGTGCACCTTTACTATAGCCCACCTCTTCACAATAAAAGTGCAACTTCCTGTGAAAAGAATTGCAAGCCAGTTGTAATCTAGACTAAGGTCAAATGACGCTACCACATTACTGCCAACTTACTGCCGTCATTGAGTGGGTTCTGCTTACTTTAGGCTTCTTTCAACAGACAGCTGTACATGTTTACTCGTTCATATGTGATTCATTTAATGAAGAAAGAGCTATTGTGTTGTATCTTACCAGACGTAGCCGAATGATCTTTTAAGTATTTCTTCATTAACTTCTTGTTGCAGGATAGTAGTTTTGTACAAATGTCCATTAGCCTGGCGTTACTTATTCTCCAGCCCCACCAGGAGCAGCCTGCCTGCTGCTCAGCCCATCTTCCAACTGTCACACCTCATCCACACAGGCACCTGAGCCTTCCAAGCATCACAGACACACCAACATTCCACTGTCAACACTCACACTGGCTGAGCAGCAGGGAGATAGCTAAGTGGGAAACATATACTCAAATAATCAGAATATAACATATTGAGTTTTTAGTTGTGGGAGTACGCCCCTCTAAAATCGAGTCGGTGGTGCGCCCCACAGTTTGAGGACCTCTGGTTTGGACATTGGTGCAGGAAGTGTTTCTTTTGTATTGTAGTCTTTATTTTTGTATTTGGTGTCTGGTATATCTGCACAATTTTGCATTTCCGCAAGCCTTGCAATGTTGACATCGATAGAAGCCTGTGTTTCTTGTAGCCAAATGTCAGTTGGCTGTTCCTTGGGTAACAAGCTGTACACTAGTCTCATGAGGGTGACATTCTCCGAAGGTTAACAATGGTTTTTCTTCTAATAATGTCTGCAAGATCCTTGTCTGCTTTTGACACGTTCCAATTAACGTTTATTGAGGCTATTTCTTACTTTCGTCCTTTCTGTGAGCTGTAATTAATCTAATTGCTTTTCATTATATATGCTTCTTAATTGTGTTGTTTATTAGAGTTATTTTCCGTTTTTCATCATAGCTTTTTTTATTTCATCATTATCTAATATCCTCTTATTTTAAACCTGTGTTTGATTATTTTATCATCTTCCTCGTATTATTGCACCTAGCTACAGCAGCACATGATACCTCACATTTCTGCTTTGAAGGATTTTTTTTTTTATTGGCATGAAGCAGACTGCTGCCTGCTGTTGATTCACGGCACTCTTTAAGTGCAAAGCTTTTCACATTCAGAGATAAATATCACATAAACATTTTAAAGGAAGAACAAGTTCATACACAATGCTATACAAATGTATTTAAGGATCATTACTTATATTATTATTACTTAGAAAATATTAAATTTAGTCCGTATTTTAAGTTGGGTGAAAAACGTGAGGGTTTTTTAAAAAGGGGTGTGGCCAATAAAAGTGCAACCTGGAATCTTTTCCAAGGTATGGCCTCTACAGTTAAAGACATAGCTTCACACATACCAACTAACATCCTGTGCATATCACGGCATGTCCCCTGATGAGTATTTAAACATTACTAAGGTGTGAGGAAGGGAGAGTGGTCTTCAAAGTATTACAATCACTCCCATGCTCCCATTCACACCACTTTACTCTGCAGTCTTTCATTGTTAACTTACCTTCTTTTTCTGCCCACAGGCCTGATTACGATCCTGGCGGATGGGATACTCCGTCACAAACGTGACAGATATCCCGTCCGCTGTATTACACGTGCCATAGGATATAATGGAACTTGTAATACGGCAGACGGGATATCCGTCACAGTATCCCACCCACCAAGATCGTAATCAGGCCCTACATCTCATTGAAATCCTGGATATCCACAGGTCACACCAGTGGCGGCTCCTCCGCTAAGGCGCAGGAGTATTGCCTCACTGCTCAAAAGGAAAAATAAAATGAAAATAACATATTGTTATTATAATTTAAACTTTCCCATTGCAGTCCGGGCAGGGCTGGGTGGGGCTGGCCAGAGCTGGGGGAGGAGTGGTTTGCACTCCATAAGTGCGCACAATTGCTTAGCCGGCCTTCTTGCATGTTCCTTTGTAATGCACAGCCTGGTGAGGAACATACCAGCCTCCCATTCTTCGGTGAGCGCTGATCCATGGCACTCCGACCAATCACAACGCTGCATTGCAGCATTGTGATTGGCTCTGGGGAGCCTGGGAGCCATGGTGCTTCCTGCTGTTTCCTGCTGCCAGACTAGAGGCAGGAAGAAGAGGATGCAGGAAAGGCGGCGACCAGCTGTTTTCAGGTAAGTGTTTTTAAAATTATTTTTTGTCTCGCTCCCTTCCCCACCCTACCGCTCTGGTTCAGTAGCAGCCACTACTGGCTCACACATCATTGGCTTCCTCTTCATTACTGACTTTTCTCTCTGCCCTTTTGCATGTACTTCCTTGCATCACCCCCTAACACCATGACATTTCACTTTCTCACACACACACACTCTCTCTTTCCACCTATAAACATTTTCCATTAGCATCGTGACTGTTTCAACAGCTGTGTATACCTTCTTCTCATACTTTCACATACAAGTGGGAATTACAGTTGGCAGAAGTGTGTTCAGCACTTGGTGCGTCCTGCAGAGAGACCAAGGATTGGATGGGCATGTTGTTTGAAAAACATTATGACCTACTGAAACTGCCTCCTCGCACGAATTCAGGACTCTCAACAAAACCCAGTCATGAGCACCCACACACAAACTGAACTCAGCCAGATACTTTGGGCCTCATTTATGCAGTTTTGTCATAGGGCAGCACAGCAAGGTCACAGCAAGTCACCTTGCTGTGCTGCCCTACGTCAAAGTGAAAGGGTAGAAATGCACAGCATTTATCAAATATGGTGCATTCCTGTCCTTTCCCGCTGTGCTGGTACTGTTTCGGCAGCCTGGTGCCAACGCAGTCACCCTTGCACCATGGTGCTAGGGTGCCTGTGTTGTAGGCAGGGTTGTTTTTTCTGAAGGAAGGGGCACCTTCCTGCAGGAAAACCATTCATAGAGGTGTTTTACTCCTCTGTGGGCTGCAGAATGCATCACACATAGAAAGAGGAGAGGAAAAAACTAGGAGAAATAAAGAAATTTCTCCTTGCTACGCCTGCTCTGGGGACGAGTAAGAGTTTGACAGATTCCCATGTGTACAAGTCCTTGTAAGTCTGGGAATGCGTCAAAAGCCATGGGAGTTTCGTGGGAACACTCATCCCAATGCCCATGGTGTGCTACTGTGCGCAGAGCAAAGCAATGCAGCAATTTGCCCTGGTTGCCTTACTTAAGATTTATGAGGAAAGGCTCTCATAAATATGCCCCTGAAAGACTCAGTTCTCACTCTGCTTTCCAGGTTTGTTTTCAGGCACCATTAAATGTTACATAAACTACATCACTGCCGTGGATTACCTGCGGAGTTTTTACAAGCACCAACCACTGTCGAGAAATGGATCAGTGTTTTTAACTGTAAAATTAAGAACGTGATCATAGTCCCCAGGAGGTACTTGGTTCAATGTCCGGTTTTAATTATTACCGGGTCTGAGACCCTGCAGGACAGGCCCCACTCAGGTGTACCCTCATGATACGCTTTTTTGTTACAATGTAGTCAGACCTTAAAAACGTGACAACACTCATTTGGAGCATTGTTAAGTTGGGAATCCAACGATAACAAGCTATTATTGTAAAATGTGCTAAAAGTCTAAAAGGTAGTATAAGTGGTCCATACCTCCTAGATCCCAGTTTCTGAATATAGATAGGATCCTGATTTAATCAGAACTGAAGCACTGTATTGTACCCAAAATGATGTGGTGCTAGAACTATAAGTCAAAGTTTGCAACTAAATTAAATCACTGTAGTTATGCATTGCTGTACTTTAACCCTTATGATACATGGCCACACCATCATCCTTCCCATAAATCACTTAAATCCTTGGTACTTAGCTCTTTCAAATAAAAGAGAAAGCATGGTTTCAAACATGAAGAATGAACATTGAATATAAATAGAATCTCTTGTGCAAAAGTAAATTCATTACACAAGCTGTGAAATATTTGTTGCAAGAAGATTTTAGAATCAGTTTAATACAAGTCTGTTTAAAAAAAAGTGCAGTAGGAAGGAATGTGTAGAAACATTTAGAAAGAGTAGTCTAACATTTCTATAATTAACTAAGGAAAGCAACAAATTATTAGGCCATAAATATCTTCTCCAGGTTGTCACTGTACAGAGAGAAAAACAGAGCAGATGAAAGTAAAGCCATTTGCATGTTTGTTCTGTAAACAGCTGCTTCAATTCTGCTCCCTGACCTGCCTTGCTCCTTGGCGTCTGGCTCTGGCAGCAGGCATTGTCACGTCATGGATCAAGTGTAATATGTTTTGCAGTAGAGTCCTGGCATCTTTTCTTTATAATCTGTGACAGGGTGTGCCACAAGTCACTGATTATAAAGAAATTAGAGGCAGATGTTTATACAATGTTTTCAGAATGCCATTTATTATAAGATTTTGTTTCAGCTCAAGGTGTATTTTACACATACTCATATATTTAAAAAAAGAAAAGGGGGTATGGTAGGAGTACCAACAGGGCAAAAAAGCTTTTTTTAAAAATAGATTTGACAAAAATTGCGGCAGATCGCAACTCCGACAAACATAAAACAAAAAAATGCAGGCTTCCACGCTTGTTTTGAAATGAGTCCCCGGGTGGACCAGGTGCCGGGGCATTTTTTAAAAAGGAAGGGGACACACGGGGCCCCCTCCTGAGGCTCTTTGCGCCCCGGGGACCACCACCTCCCTGGGCCTTTGTTTTCAATAATGGAGGGGGCCTCATAGATCCCCTCTCCTAGGCTACTAGAATCCCCGGGGACAAACACCTCCCCGGGGCTTTGTTTTTAATAAAAGAGGTGTGCTACGCAGACATTTCCCCGGGCCTAAAAATAAATACTACTGTGAGGGGGTGTGTGAGTTACAGTATAAGTGAGTGGATGTGTGAGTGGCTGTATAAATGAGTGATTGTGAGAGTACTGCTATCGGTATGTGAATGGTATGCGAGGGGTTGTGTGGGAGTGGGAGTAGGTGTATGAGAGGTTCTATGCGGATGTGGGTGGTTCGGTGGATGATTTCATCAGTGAAGTCATCAGTGATGTCACTAACCATGTAATGAGTGATGTAATATGTGAGGTCATAAGCAGTGCATTGCAGTGGGCATAAGTTATAGCTTGCTCAGGCTGCTGAATTTTACTAGTTTTGTACGACTGAAATCTGAGCCTAACTATAATGTTCCTATAACCTTTGTTTTTTACAATGAATATATATATTTCCTGGGGCGCGGGGACCACCACCTCCCTTGGGCTAAATAACACGAAATTGAGGCCTGCAGACCCCCAGGACCCGGGGCCACCACCTTCCCTGAGGCTAAATATTTTTTTTAAGAATGGAAGAGGGGCCGCCCGGCCCTTCTCCTGGGCTGTCCTCAGCCCCGGTGCCACCACCTTCCTGGGGCAGCCGGTGCACCAGAAAGGGTGGGGCCTGTACATCCCCTCCTAGTGCCAGCCCGAGGGCTTCTGTGGAGAAGTGTGGCTCAATGGTTAGAGCGGCAGACCCTGATGCAGAGGTCTGGCCCGGGACCAGGGTTCAATTCCCGCCTCGGCGGGTCTCGGGCTCAATTTCCTCGAACCTGATAAATCTCGCCTCGGTGCCTATTCTAACCATGGGTCCCACGCTGCGACTCTAGGCAATAGCTTGCTTAACCTCCACAACGGCCCCAACAGCGCTGGGATGCCTGGCTTCACCTTGGGGGTGCCCAGGAGTGGGCATTTCACAGGGAAAAGCCAGGAAGGATTCCACAGCGGTATGCGTATAGCGCAAAGACACTCATGAGTATAAGTGCGCTTTACAAGTACGAATCATTTCATTTCATTTCATTTCTGCTATGTCCAGGGGTGCCCACCTCTGGAAATAGCTGTTTGCTTTTGGTTGGTGGGAGATTTGACAGCTCTCACCATGCAAAAGCAAACATTCAGATTCTAGTGGGTGGGAGCTGTCAAAGTGCTCACGCCCGATGGGAAGTGGAGGTTTCATCTCTTTTCCTGCCTGCAGACATGTGTGCAGGGAAAAAGATGAAATAGATTGCTCCTGCAAGGAGGGAGCTGCCTTTCCAGCAGCTCCGTCCATGCAGCAGCCTTGCCGGCTCCCACAAGAGGCGGGGAGCTCACTGGGACCGCAGTGTCCCAGAGCCTCCTCCTTTGGTTTCACAGAAAAATAGAAGAAAGAGTCAAATTAAAGGTCAGAAAGGAGCAGAAAGATGCAGAATAAGGCTCAGAAATGAGCAGACAGAATCAGAATAAAGGTCAGCAAAGAGCAAAAAGAGGCAAGATAAAGGTGAGAAACAAGCTGAAAGAGGCTGAATAAAGGTCAGAAATGAGCAGAAAGAGGTAGAATAAAAGTCCGCAAAGAGAAGTCACAGAGGTGGAATCCCTGTTCGAAGATAGACAGCTAAGGACATATGCCCAAATGGCTGCCCGCTACGAGCTTCCACCGGGCCAGTTACTCATACACAGGCAGCTATTGGACAGCAGTCGTCCGTACTGGGATCTTATCGAAGGGGAACCTCCGACACATCCGGTGACACACACCATTCTGCATATGGGAGCGGGTAGACATTCAGTTACCTGGCTCTCCAAAGCCGTTCGGGAACTGATCCTCCATCTTTTAGACTCGCTGCATCAGCGATGGGAAGACGAGGTGGGACGGGTATTTAATGATAAAGAGTGGGAAAAAGCCCTAGAATATCCCAAAAGGTCTCCAGGACGTGCGCTTCAGGAACATTCAGCTTCATATCCTCCATAGAGCATACCTAACCCCACACCACCTCCACCGTTTTTATCCCAACACACACTTCGCCTGCCCCCGCTGTCGGACCCCTGAGGCGGACTTCAAACACATGTTCTGGGACTGCCACAATATACAACAATACTGGACAGAGTACATCGAACACTAAGAGAGACAACCAAACTTACAAACATAGTGTCTTGGGAAGCCTGTGCCCTCGGAATCTTCAGCAGGCGGAAGACCAAAAAGGTACAGTGCTGCTTCACCTCCCTAGCCAGTCTCTTAGCAAACAGGGGTATAGCCATGCATTGGCGGGCCCCGGCAGGACCTCCCAAAGCAGCCTGGATAGGAGCCATGAAGAAGTGAGATGCGGCGAAGGAAGAGGTGATAAGGGATGAGGAAGTGAGGGGAACTCGCAAGCATCCCATATCTCTTGAATGGGCACAATTATTGCACCAATTCACCCATGAAACGACACGCGGAATCACCGACAACCTCACAATCTCAGACCCCACCCCTACCCCCTACAGAACCAGTGGAAGATAATGCAAGTCCAAACCCAGGCACCTAGAATCGGAAGTATAATGGGGCCCCACCGGGCGATTCCCCACCCACTATGTCAGGCCATCCCGTCATGACCCACCCCCACACACACGAAG
Organism: Lissotriton helveticus; assembly: GCF_964261635.1. Classification (NCBI taxonomy): domain Eukaryota; kingdom Metazoa; phylum Chordata; class Amphibia; order Caudata; family Salamandridae; genus Lissotriton; species Lissotriton helveticus. The sequence continues at coordinate 368,292,147 of NC_136073.1, read as the reverse complement.
TCACACAATGCAACGGAACCGCACCCACTCACACAAATCGTACATCCTGTAGCTCCACAACAGCTTTCTCAGTTCATCCCCAAGGTTAGTAGTTTTACCCCTACATCTGTACTTTTAAAACCGGTACCTTTTTTAGATTGGAACACATTCACTAAATGTTATACTAGAGAACACAAAATTGGTAATTGAGGGGAACGCGTAACACACCCACGGGATCTGTACCCAGCCAGGGTCTAGTAAATATATTAACACAGGATTAACCACTAAGTGGGTATCTCCCTGAATACTCAACTGTACCTTGTTTAAAATGTCAGATATGTAATTAGGCTATGAACTCTATTCTCTACAATCATCTCTCAACTGACAATAGATGTATGTAATATATATATTATGATAATATGACGTTCAATTGTACAATGAAATGCAAAATCCCAATAAACAAATTTAAACAAACAAAAGTTAGCAACGAGAAGAAAGAGGTAAAATAAAGGTCAGCAATGAGCAGAAAGAGTCACTGTAGAGGTGAGAAACAAGCAGAAGTAACAAAATAATGATCAGCAATGACCAGAGAGAAGCAAAATAAAGGTGAGAAATGAGCAGAGAGTGGCATAATAACGGTCAGAAGGGAGCATAAAAAGGCCAAATAGAGGTCGGAAATTAGCAAAAAAGTCAGAATAAAGGTGAGAAACGAGCAGAAAGTAGCAAAATAAAGGTGAGAAACTAGCAGAAAGAGGCAGAATAAAGATCAGCCTTGAGCAGACGAAGGCAAAATAAAGTTGAGAAACGAGCAGAAAGAGGTAGAATAAAGGTCAGAAATGAGCAGAAAGAGGCAAAAGAGAGGTGAGAAACCAGCAGCAAGAAGCAGAATAAAGGTGAGAAATAAGTAGAAATAGGCAAAATAATGGTCAGCAATGAGCAGAAAGAGGCAAATTAAAGGGGATAAACAAGGAGAAAGAGGCAAAATAAAGGTGAGGATTTAGCAGAGAGAGGCAAAATAAACATTAGCGAGTGGAAACAGACAAAATAAAAGCGAGATATGAGCAGAAAGAGACAAAATAAAGGCCAGCAAGGAGCAGAAAGAGGCAAAATAAAGGTCAGAAGGGAGCAGAAAAAGGCAGAATAAAGATCAGAAAGGAGCAGAAAGAGGCAAAATAAAGTTCAGAAGGGAGCAGAAAAAGGCAGAATAAAGATCAGAAAGGAGCAGAAAGAGGCAAAATAGAGGCCAGAAACCAGCAGCAAGAGGCAAAACAAAACTGAGAAATGAGAAGAAAGAGGAAAAGCTGAGGGCATAAAAACTAGCAGGAAAGGCAAAACAGAGGCAGAATAATTAGCACAAAATGCAAAACAGAGCACAAGAGGTCAAAACAGTAGCACTCAGACACTCAGACACTCACACACCCGCTCAGAGACACCTTAGACACTCTCACATTGACTCACAGACCCATTCAGAGACTCATACACCCACTTGCAGACATACTGAGACACTTAGGTACTCACGCACACACGCACTCATTGTCAAAGGTTAGTGGTTGCATTTAGGAAATAAAATTGAAATTACCTTCAAAATTCCCTGAAAAAAAAGGTTACAGGAACGTTATAGTTAAGAAACAACATTAATAAAACATAGAAATTCACCGAAAAAAACAAAGGTTACAGGGATGTTACAGTTAGGCTCAGTTTTCACTTGCACAAAACCAGTGGCATTCAGCAGTTATAGTTAGATGAGCTCATTATGGCTTACACCCCTGCAATGCACTGCTAAAGACCTCAGATATTACCTCACTCTTGAGATGGTCAGTGACATCACTGATGACATCTTAAATGACATCACTGATGACATCACTGGTGACATAATCCACAGACTCACTCATACACCCACTTATACCCCTATACAACTTCTCAGACACAAACTCCCATGCCCACACAACCACTCACATACCCGTTTAAGAGCTGTGTAACCATCTTGGCACACCCAGCCTCTCCTACTATCTTTGCCAGTCAGGAACTCTGTGACAAAATAGCAAAATTCTTCTTTGACAAAGTTGATGCCATCTTTTCCACGGTTTACTGATTTAACAACTAAAACAATTTTTGACTATAGTGTAAGTCTTAAGTCAGGAAAGAGCTCTGCATCAGTTTGATAAATTTGCCCCATTAACAGCTACAGGTACTTAATCTTCTTATGACAGCGAAATCGGGCTCCCCGTACGACCCATGCCCAGTTTCAATGCTAAAATTAACACCCAAGCCAGTCACACTAGCATTGGCTTCCATCATAAATGCCATGTTTTCTGAAGGGTATTTTACCAAAAACAGGAGAAGTGGATCCATATTGCCCCTCCTCAAAAAACCAAGTCTGGACCCTAAAGATTCCAACAACTTTAGACCTATCTCTAGACTTCCACTTCCTGCGCAAATCGCAGAGAAAAACTTGAATGCACAACTTAGTCTGTTTTTTTAAGATTCTCAGGTGCTGGACCCTACCCCGTATGGTTTCAGAGGGGGGCACAGCAAGGAGTCTGCGCTTCTTAAGTCCACAGAAGAGATCAGGGCTATACTTGACCAGGGAGGAAAAGCCGTAATGATTATGTTGGATCTCTCAGCAGCCTTTGATTCGGTTCATCATGTTTTGTTGACGGACCGGCTGCAAGAGATTGGAGTCCAGGGCACTGCTGGGAAACTACTTAAATCCTTTTTATCGAATAGAATTTGAACTGTCTCTCTCGGTGAAATCTCTGCCAAACCATTCTCACTGCCCTGTAGAGTCGCTCATGGGGTCATCTATGAGCCCAAAACCTTTTAACATATATGTATCCTCGCTGGCTCCCCTGATTGAATCGTTTGGCTTCAATTTGACATCTTACGCGGACGACACCCAAATTGTGGTTTCGCTGCGGCCAGGAAGGATGTTGGGAAAGGCATCCAGTCTCCATGATTTCATGACAGCTGTGGGAATCTGGATGGCCCAAAATTGCCTCAAACACAACTACGGTAAAACGGAGGTTGTGTTGTGTGGTATTGCCCCAAATTTCTGAACCCCTGCTTGGTGGCCGGATACATTGGGTCCTCTCCCTATTCCTATCAAGAAGGTAAAAAAATCTAGGAGTCTGGATAAACAATAAACTCAGTTTCAGGGATCAAGTGAACGTGGTGACTTCATCCACATTGTATATTCTTAGATCCTGTAAGAAAATAATGCCATTCTTTCCCAAAGACAGTCAACAAACAGTTATCACTTCCTTAACCATGTCCAAGCTAGATTACTGTAATAGTCTCTACATCAATATCCAGGAAGGGCTTATGAACAAACTACAACTGCTGCAGAATTCATCTCTCAATGTACAACACAGAGCACATTTGTGCACCACTGCTCATAACACTGCACTTTGAGACCAAAAAGGACATTCCACATCTCACTCTCTCTCTCATGCTTTCAAATGCACATCCCACACATTCTGTTCTTGGCAAGGCTGTTCTACTTCGTGACCGCTCCCACTGAATGACTGCAAGATTACAAGAAAGACACTTTTAAGAGAAGCAAGGCATATGCAGGACGTCGTACATTCAGGCTAGGGTAAAATAACACACCAAAGTCAATTAAAATAATGGCAGTCAAAGGTCATCACAGGGTGTCAGACCACAAGAGTGCCTCTAGCACTACAACCTCTCTCTTCTGTGCTGTAATGCACCGACCCTACTGCTTGGTTCTGAGTTTGTCTTTCTGTTGTCTCTTCTGGTCGATGCCATTTTGTTGTGTTCAGTATGTTGAATCTCTTTTTACAAGTATATACCCATACCTTCTCATGGACTCCTCTACTGCACAGGAATTTGCACCATTTTGATTTTTTTCCTTGTACATATGGTGCAAGTGTTTTATTCATCAGTGATTTTCCACTCCTACTTGATGCAGGCCCTTTTTTTCCATGACCTCATCAATTTTTTTCAAAATTGTTTTCATTTTTGCATATGTCACAAGGGTTACATGGATTGCTTCTGAACGGGAACGGCCTTTACAATGCAAAAAGAGCCATGCATGCCGTTTCACCGCAAGCCCAACCACGCATGCCTCAACCACGCATATGCATTGTTAAGGCAGTCCGCAGTCTAGATGCTGGGATGGATGGGCCCAGGAACAGGAAGTATTGGGAGAGGACGCAGTGAAGGAAGTGGGGCCGAGGCCGGTCTTGAGAGGTGGGGATAGTTTTTAAGGATTGGGGTAGTTTTTGGGCTATGGGGGGGTCGGGGTAGTGTTTAGGGTTCAGGATAAGGTCAGGATAGTGTTTAGGATCAAGGGGTCGGGGTAGTTTTTAGGGCATGGGAGGTCAGGGTAGTGTTTAGGGCTGGGGGGTCAGGGCAGTATTTAGGGCTCAGGGGGTTTGGGGGTAGGGTTTCCGGCTCGCAGGGGGCAGGGCAGTTTTTAGGGCTCAAGGGAGGTTGGGGTAGTTTTTATGGCTCAGGGCGGGGCGATGGGGTGTGATCTTAGAGAAATGATCGTAGAGAAGTGTGGCTCAATGGTTAGAGCGGCAGACCCTGATGCAGTAGTCTGGCCGGGACCAGGGTTCAATTCCCGCCTCGGCGGGTATTGTGCTCAATTTCCTCGGACCTGATAATTCTCGCCTCGGTGCCTATTCTAATCATGAGTCCCACTCTGCACCTCTGGGCAATAGCTTGCTTAATCTCTACAACGGCCCCAACAATGCTGAGGATGCCTGACTTCACCTTGGAGGTGTCCAGGAGTGGGCTCCTCACAGGGGAAAGGCCAGGAAGGGTTCCTCGGCGGTATTCGTACAAGCGCCGAGATGCCTACTGGTAGTCGTGCGCTATACCAGTGCGTAATCATTTTATCACCATCATTTCATTACCACACATCCCTTTATCAGTCATCCCTTTACCACAACATTGTGTTGTAATGGCATGCGTGGTAAAGGAATGTGTTGTTCAGACACAATCATTATTGGGCCGCGTAGTAGAGGCACACGTGGTTTAGCCATGCGTGTTTCTGTCATACAACTCTTCCGAACATGTTGTTTTGTTGCAATAGAGACTTGTTTGTTGTCTCTGAAAGTGTTGAGGCAGAATACATGCATCAAATTGGAGCAAGAAAAGTAAGAGACCAATACCCTCAAGGAATGCTTAGGAGTTTCTTCTTTTCACATACATTTGCTAAAAAGCCAGAGGTTCTGAAGGGGCACTTAAGAAATATTCCTCTAGTTTCAAGTTATGCCAAGCTTGTCTGGTCCTCCCCAAGGATGTTGCTCATTTCCAGGATAATTGTGTGTATCGAGAGGCACAATTCTGCATGTTCAGGCACAGTTTCCATTAATTTTGTTTTTTTTATAACTATGTGAAACTTCACTTATTTGTATTTTCCCATCCCCCACATTACAAGTAGATTATCAATCATATGTTACACCAGCATCTACATGGAATAGGCAGAGTTGAAACTCACTTCCGTAGGTAATACAGTGTAAACAAAAAGATTAGACAGAGTTACACGGCTGTGCTGTATCAATTTATGGAGCCTCTGCAAGTTCGAACAACAGACTGGTTACACTAATCCAACCAAATAGGGTTTCAGATAGAAAAGTGCTTTTGTGATGAAATACCAGCTATGGAAGAACATCCTCCATTCCTAAGAGGACCCTCGGTGCAATACTGGGGCATACTACAGAAGCCCACAACCTTCTAAGATCTTGAACTGGGCCTCAGAGACTGTGTGGCGGAGCAAGCTATTTTAAAAGATAGCGAATGAGTGGTTTGCAATCTCACTTAGACGCATTGAGGCTGAACAGACTGTACCAGATCCTTTTATAATATCAAGTCTTTTTTAAGCCCCCAGCTTTTGTCAGATAATTGAACCAAAGTACAGGGAGGTAGAAGATTTGCCCAAGAGAAAACAAATGTCACGTGGAATGCAGAGTCTAAAACTCTATTTTCCAGATTATCCAGCCACAGGACCACTACCTGCTCCCCAGTAGCTAAAGATATACTATTCCTCATCTAGTCAAGCTCTGTCAAGATTCTCTGCTCCTCCCAGTTCAGTCTATAGAATATCTCGAAGCATGATGCACCTTTCTAGAACCATGCATCAGAATACATTACAGTGCAAACTTCTGTGCACATGCTATACTGACCCTGCATTCTGTTCCTGTGAGTGCACTATTGCGGCCATACCAGGTGCAGTTGCGAGAAGCGGAAACACATGCTTGCCCGAACATAGACTGGATGCTCCCCGATTCTTGCACTGACACTACGCTATCACACATGGATGTCGGATTGAACGGAAGACATAAGGATTGTACATTAGGAGCAGCTGTAATAAATTCCCTGCCTTCCTGGTCGGGACGGAATTACATCCGGCTCAAAGGTAAACAGACTACTTTATATCCCCAAAAGCCCTGAGGAAGGTGTGGGGTAATCCCGGATGACGAAACACGTGTTGGCTGGACTAACTGAAGAAAGAACATTAAAATACAAGAAATCTTGTTATTATTTTCATACCCTGTACTAGTCGTGATTGAATAATTGATGAATGCTATTTATGTGCTTGGGCCTGTTTTTACATTAGCGTGAGCCCAGGGGTCGCATTTTGAGAGGAATGGGTGACTCCTTCTCGCTTGAGCACTAAAAACGAACACTACAGAAGTAATTAGATAACGTTAATAGTGAGCGGCACAACCACACAGAGTCATTTATCCCTGCAAAGTATTAAGGGCCTCATTTATGAGAGATGACGCATCGCTGCGTGAAAGCACCGATGCGTCACTTCTCAGTGCGCACTCCTTGCGACATACCTGATGTGTCATATTTAATGCATGACGCATCATGTCGAAAGGAGTTACAGATACGTCAGTATTTCTGACGTATCTGTAAGCACAAAAGTGACGCATTGCTGGAGTGTGTCACAAAAGTGACGCAACTCCAGCAATGCGCCCTTTCACATGGGGAAAAAGCCCCATGTGAAAGGGCCTGCGTGAGTCTTACGCCTGCTGTGAGGCAGGCGCAAATCTCATAGATTTCACTGCGTCACTTCTACAAGCTTTTTGCGGGGCAACGCCCCCCCTGTATACATTATACCTGACGCAGGTATAATGTAGCGCAGGGGTTTACAAAGTGATGCATCTGCTTAGATGCGTCACTTTGTAAATAGTGCACATCAGGAGGCACAAAAAGTGATGCACCGGTGGTGCAAATGTGACGCAGGGGCTCATAAATGAGCCCCTAAACATTTAGGGATATTAGAGGTTTGTTGCTACCACACTCACAAGTCTATGCCCTGGTGAAAGGAGGCCCCTAAACCCAGTGCACATAGCCTCCTTTTGCCAAAGAGACTTGCAAAATGACCAGGCAAAGGGCTGTGGTAATTGACATGAAAGCGAAAGTGGAAATATTTGCCCTATTTCATAGTTAATTGCTGTCATCCTGTGTTGGCCCTCACCTAAGGGCCCCTTTGGTAGATAAAGACCAGTGCAGCTGGAGGAGTTTTTAATGCCACGGTGGGGGGGGGGGGGGGGAGGGAGGGGGGGATTTTGACATACCCTTTCCCTCCGTAGCAATTTTGGCCATGTTTTCGCTCGACAAGTCCTCCTGAAGCCTTTTATGCAAAAGAGGAGACCCCTAAGCCACTATCCTGGGCAGTAAACTGTCAAGCGAGGTAATGTGCTCGGTTTATTCAGATCATTGGCAATCTTGTCATTATCCATCAGCTAGGTGACCTCACGCACAGTTACACATACTGGTACGTCCAGTATCACACATTGATGTCAACTGAGATTTTGCCATTGAGGTGATCTTTTCCAATTACATTGATTGGTGGGCTCTTGTCTACGCAAATGGGTAAGAGCAAACAACAAATACATGAAAGTCTTAGGCAGTTTTGCTCTAAACCTTTTCCATGGTCACATTGGGCATGTGCGGAGGACTGCCGGGGGCCGTCCGATCTGCACAGATTCGGCAACACCCTGGCATTCCGCCAGGGTGTTGCCGAATCTGTGCAGATCGGACGGCCCCCGGCAGTCCTCCGCACCATGTCACCGCGTCACAGTGGTTAAGAAAATAGTGTACACGATTACCTTAAAAAAATACAACAAATTAATTTGTTTTGAAAATGAGTGTCCTCTTTATCCTTCCCTTCACCGGAATCAAAAAACACACTGGAAGTTAGTTTATGAAGCTGAGTTTGCAATAAGTTATTTTAAGATCCTAATGCAGTTATATTCATTTTAGTAGGCTTTCATTTTGAACTAAAAAAACAGCTGGCCTTATTTACTTTTAAAGCACTTAAGACACATTAGAAAGTTGGAGTAGAATAAAAGGTCAGCCTCGAAATTGAAAGATTACAGTGTTAAGCTCAAAGCCTACACCTCTCTTACCATCCAAATTATCCACTTTCTTGGTATCCCTTGCCCTGTTCCTAGAATTTACAAGCAGTCGAAGGCTGCAGGTACTTCACAGGCCTTCTATGTGCTTTGCTCAAATTCCTGCATTCATGTTCTAGGAAAATGTGCACTCTCCCTTCCTGCAGCACCATAACGTGTATGTATATTCCCGAAGGGTAGCATGTCATTAACTGTTAGTTAATTAACAAGTAGCTAGTGTGCCAGTAGGGTCATGAGTTGTGCACCATGAATATCAATTCAATTCAAAGAAGTTTATTGCAGCTATTTATAGCCATAAAAGCACATTCAAAATACAGCAATTACAAATCCTGGCTAGATTAAAGATACAAGATCATAACGTACATTGGTGTCTAAGCATTACAAAATTGTTCCATTATTAAAAATTCAGCATCATGGTAATTTCATAAATTTAAAACACTCTATAAAAATATAAATTAAATGTACAAATTCATAAAATTCTAAAAAATGGCGCACTCATCTCCCGACCATTGAATACATACTACCATATCTCATTGGGTTTGCCTCCCTCCACCTCATACAATAGATTACAGTTCCAAAGGTTAAGCACAATACCAGGGATACAAAAAACAGGGTGCTATAAACCACTTGTGGTCTGCTCAATTTCTAGCAACTTCCTTAGGGTTGTCCACATAGAAAACAAACATTTTGATATTGCAACCACGTACACTGGGTCCGTATCTGTTTTTAGGATCCTAAAAAAGTCAAGATACTTCCTAATGCCCAGATTCCTACAAAGTTGAATTATCCATTTAATCCTCGCCTGTTTGTATGCCACGCAGAAGAGCAATACATGAACTATCGTTTCTTCCTCCACATGGCATCCAGGACAAGGGCGATTAGATACTCCCTCCCACCTTCTCATTGTCGCATATAGTGGCAGAGTTCCATATCTAAATTGGAGAAACAACTTCTTTGCTAACGTTGGTTGTATAGAATTCAGCACCCGCTCAAATTCGTAATTACACTTAAAATCCAGAAGCCCATAGGTAAGGCTTGTAGAACTTACAGTTTGCAAAATTTTAATCAATTTGTATTCTTTTAGTGCACCAGCCAAAGTTTTCTTAGAGATGGCACGGCAGGAAACTTCTGGATTAATCCAAAGGTTCTCCATGCCAATTTCACTAAAAGAATGCCTTTCGAATAAAAGCCAGGGTATACTGCCGGCCCCTAGTAATGTCATTACCGCTTTTAATTCTTCCCTGTAGCAGGCCTCCGGGGTGTTCCACAACCGCCGCCAATAAAGCAGCGGACGTGAGGCAATAAGGTCCGCGATTGGGAGAATATTTTAATCCATCCTTAGCGGTACTAGTGGTGTGTTTTTCGGCAGGGTCAAAATTTGTCTGATAACATTATTTTCAGTTAATGTAAAACCATTTTAAGATCTATGCCCCCACAGTTCCGCCCCATATAGGGATGCTGATCTAGCTTGAACTTTATATATTTCAAGTGGTGGGCTTATAACCTTTAAAACACAACTCTACTGAACTTTTAGGATTCCCCCAACAGCCTGCGTTAGTTTTAGGTTAGCCTTATCCATCTGAGGTCCCCACCCCATTTTATCATTCAGGGAGAGACCCAGATAATCAAAAATAGATACCCTTTCCAGGGGACTGTCCTCCATCATCGGATGAGGGCAGTTAATAGAATTAGCATTAAAGACCATGTATTTGGTTTAGTTAATATTAACCACAAGATTCCTTTTTTTACAGAACTGGCCAAATTCATTTAACACACGCTGCATACCCATCGCTGACTTCGAGAGCAGCAAAGTGTTGTCCGCAAACATTAGTGCGGGAAATCTATGAAGTGCCAATTGCGGGGAGTCTATGTCCTTAATGGCAAGTAGGTCTTCTATCAACCCGTTTAGGAAGAGAGAAAAGAGGGTCGGCGCAAGCACACAACCCTGCCTAACCACCTTACCCACAGGAAACAGAGCCGTCAACTGCCCATTCTTGCTATACCTTACTCTAGCGAAAAAGTACCTTTGTGAAGTTGTTGAAGCTGAAAACATAGATATGGTGGGACCCCCATAGCCAGTAAAATACTCCACAGCTGGTTACGGTCCTCCATATCAAATGCTGATTTAAGGTCCACGAAAGTTAGATATAGGCTCCCGCCTTCCAAAACTACATGCTTCCAGTGGATTAACTGGAGCCTAAATAACTGATCTATGGTGGAAGTTTTGGCCCTGAAGCCTGCTTGTAACGGGGTCAAAATGTCATGGTCTCTAATCCAATCCTGCAACCTTTCTAATAACACCCTCGCATAAATTTGTTAAGATACATCGATGAGGCTAATTGGCCTATAATTAGCCTGTTCCATGGGAGACCCCTTCTTATAAATGGGGATGATCTCAGCCCCTGCCCATGTACATGGGACTTGAAGGCCCTGAAGAATTGCATTAAAAAGTAATTGAAGATAAGGGACCCACACTGGATGTTCATTTCTATAGAGATCTCCGGGGATCCTATCTAATCCTGGCGCTTTATTCAATTGGAGCTTAGCTAAGGCTAATTGCTCCTCAGCCGCGGTGCAGGGTGGTATGCTCCAAGTGGAATCGGCGGTTAAGAGACAAACCCGCAGCTCACTAAATTCAATTGACGAAATTGAGTACAATTCTGTAAAATATGGACGCCAGGCTTCCTCACAAATATTTGGTTCAATAGTGGTCTTACCCTCTACTTTCCCAGTATGGACCAAATTCCAGAAGGCCCTCGGATCTTTTGCGTCTAGGGCGATCTTAATAGCCTGCCATCTATCTGCTTCCCATTCTGCTTTAGCGTTAGAAATAATCATTTTAAAATCTGCCCTAGCTTCCTTTATACGTAAAAAGTCACCCCCGTAAGGGATGACAACAGCGTTCGCTTTGCTACCCTACAGCCCCTGGTGAACCAGGGGTTTTTATCGCCACGGTTTCTACTTTTCATTAGCCTACTACTATAAAAGTAGTCCCCCAGGATTGCAACCATTTCCTGGTGGATTTCTCCAAGATCAACACTGGAACTAACATGATAGGGATTTTGAGAGACAATGCTTACCATTTCTAGGAGAGGAATAATACTATTATACATTCTTGCCATTGTCTCTGGAGATTGATTAATTTTAGCCCAACGAATGCGCCTCCCTCCATCAACTACTCTAAGGTCACTTCCACGGGGCTTACAATACCTTGATCTGTCTCGATCATACAGAAATTTAGCAAAATGACCAAGGAATTATGGTCACTTTCAGTGCGCTGCACAACACTAAAATCTGTCACTTTGTGCCATAACTCTACACTGATTAAAAAATAATCGATTGCTGTAGCCTGGCCCTATCTCTCAAAGGTTGGCTGCCCTGGGTTATCTCTCGGAAATCGCCCATTACAAGCCCTAATAGAAAAGGTAAGTGTGAGAGAAATCATTTGGAGGACTAGCGGGGTCCACCCCTTTACCGAGTATGTGTTTGCCATTGGAATTAGAACCGGAGAAGGAGAATCTGCCCTATATGTTTCAATTTATGGGCTCATCTAGAGTCCCCAATTTTATCAAAAGTGCACGGTTTTTTAGCTCACTGGACCACGATCAACACATTTAAGTTCTTACCACAGTTTGAATACAAATATATAGTTTTATTTCCATTTTGTCATTTTTTAACACATATCACTGGTATCAAAAACATATAAAAACATTTTGTTTAGCATATACATACAATTTATTCATGAGACCAAAGTTAGAACTCTATGTCCCTAAACTCACCATTGAAAACATTAAAACCATTCATTCAGTGCACATAATACACAAGCCTCAACACACATCACAAAAAAAGTATACTCTGAGATAGTTCTAAGGAGATAAGTAATGGAACTGATGGTAAACAACGCCAACGCGCGTTTCGGTGCCCAGCTCTTTTTAGAGCTGGGCACCGAAACGCGCGTTGGCGTTGTTTACCATCAGTTCCATTACTTATCTCCTTAGAACTATCTCAGAGTATACTTTTTTTGTGATGTGTGTTGAGGCTTGTGTATTATGTGCACTGAATGAATGGTTTGAATGTTTTCTATGGTTGTGAATTTGGATGAATGGAGAGAGGGTGAGTTTAGGGACATAGAGTTCTAACTTTGGTCTCATGAATAAATTGTATGTATATGCTAAACAAAATGTTTTTATATGTTTTGATACCAGTGATATGTGTTAAAAAATGACAAAATGGAAATGAAACTATATATTTGTATTCAAACTGCGGTAAGAACTTAAATGTGTTGATCGTGGTCCAGTGAGCTCAAAAACCGTGCACTTTTGATAAAATTGGGGACTCTAGATGAGCCCATAAATTGAAACATATAGGGCAGATTCTCCTTCTCCGGTTCTAATTTCCCCCCCCTGCTAATCTGCCCTACATTCTCCTCAGGGGGCCCCTATTTGTTTTTGGTTGCCATTGGAATTGACCAGATTGCATCCTTGTCATTACTAATAGGTGTCATGTATCCGTTAAGGGGTTTGTAATGACAATTAAAATCCCCGCCAATCAAAAAAGACACATCACCCGGAAGAGAGTTCAGAAAACTTGCCAAGGAATCCAATGTTGCTGAAGTCCCTCCATACTGAACTGGCCGAGAATAGATATTAATGAGTGCCAGTTTTGGTAATTTTTTATGGCTCAAAAGGATACAAATTATGTCTGGAGAATGGGTATCAACTCTTTTCACTACACATCCAAGGTGGACTCCCACCCATATACACAGGCCCCCGATGGTCTTCTTCTAGGGCCCTTGACAGCTGGCTCACAATATGTCACATATCCCACTCTATGGACAGGGCTTAGGGCCCAGGTCTCTTGTAAGAGGCAAATCCCATGGGAGTCAATATAGTCTCCCCAGTTTGGCAAATCAAATTTAGCCACTAGGCCCGCAATGTTCCAAGACAAAATTTTTAAGCCACCAGTGGGACCCTCCAAGCCACTCCCTACTTTTACTTTGGGCCCGGCACAGTCTAGTGTGCCTAGTTGGTTAGTACAGGGGCGAGGAGGAGATAGAACTTCAGGAGGTAATCTAACATCAACTGATCGGATAAATATGTCCTTCTTAAATACCTGATTCCCATCCTCTACCTCGTGTTCAACTACAAGATTCCTTCCACTATCTCTAGACCCTATTACCTCAGTTATTAAAGTATCTTGTCGCTTCCCCCCACAAATCCTTCTTTTGTTTGTGTTCCTTCGCCTCTCTGGTGTTATGGGTGGAAGTGAAGAAGTTGATAGTGGTCAATCTACCTGATCTAATACACTAAATCTATTAGTTTTTTTTGTTTTTTTTGGTTAATGGAGCACCTGATAGGAACTGATTCCCCCCCCCCCCCATTTCTTCACTATAATTCTGAGTTGGATATTGGGCTGGCCGTCCTCTGTTATAACTGTAGTACCCTTGGTTAAATCTACAGTTAGGATGGGGGTAAAAATAGCTTAGATCCAGGGGCTGAATGGACGATTGAGAGTTTTTTAGAAGGGCTCATACAAACATGTTCAACCACCCTACTATCCTTAAAGTTAATAACAGTACAATCCCCCTCCACATCTTTAGGTCTGCTTCCCACCCATCCCACTCTTCTGGCAAATAAAATTTGGCATTGCACAGTTCTGGGGAGAGGTCTATTGTTGTTCAGCCAGTGGATGGATTTGTTTTTTAGTTCAATGTATGATTCTGTTCCATTAATGCCCAATTTAGGAACCCCAGCCAGAACAACTACATACGGAGCACTTTCGGGGGGGTAGATCGATACAGGGTAATTTGGGCTTCAAGACTTCAGTATTAGATTTCCTGGTTGGCATTTTGCCCACAGATTTCCACTCTTCATCTCGAAATCGTTGTGGGGCTTTAGTTGGTCTTATATTACTAGCCATATTCAAAGGATCGTCTGGGCAGTCAATAATAATTTTGTCAGTTGTGATGCTCAAGGAATTAAGAGGATCACTATTAATCAGTATCGAAGTCGTTGGCAGCGACCCTTCAGGCACATTCATTACTTGTATTTGACCTCGGTTCACCTTTTTATCCTTGATAGAGTCCACACTCGATCTAAATGATTCTTCAATTTTTGTTACCCTTTGCTCTATTAGTAACAATCTTCCTTCAAGGGGCGGCAGTGATGATAGTATAAGAGCACCCAATTTCAGCAAAAATGATTCTTCAACTAAAGATGATATATGGGGAATAATCGCCACATCAGGTACAATTGCTGGAGATAAAGTCTCTCGCAAACCTTCGGTGGCTTTTGGCTCCACAGTAGCAGTATCCTTAATGGTACTGAGCTTTGGCATCTTAGGCGTTCTGCCCCGCATGGCCACACCTGCCCTCTTCCTTTTGGGGATAGCCCCTTCATGTTGCCCACGTAGCTGGCGAGAAGTACTAGGATCTTCAGAGTTGCACACTGCTGTATTATTGCCGAGTTTTGTCGATACATTTTCAATCCTTGTTGCAGATTGTAACGACTCTCCAGTCAAAGGTGTACTACCCGTATCAGGGGGTGACTGTGTAATAATCCCACTCGATAACCCAATAGTGTCGACCCTTTGGCGACAGGACTCCGTCGTGCGAGCGTTAGACAGGGCCCCCAACGAAGACCTTTTAGTAAATACTGGGTGCTGGGAGAGCCGACGTTCTGTAAAGGCTATTTCGTGTTCCAAAACGGACGTTGCCCTCACGATAAATTGGTCCAATGTGCTGGCTACATACCCTCCTGTTGTCACTTTCTTACCCCTACCTTCATGCCCAGCCATTATTGATATCTGCTATAAATGAATTAATGGGCACTTACGCAGTGGTAAGACAGTCTTCAGTGTGGGAAATACAAGGCGTTAGAGGGGGGCCCGGTCTGGTCTTGTCTGGGCTACAACGGACTTAAACAGGCCCACCCTTGGCCCGGACTTCACCCAGCGGGTGCCCGTGTGCGTCTCGCGAAGCAAGGGCCGCGAGCCGTTATATGGCGCTTGTAGACGGGGCAAGCTGGCACAGGAGAGTGTGTCCTAGGGGTTCCTGGTCCTTGGAGTCCTTGTTTGCGGCTGATTTTCACCCCAGCAGAAGATCCGTGGCTACGAGCGGCTCCCGCGAAGCGGGGGCCGCGAGCCGTTATATGGTGTTTATAGGCGGGGCAAGCTGGCAAAGGTGAGTGTGTCCCAGGGGCTCCTGGTCCTTGTAGTCCTCGTTTGCGGCTGATTTGAACACCTGCAGAAGATCCGAGGCTACGAGCGGCACCCCCCCACATTTTCATTAATCTCACTCTCCTCCATGTATGCTGTCCACACTTCTCAAATGTTCCAAACAAATGCCTTTTGGCAAATAGCACTCGCTGCCAGTCTTGAATTTATCACCAAAGAAGGACGAAATTCCCGCGAGGGGCGCCCGTCACGGCGGTGCCCTGGTCTGGGAAGGGGCGGTGGAGGCCTCTGTGCTCTGGCTATCAACTCCAGAATATCAATGCAACACAATATCAAGGGCAAAATATTGAAAACAAATATTAACGGTAAGAAAGTATTGATTTTCTACACCTAACTCCGCATATATATTCAATGAAAAAAACATAAGTTACATGGATATCATAGTTAGGTAAAGAAACATTCTAAGCTACTGTATAAGTTAAATCATTATTCTTTCTGTACTGAGTGAAACAATTTCTAACATATATCATCTGAATGGTTGTGTGACTGTATCAATGTGTGAGTGGGTGTCTGAGTGGCTGTGTGAGTGGGCATGTGAGTGGCTGTATGGATCTGTTAGTGAGCGTGTGAGAGGCTGTATAGGTCTGTTAGTGGGTATGTGAGTAGCTGAATGGGTTTGAGTGGTTTTCTGGGTGTCTGAATGGTGGTGTGAGTGGTTGTATGGGTGGGTGAGTGATTATATGGATGTGTGAGAGGTTGTATGGGTTTGTGAGTAGCTATGTGAATAGCTGTGTGGGTGTGTATGTGTGGTTGTATGGGTGTGAGTGGGTGTTTAAACAGTTCTATAGGTATTTGAGTGGGTTTGTGAGTGATCGTGTGGGTATGTAGAGGTTTTGTGGATGTGCAAGTTGGTCTGTGAGTGGGTGTGTGAGTGTTTTTTTAGGTAGTTGTTTGGGTTGTATGGGTATGTGAGTAGGTGTATGGGTGGTTGTATAGGTTTGTAAGTGGGCATGAGAGTGGTTGTATGAGTGTGTGAGTGGTTGTATGGATCTGTGAGTTGGTGTGAATAATTGTGTGGATGTATGAGCAGTTGTATGGGTGTGTGAATGGTTCTGTGGATGATGTCATCAGTAATGTCATTAGTGATGTCATCAGTGATGTAACTGACTACGTCATGAGTGATGTAATATGTGCGGCTGTAAACAGCCCATGTGGTGTGTAAGTTATATTTCGCTCAGGTAACTCTGCTGAATTTCTATGGTTTTGTGTATCTGAAAACAGAGCCTAACTATAACGTCCCTGTAACCTTTGTTTTTTTAGTGAATTTAAAAGGTTTTTTCAATTTAATTTCCTAACTGTAACCTGTAACCTTTGAGAGTGGGTGTGTGAGTAGCTATATGGGTGTGTGAGTGGCTGTATGTGTCTGTGAGTGGTTTTGTGAGTGTGTGATTGGGTGTTTGAGTGACTGTATGGGTGTGTGAGTGGCTATGAGGGCCTGTGAGAGGGTGTGTAAGTGATTATGTGGGTATGTGAGTGGCTGTATGGGTCTGTGAGTGGGTGTGTGAGTGGTTTTTTGGGTGGCTGTATGAGTGGGTGTGTGGGCCAGTGAGTAGATGTAAGAGTGACAGAATGGATGAGTGAGTGGGTGTCTTAGTGTCTGTGTGGGTGTGTCAGTAGCTGTGTGACTGACTGGGCCTGACCAGAACCTCACCTGCCCCTTTATCAAACAATGTTATCATAAATCAATGGCTCCTGTGGACTAATGGCAACTTTAATCTTGATATAGAAATGCACAATGGCAATGTAAAGTGTTAATGTGATCTCAAAAGGAGAGCAAGCCGAACACACCATAGATTTGTATTTCATGAACAATTATTTATACCATTTTTGAAACAAAATACACACATGGTATTCAAATAACAATCTATCAATAGTGAGTGGTGTCCCAGTGAAAAATGGAACCTAAAATACTAGTGACATATTTGGACATATGTACAAGGTTTCCTGTAAAACATGAAGATGAAAATTAGAAGGGATACAGTATATGAACCGTGCTTTATACAATGATAAGTGCTGGTTTTCTATGGTTCGCTTTTGTAAGCAGTTGACAGCGTTTCGACCCTGTGTGCAATTTAGGGTCTCTTCAGGACCTAGGGGTGTAGGGACACCTGAAGGTTAGTCTGTACAGCCTTGTGTAGAAAGTGTGCCACCATGAGTATAGTGAAGAAAATAATACTCACATGGGACCCAGCCCGGCGCCCATGTGAGGGTAGAGGTAGGCTGGCAAAATTCTGAATGGCACAATGGGAACATTCCATGTATAGGGCTTTTAAGAAGGCACGATGAGTGTACAGTCCTGGCGTGTACTCCGACTGGGTGTATCTGTGCGCTGGAGGTGCAAGATTTTTGTGTGTATGCTGGAACACAATGGTTCAAAAGGGCACGAGAAGCAGCTGCTCCGTCTCGCTACTTATTTATGTTGCTTGCATCCAGTGGAGAGGTCTTACACGATCGTAAATGTGTGTATACCTGCACCCGGACCGCCTCAGAGCAGAACAGCGCATGTCTGTCTTCTGGGTTCAATGACCTTTATCAAGCAGGTCCACAGTTCTGCACAAAATGTCTACCCAACTGCAGCTGCATTACATATGCAGCGCATTTGCCTTCATTGCGCTGGGCGCACCATTTAAAAGGTGCACCCGGCGCAATGAAGAGAAATGTACCGTATTACCATGAATACGCTGCTCCAAGGGCAGCGGCGAACTCACACTGTCCTGGGGGCAGCGCATTCTTGCTAAAATCAGTGAAGATGCTTGCAGCCACTCCTTGTTTTCATGCCACCTGCACTTTTAAAGGGGATTAGAGATCCCCTTGCAGGGGGGTGCAGTTATTGACTGTGCCCACCTGCAAGGGGATGTCTGAGGAGTCCATGGGACCTCCTTCCCCCCTCTAGAGGGCTGCTCTCAGGGCACGCACTGACAGTGAGCCACCTTTTCAACGGTGCACTGTCAGTGCGCCTCCTAAGAGCTTCTTTGCCTCTGTAACCATGTCTATGCCATGGCGTGGGCACAGAAGCAAAGGGATTCCTTCATTTGCATGCGTCAAGCCCCTATGCAACTGAAGATAGGACTGGTGCTTTATGTGCGCTAGCGCAATCAGTGTTACAGAAGGGGCCGCATAAGCGCCTGCAACCCGTTTTGTAATACCAAAGTGCCCCGGGGTGCGCAAAGCAGGCACAAACGCCCGTTGCCCCACTGGGTCACTAACTGTAATACAGCCCCTGGCGTACTTTCTATTGGTTAATTAGTAACTGATAACTCATTGGGTACATTTCTAGTCAATCAATCCATAGTAATTATTTATTCAGTTGGATATACTATCAGAAAAGCTCATACAAAAATAGACAATTTATATATGGCAGAGTATAAAAACATAGGAAGTATTATTATATATCTATAAAACCATGAAACCTTACATCACCAATTAAAATTCATAATACATACATGTTTCTCCGACTCACCAATACATAATGAAAAGGACAGGTAAAGTAACATTAAATATCAGATTAAAACTAATGTCTAGTCCATTTTTTACACTTCTATGCATTTAATTTCAGGAATACGATTGTTCCTTGTCTGTCTTCTTCCAAAAATCTGTGATAACATGAATTTGCCTATAGGGAAGATGACAAGACTACAATGAGGTGAATCTCCACCAAACAAGGATACTCCCTCCTAACTATATGAAGTGAGTGCTTCTTTATTTAGTAGAGATTACCTCATATGCTTTGGCTTGAAGATTACAAAATCAGCAAAATTCAGGAAGACCGTTCAATACTACTGAGGTGAATGGGGCGGGGCCAAATGGGCGGAGCTTCCAGGTAATTTTGTAGATTTGCATACCTGTAGTAATTTAAAGGAAGAACCATGGTCTCTGCTCTCTACAGGTGAGGCAAAGAAAAACCCAGTCATCACAGTCACTACAGATCGTGCTTCAATGGATCAATGATGCATTCACTTCCACCAAGGATTTCAGATTGTTTTTCAATATAATATTGCTGAGAAAACACACTTGATTTGCCTTCATCAGGCCCAGGAAGTTAGGATAATTTTTCCTTAACAAAAGGGGACAGGCTGCCCCGCTCCCTGGGTCGGTTTTCGCCCCAGGGACCATATTCCCTTGGGGCACCCAGTGTACAGTACTGGAGACAGCTGGGGCAGCCTTAATGCCCCTGCTGTCCCTGCCAGCTTCCTGCCTGCAGTGTGAGCTGACATTGTTTCTGCGCAGACGGAGCAGCTAAAAATGCTGCTCCCTGCATGTGAGAGCAATCCTTTCATCTGCTTTCCTGCCTCCTTGACAGCCGACTTACTGTTTGCTCTTGCTTGGCTGGGGCTCTCAAATCACCCGCCAAGTGACAGCAAACTACTATGTATCGAGGTTGGGCACCTTGGGACATATAAAGTCGGCCCTGGTGGGCCAAGTCCCAGTGCCATTAACGCTCCAGGAGAAGGCCTGTGCTGCCATCTTCATTGTTCTTCTAGTGCCTGCCCAGGGGAGGTAGTGGTCTCTGAAGGCCAAATAAAGCACAATTGGGGGGCTGCGTGGCCCCCTCCCCTTTCAAACTTTTGACCAAGCCCCAGGAAGCTGTTGGTCCCTTGGGCCATAAATAGCCCAGAAAGGGTCCTCCTCCAGCTTTTTCATTAATGAGCCTAGCCCTGGGGAAGTGGTGATCCCTGGGCAGTAAATGGCCCTGGATGGAGGTCTACACAGCTCCCCTCATTTGATAGTAATTTAATTTGCCTTGCTCCAGGTAGGCCGCATACCCTAGGGCCCTGAATGGTCTACAGAGGGGAGCCATGCAGTCCCCCTCTTCTTCATTTAGGTTGGCCTGGCCCCGATATCGGCCAGGGGGACGTGGACTGTGTGCGCCCCCTCACCAAAATACTTATTAATCTATTGCCCCAGGACCTGCCCCACCCTGAGGTTAAAAACAAGCAAGCGTGGGATACCGTAATTTTCTTTTCTTTTAATTTTTCTGCAAATTGGTGAATCCGCCACAAAATCGCAGAAATATTTAAAATTAAAAGCTTTTTGGCACTGGCAAGGTCCCTGGGGGACCCCTATCAGCAGGCCTAGAGGTCAGGGTATTGCTACCCTGACCCTTTTACTATATTTGTAACTTTTTGTTTTGTTCTTGGCTGAGTCCAAGGTTCAAATTGGCTGCCAACACTTCTTGGTTGAAGTATTGGATGCCAATCAACTCTTTACATGAGATTAGTTGGATTCACGGAGCGTCCGTGTCCCTAAATATACAAATTTGCTTTTCTTGTAATATCGCAAAACTATTGAATGTATTCACACTAAATCACACAAATGGCTCATTCTGGACCAAAGGCTACCACCTCTCTGTCAAATTTGGTCTAATTCAACCCAGCAGTTTGGGCTGTAGTCGTAAGAATTAACATGAGAAACACACTTTATTTGACCCCCCCCTTTTTCTCAGCCCCCGCTTGACAAATCACCCCAAAACTTTTCATTTTCAACTAGAATCAGAAGCGTACTTTTTTTGGAAGCTTTCGAGAAGATTTGGCAATTGCTGCCAAAGTTATAAGCAAGTCAAAAAATGCTTTTCCTTTGGAAACTATTTCCTAACTATAACTACCTCCTGGTGACCGCTATAACTACCTACTGGTGAAATGCCGTGCCACGTTTTATTGGCACAGAAGACTGGCACTTACCAATATATTTTCACTGGGAAAAGCTTTTAATCGGTCACACGTTTCAACTCTTCCGGGTCTTTGTCATTGCATTGTTTGCCTGTCAGAAAGACACGGAATGGTCGAGATTCATAGCTGACTAAAACTTTTCTTTTTTTAAATATATCTGGGAGTGTGAGCCTTCTGTGTCAACAGAACATGACACTGTATTTCTTGAAATTATAACAGGGACCTACGCATATATCACCAAAGAGAAGGTTCCTTCTGGGATCAAGCCCGTAGTCAGATGGTGTGCAGAGCTAGTGGAACCACAGCCAGACAAAGTCATCAAAGAAAATATCAGTGAAGCGCATGCTCAAAATGATATTCTGCCTGTGCAAAAAACTTTATTCCTCAGTTGCACTGCTGGGGGTCACAAAACTAGTTAGCATGGGGGAGTCTTGTTATTTATTGTAATTAACCAGACAAATCGCTCCACGAACTAAGAACGGCCATATATATTTATTTCAGACGAAATTCCTCCTCCACCTCCTGGAAGACGCCATCAAGCCTGACCACTGTCCTCAGTACAAAAACCTTTATTATGGCAAGCAGGTAGCATGATGCGTTTTGACTCAGGTGAATCTTAATCATATGCTTTGACACAGTGGCCAGTTGCTGGTCTCATTTAAAACATATTAATCAACAGTGATGAAG
Organism: Lissotriton helveticus; assembly: GCF_964261635.1. Taxonomy (NCBI): domain Eukaryota; kingdom Metazoa; phylum Chordata; class Amphibia; order Caudata; family Salamandridae; genus Lissotriton; species Lissotriton helveticus. The sequence goes on along the minus strand of NC_136073.1, from coordinate 368,270,183 downwards.
TACAAAGTACATCGTTCCAATAGAACATGAAAAAAGACTTAAAATTATATCCATAATCACCTGGTAATCACATAATAAACGTTCTAAACTGGGTCAGTGAATTTGTTTAAATAATAAACAATGTATTGGTAAATCCGTGTTAATAGCAATCCACTTGGGGAACACCAACAGTAGTTCCTTTTTTCATGAGTCAAAGACCATATTACCCACAGTATAGCAATGTTCTACGTCAATGCCTCAATCATCACATCTTTCAAATATTAACTTTTTTCTCTCTGATTTTGGACAAAATTACATACCCTCATTCTTGCATTTAGATGAATAAATCCCGTATGTACCCACGCAAATCCTATATGAAATTAAACGTTTTCAAAATGTATGGGGCAGGACAGCTTCCCAGCAATGACCCTGCCTCAAACAACTTGTCTGCTTTTTTATTCAGTGATAAGACATCCGGTTCCACATTAAATCCAAAAGAATGACAACACTCATCCAATTCACTCTTGCATGAGGGTTAATTAAAAAAAGACTTTCACACAAAATAAAGAAAGCTCAAGCTGATTGAATTATTATAGATTGTGTTATTGCCAAAACAGTATTTTGGAAATATTTTTTGACCCATAGGGCTTCCTTACGATGTTGATCAGAAAGCATTCCGACTGACTCAGTCTTGGAATGGTTTCTGACTAAATCGTATTCGGGGAGTCCGACCGACCAATTAGGATGTTTCCGAACACCTTTCGGTCGGATTTCAATGGGAGCCTGTGGTCTGACAGACTACACATGCTCCCATTGAAGAAAGGGGTGGGTGGGGAACATCGTGCAACCTGTGGCGGGCACCCCATGGTGCCTGCCACACTGTGCCTATAATTGAATAGAGGTCCCATGGGTACCCCCACGGGCCTCATGCAGAAGGCTCCGGGTGAAGGGGGCCCCGCTACAGGCCCCCAAAGTCAGACTCCGCCAGCCGATCCATGTCAGAACAACCAATTTGGAAAGCCTGTCCGAATCTAAAACCGTAATATGTTGGTCAGAAACGCAGTCCGTAAACCTGTAAGAGGTGGCTCCGAATGACTCGGTTACATCGAATGGCGTTCCGAACCCAGTCAGAAAGTCCGAATGATTTCCAACTATTGTAATCGGTCGGTCGGAAAGGCTTTCCGATTCGGACGGAAAGACGGGTTCCGAATCGGATTTGGACGAACCGAAAGCCATTTGGAGCCTTTCCGACCGACATCGTAATCAGCTCCATAATGTTGCTTGAGAGAGAATAAAAAGACTCACCGAAACTGGTTTCATGGATACCTTTTGGGACACCATTTCCTACGGTTCGCTGACAGAATATCGACACCTAAAATAGCCCCATACCACAATATCGAGTTATAAATATTGATGTAAAAAATATCGACATCCTATATTTATAATGGTAAGTACAAACATTTCGGAAAAAAATATCTATGTCATAAATATAGTTGTAGAAAATATAGTTTTATATATTAAATAAAAAACAAAAAAATAGATTTAATATACATTTTAACACATATAACAAATAAACGTACTTTAAAAAAGTTAAATACACATATATAATAATTATTATATATATATATTTATACTTACTTTAAAACAATTATTAAGCCAATAATTTAAAATTGTATTATAATTTTAAAATTATATAAACATTTAACAAATAAATATATCGCCAGTAGATAGTTAGAGTTAGGACCAATTTTCCATAGGAAAATGGCAACATTCTATTCCCAATCATTTTGGTGCCAATTGACGAATCTTCGTGAAATTTTCAAAACTTGTGGGGCGCTCTAGTCCACTCCTATCTTGAAAGTATCGTGGAGATTCAGCAAGGGGGGTCGAGAAAAAAGGGGGTCCCAAAACGTGTTTTCCCCATGCAATTTCTCATAGGAAACTTCAGACACGGCTACAGCCCGAACTGCTAAACGGAATTGCCCCAAATTTGGCAAAAAGGTAGCCCTTGGTTCAGAAAGATCCCTTTTTGTTAAATGATGTAAATCCGTTCAGTAATTCCTGAGAAATTAAAAAAAAACAAAAAATTTCGATATCTGGGCGGAGCCTAACCCCCAAGCACGAGCTTGACTCTAATTGGCTGCCAACACTTCAAACCAGGAAGTGTTGGCAGCCATCTTGTGCCTCACATCGAGTGAAAACTGGTATGTGCAGTGAAAGAAGCAGCTCTCTGGGAACCTATTTTGGGCTGGATATTACTAATAATAATGTTGTTTCCTCTGCGGGGTCGTGGCTGGGGAGGGGGCGGGAGCCCGACTGGCTGCCTGGAGAAGAGACAGCACATCGCAGGCAGCTCTCTCGCCCGGATTGGGGATTGTCACTCGAGGTCTTCAGGAAAGGCTGTCGGACCTGACCTTGCCCCAGAGCGCGGCGTGCACTGCTCTCCGCTGGAGCGACACTGTGTATCCCGGGAGTCAGAGGTTCAAGTTTCCTGCTGGGACCCTCCGGACGGGTCCGGCGGTGCAAGGACTCGGAACAGGAGAGAGAGACATAGTACAGTATTCCTGTGGGTCCCAATCTAGCAGCTAAATAAAACGTGGCCTGCACTGCACAGTTTGGTCCTCTGGGATGACAAACATTAGAAAACGCCCCCGGTTTACACCCGGTCTGCTTCCCCAGTGAGAGTGGGTGGAGAGAAGCAATGGTCAGAGGAGGGGGTAGTGGGGGTGGGTGAACCGCCAAGACACGCGTGGGACTCCATGGTAATATTATAGAGTATTTCCTGGCTATCACCCACGGTCCAGGGGTACCATTTCCTGACATCCTACCCCATGCATTATTTCCAGCGGTGAGTGACAGGAGCAGGTTGATAGGACGTTTCAATGCATTAGCACCTGACGCGCAAGAAAAACCCCAAAGCAAATAAGCAGAGAGGTTAAGGCAGAGTGCACCTCTGCAGTGCAAACAGTAGCTTTGTGCACCTTGTCAGTGAGAGACCCACCACCCTTAGCGGGAGACATGCGTGCACCCACCCTCGCATCAGGCACCCAGCAGTAACTGCACACAGGGCATGCACAGCCGCGCCTTCTGTGCGCCAACGCAGATGCTTCGGCCGTTTGATCACATTTCGAAACAAAAGAGCGGGAACTGCAGAACGTGCCACCTGTACCCCGAGGAGACACCCCACTGACCGTCCACTCACCAATTATTCACACCTCTCATATCAGCGTCAACTGCGGTATTACCTGAATGCTTTGGTTTGCATGTGCGTTGTGCCGCTCTTTAGGGTTACACTAAAAAATGAAAAAAACTGTTGCTTAAAAAAATTAAAGCAAAACCCAAAGCAATAAATAACACCTCCTAGATCGGCCATAATTTTGAGACTGCCCCACGAACACTTGGATCGCTTCATCCAAACGTCTTATTGTCTGCAACTGTGCTCAAACTCACAGTAGAAAGGACAATTGCTGGTTTTCATTGTTTTTTGTGTTTAAGAAGTTTTTATTAAGTTTTTCAAAGCAGAACAATACAAAGGTGCAAGCAATCATGAAAGAAACACATTATAATATATAAAAAACAATCTGAAAGCAAATGCTATACAAAATGTAATGTGAATAATAAGAATCAAACGTTGAAAAAAGAAGAGAGGATAAAGAAAAGAAAGAAGAATGAAAGAAGAGAGAAAAAGGAAGGAAAAGAAGGGAAAATAATGACCAAAATTGTATAAGAAAGAAATATAGTGAAAGAGAAAAGGAAACTAATGTACAGGAGAATGAGAAGAGAGATACTATATATATATAATAATATCTTTATTAATTTGGTGGAATTTCATTTGTGATGAACACAGGATTGCTACTGTTTCCTCTGTGTCACTTTCTCAAAAAATGTAATCTGATCTTTTATGGCTACGTTTTCATTGTTTTTAAGATCAGAGGCATTGGGCTGTACATAGTCAAAAGAAACTGGCATTTTTAAAGCAGTATGTGCGAAGCTCTCAAAAGAGAGGCTTTTTCATGGATGCCGACGGGTAGATTTATGTTTGACACAACACGTCGTAAGCCCCCATAGCACGGCAGGGCGACACAACCTATGCTCACACAGGTACACACTTTCCCGTCACCTTACAGCGCCTCTCCAACTCATGCCTACGCGTGTGCGCACCACAGACCCACTCGTGTCCAGTGAAAGTCGGGTACTTCACCCCACCAGAAGCAGGTAGGATTGGCGCAGGAGCCTTACCTCTTGCTTGCTTGCTGCAAGCTCAATCTGCAACTGGAAGAAATGCTGCGCAGCGGCTCCACAAAAGCGTTGACATGTTGGAGAAAATCTGCTAAAGTCATTTACCCCAGAAGCGGCTCAGTTTCCGTCCCAGACCAAGAGCTTCCAGATTTATCGGAAAGCACACTTTTTTATTACTAAACAAGTGGGCCATTCGGACGCAGCTCCCTGCAGATAAATAAATATGCCTTCTTTGGTTGTAATGTGATGCGGCACCTGATGCTCACTGTGAGGTGGCTTCTTTCTCTGCACACTTTTCCTAGTCACTTTGAGCCGAGAGTGTAGGCCTGACCAGTGACCAGGTGGAACACTAAGACCAATGCTTACCTTGAGACACCAGCCGTGAGGGAAACGGCAAACAGCGGCAGCAAGGACACGGGCAGAGCGGGAGCGCCGAGAGACTCCCGCACCTCTACCTCTACCGCCTACAAGCCCCAGCAGCCTTAGGGGCGGCGCAGCAGGAGCGCGTCAGCAGAGCGCCCGGAGGCGCTAGAAAGCGGAGCCTGCGTCCAGGAGCCCGGGGGACCAAAGCTTACCTTGAGACACCAGCCGTGAGGGAAACGGCAAACAGCGGCAGCAAGGACACGGGCAGAGCGGGAGCGCCGAGAGACTCCCGCACCTCTACCTCTACCGCCTACAAGCCCCAGCAGCCTTAGGGGCGGCGCAGCAGGAGCGCGTCAGCAGAGCGCCCGGAGGCGCTAGAAAGCGGAACCTGCGTCCAGGAGCCCGGGGGACCAAAGCTTACCTTGAGACACCAGCCGTGAGGGAAACGGCAAACAGCGGCAGCAAGGACACGGGCAGAGCGGGAGCGCCGAGAGACTCCCGCACCTCTACCTCTACCGCCTACAAGCCCCAGCAGCCTTAGGGGCGGCGCAGCAGGAGCGCGTCAGCAGAGCGCCCGGAGGCGCTAGAAAGCGGAGCCTGCATCCTCTCGCCCCGCGAGTCGCGCGCGGGAGCACCCGGGGCCAAGCCCGGGCAAAGGGCGGGCCCTCTACGGCCCTCATCGGCAGGAGTAGGCAGGGTCAGGGCCAGGAACGCTGCAGGAAAATATTTGCGTGATCCATTCTTCAAGTAAGACTTATCGCTTTAAGATTTTGCTACCTGACATTTTATTTGTACAATAGTGAGTCTGTTTGTATATTGTTAACATGCCTAAAAAACCAGAGGAAGCCCCGCTAAACACTATTGACAATTACCTTGTCCAGACTGTTAAAAAAAGAAATATGCAGAGGAGAGATTCTCTGGGGTTGAGCCAATCCCCGGACTTACGATGTCTGTCCCCTTCCGCATCTACTCTGATTGATGACACCATACTGAAGGAAGTTCATCGCGTGGTCATAACTAGCGGCCCTATTTCTCAAGGAACAAGTGGCACATCTGTTAACGTAGCCCCGGCCTCTGAGGCACCCAATGTAGAGGCTGAGAGCGACATTGATATTGACTCCGATCAGGAGAAACAGACTCGCGTCTCATCTAACGAGCAGTCGCCTATAGGGCGTGCCACCAGGTCAAGATGATTATGCACCAAAAATCCACCAAAGCGGGGCGGGCTACGATCGGGGACAAGATGGAAGAGGGCTATTACCCCAAAGTCTAAGCAAGTGAATAGTGTTGAGGATAAATTAAATCACACTATTGAGGATGCTTTTTTTTTTTTAAATTGCTGATTTTCTTGAGTTAAAAATCAACGCTATTATTAAACCTCTAATATCAAAAATTGACAAACTGCAATCGGAGGTCAAGAAGTTGGGTGGACTCCACACTATGGTTGCAGGTGGGGTAGAAAATATAACTACGCTAGTTACAAATTTGAGTAATAACACAGGGGGAAATGTTGTTAGAGAGGTTGTAGGTGAAGGCGTAGGAAACCAGTTGCCAGAAGAGAATTCACCACCTCATCCACCAACATTGACTGTTAACAGTGAGGGTCCTCTATTAGTTAACACTCCAATAGACAGAAACCCTTCGGTCAATATCCCCCCAGTACAAGTTCACTCAATGGACCCCCTACAATTTATAGTTGAAGCCACACCAGTGGTTTTAGTTCTAGCAAATGTCCCTCCTCTGGAAGGGGGAACAGCGGAAAGTCCCACTTCTCTCACAAGCAAGGCCTTACACTGGTTAACCAGTAACATGCGGCTAGCACCAGGGGGAAAGTACTTTCTGGCAAGCGTAATCAAGTCAGCAACTAGGGTCCCCTGGTTGGGAAACCGGCCGAAAAAGTTCAAAGGGGACTGTGTGGCAGTGAGCTTTTCAAATCAAGACGTCCTTCCCAACATTCTTGCTAACTTATTCCCTCCCCAACGCAGACAGGGTACTGTTGTTCCCTTAACCCTAAAGTTTTTCTACGGTGAACAGCAGAATGTTACCTACCCAAGGACCCCTGCGCCAGGGTGGGATAGAAATTGGGATTCGAACCTCAGATGGGGGCAGGACCCAAGGTATAATGTAGCATCCCACCATTCCCATTCAGTACAGCACAATTCTTTTGCACAACCCCTTCAACTGTTCAATCGCTATGCCCCGTTATCCTTCATGGACCAAAATGATTGACTCTCCTCTAGACAAGACAGTAATGGTGAGGGTCCTCAGCCTGCTCCCAGTTCTTTAGTTTGGAACTCTGCAGGTATTAGGATCTGTAGAATTATGAGCTGGAATATCGCTGGTCTCAGAGCCAAATATAACGACAAGAATTGGCTGGACACAATTAGATCCTACGACGTCCTTGCCTTTCAAGAAACCTGGGAAACGTCAGACAGACTGGCTTTGGACGCCTTTTCCCACTTTACCGTACCTGCAGATCCTAGTAAAGCAGGAAGGGCAAAGGGAGGCTTGGCTATATACATCTCACTAGATATTCAAGGAAAGCCAAGACATATTAAATCTAACCTAAAAAACTGTTTAGCGGTTGAACTAACTACACCAAACTTTCAGCCTATATTATTTGTTAATTTTTATAATTCCCCCGTCAGTCAAACCCCAAATGAGCACCTGGTAACTCTAGAGGAATTCCTGTCTACCCACAGTGAGAACAGTGTCCATGGGTATGAGGTGATCCTTATGGGTGACTTTAACATCCATCCATGCCATGCGGATTGCCATGTGGAACACGAGGAATCTTCCCCCTATTCCTCCCCACCGCATTTCGAACACCCATCACGTGGAGAGGCTTTGGAATTGCTCCTAGCAACTTTTAACCTCTATGAATCATGTAGTTGCCCCACAGGCCCGAGGTTACCAACATATGTGGGCAATGACACAGGCACAATTATAGACTATATCTTTTTATCTTCTAGTATTCTGCCTGAAGTTATTAACTATAAGGTAGAAACTACAGTTTTTAGCGATCATAACCCTGTGATTCTAGAGACCATATCACAGGGAGTCTTGGGAAAAAGGGAGATTGATGCTTTATGTGCGACAGAATTGGTCCCGAGAGATCAGAATCGTAGACTGAAATGGGATCAAGTAACCCCAATCAGCTTTTTACAGGAAACTCTGGCTAAAGTTGAGGGGGAGGTTGCCATTTGTTTGGATAATAATAACTGGTACCACCATGATAGAGGCTTTCAATGTTATCTGCCGTCAGGTCAATCTAGACCTGACCGTAAAGACAAAGCCTAACAGGCTCAGGGGCCCCAAATGGTTTGACTCAAATTGTTCCAAGGCTAATTCAATCCTCCTAAAGGCCCTAAAAAATAAACCTAGAGATAAAGAGCAGATAGCATCACTGAGGAAACAATAGAGTTATGCTATCAGGGTGAGGAAATCTGAGATTAAAAAGGAGGCCTGGAATGATTTATTATTGCCTGATATACAGAGAGACAGCGCCAAATTCTGGGCAATAATAAATCCCCCATACTTCGTGGGACTAGAGAATCAGAGAGCAGATTGCATTATACCAGACGAACAGTGGGTGACACATTTCAGTAACATCTATAGCTGTCCTGATACCACTCCAGACTGTGAAATGCCATTCACACAAGCAGTAACTACCATCTCTCCTTTTAGTTTAGAGGAGGTGAAAAAAGCTATTAATTACACACTCTATAAAAAGGCACCGGGGCCCGATGGGGTTCCCGCAGATTTCTTCAAGAGTGCCCCTGAACTAAGTGCCAAGATTCTCACAAACATTTTTAATACTACAAGGGATCTCATCTTTCCTACTAGTTGGGCCAAGTCCACGATAGTACCGATCTTTAAAAAAGGACAGAGGACAGACCCGGCCTGTTATAGGCCAATCTCTCTCATTGATTCCAGTGTTAAAATCTTGGGAAGAGTCCTTTTAGGAAGACTGACTCAGCTTTTAGAAGGGAAGGGTGTCCTATCAAACGCACAATACGGTTTTAGAGCCAAAAGAGGAACCTTAGACCAGTGCCTAAACCTAGAATTGATCATAAATAAATACGCAATCGCCAAGGGGGGTTCTCTGTACATGGTCTTTATGGACCTCTCCTCAGCCTTTGACCTGGTCACAACAGCTTCAGCACTCAACCGCTTCAGCACTCAACCGACCCACGCCACGACCGAACCACCGCCCCCCACCACCATCCTCCGGGCCTGGACCCCGATCAGCACCGAAGACACCATCCGCACGATGAACTCCATCCACTCCGGATCTCCGACAGACCCCTGCCCTCACCACGTCTTCAACAAGGCCAACGCTGTCATCGCACCCCACCTGCGGGACATCATCAACACCTCCTTCGACATCGCCACCTTCCCGGAGAGCTGGAAGCACGCCGAACTCAGCGCTCTACTCAAGAAACCATCAGCAGACCCAACCGACCTCAAGAACTACCGCCCCATCTTGCTGCTCCCGTTTCCGGCCAAAGTCATCGAGAAGACCGTCAACAAGCAACTGGCCGCCTTCCTCGAGACGAACGGCTCCCTCGACCACTCGCAGTCTGGCTTCCGGGCCAACCACAGCACCGAGACCGCCCTGATCGCAGCCACCGATGACATCCGAGCCCTGCTCGACAACGGAGAAACAGCGGCCCTCATCCTCCTGGACCTCTCCGCGGCCTTCAACACTGTCTGCCACCGTACCCTATTACAGCGCCTCAGCAACGTCGGAATCCAGGAGAAGGCACTGGAGTGGATCACCTCCTTCCTCGCCGGAAGGACACAGAGAGTCCGCCTCCCCCCGTTCAGATCGGAAGCCACCGAAGTGATCTGCGGCGTTCCTCAAGGCTCCTCGATCAGCCCAACACTCTTCAACGTCTACATGAGCCCCCTCGCAGCCATCGCACGCCAGCACAACCTGAACATCATCTCCTACGCCGACGACACCCAGCTGATCCTCTCCCTCACCAACGACCCCGCCACCGCCAGAGCCAACCTGCACGAAGGGATGACTGACGTAGCCAAATGGAAGTCGAACAGCCGCCTGAAACTGAACTCAGACAAGACGGAAGTCCTCATCCTGGGACCCTCACCCTCCGCCTGGGACGACTCCTGGTGGCCCCCCGCCCTGGGCAGCGCACCCAAACCAACAGACCACGCACGCAACCTGGGCTTCATCCTGGACTCCTCCCTCTCCATGACCAGACAAGTCAACGCCGTCTCCTCGACATGCTTCAACATCCTGCGCATGCTTCGAAAGATCTTCCGATGGATCCCCACCGAGACCAGGAAGACGGTCACCCAGGCCCTCGTCACCAGCCGTCTGGACTACGGCAACTCCTTCTACGCTGGAACCACCGCCAAACTCCAGAAAAGACTCCAGCGGATCCAGAACACCTCAGCACGACTCATCCTGGACATCCCCCGCCGCAGCCACATCTCCGGACACCTGAGAGACCTGCACTGGCTCCCGGTCAACAAGAGAATCACCTTCCGGCTCCTCACCCACGCACACAAAGCCCTACACAACCGAGGACCAGGATACCTCAACAGCCGCCTAAACTTCTACGCTCCCAAACGCCAGCTTCGATCGACCAGCCACGCCCTCGCCGCCGTCCCCCGCATCCGAAGAGCCACCACAGGAGGAAGGTCCTTCTCCTACCTGGCCGCCAAGACGTGGAACTCCCTTCCGACCCACCTCCGCCTGACCCAGGACCACCTCGCCTTCAGGAAGCAGCTCAAGACCTGGCTGTTCGAGCAGTAGCGGATCCCCTCCCCCCAGCGCCTTGAGACCCTCCGGGTGAGTAGTGCGCTATATAAATGCTCTGATTGATTGATTGATTGGTCAACAGGGCTAAGCTGTGGAGGGTCCTTTTGACCATGGGCATTGACCTCCCTTTGGTTGGATACCTGGCTGAGTTACATAGGGACCTCATGACCTCGGTCAGAGTGACTAGGGAAGGGAGATGCACTTGCCACTTTAAGTCAGAGAGGGGGGTTAGGCAAGGGTGTATACTTGCCCCCCTCCTCTTTACTCTTTACATAAACGATCTCGAGGTAGTCTTGGCAGCATCCCACACCGATGTCCCGCGTGCAGGTGAGACAAAGATACCTGTCCTCCTGTACGCGGACGACGCAGTCCTTTTGGCACGCTCCGGAGTGGCACTTAATAAACTCCTTTCATCTTTTGGGGACTTCGTGTCCTTGTTGGACATGAAAACCAACACAGAGAAATCTCACGTAATGATTGCAGGAGCTGCAGGCAGGAAAAGAAAGTCGAAAACATTTTTTTGTGCTGGGAAAGAGGTCAGGAGAGTCCCATCTTTTCCATATTTAGGGGTGACCTTCGATGAAAAGGGCACTTGGGGCCCCCAGCATTCCGTCAAAAGCAACGCTGTTGCAAGAGCGGCAGCAGGGTTGCTTGGCTTTGCTAAAAAACTGGGAGCCCGCCCCATGGAAAGCATTATAAAGGTCTATAAAGCAAAATGTTTGTCTGTTGCCCAGTACGGTTCTGTTATTTGGGGGTACACTAATCATGACAAAATCCAGAAAGTAGAAAACAAATTTTTGAGAACCCTGCTTTCTGTCCCCCAATCGACTTCCACCTATGCAATACATACAGAGCTAGGATTGGGCTATATAACTGACATTCTAAAACTAGCCCCAGTTATTGGATGGATGAAAACTTGGCTTAACCAGGAGCTTACATTAAATCACATCATCTTAAAAGATTGTTTAGCCCTGGACAGAGCCCAAAACATCCCGTGGGTAAAATATGTACAAACGCAGCTAATTTTAGCCGGCCGACCGGAGCTTTTCTCATCTCCAGATTTGATAAAGCAGGAAGATCTTAAAATTGTAAAAAATACCCTGTCAAATTTATATGTTATGGAGAGGGAAGCCATAGAGCTAAAAAAAACCATGGTTAGGAATCACTGTTTGTTGACATCTGTCCCAGGAATGGAACCATACCTTTCCCTGGTAACTAAACCATTTAATCGCTTCCTTCTAACGAGATTCCGTTTTGATTTGATCCACTTCATTCTGGGCAATTTTAAAATACGGAATAGACCCGATAATGCTGAACCATGTGATTGTGATCACTTTTCCACCCAGGACACGATTCACTTTACCATGTTCTGCGGCCATTATACTGAGATTAGAAAAAGATATTTGCTTCCAATTTTGCGCAATCTAGGTTTTACTCAGGTAAAACCAGCCTTGATGTTCCTGCAACTCCTTCCTAATGTAAGAGTAGCTTTTCATGTTGCTAGTTTTTTAGTTGCAGGAGCACGCATAAATAAGCACCGCACAAGAACTAGGCACCTTATTCCTGAATATTGATTTCCCTTTTTTATTTCACTGATTTTAAATGTTTATATTCTTAACATTTTCGTATAACTCATTTTGTACATTGTGATTTTAGAGTTTCTAAATATTGATTGTCTGTTAAAATTATGTATTAATTTGTGTTCTGATGAAATGTTGCTATGTAATAATGCTCGTTCTTTTATGATTTTTAATAATCGAATAAAGATAATTGACTGACTGACACTAAGACAAAGGTTTGTGGTTCGCGCATATGTGTGACTGCCTGCGGTTGCATCGTGTGTGTTGTGTGCGTGTGTTATTGAGCATGTGATGGATGTGTTTGTGTATGTTTCAGCATGCCTGCTTTTATACTGGTGTGCACCTCTTGTGTTTGAGCGTGTGTATTTTGTGTATGTTTGGTAGTGTGTGCCTGTGTGAGTTTTGGATTGTACTGTGTTGTGCTCATGATTGTCAGTGGATGTATTTGTGCATGTTTCTGTTTGTAAGCTTGTGTACAGGTGTGCACCTGTTGCATCTGTTTGAACAAGTGTGATATTTGCCAATGGGTACTAATGCTGCCCTTAAACAATGTGAGGTCCGACAGCACCAGAAGGCAAGAATCTTCAGCCTTTTCTTGAATAAAATAAAAAATGAGGTAACCTCATATAGCCGGGATGGCCGCCTATGTGCTTATCAGGAACGTGTCAAGTGCAGAGGCACACACAAGCATCCTATAGATGTAAACAATCAGTTTCTGTGGCATGCGCGCACACATTCATCTGCCCCCTATGATCGATCGGCCTGTGAGTTATTTTAAGATTGACCTCACATAGTGTGGAACATTGCAAAGAGCCTGAAAAATATGTTTTACCGCAAGTTTTCAGCAAGTCCTTCGCCGTATATTTATACCTGAAATTCCTGTGGCTAACCATGAGTGCCAGGCGATGAAAAATTTGGTAGGGGAACGCGACTATTTTGGGCATCAAATGTGTGCAATCTCATTGAACAAAACAAAGTAAGCACGGTTATTTTTTTTTTTTTTTTGCATGGATAGATGCCTCCAGCAAACGACGACTGGGAAGTGAGACCTAAATCAAAACTTTGGGGCAGGATGAGTGAATATTTAGGATTTTGATTTCAAAATTCGTAGAATTCTGTGCCAAACTGACTATTTCTCTGGGGTAACTGTTGCATTTAACCGTGTTTACTTCGGCTTGGGGTGGACCATTCAACATTGGTCAACGTCCAATGCTTTGGGTCTGATGCTAGTGTTTTCCACTTATATCCAAAGTGAGGACGTCTCACGCAGCTGGCCTCTATTTTCCGGAACAATTTACAGCCAGTGACGCGCACGGCGCCAGGTTGCAGACATCAGTGCTTGCTGCTGCTATAAAAAACGCGCAGTCCATAACCCCACTAAGGAGGTTACGTTATAGTCATTTTACCACACACACAAGGTAAAACAATGACTGCTTCAGTGCATTGCGATTTATATTAGAACATTTTATTTTTAACTCAGATCTCTTAAAATATCATGTTATAAGAGGGACAATAACTTATACGCGGTTTCACAGGTTAGAGGACCAGAAAAGAGATCTACAGCAAGCTCCTCCTACACGAATACATGCAGTAGTATTGCCATGGTGCACAGGTCTGCCTGTATATTTGTCTCTCTGGTTTCCCAGTAATGAATCGCCGCCCCCAGCGCGGTGAACGGAGGGGGCGGCATGTGCACGCTCGTTGCTGCAGCTGACAGTGTACATACAGTAAGTGACTCTGCGATGTTGGATTCTACAGCCCCCACATCCTGACGCCCTGCATGCACCCCGTCTCGAGCCGGCAGCCGCGCGCTACGCAGTGACCCTTGAAGTGCGGTTTATCAGCAGTGAGCGCAGCAGAGCCCCGTATTAGTAGGTAATACCTGCTCGATGAACGGTCCTAGACGATCCTACACCCGAGCCCCCCTCGCAAACACCCACCACAGACCACAGGTGGAGGTGGCAGAAGGCTCGCTTTATGGTTATTGCGAAGGGATAGTATAGGGTACCATGTCTATAGTTGTACGCATGAACTGCTCAAGGTCACACCATGCGTCTGTTGTCAGAGGATTCTTATATCCATGAACGGACAGTGATGTGCGACCCGTGCCTTACTTATGGGTAGCCTCCAGCCCCTGCAGGAGAAGACGACGCAACCATGCCCGCTGGGCATAATAATGCCCACAAACCTGCTTCTGTGACAGTGGAACCCACTGTTGTTGCCCACCATGAGTTGGCCCAGAGAAAAAAAGGTTGAATACAAACAAATAGTAATATATTATTACAATGTTAGTAGTGTTCACTTGTTTAAACCTCTCAGTATGACGCGTCTTGCGTCTTATAAAGTTTTCCAGAAGTTACAAGCTGAAATGCACCCCCTCACTGCCCTCCCACCCCACAAAAAATGTTGAAAAGGTTTAATAGCATCATTTTCAGTCTGCGAGGATACTAATTTTCCCCGTTTTAATTGTGTTTTCGTGTATAAAGTTGTATATGGGATTTGCATCTGTTCTCCAGCTTTGGTTTGAAGGGGGCACCGGGGCTGCCCCTCTGTGAATTTCAGACTCTTGATACGTTTTTGGTGGATGTCTTGAGAAATTGGGCAGTGACTCTCTGCCGTCTGTGTTCTGCGGTTACCTTCGCACAACCCCCTGGGGGATCGCTGTCTGAAATAAAGACGGACTAGCATAGTATATAATACTTAAGATTTGCAATACCTCACTGTGCTCTGCATGTATTTCCTTTTCACAGGGATATTTCTGAATAGTTTCAATGGATTTACTTTGAAATTAATCATTAGTTGAGGTCCACCTCACACATAAGACGTGCCGTTTTTTGGATCGTTTCATATTTCGGTAAAGGGTATATAACAGTAAGCTGTAGAGAGACACAGCATCAATAATATTTGAAAAAATATATTTGTTGTTCGTTAACTGCAAGTCCAGGCATCCGTAAGTCCCGCCATTGTAATGAACACGCACGCAAGACACAGGGTCACAAGATGAGGGGGGTGGGGGGTGTTGCGAGCTTTAGATTCATATAATGCAAAAATACATTCTAGGCCATGCAGCGTCCATGAGAGGGGCCGAAGCCTCAGTGGAAAGAGAGAAGAATGTGAATTGGTAGGAGTACTTAGAGAGACAACACAATATTTTGTAATACCCAACATTTTTGAGGACTTTCAAAACAGAACGCGAGAGTGTATGTGCGTTTTTGTCCGTGTTTAAGTAAAAATCCCCGGTGAAATCCGACAAACAACTGAGCATACCCAACTGAAACACCTGTACCCAACAATTGATCGGAAACTACATTTAATGGGGGGCGGATGAGGTGTAATACCCGAGGCACACATCCCTCCCCCACCTTTGATACTATGCCCCAGGCACAACATTGCAAAAACAACAGTTGATAGACAGAATGCAGAACAATATCATACATTGCCACTAGTACAGAGATCTGGGCCTACATCCATCGTTTTTTTTCTCACCATGCCATTTCAGTTTGAAACCAGCCATATGCAAATCAGTCTTGACCCTGTACCCCGTGGGAAAAGTCGAGCCCGAACTTCCAAGCCAGGTCCTCCCTGGACTGGAAACGAGCATCCTAGGACCGGTTTTGGGGCTTTCAGACCTCATCAGCCAGGATAGCTTAATTCCCGTGGCATGGAGAGCACGGAACTCACGTCTGACCATACCCGTCCCACTTCGGGTGACAAATGCAAAAACAACAGTTGATGGACAGAATGCAGAACAATGTCATACATTCCCCCCAGTACAGAGATCTGGGCCTAAACTCATCGTTTTTTTGCTCACCATGCCATTCCAGTTTGAACCCAACCATATGCAAATCAGTCTTGACCCTGTGCCCTATGGGAACAGTCCAGCCCGAACTGCCAAGCCAGGTCCTCCCTGGACTGGAAACAAGCATCCTAGGACCGGTTTTGGGCTTTCAGGCCTCATCAGCCAGAATAGCTTAATTCCAGTGGCATGAAGAGCATGGGAATCACGTCTGAGCATACCCGTCCCACTCGGGGAGACAAATGCAAAAACAACAGTTGATGGACAGAATGCAGAACAATGTCATACATTCCTCCCAGTACAGAGATATGGGCCTAAATCCATGGATTTTTTTGCTCACCATGCCATTCCAGTTTGAATCTAGCCATACGCAAATCAGTCTTGGCCCTGTGCCCCATGGGAACTGTCCAGCCCGAACTACCAAGCCAGGTCCTCCCTGGACTGGAAACAAGCACCATAAGACCGGTTTCGGGCTTTCAGCCCTCATCAGCCAGGATAGCTTAATTCCAGTGACATGTAGAGCACGGGACTCACGTCTGAGCATACCCGTCCCACTCGAGGTGACAAATGCAAAAACAACAGTTGATGGACAGAATGCAGAACAATGTCATACATTCCCCCCGGTACAGAGATCTGGACCTAAATCCATATTTTTTTTGCTCACTATGCCATTCCAGCTTGAACCCAGACATATGCAAATCAGTCTTGACCCTGTATCCCATGGGAACAGTCCAGCCCGAACTACCAAGCCAGGTCCTCCCTGGACTCGAAACAAGCATCCTAAGACCGGTTTCGGGCTTTCAACCCTCATCAGCCAGGATAGCTTAATTCCAGTGGCATGTAGAGCACAGGACTCAGGTCTGAGCATACCCGTCCCACTCGAGGTGACAAATGCAAAAACAACAGTTGATGGACAGAATGCAGAACAATGTCATACATTCCCCCAGTATAGAGATCTGGACCTAAATCCATAATTTTTTTGCTCACCATGCCATTCCAGTTTGAACTCAGCCATACGCAAATCAGTATTGACCCTGTGCCCCATGGGAACACTCCAGCCCGAATTGCCAAGCCAGGTCTTCCCTGGACTGGAAACAAGCATCTTAGGACCCATTTCGGGCTTTCAGCCGTCATCAGCCAGGATAGCTTAATTCCAGTGGCATGTAGAGCACAGGACTCACGTCTGAGCATACCCGTCCTACTCGGGGTGACAAATGCAAAAACAACAGTTGATGGACAGAATGCAGAACAATGTCATACATTCCACCCAGTACAGAGATCTGGGCCTAAATCCATCGTTTTTTTGTTCACTATGCCATTCCAGTTTGAACCCAGCCATACACAAAACAGTCTTGACCCTGTGCCCCATGGGAACAGTCCAGCCCGAACTGCCAAGCCAGGTCCTCCCTGGACTGGAAACAAGCATCCTAGGACCGTTTTTGGGCTTTCAGCCCTTATCAGCCAGGAAAGTTTGATTTTAGTGGCATGGAGAGCACGGGAATCACGTCTGAGCATAACCGTCCCACTCGGGGTGACAAATGCAAAAACAACAGTTGATGGACAGAATGCAGAACAATGTCATACATTCCCCCCAGGAAATAGATCTGGGCCTAATCATTTTTTCGCTCACCATGCCATTCCAGTTTGAACCCTGCCATATGAAAATCAGTCTTGACCCTGAGCCCCATTTACCTGTGTGGGGGGGCTCGAGCTCCCCCAAACGCCCCGGAGACCGCCACCACCCTGGGGCACTAATATACAAATTCGGGGGTCCGTTACGGATCCCCGGGTACCACCACCACCTCCCCAGGGCTGTGCCATAGGTGCCTCCTGGAGCCAGTGATGGCCCTGGGGACTGCCACACCCCAGGGTCGGCTCCTGCAGTGTCCCAGGGTGCCCACCCCTGGGACACTGCTGTTTTCTGTGGCAGGGCGGCAGCCTCGCGGCTCCCACCCTCCCATAGCAAACTCTGCTTTGGTTTTTGGAAGAGAGAGCAGGGAACCTGCTCTCGCTTCCAAAAACCAAACCAGATGCTTTTCCACACGTCTGTAATTTAGAGTGGGTGTATCAAAGGTTATATTAAGGTGTGAATATGATTAGGACTGAGTTGCTCCTTCCACTAAAGTAATCCAATCCAAAATAAATTAAGTGCAACTCAAAGTTAATCCATCTGGATCTCAAAATGTTCCATTAGTATGCATCAATTTATCACATGGATGATTTCATCAGTGATGTCATCTGTGATGTAATTTTAGTTGTTATCAGTGATGTCACTGACCATATCATGAGTGATGTAATATGTGACGTCATCAGCAGTGCATTGCAGGGGCGCGAGTTATAGTTAGCTGAACTAACTATAACGGGGGAATTGCATGGGTTTTGTATGAGAGAAATGTGCAACTAACTATAACTTTCCCTAAAACCTATGGTTTTTTCAGTGATTATATATATATTTATATATATATATATATATATATATATATATATATATATATATATATTTATATAAACAAAATCCTGGGAAGAAAGCAAACTCCCTCTCGGCAACTGCTATACCAGGAACGGACCACCACAAGGTTTGAAGTTTTCTTAATGCTTTTTATTCCAGCCTTCGCACAACATGACGCGTTTCAACCGAGTTTCCTCAGTCTTGTTCACATGACGTGGATATATATATATATATATATATACATATATAATATATATATAGTCAAATAAATTCTAATAATTAAGTTTAATGAATTTCTTTTCATGAATTGAAGACAAACAAACACTTACATGACGAATGAACATGCTTTATAATGGCGCCTCTGTGAAATGAACGTTACAGCGAATTCCGCTTTTTATGTTAATGAATTGTGCCGGAAACACTGTGGGGATTCAAGATAAAATGGCTTTTACTTTGTATGCACTTTAATGCAGCAGGAAGAAGGCGCGAACTCCGTAACGCGTCCTGTGCAATTTTTCAGTTGAATAAATAACTTTTAGCACAAGAACGACCCTGTAAGAACGACCCTGTGAGTGCGGTCATTCTTTCCTTTTGCCGGGGAGGAAGTTTTGAGCTATGCAAAAAAGGAGAGAACTCTGGGTAGTTCTCCAGTTTAGGTGGAAAGCAGCTCCTGTTAGAGCACTCTCTCAACAACAGCGACACTCTAGATCTGCTCACCTCAAATGTCTGTTTATGTATATATATATATATGACTCCAGTCAGTGCATCAATAGGGAAAGTGTTGTATTTCAGAGGGGTAACATTTCCTATTCCCACTCCAGTCAGTTCAAAAGTAAAATCAAACAAAATATCATCCACAAAATTAAAAAAATGTATTTAAAAATAAAATAAAAATATATAAATATGTTACAAATAAAAATAAAAATATATTTAATATTAAAAATTTAAAAAAATTAAAAGGTAATATTGTTGTATATCACATATACTTACAAATATGATATTAAATACAATACACATACACATGTTCCAAAGAAATAAATATTTATATTTAGAAATTATTTATCAACAAAAACATTAATTATTACATACATTTGGTTTATTTACTTCCTACTCTATAACACCACACAAATCACAGCCCACATCTAAAATAAAATAAAAATATTTGCACGATTACCATAATTTATTACTGATTAAACAAAAATGATTAATTAAAAAACAAATTAAAACACATACAAATGTATTAACTTTCCACCCTTTACCCCTATAATCCCCACAACCCACAACTAAAATTAAACTGTAAAGAAATGAATTACACAATTAAAATCTATTTTGAATGAAATTTAACAACGAATTATACAGTAAGTAAAATTAATTTACTCTCTACCATACGAACCCAAAATCCACAACCAAAAAATAGTTAAACAATGACCCTAATTATCAATTAATTAATGTATATTCATTATCAAATAATTATTAATTCATTAAAAATAAATTACTTCCCACCCTTTACCCCTATAAACCCCACAACCCTTCCAAAAATAATTATACAATTACCATAATTCAATATCAATCAATTAATTAATATTATTTAATCACTAATTAATAATTAACTAAAAATAAATTACTTCCCACCTTATATCCCTATAAACCACATAATCCACACATAAAATTTACCCCAAAAATTAAAAACATGATTAACATTATAAAATCTCAAATAAATATTACTAAATAAAAAATATTTATTAATTTATTATAATTAAATCACTTCCTACCATGTTCCCCTATAAACCCACAACCTGCTACGGAACTAAAAAATGCAACATTTTGTTAAAATATATTTAATAACTACTACAAATTTAACAAGTATTAAAAAACACAAACTATACCTATACAAAAAATACAACATCAACAAGCAACTATATTTTTGCAAACGATAAATTATGACTTCCATATTTTTTTAATCGATATTTCTTATCTTAAATTTGACATTCCTGACCACAATATTCTCGCTGTCAATATTTGTGTAAGTCGACATTTCCAACTGGATATTTTGACTGAATACCATTTCCTACACAAATTTGATATAGGCGGGATATACTTGTTGCATAATTCATGATTTTCAACTGCGCAGGCTCTGTCCTATAACCTCATGACATTAAAGCAGAATCAATGTTTGTATGATGAGTTAATGCACATGGGATGGTCCCTCGTTCTCCTACTCAGGTTGTCTGCTGGCCCAGCTTGGTGGCTCTGGGATGGAGGGAGGATGGAGGGATTTAGCAGGCAAGACTATCAATGGATGCACAGTGGTTGGAGCCAGGTCTACAAGGAGTCTGCATTCCTCTGGCAACAGGAGACGCAGAGCACTGTGCTAGAGCTGCTAATGCTCTGCAAGGCTCAATCTAATAGTCGGCTCGAAAAGCAGTTTGGAACAGAAGAGGGTAGATAGTTAGAGATGGAAAGACAACGGGTGCCAGAAGTGGGGAGCAGAAGAGCAAGACTAGTATCAGAACATCCTAGAGGAAAACTTGCAATCACAGATTCCCCACAGCCCAAATATCAGGACACTAGAACAGTATAATGTCCTGCTACATACCCTGAATTCCATGTGCACGTGAATTTAATGCAGTTTCCAGATCACCTGCTGAGCAGTTTTTTTGTTTCTATGCTAGAAGCTTCCCTTTGGCAAGTGTCAGATCAATTCTGTTTCTATTAATCACATGCCATTGCTTAATGTTTCAGTTCATTTTAATTGAAATTTGCTTTGTCTAGTTCTCTCTTTTGTCTTATATTCTCCACAATTAGGATCATTTTAAATATTCCAGCTTTTAGTTCTGTTTTTATGGCTCTTCTTCCTTTGTCTTAGTCTGTCTACCAGTTTTTTAAGTCTTTCTTTCATTCTCATGGATATATTTGCATGTTGCTAACATATTTGAATCTTTACAATTTGCATGGATAAGTGTTTAAAGAATAAATAGAGGGAAGTTTTGAGGTAGTTATGCGTGTAGAACCGATTGCGTTTCCCAGTAGTAAACAAACTCAAAGTGCCCAATCCACTTTTGTTGTTGTACATCTGTCTAGTTCTGGCAGCTGACAACCAGAAGTGGATCCAAATAAGCACCTCCCTACCCCTTTTAGGGTCCACCGCTCCTTAATATATGAGACCAGACAGAAAGGAGTCTCCCCAGGGGTATGGAAACTGATAGCAGTCATACCAATGGACCTGAAATGAGACAAGGGGAATAATGTGTAACATGTCAAGTACAATGTGGGAATATGTTCTTGGTAATTCACCCTCGGGCCACTGCAAGACTTCAAAAATGACCTACCTAATCCAAAATGTTTTGCTGCTGATTATCTGTAACCCCAGCAGCAACTTCAGAGTAAGAATGGTAAATCCCTCTGATGAATGGTTGTAAACTGGCACAAGTCCATGTAATCAGTGTGAGGACACCCTGAAATCTAGCTTCATTGGATCAGGATTGAAAATGAGTCAAAATAGCTATGTGGAGGTGTGGAAGAAGATGGGGGGGGTCCAAAACAGGATGAACAAACATTTAGAGAACTTTCAAAAACGGGAGAAGGTAATTAAGGCAGAAAAGTGAGCAGGTCAGTTTAAATACATAAAGGGGTAGGGAAGGAAAGGTGGAGAAGGCCTGGTCGACAGGAGCAGTCTTAGCTAGTCATCTGTCATACTGAGAATGATGATGGGCCACTTCTGTGGCTGGGCCTTCTTAAGGGTCTATAGCTGATTAGTCATTAGTTTCACATGCCCTGGCTGGGTATGTGTGAGTGAGGGCAGGGTCTACCAGAGTAAACCATACTACAAAAGCAGAGCTTGCCTGGCAGTGGCTCAGAGGCTCAATGCATGGTTTTGGTGTATCCTCGAGCCCCTTGCTCTGTGGAATGCTACCGAGTTGCGGCAGGCCTGCCTCGCGGATGTGGGGGGCGGGCACGGATTTACGGAGGGAGGTCGCATGGGAGGAAGTATAAAAAACTATTCTTACTTTGAAGCCGGGTCCCGTGTCTTCTCTGCTTCTGCTTTCCTGCCTCCGACTTGGACAGGAACAAGAAGCATGCAGCCAGGCCCACTCTCCTAAGCCAATCACAATGCTGCAATGACACGGCGCTCAGCCAGGGGCTGGAGGGGTTGCTATGTCCTCCATGCAGGCTGTGATGCAGTCTGCATGGAGAAGGGGGAAGTGTGCATGACTGGTTTGGGGGGCCCAAGAGGGCCAACCACACAGTCATTGCACTCATAGGAGTGGGCAAACAACTCCTCCCCTGCCCTGCTCCGTTAGCAAAGCAGCCCCACTCACCCGCCTGCCTGCAAAGGAACCATAACATGGTAATAATTAAAAGTTATAACAAATTTATGTTTTTACTTCTCGTACTGCGAGAAAGCAGTGGGGAAACGCTCTTCTGCCATATTGGAGGAGCCGCCACTGCTGCCACCTCCTCAATGGCTACAGTTCCCATTGTCCTTTTCCCCACTCCTGCAATCTCCAGATGCAAACTCTTCCCTTGTACCGAGGCCTTGCGGGGACGGGTTTATGTGGTGACTGCAATGAGGACGGGGATGCAATCACAGGACAAGCAGAAAAGCGCGTATCGCTAATAACATTACAGTATTCCATTTAAGTTGGTGCAGCCCTCAGAGAGCAAATAAGCAGAGTCCTGATGCAAGTTCAAATCTAGCCTCAAGTATCAATGATACAGTCAGGCTACTCTGTACTAAAACTCACTAGCTACCTTACCATAAGGACTGCACTCCAGAGACAGGTGCTGTGAGGAGGCCCGAGGAAAGAGGAAAACAATACTTACAGGGGTGTTAGTTCTGTAGCTTTCAGAGGAGTGGCCTGATGCAGTGACCCTGACTTCCATTTCAAGGACTTATGGCCAAGCACTACAGGACTAGATGACACATAAGTAGGGCTCTAGCTTTAATGGTATATTCATTTCTTTAACATTTCCATCTGTATTTATCCATATTTATTTCTGGGCCATCCTTTTGGTATTTATCCATGTTTAATTTGTGTTTTGAGAATAAATGGAGTTGTAAAATTGTATATTTCCACATTTATTTATATTTTATCCGTACACTCATATTGGAATCCTCTTGTATTTTAGCAAACTAGGCAGCCACGTATAACAAAACACTACACCCACAGGTACATATTAGTGGTATACTACCAATATATGTTAACATATGCCTGTATCTAAGAAACTCTGATCCTGTGTTGTAACTCCCCATTCTGTCTATCTGCTCAGCTTTTGTCTGGAATTCATCAAATACAGCATGGAGAGTTTTTACAAAAGCACAATTTTCAGGATTTTTCTGTTTTTAAAAAGATATATCCAGGCAGGAAACATTGTTTTCTGTTTGTATTTATGTGTAAAAATCAGTAAAAACTGAAAACTGGGAGCCTTACACATAAGTTACTCTCCTTCAACATAGCTGCCGTTCGATTGAAATCAAAGACGGGTTCTTTCAAACGCATTATTAGGACATTTTGAATTTAAATATCAACCATTGCACGTGCTTTGGTGGCCCACATATGGATACGGAGCGCTACTTAAGAGCTACAATACAATGCAACAAAATAAAATACAATGCATCTTGAGGTATTTCTGCATTACAGTGTGCTAGAACAGCAAGTAGACCCCCTCACCGCGAGGTGCATATATATAATAACATATTGCAATTCAGCAAGGTTTGAACTTTATAGTACACCGGGGAGCATCAGTTATTAAGTGCAGATGAACTGTGCCCTGATACTTATTGCTCACGGGGCATAAGTCAATGTACAAGGGTACGTGGTGCAATTTCTTCTTCCAAAAGGTGAATAGAAGTCTTTTTCTCTCTCTCCTCAGGGAACGTACAGAAATCTACTTTATTTTCAAAGGATGATGGATAATGTGAAAGGACTGACTGTAACAAAAGTATATGTACCTGTGACTTGATTTGCTTTCCACTTCTCTATAAATTCTTAAAAGTGCGTGTTATCTTTCATTCACAGGCAGCGTGTCAAGCCAACAGAACTGGAAAATTAATGGATTTCTTTAGTCATGAATCAAATGGAGCTTTGACAGCGGCAGTGAATGTGCCTGAAACCTGTTTGCAAGGATGGCAGATGGGTGCTTTAATCTCAATACCTGTTCACTCTGTTTGCTGGGATTACGAGTCTGGGGTCGTTTTGAGATGCGACATTGCTGTAAGTGATGCATAGTTTACACCAGGGCCTGGCCATCATCTTTTTTCAAAGACTCTGCAGGCATCTTCAAGACATGCAAAGCCCAGTGTAACCAAACCTTCACCGCCCAACCCTCACATACACCACGGGCCCCATTAGGATGGCGGGTGGATCGCCCCGCCGGGCCGGCGGTAGTCACCGCCGGCCCGGTGGAGGGCGATCCACCCGCCATCTTTGCAGCAAAGACCCCCATCATAATACAATGGCTGGGGGGTCCGCGGAGGACGGAAAAACTGTCTGCTGCTTTTCCGCAGAAAAGACTTCAATATGGTGGCGGTGTCTGTTTGACACCGCCAGCCATATTAAAATGTGTGCTGGGACATGCCTTTCAGTGGCGGCATTGCCGCCGCGGAAAGGCATGCAGAGTCTGCCTACGGGGACCCGTTGCGGGCCCCCAGGGACTCTGGGGGGGGGTCCACATGGGGGGTACCTTTGGTACCCCCTGCAGTTCCATGCACAACATGGCAGGCACCGCGTGGGGCCTGCCATGTTGTGCATGGAAGTGCACGACATGCCTTCCTGGCATTGTGTTGGGCGGTGCTTAGTGCACCGCCCGCCGCAATGTCAGGAATGCAACCTATGGGGGGCGGTCCCATTCCATGGGAGGATGTCCGCCCGCCATCCTAATGACCCCCAAGGTATCCTAATGGCAGGCCCTACCGCCCTAGCCCTTCTATCAGCAGGCGTTTCAGCAATATAGGTAAAGTCAAAGGAGAAACGGATAACTAATCCGCCCCTGACACTAAGGGCCACATATACAATTGATTGCTGTGTGGCAGACATTATTCTCTTAGACCAGCTGTGATGTATGATAAGCTATACTTCTATTACACCTTCTATAACATGTGTAATTTGTAAAGCACACGTTCACCCTGAAGGGTATCTTGGCGCTGAATAACAGATGTGTATTGTTACCCAGCTCAATGGTGCTCATGTTATCGACCTCAGAAGGATGAAAGGCTGAGTTGACCTACCAGTATTTGAACCTGTGGCCATGAGGTCAAACACAGGCTCCTACAGTGGGCGCATTAGTCCACTAAGTCACCAGACCCACCCAAAGCTGCTTGATCTTCAAAAAATAACACAACAAATGTCCCCTAATGCAGCATGGTCAGTTTCAGGAGTATTTCTGCTCTGGACTTCTTAAGTGCCAACTCCAGGTAGAAAGGTAGCCAGCCAAAATGGCCTTGAAGGGTATTCCCTAATTGAGTGGATGGTCTGCTGGCTTTCTATTGGTGTTGTCTAAGTCACAAGCATGTTTTTGATGGCAATGCCAGTGGCAGCTCAACCATTGGAAACACTTGGCCTGATTCACAAAGGTAAACTTCTTCTTTTCTTCTTTTTTCTTTGACGTATTTATATAGCGCTATACTGTCACCCTTAGGGTATCCTGGCGCTTGACTTGGTCTGCTATACTCAACTTTATGCTGCCCTAAGACTTTACACCGATCTGGGGAAGAGGTAGGTTTTTAAACTTTTTTTAAAGGAAGGGAGATCTTCAGTGGCTCTCAAGGGCAGGGGTAAACCATTCCATAATTTGGCAGCAGTGAACCTAAAGGAACGCCCCCCCATCCGCGTCCTTAAGATTTTGGGAATTACCACCAGGCATGCCAAGGAGGAACGAAGAGATCTAGTGGGGACATACCAGGAGAACATCCTCTGTAAGGAGGAGGGTCCCTGGCCGTGAAGGGCCCTGAAAATGATACATAAAGCCTTAAAATCAATACGCCGGGAGATAGGCAGCCAGTGGAGATCCAGGAGTACTAAGGAAGATGAGTCAGAGCGCCGCCTGGATAGAGCCAACTTAGCCGCCATATTCTGCACCCGTTGCAGCTTACCCACTAGGGCAGCCGGTGCCCCCAGAAGTAGCGCGTTGCAGTAATCAAGCCTGCTTAAGATGATACTACGCACTACCTCTGGTCGGGCATGGGTCGGGAGAAAGGATAAAATCTTCCGCAGTGTTCGGAGCAGCAGCATGCACGTTGCCACAGTTTTATTGACAAATGCGTCAAGCTGCAGATTGGATTCAAACAGCACTCCCAGATTCCGAGTGGAAACTGCCGCTGCCCCTGTACCCTGAACGGAAGGGGGCCAAAACTCCGATGGCAGAGGACGAGGGATACAGTCCGAGGAGCAGTGTAATACCTCGGTTTTAGAGCTATTGAATTGCAATGAGTTGAGACTCAGCCATTCTGACGTCGCTAACATACAGCGATGATAGGTCTCCTGAGACACCGCATCCCTACCCTCAAACGAGAACATAAGTTGCGTGTCGTCCGCGTTATTGATGACCGCAATGCCAAAGGTCTTAATTAGACTGACCAGGGGGCGGAGGTATAGATTGAATAAAATAGGGCTGGTGGCCGACCCTTGCGGTACGCCCTGGCCTACCTGCCTGATGTCCGAGCGGTAAGGCGGTAAGGCTACCACTTAATGTCTATTACTAAGGTAGGAGGCCACCCAGTCCAGGGCTCGGCCAGCTACCCCAACCTCCTCAAGTCTCCTGATCAGGATGGCATGGTTGACCGTGTTGAACGCGGCCGACATGTCGAGCAGCACCAAAAAAGCTGCTCGACCTGAGTCGACACGCAAACGTAGGTCATCCAAAGCGGTCACCAATGCAGACTCAGTGCCATGGGCTGGTCTGAAGCCAAACTGAGCCTCGTCCAAGCAGGTGTTAGTCTCTAAAAAACTAGACAGATGTTTTGTCGCCAGTTTTTCCAAGATCTTGATTGGTAGAGGAAGCAAGGAGATAGGCCTATAGTTTGCTGGACAGGTCGGGTCCAGTGTATCCTTTTTTAAAAGAGGCGAGACCACAGCCAACTTCCAACAGTCTGGGACTTGAGCTGTACTGAAAGAGTGGCAGCAGATGGCATGAAGAGGGGGGAAAAGCTCTTCTTGAAAAAGTTTCCAGTATTTGGTTGGCAGTGGGTCGAGAGGGGAGCCCGACGAGATCCCATTCACCACCGTGCAGAAATCCTCAAAGGACGGAAGAAGAAAACTAGTCAGTTGGGCCCTCCCAGCCTTCAACTCCAACTGGATGTCTGAGATAGTCCCTCCTGCCAGATTAGGCGTAGCATGGGTGGACATCACAGATGACGACCCTAGATTACTCAAGATAAGAGTAATCTTGTCCTCAAAGGCTTTTGCCAGAGAGTTACAAAGCAGCTGGGAGGCTGGAATGTCCTTGGAGGCACATGCTGGGTGCGATAGTTCCCTGACAACCTTAAACAAGGCCTGAGATTTATTTGCCGCAGTCAGTAGGGTTTCTTCAAGGAAAGTAGCTTTGGCATGTTTTATCTGAGTGTTATAGTTCTGTAATACCTGCTTATAAAGAACTCTATCAGAAGCAAGATAGTGTCTCCTCCAAGTACGTTCTGCTCGTTTGCACTGGAGTTTTGACTGAAAGAGTTCTTTAGTGAACCAAGGCATGGCCTATCTAGCCCTATCTCTAATTTTCCGCACTGGAATCAGTTCATCCAAAGATTTGGAGATGTTCTGACTAAAGTTTACATAGCTATCCTCCACACTGTTGCCCATGGAAAAACCATCAGGCAGCAGGGTTGGCAAACTCGGTTGTTTTAGGAGTCGTGACCATTGTCTACCCAGCTTTGAGGCAGCGTCGGTCCTACCACATTTTAACAAATTGGCTGGTACTGACAGGGAAAACAAAATCAGTGAATGATCCGTCCAGCATTGGGGGACAATGTCCCGTATCGATACCCGATTGGCATCTGCTAGGATCAGATCCAAGACGTGACCCTTTAAGTGAGTTGGGGAAGTGATCAACTGCTGCAGATAAATATTGCAACATGACTGAGCCAGCTCTTTATAAGCTGAGTCAGTCGATCCTCCTGGCCACAGATTAAAGTCTCCCAGAACCAACAACCTAGTGTGTGAGTTGGCGAGCTCGTAAATCAGGTCTACCAACTCAGGTATGCCCGATAAGGCATTGGCTGGGGGTCTGTAGCACAGCAACCCAGAGTAAAGGACACCTCCTTCTCCCTTTAAAGAGAAACCCATTGTCTCACATCCTGGTATTTCTCTTATTTCTAACTGGGAGAGGTCTAAGCCCTCTTTATAGATAAGGCCAAGCCCCCCCCCTTTTCTTTAATCGGGGTTTATGTGTGATTTTATAGCCCGAAGGGCAAGCCAGACCCAGTTCTACCATGCTACCTGGCATAGTCCATGTCTCTGTCATGCAGAGCATATCTAAGTCATATGACTCTATCAATGATCCAATTTCAACATAATGTTGGTGTAGAGCATATCTAAGTCATATGACTCTATCAATGATCCAATTTCAACATAATGTTGGTGTAGGTATACACGTTTTCAGTATTCACAAAACTGCATTCTAATAGTAGGTTTAAGAGTGCGGAGACACCACTATCGGGTAGAGAGCTCCACACATAAAAATATAGGATAGGTCTATCTTTTATGTGCGGAGTTCTTCACCCCAACTGCGGAGTCTACACACTGGTAAACTTACTAGTAGAATGCAGTATTGAGAAAACGGAAAATGCGTAAACTTACACAAATGTTTAAGTTTACCTTTGTGAATCAGGCTCATTGTGTTTCAGCACAGTTTATGATCCTGGGGACTTCCTTCTAAATTCTGTAAATAGGCCTGATACATGAATACTCCTTAGATTACATTTGAGTGGAACCCATAGAGATCACTTCAACACTTGCAAAAGGATGTAATAGCAAAGGCATCAACAGAGCAGGTTTCTCCTCTAGGGAACAGAAAGAGAACCAGCAGCTCTAGTGGAAGCTTCACTCACACCCACAACAGGTACTGCATAGCTGGCAGCATTGTGAAGTTTAGGCAGACACAAAACATGCACGGCACAAGCAGGAGAGCAAATTCTACGCTTCGCTCCCAAAGTAGCTTATGATTGGTTGATAAGACGCGAACCTGAACAGCCTCTGGAAAAATGACTTTGTGAAACTGGCCTTGAGAGTCCTTCATAAACTCAAAGTGTAAATTAGGTTTATATTTAGAAATACTGTGAATCACCCAATCACCGGGTTAGGCTGCCCACCAGCCTGTCCTCCGAGCCCCATCTATTTGTGGAGCAGCCGCCTTCTCATCTGCTTCCAGCCAGTGCTCACTATTTGTCCAGACCCCGTTGCTTGGTCATGGGGGCAGCTGTTGGTGCGTTCATTTGAAACCTATTTGTTGCCTATAATTTAACACCTTAGGTCAGGTCAAGAGAGACAGAGTTTCTAGCAGTCTGCCGTCAGACGTGTGCAAGCTGGGTTTCCTGCAGTGCTTTGCCCAGTGCCAAGCTGGGTGAGGTGTGCATAAACCAAGGCCGTCTTTAGCACTGGTGGCACCCAGTGCAACAATCTTTTTTTGCATCCCTCCCTTCTATGACCTCCTCCTCCGATTCCCTCACAACAACCAGGCAACAGTGTCCCTCATCTCTCAAAGCCCCACTCTCACATACATTTCATTTGTTTTAAAGCGCTGTTAAAGACTTCCATTACTAATCCACTCAGCTATCTGCATAAAAAACAGATCTGTGAGCTGTACGGTACATGTTCTTTGCAGAAGGCATATTAACCATCTGCTCTACTTTATGGCTATATATATATATATATATATATATATATATATATCCACACGTTTGCAGGACCCATTTGAATAAAGGCCACTAAGGAGTTGCTTGAGCACTGGATCTTTAATGGTAGCGTGCTGACAGCGTAATTGACAGAAAGTAACTTCAGTAATATCATACGCCAGACGCGTTTCGAGAGCACCGTGCTCTCTTCTTCAGTGGCGTTTTGGCTGAAAGTGAACAACAGCGCTTCTGCTTGCTGCACGATTTAAATTCATTACCTGCCTGGAGGGGCGTGGCCAGGATGGCCTTCTGGGTAATGTAGTCCAAGTTAATATTACCACAGTGGGTGCGCTGTTGTAAACTCAAGTAACCCCATTAAAATCCCAAGTGGGTCCGAGTTCACTGACTGTCAATCCGCTGCCCTGCTTCATGTTGCCATTGTCCATGGAGCGAGTGTCACCCTGCATAGACACCAACTCCTCTCCTTTCCTGGGAGAGAGACGCCGAACAGGAGCCTGCTCCAGACCCGCTCATCAGCGGTGAGCCGTCTTCGCGACCGGGAACCAGCCGCTTTAAATCCACACGTTTGCAGGACCCATTTGAATAAAGGCCACTAAGGAGTTGCTTGAGCACTGGATCTTTAATGGTAGCGTGCTGACAGCGTAATTGACAGAAAGTAACTTCAGTAACATCATACGCCAGACGCGTTTCGAGAGCACCGTGCTCTCTTCTTCAGTGGCGTTTTGGCTGAAAGTGAACAACAGCGCTTCTGCTTGCTGCACGGCTCCTGTTCGGCGTCTCTCTCCCAGGAAAGGAGAGGAGTTGGTGTCTATGCAGGGTGACACTCGCTCCATGGACAATGGCAACATGAAGCAGGGCAGCGGATTGACAGTCAGTGAACTCGGACCCACTTGGGATTTTAATGGGGTTACTTGAGTTTACAACAGCGCACCCACTGTGGTAATATTAACTTGGACTACATTACCCAGAAGGCCATCCTGGCCACGCCCCTCCAGGCAGGTAATGAATTTAAATCGTGCAGCAAGCAGAAGCGCCGTTGTTCACTTTCAGCCAAAACGCCACTGAAGAAGAGAGCACGGTGCTCTCGAAACGCGTCTGGCGTATGATGTTACTGAAGTTACTTTCTGTCAATTACGCTGTCAGCACGCTACCATTAAAGATCCAGTGCTCAAGCAACTCCTTAGTGGCCTTTATTCAAATGGGTCCTGCAAACGTGTGGATTTAAAGCGGCTGGTTCCCGGTCGCGAAGACGGCTCACCGCTGATGAGCGGGTCTGGAGCAGGCTCCTGTTCGGCGTCTCTCTCCCAGGAAAGGAGAGGAGTTGGTGTCTATGCAGGGTGACACTCGCTCCATGGACAATGGCAACATGAAGCAGGGCAGCGGATTGACAGTCAGTGAACTCGGACCCACTTGGGATTTTAATGGGGTTACTTGAGTTTACAACAGCGCACCCACTGTGGTAATATTAACTTGGACTACATTACCCAGAAGGCCATCCTGGCCACGCCCCTCCAGGCAGGTAATGAATTTAAATCGTGCAGCAAGCAGAAGCGCTGTTGTTCACTTTCAGCCAAAACGCCACTGAAGAAGAGAGCACGGTGCTCTCGAAACGCGTCTGGCGTATGATGTTACTGAAGTTACTTTCTGTCAATTACGCTGTCAGCACGCTACCATTAAAGATCCAGTGCTCAAGCAACTCCTTAGTGGCCTTTATTCAAATGGGTCCTGCAAACGTGTGGATTTAAAGCGGCTGGTTCCCGGTCGCGAAGACGGCTCACCGCTGATGAGCGGGTCTGGAGCAGGCTCCTGTTCGGCGTCTCTCTCCCAGGAAAGGAGAGGAGTTGGTGTCTATGCAGGGTGACACTCGCTCCATGGACAATGGCAACATGAAGCAGGGCAGCGGATTGACAGTCAGTGAACTCGGACCCACTTGGGATTTTAATGGGGTTACTTGAGTTTACAACAGCGCACCCACTGTGGTAATATTAACTTGGACTACATTACCCAGAAGGCCATCCTGGCCACGCCCCTCCAGGCAGGTAATGAATTTAAATCGTGCAGCAAGCAGAAGCGCTGTTGTTCACTTTCAGCCAAAACGCCACTGAAGAAGAGAGCACGGTGCTCTCGAAACGCGTCTGGCGTATGATGTTACTGAAGTTACTTTCTGTCAATTACGCTGTCAGCACGCTACCATTAAAGATCCAGTGCTCAAGCAACTCCTTAGTGGCCTTTATTCAAATGGGTCCTGCAAACGTGTGGATATATATATATATATATATATATATATATATATATTACCTACTGGCGGTCGCCAGTAGGTATATATAGTTAGGATTTTTTCTCTATGGGTTTTTTGAAAATTCTATGTCTAATAACTTTGGCGTTTGTGGACGGAATTGGCTGAAATTTTCAGGAAAATGGCACATTTTGTTTCTGAGCAGC
Organism: Lissotriton helveticus; assembly: GCF_964261635.1. NCBI lineage: Eukaryota > Metazoa > Chordata > Amphibia > Caudata > Salamandridae > Lissotriton > Lissotriton helveticus. The sequence continues at coordinate 368,237,699 of NC_136073.1, read as the reverse complement.
CCCTGAAAATTGGGGCGGGTTTCGTCCAGGGAGGGTCGAGAAAAAAGGGGGGTCCCAAAACGTGTTTTTAACATTGAGTTTTCCATAGGGCGGTTGGCCTCACTTTTAGCCCGAACGGCTGAATGGATTTGCACGAAACTTGGCAAAATTGTAGGGACTGGTAGCCCGATGTGCCTTTTGTAGGTCTCAATATATGTGCTCCAGTGGATTTTGAGAAATTAACGTTTAAAAAAAGATATATATCTGTAACAGCGGACCGGGCAGCGTCCCAGGACGCGTACTTTTCGCGCAACTGAGCTTTGTGAAGCGAAGCTGATTGGTTCTCCGGCGTCTGTCAACATTCCAAACAGTCCGTAGCGGCCGCCATCTTGTCTCTCGGTAGGATCGAGAGACAAGAGGAGGCCAAAGCGAAGGGGCAAATGACCATAAGGGGGAATAGTAGATCCTCGCTGACCCCCTAGGTTTGATGTGGAGGTTTTAAAAGGGCCCCGCGGGGCAAAAAAAAAAATAATAATAATAATCGAACGGCTGAATGGATTTGCACGAAACTTGGCAAAATTGTAGGGACTGGTAGCCCGATGTGCCTTTGCTAGGTCTCAATATATGTGCTTCAGTGGATTTTGAGAAATTAACGTTCAAAAAAAGATATATATCTGTAACAGCGCACCGCTTCGCGTACTTTTCACGTTACGGAGCTTTGCGAAGCGAAGCTGATTGGCTCTCCGGTGTCTGTAAACATTCCAAACAGTACGTAGCGGCCGCCATCTTGTCTCTCGGTAGGATCGAGAGACAAGAGGAGGCCAAAGCGAAGGGGCAAATTACCATAAGGGGGCATAGTAGATCCTCGCTGACCCCCTAGGTTTGATGTGGAGGTTTTAAAAGGGCCCCGCGGGGCAAAAAAAAAAAATAATAATAATAATCGAACGGCTGAATGGATTTGCACGAAACTTGGTAAAATATTAGGGACTGGTAGCCCGATGTGCCTTTGCTAGGTCTCAATATATGTGCTTCAGTGCATTTTGAGAAATTAACGTTCAAAAACAAGATATATATCTGTAACAGCGCTCCGCTTCGCGGAGATAAAATTATATCTGTATTACCTAGCTGTTGCTAACACCAGTTAGCGACGGCTAGTAGGAGATAGCGACCATCTTGGGCCCCACTTTGCATGTGAGTGATATTTATCACTAATGACATGCAAAGTGGGCATGCCAAGATGTTAGCGACTGGAAACAGTCGCTAACATCGCTATCTCCTATTATCAACTTTTGGAAATATTCGAGATAAGCGCGAATATCTCCAAAAAGTAACAGCTGCCCTGAGCAGTTCTTAGCCATGTTATCCAATGGGAGGTGGATAACATGGCTAAGAGCATTAGCTCGGTAATGCATGAATATCGCTGAGTTTTCAGCGATATTAATGCATTGCGGTCGTTTTTTATCGTATTTGCGATAAACCTTGATAATAGCAAGGTTTATGTGCGATAATTTCTGACGGTAAAAAAATCTTTGCAATGCATCGTTAGGGATAAATATCGCTTAACTTTGGTAATATGCCCCAACGTCTGTTAACGTTCGATTCGAAGGAAATCAGGAAGTGTTGAAAAACATTGTCTGCGCCATCTTGTCTTTTTTCAAATGCCACACTTTTGTCGTGCACGGCAGCCATTTTAGATGCCTTGACCAGACCCACTCTGTGCACGCTGTCGATCCTTAGCATGGCTCCCCACCCTCGCAAGCATCTCACCCAGGCAGTGGTCACCCCCGCTCTCTGTCTTATGCATGGGTAATAAACCTCCCCCCATCTGCGCTGCTCTTCCCTGAGAATCACACCCTGTGCCCGCCCGACACCTCCCTTTCGCCCTATTCACTACCGCACCCTCTGACACTCCTTTTCCTCTGTGTCCGATTGTCCAGGCCGGTCCTAGGCTATCAGCTAGCCCTGCAGATGTAGTTTATGGCCACAGCTGTAAAGAATCACCCCTCTTCAAAGGAGTTATAGTAGATCAAGGCCCACACTCGATGAGATCCGTCACAGCAGAAGCGTTGCTATTATCTGAAAACCATCCTGTATTGTGATTGGGGAGGGGACCGAGCGTGAAGCGGAAGATTCCAGGGATGACTCTTTGTACATCAAAGTTTTTACAATTATGTGTCACATTAAAAATATATAGCACTCCGACAAAGTAGTAAGATTATAAAAGTTTAATAATTTATAAATATATACAAGAAAACAAAAATAGTAATAACATATAAACATTTTTAGGGAAAAACAACGAAGTAGCGGTCGGCTGTGCGAATAGTCCCAACGCAGCACAACGTCCAGATTTCCGGCGTGGGGCGTCGCGGGGGGTGGGTCATCAGTAGCAAACTGTTGTGCGAATAGTTCCAAGGCAGCAGAACGCGCCGAAATCTAGATGACACGAAAGTGATGTCTAGTAAGTTGCCACCCAGGAAATAACGGCGTGGGGCGTCGCGGGGGGTGGGTCATCAGTAGCAAACTGTTGTGCGAATAGTTCCAAGGCAGCAGAACGATGGCACCAAGGTGATGTCCAGTAAGTTGCCGCACTGGTTTTGGTATCCTACAATGCTGCTCCGAATAATGGCGTGGGGCGCCCCGGGGGAGGCAGTGTGAACGGGCCTCTCCAGGTGGAGTGTCATCTGTTGTAGTGGGGCGCCCCTTTACCGTTTCAGTTGCCATTCCGTCCGTTTTTGGTCCACTGTGTCAAAAGCCGCAATTCAGCTGAGTTGCGCCCACTCTTGCGGTGCAGCGATAGGCGGCTGTCACAGGACTCTCAAAATGGCGGCAGGCTCTTTCCTTTTTGGGCCTGGTCCACTGAAATGGCCCTGGGACACCTTGGAAATCGGACGCTTGTCTGCTAGGTCTTGGACCCCATTCTCGAAAGCGTCCCCTCCGCATTGAGAATTCATCAAAAGTTTTGGGGGCCCCGACTCCTGCAGGCTTCTGGTGGGGAGCGGCTGCCATGATTGCTCGCGGAATGACCACGACGGAGCTACGAGATGGTGGTGCTCTCATGCTGACGCCAGCTCCAGTCTGAAACATCCAGAAACAAGGTGGGGCTTTCATCGTTTGGGAAAAAAAAAAGTTTTCATCCAATGAAAAGTGTTGTTTTTAGGTCATATGATCAAGCCTTCCATCATTAGGAAACCAAAAGTAAAATGAACCAATGAAAAGTTTTATAAACAAGTCACATGACCTGTTATGCGGCATAGGGTATAAAATGCGGAGAAAATACGTTGGCACGTGAGGCGGCGTCAGTAGCGGATCGATGTGCGAATAGGCCGAAGGCAACACAACGCGCCAAGATCCGGATGGCACCGAGGTGGTGTCCAGCAAGTTGCAGCACTGGTGTGGCCATCCTACAATGCTGAAAGTCGGCGTGGGGCGCCCCGTTGGCCTGTGAGTTTGCGTCAGTAGCGGACCGATGTGCGAATAGGCCGAAGGCAGCACAACGCGCCAAGATCCGGATGGCACCGAGGTGGTGTCTAGTAAGTTGCCGCACTGGTGTGGCCATCCTACAATGCTGAAAGTCGGCGTGGGGCGCCCCGTTGGCCTGTGAGATGGCGTCAGTAGCGGACCGATGTGCGAATGGGGCCAAAGGCAGCGCAACAATATATTCTGAATTGAAGACACCACAAGGCGCTGAGATGCCAAGTTCCAGATGGCACCGAGGTGGTGTCTAGCAAGTTGTGGCACTGGTGTGGCCATCCTACAATGCTGAAAGTCGGCGTGGGGCGCCCCGTTGGCCTGTGAGATGGCGTCAGTAGCGGACCGATGTGTGAATGGGGCCGAAGGCAGCGCAACAATATTTTCGGAATAGAAGACACCACTAGGCGCTGAGATGTCAAGATCCGGATGGCACCGAGGTGGTGTGTAGCAAGTTGCCGCACTGGTGTGGCCATCCTACAATGCTGAAAGTCGGCGTGGGGCGCCCCGTTGGCCTGTGAGTTTGCGTCAGTAGCGGACCGATGTGCGAATGGGGCCAAAGGCAGCGCAACAATATATTCTGAATTGAAGACACCACAAGGCGCTGAGATGCCAAGTTCCAGATGGCACCGAGGTGGTGTCTAGCAAGTTGTGGCACTGGTGTGGCCATCCTACAATGCTGAAAGTCGGCGTGGGGCGCCCCGTTGGCCTGTGAGATGGCGTCAGTAGCGGACCGATGTGTGAATGGGGCCGAAGGCAGCGCAACAATATTTTCGGAATAGAAGACACCACTAGGCGCTGAGATGTCAAGATCCGGATGGCACCGAGGTGGTGTGTAGCAAGTTGCCGCACTGGTGTGGCCATCCTACAATGCTGAAAGTCGGCGTGGGGCGCCCCGTTGGCCTGTGAGTTTGCGTCAGTAGCGGACCGATGTGTGAATGGGGCCGAAGGCAGCGCAACAATATTTTCGGAATAGAAGACACCACTAGGCGCTGAGATGTCAAGATCCGGATGGCACCGAGGTGGTGTGTAGCAAGTTGCCGCACTGGTGTGGCCATCCTATAATGTTGAAAGTCGGCGTGGGGCGCCCCGTTGGCCTGTGAGATGGCGTCAGTAGCGGACCGATGTGCGAATGGGGCCAAAGGCAGCGCAAAAATATTTTCTGATTTGAAGACACCACAAGGCGCTGAGATGCCAAGATCCGGATGGCACCGAGGTGGTGTCTAGCAAGTTGTGGCACTGGTGTGGCCATCGTACAATGGTAAAAGTCGGCGTGGGGCGCCCTGTTGGCCTGTGAGATGGTGTCAGTAGCGGACTGATGTGCGAATGGGGCCAAAGGCAGCGCAACAATATTTTCTACAATATTTTCGGAGTAGAAGACACCACAAGGCGCTGAGATGCCAAGATCCGGATGGCACCGAGGTGATGTCTAAGTTGCGGACCGATGTGCGAATGGGGCCAAAGGCAGCGCAACAATATTTTCTGAAGAGAATACACCACAAGGCGCTGAGATGCCAAGATCCGGATGGCACCGAGGTGATGTCTAAGTTGCGGACCGATGTGCGAATGGGGCCAAAGGCAGCGTAACAATATTTTCTGTATGGAAGATACCACTAGGCGTTGAGATGCCAAGATTCGGATGGCACCGAGGTGATGTCTAGCAAGTTGTGCCACTGGTGTGGCCATCGTACAATGGTAAAAGTCGGCGTGGGGCGCCCTGTTGGCCTGTGAGATGGTGTCAGTAGCGGACTGATGTGCGAATGGGGCCAAAGGCAGCGCAACAATATTTTCTGACTGACACCACAAGGCGCTGAGATGCCAAGATCCGGATGGCACCGAGGTGATGTCTAAGTTGCGGACTGATGTGCGAATGGGGCCAAAGGCAGCGTAACAAGATTTTCTGTATGGAAGATACCACTAGGCGTTGAGATGCCAAGATTCGGATGGCACTGAGGTGATGTCCAGCAAGTTGCTGTACTGGTGTGGTCATCCTACAATGCTGAAACTCGGCGTGGGTCACCCCATTAGCCTGTGAGATGGCGTTAGTAGCGGACCGATGTGCGAATAGGCCGAAGGCAGCACAACGCGCCAAGATCCGGATGTCACCGTGGTGGTTTCATAGTTGAGAGGCACTTCATCTGCAGTGGGGCGCCGAGATCCGGATGGCACCGAGGTGATGTCTAGCAAGTTGCTGTACTGGTGTGGTCATCCTACAATGCTGAAATGTAGTGGGGCGCCCCTTTACCGTTTCAGTTGCCATTCAGCTGAGTTTCGGCTGCTCTTGATGCTACAGCGACAGGCGGCTGCAAGACGACTCTCAAAATGGCGGCCTGTTCTTTGGATTTGGGCCTGGTCCACTAAAACAGCCCTGGGACACCTTAGAACTCGGACGCTCGATTTTTTTTTTCCTTTCCTGTACATGCAAAAAAAGGTAAATGCCCGGTACGTTACACGCTTCATCTGCCACGATGAACTCTCCAGAGGAACCGAAAAAAAATATAGTTGTGGTAACTATACCATGCATCGTCATATGGAGAGGTGGCACCAATTAATTATAGTGCTGCATAAAAGAGAGATTTGGAGGAGAACCCCTGACCTGCTAGTACATTCATCAAAGAAGTGGCACTGAGAGCTTCAGAGGCAAGGGAAACGGTCCCAAATATTTAGAAGAACTTTGGAAAGATTAAAATGACATGTTTAGATTGTGGCAAATTAATTTCATGTGGACAGATGAGTGTTACTCTAATAAATACAGCATATGAACGTCATCATAGTCGATGGTTGGTAGAGACATTTTGACTATATCCTGGACCTGCCCGTCCTCGCCCAAAATGGCGCCGGAATAAATGGGACTCGTAACTCCTTGTTGTGTACTGGTTGCAGAACCTTGAAATCACGAGATACGTATGCAGTTTTGAAGCACATGGCGGGCGGGGACGAGAATTGATTGAATATTTCGACATCCCTATTGATATTAAGTTCTGATGTGTTATTGATTACTGTACTGTTGAAAGTTCGAATTAACGTCACCCATGGTACTTGCCCGCAAATGTATATCTAGATAATTTTATTGTAACTGGCCCTGTCGTATTTTAATTATAAAATGTACGTCCACCGATTCCGTAACTGTTAGACACCTTAGTTCTTGCAACCTAATGGCCCGCCCGTTACGTTCCTCTACAGTGTAAATGTCTATTCATCATATATGATTACAGTTTGCTCTGTGGCAAGCCCACGTGGTTATAGGCTCGTATTTGTATAATGAAATTTTCACAATAAAGGTTTTTAAAAGAAAACATGGTAGTAGTATATACATTGGTAAAGTTTTTAATAATAGTCACTGTTTTAGAATCATTAAAAGGCAAGTGAAATAAAGCAGACCAATTACATGAAGGGTAAAAGGTATAATACGAAGGAACGCAGTAAAGATAAATGGTCAAGGGCTGTTGTGTTTTCTATTCCTGCAACATAAAGTGATCGATAAGAATCTCATATTCAGGCGTATCGGCGACTAAGACAGCAGGTCGACCCTCTTTTGCTCAACGGCTCCGTCATGGGACGAAGAAACGCTCTTTTTCTCGAAAAAAGAATATATTTTACTTGCAGGACAGTTGTAAATTTTCCGGGAAAGTACATTAGCCTGGAACATTATAACATATATTTAAGAAAAAATAATGTTCGGAAGTAATAAAAAGCGTAATTTTTAGGTCATATGACCAAGCCTTTCATCATTAGAATAAGAAAAGTAAAATGAACCAATGAAAAGTTTTATTAACAAGTCACATGACTTGTTATGCTTACGTTACGCGCTGCGCGCCCCGGATGACTTCCGGATGCGCTAACGCGGCGCGTCATATGACGCATTACGCGAAAACGCAGGTCCAGAATATAGTCAAAATGTGTCCACCAACCAGCGGTCGGAACACAACCCCTTTCAGCAGGCTAAATAGTTCTGTTAAATGACAACAGAAGGGACAGGCAACAAGAACCATTAGTCAAAGAGGGGAGGGCTAGTTCTTCTCTACCGGGTTACATTGGGGCGCTACCAGAACTGATCGAATTGGTAGTCTACAGTGTTTCTGGATGTTTCAGACTGAAGCTGGGGTTAGCATGAGAGCAGCACCATTTCGTAGCTCCGTCGTGGCCATTCCGCAACCAATCATGGCAGCCGCTTTTTATCGTTATTTTGGGCGGGGTGGTTGGCGGAGCCGAGCTGTTTTGCAGCCATCATTGTGTGGAGTTCAGTTCATTTCACTAGTTTTGTATTTGTCATGAGGGGTTGTTCCTAATGTTTCTATTTTAGCGAGGTCAAAAAGAGATCCCATTAGTGGCCTACTGATTTTGCTCGATTCCTTTTCTTTTTTTTTTACACGATTTTTCGTTATCTGCAAAGACTAAGCAGAGTATTGCGACTCTGTGTTTGTTTGTAAATAGAGAATGAACCAAAGAGAACCAATTCTAAAACAGTAAATACTTGGATAACAATCAATCAAATGGAGAGAGAAGCAGGCACGACGTATTACAACGGGGGCAAAGGCCTGCGTTAACTACCCTTCACTATGTGCAAAGAGAGAGTACTCCTAATAGAAATGAGGGGGGGGGCACCATTCAAAGCAGATCAGTGTGCATAAACACGAAAATGTTTTCACTTACCACGTACTTGACATTCGACAGCTTATGATATTTGCTATTAAAAAACCATTGAAATTCACTGAAAAAACCATAGGTTATAGACCATATATAGTTAGGAATTAGCATTTACAAAACCTTGAAAATTCACTGAAAAAACCATAGGTTATAGACCATATATAGTTAGGAATTAGCATTTAAAAAACCTTATTTTACTCACACAAAACCATTGAAATTCCATATATAGTTAGTTGCACTAACTATATATCGCGCACCCGCAATCCACTGCTGATGATGTCACATATTACATCATTCATGACATGGTCAGTGACATCACTGATGACATCACTGATGACATCTCAAATGACATCACTGATGACATCACTGATGACATCTCATTTGACATCAATGACCACATCACTGATGATATCATTCATGTGACAATACAATGCATCTCCTCACATTTTAATATAACCTCTGTTTCACCCAGTGTTAAAAACAGAGTATAATTTTTGAAACCATTGACACACCAATACTAGTTACTACATACGTACTCACTGATTCCTACGTCTACACACACATTCACTCATTCACCCATACAATCATTCATACATACAATCACTCATCTTTACAACACTATCATATGCACTCATACATCTATACAGACACTCACACTCTGCCACTCATCCATGGAGTTACTCACACACCTAGTCAGTCCTGTAAAGAATCAATCACACTTCCATTTTCTTGTCTATACAGTTAAACATAGAGCACCTTACATTTTCAAACATATACTAACACATACTTACTTTCTTATAGAATCATTGATACAAGTACACATTGATCTGCACAGAGTCACACACCTCCCAGCCAGCCACACACACACTCAGTCTCCCATACAAATACTTGGACAATCAATCAATAACCCATATAGTTAATCATATAGCTACTGATCAACACATGCAGCAGTTTACAGAACAACAGACATAATGATGCACAAATTAAGACAGTTTAGTCACTAACCTATGCACTCAGTGAGACACATTTAATCACTCACTCATACATTCAGTCATGCACCTACTAAATCCTTCGTCCAGACAGTTATACATCTACTCATTCTTCAATATGTAAAACATATTTAAACTTTATAGAAACACACAGTCACTGGATGATGTCATCAGTGATGTCATCAGTGATGTCATTTGAGATGTCATCAGTGATGTCATCAGTGATGTCACTGACCATGTCATGAATGATGTAATATGTGACATCATCAGCAGTGGATTGCGGGTGCGCGATATATAGTTAGTGCAACTAACTATATATGGAATTTCAATGGTTTTGTGTGAGTAAAATAAGGTTTTTTAAATGCTAATTCCTAACTATATATGGTCTATAACCTATGTTTTTTTCAGTGAATTTTCAAGGTTTTGTAAATGCTAATTCCTAACTATATATGGTCTATAACCTATGGTTTTTTCAGTGAATATATATATATATATATATATATATATATATATATATATATATATATATATATATATATATATATATATATATATATATATATATATATATATATATATATATATATATATATACATATATATATACTTTTATAGACAAAGAACAAGGGAACCCTTATAGTCAGAAGGGACCAAGGGTAATAGTAAGTTATTAGAGATAGTGGTTCCTTTCAAAAGAAATAAAACATATAGCCACAATACTGAAATCAGGATCGGGTCTTTTCATATACAATTGGTTGATATATAGAAATTATTTACAGAAATTAAAGCTAAACAATACATGAAACATTGAGTGAGCAAAACGTGACGGGGTTTGAGGCAATCAACAGACGAGGTTTGACTTAAAAGTGACTCTTGGTGAAAGTACACAATTCAATAGTCTCAATAACAAAAGCATCTTCTAATCCACATAAGTAATAAATGAAGGTTGGAGTTTAAGACGTGAGTGTCGACGGCGTTTCGATCCCCAACAATGGTTATGAGATCCTCATCAGGACTAAACAATCAAAAGAATGCCTGGGAAGTTGATTGTAATTAAAGCAGCTGTGGGTGAGTGTGAGGGAACGGTGTCCCAACTCAAGCGGATGAAGATCCACAATATAGAACTGGAACTGGCATGGGGAAAATTGGTACATCCAGTGGAAGCGTCCAGAAAACCGGGAGGAAAATAATTATTAGGGCTCACCTCGGTGAAATTCAATGCATCCAGGCAATATAGTGCCTCTGTATCAGTCAGTTGTGAGTACAGGCGAGATGTCAGAGCATTGCTCGCCGAATTGGAGTCCGGGAGTGTGGGGTCAGAGTAATGGTCAGGATAGTACCTGTAATCTAGTAAGTAAGTAAGATAGTAATCTGTTGATTTCCTAAAACCCCGTCACGTAATGCTCACTCAATGTTTCATGTATTGTTTAGCTTTAATTTATGCAAATAAATTCTATATATTAACCAATTGTATATGATTAGACCTGATCCTGATTTCAGTATTGTGGCTACTTTATGGCTAGTCACAACTGCCACTAGACAAAACTACCCTCTCCTCTCTCTAGCAGGTACATTAATCACAAGAGTTATCTCAGCTTTTTTATTTCTGCCTGCAAGTTGGACACACAAGAAACATTTTAATCCCAACACCGCCCCCTCGAACCCCCCCCCCCTCCCGAGGTCGGTGCCCCGCCTCCAGGTCAGCACCCAGTGTGGCCATACTAGTTGCACCACCCTAAAGACAGCCCTGGCTTTAGCTAGGATCGGTGAGCATGTGAAGGCTGCAGTTTTAATCATCAATGGAGCGTTGGAGCCTATCACCGCCTGAAGCCCTAGATACTGGTAGAAGGCTTGGGGCACAGCGACATATAGATCAGAGCTTGTATAGATAGCAGTTTGAGGACAGACAATATAGTGTATATTCCTATTGTATTGGTTAATGTGCTTGGGCCCTTCCTGGACCCTGGGAGCGCAGGGTTTGTGTCTGAGAGCCTAGCATCGGACTGGCCTTGGGAGAACTGGATGGGCACTTGGGCAAAGTGAGCACTCAGCAGGAGCGGCCCGTGCATTTAAGAGCGGTGGGGCATAGGGCCGGGTTTGTGGGGGGGGGGTTTGACACACGACATTGAAGAAAAAATAAATAATTAATTATTTTTCCTTCGTCGTCTGTCGAAATAAAGCCCCATCACCCCACTGCTCTTACCTGCACGGCCCGCTGCTGACACTCAGTTTGTACTTGACGCTGTGAATGCTGGGTATGTATCTGGCTCCTGTGTACACAAATAATGTACTCCATCAGCCCTTTTACTCTGTGGACCTGTATACCTAGGTTGCTTCATAAAAATGTGGAATCCATTTTACAGGACTCGAGGATGTTTTGCCAGTTTTATATTTTCACACACTTAAACATAATATGATGCCAAGGATATAAATTGAAAACAAAGTTGTGCATTATGGCATATCTTGACATTAGCAACAGTGGTGCACCATTTGGCCATCTTATGTACTACACACATTTACCCATGAAAGTCTGATAAAATCATGTATGAATACAAAACATGCTGGGGTCCTGACCTGGTCATTTCTCAGTGCTCCCAATTTCCTGCACTAAGACTGTTCACAAGGGCTCACATAAATTTAGAGAAGAGTTCAAAGGCAGTAGGAAGGAACATGATTTCTCCAAATTCAAATAATTTGGCCAAGTGGAAAAACCAAAACTACAATTCAGGAACCTCTTGCTGTGTGGGCACAATAAAAGTGTACTGTTTGAGGGGGACTGCCCAAATTTGATCACTGCTTGTTTTGAGAAACTGATAAAGCTGGATTTAGATATCACGTCTAGTGAAACTCATCTGTTTTGGGGATGGTGCAGTCTGACCACTTTTTGTGTGTCCTGTCAAGTTTCTTTTTAAAGCACTCAGTAACTGAATTAAGTCTGTTTCTATATACTCTTAAATGTCAAGATTACATGTCTAAAGCAAACAGACATTTTGAGAACTTTTTTGTTGGCAGTAGGTGATTACAGGGCACTATCAGTGGTGGTCCCAGAAGTAGAGCAGTGGTTGACTCTCCATGTTTATTAGGTGTGACATCTGCAGCTTATTCAGTAATGTGCAAATCTCCATTCTGAGGTTGTACACAAGTTCATGATAAAGCACAACTCCAAACGCTAACAATACTTGAAAAGGACTAAAAAACGTTGACCCCCACAGTCTGTCTGGCTGAACCTGGCCTGCTCTGCCCCAGCCAGCTTAGCTACCCTTCTCTTAGTGCATCACACTTTGCACACCTGGGCTCTTATTGAGTAACAGGCGCATAGTCTCTGTTTGCAATGTGCCACAACCTTAAAACAGGTGCGCCAGGCACAAACACAGTGTGTCCCATTGCAATTAATGAATGTGCTACCACCAGGGCAGCTGCACATTCACGGTGCCCTGGCGGCAGAGCATTAGTGAAAGATGGTATGGCTGATTGAAGTGGGCGCTCTGTATTTTTACTGTGCAGGTAGTACTCACCTGTACTTCAGAGGGGGGCAGAGATCCCCCTACAGGAGGGTACATTGAGTAACCGCATCTGCCTGCAGTGCAGGGTCTGGGGGCTTGACGGGACCACCTTTCCTCCTGCCAGAGAGGAGCCCCCAATGAGTGCACTGATTGTACGCACCTCTTTGTGGTGCACAGCCAGAGTGTCTCCTGAAGGCCTCTTTCCCTATGTGCCTATGTCCGCAATAAGGCACGGGCAAAGAGGCAATGTGTTTCTGTCATTTGCATGGGGCTATGCCCCCATGCAAATGAGAGAACTCCCCACACAGTAGCGCTGTTACTATCTGTATTACTGTTGGGGCCACTCAAGGGTCTACAGCTCCTTCTGCAATACTACAGTGCACAGTAAAGGGGTGCACATGCCCTTTGAGCCCCTGGACACTGTATGTAATCCAGCCCCTGGACTGTATCCTTAGCCCTGCATAGATCAGAGCAGGACACCCATAAAAAAACACATCTGGATCATGCAGTAACTCATTGTTTGTGAGAGTAATTGCAATCGCTCCAAAGGTTAGGTTTCCGGTATAAATGTAATCAAGAAGGACTAGCTCGCAGTTTAAAGCCTCAAGTTTGTGTTTGTGAGAAACCAGTAGGTAGGTTTCTTAAGTAAAACCCTCACCCACCAACCTAGTTGGTGGCATGCTTCCTCATTGGGTCCCACCCAAGGTGCTGAGTGCACTATGGGTGTGCTGCGACGCCTGAACTACAGCAGAGCGGGGTTTTTTGTGCAGTGTGGTGCAGTGAGTGTGGTGTTAAAACTATCTATAGGGTCCGTTTTGTGATTTAATTGTATTTGTGGGCCCTATGACAGGGTTAAACATAAAGAGATGTGGATAAGTGTAGAGTTTTAAGTTTGGACTCATATATCCTAAGGGTAGGTCTACATGTTTCAGCCAGACTCTTAAGTGTGCTGGCTTTCATCAGGACCAGTGTGAAAAAAGTGTATAAACAGTGTAAAAAAGGTTCCTTTGCAGATCACTTTGGCATAATCTAAGGACAATTAGGAGGAAACAACTGATTTCTCTCTTTTTCGATCGCACCTTATTGTGTGCGACACTTTTTATTCAATCAGGTCAGGAAGACTTAAACCTGACCGGTTTATACACTTTTTCACACTGGTCCTGACGAAAGCCAGCACACTTAAAAGACTGGCTTAAACATGTAGACCTACCCTTAGGATATTTGAGTCCAAACTTAAAACTCTACACATATCCGCATTTCTTTATTTTACCCTGTCATAGGGCCCACTATTAAAATTAATTCACAAAAGGGGCCCTATAGATAGTTTTAACATCATACTCACTGCACTACACTGCACACAAAAAATCAGCTCCGCTGTGGTTCAGGCGTCGCAGCACACCCAGGGTGAACTCGGCACCTTGGGTGGGACCCGATGATGAAGCATGCCACCAACTAGGTTGGTGGGTGAGGGTTTTTCTTAAGAAACCTACTGGTGTCACACAAACACAAACGTGAGGCTTCAGACTGCTAGTCAGTTCTTCTTGATTACATTGATTCATACAGGGGAAACAAACTAGATCTTTTTAACTTTTTCCTCTCTCTCATTGATTTGCACATAGGTTTCTGGTATAATCAGTGGCTTGGACTTCAGGTGAGCAAAGGGTCCTTCGATCCTCCTGAGAAAGTGTGGTTGGGCCCTGCCCCTTTGGAAGGGAAGGTACACCTGCATGCTGACCCCGCTCTTTATTTTCTGCATTCCTGCAGCAATGTGCAACAATACATTCTGAACTGTCTGCATGCAGAACAGAACAATAAGAAGAATGTATGTTATGTTAAGTTCCTGCACAACTCTCCTCTTTTCTGCACTGCCATGCCCAGGAGATAAGAGATACCACAGAAAGGAAACGGCCTTCACAACATGGGCAGAGCCATGATTACCATTTCTCCACAAGGGCAACCACGCTTGCCTTAACCATGTATATGCATGGTTAAGGCAGTGCGCAGTCTAGATGTCTGGAACAGGAAGTGTCGGGGCAAAAAGCTTGACTTGGACAGGTAAGAGGGGCTGGAGCTGGGTTTGTGGGGGTAGTTTATAGGGTGGGGTAGTTGTTAGGGCTTGGGGGAGTCGGGTTGTTGATAGGGCATGGGCTGGGCTTTTGGGCTCAATGCAAGGGGGTTCGGAATAGTTGTAGGTTTTGGGGGATGGGGTGGTTTTTAGGGCTCAGGGTGGGTTCGTTTGTTTATAGGGCAAGTGCCAGGGTTTTAGTGCTCAAGGCGGGGGGGGGGGTCGGGTAGTTTTAGGGATGGGGTTGTTTTTGCGGCTGAGGGGCTTAAATTGTTTATAGGGCAGGGGATAGAGTTTTAGGGCTCAGGGAGGGGTCGGGTTATATATAGGGCAATGGCCAGGGTTTTAGGGTTCAGGGCGGAGGGGCTGGGATGTGACCTTTATCACACATCCCTTTACCAATCATGCATTTACCACGAAAATGCATGGTAAAGGCATGCGTGGTAAAGGAATGACTTGTTCAGACACATTCTTTACTCGGGCTGCGTTGTAGAGATACGTGTGGTTTAGCCATGCGTGCCTCTGTCATACAATCACCAAAGACATTAGAGTTGTAAGTAGGGTTCATAGATTTAAAAAACTGAAATATAGACGTAGATAGCCATAGACCAGCAGTTTGAAGTGACCAAAGGGGGAATGAAATAGGAAATACATGGAATTTGTGCTAAATATTTTTTACTAGTTAAATATGTATATAGATAAGTCTTTAAATAAAGAAGGGCTGTGGCCAGAAGTAAGGTTGCACCTTTTAGTCTTCAAACAACATCTAAATACTTGAAACACAATTAGCAACTTTTAATGTAAATGTGAGCACAGGTTTTAAGAAGGTAGGGATTTGAAGAGCTAGAACAAAAGCAATTGCATTCCCATTGTGTTCTTGTTTTTCAAATATGGATGTGGTGAAGCTTAACTACCCCTCCTCTGGCCAAAATGATTACCACGCTGTCCCCAGTCCGCTCTCCCCAACACCACCTACTCATTATTATCTTAATTTAGCACCAAATATATTAACCTGCTTTTATAGAGCCATTCATGTGGCAGTACTGACATTTCTGAATACTAAATATTCCTAATACCCAATCAATCCAACCATCAATCAGGGTTTGTAAAGCGCAGCTACTCACCCGTGAGGGTCTCAAGGCACTGGGGAGTGAGGGGGGGTGGGGGACTCTGTTGAGTGCTTGGGTCATCCGAAGAGCCAGGTCTTGAGGCCCTTCCTGAACTGGGGCAATGTGGGAGATTGCTGGCGGTGGAGGAGGAGGGTGTTCAAAGCTTTGGCTGCGAGAATGGAGAAGGACTTTCCTCCCGTTCTGGTCTTGTTGATATGTGGAATGGTGGCCAGAGCGAGCTGGGCTGATCGGAGTTGTATTTTGGGTGCATGGAATACCCATGTTATTGATAATCACTTAAGTGATCTTGGATGGATGAAAATTGGAATTCGGGAGATGTAGACTTGTAACCTGCAGATCACAGCAGAGGGAAGAGGAGTGTCATCTTACTGAGCATCTTGCTGGCTCGTGTTCATGAAGAGAGTAGGAGACTGAAGAACAGCAGAAAATAGAGACACACCGAAAAAAGAGTAAAGAGAGCAAGACAAGGACAATGGGTGAAAATAAGTAAAAGGAAGAAGAAAAGAACAAGACAGAGCATAGGGGAGATGACAAATGATCGCTTCTTATGAGTTAGGCACAAAGCTCAGCTAAGAGACATTGTGCTCGATTCACAAAGGGAAATCTACACGAAGAGATTCCCAAATACGTAGATTTCCACCTAAGCTTGGGCATGAATCTCTGTCCAGATGATATTTAGCATTTGAAGCAGCAGTCTCTTCCCAAAACTGACTGAATATAAATTGAGAGTACATAAAGTAGTACTACTAGAGTATCACTTTACATTCTCAGAAACGTTTTTGGGAATATGTCTCTCTGAGTCACTTTTGAGTATGAATAGCTAAGTAAGAACTGTGGAGTAGCGCTTGAAGACTTCCCCTATGAGTCACTTTTGAGTATGAATGGGTAAGTAAGAACTGTGGTATAGCGCTTGAAGACTTCCCCTATGAGTCTCTTTTGAGTATGAGTAGTTGAGTAGAAACTGTGGTATAGCGCTTGAAGACTTCCCCTATGAGTCACTTTTGAATATGAATAGCTGAATAGGAACTGTGGTGTAACGCTTGAAGTCTTCCACTTGGAGTCACTTGTGAAGGCTTCACCTTTGGGTCACTTTTGAGGATGAATAGCTAAGTAGGAACTGTGGTATAGCATGTGAAGTTTTCCCCATTGAGTTACTTTTGAGTATGTATAGCTAAGAAGGAGCTGTGGTATAGTGCTTGCAGATTTCCCCTTTGAGTTACTCTTGAGTATGAATACCTGAGGAGGAACTGTGGTATAGCGTGTGAAGATTTCCCCTTTGAGTTACTCTTCAGTATGAATAGCTAAGTAGGGGCTGTGGTATAGCGCGTGCATATTTCCCCTTTGAGTTACTCTTGAGTATGAATAGCTGAGGAGGAGCTGTGGTATAGCGCATGAAGATTTCCCCTTTGAGTCACTCTTGAGTATGAGTAGCTGAGTGGGAGCTGTGGTATAGCGGGTGAAGATTTCCCCTTTGAGTCACTCTTAAGTGGAGTAGCTGAGTGGGAGCTGTAGTATAGCGTGTGAAGATGTCCCCTTTGAGTTACTCTTGAGTATGAATAGCTAAGGAGGAGCTGTGATATAGCGCGTGCAGATTTCCCCTTTGAGTTACTCTTGAGTATGAATAGATGAGGAGGAACTGTAGTAAAGCGCGTGAAGATTTCCCCTTTGAGTGAGTCTTGAGTATGAATAGCTAAGGAGGAGCTGTGGTATAGCACGTGCAGATTTCCCCTTTGAGTTACTCTTGAGTATAAATAGCTGAGGAGGAGCTGTGGTATAGCGTGTGAAGATTTCCCCTTTGCATCACTCTTGAGTATGAGCAGCTGAGTGGGAGCTGTGGTATAGCGCATGAAGATTTCCCCTTTGAGTTACTCTTGAGTATGAATAGCTAAGGAGGAGCTGTGGTATAGCGCGTGAAGATTTCCCCTTTGAGTTACTCTTGAGTATGAGTAGCTGAGTGGGAGCTGTGGTATAGCGCATGAAGATTTCCCCTTTGAGTTACTCTCGAGTATGAATAGATGAGGAGGAGCTGTGGTATAGCGCGTGAAGATTTCCCCTTTGAGTTACTCTTGAGTATGAATAGCTGAGTGGGAGCTGTGGTATAGCGCATGAAGATTTCCCCTTTGAGTTACTCTTGAGTATGAATAGCTAAGGAGGAGCTGTGGTATAGTGCTTGTAGATTTCACCTTGCAGGTACTCTTGAGTATGAATAGCTAAGGAGGAGCTGTGGTATAGCGCGTGCAGATTTCCCCTTTGAGTCACTCTTGAGTATGAGTACCTGAGTGGGAGCTGTGGTATAGCGCGTGAAGATTTCCCCTTTGTGTCACTCTTGAGTATGAGTGGCTGAGTGGGAGCTGTGTTATAGCGCGTGAAGATTTCCACTTTGAGTTATCCTTGAGTATGAATAGCTGAGGAGGAGCTGTAGTATAGCGCGCGAAGATTTCCCCTTTGAGTTACTCTTGAGTATGAATAGCTAAGGAGGAGCTGTGGTATAGCGCGTGCAGATTTCCCCTTTGAGTCACTCTTGAGTATGAGTAGCTGAGTGGGAGCTGTGGTATAGCGCGTGAAGATTTCCCCTTTGAGTTACTCTTGAGTATGAATAGATGAGGAGGAGCTGTGGTATAGCGCGTGCAGATTTCCCCTTTGAGTTACTCTTGAGTTTGAATAGCTGAGGAGGAACTGTGGTATAGCGCGTGAAGATTTCCCCTTTGAGTTACTCTTGAGTATGAATAGCTGAGTGGGAGCTGTGGTATAGCGCGTGAAGATTTCCCCTTTGAGTTACTCTTGAGTATGAATAGCTAAGGAGGAGCTGTGGTATAGTGCTTGTAGATTTCCCCTTGCAGGTACTCTTGAGTATGAATAGCTAAGGAGGAGCTGTGGTAGGGCGCGTGCAGATTTCCCCTTGGAGTCACTCTTGAGTATGAATAGCTGAGGAGGAACTGTGGTATAGCGCGTGAAGATTTCCCCTTTGCGTCACTCTTGAGTATGAGTGGCTGAGTGGGAGCTGTGTTATAGCGCGTGAAGATTTCCCCTTTGAGTTACTCTTGAGTATGAATAGCTGAGGAGGAGCTGTGGTACAGCGCGTGAAGATTTCCCCTTTGAGTCACTCTTGAGTATGAATAGCTGAGGAGGAGCTGTGGAATTGCGCGTGAAGATTTCCCCTGTGAGTCACTCTTGAGTATAAATAGCTGAGGAGGAGCGGTGGAATAGCGTGTGAAGATTTCCCCTTTGAGTCACTCTTGAGTATGAATAGCTGAGGAGGAGCTGTATTGTAGCGTGTGCAGATTTCCCCTTTGCGTCACTCTTGAGTATGAATAGCTGAGGAGGAGCTGTGGTGTAACACTTGATATCTTCATCAACCTGTTTTCTGCTTGTGCAGTGACTTCCGCAGTGATACGAATAAAAGCTCTTCGGTTGGCGGCATTTCCGCTGATGTCATATGTTTTATATATGTGTCTTCCGACTCCCCCCTCCCCCAGGGAAATTTGGAAGTTGGTTCCCTTTGGAATTATACTAGAATATCGTATCCAAAATATCCTATGAGAGAAAAGTGTGGCCGAAATATCTTTAACAAATGTATAGCCCCTTTGGGTTAGATAATAAAACCGAATCTATGACATAATATCGAAACACACATTATCGTAGTACAAAATTATCGACACTAAAATATCGACATCAAATATATCGTCATCCTATACTTATTTAATCACATACACAAATATCGAAATTAAAATATCGCAATACATAAACATCGATATCAATTATATCGACCACATATATATCGCAATATTTAAATATCGATAATTAAAATTTAGAAACAGTACGTTAAAAATATCGAGAGTAAAAATATCGGCTACAATAATATCGTTTTTTAAGCACTATCGAACAATTTTATTATTATTCTATAACACTTTTAAACATTAAAAATATACTATTAGCACTACAATTAACATTTAATAACAATTTATAAATAAAAATATTTTCACATTTAAAAGTAAATGATTTACACATTTATAAATTATTTCTTTCACATATTATATAAAGGTATGTATGCTCAACATTAATTAGCGTTTACCATATATGGTAAATAATTACACCAACAGTTTTTCAAAAATACAAACCAACGAATCAAAACAGTACAAACATAAACTCACCAATAGCTAACTAATTACTAACTCCAAAACACTATATAAACAATTACATCCAACTAACAAATTACCTGAGAAAAGTAGAAGACAGGAAAGAATACTGTGGATACATTTGACGACGCCTACAAGAAAACTAAGATTCAACCTACCATTAAGAGGATTGAAAGTAAGTAACAAACTGTAACTTAATTAAAGGAACTGCTAAAATTACACAATTAGTAAAAAGGACAAATTACTCATACATATGTATTGTATATTATCTCCTACCACTACAGAAAACGTCACTACTAAAGAACAGAAAAAACTAAGAAGAAAACTACGAAACTACTAAAAAAGTAATCATTTTCTATTTTTTCTCAGACAACATTAATTAATTGAAGCTTTAACATTAAAACAGCAAACAGACCTGCTACCAAAAATATGTTTCGAAATATGGATTTTAATGATTATTTTTTTTTTTACAGATAAAGACATCAAAGAAAATACAGGCCACAACTGAAAATTGAACAGATTGCCTTACACCTACAACAGCATTAAAACTCTGCATAACAAGCAACAAATACAAAGTAAGTCAATTAAATGATGTGACAAACAGTAACTCCTAAAGAATCAAAAATTGCTAACATATTGTAATAATTTATGCATATATCCTTATTTTTTTCTAGCACCACTACAACATCCACTAACAACAAATATCAAAGAACAGAAATCAACAAACAAAGATACAACTACCAAAGTAAGTATATCCAAACACTTTTCAAAAAGATAAAATAAGTAAAAGCTTTAACTTATAGCAAAACATGTAAAAGCTACCCAAAAAAATATAACTAAACAATTAACACAAATAAATGTTTTTTTTCAAGCTAAGAAACACCAGAAAAGACAAACCACAAGGAAAAGAGTAAAGAACATCAAAATCACAGACTAAACTTCAACCAAAGGTAAGCATGCACAATATAAATATTTATAATTCCCACTTAAAATACATATAACTATAACTATAATAACTATACCATATATTTCTTATAGATTTAAAAAGGAGAAAATGACAGAAGGAATTGAATTTGTTACCAGTCAAAAGGGGAAACTATTACTCTGCTACATGGGTTATACTTATACCCAAGAGAAACAATTTGGGATGAAAGTAAATTGGAAATGTTGCAAATATTACTCTAACAAATGTTATGGAAGAGCAACAACTAGAGAAGCAACTGTCCTTTACACCAGGGAACACAACCACCCTCCAAATGTAACAGAAATAGAAGTCAGAACAGCATTAGAAAACATTAAAGAAGCTAGTACAGGTTCCCAAAAACCTACAAGCCTAATTTTAAAAGAACAAATTCCACAAATCCCAAAAACAGCCACTACCCAAATGCCTAATATAATTTCTCTCAAAAGAACAATATCACGTACCAAAAAAGCAACTACTACTACCACTCTACCTCCTAAAACATATAGTGATATAAATTTAACTCATGACCAAACTATAACGTTAAACAAAATACCTTTTATAATTTACGACAATAAAAACAATGAGCAAAGTATAATAATCTTTGGTACTGCTATAAATTTAATAAAACTCCAACAATGCCAATTTTGGATGATGGACGGTACTTTTAACATCTGTCCCAGACCTTTCTACCAACTTTACACAATACATGGCTTATATCAAAACTGTAACATACCTCTACTATATGCACTGCTTCCAAATAAAAATAATTCAACATATATGGATTTATTAAACATTATCAAACAAAAAACAAATGACTATTCCCCTGAAAAAATTATCCTGGATTTTGAACAAGCAATGCTCTCAGCTATTTTAAAAATACACCCCCATACCTGTATCCAAGGCTGCTATTATCATTTTAATCAGTGTCTTTGGAGGCATTTACAAAAAACTACTCTAAGCATAGAATATGCTACAAGCTCATCTTTTGCATATCAAATAAAAAAACTGATAGCACTAGCTTACGTCCCTGAAACAGATGTGGCCGAACACTACAACCTTGTAATAGACAGCCAATTTTACAAACAAAATGAAGCAAAGTTAAGTCCTCTCTTAGACTACTTTGAGGACACTTGGATAGGTAGACTCCATAGATCTGGCCACAGGAGAAATCCTAAATTCTTAATACCCTGGTGGAATGTCTACAGAAGCACCTTAAATGGAGAATCTAAAACAAACAACGCAGTTGAAGGTTGGCACAATGCCTTCCTCCAATCAACAGGCCGAACTAAACCAACATTAGAAAAATTCATTACATGCCTCCAAAAAGAGCAAAGTTATCAGGAATTCAGAATGGAGCAATCCATTACTGAACTAACTCCAAAAACATCCAAACAAACAAAACAAATGCACAAATACCTAGAGCAACAAGTAAAGCTGTACCCTAGCACAACAGGCATGGAATACCTCAATATAATAGCCAAAACACTACTGTAAACTACTCTAACCCACAAACAATCTCAATAGAAAAATGTTCTAATACAATAATATGACATTCATATAATTTATCTCGAAAAAAATTAATGTATGGAATATATATTATATAATTAAATATATATACACACATTAATTATGTTTGAAATAAATAAAACTAAACAATATTCATTAAAACCTTACCCACCCACAATTATAAAAATATAAAAAAACTTACCAAAGATATTCCAAATGATGTAGAATCCATTTCCACCAAAATAATCCAGTTTCAAATACCAGTTACCCAAAAAAAATGAAAAAATACAACTGCCCCAAAATAGATAAATCCATTCCACGAAGCTCTTTCGAAATTCCATAAAAAACCCGAAAAATGTAAAAATGTAGAAAAAACGCTCCAGGAAAGCCGAAAAATGTGAAGAAGTGTCTACAAAGTATTAGTTAATAAAACTAACGAACACTTCTCCCCCAAAAAAAACGCTTCCTTCGGACATCAGGAACTCCTGCAAGTGAAAGACATAAAAGAATTATTCCCACCCACATAAAATAACACATACAGTCCTACTTAAAGTAATAGCAACATAATATTTCGATTAATAAACTTAAACATCGAAACACTAACTCTACACACAAGCCAATACAACACTAAAAAGTATGTAAAATGTACATCCGCAAGCACAACATATCATAATCGCCAATACAACACATTTACTTCTAACAACACTAAATACGACCAAACTACTCTCAAAATTAATTTAAAACACAGTTAAAACATATTAAATAAACCTTACCTTCAGAGACGTGAAGTGTTTCCCAACCGCTAGCTGAACTTCCTCAAAATGACACAAAAGGACCTAAAGCGGTTACAAAATAAAGGACCCAAAAGTAAAGAAAATGATAGAAATTACACACTTATTTAACGCAATCAAAGTATGTGTTAATGTAATAAACCAAGGAATACTATGAAAAAATAGTATATTTTTATTTGTAATAAATTACTTACAAAAATGTGCACAATTTGTAAAATTATAAAAATAAATATTATAAAATACATAATATTTATTATTATAATTGTAAAAATGTTGCAATGGAGTAAAAAAAATTAACAAAAAGTGTAACAAAATGTTTATAAATAAATCTATTCTACAATATTTCCTTCAATTAAAATGTTTGTTCCAAAATGTAATAATAATATATTTATATTAATATAAATACTAAACTATTGTTTACTAACAACATGTATTTGAATATATACATTGTATATGTATTTTTCAAACAGTATATTTGATTTGGATGTATGACGTTACAACTCATACTTTTACAACGCATACCATTACAATGACATTTTTACAACGCTAAAACTATTGCAACGCATGTATTTACAACGCATGTTTTTACAACGCAGGTACCTTTACAACACATACCATTACAACATAAGTATTGGTAAGTATATAAAAATTCTTTTAATTTAAATTATTTGAAAATACTATAATTTATTTTAATTTAATATAATTTAATGTATTTTAATTACATTTAATTAATTTTAAATAAATTTTAATAATTAAAAATAATACAATATAATTTAATTTAATGTAATTTAATTTCATTTAATTAAAATAATTTAAATGTAATTTTATTTTAACCCTGTACCCCTGTACCCCAAAAACCCAAAACTGACCCTAAACCCTACAACTACCCCTTTACCCAAAAACCCAAAACTGACCCTGAACCCAAAAAATAACCCTTTACCCAAAAACCCATAACTGACCCTATACTCTAAAAATACCCCTTTACCCAAAAACCCAAAACTGACCCTGAACCCTAAAAATACCCCTTTACCCAAAAACTGAAAACTGACCCTGAACCCTAAAAATACCCCTTTACCCAAAAACTGAAAACGGACCCTGAACCCTAAAAATACCCCTTTACCCAAAAACCCAAAACTGACCCTGAACCCTAAAAATACCCCTTTACCCAAAAACTGAAAACTGACCCTGAACCCTAAAAATACCCCTTTACCCAAAAACTGAAAACTGACCCTGAACCCTAAAAATACCCCTTTACCCAAAAACCCAAAACTGACCCTGAACCCTAAAAATACCCCTTTACCCAAAAACTGAAAACTGACCCTGAAGCCTAAAAATACCCCTTTACCCAAAAACTGAAAACTGACCCTGAAACCTAAAAATACCCTTTTACCCAAAAACCCTAAACTGACCCTGAACCCTAAAAATACTCCTTTACCCAAAAACCCTAAACTGACCCTGAACCCAAAAAATACCCCTTTACCCAAAAACTGAAAACTGACCCTGAACCCTAAAAATACCCCTTTACCCAAAAACTGAAAACTGCCCCTGAACCCTAAAAATACCCCTTTACCCAAAAACCCAAAACTGACCCTGAACCCTAAAAATACCCCTTTACCCAAAAACTGAAAACTGACCCTGAACCCTAAAAATACCCCTTTACCCCAAAAATGAACACTGAGCCTGGACCCTTAAAAAATACCTTAAAAAACAACCAAACATATAAAATTTAAAATATAATTATATAGTTACCAATACTTACGTTGTAATGGTATGCGTTGTAAAGGTACCTGCGTTGTAAAAAATAGCGTTGTAAATACATGCGTTGTAATAGTTATTGCGTTGTAAAAATTTCGTTGTAATGGTAGTGCGTTGTAAAAATTGCGTTGTAATGTTTGTTTTCCTTTTTTCTTACTTCTAACAATACTTATGTTTATTAAATATGTATTCTTAGAATTAAGTAATATTACCAATATTGTTTGAAATGTTTAATAAAATGTACACAAATTAAACAAATATATTAATAAATATAAATGTAATAAAAATATGTTATACTAATGTTTATTGTTGTTCTTTCTCATGTTAATAAAAAAATAATTTTGTTCCAAAATACACTACAATATTTAATATTTTATTTCACTAAAATATTTATTTAATGACATTTCAATCTACATAACTTTACAATTCCCACTCCAGTCTACATTAATTTGGGGTAGGTGCTGGACACTAATTAAATATAAATTAATATTCTCACTCCAGTCTACATTAATTAGAGATAGATGGTGTACACTAATTATATATAATTTACTATTCCTACTCCATTCTACATTAATTAGGAATACTTTAGGACACTATTTACATATACATTTAAATTCCCACTCCAAGGTACATAAAATGCATGTATATATATGTTTAGTTACATAAAAATACATACCTTAAAAACTATATACAATAAGAATGTATAAAAAATTATCTTTTCTAATTAATAACGTTATTTTCACTATTCAAATGTAGTATAATATATAAAACTGTACAGCAATATAGATTGTTAACAATTTTACTCACTCCATACACTCAACAAACAAATATACTTTATCCGAATGTGTAAATATGAAATAAATGTAAAAAAATAATCAGATTATTTATATAAAATACATTTTTAAACATATTTGAAAGTAGAACAATATTGTAAATTTTTATAGAATAAATTTCGCAATTTATTTCACAATATTTGCGAATTTCGAAATTTAAAATTTGTTTTTTATGTACATATTGGTTTGACAAATATTTTTAAATATTTTAACAAAATTTCTTCAAATTTCTAATTTTTAATTAGAATTATTTTAATTTTTTTTTATTATTTTCCCAATAAATTTAAAATGTTATACTCTTTTTTTATGTAGAATTATTTAACAATGTAAAAAACTTTTCTCCTATTGAAATATATTTTTAAAAAATTTATTTTTATATTATATTATTTTCAAATAATTATTATATAAAACATCAATTTCAAAAAAACATTGTAAATAAATATATTTGAAAACATAATTTTAAAATTTAGATTTTTTGAAAAATTTTAAAATTTTAAATTTTAAATGTTTTTTTAATTTTATTATATTTTTTCAAAAAATTTAATTTTTTTTAAAACACTCCCCACCCATATCCCCTATAAACCCAACATCCCGCTCCTAAATTTATATATCAATTAATTAATTTATATATAAAATTTATTTTAAATATTTATTTTTTTAATATTTTCTAATTTAAAAAAAAAATCTGCAATTTTATATTTATAATATATACATTTTTAATACACTCCCCACCCTTATCCCCTATTAACCCAACATCCCGCTCCTAAATTTATATATGTTTTATTTTTTTAATTTATTATATTTTATAAGTACACATTACTATTAATAAATTCTAAATATTATTAATTATTACAGAACAATAACACATATTACTACATAATTATTACTATATATTTTATTTCGATATTTTTACTATTTATCGATATTTATTTACAACGATATTTTTACTTAGATATTTTTGTTATCGATATTTCTGCACACATACTTATTACGATATTTTTGTAATCGATATTTGTGATTCCGATATTTATCATCATCGATATTTTAACTTCGATATTATGTCACTTCGATATTAAAAGTTCGATATTATATCTGAGTACCAATAAAACCTCTACACACATCGTAATGATGTTTCAATATAGGGCATGATATTTTACAAATTATATTTTGACATACAGCAGTAGCTCGTAACCATGGAGTAACTGCCAGTGTATGCAAGTTGTGCTTTCTAAAATAACGTGCAGTCAGTGGCGGCTCCTCCGCTATGGCGGAGGGGCATCACCACACTGCTTTTGAGCAGTGTAAAGTAAATATATATTAATAATTTTGTGTTATTATCATTTTATGTTTCCTTTGCGGGCGGGCGGGTCGGCAGGGAAGGAGTGGTTTGCCCACTCCTAAGTGCCTAATGACTGTTTGGTCGGCCCTCTCGGGCCGCCCAAACCAGTCATGCGCACTTCCCCTTTCTCCATGCAGGCTGCATTACAACCTGCAAGGAGAACAAGCCCAGGCCCCCATTCCCTGGTACAGCGTCAAACCAGGACGCTCAAAACCAATCACAACGCTGCATTGCAGCATTGTGATTGGTCAGGGGAGCCTAGGTGCCTACCAATCACAACTCTGCATTGCAGCATTGTGATCAGTCATGGGAGCCTGGCTGTTCTTCTTGTTTTCTTGCCCCACGAGGAGAGCAGGATCAAGGAGCAGAGGCACGGGACCCGGCAGCAAGATAGGTGTATAATTTTATTTTTTTACATTGCGCAACCTCGCGCCCCCTTGCCTTCCCCCTTTTTCCCCCTGCACCTACCCCGCCACCCGCGAGTCATGCGAACTGCCACTGCGTGCAGTGTGACAGAAATAGCGTATGTGCTGCAGGCAAAGCAGTTTTTTTCCAGGGAGGCTCAGGCGCAACGCTGGCAAGGCTGAACAGGCCTTAGCGGGCATTAGGCGTTTTCCCAGAGGCTGGTTTTGCAGTGGTGGGTGCCAGTTTTGTTACTGAGGCCCGGTAGTGCAATATTGGCCCCTAGTAACAAAAGCAGCAGTGCTTCACACTTGCAACACCCCCCACCCCCCCTCAACTTGCCCAGGGATGGGTAATGGGCGGACCAACAAAATTGCCATGGCTGCTTTGGGTTCCCAGTCCGTCCCTGGACGCTGCATTCTGTGCCTGTGTACAGTGTTAGTAATATGGCTTTCAAATTTGCATGACTCATCCGAATTATTTCAAAGCATCAACATCTGTTGTGAATTTAGGTGCAATGAGCAGCTCACGTGCCACACGGGGACGTCACCACCCACGTATTCATAGGACTATGCCATTAAAAGATGATGTTTTCTTTTAGGGTTGAGAAACCTAGCAAATTAGACATTATTATTATGAAGTACATTCTTCTGTCTCTGCTTAACGCAACCCTATTCCAATAGGTACAAGGCGTTTCAGAACGGAAATGACATTGCAGTAGACGAGGATTAATGAGAAACATGAAACGGGAATGAGCTGTTTACTAGCGAGAAGTGCTTCCTATTACCATAACGACTTCAGCGTGAAATCAAATGCACCTTGAATGCAAATCTGCTGGGAGTGAATAAAACATCTTGGAAAGACCCACACATGGGAACAAGAACTTAAATGACCCGAGTTCAGAGTATCGAACAATTCCAGGGGTGAAAGGACATTCCTCCTATAGACGTGGACTTTCATCATCATGTCCCATGCCCTCGGTTCATGCTGTAAGGCAAAATGGAATTCATGGTACGTTCATGTTTATAGAAGTATTTTATTTTTCTTTTGAAGTTTGTGTAATGCCACATATGTTACACTGAGGACACTTCATGGTTCGTTGTGTACTGATTTAGCACAGGTTGCTTGAGTTGATGACCTATATACATTTTATTGTATTTTTTTGTATAGCACAGTTATAGTCCCAGGGGATGTTAGAGAACTTTACAGAGTCTGCAGAAGTAGCTTAAATCGATTCTTGCCAATAGTTTGAATGAGTGCATACAAAAAACATTCTAAAGCAGTCACTCACAAACTATGGGTTCCGACCCACAGGTGAGTCGGGAACTGATATTTGGTGGGCCGTACACATCAAAGACTTGGACATGTATCACAATTTTGATATTGTATAGATCGGAAAATGACCAAGCACTAGGACCTCTCTCCTTCACGTCTATAGAGGTCTATCCAGTACATTCTGTGTTAGTTCTATGTGAGGTTTTGTTAGTATGTTTATAATTGTTTTTTTAAGAATGGCAGTATATGTAGAAGTGTGCATG
This sequence comes from Lissotriton helveticus, assembly GCF_964261635.1. NCBI lineage: Eukaryota > Metazoa > Chordata > Amphibia > Caudata > Salamandridae > Lissotriton > Lissotriton helveticus. Next base: position 368,208,654 of record NC_136073.1, on the reverse strand, counting down.
ATAGAGTGAATGACAATAGGATAAGATGAATTGTTAGGGGTCTTTTTTTGCTTCAATTGCACTTTATGGAATTTATAACTCGTTTAGATTGTTTGTTATTTATGAATTCTTCTCGTGTCACAAAATTAACTTATATCTATGTATAAACAGTCAAAGTGAAAAACAAAAAATGAAAAAGAAAAATAATAAAATAATGTTTTGAAGAAACCACAGGCTTTAGTTTTCCTTAGAGCATCCTTTTCTATAATGTTTATGATAAATTCCTGTGATAAAGTAATATAGGTCTAGTCAGAGGTAACCCCTTTGCTGGGTCGTGAAAGTCAGGGCAACAAATAAAGATGCTATCAAAATCTGTGTTTTTTTAAACATGTCTTTATTGAGAATATGCACATTAAAAGATATGGCAATATGGCTCAGTTGACATTGAAACATACATTGCTACTAACCGATGGTCACCCCCTTATAGGAGAGAAGACTTTAATACAGCAACTTCGGGGGTCGGATACTGCCTCTCCTCTCGTAATGGCTGTCAAGGGTCTGCATATTGGCCAGTTAGTAGTCTGCTCAGCAGCCACCAAGCCTACACAATAATCACGTGACATAAATTGTGTAAAACTGTTGTCAAATCAACTATATAACTTCTATAAAGCAGCAATAGGGGACCTCCGTGGCAGCAATTTTACCCCCAGGCCGCGCCGGAGGGGGGAGCAGAGGGGGAGGGAAAGCAGGATAAGGGGGGAAGGTGGGCAGCACCTCCATACTTGTAGTCACATATGTCCAGTTACCCCCAAAATCACATTGTCACAGTGTGTACCCCGGATTCCAGATTTGGGGTGGCATCGGGTTAATCATCCTCCAGCGGCTCCATAGCTGCCAGATTTTCCAACATGGCCCCCCACATTTCCAGGTCCCTGTCTGCATACTCATCAGTGCAAACTCTCCGCAACCATCATTCTTCTGCCACCCCCATTTGTGCATGTTGGCCATTCATTTTTTGGACGGTGGGTGGCCTGGGTTGCGTCCAGTGGATGGCAAGGAGCTGCTTAACCAGTACCAATCCAAGGATGGTGAACCTGTGCCTCATTTTAGCCCCTCGTTTGGAGGTAGGGAGCACTCCTAGCAGGCACCCAACTGTACGTGTGTGGCTCACCATAGAGCCTGCAGCATCCCCTCCCAGTATCTCTATAGCCTATTGCACTCCCATGTCATATGTAGAAACTACGCTGGATCCGACCCACATCTGGGACATGCGGCAGACTTTGATGCTTTAATCCTATGTAACCTTTGCAGTGTTCAATAAATTCTGACACAGCTTGCACTCTTGGTAATTATTTGGGGGAAGGCTTGCCCAGTGCCAGCCACAGAAGCAGCCATCCCAGAGCGCAACTAACCCTACACTTTCTAGCACATTCAACACACACCCACAAGACCTACACACTCAACCACACACACGCAGTGCCACAACTCTCGGTCACCCCTACCACACACACTGAGCACCAGACAACCAAAACTACGAGGGAGCAGCCCTTCCTGCTTACTCAGCGTATGCTGCTCAGCCTCACACACCATATTTTTTGCATAACATACTAGCCAAATTGACAATCTGTGCAAGAGGGACTCCCAGGGGGCCTTCAGGCCCCATGTCCCATGGAGCCAGAACATGAAGCTGCCCAATCAGGAAATGTCAAGACAGTGTTCAAACGGTCTCACTTTGAGCCAGAACTGCGACAGGTTCGCCCCATTTCCGGGGTTTCCTCCAACACATCTGCAACACTGTCATAAGAAATAGTGGTGGGCACCATTCCACCAGCGTTCTCGCCTCCTCTTTCTCCGACCTCTGTTGCTCCAGATCCAACGTGCCATCCTGACAGACCACAACGCGGGCGGAGGACTGGGAGGTCCCCAACCTGCTACCTGCATCTCCCTGTCGGCCCAAGCGACATGCACCCTGGATCCAGTCTCTGGAGCCCCAGGGGACTAGCACTGGGATCCGATCATCTGCACATATCTCCAGCCAATCCCACACCACCTCAGGTGTAATGAAGAAATGTGTGCGGTCGTCATGGAGTATTTTCATATTCACCAGGTAGAGTAGCATGTAACGCAGCCTCAGTGCTTTCAAACTTTGCTTCACTCCCCCAAAAGTCAGTCGCATTTGCTGCGCTTGTCGAGTGTAATCTGGAAAAATGCGAATCACATGATTTTCGAACACAGGATCCCCAGCCTGTCAGACTGCCTGCAGGATGGCATCTCTATCCCTGTAGTTGAGTATTTTTGTGATTCTCGTGTATGGGGCACTCCTACAGTCAGCCTTAGCGCCAATGAACAACGTGCCCTTTCTGTCACAAAAATGGGATGACTGCTTTGCAAATGGGATCGTCGATGCAACCCAGGGCTCAAGGAAAAGTTCTGGGGTCTGCCCCACCACACCTTCCAGAATACCAACAAACCGAACATTGGAGCTCCTGGATCGTTCCCTGGCATCCTCAGCCCTGCCCTCCAGTGTAGCCTTCCTGCTGAGAGGTCAGTCAGTTCTGCCTGCTCAGCAGCGACCACCTCCAGAAGCTTAGGAACCTCTTGCTCTAAGGCCAGCAACCTTTGTGCGACCTTACCAAGGTCCACCCATAGAAGGCTGACATCCCATGGTACAGCCTCTATCTTAGCTTGAACAGTCGCACTTGAAATCTCAATTAAGGCCACGAGCTGAGCAGTGGTGGGACCCTGCAACTCCTGTCGACCTAACTCCCAATCTGCCGGTGTGGTGGCCCCCACTGTACCAGTCCCTGAGGCTTTGAATTGGTCTATTTGGTCTGTTGGGCCCGTGCTGTAGCCTGGCTTATCCCATCATGCCAGGGGGTAGGAGAGCCAGATCCCTACCATGTGAACTCCACTCGGCTTGTCCAGAATTTACCCCGACTAGCCCCTCATGCATACTTCCAAGGGCACTGCAGCACTCACCGACTTCTTCCCACGTGGCAGAGTCAGGTAGGTCTCACCCTTAGCTAGCCCTCTGACCCCCTGCGGCGGGGATAGAGTCCTGGTTATATCAGCCACTGGGTATCACCAGGATGATGGTGCCACCAACTAGTCTCCTGGCAACCTCCGCTGGGTGCTCATAGCACTGTGCTCCCCAGTGTTTGGCTCATAGGAGGGTCTGTCTCTGAGCTGGCCCCAGTCGTGTCTGCCACCACTAGTGTCCTGGAGGGGGCTGCCCCCCTCAGCGGGACCCCCACTGGCAAGCCCTCCAAAGTACAGTTTCCCCCAGTGCACACCCAGTCAATTGCCTGCAGGGGTGGAGCAGAGGATGTGTAGGTCTCTTCTGGTCCAACTTCAGCTCCCTATCAATCGGAGTTTACCAAGTTGAAGGGTAACAGCTGCAGGCCTTTCCACCTCTCAGCAACCCAGTTACCATGGACTGCAGAGGCGCACAGTGTGCCCCGGCCCCAGGCACCACAATATCGACTGTGGGACCAGCAGGGCGCAGCCGCCAACCCACGGTGGCTGGCCGATCCTCACAGGGTGCATGTAATTCCCAAACATGCACCTTAGACCCCATTGCGGGTGGCCTCACAATTCCCCCAGGGTGCCCGCCGCATCCAACAAAGGCTTCTACAGGGCCCCAGAGGGCAGGGGATTCAGGGTGCAGACCCGTCAGCCTCACAACAGTTCAATGGCAGTGGCCCCCACAGGTGTCAATCACTTCTCATGCACCAATGTCTCCACAACAGGGGTAACAAATTGCAGCTCCCGGCACATGCAGATCTCCTGACATCCCCAGGTCAATGCCTCACCTGGCGTCAGCGGCATGCAGAGTCATCTTCGCACATCCGGGAGTGCAAGCAGTACTATCACGACACCACTGCCCTCTCTGCAGCATTCCAGGCAGCTGACCCTGTTTCTTCCACAGGAAGTGTCGCCCACTGGGTCCCCCCACTCATCTCAGGCCCATCTGGTGTTGTCTTGGCTTCAGGTTCTAACAGGCCATTGCAATGTCGCAGATGTCCCTCGCGGGCACTGAGTATAACTTCTCCCCGCAGCCAAGCAAATGGTTTGCCAGGGTGATATATTTTGCTGCTCCAGAAGCAGCTCCAGGTAAGGATGCTGCAGCATGTAAATGGGCCAGGACGGGAGCTCTGAAAGCTGCATCCTGGAAGCCATCTTGCCACACTCTTCCCTTTGAATTCTGTGTTTACCTTGTCACACTTGCAGGGATTCTGAGACAGAGGTAAATTGTGAGGCTGCTTTATTTTTTTGACATGAGGATTGATATATACTTTTCTTTCCCTTACTGCAACGTGAGAGGAGTTCTTAAAATGAATTATGTGAAAATATAAATACCTGTAAATTAATTGCATTCATCCAGTAATAATAAAGCAAAAATGAAGCACTTTTTAGTAATTCTGAAATGTGCTGGAAACTGAGATTTTGACAGGATCAAAACAAATTAAGACACTTAGGGGCCGATTAGGATGGCGGGCCGATTGCCCCCGCCAGGCTGGCGGTAGCCACCGCCAGCCTGGCGGGGGCAATCCACCCGCCATCCGCACTGAAATGACCCCCCGCCACATTAGGATTGGTGGGGGGTCCGCGGCGGACGGAAAGACCGTTCACCGGTTTAATATGGTGGCGGTGTCTGTTTGACACCGCCAGCCATATTAGTATGGGCCCAATCTGATGCCTTTCCGTGGCGGCAATGCCACCACTGAAAGGCAGGCGGTCTTCACTTCGGGGGCCCTTTGCAGGGCCCCGGAGTGAAGGCGAGGTGGGGGGTGCACATGGGGGTACCTGTGGTACGCCCAGCATTTGCATACAAAAAGCAGCAGGCACCCCGCAGTGCCTGCCGCTTTGTGTATGCAAATGCATACAGGCATACATGCAATTTTAGCATTGTGGCGGGCGGTGCTGAGAGCACCGCCCGCCACAATGTTAAAAATGCAGGATGCGCCCGCCACTGTGGCGGGCGCATCCTAATACCCCCCACGGGACCCTCGCCCTTATGGCAGGCGGTTCCAACCCTCTGGATACTTTGCCCATCCACCATCCTAATGACCCCCTTAATTGGAGATGCACAAATGTTAAATATTCACAGGAACCCGATTTCCACATATTATCATTTGTGTGCTCTATAGTTTTATTGGTAAAACTGTATGTTTGTGCAAATGTAGTGGTATTTCAACGGAAAACGTGCTGTCTGTAAATGATAATGCACACAATGCATTAAAAAATCTGGGAACCACTGCTCTAGGTGGAGATTTATAGCGAAAATTCAGTTTATTGATACGAATATAAGTTATGGACTCCACTATTCTCTTCTGAAACTTAGAGTCCCAGAAACACCGGTATTTCAGCCCAGGTGATGTACGGGTCGGGAGAGCAAAACACTGTATCCGGCCCGCTCTATTTAGTGCCCCACCTCAACCCACTGCGGCGGATGCCACCATTCTCTACAGGGACTTTGATTCCCAGAAACACCAGCATTTCATCCATGTGACGCTAGGGGCGGATGAGCAATCCCTGTATCTAGACTGTGCTATTTGGTGCACCACCTCAACCCACTCTGAGGGATGCGCCAGGCAGGCCCGTCTTGCACCCATCAGAGCCTGGAGGAGGTTGGGCTGGGCCACCCCTCTTTGGTTTATCCTTCTGAGGATTTTAAGGTACTGTTGGTTTTATCTTTCTCGCTGGATAATTACTGTTTTATCGTACAATGGTAAAGATCTTTATGCAAGGAGATTGAAGATGCTGAGCACGTCTATCTGCCACCATCGCAGTAGCCCCAGGGTCAGCAACACCCACTGAGACAGTGTCTCAGACTGGAAATAGTTTTACTCCCACATCCATCCAGGGTGCATTGTTAGGAACAGTATCACAGTCCCCGCAAACTGGCCTCCTACTAACCCTATTAATTCTGGCCAGGAGATTAGTTTTCATTCATCTTCGCCAAATAACAGGGCACCTCCAGCTAAGCACAAAAGATGCCAGGGAGCAAGGAAATCACATCTTCCTTTAGACTCAGAAGACAGCATCAATATTGCAACAGGACCAGTCCTCTCTTTATCACCTTCTACTGGGGACTTGGACATGGACTTATTTCAGGGAAGATTTTTGCACAGTGTAAAAGGATAAATGGAAAGTTTACTTTCCCCTGTTACTAAACATTTGTGGTGGATGGAAGAATTTCTGCATAGTTTTAAGACCTTGCACCCTGTTGGTTCAGTTGGGGATGGGGTTCAATTTACACGCACAACAGTTCAGTTGTTGGTCTCTGACATGTATGTATCCAGCCAGAACCCTTCCCTCACCTGTTTTAAAGATGGTCATTCAGGCAACATCCCCTCTGCACCGCATCATGACCCTCTTCAATTTTGCCAACATGAAATATCCCCTAGACCTCGTGGTGGAGGAGAACCTCCTAGTCCAGTGGGGGAGTTGACTCGGACTAGCCAGCCGCAACCAATTCGTCTTAATGCTGCAGCTAGGATCCCTGGCAATATCTGACCATTAGAATATTTTTTGTAGTGGTCCCTCCCAAATCCCAGGACACGTGAAGGGACAAAGCAATGAGGGGGACTTTTCTAATTTAGTAACCATCAATGTACCCCCTGCTTGCTGCCCTTATGTGGCAGCAATGGCCAATGTTTCCCTCTTACCCTCTGACACAATCAAATCACCCGTCCAGTTAAGGAATAAATGCCACCATTGGCTCCAATCTAAGTTAGTTTTCCTGATCTCCAAAGTTGACCAAATTCTGCTAACAAAAAGGGTTGGGTGGATTGGGCCAACCAAACAATCTTTAAAGTGGGACTGTATCATCATTAATTTTAAACAACCTAAGTTCACAGGAGAATCCTTATCTAGGTCTTCATCTCTTACATCATGTGGCAAAAATATCATGCTTCATCCCCTGGGCTATTTTTACCCCCATTTGCATCAAGCTCCACAAGCAATTAATGTTTTATAACACAATCAGTTGTTTCCTATTGATTGCCTATCTCACATCCCATTATCCAATAAGTTTCAGGCCTTGAGTACTTTGCAGGCGATTGATTGACTTAAAACCTCTGATGAATTTGCCTCTTCTAGCCATGTGGATATTTTGACTGACCACGCATTCCAGCCTCCATGCCTCGGTTCCAGTGCCCATAGTTGGATCTATTGTTTCGGTCCCCTTTAAACCCCATTCACCATCAAACCCTACTCATTTAGGCTTACCAAGCTATACTGTTTCACCATTAAGGTTAAAACATCTAGGCTATGAAGGTATGTGTCACCTTACTTCATGGAATGTTTTTGGGCTTCAAAGTAAACTAAGTTCCCCGGACTGGTACAATATAATTGCAGTTCTGGATGTAATTTGTCTCCAGGAAAAACAGTTGTCTGCCTTTTTCACAGCAGCTACACCATCTTTAGCTGGTACGGCTAAAGGTGGGTTGCAGATTCTAATATCAAATTTACCAGTCACTATTAAATAGTCTGTTTCTGATTTTCCTTACTTTTAATAATTATGGTTATCATTTAAGAGCAGATCTGATTTGATGGTGGGTAATTTTTACAATAATGCGCTTGACTCTTCCAGTAGTGACATTGTTCATGCCCTTGATGTAGGCCTGGATGTGTTCTAAATGGCTTTTATTTGGGGGGGGGGCGGTTTTAATATACTCAAATGCCCTCTTCCAGCAAGATGTGTGTGTGGTCTAACTGATGGAGTGGGTGTATGAATATTACACTTTAAACATAATGCTTATGGGAAATCCTTGAATTCTTGATTTTGTAAGTATCATTTTTTTCTATTGGACAGTGGTAATATGGAGGGTAATGAACAGATTCCCTATTTCATTAGCAGAGAAGCTCATACCACCATTGATCATCTTTTGGTATCCTCCACTGCTAGTAACTAGGTTCTCAGTTCTAGAATTATTCTGACTGCTGTGAGTGACCATAACCCACTAGTTGTAATTATGTTACACCATGCAGAGAGCTCTAAAAACTTTTTTTGTGTTGTTAATGTTACCTCAGTTAGGCCCAACGGTGTCCTTGCTGAATGGACAGGGGTCGACCCTTACTGCGTGCTGCAGAGGTTGGTATCTGGGAGTTCGTCCAAGTTTATTCCTGCCTGGCTAGTGAGGTGGATTACAATAGGTTGTTGTTTGCTGTTGGAACTATTGCCAGGTCCCTTAATACACTACTTACAGAACCTTCTAGATAAAGAGCTATAAGGAGTCATGGTTGTTTGGATCATTTGTGAACTCAGGCATCCAAATGTCTACGGTCCACCTTACATTGTTACCCCAGAGACTATTTAGTTATCAATCAAGAAATAATTATAAAGTGGTATTGGCTTCCAGGAAAAATGTGTTCAGAGAGGAGGCCTGGTCAATATAGGTTCAGGCAGCCAAGATGAATGATGTTGCCCTGTTTTGGAGCACAGTGAATGTTCAATTCTTAAAAAATAACACCGCACCTGAATTTACTTAATTTGTTTCCCAAGAAGCGTGGGTCGACCATTTTTCGGATATTTGTGACTCCCTTAAGGATAACACTCCAGCGGTAATTGGAGGGAGTGTGAACCTAATATGCTGTAGTCCTTTGGATGTTATTATGGATCAGGTTCTCCTAGCCCTAGAACATAGCGCCGGGGTTAAGGCACTGGGCCCCCATGGTATCCCAGTTGAAGCCTTTGGAGCAATGAGGGAATTATGGGGCCCTTTTTTGACCAGAGTGATTACCGCGGCTGCTGAGGCCACAATCCCTTCCAGTTGGGCTGATTCAATCATAGTGCTTATCAAATCTGACCCAAAGTGTCATCGTCCCATCGCCCGCCTGGATTCCTCTGCCAAATTGACGGGTAGGGTTCTTCTGCGGAGGTTAGAGCAGGGGGCAGGGGATATCTGTATCCTGTCATATGCCCTGTATGGTTTCAGGAGGTGGTTGGGGACAGCGGAGCAGTGCGTAAATCTTGACCTGCTCATTGGGAAATACACTAAGCTAAATTAGAGTATCTTTATTTAAGCTTCCCTGACCTAAGAAACGCCTTTAATTTGGTTGACCACTCTAGCTTCTGGCCTAAATTGCTCTCTCTTTCAGGCATATGCATCAAAGTAAATACCGGTTGCAAATGGGCAGGTTCTCAGAATCTGCCCCTTTGCGACCGGTATTTTTGCATTTGGGATGCATCATCCCAAATGCAAAAATCGCAATTTAAGGGATCTCTAAAGTGAGATTCCTTAAATTGTGATTGCATTTAAGGAATTTTTAAGGAATCCTAACTTGAGATTCCTTAAATGCATAGCATGAAAGTCAAAAAAATAGCGAATTCGCTAATAGGAGTAGCAAATTACCATGAAGTTGAACTTCATGGTAATTTCCTAAAACTTTGAAAAAAGCACATTTGTGCATTTTTCAAAGTTTCATGTCGTGCACACACATGCCCGTAGGGCATGTGTGTGTGCAACATATGTGCAGAGATCAATTTCAGGGGTGCAACAGGGTGTCATTTTGACACCCTTGCACCCTTGAAATTGCATGAGCAATTTGCGAGTACCTACTGGTACTCGCAAATTGCTCATGCAATCTCCAATTCATTCCTATGGGCCTGTAGGACCATAGGAATGAATGGTACAGCATTCTTTAATTGCGACTAGCAATTTGCGAGTAGCAATTAAGGAATGTTTAGAATCGCTATTTTAATAGCGATTCCTACATGCATAGGCTTTTGCTATTCCTAAATAGCGATTCCTTAAAAATCGCTATTTAGGAATAGAAAAAGGCTACGTTGATGCATCTGCCAGTTAGTTCCTCTGAGAATATAGTTATTTTTCTATCTTGGTTGTACGAGAACCTGTTTGCCAGAGTCCATTATGGCCTTAATGAGGAATGTTCCCCTTCATTTAAAATTAAGAGGGGAATTAGATAGGTTACCTTTCGGCACCTTTTTTGTTTTTCCTTTTTTATTAATGGGGTGGATGGTGTCCTTCAGGCCGATGCGCCCATGGTTGCCGGTCGTTCGGTCCCCATGTTGTTGTATGCCGACGGACAGCAGAGACTGATGGACACATTTGGTGATATTAAGGAGGCCAGGGAAATGAAGATCAATATAGCTAAAATGTATACAATGGCCTGTGGGGGAAAAAAACAAAAGTGTGGGACCTTTTACATTGGGGGCCCCTGATTAAGATGGTGAATTCATTTTGTTACTTGGGAATTTTATACTCCTACAGCTCATGGTCTCAACAGATACAATTGCCCATTCGAAAATAAGCCAAGTATGTGAAGGAGTAAGAGTCTTTAGGTTCTCCCACAAACTTGGCAGACGTCCAGTTAAAGAAATGATTAATATAAGGAGGGACTGGGAGTTTTGGTGACTGCCACTTTTGGCAGAGGCCTTTGGGGCTTTATACCCAGCGGCCCCCTTCAGGTTGAGGGGAGTGTTTTTCTTAGGCATTTGCTGTGTACCCCGGCCTCCGCGCCATCTTTTATTGTCCACAAGGAGGCCAGGCTAACTTACCTGGAGGACTCACTTTCGTTGAAGCCTATACTACTTTGGGTATTCTAATCGGGCAAAAGCTGATTTTTACTAAATCAATTATTTTAGATTGTTTAGCTTAAGACCTGGCTTTTAAACCCCCCATGGCTCTCTGAAATCAATGAACATTTTAAATTATTGTTTGATATGCCCATACCGCATGACCTACATCGCATGTTAGTACTTAATAAGAAGGAGATTCCATGGTTGTTTCCTACATTTCGAACATTTCTTTGGTGGGATATCAACCCTACTTGTCTTGGGTGACTAATAAACAGCACTGTTTTGTTTTAACCAGCTACCTTCCCTATTAGGATGCAATGGTCTACGGATTTGACCCCTTGCCTATGCGATGGCATTTCAATGCAAAGCAGACATCACTTCATTTATTTTGCAGTTTCTATGATGGCCTAATGAAACATTATCTGAAATCGATTTTGCTTGCACAGAATATCAGGGACCACAATGCTGCTTTATGATACCTATGTGCACTGGGGACTCTATCTGTTTGCCTTACCACTGCACTTCATATATGGGATGCGATTCCAATCTTTTTTTTTTTTTACTTTTTAACTGTATTGTTTCAATTCCGTATATTGTATATTGATGTTATGTCTCATTATCTATTGGCTTTTGTATATTGTTTCTCTTTGTACTTTTACGGCCTATTATGATTGTGCGGAATAAAGACTTTGAATCGAATCGAGTTATGTTATTAGGTTATAATAACATTTTCCAGTATTCAGGGTTGATAGTATCTAGCAAGTGGTAGATGTAAGTGAACAGTGGGAGGAAATAGAAACAGTCAGAGTTATAATGATGAGTAGAAAAAAGGAGGATGACTTGAGAACGTCTCAGGCATTTCTAAAATATGGCCTTAGTAGGAGAAGAGTAATTATTGAGTAGAAAACGGCTAGCCCAGATATTCAGCAAAGCCCTTAAGTTCCAGTCTTGTGCTACCCTGAGTTCAAGAGAGGTGCATGAAGAGGTAAAACTGATTCAGGGTGAGATGTGTTTTTTTAGATGGGTCTTGACAGTTAAAGATAGTGGTGCAATGGGTTGAAGTTGAACTCTTTATGGAATGTGGGAAACCTAACATGCCTTAAAAAATAATGTTCCAATGACTCTGTACTTAAATAGGGGTTCAGAAGATACGAGTTTGCAGGCTATGTGGAAGTGGAGTAAGGATGCAGAAAGTGAGATGGGGGTGCCAAATCTAAAGAATGCTTCGGCCAGTTTGAGTCGAGCACCAGGGGTTCATATCACAGTTGTTAGATGATGGCCAATATCAGTCAAATGGGGCCTGCTCCCCACCAATGCTGCAAGCTGGTGCCCCCACTAGAACCTGGACCACGCTGCCAGTCCTAACGTCCTTGCTTTTCCTAGGCACAATCTGTGATATCTTTTGACCCTTCTCCCCTTTACACAGTGACTGTAACTCTGCCTCCTTTTTTCGTAACTTTTGCCAACTTTTCCCAAAATTTAAATGAACTTTTGTCTCCTTTTGCCAGCCTAACTGTAACCTTTCCCTTCTATTTTTTCCAACATTAACCTTAACTTTTGCCTCCTTTTTCCAATATTAACTTTAACTTTTGCCTCCTTTTTTCCAACCTAATTGTAACCTTTGCCTCCTTTTTTACAACATTAACCTTAACTTTTGCCTCCTTTTAGGTCGGCGGAGCTTGCCACGCTGCGAGATGGCGGTAAACTAGAAGAGCTCCTCGAAGCAAGCCCGAAATAATACTTTAAAATCCTGCAATTGAAACAAAAACCTCTGCCATCGGAACGAGGACTACCGTCGCAGCTTGTCCGGTACCCGTGCTTGAGCAAATGGAGCTTTGATACGCTCGGAGTGAGGAGCAACTGGCTCGACCCGTGTGCGGCCTGGCAAGCAGAAACCGAAAGTGAGGCCGGGGACCTGTGGTGAGTGCTGAGACCGCGACGTAGAGCACGCACGTCGGCCTCGCCTGACACCTAGGATCCACTTGACCGGAGGTCCGGAGAGGAAGTGAGCCGGACTCCGGACGGAACCTGGCAGATTGCGGAGGGGTGGAGGAGCCGTTAGAAGACCCCACCGCGTTGGCACCGGCACCGCATCTGTGGCGGCGCGCCGGTCGGAGCCCCCACCGAAGACTTGCTGGGGACACGCAAGGACAACTGGGAACTGCTGAGACAGGGTAAGTGGCGGCCCTAACACCGATCAGGCAAGTGAGCCATGTACAGCAGCCCACACTGGGGACGGAAAGAACATACAGCCCCCCATCTTGTGGTGCGACTAAGCGGGCCCTAACTCTCACCCCCCCCTAACTGCAAGAAAGACGTGAACAGATTGGCGGGGCTGGGCAGGGACATGGGAGCTCTGCTTAAGGGCGAAGAGGATTGCCGGGAAGACCTGCGGGAACAATAACTACTGAGCACACACTGTTAGTCATATCTGCCAGGTCCGTATAGCCGACATTCCTATGGTGAAGAGCAGCTGCAGATCTGGAGGACACATGAGGCGTGGGGGACTGAGGCAACCAACTAATGTGCAAGGAGCCGGACAAGCTCAATACTGAAGTTGCGACACGCACGAGGCCCTCTGACGCCGCTATTACTGAGGGGTGTAAGCACAGAGCCTGGAGGGACGCCCTTGTACCATATTGTGATTGGGCTGAGGAGTACTAGCGGCAATACGGAGGCACGGGGCACCCACCCACTTTGGGAACCTAGCGGGCACAGAGAGCCACCATCGTACCTATAGCTTTGTGGTAAATATTTTAGTAATTTACCTTGATCGGAATTTCTATGCATTAACAATAAATTCAAGTATGAACAGCAGAGTCCGCGGTGGTTCGAATTCAGGGTCTTTATTCAGTAACTCGAGTTAAGGGAGAGCTCCGTCACCTGAGGAGGATCGGAAGAATCTCTAACTTTATTATCTGGACACACATTATTTATAAAAAGAAAAGAGGAAGGAGCTTCCCTTCAATGCAGGCCCGGATCATATGTTGCAATAAAACAGAAGTCATGACTAGAAAAAGAGGCTGCGTCGTGAAAAGAGGAAACATAGCAGGGGAGATGAGGCTGCGTCATGATTAGAATGAGGAAGCACAAGAGAAACAGAAATGTGGAGAAGTAACACTAGGCTGGTTCCTTAAATAAGAGAGAGATGGTCGTGACAGGATGTCTGTTTGTCGTGTTTCAGCATTCGGGGCTCTTCTTCTCGGAATTGGTTGTCGTGGTTTAGCAGAAAGGGGCCCATTTCTCGGAATCGGCCCGATTATAGGGAAATGGTTGCAAATGGGGGGGGTCTTGTTCTCGGCATCGGCTTGACCACAGAAATGTACAGTTTGAGTGAGGAAGCTGGTTCTCGGAATCGCTTTGACCAAAAGGATGTAACTTTGAATTTTTTAGGGAAGGAGAGTGCGTGTGCAACTTTGTGAGGCGCATGATCAGCGCGTGATCGGTTCGTGCTCGTGTGCTCGTGTGCTCGTGTTCCGGCATGATGGGCTCGGGGACGTGATTGAAGAGGGTGTATGATGGGACATAACCTACGAGAAATAATCATTTTCCACATTCCCACCTTGTCCCATAATATACCCTTCTAAAATTCTTTTCCTTTTCTAGTCCAATTCTATACTCATTAGGCCGTTTACTTGTTCCTGTAACGTGAATTTCTCCTTCTCTTTCTTTCTGGACTGGGTTTTGGGAATGCAGGTAGTGATACAGAAACTACAGAGTGCTGGACCGCACTGAATACAGAGGCAGCAGGTGAAGAGAATGGCTAGAGCAAGACCTATGACTGTAAGCGCCTTCCATCCCCATGAGGACAGGAGACCCCAGAGCCAACCCGTCAGGGACCAGGCACCAGTGTCTGCATCTAGTTTTCTGGAAAGTATATGAAGGCGGGAAATAGCAGAATACACCGAGGGTGCATTATCTGGGATAAATATACAGCAGCTGGACCCGATCAGTTCACGTACACCACCACGGTCAGCCAATATGATATCCAGGACCATACGGTTCTGTAACGTCATGAGTCTGTCGGCAGCCATCTCAGCAGTGATGTTACTTAGTGCACCCGCTGTTTCGTTTATGGCTCCCTGGACTACACGAGTCAGCTGTCTTATGTGGCGGATGTTGATCATAGGCCCCCAGAATGGGATGACTCCTTTAAAGAAGTCGCCGGCCTCTTGGTCCGCTGTATCTTCAGCGTCAATGGCCCCCCTTCGCCGTCTATTAATTACGGTCGAAGGGTCACTGAAATGGTAATCTGCTGGGGCGGTGTAGGTAGGGGGAAGGAGAAATGCAATGTAGCATTTTCCGGACCAGCCTTGAGGTAGCTAAGTGCGTGCGTGAGGTCCACAGATAAAGTATGTGTTGGGGGCAGTGGCCATCGTTGGGAAATTTGGATCAGGTAGGGTGTACGTCTTGTTACATTCACTATCTCCCATTTTCTGACCCTTGCCCTTTCCTCTTACGCAGAATAGGCCCTTATGGGACACGGCCCATCCTCCCTGGTCTGTCTGTCTCTTCTGGACCGAGAATGTTTCCCTAAAGGAGGTAGCGTCATTAAAGAGGGAATAACTGGTGTTTTCACTATTGTCTGCTCGTCCCCATGTAGTTGTAAGAGTTATCATTCTTTCTACGGCTCGTACTGTTTTTGTCTTTATCTCATTCCAGGTATTAGTGTTCTTGATCTGGGTCTCAGGAATGTTTCTAACGGAGGCGGAAAATATCATAGAGAGTGCATAGGTAGATCCAGCATAGCCAAAAGGGAGAGGAATAAAAGGCATTCCTCCGTGCACAGAGTGTGGCATTAAACCACAAACCCAACAATTGGTTTTGTTAATCACCAATTGATGTTGGTGGAGTGTGGAGATAAATGTGTTATTGAAGAACTCTTTTCTTCTGCTCTGGAGATGTGGAGGAAGATCTACGTATGAATGCATAGCAGTGTTGTTCAAAGGCGTGGGGGAAGATGGTGGGAAAGCTAGATGAAGGAACCAACCTAGACAAGCCATGATGCAGAAAATGAGAATCATGATAGAAAGGGAGAAAGAAACTTTGTTCTGTAACAATTTCGCACAATGAGTCTTTATCTTCATGATTTCGGCTGCTTAGTCTTTGAGAAAAGGATGCACCAGTGACCGGACTCTTCCCAGCAACCGCTTCACCAAGCGTCCGTCTTGGGCTTAAATAGCCACTGGCAGGCCGGAGTCAGATGCAATGTCTCAAGTCTGTTTGGGATAGGATCGCAGCCGCGATTTGTACTCTTCCTTGGGTAAAAGTTCTGGAAGGGGGGAAATGAAGTCTGTCGTTTCAATGTCTTTAAAGTCTGATTTTTCAGTGTCTTTGGTAAAGTCTGATTTTTCAGTGTCTCTGGTCTCAGGATCAACAACAGCGTCCGAAGGAGTTGGTCCGTAGAAGGGCTTACAATGGGATATGGGGAGCCACCCTTTTCGTCCCTCGACTTTGATGGCGGTCCTCGTCGTCAGCAGCACCCGCTTGGGAGATGTCCACCTTCTTTCCAGAGGGCTGGTTCGGTCAAAGTTTCTGATGAGCACCCATTGGCCAGCTTGAAGGGGGTGCTCGTCGGGCGTGGTCTTGTCTGGAAAGGCTGCAGCCACCTGTGAACGGCAAGAACGTAGTGCAGACATCAAAGACGCCAAGTAATCTGTCAGTACATTTGCATCAATGTCAATTAGCTTTTTAGGAGATGGGACACCCCAGATATTTGGAGGTCTCCCAAAAGTGATCTCGTAAGGGGACAGACCCGTCCGGGAATGTGCCATCATTCTCATATAGAAAAGGGCAACCGGAAGGGCTGTAACCCAATCTATTCGCTTGTCAGCGCATATTTTTGCTAATTTCGTTTTTAATGTCTGGTTATGTCGTTCGACTAGGCCTGCTGCTTGGGGATGCCTAACACAGTGAAACTTCCAGGTGTATCCTAACAGTAAGGAGACAGCCTCCATCAATTTAGAGGAGAATGGTTGTCCGTTGTCAGAGTAAATAACTCTTGGCAACCCATAGCGGGGGAAGAATTCCCTTACCAATTGTTTGGCAGTCATCTGGGCACCATAGTCTGGGACAGGGTATGCTTCAGTCCATCGAGTTAAGGTACAGACTACTACGAGGACATACTTATATCCCCGACATATCTCCATCTGTATGTAGTCCATTTGTAGGACTTCGAAGGGGTGATCTGGAGGATGGAACCCTCCTTGTTCAATGGATATGCTCTTCCCTGGGTTGAAGTGACAGCAAATCATACAGGTTCGTACTTTTGTTTGGCGGCTGCACGCAGATGCTTGTTGTGCCATATCAGATTCAAACTGTCTAACATTCCTTTCTCTCCTAGGTGTGCGGGACCATGGGCAGTTTCTATCATTACGGGAACCATTAGGTCAGGGAGAAACCATTTGGACTTGTCCTTTGTTACCCAACCTTGATCTGTGTGTGAACCTCCCTCCTCTTCCCATTTTCTCTTTTCGGTCTCTGTGGCCTGGTTTTGGATGTTTACTACATCTCTGGTGGGGTCGATAACTGGACAGATAGTTCTGATGGTGGTTTCGGTGTTTAGTGTCTCTGTCTGAGCAGCATGTTTAGCTGTGGCGTCTGCTAGAGCATTACCTCTAGTGATAGAGTCTGTGACTTTGGTGTGTGCTTTACATTTCAGTATGGCTACTTCTGTGGGTCTGTGTATTGATTCTAGTAGCTGGAGGATAAGATCTCCATGTTGGATCTTGGTACCATGAGAGGTTAGAAAACCTCTCTCTCTCTCCAAAGGATGCCGAAGTTGTGGACTACCCTGAATGCGTACTGGGAAGCGGTGTAGATATTGACTTGTTTTCCTTTGGACCATTCATATGCTTGGGTAAGGGCTATTAGTTCTGCTGCTTGTGCTGAATGTACGGATATTCTGGCTGCTAAAAGGACTGTGTTCTCTGTAGTGACAGCATAGGCTGCTGAAAGTTCGCCTGATTGGAGTCGCATACAGGAACCGTCTACAAACAGAGTGTGTTCTGGTGTACTTAGAGGAACATCTGTAAGATCAGACCGAGGTTTCGTGACTAGTTCGACTACCTCTAAGCAGTCATGAATCTGATTGTCAATTGGAACAGTAGGCAGTAGCGTAGCTGGGTTGAGGATATTGCATCTTTTGATGATGATGTGGGGTTGGAACAGAGTGACTTCATAACCTGTGAGTCGAGCTATGGTCAAGTGTTGTGTCTGTGTTCTATTCAAGAGTAGCTCCACTGCATGTGGAACTTGTACTTCAAGAGAGTGTCCTAGTACTATGGAATCACTTTGTCGTATTGCTAGAGCTGTAGCTGCAACAGATGTCAGACAGGCAGGCAAACCTTGTGCAACAGGGTCAAGGGTGCTAGAAAAATAAGCACAGGGACGATGTTTGTTGGCTTGTGTTTTTTGTGAGTACTGACAAGGCTGTACCTTCCCGTTCTGTGACAAAGAGGACAAAAGGTTTGGCATAATCAGGTGTAGCTAGGACAGGTGCAGAGCATAATGCTTGTTTGAGGGTGTCAAAGGCAAATGTATGATCAGGTGTCCATGGCAATGGGGAAGAGGTTGTGGTCGTTAGCTGTATCAGGGGTTTGGCCAAGTATGCAAACTGGGGAATCCATTGTCTACAGTAGGACGTGAGGCCAATAAAGGCACAGACTTCTTTCTGTGTCTTGGGAACAGGAATGTTAAAAATGAATTGAATTCTTTCAGGTGTGAGTGCCCTACCCTCCTTTGACAGCAGGTGTCCTAGGTAGGCCACCTGCTGTAAACACAATTGCAATTTCGAGGGTGACACCTTGTGGCCATGTTGTGCAAGGAACATGAGGACAATTCGTGATGCTTGCTCACATTCTGGTTCGGAGCGTGCGGTGATCAGCAAATCATCGACATATTGTAACAATGTCGTATTGGTGGGCAGAACAATGTCGTCTAACTGTCTTTTAAGTGCCTGACTGTAGATACTGGGGCTTTCTGTATACCCTTGGGGAGCTCTTGTGAAACAGAAACTGCGACCTTGTAGGGAGAATCCGAATAGGTACTGACTGTCTTGGTGGATGGGTACACTGAAGAAAGCATTCCTCAGGTCGATTACAGTGAAATGTGTGGCCTCAGGAACTATAACTGTTAACAGAGTACTGATGTCTGAGACCACGGGATATTGTGGTACTACACATTTATTGAGTTCACGTATGTCAACCACGAGTCTGTAGACTGGTGGCGTACCATCATCAGTTTTCTTTCGGACTGGCAGAACTGGCGAGTTACATATGTTGGATGGTACTTCTCTGACTACTCCTTTTTGTATCAAATCATCGATAATTTGGATAAGGGCTTGTTCTGCATCTGGGGGTAATTTGTATTGTCGGACACGAGGTAGGACAACGCCTTCCTTCTATGTCACTAGGTGTGGTGTAATATCCATGAATCCTACATCAGCCGCGGGCCGTGGAGGGTGTTACGGTGGGGCAGGGAGGCGGGGAGGGGGAGGGGCAGGGTGGAGAGGGCTAAAAACCGGCACATGGATAATTACAGGTAAGTAAACAATTTAATTAATAAAACGAATTTCGTAGCGCGCACTGCATCGCAAAATGCGATGCAGTGCGCGCTACGAAATTCGTTTTATTATTTAAATTGTTTACTTACCTGTAATTATCCATGTGCCGGTTTTTAGCCCTCTCCACCCTGCCCCTCCCTCTCCCCGCCTCCCTGCCCCACCGTAACTCCCTCCATGGCCCGCGGCTGTCCTACATCTGTTGGATCAGTAGCCCATAGTGTAACAGGAATGTCTCTTAGTCTGACATCTAATTCTCGTGTGGTGAAATGACCTTTGAAATCTCGAAGAAACAGTCGAACCCATTCCGGGGAAGAACATATTATAGCACCTAGTTCTTTTAGTGTCTGGATGCCAAGGAGATTTTCGGGACAGGATTTCGTAAGCACCAAATCGGTGGAAGTTGTAAGAGGACCAACCTGAAGTGATATTGGTTCAGAAACTTTGTTGATGACAGGTGTACCTGAAAAACCCAAGGAAATACTATTTGAGCCAGAGAGGGGTACCTTGGGAACTTCGTTGTGCTGCACTGTCGTCCTACTAGCCCCGGTGTCGATCAGAAATTTTGCTTCTTTACCCAGGAGTTTAGCATGTACATAGGGACCCTCTTGATCAACTGGGACCAGGATCAGTGGACGACTATCGTGTTCCTCCCAGCTGTCTCATGAAACTGTGGGGAATTCAGGATAGGATGACACTGGGTAATGGTAGAGTTGGGTGGTAGGTTTCGCATCAGTTGGAGGAGCTGATGTGGGAACAGAGGTCGAGGGGGATAGTTACGGGGTTGTGTCTTCCCAGTGGCAATATTATGTTGTAATACTGGACAGTCACGCACACAATGACCTGGCTTTTTACAATAATTACAGGTAACTTTTTCCTGTGACACTTGGGGTTGTTTAGGGGTCTGTTGGATCATATTAGTTTGTGCTACCAATACCTTCATTTTAGTATCCTTTGTCCTTTTCTTTTCTTTTTCTTGTTCGTCCCTGATTCTATTTTGGTGATATTGGAGCATCTGAAGCGCTTGTGAAGGGGAGCTTGCTTGCCAAGTACTCTCTACCTTCAGTACTCTATTTTTGATCGTGGGCAAAGCATTTTCTACTAGTTTGGAGACAAATAATCGACGATAGGCGTCTCCTCCTGAGGAGAGGCCGCTATTGATGAGAAAATATTTCTCTAACCTGGTATAATAATCCCCTATATCCTCATCTGGTTTCTGTTTGAATGCAGAGATAGCATCCCAATCTTCTTTCTTAGTGGTCAGGAACTGGGATAGTATTTTAGGGAGAAGGCGAGGGAGTTCCTGAACTAGAGGTCCCAAGCCTTGTCCAGGATTACGAGTAATGTCTTCTTTCTCTAAATCTGCCCATGCTACCTTTTTCCCTTCAACCTCCCAATCCTTTCCCTTTAGCTTGTCATACGTTCCCTGTGGTAGCAGGACCTTGAGGAGAATATTAAGGTCTTTGTAAGTAAAGGAACCCATTTGTAGGATATCCATGAGTTCCCTATGGAAACCCGAGGGACCATTTTCATGAGAAGGGACCATTTTCTTCATTTCTAGTATCTCTAGTTTTCTCAGAGGAGTGTAAACAAACGTTTGTTGCAACTTTCCTGCGGAGTCTGCTACGGGGTGTACTTCTCGGAGAGGGAACTATCCTTGGTCATAGTGATGGGGATTTGCATCATAATTATCTATAAAGCATTGAACATATCGCTGTCGTAGGTCAAGAAGATATTTAGAAACTCTTGTCCCCTTGCCACCCACCTCCCTTCTAAACAGTCTCGTAAGAGAGAGTGTAACTTTTTAGGTGGGCAACCAGTGTCTTCGTACATTGTAATGAGGTGTTGAACCATATAGATGCTGCTAGCCTTTGAGATGTTAGAGGGATTGATAAAAACATTTGAGCAACTATATCAGGGCCATATATAGAGTATTGAGATACCCAATGGGTGCTTGTTCTAGCAAGTTCCTTTTCTTGTGTGGTGAGTGGAGGCTCGTCGTCTATCCAATCATCTAGAACTTCTTGTGTTTGTTGGAACAACCTATCTGTAGGGGCTGACAATTTCTTAGTTTTAAGTTTGAATTGTCCACTATTTTGAGAACGAGGGATACGGGAACGTACTGCACCGTGAAAAGAAGTTCCTTCTTCCCTGTCTTCGTTTGTACTCTCATTTTCTGTTTCCTGGGTATGGGCATCTTTTCGATGGTAATCAGAAACTTTGCTCGTGAAGATTGGAATAAAGAGATCTATTTCTTTTATTTTATTGTAATTTCCTGTGACTACTGCTTGATCTAGTTGTAATAAATCATCAGGAACTCTTTTTCCTGCGCTAACTATCATTCTGATAAAACAAGTGATCATGAATCGTGAGAGGCATTTTTTATGTGCTATGGGTCTATTTTTAATAGCTTCCTGTAAGGTTTCTAAATTTTCTCCTGTTCGGAGAGCCTCGTAAATTTTATTTAGGCAATTTGTGACATTCGGCACTTCCTGTAAACCTTCTAGAGTCTCTCGTAGGCGAAGGGAGATATTTGCTTGTGACCCTTCACCTGGGGTTGGGTCATAATCTCACTCTAACATGGGTGGAATTTCGCTTGAGGTGTCAGAGGTGGGTTCAGTCTGGGCGACTATTCGCCTGGCTATTATCTGATTGGTATAAGCAGGAGGAGGTTCCATTAAGTAGGTAGTAATAAAATCGTCGGGTACGGAAGGAACCTTAGGACGTGGAGGTGCTGTAGGGATAGTAGAATCTGAGCTAACCTCGGACCCTATTTTTGGTGAGAGGACAGGATATACACCTGTCACTGAGGCGGAGACCTCCCTTTTGTTTTGTTCAAAACGAATATCATCATTCTGATACTGTAACTTTTTCATCTTACTTTCTTCTGACATTCTCTGTGCTTTCTCAACCTTCCCTTGCTCTTTCTGTTCCCTTCGATGTGCTTCTTTTTGCCATAGTTCTACACTCTCTAACATCGAGGGTCTTGCTTTCCTTTCCCAACACCTCTTTTCAACCGCCATGATACAATTCAAATCCCATGTGCCACTCTTTGGCCATCTAATCGCAGTCTCTAAATCTTTAGTATAACCTTCCCAAAGATCCAAATACAAGATGGTACCAATCCCATACTTCGTATACATAAAGTAACCAGGAGTATCCTTCGGGGGGACTGGTACAGATTGTTCCAGTAACCCCTTCCGGGTACCCAGTTTACACAGTTTAGAGAACAAAGGCATTGTTTTAGATACAAATAAAACTTACACTTGAAAAAACTTGATATACTCTGAGTATCAGAATACAAACATACCGTTTTCTAGAAACCTAGAACCCGTCTTTACCGTGCACTGAAAAGATCAGAACCCATCTTTACCGTGCCCTGAAAAGATCAGAATCCGTCTTTACCGTGCTCTGAAAATCAGAACCCGTCTTGATACCCCCCAGCAGTACTCACCGAGGTGCAGAGAACTTGAAGATCGTGAAGATCTGGACACTTGATTACGCAGCGCTCGTGGACAGGGGACTGGTCGGGTTTCAGACGACCTCGGACTCGGCAATCTTCACAGATTTCGGGCTCTGGGTCGAGACTTCCGCTGTCGTCCTCACCACCTCGTATGGATGCTCAGATCTCGGGACAGCCTCTCTTGGACACGAAGGAGTTCATGCAGGAACACCCTGCAGTGTGCACGTGGAAGTCCGTCGATGTCTTGAAGAGACCGGTCTAGGTCCGCATCACCGGCGTGTGGGGAGAAAGGGAAGTGCCTGTTCGGGCGCCAATTTGCTGTGGAAAATATTTTAGTAATTTACCTTGATCTGGACACACAGTATTTATTAAAAGAAAAGAGGAAGGAGCTTCCCTTCAATGCAGGCCGGATCATATGTTGCAATAAAACAGAAGTCATGACTTGAAAAAGAGGCTGCGTTTTGAAAAGAGGAAACATAGAAGGGGAGATGAGGCTGCGTCATGATTAAAATGAGGAAGCACAAGAGAAACAGAAATGTGCAGAAGTAACACTAGGCTGGTTCCTTAGATAAGAGAGAGATGGTCGTGACAGGATGTCTGTTTGTCGTGTTTCAGCATTCGGGGGCTCTTCTTCTCGGAATTGGTTTTCGTGGTTTAGCAGAAAGGGGTCCATTTCTCGGAATCGGCCCGATTATAGGGAAATGGTTACAAATGGGGGGGTCTTGTTCTCGGCATCGGCTTGACCACAGAAATGTACGGTTTGAGTGAGGAAGCTGGTTCTCGGAATCGCTTTGACCAAAAGGATGTAACTTTGAATTTTTTGGGGAAGGAGAGTGCGTGTGCAACTTTGTGAGGCGCATGATCAGCACGTGATCGGTTCGTGCTCGTGTGCTCGTGTGCTCGTGTTCTGGCATGATGGGCTCGGGGACGTGACTGAATAGGGTGTATGATAGGACATAACCTACGAGAAATAATCATTTTCCACAGCTTGACAAGGGGACCAACGTTAATACGAGCATTTTTTCATCATACAACTGCAACCCAGCCCTGACCTTGGCTAACAATGGGCAAGCAGGATAGAAACCAACCCAAAATTAACTTTGATCCTGCTAAAAAGCCTACAGAACAGAACACTGATGAACAACAACCAGTGCAAGGGCATTCAGGCGCAAATGGTGGAGTTCCAACTGGAGATGTGCAGGCGATGTTTGCTACAATCCAGGCGGCGTTGACGAATATTGATGGGAAGATAGACTTTCTCACATATAGGGTCGATCGGATGTCGGAGCGCCTGGACAGACACACGGAGAGGCTAGATATGGCGGAGCGTCGCATATCCGAGACAGAGGATGCGCATGTCCAGATGGACTCTAAACAGGTACGAATGGATAAGCATATGGCTGACCTTGCGGCGAAGGCGGAAAATTTGGAAGCAAGGTCCCGGAGAAACAACCTACGCATAATGGGTATTTCAGAGATGACGAACACGGGACCCATGGAGAAATATGTCGAACAGCTGCCAATCTCGCTGCTTGGGAGAGACACATACTCAGAAGTTTTTATAGTAGAAAGAGCGCACAGATCTCTTGCGCCAAAACCCCCGACAGGTACGTGTCCTAGGCCGATTATAGCCCGCATACTCAATTATAGAGATAGAGACGCCGCTCTCCGGAAAGCCCGTGATATGGGGAAGTTATCTCATCAAGGTATGGATGTATCCATATACCCGGACTTTACAGTGGCGGTCCAAGAGGCCCGGAAGAAATTCCTCACATCGAAACAGAAATTGAGAGAATTAAATGTGCCATACGCCATGCTGTACCCTGCACGACTCAAGATCACAGAGGATGGGAAGTCTAAAGTCTTCAATGAGCCTAAAGATGTGATGAAATTCATTCAACAAAGACACAATCGAGGCCCGAGACGGAAATCCCCAAGAACCGACCAGGATGGACAAGAAGCGGCATCGGACACAGCTGAGTGACGGATGGGTCATCGTCGACCCTGTGTCTATCTTGGGATCATACACTGAACATATGAATGGATAAAGGTGCGGCAAACCCGAAGAACATGGAAGAAAGGTGGCAAGACTTTGGACACTGATGTGAAAAGTGGACTGGTCTACTTCCTGCGAACTCTTTGAACTGAGTAAACATTGGCGCCACAGCAGCTTCCTGAGACAGGAGATAGAAGCAGAGCTCTGTGCGGAAGGGCTCGGCAGCTGCAGATCGTCTCCAGATAAGTGCCATTATTGCTGTGGACTGGATATAGAATTGTTATTATGCCAAAGAGCAATAGGCTGTAATCTTATTCATACTAATTACTGTTGTCATTTACCTAACGAAGTTGTAGTAATGCATATGTACTTAACAATACAAGGCATGAGTTTATAGTTTCTAAACATGTTGCAATTAGTAGGGCATACGCCTATGTGGTTGGAGCCCACAGGAAATGGGCTGGCAGCTCCTGCCCACTGGTGTGCACCACGTATGTTTTTTCTTTATATGTTTGTTGGGACTGTTTTGCATACTTGTGCGGGGGGGTATGGAGCGGAGGGGGAATGGGGAAGCTATGTTTGGGACTGTCTCCGTCTTTAACGGAGTGGGAGGGAGGGGACTTAGTTTGGGGTATTCAGAAAAGGTCTGGTTGACGACAGTGATGATTGGTACAGAGCTTACGTTGTACTGGAAGTGCTGTGGACCGGGAGGATTCCTGATGGACACAGAAACAAAGGAATATGGCTGACCGTTCGACTAGGAAACTAAACTTTCTGACATGGAATGTACGAGGGTTTCATAACCCACAGAAAGTGCGTAAGGTATTTGCATACTTGGATAGGCATGGGATAGACGTAGCGTGTATACAAGAAACCCATCTAACACCCAACACAGACATGCGTATAGGCGCATGATGGGCGGCATACCGAATTGCATCCTCTTATTCCACATATGCCAGGGGGGTGATGCTGCTGGTTCGACGCAATGTCCCTTTTCACCTCATACGTGAACTACGCGATGACCAGGGCAGATACGTTATAATACAGGCAAACTTTGGGGACACAATACTGACGGTAGTGACCTCGTATGGACCTAATGTGGACGACCCTGACTTCTACACAGACATATGGACAAAACTTAGAGATTTTCCCAGTGCACCTATATTGTGGGGAGGGGATTTTAATACCTGCTTGGATCCAACCCTTGATAGATCCACGGGTAATGAACGGTACGGTAAGCGAGCAGCTAAAGTTTTAAGAGAAGGTATGGAATTGTGGAGCATGTCAGATGTATGGCGAATGAGACACAGTGGCGGAAGAGAGGGCACATGTACGTCAACCATGCATAACACGTGGTCAAGAATAGACTACAGGCTACTCACAGCGGAAGCCTGCACTTGGACGGCATCGGTCAGCCATTTACCCAAAACATCTGATCTCTCCCCAGTATGTATTAAGCTAGAAATCCCCACCCACATCCCTAAACAATTCACATGGCGGTTACAAGGGAGTACCCTGCTGGACCAGGTATTTCACACAAAGCTCCGTCAGGCAATAACAGACTATTTCGACTTGAACGCAGGATCAGTGTCAAGTGCTGGTACTTTATGGGAAGCATTCAAAGTCACTATCAGAGGGCACTGCATCAGTAAACACACTGGGATTCTAAAAGACATACAACAACAATTGACTGTTATGGAAAAAGACATCGGAATTCTAGAGGCGGAACATACACGGGCTGGTGATCCTACACTATTAACCAGAATAAGGGGAGAGATGGATGACTATTCTACATTTGCAAAGGATGAGATAAAATACAAATCAAGGAAGTACACGGCCTGAAACTATGGCGAGGGCGGCCGACCAGGGCGGGCTTTGTCTAGTAAGATCAGACCATCATACACAACTTCATACATAACACAAATTAGAGACGATCTAGGTAACCCGCAGTATAACACACCTGCCATTCTGGCCCGCTTTGTGCAATATTACTCACGACTCTATGACACGCAGATATGCCCTCCTGCGGCAGAGATTGATGCCTACTTGCAGGATGTAACACTGGCCTGGCTATCGGACACTCATAGGAAATTCTTAAGCCATCACACTACTAAAGACGAATTTAGTGATGCAATTAGGTCGTTACCAAACGACAAGGCCCCCGGAGTAGACGGACTCCCAGGCAAGTTCTATAAAACATACCAAGACCTCTTACAGCCACACCTAGCTGCAATGTACGAAGAAGCCTATTAGACAGGCACACTCCCTGCTTCACTTAGAGAGGCACTGTTAATCGCGCTTCCTAAACCTGACAAGGACCCGACGGACTGCCATTCTTACCTGCCCCTATCCCTTATAAATATAGATGTGAAAATCTTGGCCATGGTGATAGCCACTAGAATACAGCTACTGCAAGAAAAACTGATTCTGCCTGACCAGGCAGGATTTGTACCAAACAGATCCACTACCCAAAACTTAAGAACCATTTTTGCCCTGTATCACCACTTGGATCCGGAGATGCCGGCGGCGGCAGCCCTGCTAGATGCCGCACAGGCATTTGATTCAGTAGAATGGGAGTACATGTTTGTGGTGCTGCGTAGGATGGGCTTCCCAGGATGGGCTTCCCAGAGAGCTTTCTAAGATGGATAGCCATTCTGTACAAAGGCCCGACTGCTAGGATTAGAATTAATGGACAGACGTCCGACCCTATAAGCGTAGGTAGAGGGACGAGACAGGAATGCCCGCTATCCCCCATACTATTCACACTGATACTTGCCAGCAAGATTCGCCAACACCACTCCGAAGCCGCACTACAGCTGGAACTGCGTTCCCTTAATATATCTCTGTTCGCAGACGACATGGTACTGTTCATGCGTGACCCCAATAAATACCTGGACGGCATGATCAGGGAATATATTCGCTTTGAACGATACGCAGGTCTGCGTATAAATTGGGATAAATCGGTGTTAATGCCTCTAACGCCGTGCTCCACACAACCAACGTTGAACTACTCTCTGGAATGGCACACTGACCCGGTCAAGTACCTGGGTATCTGGATACATAGGGATCCAGACCAAGTATTGAAAGAAAATTATGTTAAGGCGATAACTAAACTGGATGAACAGATTACACGATGGACTAAGCTGCCTTTGTCGCTGGCAGATAGGATTGCGCTGCAAAAGATGATAGTGCTCCCTAGATTTCTATATCTATTTATTAACATCCCAATCTGGCTAACACAGGCATTCTTCTCTACACTACGAAATATGTTACAAAGACTCAGGTGGGCGGGAAAAAAAGCTAGAGTAAGCTGGAAAGTGCTGACAAAACCGTATCATCAAGGTGGGTTTGGTGCACCAGACATGCAATTGTATTTTTATTGCGCACAGGCGCAGCACGCACATTACTGGAAGACACACCATGCGTACATCCCACACGTAACGGTGGAAACGGATAGTGTTCACCCAACTCCATTGATGGCTTTTGTATCCGACCCTGCATCTCATATACACACAGACACGATCCAAACAGTGCTCTGTACTTCCAAAGCATGGCACACACTAGCGAACAGAGCAAACAAACTGCCTATTTATGACCAGGCACTCCCTATAGTAAATCACCCGAAACTGTCAGTGACGCAGGAGAAAAGAATGTCATCGCTATTAGGGGACATGCAGTTGCACACAATGAAAGATATTTTCCCCCAAGGCAGGTTTATACAACAAACTGATCCGACGCTGAGCGTACACAATACCCCAATGAAAATATTTGCTCATATGTGATTACAAATGGCGATAAAGGACATGTACACCTCCTATCCGGAGCCACCGACACTATTAGCATTACAATCATTATTACAAGCACCGACCAGACGGAAGCTAATCACACGTCTATACACGGCCTCGCAATCAGAACAAATAGAGGCGGGCAACACAGCATTAGTCAGATGGGAGGCATTGCTGGGTGAAACTATTGAGGTTCAGGATTGGGACTACAGTTGTACGCAATTGCAAATCCTAACATCAAACTGCAATTTGCGAATTATTCATTTCAAATTTCTGCACCATTTCTACTACTCTCCGATCCAACTACACAGATATGGGCTCAGACCACACGACAAATGTTACAGATGCGACGCTGACCATGCCGACTTTTTACATATAGCATGGGCATGCCCGCAGGTAAACAGGTACTGGCAAGAGATAATGACTGCGCTCTCACAGATGCTAGCCGAACAGATGCCGAATGTTCCTAGGGTATGCCTGTTGGGGATGCATAAATCAAAACCAGCAAAGCGAAGGAAATTTCTTGCGGTGTCCCTGTTGCTAGCGAAACGAAGGGTAGCTATCAGGTGGGGTAGCAAGCGACCCCCAAGATTCAAGGACAGGCTGGTGGACATGTCCTATTGTAGAGAAACAATGGATGCCTATGCTGAGGAGTTGCCGCAAGCGTCGAGACCTAAAGATTTCTGGGAACCGCTAAAGCAACATCTTTTAAGCATTGGAACTAGGGACTGACGCAAAGATATAACAAATGGTGTTGGTTGGAAGGGGCTGGCCGGAGGTGTGCCTCCGAGGGGGTACAAAATGTACAATGTATATGCTGCACTGATATGTGTCTGTATGTGCAGGTTAAGCGTAACTAGATGTGATGGGAGGTCTATAGCACGGAGAAGCCTAATGTACATTACCGGTAATCATTACGCCAAAGTAAGATCCTATGTGTCCACCGGGAACTACCTGATGTAAAGTGCACGGATCACATATCTGTTTATGTACCATACGATGTAAATATTTGTAATGCCACTGTGAACTAACATGTCATCTGGACGAAATAAATAAAATGTAAAACTTTTGCCTCCCTTTTCCAACCTCCACTTTAACATTTGCCTACTTTCTCCAACCTAAGTGTTACCTTTGCCTACTTTTTTTCAACATTAACCTTAATTTTTGCCTCCTTTTTCCAATATCCACCTTAAATTTTGCCTCCTTTTTCCAACCTAGGGCCTGATTCTAATGCGGTTAGGAAAGCATTCCCACCTAGGGCCGGATTATGATGCGGCTAGGAAGGCTTCCTAACAACATTTGATCCTTCCAAATCGGATCGGGAATGTGTCTTCTCGACCGAGTGTCCAATTATGATGCGCGGTTAGGAACATATGCTCCCATTGAAGTCAATGGGAGTCCAATCAAATCGTATCGGGAGGCATCCGTATGCATCGTACGCCGTCGGTCGGACTCTCCCTAACCGAGTGGGTCCGAAACCATTTCCAAACCGAATGGGTCGGGAAGCTTTCGAACCCACATCAGAATCGGGCCCTTAATTGTAATCTTTGCCTCCTTTTTTCCAACATTAACCTTAATTTATGTCTCTTTTTGCCAACATTTACCTCAGCTGTTCCAGTAGCAGCTCATGGAGGGAGTGCCACGGAGCGGTGGGACGGGGCAGGGGAGGGGCAGAGTGGGGGGGAGTAAACTCCGGCTCACGGCCGACTGGAGTAATGTAAGCAAATAAATAAATAAAACAAATTTCATTGCACGCCCTGAAACGCATTTGAATGAAATTCCACAAAAAAGCAAAAATGGACTCCTTGATCACCCACCTTGAAGCCAGCTCCAACCACAAGGAACTCTTCAGCATCATCAAAGAGTTCTCCCACCCGTATAATCAGAGAACACGTCAACCCTTCTCAGGAGCTCTGCGACACACTTGCAGACTGCTTTCACAGCAAAATCTCCACCATCTACGAACATTTCGATCCCCAACGACCCATTAACAGAATCCACAGCCTCCTCAACCTGACTGACTCCAACTCAAACCCAAGGATCATATCGTGGGACCATCTCACAACGCAGACCACTGCCACCGTTGTGCGCTCCATCCACTCAGGAGCACCCAGGGACCCCTGCCCCAGCACATGTTCAACGTAGGGAAAATCACCATTAGCAAGGCACTCACCTCGATCAACTCTCCCTCCTTCCCAGTGGAATTGAAATATGCAGAAGTCAAGCAACTACTCATAAAACCTTCCGGAAAAGCTCAAGAACTATTGGCTCATCTCCCTGCTCCCTTTTTCTTAAAAAGTTCTGGAAAAGGCAATCAACCAGCAACTCACAAACTACCTTGAGAAAAACTACCTCCTGGACCCATCCCAATCAGGGTTCTGCTCATATCACAGCACAGAAACTGCCCTACTCACAGCCACTGACAACATCATGTCTCTCCTAGACCAGGGTGAAGCCGCAGCCCTAATCCTCCTTGACCTCTCAGCAGCCTTCAAAACCGTGTCTCACTACACCCTCTTTAAAAGACTCAACCAGATGAGGATCTGATGGATGCCCTCAAACGGATCTCATTTTTCCTCACCGGAAAAACCCAGAGCTTCGGCTTCCCACCCTACACCTCAGTCTAAACAACATCATCTGTGGTGCTTCCCAAGGGTCCTCACTGAGTTCAACCCTGTTCAACACATACATGGCCCCTCTGGCCAGCCTGGTCAGATACCCCGATATGAACATCATATCATACACTGATGACACTCAGCTCATCCTCTCCCTATCCGCAGACTCCAAGAACACCAAAGCCAACTTCCACACTTGCATGACAAGAGTTGCCAGCTGGATGCAAAATAACTGCCTCAAACTGAACACAGACAAAAGAGAGGCACTCATCTTTGGCAGAACTCAGCCACCTCCTGAACCCTCAGAACATAGCTAGAATTCTTGGTATCATACTTGACAGCAAGCTCACCATGAAAAAACAGATAAATGCAGTGTCTTCAACCTGCTTCCTCACTCTCCACATGCTCTGGAAAATCTTATAGTGGTCACCATCAGCACTAGACTCACCGTCACCCAGGCCCTTCTCACCAACGGCCTGGACTGAGGCAACACCCTCTACATTGGGGTCACGTCTCAGCTGCTGAACGGACTTTAGACCATCCAGAACGCAGCATCTAGGCTCGTCCTTGACCTCCTGAGGTGAACGAACATCACCTCTCACTTCAGAAAACTTCACTGGCTCCCCATCCATGAGAGGTGCCAGTTCAAAATGCTGACCCATGCCTACAAGACTCTGCACAACGAAGGACCAGCCTACCTTAACCACAAGCTGACCTTCCACCAACCTCTCAGCAATCTGTGCTCCACATCTCCCTCCTTTGTCCACACTCCCCGCTTTGACCGAAGCAGTAGCTGCGGCCGCTCCTTCTCCCACCTGGCCGCCAAGACCTGGAACGGCCTCCCCCTCCACCTCTGTACCTCCCTATCCCTGCAGGAGTTCAGAAACTGGCTAAAAACATGGTTGTTCAATTGACCAGGCCTTGAAGCAGCTACCCCCTAGCACCTGGACATCCTTATGGGTGATAAGCAGCTCTTTACAAATCCAAATTGATTGATTGATTTAAACAGATACCTTTTCAGGTGGTGTCTGATGGGCAGTTTGTTTGGGTTCAATCCGATATTGGAGTTGAGCTTGTTCCTAATCCTATCTTCATGCAATGTGAAGAGGTTGTTGTTGCTTGAACTATGGTTGTCAGATTGACCTCCTAGGACCATTGTAAAGTTAGAACGATTCAATGTTAGTTGCCCAAATCTCAATCTATTGAGGCATGTGTCCTCTGTCCTGAGCCAATGCAGCAGTCTCAGTGACCTTGTATGCAAAAATGAAAGCTGAGTTCAGAGGTCTGCTGCATATTGCAGTCTGACATCCTTTAATGTGCAGCTTCATAAAAGGAGACACCACCCAAATCTCAACTTTTGAATTATAATGAGGCAGGCTTGTTTAGTTCAGTGTGCACTGTCACTTGGCATATCTGAAGGATTTGTGCATCTACTGCAACACAAAGTAAAATGCTGGTAGTTGTGCTAGGACTTTATTAAACTGAGACCAGACTTCCTTTTAAATATGGACCATGGTCGTTTAACTGCACTCTGAAAGAATTGAGAACATCTGAAATCTCTTTTACCTGGTATGACATATCTACCTCTGTATTACAATCGATCAAAATATGGTTATCAGCTTATCAGACTCTCATGGTCCTACAGTGCATAGTGAGGAGCCAGCTTCTGTAGGTCATTTGGTCTTCAGCCAGAGCCAGTAGAGTGTGCAAAGGCAGTTTTAGAAAGCTTTTGCTTTTTTGAGGTATATTTCTGATCTGAGCATCTATGTTTGCTGATTGCAGCCAAAGTTTTAGTTTTTGGGGGGAATCCCCATTTTAATAACCTTGCAATAGTACATGTGTGCCACAATAGGGTCTCTAGTAAGATCCTGTTGGGGATTAGTTTGTAGGAGTGGTGGGATCTTGCAGAGCATGGACATCTGGAATTTGCCACCCCCCCTTCAACTCTGTGTTAATTTGGAGATACAAGTTAGCTCTGATTACAGTTTTTACACAGGTCATTACATTTGACTCAGAATCAGGATAGTTGCTAGGGTTGCAGGCCACATGAATGGTACTATAATATCCTCCAGGTCACTGATCATAAGATACCTTTGTTTTCCCAAAATTAAAGCACATTAAATGGAATTTCATCGTTTAGTATTTCTGATATATGTACTGAGTGATATTAGCTTGAATTTCACTTTTCTTTCTAATGTTGCATGTATTGGTATTTTTTTGCAAAATACTTCTGGAAAAGCAGTAAATCTCAGCAAAATAGATGCGACCTGAAAGAATAAGAAATGCCTGCATGTTATTTATTGACAGTCCAACAGTGATAGACACTCTATGGCAGTACCTGTAACTCCCAGAATGCCATTGTTCACAGGGCCATAGCTTAAAGAGAGGTCAAAGAGCATAACTCCAGTGTGGTATATTTTGTCTAAGGACAACAACAAGGTAACATGGTATCTACGAGTTTTGTGATTACAGGTTTTGCCCCACTCCTGGTAGACTCTGAGACCATACATACACTTGAGGGTGGATCCTACAGGGCCACAGTTTTGAATGAAGTATCATTGACAACATTACTCACAGTCCTGTTGCGATCCATTTCTGCATCCCCGTTGAGATTGCACTGGCACTATTTTCTGATTTTTCCTCATTGAACCGCCTTGCATGTTTTAATAAATTGTACTGATTACAAATATATATGACCTCACTGTGCTTTTCTTTTGTACCTTTCGAACCCCTATTTTAAACCATTTTGTATTATGTGCAATTTCCACTCTTTTATGATTTTTAACTAAATCAAATAAAAGTATTACACTAAAAAAGAATGGTGCAGCCATTTTCCTTTACTTTTTCAGATACCCATTGTTGTTTCTTCTTCGCCATACAAACCCGATACATGGACAATTTCATGGAAATGGTCCATGAAGAATAAAACTACTGCTACTCTGAGAAAACGACTTTACCAAAATTAAACCAATTGAAGAACTCGGATGTGATCAACTGTCTACTAAAGTACTACAGTAACATCATTGTCGCTAGCCCAGCTTTGAGTAAAACATCAACACCTGAAAAATAGTCAGCCAAAGTTTTCTGAGTATTTCAACAAGAAAAGAAAAGAGATGTGCAGGTCGGTGTGCTTCTAAATCCTCAAAGTTTCACGCAAATCTGAAGTTTTGCGAGATTCAGTTCATAAGCTTTATCCCGTTTCTTTAGCAGAACCATAAAAGCACAAAAAAGCAATACGCATCATCATAAAAACTATAAAATCATTACATAGAGAAATATTTCAGAAAAACCCAGTTATAACTAGCTACATAAAACTCAAACAATAAACAAATCATTAAACGCATATTTTCATACATATAAAAACTGCATGCCATAAAAACGTAGACTGCTAAGCAGATTTCTAAGGAATATAGGCTTTGAACAAAAATCACAGCTGGACTACGTTGTCTAAATTTGTACTTTCACAAAATAGGTATTAGAAATCATTTTCTTAGCCCCCCCCCCAATTTTTTTTTACAAAAAAGCAAAAAGTGCATTGTGTATTGCTCTGTAACACAATCACATGGACACTTGTCAAGTATAGTAGACCAAGCGTTTTCCCTTGGGAATGACACAAATGTGATGATGGATGATATTACATCTAAACTGCATTAAAACAAATTGATGTTTTGTATTATGTACATGCTTCAAATAAAATTGAATACTCTCATTAATTACCAACGTTTCAGGAGATAAATCACTAGACTTTCTGCATTCCTTATTAAATATTTCGTCCTCTAGCAATTTCATTGATATGATTTTAACTCCCACCTTACTCACTCTGCTTTAAATTACAGGATTGCTTGAAACATCTGATGGTCCCAACCTATCGCAAAAAACGTTAAAAATGAATCCATGGGATTTTCTTGGCTAAATCCAAAAATAAACATTCTGTGATTATCTTTCTGTTCAAAAGTCCCTCTGACTGGGTTTAAATCCTGTGCCGTAGTAAGATCGGACTTATCCTAATAAGATTTTCTAAAAAAGGGAATCCCAACTCCTTATAAGAAACATAAGTATAGATTTCAAAGAGCAGGTTAGTTCTGCTGAAAAGTTGCCCTTTAAGTCTGACTAGAAGAGTTCTGTTTGAGTTAGAGGAAACCACAGGGAAAAGGCGGAGAGTAGCTGATTGTCATTGCTGTAGTCCTAAGAGCATGTCGGATATTCTGGACAGTCTTGTACCACGACGAGCCGGTAGAGCATTGCAGTCTTGTGCTTTGTGCTGGCAGTCATCGTCGGCTGGTGTTGTTGCTGTTGCGCGGAACGTTGCCGGTCATAGCTGGTGGACGTTGTTTGCGCGAAGAGCAGGTCTCACTGGAACTTCGTTGTGGGGACCACAGAGTCTTGGCATGAATGTGCCTGTTCTTAGTTTCAAGGAGCCCAAACTTCAGGATTTTCATTTTGTCTTCAGGAAGAGTACACTCCGATGCCACCCAAGGAACCAGGACTGGGGAGGCACCTCTTGAGGATCATGGATTCAATCCAGCAGAGGCCAGCAGGGGTCAGGCAGGTCTAGTTGCAGGGCCAGGCTGGTTCAGTTTCAGCAGAGCAGCTTGGCAGTTGCAGCAAGTCCTCTGAAGCATGTTCTTTCTGTCCCTGTAGCTCACAAAGGAGGTCAGCCAACGGGCCCTTGGGGTCACTCTGGTTACCCTGGGACTAAGGCAAGAAGGTCCAGTCTTCCTTCTCAGACATCAGGGTAGTTCTCGGACAGGACAGTACTACGTCTGTTTCTTTCAGAGGTTCAGGAGTGGTCTAAAGAGTGGCTCTGGAGGGTCAATCTTCATACCTGATGCCAGCGTTTGTGTGTAGGCACTCCCTTTCCTACTCCAACATATGGTTTGAAAGTTCTATCCCTTCCCCTGTCAAGTCTCCAAACTGTCTGGGATGACGAAATGCAGGGCAGGCTTTGTGTTCCTTTGTGTGTACAGGATGCAACACCTTTTTTAGTGTGAGTGTAGCTGGGTACGGCCCCTCCCCTGTCATCCTGCAAGGATGGCTCATCCTTGTCAACAACTAAGGACCCTTTGTGTTACTTTCCGGAATCAATACACAAAACCAAACGGCAGAGCCATTTACAGTCAGGAGACCTAGGTCACTGGCAGAAAGCACAAATTTTAAGGCAAGAAATGGCCAACTCTCTAAAAATAGCAAACACAATAAGATGATGGGTAGAGTGCTGAAACTTTTCAGACGCTCACCCCCAGTCACAGATCTGGGTTTAATCAATTGTTCTTCTGCTCACTAAACCACCCCAGTTTGGACCCAGCCATATTTAAATCAGTCTTGACCCTGTTCCTCATGGGAATAGTCCAGTCCAAACTGCCGGGCCAGGTCCTTCCTTAATTGGATACAAGGATCCTGGGACTAGTTTTGGGGTTTCACCCCTCATCAGCCAGGCTAGCATGAATTCAGTGGCAGAGTGAGCAAGGGTCCCACGTCTCGGCATACCCTGGCCACTAGGGGTGAACATAGCAAACACAATAGGATCATGGACGGAGTGATGAAACTTTTCAGACACTCACCCGAAGTCACAAATCTGAGTTTAATCCATCATCGTTCTTCTGCTCACTAAGCCACCCCAGATTGGACCCAGCCATATGCAAATCAGTATTGACCCTGTTCCTCATGGGAACAGTCCCACATGAACTGAGAGGCCAGGTTCTCCCTGATTAGGAAACAAGCATCCTGGGGCGGGTTCTGGGGTTTCACCCCTGATCAGATTGGTAAGCATGAATGTGATGCCTGGGAATTATTAGGTGGACACATTTCCTTTAGTCTTCACAAGTTTTCTTGGTAAGCCAAGTGGATTTTAGCACATAATCATTCTAAGTAGAGGAACCACACTTGTCGTGCATAAGGTGTATCGAGTGCCTATGTCCTTGAGAAGTGATTTATGTAAGGAGTTGACTAAATTAACGAGACTCGATGTTATTGAAACCATTGAGGGCGTCCGAGTGGCTTGATTTAATTATACTAGCACACAAAGTAGGTCATTGTATCAGGCTGTGTGTAGATTTAAGGGACCTCAATCAGAAAATCTGGGTGGACAGAACCAAAACCAAATATCTCAGAAATTCTATACACCCCTGAGGGTGCCCCAATTTTCACTAACATGGATACATGTTCTGCATATCAGCGCTATATAAAACTTTATAAATAAATAAATCAAGTGGTATTGTCCGCAGACTCTAGACATCACACTTCCTTTGTTACTCCAGAGGGGGCATATCACTACAAACACATGCCCTTTTGGTTAGCGTGAGCCTCTTCGGTATGCCACATATTGATGAAAGAGATGTTTAATGTTAGTGATGGTGTCTTGTACTTTCAGGACGATACATTAGCATGCAGATGTAGTAAAGAACAACATGATTCCAGACTTTTGAGAATATTATAGATTTTACAAAGAAGACGTTTAACTATTTGCAGCGACAAGTGCACATTTGCTGTCCATAGTGCAGACTATTTGGTGCATCACATTTCTACTAAAGGTATAGAGGCCAAAGTGACAACCATTAAGTCTATCAATGATACTCTTGCTCAGGTTAACAAAGAACTGCTTAGATCAGTCCTAGGATTGCTGAATTTTATTCAAAATGTTTTCCCCAGATGTTGGATATTACTAACTTTTTGAGGGAAATAATAAAAAAGGTGTGTTGTTTGACTAGGGTGGAGAATGTCAGAATGATTTTGATAGTATCAAGAAAAACATTGCTGATGCTAAACGCCTGAAACCGTTAAACACTAAGGACTCTAGTATAGTGATAACTGACCTCTTTTACTGGTGGATAATTCCCAGTGGTATTACCTCTGCCATAGCTGTGAAAATAATAATGTAGCTGGTTTATACTCATGGTTAGGTGAGACAATTATACATCAATATGTTATTATAGCCAAAGTTGTTCTGCTTATAAAACATAGTTCGAATAAACCACATTTAACACTCGAGTATGATAATGGTACATACATGGTACGTACTCGTACTTTGTAAAGAATAAATAAAGGGTTAGCGACTTACATGCCTGATGTGTCTCTTGTGTTGTTTACGCACTAAAACAAAAAGAATAAGATCGAGAGTGTGACTCTGTTGTGTTTGACATCAGTAGTATGAGCACTCTCCAATAAATAAATCTGGTTAAACTAACCTGGTTAACATGCTGAAAGGGCTTGTTTTGCTTCCAAGGTGTCTCTACTCAAAAACGCCACTCCGATGGGTGCGCGCCATTAAGTTTGTAGGTTTAAGACCGAGCTGCGGTCACGTGATCTATAATAACTGAAGACAGACTACCGCCGTCGTAATGTGTTCATGAGTATCGGATGTTAGTGTTACACGCACAGCTATCCTGTGGAGGAATGGTTGTTGTGCTATTAGGCAGATGTATGTAGCGCAGGAGAAGAAGTCGAAAAAAGAAACTAAAAATAAAACTAAATATAAACGTGTGCTGAAATGTGAAAAGGAAAAGGGTGGATTCGAACCTTCATACTGGTGTGTTCGATGTCTGTGTTTTGAACCTCTGAGCTATCCAGAGCTATTGGCTGAGAATTGATATGTCTAGTCCTAGGTATTACATTATCACTCATAACAATCACAGTCGTACCGTGTGGCACGTGTGGAGCAATTTATAAATAGCATGCAAATTCAATACGATCATTCAATCCATTGGGTCTCTGTGTACAAAGTCTGTATATCCAATAGTTCTCTCTTTGCAAAAGATATTTGGTATTGTCTCTGCCTTCAGATTTCTTTATAATTTCCAAAATTAGAAATTTCAGCTGGGCAATGTTGTGTTTTGCTTCATTGAAGTGTACTGCTACCGATGACTTGGTATTGTTCAATCGAATGTTGGACTTGTGTTCTGTGATCCTCACTTTCATCCGACGCTCAGTCTTACCAATATATACTTTCCCACAGGGGCAATTTAGAGCGTATATTACATTGGATGTGTCACATGTTCCATTCACCTTTAGTTTAATGCTTTAGCCTTTCATTGGATGGTTTATTTTGTTTCCTTTCTGTATGTTGTTACAATGGCCACAGTTAAGACATGGCTTTGTCCCTTTGTATGTTTCCGTTGTTTTTAACTGTGGTTAGATCATTTCACCCAGGTTTCTTGCTCTGGTATAGGCAAATAGAGTAGGGTCTTTAAAGCAATCGTTAAAATCTGGTTCTAGCGTTAGCATTCTCCAGTGTTTGCGTATGATTTTCTTGAATTTGTCACTTGATGTTGAATACTTGGATACTGCTACTATCCTGGTTTGTTCTTTTTTGGTGCTTGGTTGTAGCAATGTGCTTCTGTTTATTTGGTTAACTTTGGATCTTGATTCCTCTATGATTTGTATCGGACACCCTCTTTGTTTAAATTTATTGCCCATTTCCAAAGTTTTTTGTTCCATGGTGCTTGGGATGGATGTGATCCTTTTTATTCTTGCCATTTGGGAAAATGGTAGATGTTTTTTGAGGCTATGTTCGTGAAAGCTGGAATAGTGCAACATATTGTTCCTGTCTGTGCTTTTGGTGTAGAGCTCGGTCTCGAGTCCGTTAGTCGTTCGATTCACTCTGACATCTAAGAATGTAATGGTTGTTTCTGAAATTTCCCACGTTAATTGAATTCTTTCATCGATGTTGTTGAATTCAATAAGGGCTGTTTCTAAATCTTCTTTTGAACTCTTCCAAATAATGAAAATATCATCTATGTATCTGATGAACAATTTTAGATTGTCTTGCCATTTGGTTTGAGAAAGTATATGCATTTCTTCGTAGGATTTCATGAATAGATTTGCGTATACTGGGGCCGCTGAATTGCCCATGGCCGTGCCCACAAGTTGTTGGTACCATGTTTCATTGTGCTTAAAGTAACTTTGATACAAGGAGAAAATCATCAGTTCCATTGAAAGGTAACGTCTAAATCTGTGTCCATTAGAGCTGCTTCTATTACCTCTATGCCTAAGGCATGTGGTATTGCAGTATATAGGGAACATACATCTGCAGTGCATAGTATCAGTTCTTCATCTGGGTCTATGTTGACCATTTGCAATTTGAGTATGAAATCTGTAGTATCCCTAATGTAAGTTTTCATCTTCTTAACTGAGGGTTGTAGGTATTTATCAAGTAGTTGTCCGATAGGTTCATGCAAGCTGCCTCTGGTGGATACTATTGGTCGTAGTGGTGGGTCAAATAAGTTCTTGTGAATCTTCGGAACCATGTGTAGAGTTGGACTTTTTGGATTATCTTTAATCAGAATTTTTTTTGTTTTGTCATTGATAATGCCCATGTTGTGTGCCTTGCCAATGATGGTTTTCAGGATTAGCATAAGTTCGTTAGTGGGGTTTTGTTCTTATTTCATGTATGTGTTGTTGTCCAAGACGTGTGCTAATACTTTTTGTTCATACATGCTCCGGTTCATTACGACTATGGCCCCTCCTTTGTCTGCTTTAGTGCAGAGAATTTCCTGATTTAGAGATAATTTCCTTAGAGTGTCCCGATCTTTTTGTGTTATGTTCTTCTTGCAATGTTGTTGACATTTGATTTTGTTAAGATCCTGTTTAGCCATTTGTTCAAAGATGTCGATGGTTTTGTGGCTTATGGGTGCTTGAAATGAACTCGGGGATCTCAACCCTTTTAGTTGATCTGTTTCCTCCATAGTCGATTTTGGTAACACATTATCAAAGAAGTGTCTTAAACGAATTTTTTGCATGAGCTTGAAGAAGCTAACCTCTAGTTCTAAGTTGTCTGTATTATGTGTGGGCACAAAGGAAGTTCCCTTTTGTAGGAGCTGCTTTTCATACTCATTGAGTGGATGACTACTGATGTTGATCACTAATTGGTTTCTTCTTGTCCTTGTTGGCACCTGATGTGCTCCTCGTGGTTGGCGCATCCTTTTCCCTCTCCTTTTCTTTTTCTTTTATTCTTTCCTCGCCTGGGTCGCCTTTTTGTGACTGGCCTTGGTCTAAAAAATGGCTCGTTTCTGTTTGGACCACTGTATTTGGTTGTTCTGTTTCATCTACATTTGTTGTTATCACAGGTTGTAAGCCGCTTGTAGTGGGCTGTTCAGTTGGTTTAGTTGTTTTAGGTACCTGTCTTGTTCTTTGTGTGGTATCACTATCCGATGAGGAAGTCTCAGTATGTGATGTGTAAGTTTTGTTAGCTCGTTTGCGAGCATATGTAGTAGTATCCTTGATTAGGAAACAAGCCTCCTGGGGCGGGTTCTGGGGTTTCACCCCTGATCAGATTGGTAAGCATGAATGTGATGCCTGGGAATTATTAGGTGGACACATTTCCTTTAGTCTTCACAAGTTTTCTTGGTAAGCCAAGTGGATTTTAGCACATAATCATTCTAAGTAGAGGAACCACACTTGTCGTGCATAAGGTGTATCGAGTGCCTATGTCCTTGAGAAGTGATTTATGTAAGGAGTTGACTAAATTAACGAGACTCGATGTTATTGAAACCATTGAGGGCGTCCGAGTGGCTTGATTTAATTATACTAGCACACAAAGTAGGTCACCAAATATCTCAGAAATTCTATACACCCCTGAGGGTGCCCCAATTTTCACTAACATGGATACATGTTCTGCATATCAGCGCTATATAAAACTTTATAAATAAATAAATCAAGTGGTATTGTCCGCGGACTTTAGAC
The DNA here is from genome assembly GCF_964261635.1 of Lissotriton helveticus. Taxonomy (NCBI): domain Eukaryota; kingdom Metazoa; phylum Chordata; class Amphibia; order Caudata; family Salamandridae; genus Lissotriton; species Lissotriton helveticus. The sequence continues at coordinate 368,167,033 of NC_136073.1, read as the reverse complement.
ATCACACTTCCTTTGTTACTCCAGAGGGGGCATATCACTACAAACACATGCCCTTTTGGTTAGCGTGAGCCTCTTCGGTATGCCACATATTGATGAAAGAGATGTTTAATGTTAGTGATGGTGTCTTGTACTTTCAGGACGATACATTAGCATGCAGATGTAGTAAAGAACAACATGATTCCAGACTTTTGAGAATATTATAGATTTTACAAAGAAGACGTTTAACTATTTGCAGCGACAAGTGCAAATTTGCTGTCCATAGTGCAGACTATTTGGTGCATCACATTTCTACTAAAGGTATAGGGGGTAAAGTGACAACCATTAAGTCTATCAATGATACTCTTGCTCAGGTTAACAAAGAACTGCTTAGATCAGTCCTGGGATTGCTGAATTTTATTCAAAATGTTTTCCCCAGATGTTGGATATTACTAACTTTTTGAGGGAAATAATAAAAAAGGTGTGTTGTTTGACTAGGGTGGAGAATGTCAGAATGATTTTGATAGTATCAAGAAAAACATTGCTGATGCTAAACGCCTGAAACCGTTAAACACTAAGGACTCTAGTATAATGATAACTGACCTCTTTTACTGGTGGATAATTCCCAGTGGTATTACCTCTGCCAGCAGGATTGTAAAATGGAAGTAAGTGAGCTTGAGGATTCACCTAGAAACTTCCAATGGATGACTTAAAACTTTATGTACAAATTAGACGTTTCCCCTTAAGAAGCAACTCCAAATCAGGATCATAATAATTGTGTTACTCTCAAATGATGTCAATGCTCTGTTACTCTATAGTGCATAGCAGTTGCACAGGAGTTATGTATTAAATGTTCCGTACACAAGAATTCCAATTACCATCTGAATTCCTTGCAACCATATTCTCTGGTACAGTATATTTGAAAGACACTGTTTCTCTTATTGTAGAACAAAGTATGAGTGAAATTAAATATCCTAGAAGACATATATGTATAGTTGCATCATTTGTGATGTTGACTGTGATTGACAGAATACACCTGTATTTTGCAGCATGTGCATTAAACCACTTATCTATGCCTGGAACCTGCAATATACCGGCATGTGTCAGCCTGAGGTGCAATAATAGAATGATCTATATCACTAGGACTGGAACCCATGACCTTTAATGTACCCATGAATGTGTTCTTCAACTGAGAGGAAGAGTTGTTCTTCTCGCTCTACTATTGCACAGCCTCTGATGACAAAATAAAGTTTGTGTTTTCAATCTAAAAGCGACATCTTGTAAAACCGTAATCTCTGCTTACAAATATATGTGGCTTTAGGGTCACAAAGAATTCCTCTTCAGGTAGCACTACAAAGAGTGGTTTAGAAGCTGTGAAAATGTGACGCCTCATAACATAACAAATATTTTTCATTTTCTTATGAGTCAGAAACAATGTAAGGTTAGCTTACACTCTCTTTAATCATCCATTCATCCCTCTGCCCGGTGCTGGGCAGGACAACTTGAGCTAGACAGTATTAATTATATACCTGGAGAACTATGGTCTATGCACATGAGTTGGCATTGTCCTGTGATTCTTCCATCTACAAGCTGCTATTCTTTGCCTCTTGGGGTTAGTGTGACCAATCATAAAGCCTTCCTCAATAGAATGGAGCAAGCCACAATGTGAGTGTCTCTCATGGGCCTGTATCTGTGTCTGCCCTTGTCTCTCTCTTTCTCTCCATGTTTACCCCCCTCTCCCTCCTCTTCGATCTCTTTCGTTCTATCTCTCTCCCTCTGTCTCTATCTGCTGACCGCCCCCCCACACTTCTCACACTTTCTGGTAATACCATTGAAAATGGGAAAAAGAAATCGCCTACTTCTATTGATGATGGTGTACTGCTTCTATTGATGGTGGTGTACTGCTACTAATTATTGGGGTTTGCTACTTCTATTGACGGTGGTGTACTGCTTCCCAATCTGGGCTATCTGGTCCCTCTCCAGTCTGCATACAAAATTGCTGAAATCTTGCCAAGAGACAGAACTAATAGTGATCTCAAGCAAACATTTTTTTTTTAAATACTGTTACCTATTTTGTCCTCTACAATTCCAAAAAGAGTTGCCTTCCAAGGGATCGTTTTGTGCCTGGTTTATGCAATTTTACAAATTGTCTCATTCTGAAACATTGAGCCCTCAAACCTAATTATCATCCTAAGTACTGTGCGAGGAGAAGTATGGCCGTCCGAAGTACTGAGCTTTTTTTTTTTTTTTTTTTTAAAAAAAACCTTTATTATAGCATTCAAGAAATACAGATAGATTAAGACCACCGATATTACAGTACTACACAGCCCATCAGCCGACAACCCAGAGGTTCGGCGGCGATTCAGGACAAAACTGGTATAAGAATGCAAAATTAAGTTTCAGAATGAGTCAGAGGTTTCGTTTTATATTATATGAGAGAGGATCAGGTGCCATACAATCAAACCAGATAATGCAGGGGACAGGGTAAGAAACAGGATAGACACACAATAACCACTGTGATGGAGAATCGGCGCCAAAGGATACAGATCGATGCAAATGAACACACAATATACATTCCATGTTGCGCCAATTCTCGGAGCCTGCCCACCCGGAAATCGGATATCAGAAAAGCATGAGCACTAGATACAAGCATACAAGAAAAGTCCGAATGATTCGTAGCTATACTGATCCTTAAAAAAGAAAAGGAAGGAAAAGAAAGGCCATAGAAAATAAAAAAGGCAAAATAAAAAAAAAACCCGTCCTGCCCCCCACCCTGCACCCCTGCAGATGGCTACAGCCTAACCCCACTAGCAGCGTGCCTGTCGCCCCTAATAACTAAAACCCTAAAGGAAGGAAAAAGAAAAAGAATGGAGGAGGGCATAGACATTCGGGCACCCAAACCCTTTAGACCCCCCGCCAGATACAGCCACCCCGTATCAATAAAAGAACACTTATGACAACAGTATAGAAGAGAGTAGAGGGTACCGGAAAACACCGCCCAGCCTCTTAGAGCAAGCAGTTACAGGTCGAACACTTATGAAAGTCACTAATACCCTTCCCGACCTAGTCAATCCTAACCTTGGCCCTTCCGAACAAGAACACGGACCCCTCCCATCGAGACCCAAAGGCACACAAAGAGGTAATAAAGGAGAAAAGAGTCATCAAAAAGCAATCCATGGCGACTCGCAGGCAGTAGGTCCACGGGAACCTTAGACGCTGAAGACCTCTCCCTCCTGGACGAACAGTCCCAATGTATTCTGCACAGGAGTCGTAGAGTCACCAAGAGAGGAGAAGACGACCACAAAGTGAAAGGAAAGTCACAAACAAAAGTCTCCGGGAGGGGAACGCCTCTTGATATCTCCCCAGCCGGTAGTGGCGGAAGGTTCGGTGATACCATAACATCCTTGGGAACACCGTCTCCCAGGGCACCATCCGATGGTTCCAATGTCGGTTTCCTCACGGGGCTCTCGCACGGAGTCAAAATGGCCACGGCTTGAATGGCTGCAGATTCCTGTTTCAATCGTAAGGCCGGGTCCGGGTCCACCGGGAGCATCTCTGATAGGCGCGAGTCCAATTTGCTCAATAAGACATCAACCTGTGATCGAAACGCCCACATTTCCGCCAGTACTGACTTCAGCGATGGCTCATGCATCGTTCGATCCACGGTCTCATGCCCGATATCAATCCCAATCACCTCCCCGGGTGAATCCGGCATCCTCGGGGGGGGACAAACAGGATCGCGAACATACAGATGCGGAGGGTGATCGGTCTTTGCTCGCAGCCACGGTCCACACCGTTAAGGCCGCAGGTCAGAGGCCCCGAAGCACGAACCCCGGCGGCCCCGATACCGGGTCCGCGGGATGGGAACCCCCACTCACAGCCAGCAATAAGCAGGATCACTCCTCCATCGATAATGAGCAATTGAAACGATCACCGCCATATTCGGGCTTAAACAAAGCCTCCACTCCGGTTGACCGGACCCAGCCTGGTTCTTCTGGCCGACGTTGTTGCACTGCAGCCCGGCTGTGAAAGTACTCGAGGCCCCGGCTTCACCGCTGGAGCAGGCCGCAAACTTCAACACGACAGAACTTCTTCCAACAAGCCGATAAAAGTTTCCGGATTTCACCATCGGAGTGCGGAACAGTTCATGCACACAGAGACTGGGCGTAAAGTCAGGATAATGTACAGGATATCGCGGCGGGTTACGGAGGTCGGCGGAGCCGGGAGCCTAAGCAGCCATCTTGTTTGCTGATGTAGCTCCTCCCTGAGCTTTTTAAAAAATATAAACCACAAGTACTGGGTGTCCTTGGAGACAGCACCATATATCTGGGCTGAAATTAAATAATACTCCTCAACACTGTACCACAGAGCTGTCCTTGAAATAGTTTGGAAAGATCAAGCATAGAAAATAATGTGCCAGAGGCAGGCGCAAAATGAGCAGATGTATGGTTTATACCATGCAATGTTCTCCTACGAGGGTTGCTAGATTGTTCCAAGCCATTAGAATACCATGATTCCAACCCTTTGGTTTAGGAATCAGTGACAGGAGTGTTAGCCCTATTGGTTACTTGGGATGAAAATGAGCAATAATGCTCACAGAATGCACTGTTTTATTTAAGTAAGCCCATAATTGAAGCAATGGTGTCCTGCTGTTATAAAGGGATCTGACAATCCTAACCCTATGAAACACAGGCAAAGTCATCCTTAGGCTGGTCCCTAATAGCATAAATCACAGATTTACCTGAAACCTGACTCCAATGCCTTATCAACACCGTAGTCTTTAAAAACAGGAAACAAGGCTTACGGCTGGTCCCCAGCATAACACAACATACACATCGCCCTGACCACCAGTGGATTGCCTGGTAATTTGCTTGCTATCACACTCACTAATATGCAGAGCAACACAAACTGACCCAGAAAAGAACTCACCCAATCATAGAAGACCCAATACTGCACATCTCAGTGAAACGGATAGTCAGACCTGTGAGACTGATAGCGGCTTAAATAGAGGCATCCATTCAATCACTCCCCACACGTAAATCGCCTTGCCCCAATGGCTATGCTCGGGAATTCTTCAAGAGGTATGCCTCAGGCCTCACTACGCGATTGCAAGATATGTTCATGGAAGCCCCCAGATCAGGAAAGACTGCCCCATGACTTATGAGGAGCCACGATTTTTCGTCATTCCCAAACCACAGAAAACCAGCCGACAGCTGTGAATCGAATGTGCCCATTTCTCTATATCCAAGATCCTGGTGAAGGACCTTGCAAACTGACTAGTCAGGGTGATCAAGACTCTGGTCCATCCCGACCAGAGCGGATTTATGACAGAATGCAGCACACAGAACTGCTTGAGATGGCTAACCAATGCTTTGGTGCAGGCTGAAAAGGTCGCAGTCCGCAGAGCGCTGCTCTCAATAGATTTCAGGAGGGCATTTAATTCGGTCTGATGGAATTTCATGTTCCGCTTGTTAGAACAAATGAACTTTGGACCGCTCTTCTGTAGATATGTTTCGGTGCCATACTCCAGACGTTGGATACAAGTGAGAGTAAACAGAGAACTCTCCCCAGTCTTTCAGATTAAAAGATGGACCTCACAGCATTGTTCACTGTCACTCCTTCTTTTTCCCTAGATAATCGAACCACTGGTGGAGTGGATTAGAATTGACACGCTGCTTAGTGGCTTTAGCTGGCCAAACAGCCCCAAAGACAGGAAAGCGCTTTACTCAGCAACATTCTAGTCTACATCATCCACCTGAGACTTACCTTCCTAGACTGCTGTACATATTACAGGTGTATGCTGATGCCGCTGGTCTGACTGTCAACTGGAGGACTAAATCCACTTATTTCACCCTGACCAGCGCACATGTCGATACGTGAACACCAAACCAATTGCAATGGCCTGATCAGCACTTTAACTACTTAGGCATCTCTGCTTACACACACATGAAGTGACATGGATGCATGAAAAACTTTTCCTTTAAATATATCGGCCAAATGGGATCTATTCAAGATGATTACCCTGCCACGACTGCTGTACACGTTACAAAATTACCCCCACACCATACCATGCCAGTTCTTTGAAGTCCTGCAATCTGCGTTAGTGAGCGTCTTCTGGGCAGGAAACCAACTGCAGTCTCTTTTCACAAGTGTATACTCAGCCTTTATGAGGAGGCCTGTCAATAGCTGACATAACGCTCTTTAATTGGGCCAGCCAGATAGCACTAATAAACAACTGGATTCATATGGAGTGCAACGACCAGGCAAAGGCCGTGGAGATGCATATCCTGATGCAACACGGCGTCTTTCACCTACTCTATGGACCCAGATCTAGCACTTATCTTCCCTCCATGACCCACACCTCCTTATCATATTGGTCCCAGGCATAGCTATGCATTAAATAGCATGGTGTGGCAACAGCAGCAACACTTCTATTGACACGGACATATCAGTGGCGTAACATAGGCCCCCACAGTTCAGGGGTCCCCAAGCTCCAGGGTTCTCCTCAGCACAGTACCTAACCTATACAGAATAAGGGCTTGATTTAGACCTTGGTGGTACTCCCGCCATCCCTACATTGGGGGTGGTTTCAAATACTTCATCAAATTGACGGAGTCCCACCCGCTGTATTTAGATGTGTGCTGGCTCTCCAGGCTCCATCGCCGTCATGCTGGCAGTATTGCACCAAGCCTATTCAGATGTCTCCGTTGTGTTGGCATTGACCTAGCAGCGGTTTGCTGATGGAGTGAGTCCCTGGTGGAGTGGAGACTGGTAAGTACTACTTATTTTCGTGTTGATACACAAACATGTTGTGTTTGCCTCAAAAACATATGTAGGTAATGTGTTATGCCCCTTTTTGTTACATATTGCATGCCACACAAAGAGCATACACACACTATTGAATGCACAGCCACGGGCACCACAGGCCTCAGGTAAAAGTGGTAGCTGGCCGCCGCCACCAAAACTCCTGCCGCCTGGGGCTGTCTGCCCCCCCCCCCAGCTACGCCACTGAGAGGAAAAAAGTAAGAAAAAGTATGTTCTTACATCATTTCCTTCGATCCTGCCAACTCAAAGTAGGAGGTATTGTCACCAAAGGTGCCTCAAAAGAAAGGCAAATCGTAATTTGCTTGACGGTCATCTTGGCTGGACTCAAGCCGACAGCCACTTCAGCCTATGACGCCGTCGACATGGGTGAGGATTCCTAGCAGAGTCGGCAGGACTTTGGCGGTCTTTCATCCATGGAACCGCCAACATCTAAATAGAAAGGGCCGACCGCCAAGTAGGCGGGCGGTGAATCTGTCAAAGAAGTGTCAGCATGAACATTACCTCCACAGAGACTACTATAGCTTTGCACAGCTAAATAACAAGAACCAGGATCTTGATCCTCACTGCTGAAGATGCAAAACATTCATGGGCACATTCTTCCACACTATATGGGAGTGTCTGACAATACAAACCTATTGGCACAAAATAAGAACTGCTCTAAAGCAGGTTTTGGGGAGATTTGTTATACCAAAACCGATCAGTAAGCTTTATTCGATTTCGTTTGAAGTCATTAAAGCATAAAAAGCATTACAGCATAGCAATATATATATATATATATATATATATATATATATATATATATATATATATATATATATATATATATATATATATATATATATATATATATATATATATATATATGTATATATATATACATATATATACATATAAATATATATATATTCACTGAAAAAACCATAGGTTATAGACCATATATAGTTAGGAATTAGCATTTACAAAACCTTATTTTACTCACACAAAACCATTGAAATTCGCATATATAGTTAGTTGCACTAACTATATATCGCGCACCCGCAATCCACTGCTGATCATGTCACATATTACATCATTCATGACATGGTCAGTGACATCACTGATGACATCACTGATGACATCTCAAATGACATCACTGATGACATCACTGATGACATCTCAAATGACATCACTGATGACATCACTGATGACATCTCAAATGACATCACTGATGACATCACTGATGACATCTCATTTGACATTACTGATCACATCACTGATGACATCTCATTTGACATTACTGATCACATCACTGTTGACATCATTCATGTGATAATACGATGAACCTCTTCAGACTCTAATATAACCTTAGATACACTCAGTGTAAACAGACACTCACAGACTGTCACTCATCCATGGAGTTACTCACACACCTAGTCAGTCATGCAAAGAATCAATCACACCTCCATTTCCTCAATTATACAGTTATACACACTTTACTTATTCAAACATATACTAACACATATTTACTCTCTTATACAATCCCTGATACAAGTTCACAATGATCCATACAGCCACTCACACATTCACTGGCTCTTATGCACAGTTATTTATATATGTCAACTCTCACATGTACTGTGTTTTACATATGTACTTACTTTGACATGTAGCACTGAGATATCCATTCACTCACCAATACACTCATGCACACAGTCAACCGCCCATACAGGTGTTTCCACATGCACTTTTGAACCCATACATCTAGTGAATCAACTGCTCACACATCTATGCACAGAGTCATACACCTCCCAGCCACCCACACACTCACTCAGTCTCCCATAAAAATACTTGGGCAACCAATCAATAACCCATATAGTTACTCATATAGCTACTGATCAACACATGCAGCAGTTTACAGAACAACAGACATAATGATGCACAAATTAAGACAGTTTAGTCACTAACCCATGCACTCAGTGAGACACATTTAATCACTCACTCATACAGTCAGTCATGCACCTACTAAATCCTTCATCCAGACACTTATACATCCACTCATTCTTCAATATGTAAGACATATTTTAACTTTACAGAAACATACAGTCACTGGATGCTGCCATCAGTGATGTCATCAGTGATGTCATTTGAGATGTCATCAGTGATGTCATCAGTGATGTCACTGACCATGTCATGAATGATGTAATATGTGACATGATCAGCAGTGGATTGCGGGTGCGCGATATATAGTTAGTGCAACTAACTATAGATGCAAATTTCAATGGTTTTGTGTGAGTAAAATAAGGTTTTGTAAATGCTAATTCCTAACTATATATGTTCTATAACCTATGGTTTTTTCAGTGAATTTCAATGTTTTTTTAATAGCAAATATCAAAAGCTGTAAAATGTATTCTTCTTTTAAAGGAAAAATATATTTTATATGTATTTAATATAATTTTTTATGTATATACATTTTTTGAGGGAACGAATTTATCAACTATCATGCTGAAGAAGAGTGTGGGGGAAAAAAACAAAGAGGAGGACTAAGAGGAAAGAACAATCAGTTCAAAAATACAATTGCTTTAAAGCATGAAGTACTTTTCCACACATTTACATTTAAATAACCCATATTAGAACATACAAAATATCTACAGAGGAGACGGTGTACATTGAATTTTAGACTCTTCATTGGTACCTACATGTTGGTACTTACATCACCCACACAACACAACAGCTCTATTCAGAGCTACCCTACCTCAAAGCACTCTAAAATATTATTTTACTATTTCCCTTGGTTTTCCCCTTGTTACGCTTTCCGGAACGCTACCCGGTGCGCGGACCGGGCGCTAACCGTGCGAAAATTTGAAAAAAAAAAGGTTTTTTTTTTACATATATGGGCCTCCTCAGCCACCCTCAGAAAACCTAGGGGGTCAGGATATGTCTCCCGTGCCCCCTTATACCCATTCCCAACATTGTTTATCCTCCATCTTGTGACTAAATTCGTCCGAAACACAAGATGGCGGACTCCCGTTACGCTACCGGTGAGCTACCCGGTTCGCGTACCGGGTAGCGCTTCCACCGCGAAAAATCGAAAAAAAAATTCTTTTATTTTTTTGCCCCGCGGGGCCCTTTAATAGCCCCCACATCAATCCTAGGGGGTCAGGAGGGGTCTACCTTGCCCCCTTTCATTCATTTCCCCCTTCGTTTATTTCCACCTCTTGTCTCTCGATCCTACCGAGAGACAAGATGGCGGCCGCTCCGGACTGTTAAGAATGTTGACAGTCACCGGAGAGCCAATCCGCTGCTCCTCGCGAAGTTCCGTTACGCGTCTGGTACGCGAACCGGGGCGCTAACCGGGACGCTGTCACAGATATATATATTTTTTTGAACGTTAATTTCTCAAAATCCACTGGAGCACATATCTTGAGACCTAGCAAAGGCACATCGGGCAAACAGTCTCTACAATTTTGCCAAGTTTCATAGAAATCCATTCAGCCGTTCGAGCTAAAAGTGAGTCCAACCGCCCTATGGAAAACTCAATGTTAAAAACATGTTTTGGGACCCCCCTTTTTTCTCGGCCCCCGCTTGAGGAAACCCCCCCCAAACTTTCAGGGGACGCTCAGAAACAAAATGTGCCATTTTCCTGAAAATTTCAGCCAATTCCGTCCATCAACGCCAAAGTTATTCAACATAGAATTTTCAGAAATCCCTATTCAAAAAAATCCTAACTATATATACCTACTGGCGACCGCCAGTAGGTAATATATATATATATATATATATATATATATATATATATATATATATATATATATATAAAAAATGTCTCCAAAAGTTTATCCAAGAGACCCCAAGAGACCAAGGACGCACTCAACAGCAGCAAATTCGACTGAATTCTTTAATGGAAGGGAAACCGGCAATGTGTTCCTGATTTATTTTCTGCCTGACCAGTTTCGGAAACTCCCTGCTCCTTTTTCAAAGGCATCTCAAGATTTCTGCAGACATTTCAAAAGCACACTCGAGGCTGCATGCTAATTAAGTACCTGCCCCTCAGTGGGCCTCACAGGTGAGCAATTTTCACATAGCATGCTGGTTGTTGTAGTGTGTTTGAAAAACATTATTTCCCTCTGGCGGGTTCTGCATAGTCCAGTAATTCAAATTATATTTACAGCCCTCCAGTGGGCCTCAGACACACAATTGACCGGTTTAAATTTTGCAAAGCTGCTGTGCCACAGTTGAGCTTGCGCTGGTTGAAGTAAGGATTGAGCTACAGGGGCTTACGCGTAGGTGGAGGAAGAGAACAGGCCAAATAAACAGAAATTATAACCTTCAAGAGGAGTGCGGTGTCTTTGTAAAAAGGATTTTGTTGCTGCAAAATACTGCGAGGCTGTCCTGACCTCGCCACCAGCACCAGCCCCCAGACGCTCCCCCCGCAAAGGACGCTTTGCTCTTGATATATATATATATATATATATATATATATATATATATATATCACGCTCCCTGTCCCACTGGAAAGTCAGGGCACTCGCGGGCGGGTGCGGTTTGCGGTAATGGGTACCCGCATTAACATGCAGCTCAGCCTCAGAAATCGTATCTTCCAAAGAACCGCACTCGTGGAGCCAAACGATTTTGCAGTGCTCACGCCAAAAGTTTAATCACAGTTGTTAACAAACGCGTTTCAGCATTACGCCTTCCTCAGTGTCTGAGGAAGGCGTAATGCTGAAACGCGTTTGTTAACAACTGTGATTAAACTTTTGGCGTGAGCACTGCAAAATCGTTTGGCTCCACGAGTGCGGTTCTTTGGAAGATACGATTTCTGAGGCTGAGCTGCATATATATATATATATATATATATATATATATATATATATATATATATATATATATATATATATATATATATATATATATATATATATGTTAAAAATAAATACATACATCATCAAATATGACTATGTAAAACATCATGACATACAATAAAAAGTCATTTAGACAGTAATAGTAAAAAACAGACTTACGGACAGGGATCAATTACAAACAGGCCACCTAAAAATACCCTTATTATATACAAAAGTGTGCATAAGTTAAAACTTCTTTCTTGCAAAGATCACTGCCCATACAAAATTTGACAGACAGCAGCATATATCCAGAGAAGGTGAAGTTTGCAAAAACAATTATGCTGGGAGGCATTGCTTAAAATTGTAAGACTTTAGAACTGGAATAATATAGCATTTCCTCTGTTCTATATACAGTTTGCAAAAAAGCACTATGTGCATAGTGCTCTGTTTCGACGCTTGGTCACAGGGACAGTTATCTAATTTTTTAGACCAATCATTCATCACGGGAAAGCTGGTTAAACGGTGAATAATATCTATTCTGTAACACTTAAGTACAAACCATGCCTGGAGTTCGGGATAAACTTATTGTAAGGTTGCATATTGTACGTAATCAGCATAGTCTGGCTTTTTAGGACTGTGGGTTTTAACAGCTCAGTATTTACCCTGAGTTCTTCAAGGAGCCCCAGGCATTTAATTTTTAGAACCCAAATTGGTGTTACTGGGGAGCATGGATGAATGGGGCGGCAGGAGGAGCACCCGACTTCTGGTCTCAATAGGCTTCTTAATAGCTAAAAGAGACATTGCATGGAATTGGAGTGCAGAGTTAGCCCACTCAACAGAGGAATGGGCAACGGGCATGGACTACTGCCCGCAGTGGAAAGATTTGCATATAATCAGGGGTGTCCCAAGAAACATATTAAAGTATAGGTCCATGATTGGAGTATTCGAGATTATAGGATGAATAATGTGATGAAACAGAAAGGAAAGTTGTAAAACCTTCTTCTATGTCAAAATGTTAATTAACAGAGTTTTAAAAAATCAGCCCCTAAGTCAGCGTTGGTACCTGTACAGCAGAGTATGAAAAAAGGATGATGTAGACTCCTGTGATCAGTAGGTGAGTTTAAGCCAAACTGCCACCTAGCATCCCTTTCCAAATAATATGCAACAAATGAGAAGTAATTGGATAATGTTACAGTGTTAGGTATGATACATACTTGAGTTTTTACTACCTCTTTATTGTAAAATTGTGTAATCGTGTTTATTGATAATTGTTGTTTGCTTTCACTTTTAAATAATGAGTATGATTTAAATCTTATTTCGTTAATGTACCGGAAAGATTTTGCTATTTTTTTAAGTACATATTTGTAAGGACTGTGTTGGTAGGTGCTACATTCCCAGAACCCTGGGGCAGATTTACAAGCTCCTTGCGTCACTTTTGCATTGTTGCGTCACTTTTTCGATGCTGCGCCTACGTAAAAGCTGCGGCTCGTTTACAACTTGACGCATCTAGGGAAATGCGTCACATTGTAAAGCCCTGCGTGACATTATACCTGCGTCAGGTATAATGTATACAGGTTAGGTGTACCTGTGCAGTAAAGCCTCGTAAAAGTGATGCAGTGAAATCTACAAGATTTCACTGTGTGACTTTTAGGATAACACTGCGTCAAAACCTTACGCCTGCTTGAAGCAGGTGTACGGAGTGACGCAGTGTATTGGGAATATGCAGCGACACGCATTGCTGGAGTTGCATCATGCTTGCGACACGACTCCAGCAATTCGTGACTTTTCCATCGACAGATGCGTCAGAACTTCTGACGCATCTGTCAATCCTTGCACCATGGTGGGCCGTATTGTAAATACCGCGCATCAATGGTGACTCAAGGGTTTTGCATGATGGCGCAGTGAAAGTGATGCATCTCCACAGATGCGTCACTTTCTTGTAAATCTGCCCCCCTGTTTCTAACAAAGCGCTCAAGTGCGCCAAAGACAAGAATGAGTAATCAGTAAGTGACTCTCATCCAGCATTTAGGGACAATAAATCGTACAGTGGTATCAGCAGTTAATTTGTCTGCACCGAACAATACTACGAACAGAAGAAAATATGAATAAATTCCCTAAATGACAAACATGCCTTGAAAAAAAAGATGTAGAATGCTTGGATCACGAACTTGAAAGAAAACACAAATGTGCTCGATTGTACCCATCACTATATAGGGAGGTAAAACATGGGCCCCAACCTCCTGATTTAGCATTTATAAGATGAACATGAGGCATGAAGTGTGGCGACACATTTTCCGAGTGTTTTTTTTTACATATACAGCTGCTCATTTAGCCCCATCATTTTGTTGGTGGTAATGTTTTTAGTTTTTGCTTCCTGTGATGTGGTTTGGCCAGAAGTGCTGATACATTTTGAAGTACGCAAATGAAACAGATGGTTTTCTTTACAGGTGCGTAATAATGTTTCCATGCTGTAAACATTGCCATTTCTCATTGTTATATACTAAGCACGAGCATCGTAAGATGCAGGTATTAAAATGCACTCACTTTGCAGACGGAGAAATGACAAGAAAACACAGTTGTCCTTATTAGAATTAGAAGCAGTTTATGATAGGAGGCTGGCTGACATTTGACCCCCAGTCTTTGAAAAACAGAAATGGTTTACCTCTCCAAAGATTATGGGGGGGGGGGTTGTTGCACCAATCACACCCCCAGCTCCTGCGCCCCTAGCAGGGAGACCTTAGTTCAGCCAACATGCCTCTTTAACTTTAATCAATGGAACTGACCGAACCTGCTGTAAAGCCCAGTAATATTTTACAACAACAGGTAGTCCCTCACAGTTTATATCTATTAACGACATATTTTCTGTTGGCCTAATTTATGGATTGTGTTTCAGGCCTTGTTTTACCACATGCCTGAGTTTCTCTTCCTTTCTATATACTACTCTTCTACTTATATGTGATTTGGATAATTGTTTACATTATAAATTACTGTCCAATTGGACAAACTAATATAGACATCATGGTATTTCTATATTTACGCTGACTAAATCTCACCTTGTTGTGAGCAGCCGTGGCCACTTCAGGTAAGAGCGTTGGGGACAGGTGAGCGGGGATTTCGAGAGACGGCCACGAGGGAAAATGAAATAAATAATTCAATTTCCCTCGTGGTCGTCTCTCGAAATCCCCCCTCACCTAGCCCCACTGCTCTTACCTGGAGCGGCCCCGTCTGGTTGTGAGGGACCACTGTTGTCGCAAAATAATCTTGTACCCAAGGTCCATGCCAAATTCATTGGGTTTGCTTGTCTTTATATAACACGTAAAGCCCAATAATGCATACTTCCCTACTCTGTCACTTTAGACAAATCTGTGGTGTAGGAACTAAGGGAGACCAAAGACTATCTGTTATGCTGCACACGCTTAGAATACTTCAGGATGAACCTAGCTATTCTGCAGATAGATATTTCAGTTACTAAGAGAAATAGAGCTGTTGATGGGCAACACACTAGGAGCATACATGAACCACAGGAGAGAACTCTTGTTATTAAATGCCGTCAACGCTTTATAGAAGCAAACCACATAGACAGCGCTTTTGATTGTATATAGTCGCTGAAACATACTGTTATACTCTATTTTGACCGGCAGACTTGAGTCCTTGGGTTTAGAATGCCTGGCTTTTAAATGAGTGATCTCCTTTTGAAAGGATCGCACTTTCCAGGTCTCTTTGGCCGACTCCAAATCAAAAGCACTAGCCCTGACCTGTAGCGTCCCTCAGGGATCTATTCTGAGCCCCTTGCTCTTTAACATCTACATTCCCCCTTTAGCTGATGTTATTGAGAAGTGTGGGCTCACCCTTTTTTCATACGCTGTTGACACTCAGATCATCTTTTTGTTATCAGCTGCCCAACAACAGGACCCTTTTCTGCTTCACTGAGGTCTGTGGAATATTTCCTTATGGATGAATACAAATGCATTGAAACTCAACGGTGAAAAAACAGAGGTCCTAGTCTTGGGCAAAAATCCTGATCTTTGAGGACTTTGCGATTAGCTGAACTCCCTTGGGCCCGACCCTCTACATCTACTAAGGTCATGAACCTTGGTTTTATCATTAATGACAAACTTTCCTTGAAGCCACAGGTATCTACGGTTACTGTTGTCTGTTTTTCAGTCCTTAAATGCCTTAAAAAGATCTTTGGCTAATCCCCTTAGAGGCACAGAGAACAGTCATTCAGGTTCTGGTCTTGTCCAGTCTGGACTATGGCAATGTTCTGTACCTAGGCGACGACAAGACTTCGATTAGGAGCCTCCTTTTCGGCTACCTAGACATGCCCCTGTCTCGCCACTGTTCCAGGGACTGCACTGGCTACAGTTTTCGAAATGCATTGAATTTAAGACACTTTGCTATATGTTCAAGGCCAAACATGGCCTAGCGCCCTCACCTCTCCCCCATTGAGGGAGAGGTGTGGTGCCGCGGCCAGGGCGACTGACGCTGGAATCTGGGGTTCAGGGTTCGATCCCCGGCTCCGGCGGCAGGTTAGCCCAGCACCATGTGACTCTGGGCAATAGCTTGCTTAATCTTCCCGACGGCCCCCAGCGCCTAGAGACCCTTACGGGTGATTGTGCGCTTTACAAATTTGGATTATTATTATTATTATTATACATCCAACGACTGGTTACTCCTTATATGCCTACGTGTTTGCTGAGATCTGCTAGTCACTCTTGGTTTACCACAGCTCGGTATTCCTTAACCCATATCAAGAAACGCTCCTTTGCTTATCTTGGCCCTCAAGCTGCGGAACTCTTTTCCTGCCACTTTCAGGAACTGAAACTAATCACTGGCATTTCATAGAAATCTAAAAACTTGGATATCTAGATTTTTGTTGGGGTTATCGTTATCTGCATCTATCCTGCGCCAGGGAACCCCTAAGGGTAGCTGCACGGATTACAAGTCTGTCAAAAAAATAATAATACGAAGAAGCAGGTATTTTTAATTTTTAATTCCCGCCCAAGACACCCTCACTCCTTGTTTTTTCATCATTTAGTACATAGATTGTAGTACATCCAGTTCCGCAGCGGTACAGGATGGACCTATGATGAAGCATGCCACAAAGGGGTAACCCTGATGGGTGAGAGTTATATAAGAAAACAAAGCATTTTATTTGCCTTGTGGAGGGTTAGTCCATGCAAGCTGATGGGCTCTTTTTTGGTTTTGACCCATATTGACAGGAGGACGAGTCCCTCTGGATTTTCTGATTCCTCTTTCTCCCCCTTTTTGTTAAAAGAAATCTGTGAGATAATAAACAGTGTTATCCTCTTGTCTTGACTTCTAACATTGTAGTAATAAATTGTAATTTGACCTTTGGTCTGTTGTGATAAATTTGCAAATGTTCATTTATTACTACGTTTGCTCTAAATAATGTATTATTGGCCCTGATTTATTTTCACTGCCATGGCACAAACAGTATGACTGCAAATGTGGCAAGTGTAATATGCTATCTGTTACAATTGTTGAGTGTGGGAAGCTTCAGTGAGTCACTCACAATAGGCGAATCCTGGATTGTGTCATAATGCCCTTCCCTCTATAATCAATGGCAATAAATAGCATATCCATAGAGGCCTGTAAGCACGGAGAACGTGTAGACAATGCCCATAAATTACATCAGACTCATTTTGGATGGGGCGGAAGTGCCATCCTCTTACTTCTTAATCTCTCCACCGCTTCTAACATATTTCCCTTGATATCTTGCTCACCAGCATGAAGGCGATGGGCATTGTGGCACGATGTTGTCATCTTTAAATGGATACCCATCAGAGGTCTCTCTGGGCATTTATCAGTTAACTTTTAAATCAGTCCCAAGAGGCGTACGGCAGAAATGTTTTCTCAGCCCCACCTTATTCAGCCTTTAGGTTGTTCCCCACCCCTCCTCTTCCACCTCATATCATGCCTTAACACCTGCAACTCAGTAACTTTAGTCTTTGGCAACATTAGCATAGGTTATGTTACCTCCTCCAATTGCACAAGAATTAAATACTTAGGGCCCGATGTAGGTGGCCCATTACCGGTCGGTAAACCCGAAATTTCAGGCTTACCGACCGGTATTGAGCCATTTCCGATGTAGGGGATGATTCGGTGAATACCGAATCGGTATTTACCGATTCTGTATTTACCGAATCATTATTTACCAATTCGGTATTTACCGAATCGGTAAATGGCATGTAGGAAGCACTTTTAAGAGTGCTTATGTGCTGTAAGGATTCGTTATTTACCATCAACTATTAGTTGGTGGTAAATACCGAATACCTTTGAAAATGCAAATCTGTGCATTTTCAACAGTGCCATGTGGCAGACATACATGCCCTTAGGGCATGTATGTCTGCCACATGTGCACACAAGCACTATTCAGGGGTGCGACAGGGTGTCACCCTTGAATGTTTCCCTATTTTACCGAATCAGGATTTACCGATTCGGTAATTCCCATTCATTCCTATGGGCCTACAGGTAAATACCGATTCGGTAATTACCGAATCTTACCGATTCGGTAATACTTACCGAATAAATACCTACATCCCATTTGCCAATTCTAAAATACCGAATCGGAAAAATTCGGTATTTTAGAATCTGTAAATCTTCATTACCTACATCTGGCCCTTAACTTTTTCCCTACCATAGTACTACCGTTCCTTGCTCAGGTTTTATTTCAACTGGGTTAATGTTCTCCGATTGCCAGGGGACCCTCAGGTTATCACGCACTTTGCGAAGAAATTAAAATAACATAACTTTACATTACATTCTGCACATCTACATATATGGTTTATGTCATGACAATATTCTTGTGTACATTGTTTTATAAACGTTTTAAACTAAAGCCAAAATTCAAGGGGTCAAATTTGTGCAGTTAGGTGCATTGAGGAGGCTTTGTGTTTTGTGAAATGCTTACCGCCTCATCTTAATAACAATTTGCGAATAAATGTTAGAGTGCTTGCATTGTTTCTTGGATGAAAGTAGTTTGTGGATCGATAGATAGATAGATAGATAGATAGATAGATAGATAGATAGATAGATAGATAGATACATAGATAGATAGATAGATAGCCACTGTGTAGTTATATTAGTTTCGGGTTTCCACCTCAGCTCCTTCCTGGAAAGTTTCAGGCTGATCCGTCAAGTAGGGCAGGAAAAAGGGGGATCCCAAAAGATTGCTTTCCCATCTTTGCTGTCGGGTACAGAAAAATGGCTGAACAGAATTGCATCAAATATGGCAAACAGTTAGAACTTTACTCAAAAAGTGTGCTTTTTGTGATCTGGTTTAACACAGTTCTGCCATTTTCATGAAAGTTGTTTAAGGAGGTGCTCAAATTAGGCTTGAAGGGTTTAAAAAGTTAGGTATATCTGAATGGATGTCCCTCAGGGGTACCGCAGAATCCTGTGATGCCTAAAAGTTAAAAAAATAGTCCCCTCTGATTGGCTGAGAGAGCTTTCTCTCCCATTGGCCATTTCAGTACCACGATTAGAAGTCAGTAGTGATGGAATCAATGATGTCATTTAAAATGTAATGCGTGATCTAATATGTGAGGTCATAAGCAGAGCATGGTGGGAGGCGAAAGTTATAGTTAGCTCAGTAAACTAGGACACCTAACTACAACATCACTTGACGATGTGTTTAGTAAATATATATATTTTTTTTAATTTCCAAGGTAAAAATAAGTGAAGTTAAGTACAGTAAGTCTTTATTTACCACCACAATATTGTGGTAATCCATATTTTGGCAGGTCTTAATATTCTGGTACAAAAACGCACATATTCTACATTCTATCAACAGTATCAACATCCATAGTAAGTGGAACATGCTGGGATGTAACACATTTCACAAGACACCAGGTGTAGGGATACAGGTAAGAGCGGTGGGGTGGGGCTGAAGTCGACACAACGGGATAGGGTGAATAACATCAATAAATAAATTAAACCACTTACCTTGCACCCTACGCATCGCCGACTTGGCGAGTCGGTGAGCACAAGGTAAGTGGTTTTGTTAATTTATTTAATTTTCTCCATCCTGTCGTTTGTAGACGAAGGTGCTCTTACCTGTACGGTCTTCACCTGCAAGACACACAAACCGGGCGTAATTGTAAAGGCAGTAGCGGCCGGCATAACTCACGGGTGGGGGCGGCAGGAAGTCATGAGGGGGGGGGTCGCTCGGTGGGACTTTTAATTTAAATAAATAAAAAAAAATTGACTTACCTCTGCCTGCCCGCTCCAGTTCTGCGTCGTCACGAGCCTAGCCCTTCAAGGCAATCCCGCGCCAGGTGCTGCATTGCAAGTCTTGTTCTAAACCCTCGGACACCTTTTAGCTGCTCTTACTCACACACATGGGGGCCAGGTACGGAGGCTCGAGTCACCGCCTTGATCTTGGCCTAATCCTGCGGCCCGGCCCTGGAAATGTTGTTGAACAGAGTGGAGCGACACACACAGGAACTGTTGGTCACGCCTGCATCACAATTTTTTTAAAGTCACCGTCCCGTGCTCTCCCGCTCGCAGCCCCCTTCTCTCCTTCCCACTGCCTCAGCGGGCTCTTCCGCAATCTCCAGCCCACTCCCTCACCTTCCGCTGTCCAATCAGGAGGTATGGTACTAGCGCGAAGGCGAGGGAGTGCTCGGGTTGTTGCCACCCACTGCCCTGCCCCTTGCCATTAATTTCAGTGGCGTGCTGCTGGAGATGCCTGGGGCGCAGCATAGGCGCCCCAAAAGAAACCATTCATTTTGTGCTTAATCCTGCCACTCCCTTCAGGATGACATCACTCCTGTCGCATGTGCTTCGAGGGCGAGCAATAGTCCTCGCCTCGGCCAGCACATGCGCAGGGGGTGTGTCTGACCGGCTGTGACCTCGTCCCGACTCCCTTCCGAGGAAAAAACAGCAAAACAGTCAGAATCATTTTTGATTTGACTTCGAGACTCGTCCCGAGTCTAGTGACAACGTCCCTTTCGCCCCTATGCACCAGCCGCCACTGTCTAAAGGTGCGTATGAAGTGGCTGTCATTAACAGCCACCAGAATAAACTGAGCTGCCTCGTATAAAGGCTGGATACTGATTATTAGTGCTTGACTAATATATTCCACAAACATCTTTATTATACACCCAAGATCTCCTGATTGCTACTTAGATCTTAGTAGATCTTCTTAATGTGAACTTGAAACTATTATATCTCGAGGCCACTCGAACAAAACACTCTCTCAAAACAGGCTCTCAATGTTCTTGCTTCTTCAAACTGCTTGAATATCTAAAGAATTATATTTCAGTTTAGCAAATACCTATATACTAGTTTTGTAGCTTGTAAAGCTGGGTGTAATGGTTACAATGGCAATGTATCACTGTAATATAGAACGTATACAAGCAATTACATGGGAAAATGTTTCTATAGCAGCATAATGCCTGGGCTCCAGCTCTTGCTTCAGTGTACAAAATGAACTCTTGTGAGCGAACGTATAGAGTCAAAAGAGAATCCACAGGGAAAGGTCCACTGGGGTTCCGAGGCTATGATGAAAATTACAAGTATAACTTCTGTGCCTCAGTGCCCTCGGACCCAACACCTCCTGCACAACTCCCACTTAGGAGGTCTGTAATTTCATGTGAGAATTTGTTGATGACCTGAACAAGAGGTATAATGTCCTAAGTCAAGATGCAGGTGAAATAATGCATCTCCGAGAGGCAACCTGGCAGGATAGGCAAGCATTTACATAGGAATTATTAATTCATATTAGAACATTTGAATGTTCAAGGCACCTTTGAAGGAAATGAAGTGGCCTAGGGCCATTATTGATTGGTATAGACCTTCTACTCCTATTTTTCAACTATTCTGTTTCTCCCTGTTTATTTTAGACCATTGTATCCTCAGTGTGTCAAATGTTATAATAACATTTTAGCTTTTCTATCTTTGATTACTCCGGCTATTGAAGTTCCTATACTTTTTAGGCCTTCACCTGTGATTCGGGCGCATAGGTTGGGTAGAGAACAGTTAGCAACCATTATAGCTGCAGACATTGATGCTATATTAATTCTTCTAAATTGTTTTATGGATCTAATAATCACAAATTCATTAGGTAAAGATTGACAAATGTGTGACTGGGTGCCATGCTATGGTTTTCTATTTAATATAGTATCCATGACCACGCTACCCCCGTCACCAGCCGTCTCACTGGCTCATTAGTCGATTTAACATAAATTGATAGAAAAAACAACACAGCCATCAAAAATTCAACCAATTAATTAGCAACATTCTGCTGACCACATATATAACTCCACTCTCACATCCGCCCCTAGCATCCCTTCTCTGTCTAACGCCCTGCCAAAAGGTATCTGGGTCTTTTTTACCTTACATAGCATTGTGGACAGCAATGTTAGGAGGCAAGGATGGTTCTGTGTGGGGGTCTAACTCGTGTATCCTTTGTGGGTCCATTGAATGCATTGGATATTCCTTGATCACTGGCCATGATCTTTTACTCACTACCTGCCTGCTTGCTAAGCCTGGATCAGGTTTCACCCCCTAAACAAATGGAAGGTGCTCCAACCCATACCACAATTCACCCGCTTGCTTTGGCATCTCTAACAGTGGTGATCCACCAGATATTGAGAAGATCCAGATTCCAAAAGTCTCCTTTTCACCTCCAGTGCCTTTACAGCATGATGCAGGAAAGCCTTGGGCACCTTCCTTTTTTTGATAAACCTTTTATTGAGTTTTTCAAGTTCAGACAGAGTATAAGAGCATAAACAACATCATTCGCAGTTATTCCTCCTTTAGTTGCATTAAGTTGCCAGCGTGGTGAATCAGTGGGTTTGTTGAGTGGTTGGGTGTGTTGTGTCCTCGGTACGTGGCATATGCGTTCTAGGGTGTTCTGTATCTGTGATGAAGTATTTGGTTTTTGGGATCTCGTTAGTGTAACTCTGCTACTGCTGTGGGTAGGGTGCGAGTGTTGTTTTTAATTAACCGACTGGGGGTGTAACTTGGAGAGTGGAATTGTGGATGAGGTGGAGGGCTTGCGGCTCTGAGTTTTCTTCAGCGGTCTGGTCGTCACCAGGAGTCGCTCCCTTACCACAGCATGTGTGGACGTTGTGTGGATTCCACTTGGGCGGTTGTGCGTGTGGTGCGGGGGGTTGTGGGGCGCTGCGACACTTGGGTGGCTGCCGGGGAATCCATGGGTGTCATGTGTGTCTATTTGAGGTCGTGGAGGAGAGCTGCCCATTCCATGGAGATGGGGAACATCCTTTACGGAACTTTTACAATGAAGTACCGTTACGACGCAGGTTTAACAACGAAAGTCATTACAACGACTTTCGCTGGAGGGCGCTCTAGGATAGGTAATAGTTTAATTTACTATCCAACACCTTCCCTACTATCCACGGGGACTGGAGTTGGAATAGTAAATTAAACTATTCACTATCCAGCACCCCACAACGCAAGTCGTTGTAACGACTTGCGTTGTTAAACCTGCGTCGTAAAGGTACGCATTGTAACGGTACGCATTGTACCGTCATACATCCATGGAGATGGAGTGACGATGTGTCCCCCGTGTCTCCTCTAGCCTGATTACTTCTTCTCCTGCTGCGTCCCGTTTCTGACTGCTCTTCTCTATGCTTCAATCAGGAGATCTGTAGGTGAGCGCCAATGCATTGTGATGCTTAATTTCGCTAGGAGCAGGGTTAGCACTGCAAATCGTGTTTCTTTCTTCTTCATTTCTGCCGTTTGAATATTCCCAGAGCACAAGCCTCTCATGAGTTGAGGTTTGCCAGGCCATGATTGTCTGTATCATGGTGTGTATTTTTGACAAGTAGATCTGCAACTTGGGGCATGTCCAGAGCAAATACACGAAAGTGGCACTGGGCCGATGGCAGCGGGGGCATTCAAATTGTGTTGTTGGAGAAAAACCCTGGAGTCACGCTGGAGTGACATACGCTCTGTGTAGTATGTTAAATTGGATGTTTTTAAAGTGCTGGTTGCACAATACTTTCTTATGGTGCTCTAGGTTTGTGAGCCATTCTATGTTGTGAAGTGCGCAAACAAATTCCTCTTCCCATTTTTCTCGGATCCGCGTTAGCGGTGTGGCCGTGAGTGTTCTGATGGATTTGTAGATCCATGTGATGAGGTAGCGCCCTGTGCCCATATTTAGTATTGCGTGCAGAGTGGGTTGTATTTGTGGTTCTCCGTCCATCAGGTTCCACGTTTTCCTACAGTCAGAAATTAGCTGCCTGTGCAAGAGGAACTGCCCGGGGGGAACCCGCTCCCCTCCGCCAGACTCTCAAAGGAGGCTAGTTGACCCTTCGTGAACAGTGATTTTACTTCTGTGAGTGCATATTCTGTTCAGACCTGCACGTCCTTGGAAGTGTAATGGCAGCGCCCCCTGGGGACACCTGCCAGTGGCAGTAGTGGGGAGTAGAGCAGTGTGGCGTGGGAGAGGCGGTGGAGTCTTAACATGCAGGACCCCACTACCTTCACCTGGATGGGATGGGCTGGATTCAGTTTAGTGCCCGGGAGAAGAAGTCGGTGTATCATAGGGTTCATCAGGGGTCCTAATTGTGTATCTGTCTCTTCCATGTGTCGCCCGGCTGTCCAGCGTGACAGCCATTGCAGCTGTGCTGCAAGGAAGTAGGCTTCAAAGGATGGGGCACCTGATCTGCCCTGGTTCTGTTGTAGTTGCAGTGTCGCCAGGGCTACCCTGTGGCATCCTCTCCCCCAGATCAGTGATAGCAGTGAGGAGTTTAACTCCTGGAAGAAGACCTGTGGGGGGATCACTGGGACGTTTGCGAAGTAGTAGAGGAGGCGGTGTACCACCACCATCTTCGATAAGGCTACCTTCCCTACGGGAGCCAGGGGCAGTGTGCGCCAGAAGTCGTTCTGGACTTTAAGGCCTTTTAGGGCTCTGTAGTGGTTGCCCTCGAGGAGATCACCCGGGGTCTCGTAGAGCCTGATACCCAGGTACCTCGGGCTTCCCCGTTCTATGCCAGCCTGACTGCCCCTGCCCTTATTTCCCGATCGGGTGCGTCCAGGTGGAGGGGGTAGATGGTAAACTTTTCCCAATTCACGTTCAATCCCTCTGCCCTCCTGAAATCGTCCAGCATGGCCCGTAGCGGAGAGAAGTCCATTGTGATGTCCCTAATATAGATTAGGAGGTCGTCCGCGTACAGTGACACACTGTGGAGCGGCCCTGCAGTGATATTCCCCAGTGTTCGCCTCCCTCCCTGAATCTGATTGCTAGTGGCTCCATTGCGAGGGTGAATATTAGGGGGGATAATGGGCACTCTTGACACGTCCCGCAGGTCACCTGGAGAGGGGGCCATATGTGCCAGCCTATGTGGACCCGAGTCGCGAGGCCAGTGTACAGTAGTTTGATAAGCACCATGAGATTGGGGCCGACTCTCACCCCTTGTAGGACCGCAAATAGATACTGCCATGCTAGGGTGCCAAAGGCCTTCTCGTCTCGAGGTCCAGGACAAGGCATGCAGCATGTGGGCAGCGGTCCCATACCCCTCCTGGACATGGAAGAGCCTGCGGATGTTCTGGGAAGTGTTTTTGCTGGGCATTAATTCGCACTGGTCGGGATGTACCTGGTTGGAAAGTACCCCTGTGAGTCTGTCTGCCAGGATCTTGCCTAACATTTTGTAGTCCGCCGTGTGCAGAGTAATTGGTCTGTATGATGACCTGAGTAAGGGGTCTCGATCTGGTTTGGGGAATGTCACCAGTATGGATTCACGCATAGATTTGGGAAGTGTTCCGGTTTCTAAGGCTGCCTTGTAGACTATGTCTAGCTTCGGGCCAGCTGGGAGGAAAAAGTACCATAGTATTCTACTGGGAAGCCATCGTGGCCGGGGGCTTTGTTTTTGGCTAGGTGGCAGATCGTGCTTTTAATTTCTGTCGGTGTGACCTGTTCGTCTAGGGACATCCTGTCAGCCGTGGCTATCTGTGTCATGGTGACAGAATGCACATTTCTGTCTAGGTGCTCCCCCCCTGTCTGGTTGCAGCTCTCTTGTATAGTTCTGCATAGTACTCGTGGAAGGATTGCACGATCTCCGCCTGTGTATAGGTGACTACACCTGCTGCGTTTATGATGCTGATAATGGGTTGCATGTCTAGGTTTTGCCGGATTAGCCAGGCCAGTAGGGTGCCGGCTCTATTCCCTTCTTTGTGGGTCCTAGCAGCATGGGAGCAGTAGTTGTATCTGCGCAGATCTGTGCAGGCTTCTGCCAATTTGGTTTTGGCCTCTGCCAATTGGCTGGGGGATCTCGTTTTTGTCCACTTCTTTGGACAGCTGCGCAAGACGCAGCTCTGTTGTTTGAATCGTCTGTTCCAGTGTTTTCCACACTCCCGCAATGTGTCTAATGCAGGCTCCCCTCATAATCACCTTAAAGGCATCCCACTCCAATGCCCTGGAGGTTGTCGCGTTAGCGTTGTCAGTGAAGTAATGTTGTATGTTTTCCCTTTGCTCGTGTTGAAATACCGGGTCTTCAATACAGTCCCGAGGGAGTTTCCATGTAGGGATTGGTGGCGTGGGTGGGCGCCATCTGAGGGTCACCTCATGTGCCTCGTGGTCCGTGAATACCCTGCCCAGGTAATCCGAGTGTTGGATCATCGGAAGAATCGTGGACGTACAAAGAAATCGGTCCAGACTCTTCCGTAGATCATGTGGGATGGAATGGAACAAGTAGAGTTTAGTTGTCGGGTTTGTGTGCTGCCACGCGTCATTTAATGCCCAGTGGTTGGACCATGTATTTAACAACAAGGGGTGGTGATGGACAGAGTTTCTGAATTAAGCAGAATACTCTCACCCAGTCAAGAGATCAGGGCTAGATCCAACACCGTTTTTTAGCTCACTGCACCATCCCAGTTCAGAACCTGGCTATATGCAAATTAGTCTGTTCCTGTCCCAGTGCATGATGGGAACAGGGCAAACCAAACTACCAAGCCAATTCTTACACTGGGAAGGAAACAAGCTTCCGGGGACCGGTTTCTGCCATTTCAGGCGTCGTCCGCCCGGCTTGCTTGAATCCTGATGGTGCAATGAGCAAGGGACTCACATCTGAGTATACCCTTCCACGCTTAGGGTGGACAAAATATTTAACAACAAGGGGTGGTGATGGACAGAGTTTCTGAATTAAGCAGAATACTCTCACCCAGTCAAGAGATCAGGGCTAGATCCAACACCGTTTTTTAGCTCACTGCACCATCCCAGTTCAGAACCTGGCTATATGCAAATTAGTCTGTTCCTGTCCCAGTGCATGATGGGAACAGGGCAAACCAAACTACCAAGCCAATTCTTACACTGGGAAGGAAACAAGCTTCCAGTGGTTGGACCATGCACAGAAGCGGGCTGTTTGCGCGTGGGCGTGTGAGGTTGGGATGCGGGGGATGGGATATGTCCAAGTTAAGGTCTAGTGTACAATTGTAGTCCCCCCCTAAGACCCATGTTTAGGTGGTAAATTGGGCTAAGCTTTTCGAGAGGGTCTCCTAGAACGATGCTTGCTCTGTGTTGGGTGCATAGATACTGCCTAATTACACAGGTTGTCTGTCTAACAGCCCTTCTAGTAGGGCGTATCTACCTTCAGCGTCTATCCTTCCTGCTGGTTTCTAGAAAGGGGGTTCCCAGTCTGAGCCAAATAAGCGCTCCTCGTGCGTACGCTGAGTATGTAGTTACGCAGAAAATGCCATGCCATCCCTTTTGAAGCTTTCCGAGTTCCCCTTTAGTGAAGTGTCTTACCTGCTGGAGTATGATTTGCGCTTGTTGGCGCTTGATGTACGCATGGAGAGCGTATCGCTTCCGAGCTGTGTGAATGCCCCGGGCGTTTAGATGAGAAACATAATGCCTGTCATGAGGGCCATAGAGGCCAGTGGAGTGCGCAATGGGAGAGGGGGATTCTGGGGGTCCCGCCTAGTGCCCTTTAGCAGGGAGCGACTGCGCCTGGCACGAGGCTTGAGTGTGCCTGTGTGTGAGGTAGCCCTGTGTGTTGGAATGAGTATTGGGCCGGGGTATAAGGAGGCTTAAACCACAACTGCTGCGGGTTGTAGCCCCAATGTATACCCTCTAGTATTTCGATGAGGGGGCTTCTTTGGGTGTCTGGTTTGCACATGTTTCCGAGACACTTGCGTGGGGACGAGGGAATTGTGGGCCCAGTGGGTCTTCGTGTGTGACTTGCGGGGGCTGTTGGGTGCAAGCGGTCTTGCGGCATGGCCGCATGCGTCATGCTCTGCGTATTCATGGTCATGGTACAGGAAATAAGCTATGTACAGTTCCGCAGAGCCATAACGACCTGGCTGTTCAATCAATAATTCCTGATCTGGCCTCGCATTCGAATTTTATTACCTTCTCATCTGCTATTTTCTTCTTTAGCGCCGGGAAACCCTTTTTGGGTAGCTGTCGTGCTTTACAAACCTAACAAATAAAATAAATAAATAAATGGTGGCGTGGTGTGGCTACTGTGGAGGTACGAAGTGTGGATCATCGCAAAGCGTCCCTATATGAGTGTGTCCGCTGTTTGCAGGGTGATTGTAGGTAGTGTCTCTGAGTCCCCATCTGAGCTCCTGGATCCGTTGGGGTTTTCTTCTGGCGTGAAGAAGTGCGGCCCATCTTCATTGTCCAATGCTGAGAGGTGCACCCCCAGCTCCGCGGCCGCCTGGATAGCCTTCCGCCGCTCTGCTATTATTTCTTCCAGATTCGGGGATGTCAGTGTCTTGCTTTACAGTTGCGTTCCTGTTCTATTCTGGGCGCCCTTCGACCTGCGCCGTGGGGGTCTGTGTACATTTGGCTTTCTTGTTCGGGTATTTAGCTAGTTATGACTAACTTGCAGGTTCAGCTCTAGCCAGTCCAGGGCTTCCTGTGGGTCTGTAAAAAAGTTTGAGACCTCATTATGGATGACTTCGAGCCGCGACGGGAACAGAAGAGAGTATTGGACATTATTCTCCCTCAGCAGTCGTTTTACTTCCAGGAATGACAATCTCTTCTGTTGCACTGCCTTGGAGTAGTCTAGGACGAGCATGACCTACTTGTCTTCCACCATGAAGGGGCTGTTCTGCCTGGCAGCCCTGAGTATGGTGTCTCTGTCTTGAAAGTGGAGAAGCTTGACCAGCATGGGACGTGGGAGTGACCCTGGGGGTGGGCGCCTCACCGGCATCGAGTGTGCTATCTCGACCGAGAAGAAGGCAGTGAGCTCCTCTTGTGTTGTGAAGGATTGGAGCCAGGACTCTACGTACTCAATCAGTTCTTTCCCTTCCGCTCCTTCCGGTAGGTTTAATATGCACAGGTTGCTACACCTGGAGCGCCCTTCCAGGTTGTCTGTCTTGTCTTACAGTAGCACCACCCGAGCCTTCAGATTTTATAAGGAGTCGTGTTGCGCTTTGGCTTGGGGTTGAAGGACCACCAGGGCCTTTTCTCTGTCCGCCACTTTGTCCGCCAGTCTCCGGTGGTTGTCTTGTAGCAGATTGAGGTAAGTGGCTAGAGTGCCGAACCAGTCCTATATGGTAACTCGTGAGTGTTCCATGGCCGCTAGGACCCTGTCAAGCTTGTCTGACATGGTGGCGTTAGTTGCTGGTTTCGTGGTCTGGACTTCTTGGGTTGGTGACTTGGATTGCACCACATTGGGAGGCTGGGGTCCCCGGTTGTTTTTAGGCATTCATTGCACAGTTGCTGCTGTCCCGTGTGGCCTACGGGCATGCAGTGCCTGTGATGTTCTATTGGTTGACTGGCACAGGTGCGGGCGGGTCACTGGCTGTCGTCTATCGGTCCCTTGGGTGGTGCGAGACCTTCCAGCCGCAATGGCTGGGGGGACTCTCCCCCCTTCCATTGGGCACCTTATCGGGCCTCCTCCGTGTCTTTGCTGGCCTGCGTACCTTCCTCTCTACGGTTACTGCGGGTGCAGATCGTTCCCCTCTATACGTGGGCACTGCGGTTCCAGGGGAATAGGAGAAGAGGGGGAGGTGCGACACTTAGTCTAGGTGCACCTCTGTCGGTTCGCGCTGTCCATCGAGGGTTTAGCGTGTGTGAATTGTCCCAGTTCTGTGGCTGGTTAGGCGAGGGCCTGTGTTTCTTGGTTTGTTAGTCTGCACCCGGTAATACTGGTGTTTTAGGGCTAGATGTAGGTAATTCTAATTTACCGATTCATAAATACCGAATTTTACCGATTCGGTATTTATGAATCGGTAAATTAGAAGTAGACAGATGTAGGTAAATTACATTTTACATTTACCGAATCTGTAAGATTCGGTATTTACCGATTCGGTAAATACCGAATTGGTATTGCCCATTGATCCTATGGGCCTTGAAGCCCATAGGAATCAATGGGCAATACCGTTTTGGTATGCAGGGGGTGTCACTTTGACACCCTCTAGCACCCCAAGTACAGGCTTGTGTGACATGTGGCACACATGCATGCACTAAGGGCATGTCTGTGTGTCACATGGCACAGGTGTGCATGCATAGATGTGCATGCACACCTGAATTCGGTATTTTACCACACAATAGGATTGTGTGGTAAAATACCGACTCTTAAGGGCCTGAGGCAATCTTTGAAGTGCTAGCTACATCTAGAATTACAGAATCGGTATATTTACCGATTCGGTAATTTACCGAATCGGTAATTTTACCGAATCGGTAGATATACCGATTCTGTAATTTTAAGCCCCCTACATTGCAAAACCCAAATACCGGTCGGTAACGGCCGAATTCGGCCGTTACCGACCGGTATTAGGGCTCCTACATCTGGCCCTTAGTCTTTTCCTGTCTGTTGTTCCCTTCCGGTTATTCCCTGCCAGGGATCCAGCGCCTCTCAATTGGCCCCTCGCTGATGTTAGAAGCCAATACCATGGTCAGGGGTCCTGAGGGCCTACTCCCCTCACAGTGCTAACCCTCCCGGGTGGCGGCAGGTGGCCGAGGCATCTAGATGTCTGGCTCGTTATGTAGGTAATGGTGTCCTCTTTTCCGACGGTGGCGGCCTCATCTCTCGGGGAAGTTAGTTTGAGCCGGATATGTGAGGTTGCGGGTCATGTCTTCCCCCTCCTCTCTCCCAGCATCTACGATGCCCACTTCCCATGGGGTTGCAAGTCCTCCAGTAATCGAGGTAATGGGGGGGTGCCGGGTTCGCTGGGGAGGCAGGGGGAGAAGAGCTGCTGACTCACCGGTTGCCTACCGTTGCCGCTGGTCGCACCTCCTTCATAGTCTCGATCTGGGGTGGTTCCTCCGGCTCTGGTCTGTGCCTTCTCAGGGTCTCCAGGCCGCTCGGCATGGCCAAGAGGCTCCTGTCTTCAGCTCCTCTGGGACCCCTCTTGCGGTCAGTGCTGCCTACCCCGGCGGGGTAGGAGGGTCCGCGTTCAGTTGGGGAACCGCGATGTTCGTGCCTTTTCTCTGGGGCCTCGCGCTCGATCCTCAGCACCGGGGTCGGTAACGTCCGACCCTCTGCTCCTCAGCTGCGGGTCATGTGTGCAACTTCTGGCTACGTTTTCTAGTTGATTGCGCCTTCCAGACACTAGGCTCCTGGAGCCCCAGAGTGATGTGCGTTGGCCTTCGAGAGTCACTCGGCGGGCGCCATTTTGAAGTCAGGCGCCCTGCCTCGTGGCGGTTCGAGTGTGCCTGCCCGTGTCGTTTCTCCGCACCTTAGCAGTTCCTGTCGGTGCCTCCGTTGTTCAGGGACCTGGCATGAGTGCCCTGGCCGGTGATCGAGCCCCCGTTGCAGCAGATGTATGGCGCTTGTCGGGCCCTTAGGCAAAGCCTTAGCGAAATGCGTCCGCCATCATGGCTGGTTAAGCCACGCCCCCCACCTTGGGAACTTTCCTGTTTGTGCCTTTATTGAATCAGCTGACAACTAGCCAGTTTAGTACTTCTCTAATCTATGGGACCTTCCACCCTGCTCCCCTGTGTTCCTTTTCCCAGGCAGGGTTTCTTCTGAAGTAAGCACAGGTTCTCCGACACCACCCTTTCGGTAAGCAGGTCAAATCACATCACCACTCCTCAGTAATTTCCTGTTGGTTCCGAACTTTATCATCAGAACAAACTCTTACTACTCAAGCCTCGACATACCCCTGAAGGCACTCAAAAAGTGTCACTCAGTACAGACCCATGACTCGCACACTACTTGCAGCACCATGCGGCCAACTTAGGTCATGATTTTGCATTTGGAGGAGGGTACTCTTTCACAAATATGACGGATAGCCCATTCGCCTTATTAAAGTGCAATAGTGTATAGTGCCCTTGTAATCAGGCTAATGAAATATCTGTCATATTCGTGACAGAGTAGCCATCCCCCAAATTGTAAATCAGGCTGTTGGAGGGTCTCCACACTGCAGAAGCTGTGGGCAACAAGACAATAGATCAGACTAATGTTTCAGTAAAATTGCATCTTTATTTACTGAAATATTTTTTTGTGTAAGTGTGAATTGTTGAGTGGATGAATGGGAAAATGAGTCCACACGTACAGATGGACGAATGATTAAATGAATGGATGGATGGATCATACATAGTACATATGTGAAAGGAAGAGTGAATGCATAGACACATGGTTGGATGAATAGTGTATGGATGAATGAATGGGCAGGATGAGTGCATGGATAGCTACAATCATGTTGGTGGCAGAAGATTATTATCTACTCCTGGTGTACTCACTGCTTCATTCATTCATGTCAGGGGCGTACCCTTTTGTGATAAGAATCTGTCTCCAGTTCATGCTCTTTGCCTCCTAACATGATCAGTGGGATTGAAACCACTCAATAAGTCCACCCATCTAACATGGGACATGCTTTCTGATGCCATATTTCTAGCACTTTTCCGCACTTTCTACACTGTCCGCCTTTTCTCTGCCTGTCCCGGTCTAAAGACAGAAGTCACAGAGAAATAGTTTATCAGAGCATGCTCAGAGTAGAGGACCTAAACATCAGCCTGTGCTCAAACTATGTGGCACAAGCAATTCTGTCCAAGGCTGACAGCAGATGACCTCACGATCAGAGAATGCATAGCAAAACAACCTTGTTACTACATGCTCAGGGTAGAAAAACTAATCAACAGCGTACAAAGAGAAGACTTAAAATCATTGGACATGACTTTGAGCATTTGCAGATCATTTATATATGTTTTGAGGACATGCTCTTCATTAGGCATCCTTTTTTTATTCATATCTGATTCCTGTTCATGTACATTTTCTGCTGGCATGAATCAGTGGAAATAAAAGCACTCCATAGGCGAGTGAGTTCATGCAGCACGTTACGAATCATAGCATATTCACACATGCAAATTGGAATGTCAAAGTTAACGAATGTGTGCTTGATCGTCATGTTTTTCAGCTTAGAAACTGCTTTCTGACACCATTCAAACTAACACGACAGAGAAGAAAAATCATCCTACTTTTCTGTGCATGTATTATAATTGTGATGGATGGGATGGTGGCCTTCTAGAGCTCCACATTGGAAGGAATACGGAAAACTAGCATTAGATTCTAAGGGCCAGATGTAGGTAATTCATATTTACCGACTCTTAAATACCGAATTTTACCGATTCGGTATTTAAGAGTCGGTAAATATGAAGGGGGGAGATGTAGGTATCACAGATTCTGTAAATACCGAATCGTTAAGATTTGTTTTGGGGCCAGATGTAGGTAATTCATATTTACCACCTCTTAAATACCGAATTTTACCGATTCGGTAATTAAGAAGTGGTAAATATGAAGGGGGGAGATGTAGGTATTTCCAGATGTGGAAATATCGAATCGTTAAGATTCGGTATTTACCGAATCTGGAAATACCGAATCGGTATTTCCTATTAATTCCTATGGGCTGTGAAGCCCATAGGAATCAATGGGCAATACCGATTCTGTAATTACAGAATCGGTAAATACCGATTTTAGCAAGGGTGCAGGGGGTGTCACTTTGACACCCTCTGGCACCCCTGTTTTAGGCTTGTGTGCCATGTGGCACACATACATGCACACATACAGGCAGATGTGCATGTACACCTGCATCGGTATTTTACCATGCGATTGTATTGCATGGTAAAATACCGATTTTCAAAGCCCTGTGTCAATGTGCAACTTGGCACCTACATACTGAAAATGCATTTTCGGTAATTTTACCGACCGGTATATTTACCGATTCGGTAAAATTACCGAAAATGCCAGTTTTTTCCACCTACATCTCAAAATCCAATTACCGGTCGGTAACGGCCGAATTCGGCCATTACCGACCGGTAATTGGCCACCTACATCTGGCCCTTGGTATTTACCGAATCTGTAATTGCAGATTCGGTATTTCCCATTGATTCCTATGGGCTTTGAAGCCCATAGGAATCAATGGGAAATACCGATTCTGTAATTACAGAATCGGTAAATACCGATTTTTAGCAAGGGTGCAGGGGGTGTCACTTTGACACCCTCTAGCACCCCAAAGACGGGCATGTGAGCCATGTGGCACACAGACATGCCCTAAGGGCATGTCTGTCTGTCACATGGCTAGGTGTGCATGCACACATGTGCATGCACACCTGGATTCGGTATTTTACCACCCAATTGGATTGGGTGGTAAAATACCGAATCTGTAAGGTCTGTGGCACTCTCAGGAGTGCCACCTACATTTGGATATACCGATTCGGTAAAAATACCGATTCGGTATTTTACAGAATCGGTAAATTTACCGAATCTGTAAATTTACCGATTCTGTAAAATATATGCCCCTGCATCTGAAAACCCAAATACCGGTCGGTAACGGCCGAATTCAGCCGTTACCGACCGGTATTTTGGCTCCTACATCTAGGCCCCTGTTCTTTTGCAAAGTGGTATTGTGTGCACACTTTTATAGCAAAATAGGAACTAAGCACTCCATCCTCTTTGCCTGTCTGGAAAACATGGGCGGGGGTGGGTCCATGCTGGATTGGATTCGCTCTTTTTTGTCTGACAGAAGCCAATCGGTTTGGATGGCTCCATTTGCTTGTGATCCCAAACCACCAAACCACTAAAGTTTGGTGGCCCCCAGTCCTATGCCCAAAGCTCGACGCTATTTAACATATATATCATTCCCTTGTCCTCATTGGCAGAGTCTTCTGATTTCCCGATTGTGTCCTATGCAGATGACACTCCGTTTTACTCTTAACAGGAACGTTATGTATTTTGTGATGTCACACATGGATCTTGAAGGTAAAAGAATTTAACGTCTATAAAAATTGATCCCAGCGCATCAGGGATTTGGGTGAATGTGTATGGGCCATTGTATTGTGATATTATCGAGTATTGATCCCTGATCAGGTATTCGTTCACGCCGGATCACCCTTAAAAGGAACATGCCCAATGCCTTGAGCAGATTTAAGACCTGTCTGACTGCCGTTTTCCTTTGGATGTGGCTCAGTACTCTACAGTGTAATGCCAATAAAACAGAGATCCTTTTATGTGGTTCTCCCCCATCCCCTACCCATGCCTTGGGATGGTGAATGCTGGCCCAGACTTGCCCCTGACAGCCTCGGCTACTAGAGTGAGCAACATATGGGTACATTTGATAATAATGCTGCATTTGGCCTCCGGTGTTGTGTGTGGTGGGCTCCTGCTTTGGATTTTTAAAATGTAATAATACATTGTTGTATCCACTTCTGCTTGAGGCCCAGAAGACAGGTATTCATGCCCTCATTACCTCTTGCCTCCACAATGCCAACTCTCCTTACTAAGATCTTCAGGCATATCCACTGAAGAGACTTCTGAATGTTGCTGCACAGCTTTTATTGAAAGGCAAATATTCACCATCACCTTAAGGAGCTTCACTGGCTGCCAACTAAAGAGAGGATACAGTTTAAATGGGTCATTTGGGGCCATAAAGCCTTTTATCAGCCTGGCCCTTTGTATTTAGCCAAGAGGCTCACTCTGTATCATTCTGCTAGAACCCTTCGCGCTAGAACCCTTCTCTCCTCTGGGGCCGAACTAGCTGTGGTTCCAGGAATCAAGAGGACACAATGAGGAACTTCTTCTTTTCCTACCTTGCTACCACAGCTTAGAATGCCCTCCCGTCTAACCTATGGGCTATCAAAAAAATGAGCACTGTTTTAAACTCAATCTGGAAACTTGGTTGTTTCATTCAGCGTATCAGTAGGCTGGTCTTTTCTGTAATGGTTCATTTAGTCTGTCTAGCGCTGGGACACTCCTTGAGTAGCCACGAGCTCCATAAATCTTACTATTACTATTGTTTATTAAAATTATCATGAAATGATCCCTTCTATATAAGGTACCAGCATAGGTGTGTGGTTAGACTCATGGCCCGGTTGCTACAGGAAGGTGTTGAAGGGCTACATTCTGACTGTTGACATAATAACAGCATACGGTTTGCTTGAAACTTTACATATTTTAGTAGATTTAAGATTAAGCAAATAATACAGCCACGCAAGGTATTTTAGGGAATGGACTCACAGATTGTATGAACATATGAATGGGGGCCTATTTAAGAGTCACTCTAACCTGCATATTATCTGCTGAATTGGTCATTTTGACAATGATTTGAAGGAAATTCTGCAAAATAAACAATCAACACATAATAAAATACCAACCTCTGTGTGTGTACTCATTTTAGGCATGGCTCCATTTATCATCAAGTACAGATAAGAGACAGAGACAGAGTTGTCTGACTTCGACCACTTCTTGTCTATTACCCCATAACTCGCTAGAGGAGAGGTTAGAGACACCTATCAGTTCTCCTTTTCTCTGAAATGGTTGCATTCCTTTTGGGGTTCAGGAAATCTACAGAGTGTGACCCAATTATATTGGTGTGAACAAGACATCCAGGTACTGGAATGTTAAGGAGAAGGAAGATAAATATTCCTAAACCTCAGTCACAGAATCTCAGAATGTAACTCCAGACAATTCTGCTTATATACTTAATGGGTTAAAAACATAATGGTGCTAGGATCGTGGCAACTTTGTATGACCCTTGTTTATCACTTCCTCAACTGGGGGATAAGGGGAGGGTGTGGTCATTGAACTTATTTAACTGTTAAACATTTTGCAAGTCTTTCATTACTTCAGGCTCCACTACTGTGGCTCATGGAGGAAATGCATGTGAATGGGCTGGATATGTATTAGAAAATGGCTAGTGGGCCACCAAAAAGAAGGTTTGTCACAAGGATTTCTGATAGACTGAATGCTGAACCTTGTGCTGTCCTTATGCCACAAGAACATGTATATGCCATGAGAGCAGACCTAAAGCAGACCCAAAGACGTTAGTGGCTTGCTTGACCTCTTTCTGTTGTTAAGGAATTTACATTGGCTGCCTACTGTGTCCTCTCACGACCAGTTGGTTATAAATCTAAATGACCAGCTTAAGGATTTCAATGGACATCTTTCCTGGTGATGTAGCTCTGTTGTCGTGCAATAGAAATTCCTCATGAAAAACTGAAATTGCTATAAATGTGTGTGAGAAAGTTGATTATTAGTTCAAGTGGAAGGTAGTTATCTTCAAATAATAATGGCACTAGTCCTTGCCAGGTCCAGGTAGGTATAAATAATTTAAAAACAAGCTCAATTCTTGGTAGCTGTAGCACAGAACAGACAGGCGTAACTTAGGAGAAACTTGCAAAACATGTATCAGTAGTCAAACAGTTAAAAAATAGAAAACACAACACGTTAAAAATCCCACTTCAATATCTGAAAAATATAATACATTTTAGTGAGTAAAAAGACACTAAAATTACCAAAATCGGATGTAGGGAACTAAAGAAATGATTTTTTTTTAAGTCTTAGGTGTTTTTGGTGCTAAAAACAAAAATCACCAACCTGACCAGATCAAAGTCAAAATTTAAGGCTGACAGCAATGGAGCGCAGGTAGGATACAGGTTCTAGGTTCATCTCAGTGATAATCTTTCCTTCTAACTTAGTGTGTTTGTCTGGAGAAAATCCTTGTCAACAAGTTCTGCGGAGGGACCGGGTGCCAGCTGAATCTGAAGAGGGACTCGTTGACGGTGGCTGCATGTAGTGCAGGACCTGGATGGGAGCCTTGGCATTGGTGGGAAGTTCAATATTCTCAATGTCAAAGGAAGAAACACTCAGAATGGATGTTATGAATAGAGGTTTCTGGCTGGCAGAGTATGCACCCTGTCCAAGAAGGAGTCATGATCCTAGTTAGTAAGTTAGATACAGAACCTAAATTAACCTATGCTCACCCTCTGGTAGCTTGGCACAGGGCAGTCAGGCTTAGCGTAGAGGCAAAATGTAAAGTATTTGTGCAACAGTTAGATTCCAGTAACAATGTGAAAACGTCACAAAAAAACTTCATACTAGTTTAGAATAATAGAGATTATTTATCTGAGCAAGACAAAACCAAAACGACAAATATCCAATTAGTAGAAGTTGAGATATGAATTTTAAAAGATTAAATTCGAAAACAGTGCTTAGAAGTCAATAGCGCTAAAAGGTTACTTAGATCGTGCAAGAACAGGGTAAATCCATACTTCAGGACGATGGAGGTCAGCCCAGCCACAAGACCCAAGCAGGGCCCACTGAAAACGTACCCTGTATGGTGCAAGCGTCGGCTTTGTGGACTCCCTGCGTCGGTTCCAATTCACGCAGTACAGATAAGAGACAGAGACAGAGTTGTCTGACTTCGACCACTTCTTGTCTATTACCCCATAACTCGCTAGAGGAGAGGTTAGAGACACCTATCAGTTCTCCTTTTCTCTGAAATGGTTGCATTCCTTTTGGGGTTCAGGAAATCTACAGAGTGTGACCCAATTATATTGGTGTGAACAAGACATCCAGGTACTGGAATGTTAAGGAGAAGGAAGATAAATATTCCTAAACCTCAGTCACAGAATCTCAGAATGTAACTCCAGACAATTCTGCTTATATACTTAATGGGTTAAAAACATAATGGTGCTAGGATCGTGGCAACTTTGTATGACCCTTGTTTATCACTTCCTCAACTGGGGGATAAGGGGAGGGTGTGGTCATTGAACTTATTTAACTGTTAAACATTTTGCAAGTCTTTCATTACTTCAGGCTCCACTACTGTGGCTCATGGAGGAAATGCATGTGAATGGGCTGGATATGTATTAGAAAATGGCTAGTGGGCCACCAAAAAGAAGGTTTGTCACAAGGATTTCTGATAGACTGAATGCTGAACCTTGTGCTGTCCTTATGCCACAAGAACATGTATATGCCATGAGAGCAGACCTAAAGCAGACCCAAAGACGTTAGTGGCTTGCTTGACCTCTTTCTGTTGTTAAGGAATTTACATTGGCTGCCTACTGTGTCCTCTCACGACCAGTTGGTTATAAATCTAAATGACCAGCTTAAGGATTTCAATGGACATCTTTCCTGGTGATGTAGCTCTGTTGTCGTGCAATAGAAATTCCTCATGAAAAACTGAAATTGCTATAAATGTGTGTGAGAAAGTTGATTATTAGTTCAAGTGGAAGGTAGTTATCTTCAAATAATAATGGCACTAGTCCTTGCCAGGTCCAGGTAGGTATAAATAATTTAAAAACAAGCTCAATTCTTGGTAGCTGTAGCACAGAACAGACAGGCGTAACTTAGGAGAAACTTGCAAAACATGTATCAGTAGTCAAACAGTTAAAAAATAGAAAACACAACACGTTAAAAATCCCACTTCAATATCTGAAAAATATAATACATTTTAGTGAGTAAAAAGACACTAAAATTACCAAAATCGGATGTAGGGAACTAAAGAAATGATTTTTTTTTAAGTCTTAGGTGTTTTTGGTGCTAAAAACAAAAATCACCAACCTGACCAGATCAAAGTCAAAATTTAAGGCTGACAGCAATGGAGCGCAGGTAGGATACAGGTTCTAGGTTCATCTCAGTGATAATCTTTCCTTCTAACTTAGTGTGTTTGTCTGGAGAAAATCCTTGTCAACAAGTTCTGCGGAGGGACCGGGTGCCAGCTGAATCTGAAGAGGGACTCGTTGACGGTGGCTGCATGTAGTGCAGGACCTGGATGGGAGCCTTGGCATTGGTGGGAAGTTCAATATTCTCAATGTCAAAGGAAGAAACACTCAGAATGGATGTTATGAATAGAGGTTTCTGGCTGGCAGAGTATGCACCCTGTCCAAGAAGGAGTCATGATCCTAGTTAGTAAGTTAGATACAGAACCTAAATTAACCTATGCTCACCCTCTGGTAGCTTGGCACAGGGCAGTCAGGCTTAGCGTAGAGGCAAAATGTAAAGTATTTGTGCAACAGTTAGATTCCAGTAACAATGTGAAAACGTCACAAAAAAACTTCATACTAGTTTAGAATAATAGAGATTATTTATCTGAGCAAGACAAAACCAAAACGACAAATATCCAATTAGTAGAAGTTGAGATATGAATTTTAAAAGATTAAATTCGAAAACAGTGCTTAGAAGTCAATAGCGCTATAAGGTTACTTAGATCGTGCAAGAACAGGGTAAATCCATACTTCAGGACGATGGAGGTCAGCCCAGCCACAAGACCCAAGCAGGGCCCACTGAAAACGTACCCTGTATGGTGCAAGCGTCGGCTTTGTGGACTCCCTGCGTCGGTTCCAATTCACGCAG
Organism: Lissotriton helveticus; assembly: GCF_964261635.1. Taxonomy (NCBI): domain Eukaryota; kingdom Metazoa; phylum Chordata; class Amphibia; order Caudata; family Salamandridae; genus Lissotriton; species Lissotriton helveticus. The sequence goes on along the minus strand of NC_136073.1, from coordinate 368,126,904 downwards.
TTGGAGTTGAGCCTCGCAGTCGGTGTAGAAGGTTTGGCACTGCGCCCTCATTGAATCTCACAGTCAGGACCTTCATTGTCACTGAATCCGTAGTTCGTCGATTTCAGTTGGCGCAAAGGGGTCACTGCGCCGATTTGTGCAGAAAACAGCTGCAGAACCTGCTTCTGAGGCCTAGGACTGGAAAGGGCCTCCCAGCCAAGGGTAGGACTCACAAATGGCAGAGTTGAGTAGCACCAGCAGAGTTGAAAAGAAGTATTTTGTTAAGCTGAGACTTCATAGAACAGGAGGCAAGCCAGCAAGCACTTGGCAAAACTTGGGTACAAGGATGTAAAGAGCAGGTCTAGTCCCTCTCACTCCCAGGCAAGAAGCAGCAGGACAAAACAGCAGAGCAGGGAGTAAAGTGGCAGTCCCTCCTCCAAAACAGCATTTAGCAGGTCAACACAACAATGCAGGTAGCAAAGTGCAGCCCCTCCTACAGCACAGCAGCTCTTCTTCTAGGCAGAATGTCTTTGGTTCCAGCAAAGTTCTGATTTGGTGTATCAAGGGTCTAGCACGTATATGCAAATTTGAAGATCACAAGGCCCATGCCTTTCATTCCCTGGCTCGAGACTCACTACAGGGGGGTATGCAGCTCTTTGTCTGGGGACAGGCACAGCCCTATTCAGGTGCAAGTGTAAGCTCCTCTCTTCCAATCTAGCTCAGGAGGGTCCATCAGCCTCGTGATGGGCCATCAGGATGCAAATGTCACACCCCAGCTCCTTTTGTGTGCCTTTCTAGAGAGAATGCACAAAGCTCAGCTGTCACCCAACCCAGATGTGTATTCAGAGACAGGCAGAGGAACAAAATGGTAAAATTAAGAAAATGCCAATGTTCTAAAAGTATTTATGATGAAATGGGCAACCCAATATACCCTTGTGGGCGTCAGCGAGTAAGTGTCAGGTAATGTTACCTAAAAGGCATAAGGGATATATTTGAAAAGATATTTAGGTAACAATCTCTAATTTCTTACTGGACGTCTAATCATGACATCAAGAAACCAATTTAGAGCACAATAGTCTATATTATTTAAAAGAGAGAAATAAATCAATGCAACCGCGTGCATCTCTTAAATCATTATATTTCACTTACAGAAAGGTGGTTTCTTTGAGGGTTAAAAAAGAAAAAATACTTCAACAACATTGATAACAGAACAGAAAAGAGATCATTGACAGTTTGATGTTGCTAGTTATCAATGTACAGTAGCCCATTCCTAACAGTATGCAATTTGGAGACTGTCGTAGACATAAGGACAAAATCTCCCAGATTTAATCTTAACAAAGACTAAAAGGAAAATGGGTCAGAGCTCTAACCCGGTTGCATTGATTTATTTCTTCTTTTTAAATAATATAAAATATTGTGCTCTGAATTGGTTTCTTGATGTCATGAAAAGACGTCTAAATATTTTCAAAAATATCCCTTGTAGGCAACATTACCCGACATACATACATTTATAAAAGTAGTGTTTCCGGACTTAAAATGAAAAATCTAACTTCATCATGAGTTGTGATTTTAATATGTCCTGAGATACCAAACTCTAAATCTCTATCTTTTACCAATTCGAAACTACACTTTAAAGCTGTTTTAAGGCAATCCCAATGTTAACCTATGGGAGAGATAGGCCTTGCAGTAGTAAAAAACGAATATAGCAGTTTTTCAGTACCAGGGCATGTAAAACTCAAAAGTACATGTTCGACCTTTTCAATACACTGGACCCTGCCCTTAGGGCTGTCTAGGGTCTATCTTAGTGGTGACTTATGTGAAATGGCAGTTTAAAACTGCACACGCAGGCTTTGCAGAGGCAGGCCTGAGCCATGTTTAAAGGGCTACTGAGTGGGTGGCACAATCAATGCTGCAGGCCCACCAGTATCATTTAATTTACAGGTTCTGGGAACAGACAGTGGACTCTCCTAGGAACTTATAGTTACATTAAATATGCCAAATCTAGATAAGCTAATGTTACCATGTTTTAAGTACAAAGCATGTGCTCTATAGCACTGGTTAGCAGTGGTAAAGTGCCAAGAATCCTAAAGCCAGCAAAAATAAAGTCAACAAAAAGGAGGTCAGAAAGCAAAAAGTCAGGGGAAGGTGAAGTCCATAGTTGGGGTCCAGGTAGGTGTCATCTTCATCAGGAAGCTGCTCGGCATGGTTCCCGGTGAAGCTTTTGTTCGGACTTAGAAACCTTTCTGGAAGTCAGGATCCTTTCAGCAGGGCAAACCAGCAAGTTGAGTGTGACCGGGAGTTCAACGTCACGGTGCTGAACTAGTGGTAGCCTTTAATTCGTTTAGAAGAATGTTTGTAAAAAGTTCCTAAGTGTCCAGTCTTGCAGTTTTTAAGGGGGAAAGACCACCAACACCATCTAACATCAGCCGAGGTTTCAGGACTTTTGCAACTTCTTGGGGGTTAAAACTCAATCTCCCAGAAGCAGCCAGCAGAGTCCAGAGCACATCCAGGTAGAACTGGTCTGCTGAGCTCAGCAGAGTCTTGGGTTTCTTGGAGCTTTTGTGTTCCTTGAACTTAAGAAGATGCTGGCCAGCTAGCCCCAGGAGTCCACTCTTCAGGCCTGGGTGCAAGGGAGGGGGCAGGTCAGCCCATGCAGTTTCTCTCCGTAGGTTCAACAGCAGGTTCAGTCCTTCTTCAGTCTTCCAAAGGTCCAGAGGTGTTCTTAAGAAAGTACCAAGGGCTGCCACTTTTAATCCTGCTCCAATTTTGGCTATGAAGGTGTATATACAACAAGTGTAAAAGGTCCTGAATTTAACTTCTGAATGGTATAACTATAACTTGATGGGTGTTTGGAAGAAGGCCCTGTATCTACAGTGCATTGCAGTGCCTACTTGGGCAGGCTTTCATATGTGTCTCCCTTATATCATTGTGTAATTTTGTTCCGGAACACTGGGAAGCCGACAGCTGCCAATCATTTGCATTTGATTGCATTAGCTCTGGGAATCCCTGAGAGGGTGGAGCATGGCTCACTTATATTGGACTCTTTTGTTTGGTCAATGTTAATCTGAGGAATCTGAACAGTTGGTACGTCCAGTGTCAGCTTTGCCAAGTTTGCCAGGTCAATGCATGACTAGCTCCTCCTGTCCAGGTTATTCTTTGAATTCTGAGACTTGTAGTTGTGTTTATTTCATTATAAAATAGGGACTATAAGTTCCAGAATGCAAAGAAAAGGTCTGGACTGGAGAAGCCAATCAAAATTAAGCATGGCCCTGGGACACTTCGCAGTTATGCAGGGTATGGGTTCCTTAAGTCTAGGTTTAAAACAAAATCCTGAAGCAGTAATCCTTCTCTAAAGAACTTTTAAAGATGCTAGTAGCGGAACATGAAGATCGCCAGAGGCATGTAAAGCCAGCTAACATTCAACTACTCTGGTTTGATTGTAAGCTTTATAAGTGAAGGAAAACTGAAGGTATTCAAACAGTGACAATAGAGTTCATTGACTTACAAAAATGGCAAAAACGGGCATATATGGTGCGGATTAAAAAAAATGTAAACGATTTGACAGAGTGCATAATATGTTTGCCCCGTAACACATAAAGTTGTTTAGTGTCCAGGGCACCTGATTAAATGGCATTGCATAATTTTTTTGTCTCCAGTGAGATACGGAAGAGCTAAATGGAGGACGTGCATGTGCCTATTTAGTTGGGGCAAATGTGCTAGCCCCGTTATCCTCCATGGTTGAATTAATGAACACAATCCTAAGAATTAGCAAATGAGAAATGTTTGTCCCAATGTGAAAAAGTCACTACTGGAGAAACCAGCATCCTTTAGACTCCGCATATTCTATCATGTAAGATTGGGGAACCTTTAGCCCCTCTACATGAGCAAATGATCAGAAAGGAATGTTCCCGGCGAAGATGACTGCCGTTGGGAATGGTTTTTCACCACCTGTTAAATGTTATGTTATGTAACATTATGTTCATAGCTGCCAAGGTTTCAGATTGTTATGTGTGACATTTTCATAATTTAGGTTTAATTATGATCACATTTCAACGACTGCAAGTGACACTTTCTCACAAGCAAAATCAAGCAATGAAGACAAGGGAAACATAAATATCAGAACTGAAACCCATTTGAGCAACAAGAAACTCTAAGAAGATCTTAAAACTGTTGCAAAAAAAAACAGAAATAGAAGGACACTGCAGCACACATGTGAAGAGGAAAACACCTCTTAGGATTGTTTCTGTGCAAGAAGGTGGCCCTTTCTGCACAATAATATTACTGCATGCAACAGAAGCACCCTTGCTCTATAGTGCATTGGCGCTAGGCTGCTGAAATGGCACAAGGCAGGACGGAAGGACAGAAATGCACCATTTTGCATCATTTCGGTGCATTCCTGCCCTTTCACTTAGGCATAGGGCAGTCAGCACAGTGACTTGCTGCGATGCCCTACGCCAAAATCCTGCAAATGAGGGCCTCGGTTTATAATAAAAACTTAATCTCTACATATTTTGCACCAACCTAGCTTACACTGTATGCAATTATAGTTTAAAACAATGTTCATATTCACAGTGCTTTCTGTCGCAGGCTGGGACCTCATTGCACTATAATACGGATGCCACTGTTCACCGCTGTGCCAACCAGTACTGAATTCTGTATATATCTGGTTACACAAAGCATTTGCAGCAATGGCAATAAATTTGAGCAGCACCATATCATAGTTCATGGGATGCTGACAGCTTGGCATTTGGACTCTGCAGCAGCTGGAACTCACCACACATCATTCATCACACATACATACCAATCACTCTAACTGTGAAAAAAGTTACCCCCAGGTATTTTCGAAAAATAACATTCCTCTTGTGGAAACTAACTGGAGTAATTGCAGTGACCTAATAAGTGTAAAGCACACGCTGCGGAGATCAGATAAGTGATCTGTGCAGAATCTGAGAAAGAGTGTGTGACTCACCTAGTCTGGTTGGCTTCGACAACTGTGCTTAGAGTATGTGTGACTGAGTGCTTCTGCTTGGTAATGCAGCAATCGCCTCTTTAAGCATCCCCATGTTCTGTTTCTGGCTGTTTTTGGTAGAGGGGCCATGGGCTGCAGCAGAAGGCGGCAGCTGTGGGCTAAGGTGAGCCCAAGCTTTCTAGTCTGAATCTTCTGGATGGCCAGTGCTACTGGCGCTTTTAGTGCTATAGTGCACCAGTGTTAGAAATGGGGATCTCTAGTTGGCAGCAGCTGGCGCCGAGGTCCAAATAGGGATCCTTCTTCCTAAGTCAGAGTAAGGAGGCTACACCCTTTGATAACCCCTCCGCAACCCTGTGGTTACGAAGCGCGAGCAGACAGGCCTATCTCAGAGGCAGTGTGTGAAGCATTTATAACCATACACAATAACACAGGGAAGACGCTACAAACGGACACCACAAGCAGTTATAGAAAAATAGTTATCTTTATGTAGACTGATCACAAGGCTAAAAAAACGCTCAAAGAGCCACAATGCACATAATCACAGATTCCCTTCAAAAGCAATAAAGGCACTCAAAAAGCACGTGGAATAAACTTAGTTCGAGGCTGGGGTCCACGCGACCCGGTGGTGCACAATGTACCTGAGATTTAAAGGGACACGGCACGCAGCCTCACAAGGAAGCTGCAGTGATGACAGGCGGAGTCACAGCGGCCACAGCTCCCAGCTGTAGTGGACTGCGGCGTGCACTCACGATAATCCTGGGACGGGGCTTAAAGGCGGGCACCCATCGGCACACGCAGGTGGTAACAAGATCCTCGAAGTGGGGACTAGTGCGGGCACTCGGCACAGCTCCTCAGCTGCAGCGGCCCACAATAGAGATTGCGATGATTCTCGTAGGACGGCAAATGCTGGCACTCAGCGGCACAGCTCCTCAGCTGCAGAGGCCCACAATAGCGATAGCAATGATTCTCGTAGGACGGCAAATGCGGGCACTCTGCGGCAGAGCTCTTCAGCTGCAGCGGCCCACAATAGCGATCACAATGACTTTGGTAACACAGGCAAATGCGGGCTCTCAGCGGCAACAGCTCCTCAGCTGCAGCGGCCCACAATAGCGATATCGATGACTTTGGTAACACAGACAAATGCGGGCTCTCAGCGGTAACAGCTCCTCAGCTGCGGCAGCCCACAATAGCGATGGAATGACTCTCAGCCCGCGCTCCCCGCAGTAGAACCAGAGGCTCTGGAATTCTCAATAGACGCCTCACCTGCGAGTAGAATCCCCCTCAAATAGGAATCGAATGGCTGATCAGCCGCGGCCGGTAGTAGGTGTACCTGCAGGGTGGTGACGTGGGGAGGGGGAGGGGCAGGGTGGGGGGTAGTAATGTATGGATTACAGACTTTAACAGGTAAGTAAACATATAAATAAATAAAATGAATTTAGTTGTGTGCACTGCATCACCAAATGCAATGCAGAGTGCGCAACAAAATTTGTTTTATTTATTTATATGTTTACTTACCTGTTAAGGTCCGCAATCCATACATTACTACCCCCCACCCTGCCCCTCCCCCTCCCCACATCACCGCCCTACAGGTACACCTACTACCGGCCGCAGCTGCGGCTGATGGGTGAAGTCTAATGTCCCTGAGACTTCAGTAGGCGGCAACCTCAAATCAGGCCCTTGGGTAGTTGCTTCAGCAATAAGGATGAAAGTTTCAGAGTCCTTTCCCTCTAGTTACACGGACAGAGATTGGTCTTGACATCCAGAAGTAACACACCGTCTAGGGGTCTTAGCACAGATCTTTATACCCCAAAAGTCTTTGTTCTCAAAAAGTGACAAATCACTGAACCCAGCCAGAATCAGTTTGGTGTCATTCTGGAGCACTTTGTTTACAAGGCTGCATCCTGCCTTTCAGAAAGAGGGGGTCTGCCATCAGAAGCCCAGTGGGAGGTGGAGCCATCATTCACCTTGCCAGGCACAGCCCTGCTCAGATCAAAGGGTCACCCCCTCCCCATACTCCACTGCAGATCTCTCTATTCAATCCAGGTCTGGCTCAGCCTGCCCTGACCCTCCAAAACCAGACAGCCAATACGCATAATAGCAGAGCACACTGGACGATTTAGGCAAGAAAATACCTACTTCCTAAAAGTGGTATTTTCGATCACAGTATATAAAAATAATCGTCACTAAAAGATGCACTTTTGTATTTGGAGCTTAGGCATACTAAATTCGAATTTCCTATCATGTTCCTTGGGTCAATTAGGATTATACCAATTCCATACAGTCAATTTACAATAGGGTGCATTCGCGCTGTGGCACTGAATGGCAGTGGCACAGCGCCCAGAGCGTCTAACACCAGCAAGCACAGAGGAGACAAAAGCGAAAAATGGAAGGGAGACCCACACCACTGGTGTGATGTCTAACATCCTGCGCACTGCACAGCTAATCAACCGCTGGCTGGGCTGAGATTAATCGGGAGAAAACTATCATCTTGTGCGTGTTGCTCAGCTCCACTTGTTTGGGCATGCGAGGCAAAGGAAAACCAATCTGGCTATGCAGCCGGATGCCAGCGCCCGCCTGGCCCAATAATAATAATAATAATAATAATAATACTAATGTAATTTATAGAGTACGACAGCTATCTCAAACAGAGGTGTCCTGGCGCTGAGCAGATGAAACGGAAGAGAGATCAGGGCCAACAGGGAGGCTAATTATTTGATCTGTAAAGCGTCCGAATCACCCCAACCGGGGTATCTCAGCGCCGTGACTGCCAGTACCAACCAAGGAGAAGACGAATCAGAAAAGTGTTGTTTTCAACATCTTTCTGAAGACCAGAAAGTTTGTGCATTGACGCAAGTGGATAGGAAGTTGGTTCCAATAAAGTGGAGCCAGGTGGAAGAAAGCTTTACCACCCATGCGAGCTAGCTTGAAGCGCGGGATAAGAGGGAGAGTTTTGGAACTGGATCGAAGGGGCCTAGACAGTACGTATCTGACGAGCTTATCTACCAGATAGCTGGGGCCCATGTTGTTCAGGGATTTGTAAACCATACAACAGATCTTGAATTTAATTCTCTTTCGCACCGGAAGCCAGTGTCATTTTTGGAGTAAAGGGAGGGAGGCAGTTCTGGGAGGGGCATTGGTCACCAAGCGGGCCGCTGTGTTCTGGACTACTTCGAATTTGTTTAGGGAGGTTTCCTTGGATTAAATCAGCAAAGCATTGCAGTAGTCCAGGAGGCTTAGGATCAAGGCCTGGATCAAGGTTTTCCGTGTAGAGAGTTGTAGGAGGGGAAAGACCCTTCGAAGGAGGCCTAGTGTGTGATAGCAGGCCTGGCAGTAGTAGTAGTATGCTCCTCCAGAGTTAGTCTGCGGTCTGTCTGCACTCCTAGGTTCTTCCCTACCAGTTTAGGGAATGAGGCAGCTCCTAGTGCCTCTGGCCACCAACTAGGGGGCCATATTGCTGCTGCTTCTCCAAACAGCATTATTTCAGATTTTTCTGTGTTAAGCTGCAGGACGTTTTCTCTCATCCAGAGCGCAATGACTTTCATACCCTCCGAGAAGGTGGTCTGAATATTGGGGTTGGATTTATCAAAGGAGAGAAGAAGTTGGGTGTCATCGGCATGGGAGTTCGGAATAAAACCTCATTTCCTCAGTAGCCCAGCCAAGGGGGTAACATAAATGTTGAATAACGTAGGGCTCAAACAGGAGAACTGAGGTACCCCCTTGGTAACTTTTGTGGTCTGTGAGCGAAAAGGGCCCAGATTGATGGTGTGGGTTCTTTCGGTTAGGAAATTGGCCATCCATTTTAAGGCATTCCCTTGGATGCCTATGTTCCTGAGTCTCCTGAGTAGGATCTGGTGGGAGATGGTATTGAATGCTACAGACAGGTCAAGCAGTACCAAGAGTACTGCTTGACCATTGTCCACCAGCATTCAGATGTTGTCATTAGCTGCCACTAACACTGACTCAGTACTATGTCTGGGTCGAAATCCCTAGTTTGAGCGATCAAGACGATTCGAGGATTCGACAAACTCAGACAAGTGCTTGTTGATGTGCTTCTCCAGGAGTTTGCTATGTAGGGGGAGCAAGGAAATAGGGCGGTAGTTAGAAACATCTTCCGGGGGGGCTTTAGGGTTTTTTGCTGGTAGGGATGAACTGTGCAGACTTCCACTCATGAGGGAGTCTGCCTTCCTTCATGGAACTATTAAGAATGGATCAGATGGGAGCAGGGGTTGTCTTAGATAGCAGAGTGGTGGTTTTAGCAGGGATAAGGTCAAATGGGGACCCAGATTTAACTACTTTTAGAAGAGATTCTACCTCCTTCGGTATGAGAGCTGGGAATTTCTCCAGTGTTAAGGTATCAGGAGTAATCGGGGTAGGGTCTATTTTGGTGCGTGTCTGGGAGCTGTTAGCCGCAGTAATCTTATTGTAGATTATTTCTAATTTCTGGGTAAGATGATTTCTAATGTTGTCACACAGGCTTTGGGAAGGGGCCTCTTCCGTGTTGCACGCCCTAGGGTTTGGTCAACAACTTTAAAACCTGATATAATGTTCGTGGGGAGTTGTCTGCTAGTTTGAGTTGCATTGCAATATGCAATTTCCAAGCGGTTTTCAGGTTTTTGTGGTAGTGTGCCAATGCATACTTGAATCTTTCTTTATCATGCAAGTCATGGGAACAGCACCAGTGTCGTTAAAGTTTTTTGCAGTGACTTTTTTCAGTCTGGAGATTGGGAGAGTACCATGGTATCTGGGGCGTTTGGAGGATCTAGGATGCCTTTGCTAAAGAGTCAGGTCTTCAGTATCTTCCTGAATTTGTGTTCTGATTCAACCAAGTGCATATGAGAGGGTTTGGAGTTCGACACCCGGCGGTCCTCACTGTGAAGGACCTGCCTCCCATTCAGGACTTAGCATAGCGAGGTACACAAAGCAGGTGCTGGGATTTGGATCTCAGAGTGCGTTTACATTGATATGAGCAAAGCCTATGTCTGAGATATCTAGGTCCTTTATCATGCAGGGCACGAAAGGCCAGAGTCAGGGACTTGAACTCTATCCTTCTTGCTAAAGGTAGCCAATGGAGTTGCCTGATATGAGGGGAGATATGATGACAGAACAGGACCCGCCGGATTAATTTTGCTGCTGCATTTTGTACCATCTGGAGTTTGTTGATCAAATAAGAAGGTAGCCCTACGTACAGACTGTTCGCATAGTCCAGCTAAGAAGTCACAGTAGCATGGACTATGATCCTGCAGCATTCCTCCGGTAATAGGTGCAGAAATTTCCTTAGGCTTCTTAGCTTCCCATAGCAGGATGAGGAAATGTGTTGAACTTGGGTCTCAAAAGTAGATCTGAATCCCATTTGGTGCCCAGATTCCTCGCTGGTGATGGTGGTGAGTCCAATTCCGCTGGCCACCATAGCCCTGCGGATGGAGGGGAGGCCTGACCGAAGAACAGGACCTCTGTCTTGTCTGCATTTAGTTTTAGGCTGTTGTTGTTCATCCAGCACGCAATGTCCTTCAGACACCCATTAAATCTGGCAAACGAGTCCACAGAGTGATCTTTGAATAAAAACACCAGGTGGGTGTCATCTGCATAGGAGACTGCCTTCCCGTCCCAGGTAGCAATGAGAGTGAAAAGTGGCACCAATTAGGTGTTAAAAAGTAGAGGGCTTAGTGCAGAGCCTTGAGGTACACCGCACCACAGTAGCTTCGGTTTGGATTGATTGGTTTGGATAGAGACTCTTTGAGAGAGGTTTGTGAGATAGGACTGGAGCCAGGAAAGAGCTGATGTGAGCCTATCTGAAAGCAACAAAAGCAGTAGATGTAGGATTTACTAAACCGCTAGACCCGCCGCTTCCTGCTTATTTGTTCACACAGCTGCCCTGCCCTTCCCTGTGATGTGCGTTTTTAGAAAGGCGAAGCGCTGCTGCCAGTGAGAAAGTGAGCACAGTTTATTTAAAATGTATCTACTAATACTATGCTGGCTGGTGATCACTATAGCAACAATTTCCCATTGTGCATGGCAGGCTGCTTGGAGCTGCAGAGCACGCAGATTAAGCACCATGCGCGAGGCTGCTTGGAGCTCCTCAAGATCATTACCACACTGTCAGGGAGCTCGGTAAGCGTGACTAATGCATTTTAGTGCGGTGATGCGGACCACCACACTGAAATGCATTTGTCTAACGCCTGATGCATGGTACTTGACAGGGCTGTATGTTATATTACGTTATGTTATGTGAATTTATTTTTTGAGTATTTGTGCACCTAACCTTCCTGGTGCTCTTGGAATAGCACAACCTAGTAAACTACACTAGAAGCTGCCACTGGATTTAAACTATTGCTTGAAAGGCAATTTTTTTTCAACACTTTTCTAAAAATTATAGGTGACTTTCTGACCATGAATGTAAAATGACTGATGGCTTTGTTGCATCGTTTTGTTCAATTCTTAATTCTCCCCAGTGAAATGAAAATATTTATAAAAGGTTATGCGGCCCACGCCGCAATTTTAGATTTGCTTAGTGCAGGAGGCGTGGTCTGCCTCTCGTAATGCGTACAGATCAAATGGATCCCATAAATTAAAATATGCATGTCACGCTGGGCAAAAAGCTTGGGTGAGCCCAATCTGACATGCGGCCTTTAAATGCTTCTGATATTGCACTGTATTAGAGAGTCGGGGGACAGAGACGGCAGAACTCCGATTTAGCACTGGGTTTCCCTGCTCAAGCCAATACTAATACTGCTCTCATACACTTTGCTGCACATCTTTAATACTTTTTATTTTAAAGGGCAGTGTTGACATTGGCTGGGCGATGCTGGGGCGATGGGAAGCAATCTCCACCAAACTTAGGGCCATATGTATCAAGCAAATTCGCATTCGCAAAGTCCGAAATTCGCAGAATTTCGGCCTTTGCGAATGCTAATTTGCTAAATGGTATGTATGAAACATTTTGGCTGCAAAATAAGGAATCGCAAAATGTGCCATTCCTTATTTTGCGATTGCACTTAAGGAATCGCAAATTTTGCGATTCCTTAAATGCAATGTATCAAAGAAAAATTAATTCAAAAATGCCCATAAGGATTCGCAAATTACCACCAACTTCTAGTTGAGGGTAAGTTGCGAATTCTTTTAAAAAAACAATTTTTTTAAAATCCAAAGGTGCCATATGACGCTCATACATGCCCTTAGGGCATGTATGTGCGCCATATGCCCACACATGTCATTTTCAGGGGTGCAGCAGGGTGTTCTTGAGACACCCCTGCACCCTTGAAAATATTCCTAAATTGCGATTAGCAAATTGCTAATCGCAAATTTCCCCTTCATTCCTATGGGCCTCCTGGCCCATAGAAATGAATGGGTAATTTGCGATTAGCAATTTGCTAATCGCAATTTAGGAATGTAAAGGAATCGCTAAAAAGAAGCTATTTCCTACATACATACCATTTTGCGATTTCTAAATAGCGATTCCTTAAAAATCGCTATTTAGGAATCTCAAAAAGGAATGTTGATACATATGGCCCTAAATGACATGTAGTGTGTGGGCCAGCAGAAAAACCTGTGGCTCTTGGGGCTTAGAGTAGGGGAAGTTCCAGAACCTGGGGACAGCAATGTGGGATGGGTATCACAGGAGGACCAAAGTTAGCAGCTATGCAAAGGTTAACTGTAGATGCACGGAGCCCTTTCCAAAGCTTAAATAGATGAAAGATAATGATGAAGGACAGTTTGTGCTGTCGGGCTGCTCTGCTAGAATTCCTAATGCCATTTTCTGATTTACTTTGATATATTTTACAGTTTGATTCTTCCAGTTTTGATGCTTCAGCCCTTGCATTTGTTATTTACAGTTGCATGTCTATGACCAGGAGACCTCATTCAGCATTAAATTCATCCAGGTATATGCAGGAGCCTCTTGTAAACGGAAAGTGGTAAAACACGTGGCACAAATGATTGAGTTATTTTTATTTACAAAATAACTATATTGAACTCTTTAAGAAAAACGAAAAAATCAAAGGGAATGTTTCCGCTGCTCAATGAGATACCTCTTATTCAGACATTTTGGCTTTCACTAATTAGAAGTAAGGCTTTAATCTGCGTCAAATAAAAAAAGCTAAATACTGATTTGTAAAGGTTTTAGCCTGTGCTCTCCGCTACTCTTATTGGTTGATGGATGACAGCAAACCTTATTTGTTTTTTGTCTTCGGCTTACCTAGTTCTTTCTTTCAGAAATGTTTGTATTTAATCCTTATTGCATTTTTGTTAAGGTTTAGTATGTTACTGTACCAGCTGTACAGATGATTGTTGGACCTCTTCAATTGGAAAAATTGGGCATGGCATTCAAGACATGCATTTATGCCCCCCACCACTTTTAAATGTCACCAGCCGCCCATGCTTCTAGGGAGGGCCAGGAGGGGTATCACTGGTGACTGTTTTAATTCACGCTATTATGAGTTTTAGGGGGGAATAGATTTTAGTTGCCCTATAAAATGTTCATGGACTTTAGGGAATATATATTTTAGTTTTTATTTGTGCACCCTTGAAAACTAGTACGTGCCTCTCTTAAATCTTAAAGTACATGCCTTATTTAAATTTGGGTCACATTTGGGGGCCTATTAAGATGTCCGGCGGTCTCAGAAAGAGGACCGACAGACCTCTTTTCGGCGATCCCAACCGCCTCATTATGATGCGACCGTACATGGTGCTGTCGCATTCCGACATTTTCCGATGGGAGCATGTGTTACAGCCGTAAACTGGCCATGGCACATGCTCCCATAGGAAAATGTGAGTTGGAGTTAATCCTTGAACCCCATGGCAAGCACTTCAAGGTGCCTGCCACAGTGTGCAGGGATTAACAGGGGGTCATCAACCGGAGTCTGAAACATGCTTTCTGACAGGGTTTCCATGTCAGAAAGGCTGACATGGAAACCCTGGCAGAAGCCGTGCATCATTATCCGGATGGCGTAAACTGCCGCCCATTTGGATGACAGGCCGGTTTCGGAATGACTGGCTTAACAACCAATGTGGATTCCCGGTGGCCTTATCAGATCAGATCCTAACCACGAGAAGGGTCAATTGGATTGGGAAATCGATTAAAAACATCAAGGCAGACTGTGTTATTATAAATTTTAGAAACCCTCATTTTGCAACAACTTCCTTGATCAGAGCAACATCATTACCTCACAATGAACAAGGAATCTCTTTACGCCCCCTGGGTTATTTTTATAGCCACCTAATGTATCAAATAAGTGTTGGCCCTACTAGAGAGTCACACCCACCCCCTGATATACCTAGTATGTTCCAGGTGCCTGTATCTAACAGATATCAATCTCTGAGCACCTTAGATGCAAACGATTGACTCAATCAGGATCATACTATTATGGATGAGGTGGTCAGACCCATATGCGCTGAAACAGAGAGGGGTAACACAAGGAGTCAGGGGCCACCTATGTGGCTGAATCTAGTAATGAAAGCCAGGATAGGGCTAGCTTGATTATTGTGCAAATGGAGGGGGGTGAGAGGCCGGGAGTTCCCGACCCGGAGCAGACAGTTGTACCGCAGAATAGTGAGTACCCTCTTTCCCATTGCTCTATAGTTAGTTGGAACATTGCCGGACTAGCCTCAAAAGGGGATACATTGGGTTGGTCTGATTTCATTAATTCTTATGATATCATCTGTTTCCAGGAAACGTGGTGTCAGGATCGGGTTAGTTACGATGGTTACGCCGCCTATAGTTTACCAGCGGTGGGCTCTGTTTCCGGCAGAGCCAAAGGAGGCCTTTTGACACTGGTTTCAGTTAATCTCCCCATCGTTGTGAAGAGACACAAGAAGGTTGGGGTACACTCACAGGTTCTATGGCTGCTAGAAAGACATGCCCGCAATGTTCTCCTAATTAACTTTTATAATAATGTTTTCTACAATACACAGCATCAAGCTGTGAAGGATTTAGAGATTGCTCTAGGTGAATTGATTGCAGGGGAACATTTTATTTTTGATTTTATTTGGGTGGGAGATTTTAATGTATCTACTTGTCCACTGTCCACCCTAGGGATGTGTGGGGTAAAAGGTAATTCAGAGGAGGACGATTTGCATTTCCCTCATAATACATATGGTGAGTCACTAAACAAAATAAAGGCGTACCATGATCTAGAACTTTTGGCCTATGGCAAGAACGACCATGGTGATATTATTCCCACATTTGCGGGTCGCAATGCAAACACGGTGATTGACCACGTGTGTGTAACATCTAATATCACTTCACTATGTAAGGTCCCAAAGATTGTAGAAACCCCGTTGAGTGACCACAACTGTATTATTTTAGAAATTACAATCTGGGAAGGCAGAACACCACCCATTTCCCATTTTGTCATGAATATCAAACCCCATAGACCCAACGGTGTGCGATTGAGATATAAGGGAGAAAAATCCGAAGAGGTTTTAAAATCTATTGTAAAAGCGTGCACCGGGGAAATTAATGTCATTCTAAATAACGATCATGATCTCGTTTGCATCCTAAGTAATTTTAGGTTTATTAATAAAGTTATTGACACTATGGGGCCGATTATGATGGCGGATGGACCTGAGTCCGTCCGCCACCATAGAGTAGGAGGGACCTACCGCAGGGGCAGCGGCGGTCCCTCCATGCAGATTAGGATGTGACCGCCAGGGTGGCGGTCACATCCTCTATTTTTAACATTGCGGCGGGTGCAGCTTCAAGCTGCACCCGCCGCAATGTTAAAAATGCATGCACAGCATTTGCGTGCACAAAGCGGCAGGCACCGCGCGGTGCCTGCCGCTTTGTTCACGCAAATGCAGGGGGGTACCATAGGTACCCCCCATGTGCACCCCCCACCCCCCCTTCACCCAGGGGGCCCGCAACGGAAAAGCCGCTGTGGAAAAGCATACTTTCTACTCCATCATAATATGGCTGGCGGTGTCTAATAGACACCGCCAGCCATGTTAATGCTTTTCCGCCGCGGTCGGAAGGCGACCGCGGCGGAAAAGCGGCGGACAGATTCAAAGACCCACCAGCCATCCTAATTTGGCAGTGGGTCTTTAAAGCATCCGCGGCGGTTTTCCCGCATCCTCCGGGCCGGCGGTGGCTTCCGCCGGCCCAGAGGATGCGGAAAATCTGCGATCCTAATGAGCCCCTATGTTCACGAAAACAGGTTCGGGGATAACCACACACAATAAAGGGTGGTTTGACCACACATGTACTACACTGCAAACCGCATTAAAGCGGGCCCTAACAGTTAGGCCGAGAGATAAGATAGCGGTAAGCCAACTGAGATTTGATTATAAAGTGGCCCTTAAGCATAGGAGGGTAGAGCTACAACTAGAGGCCTGGGAAACACTGACAGAGGTCGCAGAAACGTTGAATAGCGTGTTATTCTGGGCAACAGTTATTCCCCTTTTCTAAAAGACGATTTGGTCCCTGAACTCACATCTAATGTTCTCTGTGAGACACGGGTAGCCCACTTCTCTACTATATTTAAGTCTGACAACTCCCACTGTGTCAATAATAGTTCTTGGCCTGTAGTCCCTCCGGATTTCACTATTGCTGAGGTGGAACAAGGCATTAATACCAGTAAAGGGGGGAAGGCCCAGGGGCCAGATGGGGTTCCTATTGATGTATATAAAACTGCCCCGAAGTTGTGGAGCCCCGTGTTAACTTCTGTTTTTAATGCCGCTGTAAGTAATGGTGTTCCACCGACTTGGGGGTAATCCATTATAATTCTGATTTATAAAAAGGGGGATAGGGGGGATACTAAAAATTACCGCCCTATTTCCTTGTTAGACTCCTCCGTCAAAATCATGAGCAGAATATTGCTGGTACGGTTGGAAGAATGGGCTGAGGAGAAAGGGATTATGCCCAGTTCCCAGTATGGCTTTAGGAAAGGGCGAGGAACTTTAGACCAGTGTTTAAACTTAAATTTGTTTATTGGGAAGTATTCCCAGGCCAAACAGGGCTCTCTCTTCCTCTGCTTTGCAGATTTAAGCAGCGCCTTCGATCTGGTGGATCACGCCATCCTTTGGGCGAAGCTGCTTGAACTTGGGGCCCCGGAAGGTATTATTTTCTTTTTAGCACGGCTGTATGATAATCTCCAAACTAGTGTCCGTTACGGCGCAAAGGGGGAATGCACTCCTAAATTTAAGGTTAGGAGTGGTATAAGACAAGGTTGTGTCCCTGCACCCCTGCTTTTTTACACTTTTTTCAACGAGGTAGATTTAATTTTAAAAACAGTTAGTGCCGATGCTCCACAGGTTAATGGCCTTGACGTGCCGGTATTCTATTCTATTCTAGGTTTGGTGAAGCGCAACAGCTACCCCAGCAATGGGGCGTCCCGGCGCTGAAAGACAGGCACACACCTTGAAGGACGGGGAGGGGGAGAGGAATTAGAAATGCACTAGGGAGGGGGGAAAAGGAAGGTCTTGATTGTCTTGCGAAAGACAGAGAGACAGTCAATTGAGCGTATGCTGAGAGGAAGATCGTTCCATATTTTGGGACCGAGAACCCTAAAGGAACGGCCTCCAGTACGACAAAGCTTAAATCTGGGAACTTCCAAGAGAAGTTGGCTAGAGGAGCGTAATTTACGGCCAGGGACATAGGGGCGAGTCAAGTTTCGCAGCAATGGGGGGTTTCCCAGTTTGACGATTTTAAAGATCGTGATGAGCGTTTTGAATTTAATTCTATGTTCCACAGGCAACCAGTAGAGTTTGCGAATGGTGGCTCTAGCTGAGCATCTGCGTGGGAGGCCGACCAGCATTCTCGCTGCCGCGTTCTGGATTCGTTGGAACCTAACCGTTTCTGCTTTGTTTGCTCCTAGTAGAAGGATGTTCGCGTAGTCCAGTCGTGACAAGATGGTTGCCTGGACAATCAGCTGGCGGACCTTAGGGTCAAAGAATCCGAGTATAGGCCTAAGGTTTCTCAGGAGACCTATACAGGTTGCAGCCACCTTTTTGGTGTGTGTCTGGAAGCTAAGGTTAGCATCCATCCAGACACCCAAGTTTTTTACACAGTTTTTAGGGGATGGGGTGGCACCGAGGGATGACGGCCACCAGTGCTCGTTCCATAGGCTGGTGTTTCTGCCAAGGAGGAGCACCTCAGTTTTACCGGCGTTAAGTTGGAGGAAGTTATTCGTCATCCATCGTGCCACGGCTGCCATGCCTTCTCTAAACCTGGATGCCGAGACGGACGGGCTTTCAGTAAGGGTGACGACCAACTGAGTGTCGTCAGCGTACGATACCAGCGTGAGCCCCCACTCTTTGGCCACAGCTGCAAGCGGCTGGACATATAGGTTAAAGAGGGAGGGGCTCAATGCTGAGCCCTGGGGGACTCCTTGTGCTATCGGATGGGATTTTGAGAGGAATGGGGGGGCTGAAACCCTAAAGGATCTGTCCTTAAGAAAGGAGTGGAACCAAGCTAGGGCAAGGCCAGACACACCGGCCCTCTCCAGACGTTTCAGAAGAATGTCATGGGATACCGTGTCAAAGGCTGCGCTGAGATCTAAAAGAATCAGCGCAGCACTTTGACCAGAGTCTAAAATCGTCCGGAGATGTTCGGTGGTGGCCAATAGGGCGGATTCGGTGCTGTGGCCCGCTCTAAAGCCATTTTGAGATGGGCCCAGGATTCCATGAGAGTCCACATGTTTAGAGAGAATGCCATTGACGTGGGCTTCTGCTATTTTAGATATCCAGGGGAGGAGGGATATTGGCCGGAAATTTTCTGGCTTCGAAGGGTCCAGGGTGGGTTTTTTAATTATTGGTGATACCCAAGCTTGTTTCCAGGCTATGGGTACAGAGGCAGAGGTGAAGGAAAGATTGAGAATATCCATCATGGGGGGTAGGAAAAAATCAATCGAATCCAGAAAGTGAGAGGGGCCCATAGGGTCCGTTGGGGAGCCCGATTTCACTTTCTTACAAAGTTTCGTCAAATCGGTGGCCGTGATGGCAGGAATTTGGGTAAGTGGGCTGATGGTGGAGGTAGGATCATCGAGTTCCCCAGGATAAGGAGAGTTCTGCCGAAAAGTTGCATAGATGTTTTGAACTTTCTCTACAAAGTAAGTGGCCAACTGTTCACATTGTTCATTGGATGTGATTTTGGGGGTGGGTGACCTGGAGGTTTGTAGTTCATTGACAAGTTTGAAGATCACTTTGGAGGGGTTCGGATTGGTACTGGTTTTGTCGGCATAAAAAGCTGCACGGGTAGTACTAATGGCTTTGTGATAGGTTTTAAGCATAGAGAGATAGATAGCCTTATCCTGACTGTCAAAGTTTTTCCTCCATTGACGCTCGGCTCTTTTACAATCCTTGCGCATAGCTTTAAGGGTGTCATCATACCAGGGATTAGAAGGTGTGATTCGCCCTTTAGTTAGCTTGGCTGGGATGAGAGTATCAAGCCCATCTGTGATCCAGGTAGTGAAAGAGGTATAGATTGTGTCTATATCCTGGTTGGAATCACGGTGAAATCTTCCAAAGGTTTCATGCAGAGAAGAGGTAGAAAGCCTGTGCCATGGTCTTTTTAAGCGACGGTTGGATTCAGTTTTGTGCTGTCGTTCTGGGGCTGGGACCGTTAGCTTAATGAGGTAGTGGTCTGTCCATCCCATAGGGATGGGGACCTCTGTGACTGCCTCTTTGATATTAGTAAAGACCGGGTCTAAAGTATGGCCGGCTACATGAGTGGGAGCCTGAATGAGTGAGTTAAGCTGTAAAGCCGAGAGATCGGTGAGGAGATTGGCAATAGTGTGGTCATTAGTTACGTCAAAATGCATGTTGAGGTCACCCAGAATCGTGAAATTTGCGGATTTGGTAATAAGCGCCGTAGACGTCTCAAGAAGGGCGTCAATGAATCTGGAAGCGGGGCCTGGTGGGTGGTAGATGTATAGACCCGTCATAGTAAACTGAGGGCTAATGCTGATTTTAAAATGAGCGCATTCACAATCAGGGAGAGTTTCTTTAGCGAAAGAGCAAGTGAAGTGCTTTTTATAAATTACTGCGATGCCACCACCTCGAGTTTCGCGATTTATAATAGCCAGGTGAAACTCATCTGGGAGCGTAAGGTTAGGGATGGTAGAAATGCCATCTCGTAACCATGTTTCACAGAGAAAGAGGATGTCTGGATTTTCGTCCAGTAGGAGCGAGTTTACCTCTAGGTGGTGTTTAGAGAGGGATCTGACATTGAGCTGCAGTATCGTCAGAGGTGGAAGTGTGGTTTTGTCACGTGATATTCGAACACGAGTAGGAGTGACAGTTGAGAAATGGCAGTTGTTACAATGGAGGTGCGAATGGCCAAGAGTACCTGTGACATCCGAACATCGTTGGCTATAATTCATAGCAAGGAGTTGCTCGCGGTCATAGCGGATGGGCATATGAGGCATGGTAGGACAAGGGGGTCTGGCGACTGGCGATGTCGTGGCGATGACGGGCGCAGACGGGCTTGCCTTAGGCGCGGCTTCGGCGCGCAAACGGCGCTCCCGCTGCGCTCGTCCGCTGCGCTTCCGGTGACAGCACATGATGTAGGGGTCAAGGGGGCGTGGCCTTCAGGGGGCGTGGCCTCAGTCCTCGCCGGGTTTGGCATGTTGACAAGGAAATACTCAACACCGAGTCAGCGCTAGATCCACTGCTCGCTGTGCTCGTGATTGGGGTAAGTGAGTGCCCTGGCGCTAACTAGCGCGTGGTGAGGTTAAAAAAAACAAATAATTCAGTGACACAAAAGATTTTGTTTAACAGTTCTAAAAGCTCCCGGCTTTCCGCCTCAGGAGTGCGCGATAGTCAGTTTTTAGGCGCTTGTGATCAGCGCTTTAAATACTGCGTCAGGGGGGCGTGGCCTTCAGGGGGCGTGGCCTCAGTCCTCGCCGGGTTTGGCGTGTTGACAAGGAAATACTCAACACCGAGTCAGTGCTAGATCCACTGCTCGCTGTGCTCGTGATTGGGGTAAGTGAGTGCCCTGGCGCTAACTAGCACGTGGTGAGGTTAAAAAAAAACAAATGATTCAGTGACACAAAAGATTTTGTTTAACAGTTCTAAAAGCTCCCGGCTTTCCGCCTCAGGAGTTCGCGATAGTCAGTTTTTAGGCGCTTGTGATCAGTGCTTTAAATACTGCGTCAGGGGGGCGTGGCCTTCAGGGGGCGTGGCCTCAGTCCTCGCCGGGTTTGGCGTGTTGACAAGGAAATACTCAACACCGAGTCAGCGCTAGATCCACTGCTCGCTGTGCTCGTGATTGGGGTAAGTGAGTGCCCTGGCGCTAACTAGCGCGTGGTGAGGTTAAAAAAACAAATAATTCAGTGACACAAAAGATTTTGTTTAACAGTTCTAAAAGCTCCCGGCTTTCCGCCTCAGGAGTGCGCGAAAGTCAGTTTTTAGGCGCTTGTGATCAGCGCTTTAAATACTGCGTCAGGGGGGCGTGGCCTTCAGGGGGCGTGGCCTCAGTCCTCGCCGGGTTTGGCGTGTTGACAAGGAAATACTCAACACCGAGTCAGCGCTAGATCCACTGCTCGCTGTGCTCGTGATTGGGGTAAGTGAGTGCCCTGGCGCTAACTAGCGCGTGGTGAGGTTAAAAAAACAAATAATTCAGTGACACAAAAGATTGTGTTTAACAGTTCTAAAAGCTCCCGGCTTTCCGCCTCAGGAGTGCGCGATAGTCAGTCGCATTGTTATATTGCGGACGACGCCGTGCTACTGTCTAGGACTCCCATTGGCCTTCAACGCTTGATTGACAAATTCTCAATTTTTATCAGGGATAGGAAACTGTTTATAAATAAAACCAAAACTTACACTATGATCTGTGGGGGCGGCCGAAGGAGTTCCCATAGTTTCTTTATTGAGGGTCAGAGAGTGCACCAAGTTGATAATTTCTGTTACCTGGGAATCACCTTTGGTAGAGACCGAACTTGGGCACATGAATTTATTATCGTGCGGGCCAGAATGGCCAAAAGTGCCCACGGGGTTTTTAGATTCACGGCCAAGGTAGGCGATAGACGCATCAGGGATATGCTGCAGATCTACAGATCCCGATGCGTATCAATTGCTCTATATGGGTCCGGAATCTGGGGTCATTGTTCTAACGGCTGCCTGCAAATTGAGGAAAATGTTTTTTCTCAAGAAACTCTTGTGTCTACCAAATTCCGCCCCTAATGATTTAACTCATAGAGAACTAGGGATCCATCACTTGTCAGACTTGATATCTCTGAGACCGGTAAAGTTATGGCGCTCGATCTGGCAAAAGGAGGAGACAGCAATGAATAGATCTGTAATTAATGACTGCCTCTCTCTGGATAACTACTCTAAGATCTCTTGGTTAAAACATATAATAGTCAGTTTCCAGGAAATTTTTGGTATAAACATCTTGGCCGACCCATATGCTGCTGCAGCAATGTCAAAACATGAGTTAAAGAATATATTCATAAAATACAAGGCTGAGAGGCGTGTGAGCAGCAATGGTTTAAAACCCACCTGAATGTTTTATAATAATTTTGTGGTGAACGAGGGATATCAACCGTACCTAAGCCAGGTGACCAGACCGTCGCATAGATTTGTTCTCACGCGGTTGAGGCTTGGGTTAGTACATCATCTGGTAGCCTTCCCGTCTCCGCAAAAACATCCGGTGGGTCCTTGTCGCTGCGACGGCCAATCCAAGCAATGCACTTTGCACTTTCTTCTGATATGCAACCTTTATATGAACTATCGCATTGTTTATCTAAAACCCATCTTTGTAAAATATGGAGTCCGAACTGTTAATGAAGCCATGAATTTGCTTTTTAATATGCATAACCAGGATGTATGCTTTTTTACTGCTACTTTTTAAACAAATCAATATATGCAAGGAAAAGTATGATGTTTTAAAATGTTATGAGTTTATTCAATTAATCATCCCTGTATCCCTTGCCAGTTTATATCTGTATGTTATCCTGTGCTTTTATGGTCATTTTTTATATGTACCCAATGAAGCTTAATGAAATGAAATGACTGGCTGGTTTCAATTCTGACCGGCTGAATCAAATTCAGCCGGTTGGAATTGAAACTGATGATGCCGGTCGTAAGGCCTCCATCAGAGGTCGGAGGCTTTAAGGTCGATATCTTATAGGCCACTTGGTGTGATTGTGCTGTCTTAAATCAATACAAACAGAGGCTAAGTAATTATATGGAGTTATAGGAACAATATAGACATACTGAACCATTGTAAGATGGCCACTTTGGGAGAATGAGATTTAGAGACAAATTGAACTGAAGTTTACGCAGGTGATCTAAGTTATTTGAAATGGCTACAGAACATTTAAGAGGGCGTTTTTGCAACACTCAAATCATCTTCCTTTGGAAACCGAGATGTTGACATGAGTGTTGGCTCCAGATTTTCATTGTGTGAGTCGCTCCTTTTCGATGCTAACTGGAAGCTTGAAATTGCATAAATTGTTTCCCCATTATAGTGTAAAGGTTTGAACTGAGACATCTTAATGTTTTCTATGGATGAATGGGAGGATGTGATTTCATATTGAGGGTTTCTTGTTGTAGGGATCCTTATCAGAATAACCCTTTATTTGAGGATAAAGATTTTTGAAAATGAGATAGATTGGAATATGTTATACATCAGGATTCATACCCTTTACAACTAATGGTTTCTGCGGTACCTCAAAATAAATAGTGGAAAACATCATTTTTAGGATTAATGGTGATGATTGAGCCAGGTTTTGTAGAAGGAGAGAAGAAGACTTTATTTGAGCATATAATACTTGTAGGATTTCATAACACCTGGATACATTCAGATTTTTTAGCATATGATGTAAATGGCAACAAAGTCTCGCCCCCTGTGTTATTTCAGGAGCCCTACTTCACAATGTATTTTTTTTTGTTGAAAATTTGTTTATTAGCATATCAAGTAGAGCAACAAGGCATTATATTTTACATAAAATAAAACATACAAATGAGGGCATGCTCCTCGCTGCATTATAATAACAATCATAATGTAAATGTTTTTTGTTTAGTTTGTCGTGTCGTGGTTAGCTCAACAGACCCTCCAGAAACTTCCCTCCCACCACCCCTATTGTACCCACCCTCGGCATTCATATTCGTGATTGAGGTAATCAAATGTCATTCGGCTGCTCCCTTACATAGCACCTTCCTGTTGGTTCATCTCATAAAGTTGGTTAGAGGTATAAACAACACACAGTACAGTCATTTTGGATATCATGTTTCAAGACGCATCCGGAGGTGTGGAGGCAAGGTATGTCCTAGTAAGGGTAGATGGCAGATCAGACAGTAGAAAGCGAAACAGCAGATCCTTCCTCCCCGCCCATTTCAAAGGCTCCCAGCATGGTGAACCAATCCAGTGAAATCGGCGTCTTTCTATGGCGCCTACGCTCTTCACGCTGCAATGCCTCACCCTCTGCCTTCCCCCCATCGTACAACTTCCGCTTTCCATGTGTCTGGGTCTGGCGGTTTGGGTGATTCCCACCGCATTGTTATCGCGCGTTTCGCTAGCAGTAAGGCCATATCAGTGAAGCGTGTGGACACACTTCGTTTACGCGCGCCCGGCCCTAGCCCTTATATTGTGTGTTCTAACGTGCGGGGTAATAGGGAAGAACCTGCTTTGGCGAGCGAGTCATGTACGTTTGTCCAGTAGTAGCCCAGGTTTGGGCAGTCCCATAGCATGTGCAGTAGTGTGGCGTCATCAGCTCTGCATCTGGGGCAGGCATCAGTAGCGTTAGGGAACATAACATGTATGCGGTGTGGCGTGAGGTAAGCCCGGTGCAGTACCATCAATTGGATGAACTTAAATTTCGGGCTTCTGGCCACCCTTTTGGGAAATTGTAGAATCCGCTCCCATTCTTTCTCTTCTAGTGACCGCCCTATGTCGCCCTCCCATTTGGTCCTAAGTGGTGTTAAGGGGATCGCCCTCCCAGTTCTAACACCTGCAGTGAGCCATCTGGTTAGGTGGCTACCCGTTCCCATGAGGTATTGCATGGACAGTAGCGGGTTTATGGGTGGCTCCGTGTTATCTCTCGCCCATATCTCTGACACATAATGCTGTATACTAGCATGTAAGAGGAATGAGCCTTCGGGGACGTGATGTGTGGCCCTAAAGTCCTCAAAGGATAATAAGCGTCCATCTGCGAATAGATCTCCGATGTGCACGACCCCTGCGTCATGCCATGGAGCTAGTTTGTGGGCTGTGAGCAGGCCGGATTCCAGTGGAATACCGAGCAGTGGGGTTGTAGGGGCGTAGGAAGACGTGGGGGATGTATATTTCACCGCCTTCCGCCAATAGCGAATGGCAAGGCGGAGAAGGGGGGGGGGCATTTCTGGGTAGTTCCGAGTGGGGCAGAAGTAAGGTGTGGATTCTCCCTTTGGACCGGTCCTCTTCCGTCATGTCGATCTCATGTAGGTTTCTACCCGCCAGCCAGTAAGCCAGCCATTGAAGCTGGCATGCATAGTTGTACGCCCTAAAGTCTGGTGCTCCCATGCCCCCGGTCCCAGTAGTAAGTTGCATCTTAGTCAAGCTAATGCGTCTCTGCCCCAATCCCCATATTAGCTCCGTCAGTAATGTGTCTAGTGTTTTGAAGGTAGAGGCTGGGATCAGGAATGGCAAGTTAGTGAAGTAATAAAGGAGTCGGGGGAGCACTACCATTTTCGAGATCGCTACTCTACCCGCTACCGACAATACTTCACAATGTATTAAGGACACTTTAGGTGGTACTTCAATACCATCAAGGGTGGGAGTCATTTGTGTATTTATATTTATGCATATTGAGTTTACTAGGTGTCACTATGTGATGCACCCAATCTTAGATGTGGGGACTGGAATGAGAGGCAGCTAGTCCTAAAACTAAAAAGCTGATGAGTCAATTTGCGGCATAAGGAAAGAATGAGTTTGTAATTGCGACGAAGTTGAATTGATACCTTTAACAGGACATAAGCACAAATTATGTTGCCTTTTGAAATGAATACAGTATGTGTTTCTTAAATTCTATGTATATTTTGTGAATTACAATATTTTTGGAACTTTCTGCAATTTTTGTTTTTAAATAGTATCATATGAATTTCTCTTCTCTTCTATTATGGCTAAGTGATGACATGCTGCAATGCTTGAACTAAATTATTCATGACACAACATGGTTGATTTGAAATCAGATATTTAATGAGACTTTAAATATGCACATTGTTTAAATGGATTATTGATGGAAGGTGGGTTTCCTGGTGATAGATATTACACTGTTTTGTCGTTTGCATATTTATGTATTTATTACAAATATACTTTTATGTATTGTATTACAGCCCTGAAGAAGTTCATTCTTGAGCAAAACGCTTTGGCTGAGGCTATATTATTATAAATGAAAACGAAAGGAAAATAAAAGTGTTTTATTATTTGAAGATAAAGAAGACACAAGAACTTCAGACATTACGATTGAACTTTTTCCTTGGGTGCACCACTATACTTGTAATTTTCTCTTACATTAATAACAACATCATCTTTTGTATTTACCCTCCTTTGCAAGCATTAGAGTAATATTTTGTACATTTCCAATTGATAGTTTCCATGCTTGTACTTTCTTGGCAGTAAGTGTAGCCCATGTGTGAAAATAATCACATCCCTTTTTGTAATGTGATGTGTCTTGCTCTTTATGTCCTTATGTCTGAAAATAGTGTAAGAATAAAAATAATAAAATGTTAAAAAACGCATATTACATTTATTATTGACATACAGAGATATGTTAGTCAGTTCCTATTTTATACTTACATATATGTTCTTGCTGGTAATTGCAGTCTTTAGTTTCTGGTTTTCCATCGGAGGTGTTGCAAAGTGGGGTAGGTGGCTCCTTTTTGGTTGGGGAAAAAAAAGTTGCTTTAGTTTTTTTTTACGCTTGTTTGTTTGAAGCTAGTGGGGGCTGAGGGAATTTAATTTAATTTTTGCTTTTTAGGGTGTGTTGCCATTCTTTCCAGCTTTTTAGGGTGTGTTGGCATTTAGAAATATGTTTTCCAGGTATGTGTGCTGTAGTTTTTGGGAGATTACTCGTTTGTTGATGTTGGAGTAATTTCTCTGTACTATCTACAATTTAAAAGATAAAATAAATAGAGTGTCTTGTTTATTATTCATTACTTTACGTTTTAATTAATTAATTCGTATGTTAGTTAAAAAATATTTTACTTACTTTAAAAGGTAGTTATATGTAATATTCTACTTCTTCTTTCAGATTGTTGCTGACAAAACTAGCAGAGTATTGTCATCTTGCAGCTTTCATCGTTTTTAGGGTAGTAAGTAGTCACATTTTGTGTTCCTTTTATATTGTTTGTTTAGATGATAATATCATTTTATTGGTTACTTTGCTTTACAGTTTGTTTTAATTGGTTAGTGTTTGTTTAGTTTGAATATTTTTCAGTTGTTGCCTTTTATGGTGAATTCTAATTAGTGTTTATTTTATAACGTTGAATAAATATTTCTTTTTTGCTATTATGGATGTATTATTTATGTATATATTTAAAAATTGTTTGGAGAATATATATATTTTTCAAGTTAGTTGTTATTTTTTGGTTACCATAAAGTGCTGTTATTTTAATGTACAATAATGAAATGTCTTTATTTATGGCAACATTAATGTAGCTGATATTGTGTCTGTAATATTTCTACTATTTTTTTTATTTTTTATTAGTTTTTATTGTTATTGCAAGAACATCATCATTTACATACATTAAAAAAAATAACAGAATGTACATTTTCCACCTTGTAATTGAGACAGAGGAATACGATACAAAGTTTATGTACATTTGAATATTCTATATAAATAAAGATATAAGTTAGCCTGGTCTCATCAGATACTGTTACACCGTATCAAATAAATGTTCACCAGATTTTCTCCCTCCCTTTCAGTGCCTTGGGACCTCTTAATTTAGCTAATGCTAACTCCATTGTGTGGATTTCATTAATAAGACCCCACCACTCTATAATGCGGGGAGGTTCCTTAGATATCCAAGACCTAGCTATGACTAGTCTTGCACAAGCGAATATTATAGATATCAGATCTTTATGATTACTATTAATGTCTTGAATATCTAGCAGAATCAAATGAGCCGATAGTGGTGGGGATATTATTTGTTTTTTGTTTAGAACGTCTGTTATTCCCTTCCAGAACAGGGCAAGCTCCGAACAATGGAAAAGCATGTGTTCGATACCTGCTGCTTCCAAGTTGCATTTTGGACATTTAGGGGCCGATTAGGATGGCGGTTTTTCCGCATCCTCCGGGCCGGCGGAAGTGTCCGCCGGCCTGGAGGATGCGGAAAAACCGCTGCGGAGCCTCCAAAGACCCACCGCCAAATTAGGATGGCTGGTGGGTCAGGAATTCCGTCCGCCGCTTTTCCGCCGCGGTCGGCTTCCGACCGTGGCGGAAAAGCTATAACATGGCAGGCGGTGTCTATGAGACACCGTCCGCCATATTAGGATGTTCGTGAATACATGCTTTTCCACGGCGGCTTTTCCGCCATGGAAAAGCATACGGACATTCACTTTGGGGGCCCGTTGCGGGCCCCCTGGGTGAATGGGGGTTGGGGGGTGCACATGGGGGGTACCTATGGTACCCCCCTGCATTTGCGTGCACAAAGCAGCAGGCACCGTGCGGTGCCGGCCGCTTTGTGCATGTAAATGTAAAACATGCTTTTTTAACATTGCGGCGGGTGCAGCTTGAAGCTGCACCCGCCGCAATGTTAAATATAGAGGATGTGACCGCCACCCTGGTGGTCACATCCTAATCAGCACGGAGGGAACGCCGCAGCCCCTGCGGACGTTCCCTCCTCCTCAAGGGTGGCGGACGGACGCAAGTCCGTCCGCCATCCTAATCGGCCCCTTAGTGAGGTCACTAGAGAGGTTTCCCGATACCCAATTAGCAATTCTTTGAGGTGTATAATATAACTGACTAACAGTTTTATACAATTGCAACGTGAGGTTAGACGATTGAACTACCTGGCTGATTTGGCGAAGTGATGCAGAGATTTGATTATGGCTGATATTAATTCCTGATCTGTTGGACCATTTTTCTGCCATTTTTCCACAGTCATCTATCTTACCTAAGCTTAGACACCCATAACTCTCACTTATGAGTGACTTGATTTGATCCGAATAGAGACATTTTAAAATATCTGAATGGTCAACTTCTTCAATTTTCATTTTACATACTAAGAAATCTCTAATCTGAATATATTTGAAATACATACTGTCGTTTAATTTATATAAAAGTTTTAATGTGGCGAAACTTAAGAAGCCATCTGGTCCGTATAAATCCCCCAAAATGTTTATGCCATATCCTACACATAGAGTCTCTGCTCCATCAGAGAAAATCCCTGGCAATCCTGGGTTCCCCCATAGTTGAAGTTCAGCATTAAAGAAAGAAATCTTATCTGAAGTCATGATTTGGTCCCATATTTTTTTAATGTGTCTGGCGGTCTTAAATTTTCCTCTTTTGAAGTAGTTTGGATCATGCATACGAAACAGAAATTGGTTACATTCTGATCCCAACATAAATTGATAAAAAAAATAACGAACTTTCGTTTTTCAGGATTTTACGTATACGACAGAAAAAGGTTGCAAAAAAATAAAGTTTAAAATCTGAAAAATGTAAGCCTCCTTTTTCGATTGGTAACTTCAAGAGTGTAATTGATCTACGCGCTTTTTTATATCCCCATATAAAGCTACTACAAATGCCCTCTAGTTTTTAAAAAAAAAGGTTATTAAGTTGCAGTGGAATGGATCTAAATAAATATAAAAATGTTGGCACTATCTTCATTTTTATTAAGTTTATGCGTCCGACCAGGCTGAGTGGTATCTTGTGCCAATTTCTTAAAGATACAGTTAATTCCTTCAGCAGTGGTTCGTAATTCAATGTTAGAATTTTGTCAACATCAGCTGCAATCCTTATTCCGAGATAGATAGCATTTGAGCATAAACCCAGTATCGGTTGAGCCGGTTTATAATTAGCGATGACTTGAGTTTTGCTCACATTTAGTTTGTATCCAGTCACCTCTCCAAATTGTATTGCTTCCGCAAATATCTCGGGAATAGCCTTAACTAAATCTGTAGTAAATACTGCTATATCGTCCGCAAAAGCGGTTATTTTTAAACTCTTCCCACCATGTTGTACAGGGGTGATGTTGTCTTGGGCCACCAGCGCATTTAGGAATGGCTCCAAGGATAGGGCGAAGAGCAGTGGAGACAGCGGGCAGCCTTGCCTTGTTTCCCTATCAATTGAAAAATTAGCTGAGTTCGTTCCTGCATAACTAATCTTCGCCGTTGGATGGTCATATAAAGAACGGACCCATCCAAGATATTTTCCCTGTATGCCATTAGCCCTCATCACCGCCCACAAGTACTCCCACCCCACTCAATCAAATGCTTTTTCTGCATCGAGCATAACCATTCCGAGTGGGCTGAGAGTAGTCGAAGCCACATCGAATGCTGTGATGGCTGTATTGATATGGGTTGTGGTGTCTCTCCCTATCACAAACCCATGTTGTTGGCTATTCACTAATTCGGGCATAATAGGAGCTAGACGATTTGCCAAAATTTTGGCAAAGACTTTAGCGTCTGCATTGATCAAGGAAATGGGCAGGGATGACCCACATTCTTCTGGTGGTTTACCTTTTTTTTAGAAAAAACACAATTTTTGCAGTTTTCCACGAAAGAGGGGCATTTCCTGTTTCCCCAACGGAGTCTATTACTAGCTGTAAAAGCAGGAGAAGTTCCTGGATGCATATCTTGTAAAGCTCTATAGGTAGGCAATCTTCACCAGCTGCCTTGCCCGCGGGTAATGCATGAATAGCAGTTTTTATTTCAGTGGCTATTATTTTAGAGCTAAGATGTTTAATAGCTGCGTTGTCTTGTTGAGTGGGCATATATTTGTCTAAATATTGTAAGATATTGTCTTTGGTGGGATTTTTTTCCGGAGTGTATAGATTACTGTAGTATTTAGCGAACTGATCAAGAATCTGATCCGGATTATTATAGCTAAGAGAATTTGCACCTTTTATCGTTTTAATGGTGGTTTGGGCTTTTTTATCTGCTACTTTATAGGCGAACACTTTACCAATTCTGTCCCCCCCTTCGTACTGTGCTAGATGATATTTATGGATTTTGGCACTGAATTTCTCCCTAAGCGTCTTTTTCACTGCTGATTGTAATGTCACTAGCTCAGTTCTTAACTCTTCGACGTTAGATTTCCCTTGTGTGAGAGCCTCTACTGACTGCTGTTCCACTAATAAAATATTAGAGGTGGCTGATTTTATATCCCTCCAAATCTCTGCATTCTTTCTTAAGATATATTGTTGGGCAAATCCTCTTATACTACATTTACAAGCGTCCCACACAAAATTGACCGTTGAAGAATTGATATTGAATTCAACAAATTCTCTTATATGTTCTTTTATTTGAGATATAAATGCAGAGTCCATAAATAAATGTCTGGGAATTGTGAAATGTCGGGGTGTTCGCTTCCTATCCAGGATGTTAAATTCTAACAGTATAGGATTGTGGTCTGATGAGACTCTTGGGCAGAGTTCTATTTTATAATTCTCCAGGATCCAGGATGTTAAATTCTAACAGTATAGGATTGTGGTCTGATGAGACTCTTGGGCAGAGTTCTATTTTACAATTCTCCAGGATCCTATCTGTTGCCCACACCATATCTATTCGGGAACATACTTTATGGGGTGCCGAGTAATACGTATACCCTGCTATCTTAGGGTGCTTAGTGCGCCAGAGATCCTTCAGATCATGTAGCCTACCCAATTCTACAATTGCTGCCCTAACTTTACGCATCCTTGTTGAAGTACCTTGTCTTGTAGAGTCAGTCTTGTAATCCATAACACAGTTAAAATCCCCCATTATCAGCAATTCACCCTCCCATTCCAATAACTCTATGTTTAACTATTCATACATCTTAGGCTCATCTATATTAGGCCCATAAACCAAACAAAATACATAATACTTATGTTATAATTGCACCTGGGCAATTGCCCACCTCCCCCTTGAATCCGCTGCAGTTTTAATAATTTCCATCCTTAAATGTTTCTGTTTCAGAATTGCCACCCCACAAATTGATGCCCCTAGAGTTGAGCATACAACAAGCTCATAACCCATTTGAGACAGTAGCTTACGATCTTGAAACCCAATATGAGTTTCTGAGACTAGCGCCATATGCGGTTTATACATGTTTAATTCTTCCTGTACAAGTCTCCTCTTATATTTACTATTGAGACCAGCAACATTCCAAGCCAAACATCTAAAGAAAAACATATCTTATAACTGTATGTTTAGCTTTCCTCTGTATATCAAATGTATTAAGACAAAATAAATATTTAGCTTTATTAATGTTGACCATCGTTCCTCCTTGCAATAAAATTTCTCCCTTTGAGACCTAATTAACCCACCCCACACTAACACTCCCATCCCACCCACTAATCCTTGTGGGAAAAACACCCCTCTAGACCCTGCTGCCGGTGGAATGGCAGCATCGCGGAGTGGCAGATGCGAAGGCTAGCACCGACTATCCTCCCGAAAAAGAAACACATTTCTGACTATTTATATGTTTATTTAAAGGTAACATTTTTGTTACAGATGTTTTTGTCATCAATATAAGTAAAAATAGATATTTTTAACTGCAAAATTTGGATATCGATAGTTGTGTTTTTATTAGTTAAGTAGAGAAAGGAAATATTTTTGTGAATGATATTTATTTTCCAATATTTTTGGGAATCAATAAAATTGCTATTGATAGTATATCATTAATCCGCGTCAATGCACACAGCCTTGTGCGATAGTGCAAGGGCATGTGCTTTCGCTAAAGCATAGGTTATGTACTGAATGTACTAAAATATGCTTTAATACTTTTACAGCTTTGTATGTGTGCTTTACAATGCACCATAGATGCAAAGTTGGAAAAATAAGGGAAAATGATTTACACCTACCTCTAGTTGGCATAAGGTTGGTGGTGCAAATTCTGTACTACCAAAGTAAGGATTTGCATCAAAACCCATGGGTGGTTATATGGGAATTCCTATGTACCATCGATGGAAAGCCTGCCCTATGTAATATAACACACAGTAGCGCACAGCACAACTTTACTTTACTTAGGGAAACTTTCCAAAATAAATACTGGTTTACGTTGGATAGCAAATTCCATCTCGAACCCTCTGTACCGGGTTGGTGTTACTTTAATGCTGTAAACCCAGCACAAAGTGTTAGTATTTCAGGGTTTAAGTGCATTACAAGTTCTTAATGTGATAACTACACATGCATGTTATTGGTGCTGAACAAGTGTGCAGCTACAGCACAGAAATAAATCATAACCTAGACTACTGAATGTATCCTATCTAAATCAACCCCATTCTAACGTCCTTCTCTGGCTTTACTACCATTTAAGAGATG
Organism: Lissotriton helveticus; assembly: GCF_964261635.1. Classification (NCBI taxonomy): domain Eukaryota; kingdom Metazoa; phylum Chordata; class Amphibia; order Caudata; family Salamandridae; genus Lissotriton; species Lissotriton helveticus. Next base: position 368,093,578 of record NC_136073.1, on the reverse strand, counting down.
AATTGCAAGTTAGGGCCTTATTTTGAGTTTGGTGAATGGGCTAAATGTGCTAAATGTTGAGAATATCCTGTCGGACATATTATAGGTGCACTGTAGAATATGGTACTTGATATATGGCAGATTGGACATCCGCTGTATTTCTAAATTAGTGTCCTGTCTGCCAAACTTTAAATAAGGCCCTTAGTCAATATCGTGGGAGAATGTCTCTTGGACTATTATTTAATATGATGCTCTATGGTTTAATTGGAGATGGGGTCACAAGTTCTTGGTTACCACCTGAGCCTGTGGAATGATACGTGAATAATGCTTTGAATATAAATGTGGATACCAGGATGATTACACATGAACATTCAGTACTCATGCTGTGGTTCAGAAATATTGAAGACAGAATATAAAAAGGTCACAGTATCATAGCCAGGATATTGAGTGAAAAAAATAACTGAAGTTTGCATAGATTTTCCATACCTAAATCCATACGTACCTTGGTGATTTACATATATCTTCAAGGTACGTAGATGTGAAGTTAAGAGTAGTACATCCATACCGCCCTCTGAGGACTTACCTCTTTGATAATTTATCCCTTGGTCTTCTGTTTATACTATTCTGACTCTGATATTTTACTTTCTCTAATCATAAATTGCAAATTTAGGACTGGAATGGTACCAGATGACTGGAAGATGGCCATTATCAGGCATATTTTAAAAGGATTACCAGCTGATCATTATAATTATGACAATATGTGACTAATAATTGGGTAATATAGCTGCAAAAAATGCATAATAAGCAGACTATTAAATTCAACAGGGACTATGCCATCCTAGATGATAATCAGGCAGGGTTACATGCATTTCATGGTACTTTATTGCACTAGTAGTTATGACCAAAACATTAATGATGATTCAAGACAAGGGAGGAGTCTCCACCCTTGTCTGTTAGAATAATCCGCAGCATTTAATGCACTATCAAATGCAATATTAGTGTTACAGATAGTGGTGATTTGAGTAAGAGATCACACCTTAGGATGGCTCACCTCCTTTCCTGAAGGCTCTTATCAGGGGTCATGCTACCTCCCTACACTTCAACGTTTGTTAAGATTGAGTGTGGGAGTACTGCAAGGGCCATCCAACATTTTTTGACATTTATGTTGCTCCTCTAGCCCGTTTAATATGATCTCATGGGGTAGACTATGGAGATAACCTTCACCTTATTTTAAGTGACTCCAATATGGCCAGGTTAAATTTTAACACTTGTATGAAAGAGGTAGTCTCCAGTATGAGACCCAATTGTCATAAGCTAAATACTGATAGGACAGAGATTCTCATCCAAGGGGAAGAAAGATCTACAAGGTCTCAGTATTGTTGGTCAACTCCACTGGGAACAGGTCCAGACTCAGTAAAAGAAATCAGGAACCTGGTCTTCATTTGTGATAACAAATTAGATTGTAATGGTAAAATTGTCCCCATCCTGCTGTCTGAATTTAGGAGTTTTGCATAAAACACTTTCCTTCTGATCGGATGAGCAAACATTTACAGTCATCTCAGGGATAGTGGGCACTCAGCTTCCCAAAGATGTTTAGAGAGAACATCTAGTTCTGTGGGCTTTCTTTCAACTTGGCGGTATCACCAGGGAAGGTTTAGATACCTTTAGTGAGAATTCTATATTAATCTTGTGTAAACTAAGCTTAAACAGAGAATATAAAAACAGGATACAAGACATCTAATAGTGAGGAGTATAGGGACTATGGCAGAGCAAATGATGCCCAACTGACTCTGAAGGGTGCTCAACATCGACAAAATGAAGAAATCATATGCTTTCACAGAAAGGATTTCAAGAGGCTATTGAAATAAAAATAATCACAGGTTGTGTAATGAAAAGGATGCAGAAATGAATGAATGTTTCAAGATGCTGTATAGTAAGGCATTCAACACTTTCTGCTGAAGCTCAGCTGTCACCCATGGGTGAGGAATGGGGTAAGTGTTAATCTTGATCTAAGAGTGGGAAAAACATAGTTCCTAAGCTATGCTCTGAGTGATGCAAAATTACCATTAAAGGAGCGTAAAAATAACAAGGCACTGGATCATTCTTTGTTCCAGAAGTCCTATTCAAGTAACCATCATTGTTACCTTGATCTATTTGATACAAACAATACCCATGTACAAATAGTCTTTTTTTTAAAAAAAATTATTTTTTTATTTGACAAGCAAGTCCAGGAGCGTAGCAATTTTCATATACATACAAAAAGAAATAATGTTCGATCATTGCCGGGACAGATCAACGTTCAACAGAAAAAGGTACATAAAAAGAAAACTAATCGCAGTCAAGCATAAATATAAATTCTTAACAAAATCAGTAATATCATCCAAAACACAAGAATTCCATTAGCCAGATCCAAGTAAGATTTACAAAAAGTTATCCCATATTTTTTCAAATTTGATAATTGCTTTTAAGCTTCTACCCTTGGCCAGTGCCTTTTCCATAGTATAGATTTCATGTAAAAGATTCCACCACTTGTTCGTGTGAGGTGGGTTCTGCGAGATCCAAGCCCTAGCTACCACCAGTCTGGCGCAGGACAAAGCTATGCTTAACCAACTCCTATTTGTGATACCCGTAGGGTATATAGAAAGTAGTACCAAAGGTGCAGTAATTGAGGTATTAATCAATTGCTTTTGGAGTAAGACATTTTCAATTTCTAACCAATATTTAGTTAACAAAGGGCATGAGTAGATCATATGTATGAGGTCTGCTGCCACCAGACCACATTTAGGCCATTTTGTACGATCACTGCTAGTACCATTTTGTTTCCATTTGGATATTTTTAGTGGAGTATGATAAAGTTGGCTAACCGTCCTATAAAGTTGTAATTTCAGACTAGAAGAATGAACTGCTTTATTAATGTTATCTAGAGCAGCTGAATAATCTCCATATGTCCTAATTCAATTAGTTCATCTGAGGCCCACGCCAGGTCTATTCGAGAGCATAGTTTATGGGGGGATGAATAGTAAGTGTACCCTGGTGTGGTCGGATGGAGATTGCGCCATATATCTTTCACATTATGTATCTTTGCTAATTCCAAAATTGCAGCTCTGGTTTTACGCATGCGTGGAAATATCCCTCTCTTCGTCACATCTTGTTCATAATTTAGAACACAGTTGAAGTCCCCCATCAAGATAAGTTTGCCCTCCCAAGATAGTAGTTCTATATTTAGCCAATCAAAAATGCGTGGCTCATCTCTGTTTGACCCGTAAATGGCACAAAAAACATAATTACAATTTTCTATCCTTATTTGCGCTATTGCCCATCGACCCCCATCATCTGCAGCAGTTTTAATCATGTCCCCCCTCATTTGTCGCTTCCTCAAAATTGCCACTCCCCGTACAAATAGTCTTTTCAAAAAATGTTTTTTTAAAACAAATACATTTTAATATTATCATTAGAAGAACATATTTAAATACGATAATTGGGGCGCTCATACACTTACACATACGGTGTTGCAATTTTGAACATTGACAGGTGTAAACAAAAAGTGACTGGGGTGAAATCACAAAAACAGGTTTCTAAACAAAACAGAAATACACCACAAAACAATAGTATCCTCATTCATTCAAGCCACGTTATTGGGGTCAATAACGTTTCAACCCTTTAGAAAATGCGAGGGTCATCATCAGGACAACAATCAATTGGAAGAGTGTCCACTGTAGTTAAATAAAACATCTCGGTCCATATGAAGAAGGGATCAACACAGAAAATGTATGGCACACACTTGTATTCAAACCCTCAATACATGACGGTAGAGACATAATCTGCTTAAGTATCACAGAAATCCGCAGGAAGTATAATCACAATCTTAGAATATAAGAGAAGAAAACCAAACATGGGCTATCAAAATTCAGGTATCTAATGTCCTTGCATTATAAATCAGCAGTCATGTTGGTCAGGGGATCCCGGTTGATACGTTGAATGACATGTTTGTTATTGGCCCGCTCGTCCCACCAGCATGCCGACTCTCCTAAACTCCACTATGGAAATTTGCGTATCTACCAGGATCCCCTAACCCAGCATTACTGCTGATTTATAATGCAAGGACATTAGATGCCTGCATTTTGATAGCTCATGTTTGGTTTTCATCTCTTATATTCTAAGATTGTGATTATACTTCCTCCCCAGCAGCTCCGCCTGTCTGCCATTCTCCAGTCTCCAGCTCTGTACCCTCCGTTCAGGGTTCGAGCCATCAGCCCGTCCCTGAGCCGCCGCTCCATCCCTGCAGTTTCCCCGTTTGTCTGCTAGAGGCCCCCCTTTCCCCATCGTTGCCGTTGCCCTTGTGTGCCTGTATTCTGTGCCTGTACTTGTATTTTCCTGTTTCACTTTAGTGTGATTCTTGTTTCTTTTAGCCTCCATGTGTGCTCGCATTTTTTTTCCCGCCTCTGCTGCCCCTGCCGCCCACCCCTTGATCCGGCCCGCTCCCGCCCCCCTTCCTCTGCTTCCGCCCTCCTCTACTTCATATGGCGAGCGCTCTGCGGTCGTGCCGAAGGCAAACTTGTCTGCGCCCGTCCTCGCCTGGACCGCGCCCAGCGCCAGACCCCCTGGCCCCCGCGAGCACCACAACACCCGATGCCACTACAATGCCAACATCCTCCACGCACTCAACACCGGCCGACCTGCCAACTGCTTCCAGGCCACCCCGAAGGTCACCCACAGACCTTTCACCTGCTGAAACTGCAGCAACACCAGCCAGAGCACACCTCCACATCCTGCCCACCCCACCAAATCAGGCCACAACAATCTCAGATTCATACTACTCAACACCCGCTCAGTCCACAAGCACGCCGTCGAACTCTGGGACCTTCTCGATTCATCTTCCCTGGACGTCGCCTTCCTGACCTGACGGAGACCTGGATGAACGCCTCCTCGGCGCCCGACATAGCCATAACAACAAACCTGGAGGAGGAATCGCCATCAATTATATATTTAGCCATGAAATACTTATATGATTTTATTTAATCTTTGCATTATCTGTCTGTATTTGTTTCTTTTTTTGTCTTTAGGATTTTTATTATATAATTTGAATGTAATATAGGATTATTGGCACTGTACTGATAAAATGAAACATGTTGAATTTGTGCCAACATGAGACTGATTTATGATACATGGTATTATTATTTGATTGATGTGCATATATATACACAAATGGTCTCTCCTTTGATACAAATTTTTGAATAATAAATATGAATTTTTGATAAATCATTATCCATGGGTCTGTACACGTTTATATAGATATTTGGTCCACGTTTAAGGTGTTTCCTATATAGTTACACACGGAATCGCCGTCGTCCACAGGAACACCATCAGAATTTCGACCAACACCGAAGATTCCCTCAGCATGGCCGAACACCTACACTTCCAGATCCACATCGCTCACAACACCACCCTCAGAGGAACCCTTGTCTACAGACCTCTGGGACCCCGACCACAGTTAGCGACTCCATCGCCGAACTCATCAGTACGCAAGCCCTCGCCTCCACAGAATGCATCCTCCTTGGAGACATGAACTTCCACCTCAAGAACGCCAACAACAGCAAATCCACAACCCTGATCAACACTTTTGCCAACCTCGGACTCAAACAGCTCATCACGACACCCACCCACTCCGCCGGACACACGCTCAACCCCATCTTCTCCGCCAGCACCCACGTCACCTTAAGCCACACCACTGAACTCCACTGGACTGACCACCACTGCATCCATTTCTCCTTCGGGAAACACACCACGAACAACCATCCGCAACAAATCACCGCCCTCACCTGAGACCCCCCATCCGAGCACTCTGACACCAACGCAGTGGCCTACAGCTTCAGACAATAGATCAACAACTGCGCCAACACCCTCATCCCGATCAGGAAACCCTCTAACAGGAGCACCAACACGAGAGCCATCTGGTTCAACGCCAACCTCCAGACTTCCAATCAAACCTGCCGAATACTCGAGAAGCAGTGGCGCCAAGACCAGACACCAGACAACCACGCAGCCCTCAAGAATGCCAGATGCAAGCACCACCAACTCATCTGATCCGCCAAAAGGACCTCCTTCAAGGAACGCATCAACAACAACGCACACAACAGCAAAGAGCTCTTCAACATCGTGAAAGAACTCGCCCCCCCAGCTCCAGCTCCAATGACATCCCGCCGTCGCAAGAACTCTGCAACTACCTGGCCACCTTCTTTCACTGCAAGATCGCAGACATCCATGACAGCTTCGACACCCAGACAACGACAAAAGACGCCAACACCCCGACTCACCGCCCACCAAACACACCGACCTCCTGCTCTCCTGGAACAACATCAACGAAGAAGACACCACCAAAATCATGAACACCATCCACTCCGGGTCACCTTCCGACCCCTGCCCCCATCACATCTTCAACAAAGCAAGCTCCATCATCGCACTTCAACTCCGAAAGATCATCAACAGCTCCTTCAAGAACGCCACCTTCCCGGAGAGCTGGAAACACGCCAAGATCAACGCCCTACTCAAGAAACCCAAGGCGGACCCAAAAGGCCTCAAGAACTTTCGTCCCATCTGCCTGCTCCCGTTCCCGGCAAAAGTCATTGAGAAAACCACCAACAGACTACTGACCCACTTACTAGAGAAGAACAACATCCTGGACTCCTCCGAAACCGGTTTCCACAGTAATCACAGCACCAAAACCGCCCCCATCGCCGCCACCGACGACATCAGGACCTTGCTGGACAACAGCGGTCCTCATCCTCCTTGACCTCTCTGTCGCCTTCGACACCGTCTGCCACCACACCCTGCGCACACGCCTCAGCAACGCAGGTGTCTATGACCAAACCCTGAACTGGATCACCTCCTTCCTCACCCGCAGTACCCAGACAGTCTGCCTCCCCCTTTCCAATCTGAAGCCACCACGATCATCTGCGGCATACCCCAAGGATCATCTCTCAGCCCGACCCTTTTCAACATCTACATGGCCCCACTCGCCAACATCATCCGAGCGCAAGACCTCAACATCATCTCGTACGCTGACGACACCCAGCTGATCCTCTTCCTTACCAAGGACCTGGCCACAGAAAAATCCAACCTCCACAACGGAATGAAGGCCTTCACAGAGTGGATAAAGACCAGCCGTCTGAAACGAAACTCTGACAAGATGGAGGTCCTCATCCTCGGCTCCACCCCCAAATTTCTTCTGACACAATTCAAAGTGCTTCCTTTATATACAAAATACTATCCTTATCTATTAGCACACGGAATAAATCTATTATTGAATTAGCCTGTGAACAGGATTTATCCCAAACATTGTCTATTCCTCAATGGGACCGATTGTGGCAAAAACTTTTCAAGAATTCCAAAGCCGCCAATATCACACAATCCCTATATTTTATTTCTAATAGAGTTGTTATTACTCCCCTCTTTCTTCATAAAATTGACCAATCTGTATCACCACTTTGTTGGTCATGTCTTTCCGCTGAAGGATCGTTGATACACTTACTTTATTATTGTCCCAAGGTTCATGTTTTTTGGAAAGCTATTTGGTCGAAATGTCGTTTGATTTTTTCTTATGGGGTTCAATTTGACATTCACAATGTATTTTTAGGTACTTTATCTCCTGATTTTGACCAACTTGCTTTTAAATCTATTTTCTTTGATTTGTTTATTGCTGTCACTTTTAAGGTTATATTAACATGTTGGAAAGACAACTCTAAATTATCCTTTTTACTCTGGTGCAATATAATTTGTGATGAACATAGAATTGCTTCTATATCCCATGCATCTATCTATCTAAAGATTGAGTCCGATTTACTATGGCTGCCTTTCACTACTTTTTTATCATCACATTCATCTTCCCTATAATTTCCACTTTACTCATTGTTCTCTTTCTTTTTCTTCTTCTTTTTCTTTTCCTCTTTCTTTGCTATCCTTTTTCTTCCATATTTCTCCCCTTGTCTCTTCTTATAAAAAAAATCACTAATATAATATATTTTCTCCTAATTTCTATCAGAACATAGTATTTTAGTATAATGTTCAGTTTTATAATTATTATGATTTCTCAATGTAATAGTTTAGGAGTTTTATTACAATATTTGCAACCTTTTCTATTCATATATATCTTTTATTTTAATAGACTTTATTATTGCATAGTATTCCCTCCGAGAGTGATAATGTATTTTGTATCTCTGTGTTCTTTCTCTTAAATAAAAATCATTTAACATTTAAACTCACACTTTTGATTTTTTTGCATTTTACCCCTTGCTCTATCTTACATTGTATTACACAAAACACCTCACACCCCTCTCCTGCGGGAGAGTTATTGCCCACGTTGGGCACCTTGCGGTCCGAGTGTGCAAGAGGGAACCAAATGATGAAGCATGTCACCTTAGGGTGAGTGAGGGTTCTCGTCTTAACATCTTAACACTTGTGTGCGTTTGTCCCTCGACCCTCACATGATATTTTGGTGAGTGATATAGATACACCATCCAGCTACCTTTTTGTGAGTTTTGATTGTATGGAGTGGGACTGTGGATGGTAATAATTCCTCCTAGAGAAACACTGTAGTGGGAATACAACAGGTACCCAACAGCCAGAAAAAGTTGTTTAGTCGAAGCATTGGCCTTTCAGTAAATCACATTGGGGATCTGTAGGGTAATCAGCAATTAGATCTAGGCTTTGTCTAGATGTCATTTATGTACTACTCTACATTGTCAGAAGTAAAGCACTGTCAGTACAAACAAATTACCCAGACAATATGGAGAGCATAATTGCATCAGTCATAAAGAAACCGATACATAAACATGCTGCAGAGAAAGTGGTTTTACATGTTGAGGAGAAATATACATATTATTTCCAGTAGTTAAAGAAAATGAGAAACAGTCAATGTGTCCCTCACTTGTGCAGATAACGCAGAGGGGCTTTACAATGAACATGATCATATGTTCCTACAGAGAATGCTCAATCCAGCCGTATTGGAACAGTGCACTGAGGAAGGAAACACTAAAGTACATTCTTTATGCAAGGCTTATTGTCCTACCTATGAAAGAGCTTCATGCAAGCTGGAAAGCAAGCACTGGGTCAGGGCCAAAGGACTCTGCCAGCTAAGAGATGAAACCCTGGAACATCTTATATGCATCTGCGGGACTCTTTTGAGTACACGTTGCACTTTATTAAGACAAGTTTTTGCAGCACACTGGTTGTGGATTTGTAAAGAACTGCTCTAGCAGCTTGAGACCCAGCTAGTTCTGGCAAAATCTGGCAAATTCAGGCGGGTAGCTAATACACTGATGAAAGGTCTCTTGCAGTAGCAGCAGTTGCATAGCGTTGATATCAACTTTACTGTATTAGTAGTCTTATCCCGTATTATGTATCGCACAGTATGACTGTGCTCTCGCAACTTTAGAATCCGGAATACTGTTCCGCTAATTTGCACTAAAAGCACTTTCTGTCCGGGGGCGCCATTGAAGGCAGCTCAGGGCAGCGGCAGTTTCTTAATTTGGGTGTGGGGGCATCGCCCTCCTGTTTGTTTTGACATATTTAATGTTTAATACTGTTACTCGATTCCATTTTTTGTTGCCGCAGTGCGCGCCATTGCCCCAGAAAGGTTACAGGAGAGTGACTGGGGCGGGGGAGAGGGGGGTGTAAACCCTGTGCTCCAAGCCTGCTTGATGATTGGCATCTGCTGGGCCTCCTTAGGGTAAAGACGGATGTCTGTGACCAGCCCCACATACGCACTTGAACACTCGCCTACCTCTGCAATGTGGGAGCCCGGGGGAATGCTGTTACAGCACCCAAGGCTTCAAATAAGCGCTGGTATATCGCCTTACAGAGCCAGTCCTCATGTTGCTCTCTTGCTGTTGCCAAGCATAAACAGTAAGGGAGCAGTGTCTAGTTTGGCCCAGGAGTTGCTTAGGGGGTACAGGACCAGAGGGAGGTCAGGTCACAACTTTCATGCTCACGGCACACACACACGCGCTTGAAGACTGGAGTGAAGGCAATGACAAGCCATGAGTCATGTTGACGGCTATTAGGGACCGGAGAGTGAGTTTAAACTTTGCGTCCTGTTTGTTTTGTCATATTAAATGTTTAATAATGTGACTTGAGGCTAGATTTATTATTTGCTGGAGTGCAGGGCATAGCCTGGGCATGGTTACAGGAGAGCGACAAGCACTTTTTTTTGGGGGGGGGGGGGGGTACGGGGGGGGGTGATCCTTTACTCTGAGCCTGCTTGATGATTGACATATGCCAGCCCTCCTTGGGGTGAAATATGCATGTCGGGATGGACAGGTGCCTTACTTTGACCAGTCCCACATGCGCACTTAAACCCTCGCCTACCTCCACAATCGAGGAGCCCAATGGATTGCTGCTACAACCCTCAAAGCTCCAAAGGAGTGCTCTAGTCTCAGCACCTGACCCAGCCAATTTTTGCGCTGCTCTTTTGTTGTTTCCTACCAGAAACAGCAAGGGATCAGTGTCTAGATTGGCTCAGGAGTTGCAGGGGTGGGACGTGGCCTGAGGGAGATCAGATCACAACTTCCTTGCTCACTTCACGCTCACACGCCTGGAGACTAGAAGAAAGAAAAGTCATGAGCCACGAGTCTTGTTTGGTGCTGAGAAGGACCAGTGAGTGTGTTTACATTTTTAGTTAGCCTAAGACAGGGCACAAGTCGGGGGTACACTCTTTTCACAGAGTGGACGCTGTCCCCCCTGGCAAGAAGTTGACCCCCACAGAAATATGTTGAACATGTCCCTGTGTAATTTTCAGATACCGGGACATGTGCAGCAGTGCCTGCATGTTGTCTTCTTTTGATTCCCAGCAGCAACATGCAGGCAGCAAGGGAGCTTTTTTCACCTCCAGTCGGCCGAAATAAAGGGGCTATTAGGCCTCCTTTTATCTGAATATCGTGACTGGAGGCGGCTTGGAACCTCCCACTTAAATGCAAATGCCACAGAGGGAAAACAAAGGCACACAGCTTGTTATCTCTTCACAAGTATTTAAGAGAAGCATGCTCTTGCCTTTGTTCACTCCCTGTATATAAGAGATGCATGCACTGTAAGAATGTCAGGTTTTTGTTGATCTGTCCCAGTATTTACATAAATAATCTCAAAAGCACTATTTTATTTCTTTTATGCGTTACGCAACCCAATTCAGGGTTTCAGAGCATGTGCATCATGTGCAGGTGTAAATCAATGTACAAGATTAGTTACATGATACAGGGTTACAAGATGTAGTAGTCACATGTCCTTCATACCTCACTGCCTCACTGTGCTATATTAGAAGGATAACAATTTATGATCTGGAGGTAAGAATGGAATCCCTGTTTTAAAAGCAGTAACCCACTTTACTATCTACATAAATTAAAAATCTCTCATCTGCATGTTACGTGATGTGCTTTGCAGGAGACACATTTACCTTCTCTACTACTTTGATTCAAGTCCGGGAATTCGCAAAACACAGATCTCTCCAGCAAGTGCATTAACCACCAAAGTTATCTCACCATTATTACTATTCCCTGAGATTTACTGGGCACCTTCACAGCAGATGCCTTAACCCAATCAAATATTTTAAACTGTAGACTTTGCAACCAATTAAGCATAACAGATCTACTACCATGCTTCTCCTTGTTCCAATTTCATTGTGGCAGGGTTTAAAAAAAATGTATTAGTTGAGGGCCAGGTTTTCTCCTTGTTAAATCTCATAATGCGTTTAAATGTACGCATTAAATACCTGATAAATATATGTGTGGGGTCTTAACATCTGATGTCACTTCTTGTGAGGTCACTTCTAGTGAGGTCTCTTCCTGTGATGTCAAGTGCAATGTCACACATCGTGACATCATGTGCTGTGATGGCACATGTCATGATTTCACTTGCATACTGCCTAACCTGGTTAGTCCCTCCACTTCTTTTTTTAGGTCTTGTGCCCTGACCTAAGAGGATTAACTAAGTTCGGCCAGGGCATTCAGGGCTGTGCGGGTCTGTCAAGCCAGGCTGAGCCTCATGAAGATTTCCAGGGCTTTCTTCTTGCTTTATTGTGCGATATTCTTTGATGTTCCAGATAAGTGGGAGTTGTATTAGAAGCAGATTCCTCTGAATAAAAAAACATTTTTTTATTCAGAGGAATTCGCTTTTAATAACAACACCCACTCATCTGCCACTTCAAAGAAAATTTCACAAAAGCGTATCACTTTTGCGGTCAGAAGTCAATATACACAATTCTTTCACACAGGGCGCTGTGTTAGTTTTACGCCATAACATAAAACCAATACAGTGTGCTGTGTGACAGAACTGTGTATGCTTACTTCTGTTTGCAAAGCTAATCAGCTATATGTTGCACTTGCTGCTCTGCACAAGTCCAGTGTTGTGGGAAGGCAGCACTTTTGCTCAGTCGCGGCCTGCATGACTTGCGGTTAGGGGGGGCGGGAGGTCGCACCGGGGGGGGGGGGGTTCATTTAATAAAATAAAAAAATAAAAACGTACCTTCGCATCCAGTCCCGAACTCCCACGTCACGTCTCCTGCTCTCTCTCTGCTCACAGGAAGCAGAGCAGGCAGCCTCCCTCTTCTTTCCTAAGGCAATCACAATGCTGCAATGGCAGCTTGTGATTGGCTAGGACGCCGTCCTTACAGGTGTCTGTGGGGAGGCTGTTTTCTCCATGCAGGCTGTGCAGCAGCCTACATGGAGAAAACGGAGAGTGCTATGGCTGGTTTGGTCGGCTCTGGGGCTGACCAAACAGTCAGCACCCATAACATTGGGCTAGCCGTTCCTCCCTGACCCGCCTACCCGCCTGCCCACAACAGGCATACCCTTCTTCTGCTTTCTGGCAGTGCGAGAAGCAGAAACATAAAATGGTATTTATGCCATTTTACGTTTGTGAATCTCGCACTGTGAGAAAGCAGTGAGGCGACGCTCCAACGCCCACGTGGAGGAGCCGCCCCTGCTTTTGCTGAGTGTTTTCAATGCAGGTGTGTGTGTGTCTGAGAAATGGCTTGGAAATCAAGAGCTGTAGAGCATTTGCTATACTAGGGTAGGCCCTGGCCGGGGTTAGTGCTGAAGAGGAAACTAATGAGTCATGAAATGCAAGGAAGCTTGTTGCAATCTATACTGTTTTGCCTGGCAACAGAAGAGATGTTTTTTTGCTGCTAACCTTGGATCATGCATTTTCCTGTCTCTGACTTTCACTGCAGGTCTATAGGCAGTGTGAGTGAATTATCCACCGTCCTGGAGGATGTGTGACTGGGCAGGGCAGCCACCTGTGAGGCCCGCACATCAATGCGACGAGCGACGACATTCTTATCTGTGTGTACATTTAAGTGTTTCTGTTTGCTTATTTAAAAGCCAAACCTAATGCATCTGAACTTCACTTTTTTATTTCTGTTAAATGGCCATTCCTCTTTAATTTCTGTTTTTAAAATTTTTATAAGGGCGAACTCGATTTGAGGACACTGAGGTGCTTGAATGAGGACCAGATTACACTACATAAGGTCAGAAACATTATTTTTATTTTCTTTTAGGTACTGGATATTAAGTGATTGAGTTGCCTATAATCACAAAATGTTCAACACACTCCAGGACTGGAGCCAGTGGTTCCCAAATTCCAAGGTCGCCAACTCCACAACCCACCCAGCATCCCTTCCCTCAGCCATAAGAGCAACATGGTCAGCGACTAGCTGCCGCCTCCCCCCCAATCCGGCACCCAATACCCAGGAACGTGGACACGAGACGTCTTTACTTTTTGGAAGGCGGGCGCTAGTCGCCCGGCCGTATTTATTAAAGTATGAAATTAAAAAAGGTTTTAATTGCATAATCAACAATTTATACAAAAATTCAGCAGGACATTTAGGTACATACTCTTAGCAACAAGTTTGAGAGCCTGACTTTAACAAAACTCTAATACATGTTATTCCTAACTTATACTAAACATCCTCATCTAGAATTTTTGTACATTTCTGGCCATATGGCAGGGTCACTACCGGTGTCAGGTCCTACAAGCTGCGCCTCCCCTCTGGATGTGCGCATGCGCAGTGTTACCCCGGGAATTGCCCGGTCTACGCCCTGAACTCCATTTACCCACTAAAGGAGGGCCCTTACTCTGCGCCGGTGGCGTCATGAGTCCACGCGCGCGGGGTGGCTACCAGCCTAAGGAAAGCGTGAACTACTCCTACCCGCGCTCCTTTGCTTTGCAGCATCTATTACCTTGCCCCTGGAGTTGTGGGAGTGGCCCGCAGGCTCCTCCCCCTGGGCGGGAACCTCCATAGGATGATGCCCGCCCCCTCAGACCTCAAAATATGTGCTCACCGATAATGACCTTACCGCATGCCCCATACCTAATAAATACGACGACCTATGGGAAAAAATTCTAAAGGACAGCTACACTGGCTAATAAAACAGTATCAACGTATAGCTACAAAGGGAAAAAAGGCCTAAAGACATATAGCAATAAATACAGTACACTTCAAATAGTATCAACGTATAGCTACAAAGGGAAAAAAGGCCTAAAGACACATAGCATTAAATACAGTTCACTTCAAACAGTATCAACGTATAGCTACAAAGGGAAAAAAGGCCTAAAGACACATAGCATTAGATACAGTTCATTTCAAACAGTATCAACGTATAGCTACAAAGGGAAAAAAGGCCTAAAGACACATAGCATTAAATACAGTTCACTTCACACATGACTTGCTAAAAGGGGGAAAAATTCCTAGACAAAAGCATCAACAAAATACACCAACCGTTCATCTCTATTACCCTGTGAGACCCGTGGACCGTACATCCAGAACTTACCCTTCAACCAGAGATAAGAACTGCTACCAAACTTTTTGTTCCAAGGGATGGTGGGTGGGAAAACAAAGAAGCCCCGAGCGCGGGGCACACCGTTTCGGCGAGGGAGCGTCCAGGGACAAGGGGGTCTCCTGGGCGCTCCCTATCTCTTTATTCCTGAGGGGCCAGGTGGCCCCTCCTCTAGCCCGCCCCCCCTGACCCGGACCCATTTCCCAGGATCCGGGTCAAGGGGGCCGCCAGCCAATCGGCGGTGGGCCGCGCCCCCCCAGGGCACGCCCCCACCGCCGAGTGGCAACCAAGGAGACAGTGGGGGCGACGGTCGCCGCGCCGCCATGCGTGCGGGGGGGCCGAGGGCCCCCCCTTTTCACATGGTCAGCGACTAGCTGCCGCCTCCCCCCCAATCCGGCACCCAATACCCAGGAACGTGGACACGAGACGTCTTTACTTTTTGGAAGGCGGGCGCTAGTCGCCCGGCCGTATTTATTAAAGTATGAAATTAAAAAAGGTTTTAATTGCATAATCAACAATTTATACAAAAATTCAGCAGGACATTTAGGTACATACTCTTAGCAACAAGTTTGAGAGCCTGACTTTAACAAAACTCTAATACATGTTATTCCTAACTTATACTAAACATCCTCATCTAGAATTTTTGTACATTTCTGGCCATATGGCAGGGTCACTACCGGTGTCAGGTCCTACAAGCTGCGCCTCCCCTCTGGATGTGCGCATGCGCAGTGTTACCCCGGGAATTGCCCGGTCTACGCCCTGAACTCCATTTACCCACTAAAGGAGGGCCCTTACTCTGCGCCGGTGGCGTCATGAGTCCACGCGCGCGGGGTGGCTACCAGCCTAAGGAAAGCGTGAACTACTCCTACCCGCGCTCCTTTGCTTTGCAGCATCTATTACCTTGCCCCTGGAGTTGTGGGAGTGGCCCGCAGGCTCCTCCCCCTGGGCGGGAACCTCCATAGGATGATGCCCGCCCCCTCAGACCTCAAAATATGTGCTCACCGATAATGACCTTACCGCCACAGGCCAGCATTGTTAACCGACGATCTGGCCTCCCCCTGCCTAGGTCTACCCGACAAAGTTCTCCCTCTAGTAACCCCTTCCAGCCAGGCCCCGACATCATTAGACCACAGGACCCTCCCTTCCTCCGTCACATGGACTCCCGTTACCAGGCAGAGCCAATACACCCATTACCAGGTAGAACCAATACACCCATGTTGGATCATCTGCAGGCCGAGTGGGGGCTTGAAATAGTTTGTCCCACTGTGTGTTGATCCCCTTTATCGAGTGATTCAACACCCTGACCGAGTCCCTGCCACCCCGGGATAAGTTGAGACCCTACCACCGTGCCACCCAAGTCCTGAAGACCCACCCACAGTGGAGAAGAACCCATCAATGAGTATTTGCCTCCCTAGTTTGGCCAACTCAGCCCCCCCTAGGTGAAGTATCACCGCTGCCAGGAGGTCGGGCTGCTGAGCTATAAGTCCCTGAAAGAAGCTCCTGAACTGACCATGGCACAGACCCTCCAACCAACTCTTCCCTGTCCTGCGCCCAGCTTGTTGTTTGTGCTGGCCCATTGTAGCTCCACCACCTCTGGTGATGAGTCCCTCCCCTGCGTGACAGGTTTGAGAAAAACTGCAGCAACCAAGAAAAGACCAAGAAAACATGGGTGACAATTCCCACTTCCACCGTAGGGAATGGGTAGCACTTACACCTGCCAGGAATACCTGGGCCCTTGGTGTCCTCTTTCTCGACGTTTGCTTCCCGTTTTTTGTCCACCAGCTGTTGCTGTTGCGGTGTGGAGCACTCCTCCGATATCCGCCATGGACCCAGCCGTGACTGACGTAAGCATCCCTTGGGCTGTCCACCTGTTGCAGCCATTGTAATGTGGGGCACTCCAGGTATTCACCATGGACCCGGTCATACATAAAATGGAAAGATAGACACACACCATTAGTGTTCCGGCAATAACTGCTGCACACGCATTAACTTACATTACCATCAGTCGCTAAGTTTCAGATAATCTTAGTGCCAGGTCACCACACATTAACACGTCGACGGAAAATGTTAACCCTGGTAGGCTGTAAAATTGGCCTCCCATTTTCACAATCATTGTTACACGAGAAAGTTGTGCTGCGGGCGAGGACATCGCCTCTTAACCCTGGTTTTCGACCCACGTCTTTATGCATAGGATCTTATGTGCCAAACAAGACAGCCTACTTAACAGTGCAGCATCCCAGTCTTTAGCTAAAAGAATTAGCACAGCCCCATCTCCGCCAGGCCATACGCTGGCCCAAGGACCGTTTCCGCTCGCCACTTTGGCTTCTGGGAGATATCATCCCAGCCAACCGGACATGATCACATGGATCCCCAGAACTATCTGATGCCGCAACCAGGCTCTTGGGCCCCTTTTAGGTGCGACATCAGGGTGTGTATCACTATCAGGACCCCAAGTAGTCTGTCCAAAGGCTCTAGGCCCTGTCTCTCTGCCATTCGTGGTTCCCCCACCCTGTTATTAATACGTGGCTTTGGTACCCCCCTAGAGCTCAACGTATATGGTGCTAAATGACAGTGTGCTAAATAAGTTTCCACACTGTAAATATTCGCCTCAAATCTCATCATAGGCTCAACGTATCTTGTGCCAATGTACTTGTGTGTGAAATAAGTTTACTGACTGAACTAAAGGGGTGTGTTTAGTACAAATACTCCTATTTATTGGCATACCCCTGTTCTGTTCCATTTCCTCATTCATGAGATTAAAGACTGGTAAAACAAGCTGCTCTATATTCCCTCATGACTTGGCTGAAGGCTGCACGCAATACAGCTAACCCTAGGATAGCTCACTAATAATGTTGACTTTAACCTATCATCCATGAAGGGTCCTACGGACAGGTGCAATGTTTGGACTGGTGCAATGCCCCCCCTAGAATAGTTAACAGCACCTCATATGGTGCTTACCTCCACAGTGCAATAAACCATTAGTTATACCTTATTCGTGACTGTTTCCATGATTGTTCTAACTATCACCTCAGCAGACACCAATGATAGTCATTCTAGAGCGTCAAAATTTGACTTAGGTCAATGGCCGTTCTTTGGGTAAGCTAAATAAGCAGCCACAATGGCTTGGATAACATATTGCAAGTGCCTGGAGCACATCATAAAGGAGCCCAGGGATGAACACAAAAAAGGCATATGTAACCTGGGCATCACGGCTATTAAGGAATGTATTTAACGCCCGCACCCGGGTGCTCCAAGGAAACTTGTACTCACCGTGCCCACGTTTTACAAACATGGTGCACATGCAACAGCCCATGCCATAATACAACACGTTCAACCACTGCAGAAAAGCGGTAACACGGAGCAAGGTAAAGTACAGGCCTCGCTCACTGTTTTGCACTGAAACTCCTGGCCGGTGCGCGCAGCGGCTCGGCCCACAAAGGTAAGACTACCCCCATTCCGTGCACTATTCCCAACTCTGAACTGTCACAGGCCGAGTGTGTGTAATTTGAGCGTGTGTACCATACTCACCCCTGAGGATAACTACAAACAAGTAATTCCAGAGTGTCATCATTTTTAAACTTATGTCACTGGCTGTTCCTTGTGCAAGATAAATAAGCAGCAACCATGGCCTGGATAAAATATTGCCAGTGCCTGGAGCACATCCAATAAAGAAGCCCAGACCGAAGGCATGTGTAGCCAGAGCCACACGGCGATAAAGGAATGTGTTTAACGCCCGCACCCGGGCGATGTAAGGAGCCATTTCGAGCTTTGCCCTGTCCTCCCATTAAGGTAAAGATACAGGCACACCCTGCTTCTTTGCTTAGATTGAATGTAAAGAAACTGCTCTTAGAAGTGGTGTGAGAAGCCCTTCTAAAAATCAAGACTGGAATTGCACAAAATACAAAATTATCTACTTGTAAAAAAGAAACCCCAAAATGGACTGCATTGGGCAAAATCCTAAATGTGGTGTATGTAATGTAAGAGAAATAGGATATCATATTGGGCCTGTGACATGTCTTCAAACTTCATTACAGCCTGGAATAATCCGATGACCCAAAAATCAGAATAGTTTACTACTGCATAAAACACAGGTGTCATCTGCCCCTACTGTAATAGCAAAATGCATTGAGGAGGCAATTGGCCCCCAGTGGTGGGGGGCAATTAACAGAATTATAAGGGAAATCCTTATGGGTTTTGTGCTAATTATGCGCAATATGTGTTTTTGGATATTCAGTTTCCTACAGTCACCACCTGCAGGAAAGTGCACCAGCAAACAGAGTAGTAAGGGAGAATAACATCTGCAGAGACTGCCATAAAGACAGTTTTCACATTGTATTCTCCATTGTGGAGTACAATGGAAATAGGTGCAAAAATCGACCCTGTACAGGCGCATTCAATATTTCACTGGGTGGTTATTGTCTCCGACTCTAGCAAGATAATCAGAATAGGCTGAACATTCTCTACCCACTAGGCCCAATCCTTTGGAGAGGTAGTTCAGAGAAACTTCCCACTGATGCAAAATACGTCCTTTTTGTTACCACCCCAAATACTTCAGTGGTTAATTTGTGAAAAAAAAAAAAAAAAAAAACATAAGTGCTCTCGTCAGGAGGTAGCTTGCACCAGCCCATGTCTCCTTCGTGAGCACGGGCTAAAACAGAACCAACTACTACCCATGAAAGTGGGGATAGGATGTGGCTAATGGCCAGAGCTGCAGACACGGGGGGCTGGGGAACAAGGTTTGAGTGTTGGCATCTGCTCAACATCCTGTGATTCTGGGCAATTCACTTAATCTCCCCATAAATGAATGTGTCATTAACTGATACTCATGAAAGGCGCAGGTGCTGAGCACCGTACAGCACTGGCTCAAATTAAGCACTGCAGTCTGGACACATAATGACTGATCTTTAAGTGAGTGCATTGGGCAAAGAAATGAGCCAATGGTAGGAAGACTGTAACATTTGCAGATACTCATGCCTTAGGATAACTCTGCTTCTAAGCACTACTAATTTCAATGGGTACAGCGGGAAAAGTGATAAAATAGTCCACTTTCGCACTCCGTTATCACACAGAGAAGTCATGGATTTAACCCATATTTACTAATTCCATGGCATGCAGTGAAACACCTAAAACTAATTTCACGAATAAATAGTCCTTTAAAGAATCAATAAATCTGTGTATCGAAAATTCTGCCAACATTTGGGTCAGTTCACATAAGAGATATCACAGCTTGTGGCATATTATATGGTATGGATGTTGCTGTTATTCTGATTTGGAACATTTTTTAATTATTGTAAATTTTGGACTTAACACAAATAGGCATTATCTTCGTCAAAATGTGTATACTTTAATCTTACACTGATCAGTGTTGTCCGATTCAGCTTTTGATGGCATTACATTAGTCTACTGAGCTCTAGTTTGTGACGTCACCGGAATGACCTCACACACATACTGGCCGGAGAAAGGAGGCACCGCAAGTAATAAACACACTTTTAGAAGTAGACTCAGATGAAAGCACAAACACACCACGCACGTGTCACAAAGACAGAGGCAGACGTAAAGGACGGAATGCAAAATGATAATGAGGACACTAGAAACACACACTGCCAGTGCCCCAATAGCCCCCATACCATATCCGGTCATGGGTCAGCTGTTCATCCCAGCGACAATTGGTGTAAGGAAAAAGATCTGGGAGGCAGGAACACATCTGGGCACCAACCCCTGTCCTTGCCTCTCAGCTCGGGCGCATCGCTGACGGGCAGGACCATGTGCTTCCAGTCAACGACGGCCTTGAAGCTCTGCAGGGGGTCATCGCCTCTGTGAGTATGAAAACCGCTCCATGCTGCCATGAACTCAGTCGTTCTAGCAGCGCCCGAAGAGAGGAGTCACTCTTGCCCCTTGACCCCAAAGTGGGGCTCGAATTACCCCTCCTCGTACGGCCGTGACACCGAACCTCAAGGGGTGCGGATGAATAGGCTAAAGCTTGAAAGGGATGGCACAGAGAGGCCATGCAGCCCAACCCTCTATGGCTTCAACAGTGGACGTTGACAATTCTACTGCCATGCACCGCCGAGAACACGAGGGCCAACAGAATGCATGCCAGGAAGCTGGGGTCAGTCCTGCAAGCGAACAATCACCCTCGAAACATTCAACAAGTGGACAGGCCTCTAGCCCGCAACAACTCCAAGCCTTCCCATCTACGGCTGCCCAGAGGCCCCCAAAGCGCAGCCCCCACCTCACCTGGCGACATGGACGCCTCCCCACGCCGACGCCCCGATCACACTCGTCCTTGCCCACTCCCTCGAGGTCCGGGCCTGGCCACGCAGGACGACCTCCACCTCCGTCTGCAAAACGCCGGACGACCTCCGCTTCGCTCGATGATCCGACGGCCTGTAGCTCCCCCGAAGCTGCTCCGCCTGCAAGCACAAAACAGAGATCACAACGTCCCCGGCAATGTTCCCCCTGCAAACAAGGGGCTAGCTTCCAGCGAGGTCCCGCTCTGCAACGCCGACCGAATCGGCACCTGGAAAAGAAAGCGAGATCACCACAAAACAAAGAAGCCCCGAGCGCGGGGCACACCGTTTCGGCGAGGGAGCGTCCAGGGACAAGGGGGTCTCCTGGGCGCTCCCTATCTCTTTATTCCTGAGGGGCCAGGTGGCCCCTCCTCTAGCCCGCCCCCCCTGACCCGGACCCATTTCCCAGGATCCGGGTCAAGGGGGCCGCCAGCCAATCGGCGGTGGGCCGCGCCCCCCCAGGGCACGCCCCCACCGCCGAGTGGCAACCAAGGAGACAGTGGGGGCGACGGTCGCCGCGCCGCCATGCGTGCGGGGGGGCCGAGGGCCCCCCCTTTTCATATTACACGGTTGGACAATGTAGCACTGAGCAGTGAACACTCGTTCCATCCCCTCAATGAAAGGCCTCCCATTTTTGCCTCTTTATCGAAGTCACAGTATGGCTCAGATAGCATTGTTTGTGCACCCACGTGGCGGCCTTCTGCATTTCATCCCATTATGAGCATCCTCAAGATATTGAATATACAATTAAGGCAGAGGAAGCTTTGTATTCTGTGCAAGACTTTTTAAAAGTTGATTCCTCTGAATTAAAAACAAAACACACACACACGTGCATATGCTGTGTTGTCATCAGAGTAGAAGGTTCCACTTCTGTTAAACTTAAACCGCAGCACGCTGCATGATGCTGAGTGGGAGGGGCGCACGTGGCACGCGCTGCTCCACCGGAGTCTAAACATAAACTGTAGCAAACTACATTATGCTTAGTGTAGCATACGCAGTCTAGTTGTTGCACGTCACGTAGGCGTGACGTGCGACGGCCATGTGAGAAGCTGCGCGCGCAGCCTAGGCAGAGCGCGCGAAGAGCGTAGAGCGATCGGAAGCGCCGGCCGGCGCTCCTCTGTAACCTGTAACCACAGAATAAAGTTCTTTACTTACCAACACAGCATAGTGCCATTATTTACAACGTGATAACTTTACAGTGGCGACGAGGACGGGAGGCACCCACCGGCACCCAACAAGAAAAAAAAGAAGAAAAAAAATCGAACCACCACCTCCACGTGGGCTGCAGCAAAGCAGGCGACCCCAGGCCACGGGGGACACAGCACAGAGCGGCGCTAATGGGCCAGTGAGTGGTGAGCTCAAGGGGGCAAAGCTGCACCCACCAAGAAGGACAGGCAGAGGAGCGTGGCAGTGCCACAGCAACCAGAGGGGCGGCGCAGTGGCCAGAGAGGCAGCACTGCACATCACAGAAGACCGATCACCGCAAATACCTTCCAATCACACCGCGGAAGGTAGGAACAGCGCTGGCTGCCAAGGGGGAAGAAGGGGGGACTGGCACTAGGAGTCCCCAGGAGGACGCCGATACAGAAGTAAAAGACAGCACCCCAGGGAGCCCCACCAGCAAGGCCGCCAAAGCGACAGAGAGCAGGGAGGTGAAGATGAGCACACCGGCAGGCTATGCAATCGCACCGGTGCAATTCTTACCGAAACCTGGTGAACCCCTGATGAAGTGGGAGGATTGGAAGGAATATATTGACAATTTCATTGGGGTCCTGGAGGACGAGAATGAAGAGAAGTTCACCCCCCAAAGGAAGAAACGCATCTTGCTGCTGAACCTGGGACCAGAGGGTCTCAGGATTTACAAGAGTCTGGTGCCCAAGAAGAGAGAGGACACAGATACGGATGTATATGCCCATGCAGTAGAAGACCTGGATGAGAGGTACCGCCCCACCATATGTGTGTCTGTGGACAGGTTCAACTTCCAGCAAAGGAAACAACGGGCTGGAGAAACCATAGAAGAATATGTAGGGGCCTTAAGGAAACTAGCAGCCCCGTGTAAATACGCACTGTGGGAGGATGAATTCATAAAGGACCAGATCGTGATGCACACTACGAGTACACAGGTCCAAGACAAGCTGTGGGCGAGCGGCGACACCACGCTCAAAGAAGTTATGGTCATCGTAAAAAGGGCCGAGCTTGCTAGGAGGTGTGCGGCAGCAACCAAGAAAGATGTGGTCACTCCGACAATGGTGAACAGGATACAAGAAGGAGACCACCGTAAGGACCAAAGAGGAAAAGACTCAGCAGCCAAAGGAACGAGCAGGTGGCAAGGGAAACAACCAGGGAGCGACAGCAAGAAATCGTGCTACAGATGCGTCAGTTGGTCCCACGATGCCCGTGACAGAAGATGTCCTGCGTTCAGAGCCAAGTGCCTACACTGCGGTATCCTGGGCCACTATGAAAAGGTGTGTAGGAAGAAACATTCGAAGGAAACCGTGAAATGTGTTGAGCAAGGTGAAGAAGATCTGGAAGAAGTAGCAGAAGAAGAGGTGATCACGGTCCTGTGCATATACGACCAAGTGATGAGCATAGAAGGGAGGAAATCCACAAAACCCATCCTGGACATGTCAATGGGAGGAATCACCATCACCGTGGTGGCGGACACAGGATCCCCCTTCACCATCATCCAACAGGCAGTATGGGAAGAAACATTCAGACCCAAGTTGGGACCGGAGTTGGAAAAGCTAGACATCAGACCGGTCACTTACAATGGGGACCGCATTCCAATGTTGGGGTTCCGCCGCCTACTGTTCGAATTCAGGGGCCGGTCAGCATGGTGCAAGCTGTACATCGCAGAAAAGGGACCCTCGGTCCTGGGATGGCTAGACCAGGGGGACCTAGGAATTAAACTGGATCCAGGAGGGAAAGAGCAGATTTTACTTACTGAGCAAGAAGAATGGCCGGACATGAACAAATGGAAGGAGAACTACCCGAAGGTATTTGGTGGCACAGTGGGACGGATGGAAAACTTCCAACACAGGATTGTGCTCAAGGAAGGGGCCATTCCGGTAGCCCACAAGGTGAGGAATGTGCCGATTGCGGTGAGAGAAGCAGTCCAAACTGAACTCCAAGAGTTGGAAAAGAAAGGAATAATCGAGCCGATAACATGTGCAGAATGGTTGGCGCCCCTGGTGGTCGTAATGAAGCCAAATGGGAAGGTCCGGCTCTGCGTGGACCTGAGAGAACTAAATAAGAATATCGTTGTGGAGAAATTTCCCCTCCCCAGAATCGAGGAAATGTTGACCAAGACCAGGGGGGTGCAGTGGTACTCCACTATCGACTTGACCTCGGCCTATCACCAAATTGCACTGCACCCGGACAGCAAACGGCTCACATCCTTCATCACCCCGTTTGGGTGTTACCAATTTTGTCGGATGCCTTTTGGGCTGGCCTCAGCAGCCGCTGTTTTCCAGAAAATGATGCACCAACTGTTCAGAGACTGCAAGGATGTCCAGTATTTCCAGGATGACATCTTGGTGATGGGGCGAGACCAGCAAGATCATGACCAGAAGCTGGGAAAGGTGTTGAAAACATTAGAGAACAAAGGTCTCACAGCGGAGTGGTCGAAGTGTTGGTTGGGACTGCAGTCGGTGACGTACCTAGGTCACGAGATCGGACGACAGGGCGTTACCCCCAAATCGGAAAATGTCAAAGCCATCGCTGAAGCACCGCCGCCCAGGAACAAGGAAGAGGTCAGGTCGTTCCTGGGGATGGCGGAGTACTACAGCAAGTTTGTGGTACATTTCGCTTCCAAGACCCACAATTTGAGGCTGTTGACCAGAGACAGCACAGTGTTCCAATGGACACCGGAAGCCCAAGCAGAGTTCGAATTGATCAAAAGGGACGTTACCGGAGCCGTTCCCCTCAAGGGGTACGACCCACAAGGCACCACTATACTGACGACAGATGCCAGTGACAAAGGCCTGGGTGCTGTACTCATGCAAGACAGAGGCAGAGGGGAGATGGAGACCATCAGCTTTGCATCCAGAGCACTGACAGATACAGAGAGCAAATACAGCGTGATCGAGAAAGAAATGCTGGCGGTCGTATGGGCCATGATGAGATTCCGGCAATTTCTGTGGGGAACACGCTTCCTACTCAGAACAGACCACAAACCGTTGGTGAAGGTGCTAACGTCGAGCGGACATGCCAGTGCCACCCCTCGGATATCCAAGATGTCTCTAAAGTTGCTCGAGTTCAGGTATGATGTCGAGTACATTCCTGGGAGCCGGAACCGAGTAGCGGACTATCTGAGCAGGGCAGCCGCCATGGAGCCAGGAGAGGAAGACGCTGCCGGCAGTGGGGATTTGGTAGCTCTAATAGAGGACCAAGAGAAACTGATCAGTCTACCAGAATGGACAGAGTCATATGAAGAAGACACTGACATAAAGGAAGTGAAGGGGTACATCGTACATGGATGGCCGGATAAAAGGAACGTGAGGGCAAACCTCAAGCCTTACTTCGAAGTGCGGGAAGAACTGTCGATAGGAGACAGAGGTATCTTCATATACAGAGGGGAAAAGGTGATTCCCCCAAGGACCCTCACCTCAAAACTGATGGACTTGCTACATGAGGGACACCTGGGCATAGGGAAACTCAAGGCACGCGCCAAACAAAATTACTGGTGGCCAGGCATGGACATAAGGGCTGAAAGGCATGTCAGAGAGTGTCCCCAATGTCAACGGGCGGACAAGACATTAAAACCATTGAGGCCAGCGATAGGAAAGTTTGACCCCCCTTCAAATCCGTGGGAAGAACTATCCATAGACATTTTGGGACCGGTCCTAGACGACCAAGGCACACAGAAATACGTGTGTGTGCTTATGGACCGATATTCTAAGTGGCCAGAATTGAGAGTAGATGAAGCCATGGACACGGAGAACATCCTTAAGTTTCTGTCTGAGACTTTCACGAGGGAAGGAATACCTAAATCGATCTTGAGTGACAATGGGCCCCAGTTCACGTCTGAAAAGTGGAACAAGTTCATGCACAGAAATGGCGTCACTGTCAAACACACCTCAATCTACCATCCGGCCGGAAACGGTTTAGTGGAGAGATTTAACAGGGTAGTGATGGGAGCCATACAAGCGGCCATCTCAAGTGAACAGAACTGGGAGAAGGCGCTAGAGAACATGGTATGGGCCTACAGAATAACCCCTACTGGAAAGGGGTATAGTCCATTCCAAATACTGAGAGGACGTGAACCCTTTACCCACGACAACAGAGTTTGGAAGGAAAAGCTCATCACCAGTGAATGGTCCCCCGCAGTGGTGCGGGCCAACCTGGAGAAAGCACAGACAATTTACAGCAACCACTACAACAAACGAAGGAATGTCAAAGGCACCGGTCTGGAGCAAGGAGAGTGGGTAAGAGTAAGATTGGCCACCCTGCAGAAGAAGGGAGACAGCAAGTACAGCAAGCCGTTGCAAGTGGTAGAAGTGTACGATCGGGCTGCCTTACTAAGCGACGGGAACGTGTGGTCCCAAGACCGCATGGCCAGGTGCAATAAAGTTTTGGGCTGGGAACAACAGAGCGCCGACTGGGAAGACAAGGAAGGCCCCGAAGTGGAGAAGAATCAAGCAGGCGCGGAACAGCCAGTTGGAGAGAGAGCGGGAACGGAAAGTGGAGAAGAAGGAGAAAATGGAAGTCAAGGATTGGAATGGGACAGGCTGGAGAGAAGCACGCATGGAGGAAGAGTTGAGAACGAAGGGACAGTAAACCCTGAGACTCAGAGTCAAGAGTCAATGGAGAACCCAGTCAGGGTCACAAGGAGTGGAAGGCAGGTGGTAAGACCTTCCAGATACCGAGATTTTGAATTGGACAATGAACTGTAAGTGACTCGTTCTTGTTTAATAAAAAAGGGGGAGATATGTAGCATACGCAGTCTAGTTGTTGCACGTCACGTAGGCGTGACGTGCGACGGCCATGTGAGAAGCTGCGCGCGCAGCCTAGGCAGAGCGCGCGAAGAGCGTAGAGCGATCGGAAGCGCCGGCCGGCGCTCCTCTGTAACCTGTAACTACAGAATAAAGTTCTTTACTTACCAACACAGCATAGTGCCATTATTTACAACGTGATAACTTTACACTTAGTGGCATGGGCGCACGTGGCACGCGCTGCTCTACCTGAGTCTAAACCTAAACCCTAGCATGCTGCATGATACGGAGTGGCACGGGCGCACGTGCCACGTGCTGCGGCACGCGAGTCAGGTGTTGCGGCTGAGTGGAGACAGCACTTTTGCTACATGGTTTCTTCCCCAAGGGCCCGAGTAATGCGGGTTGCCTGCGAGATTACTCGGAAATCGAGAGTTGTGGAGCATCTAGGTGCTGTAAGAGGGTAGGCTCTGGCCGGCATCAGCACTGAACGGGTAACTATAGGTCATGGCATGTAAGGAGGCTTGTTGCAATCAGTGGGCCCATTTCAGCTGAGAGCTGTCTATTTCAGTTCTCTCTCTGTGCCAATGCAGTGCTGTGTGAAAGAATTGTGTATAATACAGGCGGGCAACTAGGGCCATATTTCGGGGGGGGGGGGCTAATTCTTCCAACCACAGACAGAGTGGCTGTAAGAATGGGTGAACACAACAAAAACCTATTTTACAATTAATGGTCTTTTAAAGACCTGATAAGTACTCAGGTGCGGCTGCAATTAGATGCTCGCCAGCCCGCGAAAACGTGTTAGTCCGGGCTGACACACACTGGGGTGGGCGGGGGGGGGGGGCTGAAGCCCCGTGAGCCCAATGGGTGTTGCGCGCCTGGTATAATATATACACTGTATGTATCGCAGAATTCTGTTTGCAAAACTGTTCAGATCCTGATGTGAGCCACGACCTGTCTTTAGCTCTGATTTTATAATTGCTGTTTGTGTTGGTACTGTTTTGCCTGGCAACAGGAGATAGTCTTGCTGCCAGCATTTGGTCACGCATTTGCCTGTCTTTGGCTGTTACTGCCGGCCATAAAGCAGTGTATTTCTCGAGCATGCATGCAGTTGGCAAAATAGTGAGAAGGCAAAAGTAAATGAAGATACCATAAGGGGTAAGAAACAGCTAAGCACACGATCTATAATATTTAATCGCTACAAACTTCAGGCCTAAATCTATACAAAAAAGTGCATGTGAAATAGGCATGTACATATGACTGGAAACAATTCCTTTGTATCACAAAATATACTTTTTTATACATATATGAATATTTCCATTATATTATTCCTTTTTCTTTAGATGTTTTGATATTTTTAATATTTATTATTTCACACAAATAATGCAGTGTTTACAATACATAGAAACACAAACACATATATACAAATATTTTTTTTCACATACAATAAATTACAGTGCTATACAACAAAATCAATTAAATAAATAGGAGTTGGTATGTTGACAAATAATTCAAAGGCTGGCGGTCGATGAGAGCGATGCATATTTCAGCGTATAAGCCTTCACCAGGAGAACCGCCTCAACATTCTCTATAATCCTGGGCCAGGAAAATTATCTCCGATTTAAACCAGCAAAGAGTATTGATCTTTTGGTGTGAAGATGTCACACAACTTCAGTGATTTCTTATTTCAAAGAACTAGTAAATGTCCAAAATGGATATTGAAATGGTTTAAGCCTCTTAAAGACTTCTCAATAACGTATCTAAATAATGGTGTTCATCCATGTTTAGAACTTGATTACAATTTGCATAATGGTCTTCGCAGAAAGGGCGACTGACGTGGGGTATTGATATTTATTAGGGGGGAACGCACCGTCAGTAGAAGTTTATGTGCTGCCCACACGGAGGACTATTACTTATGCCGGCTTCCTATCATTCACTACGTTAAGACCCATGAAAAGGAAATACAAACTATTAGCCCAATACATAAACTTCCTTTCAAAGGGTAGTATGCATTAAGTTGGCTTTGATGTATAATTTATGAGTGTGGTTGCCACTGCTAATTATGTAATAAGGGATTTGTATGTGCAGTGGTCTACATGGTGGGTGGGGTGGGGTCCCACGAGTAACCATTTGAGGCATGGAACCATGTAATCAATATGAAAAGATTTGAAAATTTGGGAGTTCAATTGAAGATAATAAACTGGCTCAGGGATAATAATGGCTGGTGTAAGCTGTCTGTTACAACATTTCAATGTTTGTCTTTCTGTCGCTATATTTTTTATTTAGATTCTACCCCCAACGGATAGAATGTAAGATTAGCCTTATAGCCCAGCTGCTATACATGTTGTTAAAGGCCCTCTCCTGTGCTTTGTTGTTCTAGGGCCTCAAACGTGGCCGAGATAGATCTCTGGTTCAGGGCCTTCAAAAACCAGTATGGCCCACTGAAGCAGCGGGCTATAAGGCATTATTTTTTTATCAATCATGTTGTGCAAATGGGGATATTGGAGCTATAACACACAATATATGCTTTTGTACAGAAACATGAGTTATGTTTTTAAACAAACCCTTACCAATTGCACTTTAATTATTGACAGGTAATTTTAATATTAGTAAAACAAGACTCCATGAATACAGTCAAGCAGCTACTTGCAAAGCAATTGCTTGGATTGAGTCATGAACATAAACTAATCGTTAAAATATTAGGAACTGACCAGCCAGACTTAACACTACAACAAACTGCCCAAGACAGAGGGAAGATTTACAAATGAACATTCTCAAATTACTGGTACACAAATGTTGACTTACAGGGAGTACGTCAACAAATTCTCTGTTCTGCTTTCCCTGCTTGCTGTTTAGTGGCGACCTACCTTGGGCAAAAAAACAACGAGTAACAGCCTTGAAGCATTTTTCAGATAAAATAAAGATGCATGCACACTCCAGAATCCATATGGAACACCTGACAAGACTGGGAATGTTGGGAAACACACAAATTGAAGCCTACATACGCAATGCATACACAAAAGCAATAAAGCAAAACAGTGAAGCAGTCAATAGAATTAGACACATACTGTCAAGAATTATTGATTGTATTTGTTTCTGTGGTGCTTTTGAACCGGCATGAGGAGGGCATGATGAATCTGAAAGCTCCTCAAATCCGGGTATATTCAGAGGCATTGTGGATTTATTAGCAAGCATAGACTGTGAAATGGAAGCGCATTTAGCAAGTGCAACAGTCTTTAAAGGCGTCTCTAAAACTATACAAAATGAACTCCTTGACTGTATACTAGAGATTATAAGAGGCTATATTGTCCAACAGTTGAAAAACACAGACTTTGTGGCTACTCAGGCTGATGACACCACTGATGTGGCCACTAAAACGGATCACTGAAAGAATATCGACTGAAAGAATATCGACTACCCAAAATATCGTTGAGAAAATATCGAGTACAAAATATCGAGTTTCTATCTACAAACAGGTAAGTACAAAAATATCGAGTACAAAATATCGTTTACAAAAATATCGTTGTTAAAAATATTGACTTTACTAAAAACAATGTTTAATTACATTAATATAAAAAATTAATTACTAAAATATAATTAACAATACTTAAAATAACTTTTAATAATTAAATAATTAATGAAAGTAAAAAAATATTTTTTTTTCATCATATTTCTTAAAACATATATATATAGTAACAAAATTTTATTAAATAATAGGCAATATTGTATATGTACCCCAAAAACCCCAAACTGACCCTGAACCCTAAAAATACCCCTTTACCCAAAAACTGAAAACTGACCCTGAACACTAAAAATACCCCTTTGCCCAAAAACTGAAAACTGACCCTGAACCCTAAAAATACCCCTTTACCCAAAAACTGAAAACTGACCCTGAACCCTAAAAATACCCCTTTGCCCAAAAACTGAAAACTGACCCTGAACCCTAAAAATACCCCTTTACCCAAAAACTGAAAACTGACCCTGAACCCTAAAAATACCCCTTTACCCAAAAACTGAAAACTGACCCTGAACCCTAAAAATACCCCTTTGCCCAAAAACTGAAAACTGACCCTGAACCCTAAAAATACCCCTTTGCCCAAAAACTGAAAACTGACCCTGAACCCTAAAAATACCCCTTTGCCCAAAAACTGAAAACTGACCCTGAACTCTAAAAATACCCCTTTACCCAAAAACTGAAAACTGACCCTGAACCCTAAAAATACCCCTTTGCCCAAAAACTGAAAACTGACCCTGAACCCTAAAAATACCCCTTTGCCCAAAAACTGAAAACTGACCCTGAACCCTAAAAATACCCCTTTAATTTAACATAATTAGCAATTAATCAATTAAATTAAATTAATTACCAATTAAATTGTAAATAATTAACATATATTATTTAATTACCAATTAATTAATTATTACTACCAATTAATAAATTTACATATTTAATTTATTATAATTAAATTACTTCCCACCCTATTCCCCTATAAACCCACAACCCGCTACAGAAAATACATTATTTTAATTTACATAATTAGCAATTAATCAATTAAATTAAATTAATTACCAATTAAATTGTAAATAATTAACATATATTATTTAATTACCAATTAATTAATTATTACTACCAATTAATAAATTTACATATTTAATTTATTATAATTAAATTACTTCCCACCCTATTCCCCTATAAACCCACAACCCGCTACAGAATAAAATTACACAATAATTAAAAAAAATTATTAATTAAAAATAATTATTAAAAAAAATGACACTTTTCACATATATTATAACATAAAAACACTATAAATAATTAAATATTATTGAAAAAACTATATTTTTTACTATCTAGATTATATACTTGGATATTTTCACTGTCTATATTATTTACAGTCGATATTACTTCACTTACCTTAAAAACGATATTTTGACTGTCGATATTCTGTCTAGTCGATATTTTCTCCAAACGATATTTAAAACTCGATATTCTTTCCAGTCGATATTTTGGAGTCGATATTATGTCTGTGCACCCACTAAAACACAGTATGGGCTCCATTAGGATGTCGGGCGGATTGCCTCCGCCAGGGTGGCGGTGGCCACCGCCACCCTGGCGGAGGCAATCCGCCCGACAACCACTCTCGATTTCCCCTCCGCCTGATTAGGATGGCGGAGGGGACCGCAGCGGTCAGAAACACCGCCCGCCTGTTTTCCGCCCCGGTCGCCTGGCGGCCGGGGCGGATAAGTGATAACATGGTGGCGGTGTCTATCAGACACCGCCAGCCATATTAGAATAGGCATCCGACAATGCCTTTCCGTGGCGGCAATGCCGCCACGGAAAGGCAGGCGGACTTCACTCTGGGGGCCCCCTACGGGCCCCCAGAGTGCAGCACAGTAGGGGGGTGCACACAGGGGGGTACCTATGGTACCCCCCTGAATTTGCATAATGAAAGCGGCAGGCACCGCGCGGTGCCTGCCGCTTTCGTCATGCAAATGCTGCAATGCTTTTTCAGCATTGTGGCGGGCGGTGCAGAGTGCACCGCACGCCACAATGATGGGAATACAGGATGCGCCCGCCACTATGGCGGGCGCATCCTAATGCTGCCAACGGGACCCCCGCCCTCATGGCGGCCGGTCCCAAGTACCGTGAGGATGGCGGGCGGGCAAAGTCCGCACGCCATCCTAATGGGGCCCTATGTATTAATCTTTCAGTACATTGACAATGACAGTAAAGTTGTGGAGAGGGCCTATGGTTTTTTACATTTAAGAGACTCTAGTGCAGAAACCATTGCTTTAGCTATACTCTATGAACTGACCTGGATTTTTTCAGAGCCCCCTCAAAAACAAAATCTGATTGCACAAAGCTATGATGGTGCTTCCATAATGAGTGGAATCTTTTTGGAGTACAGAAAAAAATGAGATTTGTACCCTAATGCCCATTATGTACACTGTTAAGCCCACAAACGTAATCGTATTATGCAACAAGCAGAAGCAAACATCTCAGAGGAACACATTTTCATTTTGGATGTAGGAGGCATGGCATCAGTCTTCTCACGTACCCCTGAAAGAACGGAAATACTTCAGGACATAGTGGCCAGAAGGCTTGCAATGGGATCCCTAATTAGTTGGAACTTTCACATACTCACTATCAATCTAATATACCGATATAGGGTTGATCTAGAGAAAGGGTTCAACACCATAGAAGCCAATAGTGACTTTGGATCCAAAAGTCGGAATGAGGCTCACTACAAGACAGAACATTTCAGTTCTTTCTGCTTTTGTCTCATGAAATAATACCTCATGTCAAAATTTTATACAATCAGCAAAAAAACACACAATACAGATACAGGCTTTGTGCAAAGTACTACCATTCACTTTGTCACCATCATTAACAAAGTCAGAGAAGGGATTGACAATTTAGACAGCAGACTGCCAAACGATTCTAGTTTCTCAGACCACAGAAAAACATCAGCAGTCTGGTCAGTATTGCAATGGAAATATGTTATACTATAGTTGTGCATGCAAAGAAACATTTTTCTTTTACAATGCATTTGGTGAGTGCCACATTACTGCAAAGTGATCACTTTGCCTATCATGATATTACCTTCCCTGAACAAGCACTAACTGAGGCTGTGGAAGCGTATCCTACGCTCAACAAATAGGATCTGAGAACTGAGTTATCTGTATTATACGGAATGCAAATATATCGGCAGGCCACTGGTGCCATTTCTTTGCTCTTTTTAATTCAGAAACTAATTATGGAAAAATCACTTACAAAACAGTGGCTTCACTAAAATAGTCAATACCTCTCCTATGACAACAGCAGAACTGGAACAATGTTTCTCAACTTTAAACAGAATCAAGACATTTTTGCAGAACACCAGGATTGAGGAAAGACTAAGGGGCAGATGTATCAAAATACCTATTTGTGATTGTCAAATAGCGATTTTTTGAGAATCGCTATTTGTGAATTGCAAAATGGTCTGTATATAAAAATTCGCAATTTTTTAGCGATTTCTTAAAATTCCTTAATTGCGATTAGCAAATTGCTAATCGCAATTAAGGAATAATTTCCCATTCATTTCTATGGGCCAGGAGGCCCATAGGAATGAATGTGAAGTTATTCTCAATTTGCGATTTACAGTTTGAGAATCGCAAATTGAGAATAATTTCAAGGGTGCAAGAGTGTCATAAGGACACCCTGATTCACCCCTGAAATTGACATGTGTGTGTATATGGCGCACATACATGCCCTAAGGGCATGTATGTGCACCATAAGGCACCTTCACAAATGCCAAAAAGTGCATTTGTGAAAGAAATCGCAAATTACCACTAACTTGATGTTAGTGGTAATTTGCGATTTCTTAAGGAGAAATCGCAATAATTTAATGCTTGATGCATAGCATTTAAGGAATCGCAATTTGCAATTCCTCAAATTTGCAATGCAATTTCCTCCATACATACCGTTTAGCAAATTTTTAGTCGCAAACGTTGCTATTTTGCGAATGGTAGCGTTTGCGACTAAAAATGCGTTGATACATCTGCCCCTAAATGCTTTAGTAATGGTCTCTATGTAGAGAGAGACCTTGTTACGAGAATCCCAGACTTTAATGTTCAAGTCATTGAGAGGTTTGCAGCTATTAAAGACAGATGGGCTGATTTTGTCTACAAAAGGTGAACAATGTATTAATCCTAACATTTCTTCGATGCTAGTAGGTTGTGACCTGCGCAGTTGTTCTTCATCTGCAGTACAGATAGTGGAGTCACTGGAGTATGCCTGACTTCAATCTGTCTAACATTTGCCATAAGGTTGATCTGAAACTCAATACTGACCATTTGAGACCTCACAAAACCCATTTTTTTATGATTTTGTTTTAACAGCACCTCTCTTATTACATTATTTTGGGTTCATACTACCTTTTGCAATTGCTATCTGATCTAAAACAGTAATTTATTTTTTGATGACTGTGTGCTGCCTTTCAAGATAAAAGAAGTACTGCAGCAGGTCATGATGGCTTAGCTGGGCAACTACTCCATAAACAACAGCTGCATAATTTCCAATGTTTGTGAATGGTGCTACTGGTTTTGATGACCATCCAGGGGAGCTAATGGAGTTCCATCAGGATGGGGAGGGTGGGGGGGGGGGGGGTTGTGTGTGATCGTATTTCTTCATCCCCTGAATGAGATGTACAGTGCCTTGTAGGGTGCCCTACTGACTTTCAATGTTTATTCCTTGCTGTCTTATAGTGTCTAGTCCGACGCATCACAATAAAGTGCATTTACTCAGTATATTCAATTTGAATTGTAAAGGTATATCAATAAATAGAGAAATCTATGAGGTACTGTGAGAGGGAAGGGCAAAAGAAGAAGCGAGGAGGCCGAATTTGTGAATCAATGGTGTCAGGCTTTTATTTATATAGAACAAATATGGTCTCTTTACTGCTTCTGAATGTCCTGATTGGTGCAATGGAAACTCCTAGAATCTTCTTGGGAGGGTCCTTGAAATGTTTTCCCTGATGGTTCCTTCTTAACCGGTTGCTTCGATGCGATCACGCACCCCGGTGGCCTCAGGGAAGAAGAATACAAGGAGAAGTGGCGGTAAGTCAACTGGTCTCAGTTTTAAGAGAACCCTTCACCAAGTCTGAATGCACCCTTTGTGGAATTTTGGAGGTTGGTTGGTGAGTTAGCTGAGTCTGGCTCTGAGGGGTGGTAAAAAGGGGAAAGGTAAGGTAACAGGGAATCAAAAGGGAGGAGATGCTAGCCACGGGAGAAATACTCACTCTATGATGAGGGATTACTGCTATGCTTACGGGTGTAGGGAAGGCTCATAAGGTGACACGTGACAGAAAGATCAGTTATACTGTCAGTCAAAAAGTGCCCATGAAAAGAAAACGGTTGTGCTGGCAATATATTCAGTGCAAGTGCAGGCAATTATATACAGTGCCCCGTTTTATTTAACTACCCTCAACCCCCCCTCCTCCCTCACTCGTCCCTCTCACCCGGGTCACGTGCCGCGTCAGCCGCAATCCTCCTGGATTGCGGTGGCTCATCAGAATCCATCGGGGGCGTCCACCACTCTTCGGTCCAGAGCTCTGCTTCCTCCGCCGGCTCGAAGACGTCGTTGGGGTTGGTCTCTGGGTTCTCCTTTTCTCTGCTCTCCTTGCTGCTCTCGTCCTCCGTCTGGTCCTCAGGGCTGCTCCGTATCCTTCCCTCCGACTCAAGAACGCCCGACCGGTCTTCAGTGATCCCTTCATATTCCCCTGGGCCCCACCTTCCTGTTCTCCCATTGGTCTCCGCCTTCTGCCTTGCTGTTTCCCCATTTGCTCCCGCTCCGGCCCAACGTGACGCCTTCCTGTGAGGACGAGGCAGTGGCAAAGATTAACCCCTGCTCTCCCTGCCTTTGACAGTCGCTACAGTCCTGTTTTGGATGCAATGGGAATGACGGGAGGAGGGGGAACGTGTCATCGCATGCCGCCTCCTCACAGGTACTCAGCATTCTTATCTCACAGTCTATTATGAAGTTCTGTGGTTATACTGAATAAGCAGCTACCTATGTCATTATCATATGAAATCTCTTAATTTATGCCATAACTACACTTTCACAATTACTATATTAACCTTCTTGCATTCTCAAATAGGCTTGAAAATGTACCATTTGCCCACTCTTTTAAAAAAAATGTTTGACTGGGGAGTCCTCCCCACAACTTCCTTGTAACGGTCAGGCTTAATCGCTATGCTCACTCACCAACGGGCACTCATCTTGAACTTTAATGCCCCACCACTTTCAAATGTTACCAGATGCCACTGACTCAGGGGCTTAAGAAAGGTACCCCATGGACTTAAAAAAAAGGACAGTGGATGCATATGATATACGAAGATCAGCATTTGAATACTCCGCAAAATAACGAACGCTCGGACCGTGAGTGAAGAATTCTTGTGCACCATAGCTTGCTCGGTGCTAGGTCTGCCCTCATGTGTGCTGGTCATACAGTTTTTTGGGCAGGTGCTTAGGTGCACTAAGAATGACTCAATTGTGCAACATAAACATGCTTCTAGTATTTAACAGTTTTTCTTGTAAAAAAATACTTTTAGCATGTTTATTGTCTATTCTTATAGTCACGTGTTGATTGCTTTGAAATCTAAACATGGTGTGCAGCATTTCTGATTTATCTTAATAATGTCATCATAAACCGCATTCCTGCAACAGGTAAATATATTATTGTTCAATTAATACAGCCAAGATGTCCAATTTATGTTTAAATTCAGATCCCAAACTGGTTACAACTGCTTTCAGGAGGAAGGACTGTAAGTCTACATACAGAGGGAAAGGTGCTGTGGTAGAAAAGGTAGTGCAAAGAGCATATAATTCTGTATTTACTTAATGATTGGCATCCAGAGTGAAGGAAGTCTGATAAATGGGGTTTAGGAGTAGCACAAGAAAAATATACCGTACTTAATTGCTCCTTAGGTGGGTTGCTATGAAGGTTCAGTTGCCAAATGATTCTCCCCATTTCTGGTTTCATTCTTGACTGGATTGACCTAGATGGGTTTGGACCCTTCCCTCATGTGACTATATACTGCATGAACATGCACCCAGCCTTATTAAATTAGTTGATGGATACCCTATATATTTTATGCAATAGTCCTTGACTTTTGTTTTTTGTGGGTTCTGAATCTTGTTATACATGGACACATCATGTGCATTCCAGAATCCACTTCAAGTTCTTTTAGTGTTTTTGTCTGTACGTTCATATTAATGTATTTTTGGCTCCTTTACATTCAATTATGGTTTTAAGACCTTTTCTGCCTGATCTACCCTTTGTTGTTTGAACTATCAGATTGTATCCAGTTACCCAGTTCCATTTTCTCAGTACTTTTACTGGCTCACTACAGGCCAGATTGCAATTCAGCAGAGCGGACTCCTTGAGTGGGGTATTTATGCACTTGGATTTTCTGGAAACAAAAGTCAGTAAAATCACTTACAGATCAGGCAAGTACTGCGGGCACTAGTGCAGCCCGTCCTCCACCTGACGCTCTCCTATGAGCCACCCTGCCAGCCCACAGCCTGCCCTACTGAGACCTCTCCTCCTTCTCTACTACTGCATTTGCCCCTTGCTCCCATTTACCAGCTGCTCAGAGCTTGTGGTAAATGAGAGCTCTAATTTCCATGGAAATGGGAATTCAATGTATAATCTACCTTGGAAAAGCTGGGTCCCAAGTTTACACCTCACCTGTAATGTTCAGCCCGTAATCGAGGTCTATGCAGGCTTCTCATTTCTGACAGGTAGGATTTGATCACTTGTGCTTAAACTAATATTTTATAATATTCAAGATGAACCTCAAATCCTTCTATCCAATACATATCTACTAGCACCTATGAAAACATAATCACATATTCATATATGTATTACAGCAGGGCTTTAAGTGGGCCGGGTCCTGCCGGTGCTCAGCACCAGCCGTTCTAAAAAGCAGGTGCTGGTGCGGGTCCATATCGGGCTCGCCATTTTTGCTGTCACCCTCAGGATGAAAAAAAGATCTTAATTCTGCAGCAGTACCACGCTTTACTGCCTTTGATGTAACTTCAAAGAAACTCGTTATAGTTCTTTCACAGTCTAATCATGTCAGAACTAAAGCATTTTCAATGTTATATACAACAAAGCTATATGTGTTGCTTATTTATCTTATGCAAATAAGTCATTGAAAAACCCATTAGTCCTGGCTTGTTGTAGGTGTAATGTTACTTCTTGTTCTATATATCTGGATTCAATGGCAGAAGCAATACCATACCAGTCGGGTGCCACTTTATGCTAAGTACAGATTTTTAGCTTACATGTTTTTGAGCCACGCCTTTCATAACATCTGCCACGCCCCTTTGAGAGACCCCCTCAGTTTTGCCATCCCACCTAAAGCCCTGAATTACAGTATTATTGTTTGATATATTTAAGACAGAGTGCAGTGATATATTTTATAAACACATATAAATGTTGTTTTATAATGGCTTGAAGAACCCATTGACTTCTAATATGCTTGATAGCTTCATTGGCTCCAGTATGCCCAGCACCCATTTTATTCTTGGTTGTGCATTTGCACGTTTTGCAAATCATTACTGTGCTTTCAGTTCTGGCAACTGGAAGCAGAATTTGGGGAGAATAATGAGCTCAGCATTGTATTCATGAACAATATCTCCTCCTCAAGGACGTCTTGCACTTCTTTGAGGTAAAGATCCTGCCGCTTGCTCTTTCGATTTCGCTGAAAGTTACCTGTTTCTGACACATGATTCGGTTCCATAGGCTTTTATTGAGAAACAAAGAATATAAACTATCTTAGATTTTACACATTTTAGCATTATGCTCCAACTGTCCTTTTTCTAGTGAGAGCTCTGGTCAGTTGAAAGGACAGTATTTGAACAATTTTGCTGTGGTGCATGCTGGTTTGCATTAATCACAGTTATAATTTGGGCTTTCTGCGTGGTATTTACTTTTTAACACATCAGAACTTCTAATTTGTCCAATGTCAGAGAAAGGTGCGACCAGAGCTCTCTTCTCATGGGTTTTGTTAGCGAAGGAGAAAAAGCTTGTCATTCTTTTCAGCGCCCACATTGACCTGGCTAGTCGACATTGGTTCCCTGGCTCCAAGGCTTCCCTCCCTGGTGTTCCTTCAAATGATCTCTTGTCAGATGTTTGGGGCGCTCTCCCTGCCTTCCTCAATCTGCATGCCTTTCCCCTCTACTCTTAACTGTGTGTCAGAAGCACGTGCCATTCCTTAGGGACTCTTCTGCATCAATGGAGCTGGATCTATAGATGCAGCAGGTGGTATAGCTCCCCAGATGATCTTGAAAAAAAGAAAAGGGCAATTTAAAGGATAGCTTCGATGCATGGGGCACAGGTAGCAGAAGAGTAAAAACAATTGTCCCTACTTCCTTTGTCATCATGCAGATCTGTGTTTATCTTTCTGTAAGGTAAGAGCATTGGACAAAGTGACATCATTGCCCATTGCGCTTGAGTTAAAGGAACATAGAAGGAGGCTAAGATCATGTATAAGAGAGTTATGCTACCAGATATCAGCCATACAAAATCTTTACTATTTTACTCTCTACAGGGTACAAACGTTTGAAACTATTTTAACACCATTGGAAGAACACTGGAGATACTTATCCTCTCTTAACTAAAGATGTCTAGCAGTGTCAAAGAAAAGGAAAACAAATGACCTGTTCTCTTATAAGTAAAGACAACTTTTTAAATGTCATTGTTTTATCATCGCCTCATTCTAATTTCACTGGCCAGTACCCAGCCGCGGCCCGTGCAGGTAAGAGCGGCGTCGCAGGGTGGGGGGGATTCTGACAGACGACGACAAGGGAAAATACAATTTTTTAATTAATATTCCCTCGTTGTCGTCTCTTGGAATCCCCCCAACCCAGCCCACCGCTTTTAGCCACACGGGCATCGGCTGCCAGTAGCCCACGCCTGTTCTTTGTTAGGCCTATCCGTCAATGAGGGGTCCTGATCCTATCAGATTGGGGGCAACCACATTAGGGAGGTACCTATATCTAGATGGCCCTCCCCTGAGAGAAAAAACAGATGTTTGTGCAGCCAAATCTTCCCTCTCTTCCTTGCTTTACCTGATGTTTCCCTTTCAGAGGACACAGAAATTGATTCACCAAATTATCAGGGGCAGCAGAAGAAACATTGCACACACTTTGACATGCGCCTGTGTGAGGGAGAAATTAGTTCCTTCTCCCACCTCTAACCCCACAGGAGTCTTCCCCTGATGGTCTAGGTGAAAGGCAACTATAGAGGTAAAACATGGCTTTAGTTGACTTTTTGTTTCTCTGTTGTGGTCTAAGACCACAGGTTGCAAAAGCTGGGGGTACCTCATTATTTTGACATTTTTACACGCTAACACTATCGGGCAAATGTTTAGCTCATTAGTACCTGTTTAACAACCAAATACAGTCACTTTGGAGATGAAAGCTGGCTGTTCAAACTTTGCAAAGGCCTTCTGCTGTGAGCACATGTGTGGCTGCATTTTAGTAACCTTTGATGCATTTCAGCTAGAATTGTTTTTTTGCTGAAATCTGAAAATGATGCTGCAGATCATGGATTATGCTGCATATGTGGCAAATCTACAATTAAGTGGAAACCACTGTGGCCACAGAATCGCATAATTCCAGTGATCCTGCTATTAGGGTAGGAAAAGTGCATTATATCTTGCGCCAGAGATCACACGTTCTGTGGTAAGTGACCGCAAACCACTGCAGCTGGCCTCATTTCATGCTGATATCTGAAAGATGGAGGCCTCCAGCTAAGACAAAATTACATAATGAGATGAATATTTACTTAATAAATGAGTTTAAAATGTAACATGTGTACCGTGCAGGTGGGTACAACGACAGGAAAGTAACCAAATTCTATGAAGTCTAAAGTAGAGACATGTGATATGTGCTACCATTTATTACGTCACTTTTCCTGCATTCTCAAACTCCGGAGACAAGATGGTCCATAATTAAATGTCGCACAGAGCAGCTGATCAGCGGCTGCGTTGCCTGCGATGCTAATTTAGCTGCTTAGCTCCGTGTCGTAAGGTTTTCAGTGATTGCTACCTCGCCTGCTAAATTCCACTGATTTCACTGTAATTAATTTGGCTTTCAAAAGGAGGCAAAACTAGAGAATGCATCAACTCTGAAACATTAAACAAGATCTCTTGTGCCAAAGGTCACAAGGCGAATGTCAATTTTTCTTGAAGGTGTAACGAAACAGCTGAGCTCATTAAAATATTTTGTATCTTTTTTTTAAGATAGTTTTTTTGCGGGGGCTTCTCTCATAAGGGCATGGGGCTTAGTGGCTAGAGCTGCTTACTGTGGAACTGGGGAACCAGATTCAATTCCTGATGTTTTCTAAACATCCTGTGATTTTGGGCAAATCACAGAATGTTCCCATATTTTAAAGAAAAACAATCTACAACCTGGTCTTTTTGTAAAGCGTTGTAATGTCCTCGAGACATGTGTGTTCTTTAAGAAAACCCGAAGAAGAGAAACCTT
Organism: Lissotriton helveticus; assembly: GCF_964261635.1. Classification (NCBI taxonomy): domain Eukaryota; kingdom Metazoa; phylum Chordata; class Amphibia; order Caudata; family Salamandridae; genus Lissotriton; species Lissotriton helveticus. The sequence continues at coordinate 368,051,526 of NC_136073.1, read as the reverse complement.
CAGATTTGAGGCGTGCAGTGAACCTGTTGGTCGGCTTCTTCCGATTTCCTCCATGGAGTCTTTCTTTCACCTAAGGTTCTACAGGTTTGACTTTGATACAGACTTTCATCGCCTTCCTTCTTTGCAGACTGCCCTGCAATATTCATTTCTGCATGCAACATCACTTCGGAACAAGTAGGGTGGAGAGTAGGCAACTGCTATGTTGTGGACTCAAGTAAGGTGGGGGAACAACAGATGTAATGGTGAGTCGGGGAATCCCATGGTGTTGCATCTTATGATTGAGAATTTCTAAAGTCCTTTTGATTACAATATTACTGGTATTTATTCATTGTATTTTTTGGGGAGTATATTGTGACCATCACCTAAAAGGAGATTGGAGCGCTTTACATAAAACTAGTTGCTACTGCAAGCAAGAGGTTTATGTAAGATCAGTTTCAAATGTTGCTAAGTAAGTTACAAAAAAACAATCCATTTATCAGCAGTCTCACAGAGAAACTTACACCAAGAGATATTATTATTTTTCATAAGAGTAATTATAAAAACAGATTCAGAAAACAGACCATAAAAAGAGTAATATGTTATGTGTCCAGCTCGATTATTGCTTGGGTGAGGGGAACCCGTTCCTAATCGCAAATGGCCACCAAATCACACAATAAGATATGCGATGGGCATAGCCAGGCAAAATGGCCGCTAAGACGTCGTTTTCACAGCCCCCGTCTTGGACCATTTGCATCCTAAATAATCCTGCATGCCTGAGCTGCTGTAATTTGTGTGGGGACAGCTGCGGATGACATCCCAGGTGGTGAGATGCCAGGGGCCGACCGGAATCGTCAGCAGCTGCTACGGCCTGCGGTGTGCCTTGTGGCAGCCTGGTGGGGGCCGGACAGTGCAGCAGGACTTGACCGGCCTGCACTGTGCCTCAAGGCTCTCTAGGTCGCCAGTCACCCCGGATGCAGTGGCGCTTGTTCGCCATGTCGCCTCGAGACAAGACCCTGCTGGCCTGGAAGGAGCCTGGGAGGACCCACTCACTCCCGGGCATAGAGGGGGAGCCTCTGAGTGGCCCAGGATGGTGCCCAAAAGACGCGGTCCCATTTGCCAGAGTGCGAGGGGGATCCAGCGGTGTTGGGACTTGTCGTCCCCTTCTTAGCCCCCTTGGCCCGGAGGAGAGTAGGAAGTGTGCCTGAGCCAGCATGGCGGGGATAGGCCCCAAGAAGCTGCACTGCCCCGGATGTGAATCTTTGGTGCTGGCTGGGAACTCCAGTGGGAAGAGGTGGAGCAGATGCCTTGCAGTGGCAGAGTTCCCTACACATTGGAGACCTGACTTTGGTGAGTGACCTGCTGCTGGCTTAGACTTGTAGATACACACCTCGAGGATGGACTGTGGGTGAAGAGGCTCACCAAGACTCTTTTTAGATGATCCAGATTTCATAAGAGACTGGTATCCTATTGCCTGGAAGTGTACGAGAGACTGGTTGGTCCTAATCATAAAGACTGCAAAGAATGCTGCAGACGAAATCATGATAGAGATCCAACTGTTGGAAGGACAAATAAAAGCAACCATATCGGGAAAACTCTTTACGAAACAACAAGATGAGAACAACTAATCGAATAAGGACTTTAAAGACAACATCCTATTCGCAAAACTGGAGAAATGCAAAAAAGATCTAGCGAAATTCTCTAAAGAGAAGATCTACCCGTATACAAGTGCCAACTATGTCCCAACGCCATTCAATCGCAATGGTAGATCAGGAGGATCGACCTATGGGACCTCTTCCTCTGGAGATAATTCTACGGATTCAGACTCCTCCAATAACTCAACAACCAACAAGAGAGGTAGAGGCCGGGGCAAATATAGAGGTGCACAAAATTACAAACAAGGGGCAATTCAATCCTTGGTGGCCACCTAACCCTTGGATGCAAGGTCCACCACAGTTCCCTCAGAACATGGGACCTTATGGACCAGGACTTTTCCCACCAGGCCCGAATGTGCCTTTTTTAGGGTTTGGCAGAGGGAGGTCACGCGGAAGACGCCAGACACAGGGACAAGTACAATGGAATGTTCCCCAACAAGGAATGGGACTTCGGAGCGGCAAACAGATCCCGCAGGAACAAGCAGGAACGAGTGTGGGACCAGCCTCATAGTGAATCTTAGTTCACGAACTCTGACACCTTTAGAAGAGAAGGTACTTAACAAAGGCCTCGGCTTCGTAGGGACAAATGTGGGTGATCCGTTCCAGACACAGATCGAGATGTCGCAATTTTTCAGAAAGGTGAGACTCCGCTTTTTCTTCGATAAGAAAGACCAAATTGACACTAACTTTGTAAACACTGGACTGAAGAAACCATCTACTTTCAGTCCATCAGCAGGCACGGTGCCTGCTAAGGTTCTCACTTTCGAGGAAGCAGTACAGCACGATGTACAGGAGTTATTTAAACAAATACACAAACCTTTTGTGAATATTCCTAAATCTGAGCAAAAAGCTTTAAAAGAACTTATGAAAGACCATTCAATAACGATCAAACCAGCGGACAAGGGCGGGGCCACAGTATTGATGGACACAACCACATACAGAGAAGAGTGTTTACGCCAGCTAGGAGATACCCGCTCATACCAATTATTGACAGAAGATCCAACCCCAAGGTTTCCACTACCATTGGACACATTGTGGAGGAGGCACTGGCAGAAGGATGGATAACGAACAAAGAAGCAGCCTATTTGACAACTTCACATCCTGTTAGACCATATTTCTATATCTTACCAAAGATCCATAAGGCACAGAGACCTCCACCTGGTCGTCCGATTATTTCAGGTATTGGATCGATATTGGAACCTTTATCAACGTTCGTTGATTTTTTCCTGAGACCTATGGTCAAATTAATGGCAACCTACCTTCAAGATACGAAAGATCTACTTAGACTCTTGCCCGACATAGAATTCGATTCTGCAACGGATCTTTTGGTATCCTTTGACGTTGAGTCATTGTATACCTCCATTTCTCAAAATGAAACCTTAGAAGCGATAGAGACTCTGTTGGGTGATCGAGACCTTGATTCGAAAACTCCTGTCTCTTTGATCATGAATCTGGCTACAATAGCCATGAAAGAGAATTTTTTCGAATTTGAAGGCCAGTGCTACCTACAAACATCTGGGACAAGCATGGGCAGCGTTTTTGCTCCTAGCCTGGCTAATCTATACATGCATAAATTCGAACAGGACTATGTCCTCAACAATGACAATCCGTACATGACATCAATACGCACATGGAGGAGATACATTGATGACATCCTTGTGATCTGGCGTGGGGATGACATCTCCCTTCAGGCCTTTCACAGCTGGTTGAACAACCGCATCAAATTCTTATGTTTCACATTGGAAAATAACAATCACTCCTTGGCCTTCTTAGATCTATTGATAACAGTAACACCACAGGGTCTTAAATCAGAGCTGTATAGGAAGCCCATGGCTCGGAATTCTTTGTTAGAATATACCAGCTGCCATCCGAAGTCCTTGCGTGACAACTTGCCATATGGACAGTTCCTACGAGTGCATCGGAACTGTTCGTCAAAAGAAGACTTTGTAAAACACTCTGAAGATGTAGCCCAGCAACTTGGTGATAGGAGTTACCCGAAGAAACTGATTAAACGCTCCAAAAAGAGAGCAGCTAACAATAATCGGGAAGCCCTACTAGATCCACCAGTACTCAAAGAGAAGAATGACAGACTTACATGCGTCAATACTTTCAGTACTAGGTCCAATGCGATCCAGCGCATAATACGTAAGCACTGGAAGATTTTGAATACTGGCAAAGATACCCTGGAACAACCACTTTTTGCGTTCAAAAGAGCGACTAGCTTGAGAGATCAATTGATTCACACTAGACCGGCAGCCAGAGAGCCACATCAAGTAGGCACACTATGGAATATGCCACCTGTAACAGGGCACCACCCGTGTGGAAACTGTGCCGCAGGTCCACAGACAAAACATACAATGTCTATAGACATAGGGACAAGTCGCCGCTGGGAACAGACGCGGTTCACAAATTGCAATAGTAGCAATTTGATCTACCTCATTACATGTCCGTGCACACTCAGGTATGTCGGAATGACTACCCGGAAAATTTGAATAAGGATCTCGGAGCACACGAGTACAATAAGGTGCAAAAAGCAAGCGACTCGCCTAACGAATCACTACATCCAAGTGGGCCATAAACCTACAAACTTTGAATGGACAGTACTGGAACAGCCCAACATACCAGCACATATTACCGATGTGTCTAAACACCTATTCAGGATAGAACAGAAATGGGTGTACAGACTTAATTGTGATAAGGCCGGATTGAATGAAGATATCCCGTGGATGACACTATAGACCACGTCAATGGCACCAATATTTGGTGATGTCCAAAGGATTCTCTGGAGCTATGAAACAGGCATATAATGAAGAGTGCAGAGTGCATAGAAGCGGCGTTGAGATCTTTGGCCATCTGCTAATATGACATTTGAGGCTGTTACGGATAGACATCCATTTTGAGTCTCATTGACCATAACATATGTAGTTGCACTATTTTAATAATTGGAACATATGTGCTGACTACGTATCCCAGAATGCACTAGAATGTCCAAGATAAGATAATATAGGCAAAAGATCTAAGTATCCACAGTTAACCTGCGTCTGGAGGTCCTGAACACAATAATGTGGACTGAAGACCTAATCATTTAACGTTGCATCCCTCCAAAACTCTAGATACATGGTGGGAGAGAATGTCTAACTTCATCGCGATCTTGAAACTTATGCGCTATAATTAATACAAGAGGCATGCTCCATATGTGTTCCTAATGAAACGAGCGACCTAGCGGATGTATATGAAAATATAAATATCATCCTACATTACAAACGTCATTATAATAGTGAGATCGTTATATTATAATATACGTTTTTTCTAAACTACATTACCCATGAGTCTTGAGAGTGGAATGTAGGATGGGTGGCTTAATCATCGTTGCGCTTCAAACATTAAGGAAGTGCATAATACGTTAAAGGAAACTACACTTCCCATGATTCAGGGTAGTTCACCGAGTATGCGGCGGCCCAATCACGGCCGCGCGAAAAACAATAAGGAAGTACCCTACCTCGTCCGCGGCACCTCCCCAAACAGCACGGCAGGCTGTTGGAAGTACCGACGGAGAGGTAAGGGTGTTTGAAGGCGAGACAAACTTAGTTTAACCCTAAAATGCAAGCGCGCTGTCTGGGCATGATTAAATGGAATGGATTGGCCGCGCTAAGTATGCCGCTTGCAGTGTGCGACTAGGGTGTAATCACATCTAGAATGAGGCATGGTAGGTTTGATAAACGTTAAGAAGTAGCGATTTGAGATAGTAAGTTGAGAGGGCCAGTTCCTCAAGATACCTGCGGTTTACGAGATGATCATACTGGTGAACTGAGAGTTCCGCATTGCTGACGAATAACGTCAGGAATTCAGAAGTTTAATAACTTGATACAAGATAGTCTCCCTTAAACATACATATTGAGTAGACAGGTGTCTGATTGAGAATGAGTTCTACATCGATGAGTGGTCATGTGTTTTCTTCATAAACTCTTGAATATATGTTTTTTACAACGCAGAGCGGTGCTTCATATCCCGAGCTGTTCGCCAGGTGAGGCGAGGCCTTTCCCCTCACAAATTGAGGTGAGTCCCATGTTACGTATGAACACTGGAGGGCATACTAAGGTTATCATACCTTCTATGCTAACACTTACATGATAGCAATGTCTAAAAATAACCCTTACTAATGATTGTGTTATTATATTTTATTTATTTTTTGTCTATGTGTGGATATCCTGGCGAATCTATAAATGGACTTCTATACCAAAGGAGGAAAACTGTAAGTGAACAAGTGACTTTCAGCACTAGTGTTCACTTAAGTCCTAGTGTCAATTTTCATCTTTTTCACATATAAGCAGTAGCAATTTAGTTTATGGGTCCTGAGGAAGCGGCAGGTACATATTTCGACCGTGTAAGTCCGCAGAAACATGGCGACCAGATTACCCAGTCAGAAGGTATTTGTTTGAAACATTTGACTTTATTGCACTCTATTGATTTTATATTTGGAAGGGCATGGCTCCAGAATAAAGTTACATTGCATGCTCTATCCAATTTTATTCTGAACACTCTCACTGTTTTTCACTAAATCACCTATGCACTGCTTTCAGTTACAACTATAACAACAATCACCAGACATCTGTCTCCTCTCTTTGTTTATGGAGATAGACAATGGGCTACCTACTGTGAAGTAGACCAAATGATGTACTGGGCGGTACGAATCGTGTAACTGATGGACATTTTTCACAGTGGATTTTTGTCCAGTAGTCTGCCTCCAAAGTAATTCTTGAAGCAGATATTCGGCCAGTTTTTACACACATAGTTTTGCTTGAGACCCACAGTTATTCGTTGTTTTCTCTGAAGAGGCTGGGGCCTGGCTAGAACCCATGGACCCTGAGGTCATTTAATCGCATACACCGGCAGCTCTTGAGCAGACAGCGCGTGGCTGGTGAAGAGGCACGCACTGTGGTACTTCTGGCAAACAGGGGGGAATGAATTAATGCGGTACCTTAGCCTCTCAGAGGGACAGCCATGGGGGGCAGTAGCACAGCAGAGAGTGGCAGCCACATGCTCACTGTGCAGTACAATTGCAGTCCTCCCATGTGGTTGCATACAACGGGGAAGGACAAACTCCAATGCAGCTCTAATCAGACCAAATTGGATCAATTTACAGTCCTGGGCGGGTCTCGGGAGAGCCCACCTCACCCTTAACAAGGGGGCAGACTATGGGATCCTCTGGTTCCCTCTGGTGCTCAAATACTAGCAGCCATTGAAACACTGAGCTCAAATGTGATGGCTAAGATCAAAGCAGTTTCATAGGATGTCAACTTGCTGCGAGTTGACTTCTGGAAAGTTGCAGAGCAGTCACACTAGCTACTAAACAAAATGTATCTAAGCTCCAGCAGGAAATAGTTGCTCTCAATACCACGGTGCAGATGCGGAGGTGTTCTCACTGGCTGTAATCTCCACTTTGTTGGCTTCCCGGAGGGAGCAGTGGACCAGACACTGGAGCTCTGCCTGGTGCAATGGGTTAAATCAACGATACCTACTGCAAAGCTATCATCCCTCTTTGTGATTGAGAGGGTGCACTGGGCCCTTGCACCATGACCTCCGGCAGGGGCACCACCCCAAAAAGTGATCCCCAAAAAGCGATCACTAAAATCTTCAATAACAGAGATAGAGATGGGATAATACAAGTGGTGAGGAAACCTGGAGATCCTAACTTTGAGAACCATGTGATTCAAATCTCCCCCGATTACATGCAACGAGTTCAGCAAATGCGACAGACATTTGGGGAAGTAAAACAAAAATCGAAAGCGATGGGATTACAGTACATGCTAATCTACTCAGCAAAGATAAAGATAATCCATAAGGGCCGGACACAATTTTTCACTACAATTGGCTGCAAATGCCAGGAGACAGCTGAATACCTGCGCTGCTGTCTCTTGGGACTTGAGACTGGACTCAGAGTACACGCTGGACTGGGTTGGCGGCAAGACACAATGCCCATAGGAGTAGGGCCTCATGGTCCAACTCCCGGGTATGTGTGTGTCAGGATGAAACACTGAACTTGGAGCACCAGCAGGTGTGTTGGGCTGAGGTGAGGGTTTTGGTGGAGGTGGTGATGGCCGCTAACTGTGGAAAAAGTAGCTCAGCAGTGGTGAAAGAAATTCCAGAATTGAGGGAGTCCTAATGCAGGTGGGTTGCAGGGTGACACTTTCTTATTCCAGATGTGTCTGGTTACTGTACTGACATTCCATGCTTGGTTGGCCTCCTGACAGTAGCGACTGGAAAGTCCACTGATTAGACGGGTGTGAAAAAGGTTTAATTATTATTTTCTTAAAGTACGTAAATACAAATAAATATATAAAAGAAATAAAAAGACACTTACGATGCTTTCCGGAGACACGTCCTACCGGCTCCGGTCGTCTTCTTCTCCTGACATCAAGTCCAGCTGGGCTTAACCAATCCTGGTGCTGCTGCTGCATGACAGCAGTGCCAGGATTGGAGGGACCGGCCTCTCTTGCTGTTCCCGAAGACACTGGAGGATTGTGTAGGCTCTCAAACAAGCTGTCTAAGCAACAGCCGGCCAAACGACATGCACTCTAAACTAGACAACGGCACAGTCAGGCAGCCCACCACTGCTGCCACTCAACAGGCCCTGCCTAATCCTGGCACTTGGTTCAGGACAGGTTGACAGAAATTAAAATGGTAATAAATTAACATCAAGACCATTTTATTTTTAATCTCTGGGGCAATTAAGTGGGGCAAAGCTCCTCCGCTCAAACAGAGGCGCCACCCCTACCTCCTGTACTGTAATTATAAGGCACATACCTCAGGCATCTGCCTGGAGTTTCTTCTTTGAGTGAGTTGGGGGGATTGCTAAATATATTTTTGAGGGTTATAAACACTGTTAGAATACAAAGCAGGGAAACATGTAGATGGGAACTAGCCTCCCATTCGCTACCTCTGTGAGAATTGAACTGGGCAATTGTGGTAGCAACAGTTAGAGTTTTGAGTTGAATGTGCGAGCACTTTGTTTGGATGGTGTTCATAGTACGCAGGCAAGAGTAGGCTTGGGGCATTCTGAGCCCAGTGACGGCTGCATCAGTGGCTGATACAGTGTGATGCCTCCCCAAGATACGAAACAAGGTATCAAACCTGTGAGCAACACTAGGTCCCTGCAGTACATTGCACTTCTGCACACAGGGGTGATGTTAGATTAAGGGGAGGTCGGGTATCTTGCGGTACTTGTTAGAGAGGCATACATTGTTCATTTATCTGTATTCCAGAAGGGCAAGTGGGTTGTTTTACCAAGTTACTGTTCGAAGCAGAAGTAATGTGGCTGCCGCCCATGTGGTGGACTGAGAATCGTACGTTGGGACAGGGCACTCTGGTTCAGGGTTAGAGGATAGGGGGCAGAATGAGGGGTACACGACTGGTGACATGGAATGTTCATGTCCTTAACTCATATATAAAAAGATAGAAAGTCCAGACGTACCTCCGTAATCAGGGAATACACATTGCAATGTTAAAGGAGACACTTCTGATGAAGGGCAAAACCCAGAAATTGCAAAAGACATGGAAGGGACAACTGTACTACGCCACATACTCTAACCATGCTATGAGTATCTTGATTTGGGTTGCCTCACAGGTTCTATTCAAGACCAGGGTCTTTAAGGCAGACATTGAGGGGAGATACCTGCTAATGAATAGATTACTGGATAGAGTGGGGATGTATCTCCTGATTGTGTATGCCTCTAACACTGACGATGGGAGGATTCTACCGTGAGATAGAGCAGGAACTGCTTCCATATATGGACATCTCGCTTGTCTTGGCGGGTGATTTTAACTGCATACTAGATGGACAGACACCACCCAAGACCACATACTAAGCCCAATTGGACAGCCAAATTGAGGGAAAGAATGGAATGGGTGAATTTTAAAGATACCTGGTGGGAAACATATCCAGCCGGCAGGGAATTTTCTTGTTATACCCAGATGCATGATGAATTTATAGCTGTCTTGACAGGTTTCCAGTAGCCGAAGAGATAGCTGCCAATCTGTTGAATGTTCGGTTTCTGGGGAGATTCTTCTTGGATCATGCACCACTGCTGTTTGAGTGTGGCATGAGACGGGACAGGCTGAAGGTGCCCTTGTGGTGCCTCCAACCTGAGGTCCTGGGGGAGGCCCCATTCTGGGAGGAGCTCCGGGAAGTACTGACTTTGACACTGATTGGAACACAACAGCTCCAAGGGGGACAGAATGGAATGCCCTCAAAGTAGTGGTGCGTGGACAATGTATCTCTAACATCAGTGATGCGAGATACCGACTTATGGTGGTGTTGATGGAGGAGGAACAGGAACAGGATTCTGAAGCATATGTGGCATAGGCAGGACAGAAGGAGCTACTAGCAGCCCAGAGGAAGGTGGGGGAGGTGTGGGACTGATTGAAATACAATGTATGGTGTGAATGCAGGCGGCGTCTATGTAGGGATGGGTAAAAGAGGGGGAAGCTCTGAGCATGACTGCTAGAAAGTGAGCGTCTTCATCTGATGATTCTGTCTTAAAGACAGCACGATGGGGATGTGGTAGGGACGCAGTTGGGCATTAATTCCTTGCTACAGGAGCACCTTTAGGCGGTTTATAGCAAGTCAGCATGGCACCCGCCAGTGGGCATTGGGGTTTTTCTAGAATAACTTGAGCTTCCCCGTCTTTCAGCAGGACAGGCATGGAACTAGAGGAGAAATTCCGGGTGAAGAATTTAAAGGAAGCTATATGGGACCTGGTGCACTGCCAAGTGCCAGAACTGGATGGGCTCCTGGTGGAATTTTACCAGATATATTCTGACTTAGTGTTTCCTTACCTGCTGGAGACTCTCCGGGATGCATGCAGTGACGTGACAAAACTAGACGGAGCCCCTCTGCAAAGTACGTGCAGGGGGCCTCCATGCTCCAGACCCAGGCCAAAGCTCTAAGCTTTGGGGCCTGCCAGAGCCGGAGGCCCCCCTCGATGCTCAAGACACCCCCAGAGCTCGGACCCTCCTGCACCACTGAGGTTATGGGGGCTTTTGTTACGCCACTGCACAAGCCATGAAACTGTTAAACAACGTAAACCGTGCACTAAACATCATGTAAATGTGATAAAGCCTTTCTAAAGGTAAAAAAGTGCATCTCTTTAACCTGCTTAAGCGTTTCACCTTAATACATTAGATGATATCATAAATTGAGAGGCATTTAATAGACGTGATAGCACTTTCGTATATTAGATTATATCAGTGCATTGAGAGGCATTTAGTAGAAGAGATAGTTTTTAAAAATGTACTTAGAAATATTCTTGCAGCTTCCCCCAGAGATGACCAAACCAGAAGTGAACTAAAAGTCAAACCGTTTATCAAACGCACACTAAATGTGGCATAAATTGTTATCATACATGGAGCAACATTAAGGTCTTTTAAGCAAATAAAAGGTTCTTATACATCAGCATCCTGAACTCATGAATTTGAAGATGATCTCATACATGATGAGGAAGAAAAAGGAAGCCTGGTGAAATGAAATAATTGCATAGGATCACACTGTTTGATCAACACCAAGGCTCGGATTGTTTACAGTTTTTCAAGTTACACTCTTAGCAATTCAGCCACTGGATTGTTATCTCTTCACCCTGCAATTGTGAATCTTGGATTAATGCCCTGTCTTTAATTTTGGGACATAGGGTGAGAGCGTGGCTGGTAATCGGAAGCCACGCACTGTCTGTCTCTAGAGGGTTTACGATTTGTCTTTACCCTCAAAGTTATTTGGCAGCTGCAGTGGGATAATCTGCAGAGTGGAAAGTGTTATTGCGAGCCGAGTCAAATTCAATATGAATCAAAAATTACTTTTTCTCTGAAAGGCTCTGGTACCTATGCCAAGAGCAGAAATATTTCGAGTGAGAAACAGATTAAGACACTTATCAAACAGGTGGTGTACATCGATGATTGAGGTCAAAGAGTGTTTATGTTCCTGCACTTAATATTTCTGATGTTATTCAATTAATCAGGGCAGTTATGCATTTTTATTTTTATTTGCAGATCACGTGTCTCCTTGCTAAAGATGCGTGTTTGCCTGAACAGTAACTCATTATTACCTGAATGCCTCATAAAATAATTTTGTGAGGTGTCGTACCGCATCCATGAAAATAAATCTTTACTCTGGCCAGCTTTCATTATGCATCAGGAAGAGAAGTCGAGAGTTCTTTATTTCCTGATGCTGGGCGTGAATCGCCTGAGGTCATCATACGACGCTGAGATGTTACGCAAAGTGCCCATGGAGCTTCTGTTAGGGTGGGCTGCTTCCCTCCCCTTTTTTCCCATGGAGCATAACACGTCTCCCTGGATGATTTAGTAATGGTGAAATCATGGTGTTTGGGGGTGCTCCAGCAGTCTATGAGGGAAGCCCTGATTAAAATGATCCCTTAACCGAATAGGGACCTGATGGACCCTGGCTCCTAGTGGCCACTGTCTATGATAGGAGTAGACACAAAAATACTGTCAAAGGTTCTTGCAACCAGATTGTGCAGGGTGGTTCCTCACCTCGTTCATGAGGACCACCAGTGTGGCTTCATACCCGTCCGCATATATCAATCATAGAAGACTGTCTCATGTGCTATACTCAGCAACGGATACCGAATTGGAGGCTACATTAGAGGTGTTGGATATCGAAAAAGCTTTTAATACATTAAACTGGGAGTTTCTGTGGGAGGTGTTTTGATGCATGGGAATGGGGTCACTATTCTTATCCTGGTTACAACTACTTTATATTCAGCCTGTGGTGTGGTTTTGTACTGAAAATAGGGTCTCCAATTGTCTATCAGTCTGGAGTGGCCCGATACAGTCCCCCTGTCACCTCTTCTTTTTGCCTTTAGCGATGGAGCCCTTGGCAATTTAGCAAGGTCAGTGAGAGCACCCATGTTATCTTACTATATGCAGATGACGCACTGAAAAAAAGCGATATGATGTGGCCAGCTCAGTCCACGTCATAGCCTTTTTTGTGTTAGAAGGGGCAGGACAATAAACTCAACATATGATTCTGGGCTTTTAGTGACTTTCAGCTATGCTGAACAGCAGATGTGCTGCTAGATGACATGGCTAAAAGACATTCATATTGACAAGTCCAATAGCTCTGGCATTGCCAAGACCTATTGGCTTTGCCAATGCTTGTTTCTTTTGACGGTGTGGTATAACATAAAAACATTCCTAGGTAAAGCCAAAAGGTCAGGAAAAACCACCAAAAGGCAAAACCTATTCGTTTTGCCAGTGCTTCTTTTCTTTGTCTTGGAGGTATTTTGTATTTGTTTTTTTGCTTCAGTTTTAGGCCCCATTTTGTAATCATGAACTGCCTGCCATATTGACTGCAAGAAAGGGTCACCCACACTTCGGGGTATGGAGGATGGCCACAAAGTAGTGAACATGATGTCCAGCCACTGACATGCCATCATTTTCTAATCTAGTACATGTAAAGCAATAGCGATCATTGTCGTGGATAGGCATTTTAAGAACCAGCCAAGTAGGCGTGCTGAGGTAACGGGTTTTTAGGAACCCGCTGGTGTCAGGGGATAACACCCGAAGACCTCTGAGTTCTCCCTTGTTCCGGACCACAGAAACACGGATTCTTCTAGTCGAAGTCAAAGATCAAGTCTTATTGGTAGCTACCAAGTAACACGTGTCCCAGAAGTACACCACACGGAGAGTAGGTTCTAGGGAGACTGTTCGTTTTTACAGAACCAGCCGTCTCCTTATATACAAAAAATATAGCTGCAAGCAAGAATTCCTAAGTTTATGATATGGCTATACACATATTTCTACAATAATACAAAGAGCGAAGTCATGTAAGCAAGCCTATACTTTAGATGTCCAGTTTGTTGATAGATTACCCAGTTAGGCTTGGAACTCCCATCAGATATCGATGAAACTCAATAAAGAAAGGTACAACCCAGTCATAAAACTGGCCATAAACAAAGAACGTGGACAGGTGCATGTTTGCAGAAAGCATGGTCTGTATGTAGTGAATGGTTTGGTTTGTGGAATGTTATGTATTGATGCTATCGTATTCGGCCACTGGGCGAGGAGCTGCCCAAACAGGTTTGGCCGAAGACAGTGGAGTCAGTTGGGACAGGTCAGGGGGAAGTCACGAAAGGTGGACGTGTCTATTTGGATCAAGCTCGACCTTTAATTGACTTATCATGAGGGCAAGATGCAAGATGGATGCCGTTCACAAAATGGAGTTTAAGGGATGGGACGGAAACTGTGATTTGGGGGTGTTGGCAACCCTCGATTGTAACGCAAATACATAGGACTGATGTCCTAATCCTTATCGGTTCATAGACACCAAGATTGTCTTGGTACGTTGAGATTTTGTGACACGGGTATTGAAGCTCGATATCGGGAAAACAACAGGGTCCGGATTTTGAGAACCACAGACCCTCCTTTTGCCCTCATATAAGGCAATAACTCATGCTAGTCTGAGTCCAAGTCGGTATGCAGAAATTCATGGAGATGTTGCTGTAGCATCATTCTGTTACTCAGCTCGTCCTGCGACACAGGCTTCCGTACACACGAAGTAGCACAGAGGCCACATAGTGCAGGAGCACACTGTATACACAAGCAAAACATGAACAGAAGTGCCAAGATCATCCCAATGAAGATCAAGGTTTTCCATCCCCAGGCAGTGATCAGCTCCCAGAACCACCCCAGCAGGGACCAATCCCCTTTCTCAACGTGAAGGGAACCAGATATTTCGTGTAATTTGGAGATGGCCTGGTATACTGTCGGTGCGTTATCAGGGATGAAAATGCAACAACTGGATTGGATGACTCTACACACACCACCACGATCGGCGAGTATGATGTCTAAGGCAATTCGGTTCTGAAGGGTCATAAGTCGATCCGACTGAAGCTCTGTTGTCAAATTGCCAAGGGCTCCGGCCGTCGTAGTCACGGCGGATTCAACTATCCTCGCTAACTGTCGAATATTTCTGCTGTTCGCCATGGGCCCCCAAAATGGCAGAAAACCCTTTGCGAAGTCAGCGAATTCCTGACCCGCGGTGTCGTCTTTACTCACGACACCTCTAGCTGTCCTTGTCCGATGGTAATCTGCTCGGGCCGTATAGGTGGGAGGCAGCAGAAATTAAATAAAACATGTACCTGAGAAATCAGGGGGTAACCACGTGTAGGCTTGGTCGTGGCAAACGAAATACGTGCCTTTGGCTGCCAAAAGTATAGGGGAAGTTCGGGAAGCAAATACATATGTTTCCGTGCAAACGCTCTTTCCCAACTGTGCTGTGGGGTTCCTACCAATACCCTGTAAGCATAAGTGACCTCGGTGGGGCACTATCCAAACTGGGCGGGATTTCCTTGCTGCCTGGCTCTTGATCAGGTAAACCCCATGTTTAGTCACATTCCAACGGGTGTAGGGACTCAGTTCATCTGTCGGGTATGGTTCTAGGGTGAATAAGAACATGGTCTGGAAAGCCCACAGAGAACCATAGTAACTGAATGGCAAAATGAAGTATGGGATCCCCTTATCGGTTGTGTGTGGCATAAGTCCGCATATCCAACAGTTTGACGTGTTCATTATGGACTGGTGTTGGTGTAGAAGCTGAATGAAAGAGTTGTTTGCAAATTCGAGTCTTCGGGCAGACTCGTGTTCAGGTAGAGGGTGAAAGTAGTGTGGAGAAATGGTGGGAGGAGGTGGTGTCTGGGTGTCATTCGAGAAGGTAACTTTAAATACGAATAGAATATAACCGGTAAAAAACACAAGTATGCTACATAACATCAAAACACATAGTATCAGGAATCTCCTTCTGGACAGTATTGTGCCTAACTGTTTTCCGAAGTTCGTGAGTCTGACAGGTCTCTCTACCCTTGGAAACTCCATCCTCTAGTTGCTGCCCGCGGTGGTTGATTGATTCTCCCAGGGAGCGCGCTCTGCTCAGTCCGGGGTAACTCCCGTGGACCAATCAGAACCGTGGACCTAGAACTTCCCAGTTGCACTCCCCAGACTTCAACCGCGACCCTAGCAGCAGAACCGGATGGCGGTTCGAAAAATCAAAAATGAGCTAGTTCCCTTGGGACGAGAGAGCTGAAAATCCAAAAAGATAGTTCTTAGGGGAAAAGGGAAATTACATTAGATCAAGTTTTTATTAGTCCTCTTTTTTCTTTAGACCGTAGGTCGTATCGTCATTTCCCAGGTGCGGTGTGATCTTCAAACAACGTCTCAGGTTCAGTAATGTCCAATTGCATAGACGGTGACACAAGTCCTTGCAAAATGTGATCACTCTCCTTTTTGGTACTAGTTTCTTTCAAACGGGCATCGCTGAAAGGGATGAAGCGAGGTACGGATTCTGTCTCAGAGTCGGCAAGTCCTTTGTTGACCCACCGGTCGTATGGAAGGGGTAGAGGGACTCGTTTGCAGTGGGTCCCATGTACCCAGTTCTTCTTGCCTTCAACCCGAACAGCAGATCTCGTTGAAAGCAACACCAGGTATGGTCCGGTCCACCTCGGCTGTCCGTTGTTGGTGCGCTGGAAATTCCGCACCAAAACCCACGAGCCGGGTTCGATGAGGTGACCTGGATCGTCAGAGGCTGGTGGAGAGGAACTGTGAACCTGTTGGTGTAAAATACGCAATTTAGTTGTCAATTCGCACAAATAGTCAAGCAGTACGGGGTGTTCTATCTCGCTTAGTTTTTTGGGTCTTGGCACGCCCCAGACGTTGGCTGGGCGGCCAAACACAATCTCATGGGGGCTAAGTCCTAATCTGGAGTGGACAGTCATTCTGGTTGACAAAAGTGCTAGAGGCAGGGCGTCAGGCCATTTAAGACCTGTACTGGCTTGGATCTTGGCTAGTTTGAGTTTTAGAGTGCCATTGTAGCACTCTACGAATCCAGCTGATTGGGGGTGGTTTGCAGCGTGGAATTTCTGGTTGATGCCTAAACACTCACACACTCTCTTCCTCACGCATCCTACGAATTCACTTCCGTTATCACTCCAGACAATTCTAGGCATACCGAACCTCGGGAAGAACTCTTTGACAAGTGCTTTGGCAGTTGATAAAGCGGTATTGTCCTTAAGGGGGTACGCTTCCACCCACCTTGAAAAGGCGCAAACAACAATGAGCACGTACTTTAGATTGCTGCACCTCTCCATGTGGATGAAGTCGAGCTGCAAAACCTCGAACGGATACGTTGGAGGCGCAAAATGACCAGCTGGAGTTGGGGTTCCCCTACCGGGATTGTACTTCAAACACACCATACACTTTTCGACCATATTCTTTGCACATTTTGGGATATTGCTATTCTACCATACTGGGGCCAATAGTTTACATATTCCTCTAGAACTGATGTGTGCCATTCCGTGAGCCATCGTTACTACTGCAAGTACGTATAGATTAGGTAATAGCCATCGCTGGTGTTCCGATAGTTCGACCCAACAACCATTCGCATCCAATCTACCTGTGCTTTCTCTCCATTCATTCATCTCGTTCTCAGTGGCCTCGGCTTGTATCGATTTTACGCTTTCAATGGTGTCCTCACACATTCCTACATCAGCAATCCATCTGGCGGGACCCATAACATACATCCGACTCATTGTGTTCCTTGCAGTTTCTTTCCCAACCTCATCTGCAAATGCATTCCCACGGCCAACATCATCCTGAATCTTTTTGTGTGCACTGCATTTTATAATGGCGACTTGTAGGGGTAAGGTGAGTGACTCAAGGAGCTCATTGACTAGCTGGCCATGTTGTATCTTTGCACCATGGGACGTAAGGAACCCACGTTCACGCCACAATCTCCCAAAACTGTGAGCCACACCAAAGGCATATTGGCTGTCAGTGTACACATTCACTCGCTTTCCTTTCGCCAACACACATGCTCTAGTAAGCGCAATCAACTCTGCAGCTTGCGCAGAATTGTGGGAAACGCGTGCAGTCTCTACAATGATGTGTAATGTCGTTACGGCATATGCTGTAGTCGTATCACCATTCGGCAACTTGAAACATGAACCATCAACCCATAAAGTATCATTGCATTCGGGAAGGGGAGTGTCCTGTAAGTCTACTCTCCCTTTTGTCTCTTCTTCTGTCCTGAAACAGCAGTCATGTTTGTCAATCTTGTCTGTCTCTGTCGGGATGGGTAATAACGTAGCAGGGTTGAGTGTATCACACCTCTTTATGTGGATGTGACTTGCTAACAGGGTAAGTTCGTAACTGGATAGTCGCGCGCTAGTAAGATTTTGTGTCTTTGTCCTATTTAGCAAAATGTCTACTGCATGCGGAACCATAACGATCAGAGTGTTATTCATGACTAATCCAGCAGACTGTCGAATGCAGACAGCTGCTGCGGCGGTTGCTCTCAGACAACTTGGCAGTGCCTTAGCCACAGGATCCAGAGTTGCCGAAAAATACGCGCATGGGCGCTGTTTGTCCCCAAAGAGTTGCGTTAAGACTGATAATGCACAACCTTCTTTTTCGTGGACATACAATGCAAAAGGCTTACTGTAGTTGGGGTTTCCCAACACAGGAGCCGAACACAATGCATCACGCAACTCGTGGAAACTCGTCTGACAATCTTCAGACCAAGGCATAGGATTAGGCGTGTCTTTGCGGAGTAGTGCCAGCAAGGGCTTGGCTAGTAGTGAGAAATTCGGTATCCATTGTCTACAGTACGATGTAATGCCCAAAAAGGCTCGAACTTCTCTCTGTGTCCTTGGGGCACTTAGTTCTGTAATTGCCTGTATTCTTTCTGGTGTCAGTCTCCTTCCCTCCTTCGACAAGATGTGACCTAGGTAGGTTACTTCTTGTCGGCAAAATTGTAGCTTTGAAAGGGAGACTTTGCGCTTCATGTCACATAAGTGACGCAATAATAACAACGTAGCTTCCTTGCAAATCTCTTCAGTGTCTGCAGCGATCAGTAGATCGTCTACGTACTGGATCAAAGTTGACCCATCTGGCAGCACAATTGTGTCTAGTTGCGTTTTCAGAGCCTGACTGAATATTGATGGGCTTTCGCAGTAGCCTTGAGGAGCGCATTTGAAGCGGAAGCTTCGTCCTCCTAAATTGAAGCCGAAAAGGTCTCTTCTCTCTTCGGCGATCGGGATGCTGAAGAAAGCGTTCTTCAGGTCAATCACCGAGAACCAGGCTGCTGAAGCTGGAACCATTGTCAATAGAGCAGTAATGTCGGGGACGACTGGAAACTGCGGGATAACTACCTTATTTACTTCTCGGAGGTCAATAACAAACCTATTCACAGGGGGCTGTGAAGGATCAGTACGTTTTAAGACCGGTAAAACTGGACTGTTACAAACGTTCCCTGTTGTTTCTTCGATAACATCTTTATCGATAAAATCATAAATGATCGTTAATAATGCCTTCTCGCATTCGTTAGATATTTTGTATTGGGGAATACGTGGCAATCCGACGTTGGCTTTCAAAGTTATGACATACGGTGCTATCTCCAAACGACCTACGTCATTGGAACCATTAGCCCACAGTATGTCCGGAAGTGATGACAATTCGGTTGGAATATCTTCTTTTGATAAATACATTGGAGTAATGACTTTTTTCCCTAAGGTAAGCTGTACTCCCGAGGGAGAACAGTACAAAGTCGCATACAACCTCTTTAGCAAATCCAATCCTAACAAATTTTCACCGCAACCTGTTGTAAGAATGAGGGGTGCTTCTAATTCACAGGGGCCAACAGAAAGCGATATAGGACTAGAGATCGGGTTTCTAACAGGGGCGCCAGAGAAGCCTACTGAGACATTCATTTCACCAGACAAAGGTGCGCCAGGAAGTTTTGAGTGCATAATAGAAGTTTTTGTAGCACCAGTATCCAGCAGAAATGGCTCTGACACTCCTGAGGTAATTACCTCGACATAAGGTCCATCCTGGTCTACTGGAACTGAAACAACTCCCTCTCTTTGTCCATGGCTGTCCTAGCAATCATTACCCTCATTGTCGTGTTCGGTGTAGTAGTCGTCAGCATAGTACTGAGCTGACTTGGACGATGAATTATTCTGTTGATCAAAGCTATTCATGGATTTCTGAGGCGGAAAAGAAGTTATATTCTGAGTGAAATTTCCACGGCCTCTACCTCTAGGGGCATGCTGAACACCTCTTCCCCTTACACCTTGAGCACCGTTTAAACGTCGCGCAAGAGCCGGACAATTACCCTTAAAATGACCTTCTTCTTTGCAATACGCACATTGATTCGGGCCATATGTAGGACGCTGATGGGAAAGCTCGTTTCCTTGCGCGTCTCTAGAATACTGCGGATTCTGTTGATAATTGGGCTGGCTAACCATACGGGGCGGATAGGCCTGTTGGAGAAGAACTTTAGTTTTTAAATCTTTCGTCTTTTTGTCTGCTTTGTCTAGCTCGTCTTTATGCCTATTTTCATAGTACTGGGCTGTTGCTAAAATCTGCGCTGACGTAGAGACAGCCCAAGCACTCTCTGAATCTTTTAGTTTAGCACACAATTCAGGAAGCAAATTGTGTACAAACTTGTCTACAAACAATCTTTGGCCACCCTCGGTTGCCATATCCTGACCACTATGGTCAGTGAAAGTTTCCTCAAATCTCGTGAAAAAGTCAGACACATTCTCGTCTTTCTTCTGCTTGCACGCGGATAGCTTGTCCCAGTTTACGCGTACTTCAGGCATAATGGTCTTCATGTACGCAATAATTCTACCAGGAAGTTCAGCTATTAACGGCTCAGGCTTGAAACCACCGACTTGTCTAGCATCTGTAGTCGTAATGTTCGCCCACGAGTCACCTAATTCTTGGTCATGATCTGTATGACGTATCTTACTCCATAAAGGATGTGGAACAACATTCCCAAACAACATGTCTATATCCGCTAAATTCATTATACATGAGCTTGCAGTTTGAGACAACTCCTTATAATACCCAGTCGGGTTTTTACGGGGATCGGGTAGTGTCTGTTTGAGTGCTAAAACTTCGGATCTTTTCCAGGGGACATGTACCCATACACGCTGGAAATGAGGCAGAACCGGTGGAACTGCAGTCGCGTCACCTTCCCTCCAGACCGGAGGAACCTCTCTCATCGGGTACTGTCTCGCCCTTTTCCTGCTAGATGTACCACTGTCAGAGGATGACCCAGAATTACCACCCGTACTTCGATGTGATAATAATATCTCAACTGCTTTTTCAACGTCGGGACCAACTATCATACCCTCCCCAAATTTAAATCGCACACTACACAACTCTTGCTGGTTGCTCTGCTGGCCATTATCTTCCAAATCCTCACACAGGAAAACACACATCTGCTCAAAGACGTATCTTTGCGTTGGTTCATCCCATTGACGGAAAACATTCAAGACAGACTCTACATCATATCTTGCTGTGTCAATAGCCCAGTTCCGTGCTAGCTTATTCAAGTATTCTCTTTCCTGATAATCGGGCATTTGGCTTCGTAATTGTCTTCGTTACGTGTTAGGGGTCGTTTTAGGCGACCGAAAAAGTGGTGAAGGAAGGTTAGTAACAATGCTGGCCATTTTATGCCAGACGGAAGGTGAAAGTGGAGGAATAACTGGTGGTAGAACAGAGTCACGCAAAGTAGAAACAGAAATGCTCGTAGAACGAGTATCAGAGAGACTAGAAGGTGCGCTAGGCGAAATTTTAGAAGGAACAGTAGGAGAAATAGATGTGATCGGTGAGCCTTGAGGAGGCTGTACCAGAGAAACAGGAGCCAGCTGAAGAACAGCTGGTGGGTGCTGTAAAGGAGCCTGTATAACAGCTACCAGAGGTGCAACTAAAGGTTGCGGAGGTGCTGTGGCAGTTTGTGCATAGGGTGGTGGCGAATTTAATAAGTGGGACATTAATGGATCTTTCTCGGATCCTTTCTCTTGACCCTGTCCCTTATTTGGTAACATCGGGTAACATTTATCTACTGCTAGTTTCTTGCTCCTAAGCATTTGTTCGCTTTCCTGCTCTTCCTCGTTATCTCTGTATGCAACGGCAGCTTGTACCATCGACATACCTCTTTTATTCTTTTTTGCTAATCTTATTTCTTTCTGTTTGGCTTCTTTGCGCCATAGGCGGAAAGAGTCAAACATCGCTGGTCGGGCTTTTTTCTTGAACAGTTTGACCTCTAGGTTATCTAAAACTTCTGAGTCGAAACTACCATATTGGGGCCATTTTAAAACACCATCCTTGCGGGTGTATTTTATCCATACTTCGTTATATGTTATAGGACCTACGCCGTGCCTTACATAGACCTTGCGTAGAAAGTCGCACCTCAATCTGCGATCCCTCAGACGCAGAATAAGGAGTGAATGTAGTATGTATGATGAGAGTTTGGTGTATGTAATTGTAAGAATGGTCTATTATTCATATTGTTTTCTCTGCATGGAATGGTTATGTTTTTTATTGTCTTTAATGTAGTATCATGTGTTTTATGAAAATGAGCTTCTGAAAATGTACAAACTAAAATGATAAACTTATAAGTGACAATCTTTGTACTATAAAATATAACTAAAAAATAATAAAATTATAAATCAAAAAAAACCTTTGATGTTGCTACTATGTGTTAAAATATAATAGTCAAAGTGTTGGAGTTGTTACCACTGAAATTGTAGAGGTCGTGGGGGAATATTTCTTATTGTGCCTTACATAGAGCTCATACGTTGGAGTTCCAATTGGAGGAACCGGACAAGAATCTTCCAATTGGGAGTCCTTACTACAACCAAGACAAAACAAGTTTCCAAGTCTGCTAAAACTAGGCATCTTCGCTCACTAGTCTAGCTTCAAACTTCAAAGGATTTATCTATTACGATATTTCTCGCGAATACACGAGTCCTTCGGCTTTGGGGCTTGCAAGTACCAAATCAAGTCGTATCTCAAGGATACCAAAAACTAAGGACAAACTAAGGACTGGGAGACGCTCCACTTATACTTAACTGAAGTATTTGAAGATCTGTGACGTCGCTAGAAGACTCGTCTATCGTTTCGCTCTACCAAGGATCACTGGGTCCAAAACAAGGCGATAGTCAGGGCAGCAGTCCTTCGTAGCCGTCGGGACGCGGGGAACCTCGCAGCAAAGACCTTCGGAACCACGTCGACATACAGGGGTCGCTGAAGTGGCTGGCCGTCCTCCGGAATTTTCACATGAAGCTCCTCACGAACATCTGGCTTGGACCGTCACCACTTGATATCGCCCCACGTTGGGCGCCAACTGAGGTAACGGGTTTTTAGGAACCCACTGGTGTCAGGGGATAACACCCGAAGACCTCTGAGTTCTCCCTTGTTCCGGACCACAGAAACACGGAGTCTTCTAGTCGAAGTCAAAGATCAAGTCTTATTGGTAGCTACCAAGTAAAACGTGTCCCAGAAGTACACCACACGGAGAGTAGGTTCTAGGGAGACTGTTCGTTTTTACAGAACCAGCCGTCTCCTTATATACAAAATATATAGCTGCAAGCAAGAATTCCTAAGTTTATGATATGGCTATACACATATTTCTACAATAATACAAAGAGCGAAGTCATGTAAGCAAGCCTATACTTTAGATGTCCAGTTTGTTGATAGATTACCCAGTTAGGCCTGGAACTCCCATCAGATATCGATGAAACTCAATAAAGAAAGGTACAACCCAGTCATAAAACTGGCCATAAACAAAGAACGTGGACAGGTGCATGTTTGCAGAAAGCATGGTCTATATGTAGTGAATGGTTTGGTTTGTGGAATGTTATGTATTGATGCTATCGTATTCGGCCACTGGGCGAGGAGCTGCCTAAACAGGTTTGGCCGAAGACAGTGGAGTCAGTTGGGACAGGTCAGGGGGAAGTCACGAAAGGTGGACGTGTCTATTTGGATCAAGCTCGACCTTTAATTGACTTATCATGAGGGCAAGATGCAAGATGGATGCCGTTCACAAAATGGAGTTTAAGGGATGGGACGGAAACTGTGATTTGGGGGTGTTGGCAACCCTCGATTGTAACGCAAATACATAGGACTGATGTCCTAATCATTATCGGTTCATAGACACCAAGATTGTCTTGGTACGTTGAGATTTTGTGACACGGGTATTGAACCTCGATATCGGGAAAACAACAGGGTCCGGATTTTGAGAACCACAGAGCCAGCAGGTAGGCCACATCTGCAGTGCAGATGCACAGTTGTGATGTTGGTGCATTTTTTAGCTTCAAGTTACTTTAACTTACAGTAGTAACTGAACCATGGATTACACTGACTGTAAGCAAGAACCACGTAAGAGATGTACCAGCAATTGGTAAAGTGAGTTTTTATTTCCACATCGTTCAAGCCCCACCGGCCTGACAGAGCTTGTTTGTTTCTTCTTCACGCTCCAGGGGACGCTTGGAAATGGCAGACTTTTTACCAGTTACATTGTATCCCTCCAGAAAGCACTGTTTTGTAATTCCCATGAACCTTCCACTCAGAGAATTTTAATTGGCCTACTGAGTAAACATATTTGCTTCTGTGTTCATTTTGTTGCATTTTGGGAACAGTTCTCTTAATTTGTTTTTCTTTAGAATTTTTGCTCTTGGCTAGCTCAGGTTGGCCACATGTTGAAAACAAGATTTGAATACATACATAATTCACAAACTGTTAAATATCTTATTGCTTTTCAGGTTGTTGGAATATATACAGCCTCTATGAACAGCAAAAGTGTGTTGGCTGTGGTACACCTTTTCCCACAAGCATTCTCTTGACTCTATTGCTGCATTTCTCTTGGTTATTCTTTAAATTCGTTTTACTTGTGAAGAGCACACATATCCGGTATTTGTTTTTAAATACCTGCTGAATGCAGTGTTACTGAAACTGTATGTATAATTTGACGTTTTGCTTCTTTGAGCACCTAGGCCTTTGAAGCCAGATCAAGGACAATCAGTTGTTTTTTCACATAACTCCTGTAGAGAAGAGCCATATGCTTGTCTTCTCAAGGAAACATCTGTCTCACCATAAGGTTGTAGGTAGTCCCGAAATAATCATGGAGCATATTATTTCGACTCAGAAATTCCAGACTAGCACATCTCCTTTAATTCCTTGATCAGGCAACTGAGTTCCTGAACATAGACAGCACACCAAATGGACTCTCCTGAATGCTGTAGTTTTTAGGTATCAAGTAGCCTGTAATATTGGATGTGTTATTAAGGGGCAGGTGTAACTTGTGTAATTTGCTAAAGCGAAATTACAGCAAAATTACATGGAATTATGCAAGAAGTGTAAACCAGCACTTAAAGGCTATTTTCTTAGTGCAAAAAGCACCCTCATGTCCAAAATAGACAAGAGTATGCATTTTACACTAAATAGCACTAAATTCACCAAAACACAAACGACAGAAGCCAACAGCCAATTGTGCTTGTTAAGTTTCCTCTTCTGTGCTCCTGTAGTAGGATTTTGTGGCAAATTTCTCATACTCAGGCAAACAGGCTTAATCGCCTATGTTTCTGTAACTTTGTGTCGAAAGAGTAACACAAAATTGCCGAAATGACTCTGAATACTCCAGCGTAATTGAAATTTCACCAGGACTAGTGCCATTACAGATCTTGCTTCACACTATTAAGGCAGCACTCATGGTTCGTACATGTTCTGCCACTACGGCCTTCACAGCCTCACTGGTGGAGAAGCGTGGCTCAGTGGTTAGAGGCGGCAGACCCGGAAGCTGAGATCGGCCGTGGACCAGGGTTCGATTCCGGCGTCGGCGGGTCTTGGGCTCAAAAATTCCACGGACTCGATAATTCTCGCTCCGGTGCCTACTCGACTCACGGGGTCACACTCTGCGACTCTGGGCAATAGCTTGCTTAATCTCCACTACGGCCCCTCGCGGCGGGATGCCTGGCTTTCACCTTGTGGATACCCTGCCGGGGTATCTCACAGGGGAATACCAGGACGGGTTCCCTAAGCAAGCGCTTAGATACCGGGTCGGTGATTTGCGCTATATAAATACATGTACATTTACATTTACAGCCAAGAGCAACAGGGCAGCTTAGAGATGGATTTCTTTTGTGTATGCAAAATATCAGTATAATATACATTTTAGTTTGGGAGTTTTGCATCCTGATTTAGCAACATATTACTATTTTAGATGACAGTGCATATGCAATTCAACCATGGACAATGACACTATGTCTAAATCCAACTCAGCAAGGAGACAAGATACAATATAGCATAAAGTCAAACAAGGTATGCGATTAAACATATCTTTGAATAGCTCAAAGGACTCTTCTGATGCCTAGATAAAAATGGTGAAGCTATGCATTATGCACCAGAAGCATATTTTAAAATAGTTGCATGTTGTGCTGTGTTGCATAATGTAGCAACCAGAAAGGATCTTCCAGTTTAAATTCTGAATGATAATAGTGTTGATAAAGATATACCACAACCTCGTAAAAAACCAAATCAAGAGGCAAACAGAGCAATGGAACTCATGATACTATCAACACAAATGGCCTGCAACTATTTTTAGGGTAAGTATTTTCATTTTCAATGTTCCTATTTTTCACATCATCAGACGCAATTCAATAAATGGTAACCAAAAATATTTTTCTCTTCAATCACAGGTCATAGACAAAGTAAATTATGAAGAAATGTTATGTACAATAGATTTGTAAATCAACTGCGAACATGCAAAATATAAGTAAACTGTGGGCCTGATTCCCAAGGGTAAATTTACACTTTTGTGTAAGTATACTCTTTTTCGGCATTCACCAACGAACTATTTAATAGCAACATACAATTACGTGAACTCTGCATTTGGGCTGGTTACTTCACACACAAAAAGTGTCTCCACAGTCAGAAGATAACTATTAAAACGTTTGTTTGTGACTACTAACAAAGGATAAAGTTACACAAAATGTATGTTTATCTTTGTGAATGGGGCTTGTTTTTGACAATGTACTTCACGATAAACACAAATAAAAAGAAACAAGTGTTAACATTCCTGTCTTCATCCTTTCCTTCATTTCATTACACTCACTCTTTTCATAGATATATGAGCTCAAGTTCACCTCACAGACTTACCTTGTACTGCACCTTAAACTACTCTGCTCTTGCACAGACAAACTGGTGCAGCTTCAGGCCCCTTTACTCTCTTCCAAATCATATTTTAGCATGTATAGTTTCTATTTCTTCCAAACCATTTGTAATTTTTATCCAGCCCTTTCGCAACACCCCACTTGAATGACCATGCTTTTTTTGAGGTTGATGGATCTTCCAGATAGAAGACCCCACCAATATATTGTTTGCATGTATATGAAGATATACATAAACTGTATCCTCATGCAGTAGCCACATAGTGTAGTTACAGCCTCTGTCACGACACTGACTTCACTGTACATTGCCTCGAGTGAATGACAAATGTGATAACAACCTAATATCATAGATTCCTCTAGGCTACATATTCTTTGAGGCAAAAATCATGTTGCCCTTAGCTATTGTCTCCGTAAATGCAACATATACGTTGCAATATTTTGAAATTGCCAAGTAGATTGAGGTCCAGCTTGCAAATTACAGAACATATAAGACTTAAATCGTATGTTAGCTCTACCTATTTGTACCAAACTACTTAGCGTAATGTGTCTGCTCGAATGAGAATTAGTTGGAGCAATGTGCTTAGGTTTATGTCTAACAGTATGGGGAGGTCGACACATTTCAATTCTTGAGTCGGAAAGCTATACTTTCTCTAAACTCGATGGTAATGGTTCAGCTTGAGAAGATACTCCCATTTCCAAATCTGCAATATCTTCTCCAATATCACCTTCCTCTTCCCCATATGTGTGCTTCAGTGATTTCTGTAATAAATTATCATATTTTTTTAATTATTTTTTAGGAATGTAGTTCTATTAAAAAGTAAATAGTTTTAGGTGTATCTTTAAACTACTCATTACAATATTTATTGTGGTTTACATAAGAAGTACATTCCAAATGTAACACATTATTAAAACTTCTTTCCTACATTGTATTAAAAAATAGAAATATTCTATGCATGGAATAGATCAGTCAGGATTATTTTAACTTTTAAATGCCTTATGGGATTTGTAGTTTTCGTATATATTTTACTTAAAAATTATTGACCTAAATATATACCAATTTGCTTGTTCAGAAATAATGTTATATTTTTGTCAAACGTAATAAAATTATTATAACATATATTTTTATGTACGTTAAATACTTAACATGATTTGAAATAACCTGTTCTAAAAGGAGGAACATTAGAAGTATTGATGTTAGTAACTCCTGTGCTTCTGATCATTTCTCATTTGGATTCGCATGGGGGACCAAGGAAGCTCAACCCGCAGTACGACCAACCTCAGATATTGTTTATGTCAGCTTCTCTCTTGTACTAGACCATAGGTCTTATCAGTACTTACACATCTGAACAATAGTGTGTCTGATGACTTCGACAGCAGTGATTTGCTCTTTTATGCCAAAACATTTTTGTGCATTAACTCAAACACTGTTAATGAACTAGTAAGTTTATCATTTTACGAGACACATTGTTCGACAAAAAGCTAGAGCTTTATCAGAAGATGAGTGCTTTCTTTTGTGCCTTCTATCAGTTTTTGGTTGTCCCCGGATGGAAAATTTAAACCACCTACAATCTTATGCTGCACCACTGAGAGGTGTGCTGTACAAAGTGAAAGCAAGCAAAGTGCTCCCAAACACTTACTTCCTACTTATGAGATACTCACATGCTCTCTGTGTGAAATCCGTGATTTGATATTCTATATTTCTGATGTGATTCTATATTTGTGACTTTTAATGATTCCCTATCATAGAATCACTGTCTATGATTGTGAATCATAAGAAATCACAAATAGAGAAAACGTACTATTAATATTCACGATTTTGTGCTTAATATTTACTTTTCAGTATTTATCACAAATGGTGAATCACAAAATGATATTTTAGTACATAAGGACCTTTGGGTTGAAAGTCAATGTAAGATGGCAATAACTAAAAATGTGTCGTTATGAGGTCTAACCCTCATCTAAGACTTTAAAATAGACAACAAATCAATGTACATGGCTTGATTGATATTTGTGCTTGGACCCAGTAAGTAAAATGTTGGCAGCATCACAGAGGGCAATATGGTTGCAATATTTCCACCCTGAGCACAATAGAAGCAAGCGAATGAGTTACTTCAGGGAAGCAACAGACTGGAAGAGAAATACAAACATACGGAAATGTACAAGTGAAATAACATAGTTAGAATGTCCTAGAAAATGTGAAGAATGAAGTTTTGAGAAAGGAGCTGAAATCTCTTCTTTTTGAATGGATGTCTAAGCTTAATTTCACACAGAGTTTGTCTTTCTTCTATCTAGATGTCTTAACATGTCACTCCTGACCTCTTGTTTCCTTCTAGACCTCCACTGCCACACTCCCTATCACCTAGTTCACACACAATCTTTCCTTGTCGCTCATTCAATCTGCTGCTACCTTCTTACCTTGACCCATTTCGCACACCCCCTTCCTTCTCTCTTCCTCATCAGTTAATAATAGATTGATTTATCTCTTTCAGGTTTTACCCATCCAGAAGTATTGCATCAATGTTATATAATGATTCCTTCTCAGTCTCTCTGTATTGTGTTTAAATTCAGATTTAATTTTTGTTGTATCCTTATACTGTATTATTTCAATTGCAATATGCTCTAATGCTCCCTGACCATTATCGCTCTATCTAAAACTGCACAAATAAAAAAGAAACATATATGCCAATAAAAAAAAAGCAGTGGTTACGATTTTTCAAATTCATTCAGTTGCTATGTGCACAGCGACAAATCTATAAGAGCAGTACCTTAAGTGGTACAGGAGCACAGGATGTGAGACACCTATTGAATCCAAATGATTACTGCATTTTACTACTGAAGGTTCAGTGGACCCCTTTCCCTTCCTTGAGTTAGAGCAAGGGAACCCCAGCAACACCACTGTAAGTGCACCAACAATTGGTTCAGTTTTCAGTACTGTGTTGGAATGATGCAGTAGAAAGGCACAGAAGCATAAATGCAAAACTTTCCCATGGAAACTCAAGACCATCTTTTCAATGTCTTTCCAGGGAACCAAAGAAATAGGAATTCATTCACCCAAGGTCACTGTTATGAGCCGAATTTATTGGGTTATTTCACTGCTTACAAGGAAGTAGCTTTGTATCTGAAATTAAAAGGGTACTGATTATGCACTGTGAGTGGATTTGCAGAGTGATGGATATTAACAAAGAATTGAAGACAAATTGTTAAGAAATGGGTGATTTCATATAGATAGATGTGCTATGTGGCAGTTACCCCCGTGGAGTTTCTAGTCTTTTGCCTCATATAAAAGAAGTATCCATCACAAGTTCAAACTTTCTTTTGATAGATGATGAGGTGCTAAGTACGAGTCCACCCTTAAAACTGTCCACTTCTCCCGTTTTAACAATGATTAGAGGAGTTGACAGCGTATGCTTCTGAACTAGACTTCAGAGACTTTCATGCACTCTCACAATTAATTTGCTAGAAAAATATTTCTATAGTTCTTTTACTCTGCATTTTGGTTAAAGGAAAAGAAGGGACACCCCCAATTAGGCAAATGTGATGAATGTAACATATGTTAAGTAAGAAAATATTTGATCAGGAGGCGCGCGGCGATTCAAGATGGCCGCTCGGTGAGAAGCTCTGCGACACCGAGCTCCGGTCGGTGCTGAAGGACTCCTCTCAAGGCTGCGGTCCCGTTTTTTAAGCATAGCTTCTTGTATGGGAATTTCTGGGCACACTGAGGCAGGTTTGTGGACCTTTTTATGGTCTTTTTCACTGCTTTCTCCCCTGAACTTGCTGTGCCTCAGTGGCTCCATTTTTGGGCTGCCATTTTAGGCATTTGCTGTCGGTGCTTTTCCCCTCCGCAGCAATGTTGAAACGCACATGCATTTTGCTAGTAATTAAATAACCCAGCCTTACAGTTTACTACCTGAGCGGATCAGCGAATGTTATATTCTCGTTGGATGGGCTAGTTTTTCCCCCTTTTTTTTTCTTTTTTTTCATGGCTTGCTGTACTGTGATGCACATCACTTGGAGGCAAATTCATCACAACGGTATGAGTGCTGCTGGATTATTCTCACGTCTACGACCCTCTTCTTTGATTCATGGCTCTTTGTGTTTTGGTCATGGGCTACACTGAGGCATGTTTATAGACCCACTGTCGGTCCTTCACAGTGTCCCTCACTTTGCATTTGCTCCTTCTCAGTGGCCCTGTTTAGCGCGGTCGCCATATTTCGCGCTTTGCTGCTAAAGTTTTCTTTCACAGTATTGTACAAATGCGCATAGTTTCTGACCTGGCAAAGTAATGCCTACAAGTAATTGACCTCGCCTGGTACCTGCTCTGTACATCGGATACATGCTCGCTGGTTGATCAACCCTTCTATATTTTTTGATCTACTGTGTCGTGTAGCTTATGGTTTGAGGTCAAGTTCATCAAAGCATCTGTTCAGGCTGGTCGCACTGGGGCTATTCGTCAATTTTCAGTCAAGCAGCTTTTTTGTCAGGCTTTACACGAGGTTTGCGGACTTCCTCTCTCACTGTCTGTAATAATTGTGACCTTGGAATTTTCTTTATTATTACGCTTCACATGATATCTCACCATGGATTCTCCACACTCAAACAAGCCCCACAGGAGTGCTGGGGCCACTTCTGGAGGTCGGAAAGATTCAGCTGTTAGCACCAGCAAGCGCACCAAGAAAGGTCTTTCCTCCCCATCAAAGTCGCCTCTTCCTCTGACGTTAGAGGACATCATGGATGAACTGCGTCTCATTTGACCCTTCATGACGGATACCACTGCTACTCTCCAGAGAATTGAAAAGAATTGGTACAGCCTGGATTCGAGACTTTCAGATGTTGAGCAGAAAATCAGTGATGCACAGGACGTTGTTGGTAGATTTGACAGCCTCACTGAAGAAGTTACTCAACTTAAAAAGACTACAGAGAACTTAAAAAATAGCAATAGGCACAACAACCTTCGCATTTACGGAATTCCAGAAGGTTCTAAAGGTTCTGACATGATTTATTTCTTGTACAACACAAGAAACACAGGGGGTCTACCAGCTAAGTTCTAAAGCTGCACTGTCGCAACCGAGTCCACAGGATCTTTAGAGTGTATGTATCACATAGAGACAGCGTATTACTGAAAAAAGAGAGAAAGGGGTGAACACTACATGCATAGAAGAGACCGGTACATCATAGGTTATTCGTATATGGCTGATTAATCCGAAACAGTTAGTATAGGGTTTCCATCAAATAGACTCAATGATCAGTCCTATCATTTGGCCAAACCCTGGTGCATATAAGGCTGGTCCCCTGATCAATGGGACAAACAACACCGCACCTTATTGCTGTTTTAGGATTTGGTCCACCAAAATAAACAAACCGTCCATGATGACTGATCTTTTGATGGTAAAATAACCAAGTGCAACAGAAAAATGAGTGACTTAAAATAGGATGGAATGTCCTCCTTCTAACAACTTTATTCTGCGGACAAGACACGCCTCCTAATTAAAAAACCAGAACAGTGCAAAAAAGACAGTGACAAATATCTGTCTACAAATGGGCCAACATGTTTCTGCCTAACGGGTATTTAATCCCTTGGCATTCATCAGGGCCTCTGCTCTTATAATAGTTGCACTCCTAGTAGTGGAATAAAGAAATCACCACCATCACCCCCAAGCCTCGGATGGGAGCTTGAGGTACCGATGGAAAGTGTGGGGCTTCCTACAACCTGAGCAGAGTCCAGGTGAGGTGAGGTCTATTCCCCTACCATTAAGGAATTCACAGTAGCCAAAGTGAATTGGAGGGTTAATGTCCATGGTTGTTACAGGTTATACCATTTCCAACCAGTTTTATCATACTTTTTTTCTCTGGTGATGGTGGTGATTTCTTTATTCCACTACTAGCATCATTAATTTTTCAAAGTGACTTACCTTAATTGTTGTTTTGTTTATTCTTTTCCCTGTTTCTCAGGTTTTAACTATGCAGTGTGCAAGCCTTAACTGTTTTCTTGTTTGTTCTCTCCCATGTCTCTTAGGTCTCTCTTGTGCAGTTTTGACACCGACGTTCATACCCTTGTTCTCCTTAGGTCTGTAACCTATTACTCACTCCGCTGTATTGTTTTCCGAATGTTTGGTAAGTTTCCTTCCTTTTTGTTTTATTTGTTTACTATTTTGTCTTTGGATTTTTTCCTCATCTTTACCTTATCATAGTATGGTAAACCTGTTTCCCCTCTGTGTCCCCCTTCTGGAGTAGCTGTCTTGTTTTTCGTCCCCCCTCCCTCATTAATGTTCGTCTTATTGTTGAGCATCATGACTAAAGCCATCTGGCTTTCTGTCATCTTTTCTTTGATAATTCTTATTGGGCGACTATGCTCCCCTTTTCTTTTCTTCTTCCTTCCTTTTTTCCTCTTTTCTCTCTCCTTCTCTTTCCCTTGTGAATCCGCCTTTGTATTTATTGCACCTAACTTTTTCCACTTTGCCTTTATGGCACTTTATTGTTCTCTCCTTCACTTATTTCTCTGGTTACATACAAGCTAGCTTCTCTATTTTCCTTCCTTTTGGTTACTTCCTTTTTTTTGTTCTCCACTGATATCTAAGGGCTTTTCTTTACCTATTTCTGTTTCTCCCTCTCAATGGTTTATCTTTCATTCTGGTAGTCCTTCTTGTCTCTTTTACTATTCTCTCTTTAAGTGTTATATTTTCTTCCTGTTTTCTTTTGCATAAGTTTTATTGATGAAAGGTCTCCGCATTATGTCATGGAATGTTAAAGGTATTTGTAATCCTGTCAAGAAACAACGTGTTTTGTCTCACCTTGCTAAATTAAAATGTCTTGTATCGTTGTTACAAGAATCGCATTTTAAGTTACAAGATTGGCCTTCATTACATAAACAATGGGTAGGAGATATTTTCTGCTCCCCAACTGTGAATAATAAGAATGGTGTTGTTATTTTATTTCATAAATCATTGAATAATCTCTTACAAAATGAATTTAAAGATACCAATAGTAGATGGCTTTTTTTAAACACTAAAGTTAATAACACCCAATTATCTTTTTGCAATGTTTATGGCCCTAATGGTATTGATTAATCTTTTTGGAATGATTTCTCTACTCTTCTCTCCTCCAATGCCACTGAAAATTTGATTGTGGGTGATGACTGTAACCAATTTATGGATCCCTTCCTTGACCGGAAATCTCAAACGAAATATATCCCCAACAAGATGCAAAAGATTTTTCATAAAGTTATCACTTCTAGAGGACTGGTAGATACATGGAGAACCTGTCATCCTGACGTTTTAGAATTTTCCTTTTTCTCTACTGTTCATAGATCTCACTCTCGTATAGACTACATTTTTCTCACACAACCAGCCTTGCAGTTCATGACTAATGCAGAGATTGGCTCCATTCTTATCTCGGATCATGCCCCCATCATTTTAGAAATGAACTATCTTTCATCTGCCCCTACATCCTGGCGTTGGTGTTTCAATAATTCCCTTCTTTTTGATTCTCAATTTGTCGAACAATTCATGCTTTTTGCTCAGGAATTTGTTTAAAATAATCTTTCCTCTGCCTCTCAATATCATTTTATCTGCGATGCCTTTAAAGCTACTGCCAGGGTTTTCATATTTGACTTTGTGTCCCGGAAAAAAAGAAGGATTTTTTAGACTCAACATCTCTCCTGAAGCAAATGAAAACTTTAGAGCATATATAATTCACTACCAACTGCCCTGATACATTGTCAAATCTTATCAAAGCAAAAATTCAATACAACAAACAGTCTTGGGATTCTGCTTGTAATAATCTCCTCAAATTCAATGCAAAGATGTATGGTGGGCGGAACAAGGCAGGCAGATCTTTAGCCAACTATCTTAAAATCAAAAAACAAAATCCAAAATTGTAGCTATTACAGATAATTCTGAAGTTCAGCATATTTCAGATGCTAAGATCCTCAATTATTTCACTGACTATTATACTTCCCTTTATACCCCGGAGTCCTCCCCTTCTCCTGATCAAATTTATTATTTTTTCTGAAACATTCCCAAACACCCTGAGAGTCACACTGATCTCACATGTTTGAATATTCCCATTTTGGAACAGGAGATCATTGATGCTATCACCCTTTTGCCCAAAGACAAAACATTGGGCCCTGGTGGTTTTATT
Organism: Lissotriton helveticus; assembly: GCF_964261635.1. Lineage (NCBI taxonomy): Eukaryota > Metazoa > Chordata > Amphibia > Caudata > Salamandridae > Lissotriton > Lissotriton helveticus. The sequence continues at coordinate 368,016,743 of NC_136073.1, read as the reverse complement.
GTTTGATTTTTTCCAACTTTGAAACTACTTCTGGTCCCTCAGTTACTCTCATTGATCAATCATTTTCTCACCATCGGCGAATCACAATGTTCTTTCATCCAGGCAATGCTTTGTCTAATATCTAAAGAAAGATAAGGACCCCTCTCTTTGTAGAAATTACAGGTCCATTTCCTTAATTAACACTGACTGTAAAATCTAAGCTAAACTACTCGAATGTCTGACAAAATATCAACATTCACAATATCGACGTACAAAAATATCGGAGCAAAAATATCGAAATCAAAAATATCGGCTTCCTATACTTAACTAGATATATACACAAATATCGATTTTTTATTATCGATATACAAAAACATCGTTTACTTTTATATCGACTACATTAACATCGGAAAACAAAAATATCGCTATCTACAAAAAATAATGACATTAACTATAATATCGACATCAAAAATATCGTGCACTTAAATATTGGATTATCAGCTATATCGACTTTTTATATGCATCTGTTTGCATAATTAATTAACGTTTTATATGTTTTCACATCTAAATAAACACACAATACTTAAATTAATACTATAGACACATTATTAATCGGTCAAAAATATCCTATTGGTATAATTATATCACCTACACATATAAAAATATTCTATACTACTTTGTATAATTTTATAATTTTTTGGGGATTTTCACTTCTATTACAAAGTAATCACAACTGAAATTCAAATATACTAACTAACCAATCACAAACCTAATGTTTTAAATGAACCAATAGCAAAGTAATTACTACTGACACTCCCCTATATAAACAATTAAAATGTAAGCACAAACTACTTGCCAAAAGTCACTGAAGGAGATTCATCTCTATCCGTATTGCTTTACAACAACTAGAAGAACCAGACTATCAACCTACTATCACATCTTCTAAGTAAGTAAATAAAATAGAAACTGCATTATTTGCTACCACTACTTACTTACCTGCTAAATACCCAGTGCCCCTTTGCTATTCATACTACTTAACATGCTAAATAATTATATGAAACAATTTTTTGTAGATACAACGACTACTGAATATTCTACTCAAAATAACTGTGAACAAACCCTAGGAATACAGATTCTAATAACTATGTAAGTAATTTCACATTGTTTCATTATGTGCACATAAATCTAAACACACAGAAATAATGACTTTTGCCACACATATTTATTTTTTTCTGTAGATTCTACTACTGAAAACTGCACTACTAATGAACTAAGGACATCAGTACTATTTCTCCAATACATTTTACTAAGTAAGTATTATGCAACTGAAATAAATGTGCAAAAACAATACAAACATTTAGAACTGTTCTAATTATTTTCTATTATATATTTTTTATTTACAGAGCAAACACAACAAATAGATATACAGACATAATACAGAACTCCACATTCTGAATAATACATATACTAATCACAAAGTAAGTATATTAAAGAACATAATTACCAGATAATCTATTAAAAAACATACCAACATGGTGATTATTCTAACACATATGTTCCTTTTTTATTTAAGATAACACTACAAACTACTCTCCAGAAGCAGAAGAAACAACTATACTGGTAAAGACCAACCTAAAAAAATATGTAAGTATCTTCACAATGTGAATCATGAAGATACACTTTTGTAGTAGAAATGAGCTCTAACATTGCAAATGTACCGAAACATTAATTAATAATATACTACTTTCATGTTTTTCATAACAGCTACAACAACATCACAAACAATTATCCCCAACTAAAGAAGCAAGCAACTCCTAATTTTGCTGTACATTCTAAAACACGTAAGTATAAACATTCCTACTTATCACTAACATAGATTATTTATCACATTTAATTTGACATTAACTATTATATATATATTTTATAGATATACAAAGTACAAAATGACCGAAGGAGCCGAATTTGTGACCAGCCAGAAAGGAAAACTATTACTATGCTACATGGGTTACACTTATACACAAGAAAAGCAATATCGCAGGAAAGTTAATTGGAAATGTTGTAAATATTATTCTAACAAGTGCTATGGCAGAGCAACAACTAGAGAAGCTACAGTACTGTATACTAGGGAACACAATCATCCACCTAATGTTACAGAAATAGAAGTTAGAACAGCTTTGGAAAATATAAAAGAAGCTAGTACAGGTGCCCAAAAGCAAACAAATGTCATTTTAAAAGAAGCCATTCCTAAAATCCCCAAAACTGCCACAACTCAAATGCCAAATATCCTCTCCTTAAAAAGAACTATAGCACGAACTAAAAAAGCTACTACTGCTACAACACCATCTCCCAGAACATATCAGGATATAAATTTAACTGCTAACCAAATAATACCTTTAAATAAACAACCATTTATAGTTTACGACAACGAAAACAATGACAAAAGGCTTATAATTTTTGGTACCAATATGAATTTAGTTAAACTGCAGCAAAGCCAATATTGGATGATGGATGGAACATTTAACATCTGTCCCAAACCATTTTTCCAATTATACACAATACATGGCCTCTACCACAACTGCAACATACCTTTGCTATATGCACTATTACCAAACAAAAATAATTCCACATATATGGAATTAATAAATATAATTAAACAAAAAACTAATGATTTTTCTCCTGAAAGTATCATTCTTGATTTTGAGCAAGCAATGCTCTCAACTATCCTAAACATCCACCCCCATACCTGCATTCAAGGCTGCTATTATCATTTCAACCAGTGTTTATGGAGACACCTTCAAAAAACTACCCTAAGTGTCGAATATGCTACAAACTCATCTTTTGCTTTCCAAATTAAAAAACTCATTGCACTTGCTTATGTCTCTGAAACAGACGTAGCTGAACACTACAACATTGTTATAGACAGCCCCTTCTACAAACAAAATGAAGCTAAATTAAGTCCATTTCTCGACTACTTTGAAGACACCTGTGTAAGGCAGACTCCACAGATCTGGCCACAGACGAAATCCCAAATTCCTCATACCCTGGTGGAACGTTTACAGAAGTACCCTTAACGGAGATTCAAAAACTAACAATGCAGTGGAAGGTTGGCACAATGCATTCGTACAATAAACTGGCAGAACCAAACCTACTCTAGAACATTTCATTAAATGCCTAAAGAAAGAACAGAGCTACCAGGAATTTAGAATGGACCAATCGGTAACTGAACTTGTCCCTAAAACATCAAAGCAAAATAAACAAATGCACAAGTACCTGGAAGAACAAGTTAAAGTTTACCCTAGTACAAAAGGCATAGAATACCTAAACATCATTGCCAAAACACTACTCTAATTAATTCCCAAAAAGGTAAACAACACTAAAAGTATCACCTAAGTATGCAAAAATATGTAATATGAGCTTCTAAAGTATTTAATGTATGCAATATATAGAGATATTATTATAATATATGCACACATTAAAACTAAATAACAAGTAAAAAACAATTCCATAATAAAAATAACATTACCCACCCACACAAAATAAGAAAGCAAGGACTTACCAATCATGTTGTCAATCCAATAACGTCCTCCTCCCCCAAAGTAATCCAGGTAGTGCAAAATTAACCCAAAAAAAAAATGTAAAAATACAACTGTTCCAAAATTAAGACATCCACGTTGTCCAGAGCCATCGAATAACCATAAAAAACCCAAAAAATTGGAAAAATAGAAAGAATCGCTCCAGCAAAACCGATAAATATTAAGAAGAGTTTGTAAAGCACTGTTGAATAAAACAAACAAACACTTCCTTTAAAAAAAACGGAACTTCCGATGTAGCGTACACCTATAACAAAAACATAGAAAACAGACATTCCCACCCACATGAATTAGCTAGTAATTAGGTACAAACATATTAAAATTGATGATTTCACTTGTAGATATACCGTAAAAGACTAAAATTAACTCTATATATAATGAGTCAACTAACTAACACTACGTGTATATACCATAAGTAATTATCTGTTTTCGAAATCTAAAACATAACTCCCTCACATTCAACAACACAAAATATAAGGTCACTAGTCTCAAAACATCATTAAAATACACATAAAACATATAAAATAAACCTTACCTGAAGCGACGTGAAGTGTCTCCCAACCGCGATCAACCCTTCTTCCAAATAACCCAAAACGACCTAACCCGGTTACAAAATAAAGCACCCAAATGCAATAAAATAGTCCCAAGTATAAAATATAATATCTATACTTAACTAAATAGGCAAAAATAAACCTTAAGTTTCTATTATTGTAAAGAAATATTTACTTTAATCCTACAATGATTTGATTAACAAATATGTAAATGAATGTAATAAATACATATTATGAAAAGAATAATATTTATGTTAACAATGTCTAGAAATATAAGTACATTGTCACAAATTATAATAATTGAAAAATGTGTTAACAATTTTTGTACAAAAAGTATGAAAATAATAATGCTTCTGTATAGTTGCTTATCATTGTGTTTATAAAATATGTTTATAAAACCAAATGTAATAAAAAGATTTTTGTTATGAAATAACATTTTATTTGTGAAACATAAATAAAAATAATGTTTCTACAATCATGTTGAACTATTTGTATCATTATCTTACTATAATGTAACAATCTTATTAGAAAATTTGCACTGTATATTAAATGTGAGTATATGTTGGACTCTAATAATTTAATTATTACTATACCAAATCCAGCTTACATTAAATTAAAACTGACCCTGAACCCAAAAAATACCCCTTTACCCAAAAACTGAAAACTGACCCTGAACCCTAAAAATACCCCTTTACCCAAAAACCCAAAACTGACCCAGAACCCTAAAAATACCCCTTTACCCAAAAACTGAAAACTGACCCTGAACCCAAAAAATACCCCTTTACCCAAAAACTGAAAACTGACCCTGAACCCTAAAAATACCCCTTTACCCAAAAATCCAAAACTGACCCTGAACCCTAAAAATACCCCTTTACCCAAAAACCCAAAACTGGCCCTGAACCCAAAAAATACCCCTTTACCCAAAAACTGAAAACTGACCCTGAACCCAAAAAATACCCCTTTACCCAAAAACTGAAAACTGACCCTGAACCCAAAAAATACCCCTTTACCCAAAAACCCCAAACTGACCCTGAAGCCAAAAAATACCCCTTTACCCAAAAACCCAAAACTGACCCTGAACCCTAAAAATACCCCTTTACCCAAAAACTGAAAACTGACCCTGAACCCAAAAAATACCCCTTTACCCAAAAACTGAAAACTGACCCTGAACCCAAAAAATACCCCTTTACCCAAAAACTGAAAACTGACCCTGAACCCAAGAAATACCCCTTTACCCAAAAACTGAAAACTGACCCTGAACCCAAAAAATACCCCTTTACCCAAAAACTGAAAACTGACCCTGAACCCAAAAAATACACCTTTACCCAAAAACTGTAAACTGACCCTGAACCCAAGAAATACCCCTTTACCCAAAAACTGAAAACTGACCCTGAACCCAAGAAATACCCCTTTACCCAAAAACTGAAAACTGACCATGAACCCTAAAAATACCCCTTTAACCAAGAACTGAAAACTGACCCTGAAATATATTAGCACATTAGCTGTAAATAAATAAATGTAATTATTAATATTATTATTTCCAAATTAATTTACAATAAGTAAAAAAAATATATTAAACTAAATGAAGCTAATTAATAAAATTAACTAATTAATATTAATTAATTACCAATTAATTATTATTTAACATTATGTAAAAAATTATATTAATTAATTAACTAATTAATAATAATTAATTAGCAATTAATTATTATTTAAAAAAAATGTAAAAAATAATAATTAATTTACAAATTAATATTAATTAATTAGCAATTAATTATTATTATTTAATTACCAATTATTTATTATTTAAAATTATGTCCAAAATTATAATAATGAATAAATTAACTAATTAATATTAATTAATTACCAATGATTTATTTTCTAAAATTATGTACGAAATTATATTAATTAATTAACTAATTATTATTCATTAATTACCAATTAACTATTATATAAAATAATGCACAACATTATATTAATTAATTAACTAATTAATATTAATTATTTACCAATTAATTATTAATTAAAAATGTTTACAAACATATATTAATTTATTAATTATTTTTAAATTACTTCCCACCCTTATCCCCTATAAACCCAATAACCCGCTCCTAAAACTTGATATCTATTATTATTTTTTAATATTATTAATTTAAATATTATTTTAAATTGTATCATTTTTTTAATATTTTTTTTTATTTTTATTTATTTTTACATACATTTTAATACACTCCCCACCCTTATCCCCTATAAACCCAATTACCCGCTCCTAAAACTAGATATGTTTTTTTAAAATATTTTTTAATTAAATATATTGTAATTTTTTAATATAGACCTTTTTATCACATTTTTATGTACAATTATTATATTTTTTCCTATACTATTTATTTTTTCCATTACTACACGATATTTTGTATTTTCGATATTTCGTCATACGATATTATTATTTTCGATATTTATACTTACTTACCTATTACGATATTTTTGTATCCGATATTTTTGCTTCCCAATATTTTTTACCTTCGATATTTTAACTTCGATATTTTGTCTTTACGATATTTTATTTTCGATATTTTGTCTGTGTACCAAACTAGTCACCCTCCGTATCAATAAAGTAATCCCTGACCTTGTCAATATATACACCAAAGGCTTCGTCAATGGATGTTCTATCACAGATAATTCAAGAACTTAATATCATCCATCTGGCCTCTAAAATTGACTCACCTATTGCCGCTATCACATTAGATGCTAAAAAGTGTTTGATCGGGTAAATTGGAAATTTATCTTTGGTGCATTGAAGCGGCATGGGTTTAGCCCTCCTATTATTAAATATATCCAGATATTATACTCTGCCCCACTACTTCCATTTGGGTCAATGGTTGTCAATCTAGATATTTCCCTCTCCTTAGGGGAACTAGGCAGGGTTGTCCCCTTTCCTCCCTCCTATTTATTCTCTTTGGAGCCCTTTTTAAAAAACTTAGACGCTCACCACACTATACAAGTTTTACATTTAATAAAATTGACATCAAATTTACTGCCTATGCAGATGATATTTTGTTGTATATCTCCAATCCGTCTACCTCCCTACTGGCATTCTTTTCCCTTTTACAAGATTATTCTATAGTTTCTGGCTATACATTGAATATAGACAAATCCGAGGTCATGCCCTAAATAAGTTCTGTCTTCCTTATATGTTTCATGATACAGGTTTTGAATGGAATTCCTGAAGCATCAAATGTTTAAGCATTCTTTATGCTAACAATATTAGGGAAACTATTACAATTAACCTTGCTGATATACTTAAAAAACTCTCCGCTCTCACTGATAGCTGGTCTCCACTTTTTCTTTCTTGGTGGGGTAGATTAGCCACGATTAACATGATGATTCTCCCAATTATCAATTTGTATCTTTCTATGCTTCCGGTTTCTCTCTCAAATTCCCTTTTCAGTACCATCAATAGTTCCTTGTCCAAATTTCTTTGGAATAATCGCAAGCCAAGGATTTCACTTTCTCGTCTCCAACTATCCAAGGGCCTGGGAGGACTCCATTTTCCTAACCTTAGACGTTTTCATTCCGCATTTACCCTGAAGCAGATTTGGACCTTCTTATCTGAGCCCACAGATTCACCTATAACAGCATGGAGATCTTTGGAACGGGCTCAATACACTCCTTTCTCCTTTATCTCAGCTACCCGCCTTTCTCAACCCCCAAAGCGTTTTTCTTCACCCATATTTGTTCATTACAAAGATCTCGCAATTTCTCTGCTTAATATCCATCTCTCTTCTGCAGGTCAAACCTCACTCCAGTCTGGTATAATAAGCATTTCAAGATTAACAATAGAGCTCTATTTTGGAAGGAATGGATTGACAAAGGCATTATCACAACTGAACACCTGATGAAGGATGAGTCCTATATGGACTTCTCAGAGATTCAAAACTCTCATGGTATTTCCTCCTCACATGCCTTTCATTACTCTTTGCTTAAGGATTCTCTTAATCATCTCTTTTCCCTGGGAAGCCCTATTGATACACCTGATCAAACTCCCTCTCCTTCTTTTGATTTTTCCACTCAATTTCAAGCTGCCACTATTTACAAGATATTATCTCGTCCTGTTAAGGCTAGAATCAAATCCAATATGGAGCTTCTATGGGAAAAGGACTTGGCCCTAGATCTCTCCTTTCAAACATGGTACTCCATCTGGTCAAAAATTCACACTTCCTCAAACTCTAGTACAACGCAGACTTTATATTACTTTTATAATAGACTCTTTTTTACCCCTACAGACCTATATAGATTAAAACTGTTAGATTCCCAAAAGTGTTGGTCTGGTTCCCACGAGAATAGTGACTTTTTTCATATGTTCTTCCACTGCCCTTTGGTTAAATATTTTTGGTCTCATATAGGGTTAAAATTGAATGAAATTTTATGGACTAATGTTCCTTTTGATATACATGTTTTTTGGGTAGCTCTTTGCCTGTTTGGGTCGCTAATAATAATAAGGGTACATTTATTGATTTGTTTTTAGCAATTGCGTTTCAGATTATCACCACTAATTGGAAGGACACTTCAAAAATTTCGTTTCAAGCTTGGTGGAACTTGCTTTGTCACCATCACAGACTACATCGTGATTATTCCACTTCTACATCTCTGTTGATCAAAAAAGACTTGTTGTGGTTACCACTTACATCCTTTCTTTCCAAGTTGGATATATGATTTAGCTTTTTTACATGATACTAATTGTTATCTCTATATAATTCATATTGCAAATCATTTTTGTTTTTGCCTCTTATTGGATTTAACCTTTGTTATATTCCTTTTCCCCCCTCTTTCTTTCCCCCCTTTCTTCTCTCTTTTCTTTCTCTTTTCCCTTATACTTAAAAATGTTAAAATGCATTTACTCTTCGTACAGGTTTTACCTTTCGAGGATGTTTTTTTGAATTATATAGTCACATAAACATTTTATGTTTATCCTCTTGCTACATGACTATGTACTGATGTTCTACTTTGTTTATTATCTCAATAAAGCAATCTAAACTAAAAAGAAAAGATTTGATCTGTTTCCAAATGTGTTGCCTTTGAAAAACATCCTGCATTACTCCAGGAATTGTTTGTACTCAGACATGTTAAACTTAATTGTATGAAACAGTTATTGATAGATTTTCCAGTAAATGATGTCTCACATCAGTATCTATCTCCACATAATCAGAGGAAGTAGCATCTGTACATTTACCAGCAGAACATTATATCACTGGTTTCCTGACAAAACTATCCTGAAAAGAAGAAGCTATGCAAGAGCCAGACAAGCTGACTTATTCCCAAGCATTCATCTACAGAGATTGCTTTATAACCCTTCATCTATGTCCACGGGAAGTAACATTACGGTTTTTCCACCAAAACCATTTTAAAAGAAGCCGGCCAAGTAGATCTCATTCCAAGGCAATTTATCTCCTCAGGAAATTACATCTTTAGCTTCTTGCTAAAACCTTCTTCACAAGAAGCAAGACAAGAGGCCTTCATTCCTTCGAATGCCACTCCATGGAAAGTGAAATCGCTGCATTTCCCAGTATCGATCTCTACAGGAAGTGGCATCACTGGTTTTCCACTGAAGTCCTCTTTTAATGAAAAGTCCAGGCATGCAAACCTCATTCCCTGGCATCTATTGCCATATGAAAAATCATCAGGCTGTGTCCATGATCCATTTCTATAGGACGAGACCTCCCTTCTTGTCTCCTCTCTACTCCAATCAATTCCTCTAGGTGCTCCATCAAAGAGTTGACAGACAAAGGAGTTACCTATTTGGGCCTCTGAGGGTGGTCACAGTCAAGAGTGTTAACTGTCTGAGCCTCTTAGTACCAGGAGGGGCATGTGCCCAGTACCCCATACTATTCATCACCACAATCACACCAGGACTTAGACCATCCAAATACACACACTGCATCTTCACAAAATATAAAACCAACCTCATACACTTCTCAATATCCATAAAGCACTCTCAAACTAGCAAACAAACACATTCAGTCTCAAGCGCAGCAACTCACACTCTGAAATATTCAATGCTCCAGAAGTTGCAGACCTCATCACCTATCACAACCTTGATGCACTCTTCATCACAGAAATATGACTCACCACCACACCCTTGTACATCCAAGCTTTCCCTATTGCCACAGGATATTCCAGCATGCAGACCACCCTCATAAGAAAAGAGGAGACTTCACCATCATCCATAGATCCTAGTGGTCCTACACTAGAGGCAAGCAAGTGGCGTGCAACTCCATGGAGCCTGTCACAACCCAATTCTCACTCTCTGCAACGCAGTCTGCCTAATGAGTACCAACTCACCTTCAGGCCTCTTTGAAATACCCAGGACCTCATCCTTCCGACATCACCAATCATTCATTGGAATCCTTTAATAACCCTTGTCTGGACTGACACTCTAGCTATCTTCATCACTCTGCTCAGTGTCCAACCACCATTCTGAAGTCAACCAAAAAGAGAAGGTATAGCTTTATCCTCAAAGACTTCTCCATCTAAAGCTCAAAGTCATCTCTCAGCCAGTTACCTCCACTTCTATCATCAGCACCATTCTAAATTACATTAACACATTTTTAGAAAATCATGTGAATTAAGTTCTCATTCTGCAACTAAAGCACACAAATGAAGTCTGACTCTAAAGGACCCTAATACTTCAAAGTCCCCACCAACAACAAAAGGTCCATCTGCAGACAGGAAAGATAATGGAGGAAAAAACAGAATGCTACCTAAGACCTTTAGCATAACACACACAACTCACATTTCAGTCAAAGCTGAGTACTATGCCAGCACCATTGATAAAGTTTCCAAAGGTGTAGAACACTCTTCGGAACAATCTGGCACTGCGCAACTCCTGCCTTATGCTCCTATACCACACTCTACATGCAAATTTAATGCCATCACCCTCTCTGGAAAACATCAAACTCAAATGTGCTCATAATTAGTCTTGTGTAAATCTGTTCAGCAGTTTGTCAGATATTTGGTTGCAAAAAACTGCCCGGCAGGATTTAAAGGATTATTTTAAGTATAAATTGACAGCTAGTTCATATTTTCTTTTGTTTCTGACGAAATCTTTGGACAAATCAGAAGAAAAAAATCACAAAACTATTCATATTTGATTGGACATAGTAGCAGTTTTTTTCATTTTCTGTTTTGATCTCTGTGGATCAGGACCCAATCTGTGGGCTTTAGCAATCTGATTGGTGGCTTTAACTTTAAATATGTTTTGCTTTCTCATGATGTGATGTACTCGATTCAAGATTATTCAAGAATTATGCAATACAAGTTAAGAAATGGGGATGGATCATTAGTGTCCCTTGACTCCAATGTTGAAGGGAGGAAATTATGGAGAGACTGCTGCTGCATTCAGTACATAGGGATTTGCACATAGGATGGATACCACAGCCATCGTTTTGATCTGTGCTGGACTCTTAGTCCAATGGATCCAGCCACGCAGGGAAAAAATTGAAAGGTGCTTAAGGGTTGGAGGGAAGAAGCCTCCTACCCTAGGGAGGACTGGAATGGAGCATAAAAAGACCGACCTTAAGCCTCTGAAGGAATTATGGTGTCATACTCAGAGCCCCTACCTGACGCTCATTTATAGCTCTGCTTTCCGTCTCACTATTTTAAAAGTTTTATTGCTTGTATTCTCTGGTAATTGTGTTTGGGGATTTCTTTTGACTTTGGGCTCACTTCACTTCCGCATTCCACGGCCAGGCTAAGCACTGAATGGTTCGCCTCCTCCAATCAGCAGCTCGACTGGGAGGAGCCAGTTGTGCCCCCTGGCCACTTAATGCCTACTGGGGCAGGGACGAGCATCGCTGCCAAACAGTTCTGAGCACCGTGGGCACCTACCCGACGCTCGTTTTTTGCTCTGCAGTACGCCTCACTAGTTTAAAAGTTGTATTGCTTGTATTCACTGGTAATTGTGTTTGGAGATTTCTTTTGACTTTGGGCTCACTTTGATTCTGTGTTCCATGGCCAGGGTAAGCACTGATTGGTCCGCCTCCTCCAATCAGCAGCTCAACCGGGAGGAGCCACTTGTGCCCTCTGACCACTTAATGCCTGCCAGGACGGGGATGCGCATCACTGCCAAACAGTTCTGAGCACTGTGGGCACCTACCTGATGCTCGTTTGTTACTCTGCAGTCTGCCTCACTATTTTAAAAGTTGTATTGCTTGTATTCACTGGTAATTGTGTTTGGGGATTTCTTTTGACTTTGGGCTCGCTTTGCTACCACTTTCCATGGCCAGGCTGAGCACTGATTGGTCCGCCTCCTCCAATCAGCAGCCTGACTGGGAAGAGCCATTTGTTCCCCATGACACTTAATGCCTGCTGGGTTGCGGATGTGCCGCTGGCACGCCTGAGGCAAGCCCGTCTGAGCCCGTTCGCGCCCGGACGATGCCAGACATACTGCCAGATCGGCCTGCTACAAACATTTGTACTTCCGTGAAGACTTCTTTGCTATCAGCAAGGGGGTAAGTCCTTGCGACCACCAACTCTGTGTCCCACCTGAGGGCCCCTTTTGCTGTAGGTGTTGTGTTATACTTCCTCGGTCACCAAGACCCTCCCCCCTCCCTTCACACACTGTCAATCTCCTCAGCCTAAACTGTCGCTCTCTAGTAATGCATTTCGCCGAGGTATGTGACTCCATGACGAGTCACCAGACATTCCCTTCCTCACAGAGACATGGCTCACGGCAAATACAGAGGCAGAGCCTGGCCTGACCCTGCCCCAGGGTTACAACATCGTGACACTCAAAAGAGGGGCTCGGTTGGTGGCACCGCAATCATCTTTAAAATTGGCTACAACTGCACTCTCATTAAAGAGGTCCTGGTGGGTACTGAGTGTGCTCGCTTCAATATTTCCTCCAATGTCAATTTCACACTGTCTAGGCTCTTGATCTTTCGCCCGCCTGACTCTTTCAAAGAGTTCAGGGATGCTCTGATCGCTGCATCAGGCACACTAGCCATTAGACCGGCCAATTTCAGTATCATAGGTGACCTGAATTTGCATCTAGAAGCTAATCAAGACTGTGAGAAAGGCAACTTCCTAGCAGACCTTGCCACCCTCCAACTTATTCAGTGTGTCCCAGGCTGCACCCACTCTGCTGGACACTTATTAGATCCGGTCTTCTCCAACCTATCTGCTCTCATGTTTAATATGCCCATTCCTATGAGTTGGTCTGACCACTATCTGGTATCCATGGCAATTCGGAGATTCGAGCCACTCCAGGGTGCAGCTTAGAAATCGGTCTTAAAATGCCCTTAGCATAAACTTGACACACTGGCAGTTTCACGCCCTTCTTCTGAGGCACAAACCCAATCTTCCAGACAACCCTGATGTGGCTGAAAGCACCCTATCAGACTGGATCTTGCACTCCCTTGATACTCTCATTTCTGCCAGGTGGTCCCAGAACTGTAACACTCAATCCAGTCCGTGGTATAATAGCAATCTGGCTTCTGCCCAGAAAGTCTGCAAAAGCCTGGAATGGGCGTGGAGGCGAGACTATGATCCAGTTCTGTAAATGCAATATCGGGTAGCCATCAAAAATGATCACAAGGCCATCCAGAAGGAAAGAACAGGGTATTTTTCAGACAAAATCAGAAATAGCAGTAACCCCGCCAAATGCATATTTTCCAAACTCAAAGATCTCAAACTTCAGGGCAACCCAAAGCTCCCCCTCTCTACTCCAATCAGCAATGTGAAGTCCTGGCTGCCTTCTTTATTAAGAAGGTCAAGAACACCTACAGGACCTTCCCCCACACCGAGATCAGGACAGGCCCTGCACAGTGGCCCCGCGATACCCCCACACTGTCTGTCTTCCCGGCACTCTCTCAAGAGGGGATGTACAGGATCTGCAATAAACAAATCAGGATCCCCTGCCGACCCTTTTAAACAGGACCAATTTCTGAAATTCCTCCCCCAGCTTCTCGCTCCCTTTTGGAAACTGATCAACCTATCTCTGTCCTCTGCAGTAGACCCCAGGGTCTCGAAACCGACAAAGTTGGTCCCTTTAATTAAAAAACCCAAACAAGACACCTCAAAACCAAGAACTTTCGCCTTATTTTTCTCCTTCCGTGGGTATCTAAGATCACCAAAGCTCACATCAACCCTCTTCTCGCGAGATTTATCAAAAATAATTATCTGCTCGACCCTACCCATAATGGCTTTTGCCCACGCCACAGCACAGAAACTGCCCTTCTGGACGTAACTGAACATCTAAGGGGCACGTTGGATGTTGGTCGCATGTCAGCTCTGATTGCATTGGATATAAGCTCTGCGTTCGACACAGTGTCCAACCAGATCTTGCTGCAGCGCATGGAGGAGATTGGTATTGGAGGCCCTGAATGGGATGGTTCACCTCCTTTCTATCACAGAGAACCTTTCAAGTGTCCGTTTTCCCCTTCTGCTCCCAGGTACATACTGTCCACCAAGGGGTCCCTCAGGGCTCGGCTTTGAGCCCAACCCTATTCAACATATACATTCAACCCTTCGCAGCAGTAGCCAGGAGCAGAGGATTAACTGTGGTATCCTATGCAGATGATACACAGTTGGTGGTGGCACTTTCAGACGACTCCGCGCAGTATGCCCTTAAGTTCAGGGATGATTTAACAACTATTGCAGACTTGATGACCACCACCAGCCTCCAACTGAATGCTATCAAATCAAAGATCTTTCTGGTGGGGAAGACACTGAACTGTGGAATGAGCGTTGGTGGCGTTCCATTCTGGGCTGTCCCCGTCCCTAAACATACTGTCAAAAATCTGGGAGTATGGGTATACTTAGCTTTTACTTTTCAGGTCCAAAGCAGTAGCTGGGACCTGCTTTGGGTTAGTACGTAGGCTTAAACCACTTTTGGGATTCTTTGACCCCACCATCCGTCAGGTTATTGTCCAGGCCACCATTCTATCTAGGCTGGACTATGCAAGCTCCCTATACTTGGGGGCAAACAGAGCCGAGATTCTCAGCCTACAAAGGGCACAAAATGCTGTGGCCAGGACACTCTTCGGCCTTCTGAGAACCTGTCCTACAACTGAAGCTATCCACAGACTGCATTGGTTGCCGGTGATGAAACGTATCGAGTTCAAAACTCTTTGTATCGCTCACAGAATTTTGAACCTTCTTTCCCCTAATATTCTGGCCTTTCTCGTTTCGCCCTACACAATCACCCGCCAACTACGCTCAATAGGCCAGCACCTGGTGGTAGTCCCCAGGGTAAGGAAAGCCTGTGCGGGAGAACGCTCTTTCTGCGTTCTCACTCTGAAGCTTTGGCACTCTCTTCCTGGGAGTATCAGAAGTAGCCAAAACCATGCTTTGTTCCATAAAGCCATTAAAACACATCTCTTTCCTGCTAACAGTTTGCTGTTTTAGCGCTGGGACGCTCAGTTGCTGGGGCAGCTGTGCGCTCTACAAAACGTATAACATAATATAACATATGATTAGCAGTTTTAAAACTGGGTCAGAGAATCCTAAGGAATACCTCAGAGCCTACGGTTGTGATAAAGGGTATGGACTCCATGTTATGTTTCTTGCTCTTTTTCCATGGCCAGGAGCTCAAAGCGCCGGGACACTCCTTTGGAGTAGCCGTTGCGCTATAAAAGTCCCATTTTAACATAACATAACATAACATAACATAACATGTTAGATGTGAAGTCCTTTTCAAGATCTGCAGATTAAAAAAAATAAAATAAAAAAAAAGATGGATATTCACACTGATAAAATCTGCACCACAGGCAGGAAGACTAGACGTCCCCATGTAGCACATGTATCCAGATGTGCATTTTGCAGGCAGCGTGCTGTGGATTTAGTGGTGATGTAATTTGTGACATCATAGGAGCGATCATGAGCAGTACATTTGTGGGAGTAATGGTAAAATAAAAAACTGGTGAATTTCAATAGGTTTTAGGTTTTGTGCCTTTACCATAATGTCCCTACATGTTTTTCAAGAGAATTCCATGTTTTTATAACACTAGTTTCTCTTCTGAGTTAAAAACAACAGATGTCCTTTAAGAGACATTTTTCTGAGAACCTTTGAGGTTTTTTATAACCTCTTCTCTCTGTGCTCCTAGAACCACTACATAGGGTCTTCAGCTCCATGTAGAGTGCACTGGAGAGGGTAGGGCCAGTGGCCACATGTCCCCTGGACTCAGCGTACATGTTCTACAGCCATGCACAGCAGTATGTGACATATGGGGCCAGATGTAGGTAGGGTTTTACCGGTCGGTAACGGCCGAATTCGGCCGTTACCGACCGGTAAAAGGAATTTGAGATGTAGGGGGCAGAATCGGTAATTTTACCGTTCTGTAATTTACCGATCTGTAATTTTACAGAATCTGTAAATATACCGGTCGGTAAATTTACAGAACGGTAAAATTACAGATTCTGTAAAATCGATATGTAGGTGGGACTCTGATGAGTCCCACAAGGCCTAAGAAATCGGTATTTTACCATCAAATTCAATTTGATGGTGAAATACCGATTCAGGTGAGCATGCAAATGTGTGCATGCACACCTGTGCCATATGACAGGCAGACCTGCCCTTAGGGCAGGTATGCCTGCCATATGGCCCCCGAACCTTTTTTGGGGGTGCTAGAGGGTGTCAAAGTGACACCCCCTGCACCCTTGCCAAAAATCTGTATTTACCGATCGGTAAATACCGACCTGTAATGCCCCATTCATTCCTATGGGCTTCAAAGCCCATAGGAATGAATGGAGCATTACAGGTCGGTATTTACCGAATCGGTAAATACCGACTTTTAAAGAATCGGTAAATCCACATCTGGATTTACCTACATCTCGGTACATCTATTTTACCGACTCTTAAATACCGAATCGGTAAAATTCGGTATTTAAGTGTCGGTAAAATAGATTTACCTACATCTGGCCCATGGTGTTTTCTTTAGACCTTGAATAATTTCCCTGTCGTCCAACAACCCACTGAGCCCAAGTGCAGTGGGCTGTGGATTCAGGTCATGTCTGTGGATTCAAGGCATGTCTGTGGATTCAGGGAGTGTTTGATGGTCATGCCTAAGACCTTGCTAACTTCTGCACCCCAAATCTCACAATTGGCTCAGTTTTCCTATTCCCAGTCTCAGTTTCAGCACTTTGAGGGTAGATTTTTTTTTTATATAAAAACATATTTTAAATTCATAGTTAAAGGGAGAGATACACGATTCAAGATGGAGGCTTCCTTCCATTTTTTTATCTTCAAAACTCAACAGATTTCCCATTTAGATGCAATTAACCATGAATATACATTTTTTTTAATTATTTTACGGACCTATTCCCGCCATATCTCCCATGGCATTGTGCAATTGTCCGTTTAATCCCCTATTCCCCAATACACTATTTTTTCTGCTGCCGGAGTCCCATGGATATGCACAGCATGTTAGAAATGTCCTTTGTTTAAATCCATGGATAATTTTAAGAGCAAGATCTGTTCTTATAAACAGCCACCTTTTCCACCCTGGGGTCTAGGTTATGGCTCCATGAGTTTTAGTCTGCAACATAGGACCACTGACTAGTCACAGATCCCTTGCATCATGTAAGGGTGGTTGTAACAAAACGTTTTTTTTTTTTTAAGTCAACCTTTATTGACCACATGTAGCAAAACACAGCCGGGTGCCTAAATCCCATCGGGCCGGCACAGCATTATTCAATCTGCAATGCAAAGGATTATTGGAGGATGCAAACACAGCGATCCGCCTACAACCCAGTGGGACGGCCGCATCAAGGAACCAATCATATCAAGCAGTGGTCAATTCAGGTCTCCAAAAGGAAGAACAGAACCTCCCCAGCCCCCTTCCCCCTATAACACTAGGAGTCACCTTAAGCCACGACTAATACCTAATCACTTACATCAGTTACCAGTCAGATCTTAACCGTTCACTCTCAACGAAGGTCACCATTCAAAGTGTAGTGCCTCTTCTCCCCCTACTCCTCCAAGATTGCATGTGGTTCCACCTCGAAGGGCTCCCCCGCCCTTGCAGGATCCCCCTCCAAACTCCTCTCAGTGTCCCCCCATTCTAGGGGCGCCTCCGTCTCCCCGGTATCAGTATGTGCAAGGAGGTATGCCCAAAAAGGGCCCAAGATATCTTTAGACCGTGAAGAAGGCGTCATAAGCTCAGCATATATATTCAGCTGTTCCTGGCAGTATGTAAGATCAGTAATCAAATCTTTAAATTTAGGGGCGCGGCCACGCCCCCAACGACAAGCTATGCGCCGCGTCGCCATCAGAAGAAGTAGGGTAGCGAACTGTCGTATCTTGGCGGGAAGTTGTTTCGTATAGCCTAAAAGCACGTTAAGGGGAACCTCTGGCACCTGTAGATCAAGCATGTCAGACAACGCCAGCAGCACCTCCCTCCAATATTCCCTAACAGTCGGGCAGCCCCAGGCTAAATGCCCCAAATCAGCAGCCTCAGCCCCGCACCTATCACAATGGGCAGTATCACGTAAATGAAGCCGGTGTAACCGGGCAGGCGTATAATATAGTCGATGAAGGTATCTGTAATGTATCAGACGTAATCAACTGTTGAAACCCTGGTGCAATCGCTGGTCCTCTCCAGACTGGACTACTGCAATTCTCTTCTTACTGGCCTCCCCAAATCCCACTTGTCCCCCATTAGATATGTTCTCCATTCAGCAGCTCGTTTCATTTATGGGGCCAAAAGAAGTGACCACATCACACCGATGTTATCCACCCTCCGCTGGCTTCCCATCGAGGCTAGAGCTATCTACAAGACTGCCTGTATTACCCACAAAGCCTTGCACTCCTCCTCTCCTCGCTACCTGGCGAACAAGCTGAAACTCTCTGGAGGCTTTAGACCTTCACGTAATGTGGAAAATCTACTGCTTGAACCTCCTACTTTCAAGAAGGAAAGAACGATGGCCCAATCCTTTTCAAGCAACGCGGTGAGAATATGGAACTCAGTTCCGCCTCAGCTCCGGACCACCACCTCCTCCCAGGTCTTCAAAACGGACCTCAAAGTTCTCCTCCTCCAAAGACACCTCCTAAAGTAATTCACTCACTCTCTATTATCTGAAGGAAGACCTCCCATCACTGAAAACTATTCTCCATGACTATGGAAGTGCCTTCCCAGTGTGTTCTGGTTGTTTGAGTGTTTACCATTTATTGCAGTATTATCCTTGTACCTGTGTATGGTACCCTTTTGTAACTTTCACACATCACTTTTCTCTTGTTACACACTGTTTTGCTACCTCTCACATTTTGTTTGCTGTTGATACTTGCACAAGTGCCACCATTGCCAACGTAACGTTTGTTCTTGTGCCTCTGTGTCTAGCATATATTGCAGTATTATACCTCTAATTGTACTTTGTTTTCTCTTGTAACCTGCACACTTGTCACTCTTTCCTCCTGTATTGCACTGTTTGCTACCTCATGTATTTTGTTTGCTCACAATTGTCACTTTTACCTCATGTAACTTATCGTCTGCTTTTGTAATTTTGTTCATTTGTAATTTTCTGTTCCTATTGTGAAGCGCTCTGACGCCTTCGGGTAAAGTCTGCGCTATATAAAAACGCATAAATAAATAAATAAATAAACTGCGAGGGGAGATGGCCCCTGTTTGACGACAGCAGTAGGCCCACTGTTCCTCCGTGATGGAGATACCCAGCTCATCCTCCTACTTCTCTCTAGCCGGAGCATGACCCCTTACCCATTCACTCTGAGTTGAGCGGTACAACCGCGATACCACGTGCTCTGGGGGAGTTTGTTGCAGAAGATTGTGTAGAGGGATCATGAGAGCAGGTTCTAATGGGAAGTCCTGTGTCAGAGAGTGCACGTCTTGCCTAAGCCTAACGTAATAAAAATGCTCCAGAGGGCTGGGGGTATAGGACCCAAAAAACTCCACACTAGTTTTAAACTGTTCGTTGTGATATAACTGACCCCAAGTGAGACAGGACAGGTGCCGCAGCAGGCGTTTGCAACCTCACTCCGCAGTGACTGGAATTTCTTGCCTCCCCTGTAAAGGCACCAGCGGCGAATAGAGAAGAGGGCATTTAACTCTACGCGCAAGGTCGCGCCAGGCGCTGGTCGTGCCTTGAACAGTGGTAACCCCTAAGTGCCTAGGTATTCTAGGCGGGCTAAGGTATGCTGTACAGGGTGTGGGTGTCATGTATCCATCTTCAATGGCCAAATGGGGCATGTACGGGGAGGGTGGAGCCAATATGCCGCAAAGTGGGCCTGAGCGCAGACGAAATACAAGTCCACATCGGGGACCTCGAATCCTCCAACTTCAAAGGGCCTAGTCAGGACTTCCCACGCCAGTCTGGGTTGTTTCCCTCCCCATGCTAGTTTGATTAGTTGCGTCTTGAGGCAGTTAAAAAAGTATCGACTAGGAGCATAGGGAATATTAATAAATAAATAAAGGAGTTTGCGTAGGAGTATCATTTTGATCAATGACACCCTTGCCGCCATGGAAAGAGGCATCAAAATCCACCCCACTATCTTATCTGTGATGATGTCCAATGTGCAGCCGTAATTGGAGAGCATCAGCTCCTCCCGACACCTAGAGATCTTAATACCGAGATAAGTGACTGTGTCCCCGCACCATTTCAACGGAAAGTCAGGGAGAAATTTCTCCGTGGAGTCTGTGAGAGGAGAAATTTGAGATTTCTCCCAATTTACATTTACTCCTGATAACTGGCCAAATAGAATGAGCAATCGAAGAATGGGGTTAAGGCTGACCGCGGGATCTCGCAAGTACAGTGTTAAATCATCCGCGTACAAGGAAACTAAAATTTGCCTCTCAGGGTAAATCAGTGCATATTCCCGATAGCTATGACGAAGAGCAGCGGCGACAAGGGGCATCCCTGTCGGGTGCCCCGCGTGATAGAAAAAGGCGCCAACTGAACATCATTCACCACCACCCTGGCTCGCACCCCTGAGTAAAACAAGTTGATCCATTCCAGAAAGGGAGTCGGGAAACCTATGCGGTGAAGGACAAATGTGAGATAGTCTCACTCCAGGGAGTCGAACGCCTTAGTGGCGTCGGGAAATATCGCAGCAGCATTGACGTCTGGGACTATGTCGTGGAGAAGTGCAAAGAGCGTTCGCAAATTGTGGGACGTGCCACAGGTGGGCACGAATCCAGACTGGTCCGGAGGCACCAGTGCCGTCATAAGGAGACTAACACGATTGGCAATAAGCTTGGCCAGGATTTTCGCATCAACGTTTATTAATGAGAGAGGTCTATAAGAGTCGCAGGAGGTAGGCGATTTACCTGGCTTAGGTATGGAAATAATGTGGGCCTCACGCATAGAGGGGGGAGTATGCCACTCTCCCGAGCCTCTTCAAACACATGTCTCAGAACCGGGATGAGGAGGTGATGAAAGGTTTTATAGAATTCAGCCGGGAGGCCATCCGGGCCCAGCGCCTTCCCAGACTGAAGCTGCATTATGGCTGTAATGAGTTCATTGTCTTCAAGATGTCTCAGATGGAATTCCCTCTGCCCATCTCCCAGCCAGGCTATCGCCGTATCCTTGAAGAAGGGGGTAAAATCCACTGGCTGTGTTCTATGAGTTTTATACAACCTCTTATAAACCCCCCTAAAAGTCGCCACAATCGCAGGCACATCAGTATGCATTTGTCCATCCTCCGCCTCAATTTCCAGTACCGTATTCGAGAACGAAGCGCGAGGGCCGAACCAAAGCCGCCAGCATCTTTCCGGGTCGATCTCCCTCTCCGTATTGTCGTGCCCTAAAGTATTTTCCCCTGTGATGACATTCTCTCTCCGCCGTCTCTTGATACTCATCAAGGACGCTATGTAGCTTAGCCTGCAGTGCAGGAGTGGGAGTCTGCCGCATCTCCGCCTCTATGTCCACGCTCCCCTTCCAGTCGCCTTAAGGTAGAACGTATATCTCGCAAGACCCCACCACTTTTAGCAATGCATATGCCCATCACAGTAGCCTTGAAGGCATCCCACAGTGTGGAATAGCACTCCACCGATCCCTCGTTTCTGGAAAAGAAATCAGTGATCTCCTGCTCTAGCTCTTGCTTGAATACTGGGTCCAACAGGGAGAGTGGATTAAAGCGCCAAAACTGGAAAGGAGGATCAGTCTGTGGAAGTGTCACTGTGAGCAAAACTGGAGAGTTGTCCGAATAGGTCCTAGGGAGATGGAAAGAGTGTGTCACCCATGGGGCAAGGCCCTTACTAACAATCCATGCATCTATTCTCAACCAGGATGCTCGAGCTGTAGTGTAGCAGGTACCCTCCCGCCTTGTCGGGTGCATGTGTCTCCAAATGTCAACTAGCTCATAGTCTTCAAGTCACGCTTTGAGAGTGGCTTGGGAGCAGGAGTAGTGGTGTGGTTGTGGGAGGGAGCGGTCCAAACCAGGAGCAGCTGTCACATTAAAGTCACCCCCCCATAACAGGTGCATGGACCCAATCTCCAGGATCTTTCTCCACAGCACACGGAAAAAGTCTGGATCGTCCGTGTTAGGCCCATAGCAAGACACAACGGTAAAAGTCTGATTAACTATCCTGCCCCAAAGGATAGAGTACCAGCCCTGCCTATCCGAAATGGTCCCCAGCATGGTGTATGGGAGGGACTTCCTCACCAGTATACACGTGCCGCGCGCATACGAGGAGTAAGAGGAAAAGCACGTATAACTTGCCCATCGAGCAGCAAACGTGAGGGGAACAGTGGGACTAAAATGCGTCTCTTGAAGCACAGCACAGTGGATGTTGTGCCTATCTAAATAGGATATAATATGCCTACGCTTATGGGCTTCTCCATTTCCCACGTACATTCCAGGTAAGAAAACGGTAAACTGGAGGAGCTGATCGTTCAACCATTACGACACCTCGGATAACTCATTCCCAAGAAGCAAGTGAAGGTAACTCGATAAATGCATTGCAATGGAAATCTGTCAAGAAAGTCAGTGGCATGTGACATGTTAAATGGACTCACTATACACACATTCCCAAACAACCCATCCCCACCCTCCTCCCACATCAGCAGCCCAAACCTGCTGTGGCCCACATCCCTCCCACCCCACCAGTACTGGCTCCCAACAGGGGAAAACATTTGAACCAATACCACAACTTGCGGAAACAAACCCCCAGTCATATCAAAAGGGATCTCCTATGAGGCGGATTCCAGAGGGCGTCCAAGGGTCTTCCTCGCGGAAGCGAGGGTGCTCAGGGAGTCAAGTATATGGTCATCAAGGAATCTCAATGTGTAATAAGAACAGTGCCACACATATCTGTCCTGTAGGCAGCAACAGGGACGAATATATCTGTCTATATCATCTCAGGGGGGCAGAGGGGTGGAGGGACCTCCCAGATATTACTAAGAATAGTTGTGACTGCAGAGGCCATCACAACAGTGTTCAACAAGTCAGCACATACACAACTGGCCCTATCCCCTCGGTGAGGGGGCAAGAGGTCTTCTCCCGCCTCAACCCCACTCTCGACATAAAGAAACCCCTCTCACCTACATTGTCCAAGTCAGAATCACATGGTGTGCGTGCGCGGCAGTGAGCGACATGCAGCCAGCTTGGGGTTATTCCACATCCGAAGTGCCCCCACCAGCTACAGAGCGAGCAGGCGGCGAGGCCCGCCCCGCCGCCGGTCCCGGCAAGGTCTTCAGAAAGTCCTGCACCAGCTGCAGAGTGTTAAAGAAATGTTGCTTGTGTTGATAGGTCACCTTCAATTTTGCGGGTAAGAGCATCGCATATGGTATGTTCAGTTACTGTAGTTTCTTTTTCACCGGAAGGAATTTCCTTCTCTGTTCCTGGACTGCCATGGTGAAATCCGGATATATCCAGATGTCCATCCCCTCATGGCGGAGCTGTCCTTTCTCCCTGGACAAGCGAAGGGCCACATCTTGGTCTCGGTAATTGAGCAAACGGGCGATTATTGGGCGAGGTGTAGCCCCAGGCACCGGGTGAGGCATCAGCGATCGGTTAGCCCTCTCTACCACCAACACTGGTGAGAAGGCCTCTCTCCCAAAGAGAGCAATGAGAAGACGTTCCACATAGTCCTCCATTCTCCCAGTCGCGGTTGATTCCGACACCCCTAAAATGCGGAGGTTGTTGCTCCGAGAACGGGACTCAAGGTCCTCATTCTTGGCCGCAATGACCCGCAGGACCCTCTCCATTTCCAGCGTGCGGGATGTAGTTGTTGTGGATGTGTCCTCTAGATCAGAGATGCGCCTCTCCGTCTCCGCCAGTCGCTCTTCATGTTTGTCCACTCTATGCGATACGCCATCTAGACGCAAAGACATGGAGTCCATCTTGGATTCAATAGAAGTCAGACTAGATTGCATGGCCAACAGCAGATCCCTCAGGTCAGCAGTCGAGGGCACCGGAGCCTCCGCTTGTTCCTCCACTGGGTCCACATGCGATCTCGTACCCTTCTTTGCCTCAAAATTAAGCTTCGACTGGCGGCCATCTACCTTCTCCATGGTGACGCAGTGTCCCGGCCTATGAACGAAAAGGAGCTCCTCCACACCACAATTCCTTTCCTTGCAAGGGGGCCTTCTTCAGGTCATCCACTCCACGTGGCTCCCCAAGCCAGGGGGTATCTCCTCTCAGAGCGCTCCAGCAGCAATCCACAAGGCCTGGCACTAGCAATGCAGCCCCTGCTCCCTCACCCGTCCTCATATGACAAATTAAACGGCCGCCTTCCTCCAGGAATCGCCAATTATGTCCCCAACTGCACGTTTAATTCAGCAGCCTGCAATGGTTACCCCTTGTAGGAGCTGCTGAGCATCCTCCACCAAAGGTCCATGTAATGCCAATAGCTACACGACTTCAGCACAGCAGGGGGCTCTGCAGCTGCTCAAACAGGCCCGGATCACAGGGTCAGGCTCACGAACAGCCACTATCCCCCAAGACAGTCAAATTACAATTCTCACCTCAGGAGCTTGTTATATTGGTTGTATTGGTATTGTTATATTGTTATGTTGGTACATTCGACCCTCTTACCAGTACCGTTGAACCTCAGTCCCAGCGTGTGCTTTCTTGCAATATCTGTACGTCTGAGCTCCGCTGCTCCTCCATTCACCGCCCACGAAAAACAGCAAGCTCCGTGGACGTTCTTCCTACGCCGCCAGCAGCTAGTCCAGCACCGCCATTTTAGTCGCAGATCGCCCAGCACGTCAGAGGCACTAATCACCACCACACAGGCAGGTATCAGCAAGTTTTTCCACTAATATATCGTCTTGTAGATTATAGCTGCATAAAAATGTCATTCAGATGCACCCAGACTCCGGATGACCAGGATAAAAGGCGGATTTTTTCCCTTGAGTGGCAAGAGCCTCAGAGCGGTGCGGCCATTTTGCTTGGCGCCCTCTAGCGCCCCCCCAACAAAACGTTTCTTACCAGAGCTAGCTAATCAGATTATGTTGACCCATGAATACATGCAGACAGTGCTGCCCTACTGGAAAACACCTTAACTCACCTCTTACATTCTGTCTCCTTCTCCCCATACACACAACACTCAGTGGGCTAATGAGGCGCATTGGCCAGTGCTCTGTGAGGCTCTCAGTCAATGCGTCCTTGAGGCGCATGACCCATTGCTGCCCTAAAGTGCTTCACTGGCCACATAACCAGTGGTTACCTGGGGCCCATCATCCTGTGCTCCTCTAAGATGCAGACCTTGTGCTCCCCTGTTGCAAATCACCATTGGCCCGATTCGGAACGGGCCTCTGACCTCGCGGCTCAGGCCCCACATTTGTGGCGGTACCTCCGCTCTGCAGTTTCTCATTGCAGAGGTCCCACCACGACTGCGGGCCCCCAGCCACGAGTGAGAAGGCCCTTTGTGAATCGGGTTCCATGTGCTTGATTAACGATCATCACCATGTGTACACTGCCAAACATCATTCTACCTACTGCTGACAAACATGACAATGTGCATCCTTCTGATGACGGTTTGCATGACTTGGTGTGCATTCATGCTTATTGTCCTGTGTGTGTATAGGTGCATCTAAGTTTGTTTGTGCAAGTGGAAATGAACCCCTCCCATGCCCCCGCTTTTGCGGAAGTGTGGCACTTCCGCAAAACGGGCGGGGCGCGTCGGCCATTGGCCGACGGCAGCACCAGCGAGGTAGCGTTGCCGTCGGCCAATGGCTGATGGCAGCATGGAAGGGGTTAATGTAAAAGATAGGTTTGTTACTCTACCGAGCCTAAGCTGCAATTGGAAAAATGAAGAGGCCCAAAGCTTTTGTTAGACGCTTGTTTTTTCAGTGTTGGAGTATGTCCGCGGTGCCGAATACCAGCTAAGGCTTCCTATCTTATATTCCACCTCATGCCTCTTGCTTGCACCACACTAAACTCCCCGGCCCAGATTTACTAAGAATTTGCATCAGGATGCATCCATCACTTTTGTGACACAGCCCTGACGTAAAATTCATTATGGTATTTAATAAGCCATGCAAAGTCGATTTGTGTGGCTTTGCGTTTTTGGTAATTACAAAGTAACATAACGCAGCCCATAGCACTACCTTGCATTACTTTGCATTAGGTAGGCATTATATGAATGGACCATGGGCATTACTATGCATCCACCAATGTAGTTTGACCAAACGCAGAATTGCAAAGACTTGTAAACATGGATTTGTGCTAAGATTGTGTAAGAGCTGTAATGAGGAGAAATATCTTTACTTTAAGTTCATTACTTACTCTGCATCACGCATAGAAAGAGGAAATTGCCTGTTAGGATTATGGTTTTTTTTGCAGGAAGGTATGCCTTACTGCATAAAAACAATCCGGCCTGTACTGTAGGCACCTTATGAGCGTGGCGCTGGGAGCTTGCTTTGGTGCTAAGCAGCAGATAGTGCGCCAGTGCTAGCCGAGAGCAGAAGTGCGCCATATCTTGGTAGATATGTTGCTTTTCTACGTTTTCCCTTTCACACAACGCAGCGCAGCAAGTTGCCATGCATAGCGTTCAATTTGAGCAAATCTGCCCACCGTCTCTGTAACTCACTCTTGTAGTTTCTTTTTCATTCTTGAATTTTACCCCTGTCGCTAGTTGTCTTTCTCTTCCTTCTCATTACCTATGTTTTCCTCTCAGGAGTCCAAATCTGAGGAGGAAAAAAGATAGGTCTCGGTTCCCGAATATGAATGGTGACTCCTCCCCCCTTCCATGAGGCTGATGGCGGCAACATTGTAGCGGCGTCCTGGATCCCGCTGACTTTCTCCATGAGGCTCCGTGAGGCTTCTGAATTGCTTGCTGGAATGCCCTGACTGAGTCCCCTGACGGCTGGGACGGCTCGGCTCTGCTTTGTTGGATCGCGAGCCATCGCTGGTTTCTCTCCCTCGTCGGAGTTGCAGCTCTGAAGGACTGGGCGATGGCGTGATAAGGAGTAGGTTAGTGGGGGTAAACCACGGAAAAGCGTTTTTGGACTTCCTAAAAATTCCTAAAAATCAAAACTAAAGTACTCGAGTTGGTGATTACCTGCGGCAGCCCCTTTCTGTGTGGAGGTTTTCTCTTGTTGACTTTACCCTGCTCACTAACGCTAAATGTTACAAATTTCCTGCACCTCCCTGACCTCCCTGACTTCACCGGACGAAAACGTTATCGGGACACCCCGCTGTCGCAGCTTTCTGGATATTAAGCAGCGACCGCAGTGAGGATAGGACTACAGGTCCCAGCATTCTCCTTGTTCTGGATTGTTCTGGATTGCATCAATTTTGAATACTCTTTGATTTCCTACGTATTGAGTACATATTGGCCCGTAAGCACACCTTGGGGGCAAGCTCTACATTTACCTGCCGTCCCGGTGACCGCCACATCTGGCTCCTGCTTCTTTCCCTCCCGCCGCCGCAACCCACAGCCATCAGCGGTCGCAGCGCGGAGGGGGAATACTTCCGGACCACAAAGCCCAGACGCCCTAGCGGAAGCCGCAACACGCACTCTTCGCGCCAGGAGGCGCGCAAAAAGGGGCGCAACCCCCGCATCGCGGGACCGCGCGCGGGCAATCGCCGGGCTAAGCCCGAGCAAAGGGCGGGCCCTCTGTGGCCCGAGAAGGACGGGACGGGCCACCCCCTTGGCTTTACTGAACAAGGTATAGTGAGACTTCTGACCTACATCTCTGCACTCACTGCAGAGACACCAGGACTTCCATTGACTTTTTGCGGGGCTTTGTTTGCTGCACTGTCGCCATGTCTCTTAAGGGGGCTCTCAATCCCAGTACTCTCCCAAGTGATTCCAGTAGGGGGAGGTTAGACTGCTATGTAGAAAGGATAGACAGGGCATTATTACCCGTTATTCATGATTTGGAAGACTTAGAAACTCGTTTGCCCTCTCACAGCATAGCCTGCAAACATCCTGAGGCGCAGCTAGTTGACACGGCATCAAGTTTGACCTGGTTGGAGGAATTGAACGCCCTTTGTCACATTCAATATGCACCAGTAGAGACCATAGCAGACCCACCCCAAGCCCTATCCAGTCCAATACTTCCCATACAATTGCTGTCTAACTCGTTATTCAACGCAAATGATAACATTCTGTTTGCCCCACTCTTATCCCCGTTAGTAAAAGTAAACACTGAACAACTAAGGCACCCTAAAACTCCTATGGTCACAAGAAAGCGCCCCGAGGATAACAGCATGGGGAGGGAAGCTAAATTGCTTAAGCCTTGCACAAGTTCCTTACCGTCCGTCAGCACCCCACCTACAGTTTCCCAGGTTCGTGATAATATTGCACCCCCCCACCAGGCAGCCTTTCTGGCCCTGATTGAACGCTTGGTCACCTCTCTACTATCCCCTTTGACTGCAAGAATCAACTCCCTAGGGGATAGGTTAAGGGATATAGAGACCTCATTTAGGGCACCGACTCAACCTAACAAGAACCTGGCAGGATTGAGCCAACCACAGCCTTTATCCGCCACCGTGGTTTCTAAGTTAGCTCCTCAAAGAAGTAGCATCCCTCCTAACAGACCCACAGTCCCACAGAACCGCCCATGTATCTCCTCGTCATCCGTCACCGAGCCCATTACCACCAAGAGTATCTTCGCTGATGTGGGGGTGCCAAATGTTGCCCCACCTTATGAAGAGAAATCTACTTCCAACTTAGATTACACTAAACATTTACATCTGCCCCCAATGGCCTCCCCCTTTGTTTGTGTTCTCACTGGTGTTTTACCAATTACAAAGGGAAAAACCGAGAGACCAGAGGATCTAAAACACAAGGTCATCTATTGGCTGTCTAGAAATCGACCCTTGCCAGCGAACATTGATGGTGCAATTCGAAGTGTTAGAAGGGTGGGATGGCTCGGCCCCCTTCCAAAGGACCTCCCAGGTGACCTGGTGTTAGTTAGATTCTGGAGCGATTGGGTGGTGCCTTATTTACAAACTTGGTTTCCACAATTAGGGGATGGCCCGATCTCTGTCTGGGGACTCCATGATTTCTACCCTAGGTCCCGCTACCCTCGGCCCTTAAAGTCAAGACCAGAGAGAAAACACCACTTTCCAGAAAGAACTAACTTAGAGACTAATTATCGGCCGGATCGGAGTGTGTATGTACAGAATGGCTTCAACATCCCCATCCCAAATTATTTTTCATGAAGTGTTTTTTAGTAGTGGTATCCTGTGATTAGTAATTCATTTGAATTGATTTAATTATGTCTTAAACTCATCATCAACTATTGTAATGAAATGGTATTCAATAACGTGTATATAATGAATGTTGCTTTTATGATTCTTATGTATATTACTGAAAACATAGCTAATGATGTACCGTGTATTATGTAATTCATGTATTATGTTGGTTTCTATGTTATATCGTGTTTTATTTTGTGTGGTCTTTTATGGTTTATTTAGCCGAAATAAAGACTTTTGAAATTGAATGCCAGAGCCCATGAACTGCAGTGACCTGCAGAAGTTAGCTGAGTTCGCACACCTCTCAACTCATCTTCATTTGCAGGTTGTTACCCTCCTGGCCGCAAATTCACCCACCTACTTAGTAACATACTTTCTATTCACTTCAATTGGATCACCCACCATGAAAACGTTCTCAGCTTTATATATTTTTCATCACTGCTGACTTCAATGGGCATGTCCCGGAAGCCAGTCACTCTCACTCTCCTTGCAGATTGAATAGTTTGAGAGGTATGCTCTTCGCGCGTTCTGAGCGTGTGCACGTACCTGATTGTTGCATACTTCTGCAGGTGTGCACTGGACATAACTCAAACGTAACGGCTTGCAATGCTTTTTTACTTTGTTGTATTTAACTGCTCAGCTCCTCAGGCCTTCTTTGTATCTCAGATACAACAAACTGTATTTCCGTCCTCTCATTCACATTTATGGCACACGCCGGTGCTCATAGCGCTACAAGAGTGGTGCTGCCCATTTCATGTTACTATATTATTGTCAAACAGCACAAAGCGCAATTGCTGGCACTTCAGTGCATCCGGGAGGAATTGGGAAGGAGAAAGTGTCTGTTGAAAGGAGCCCGACCGGTGTGTGGCCAGACTAAACATCACACACGCTGAATAAATTAGTAACATGTCTAGTTCTGCAGAAAAGGACGGGTGCGGAACATCACTATACCAACTGGGAGGGGAGCGGTATCCATGGAAACTCAGGGGAAGGAGTTCTCGCAGTGACATGGTACGGAAAATGTTGCCATAGTAACAGAAAGATAAGAAATGGCAGGGTTCCCGGTGAAACCTGGAGCGTGAAGCAGAAAGTGGGCTCTGAGATGTTTTGAATAACTGAACGTAACTCGAAAAACTAAAAGTAAAACACAGATGAACAGAACAGCCCCACACCTCTCGCGCGCACCGAGGAAGCAGAGATGGGCACTTCCGCTCTAGGGCTCTAAGTGCACCGGCGCCTACTAAAAGCACTGGCAAAGCCAAAATATTGGACCTTGGTCCAAGGATCTTTGGGGCCCTCAATCCCTATCCTTTCTTGACTGTCGGAAGAAAATCTGTCTCTATTAACCACATATTGGTGCTGCAAGAGAACGTCCCCGGAAATCACACTTGTGACAAGGGAACTACGTAGCAAGGTGGACACTGTTGTTTATCACTGATATCTCGGGACATAAGATATCATGCCATTCGAAGTGAAAAAACAAGTTACCACCACTTACTTTTAAATTTACGTTGTTAAGTGTTGTATTGTTTATAGCCAGGATAATTGTGTAATATAAACTGTTAAATAGTTGCCTATACTTTCATGCTTGTCTTTACTCAATTACACTGTATACATAAAGGTGCCGAGCACTGGATTCTATTTCAAATGGATTAGGGCTCTCCTTTAGTCATATAGGTGATGTCTCGTGGAGTTTTCTTAGATATGCTTCTTAAGCCACACCCCTTTTAGAGGGCCCTACCGTTTCATCCCGCTTTCAGCACCTCTCATCAGTACACAGTTGGTATCTGTGCAATCTCTAGGGATAATTCTAGTAACTGTAGAAATTACGATGACATTATACTAACTGCATAAACAGCACACACTAATCATTTCTGAGTTTCTAGGCATTTTATGAAAAATTGAACTGAGTTACTATTATAAGTAGAGGTTGGTGTATGAAACTGTAAAATAAGTATTTAATGGTCAATATCAAGTTATGTGAACAATCACTCCAAAAAACATATCTTTCAATTATAAGATGTATCGAGGCCTATAATTGTTACATTCATGGAAACTGGTTATCAGCCCGATCTGCAGACGAGGGCCACTAACAAAGGTGAGGTCCTTTAAAAACCTTTATAGGCCAAGACAGAAAGGCTAAAACGCTATTAGATCATTCCATTCACTGAGTGTAGAATGTTCTACATTAAAAAGGGAGAAACACAAACACAAACATTGGAATGTTAGCGCTAAGGTCTTTACCAGTTATTACTGGGCTTCAGCCACTCCATTAAGTTCAATGGAGCTCTCACCATTCCAATGATCGGAAACCAGATTTGTTGTTGTCTTAACCCCTTCGCCGCGGCGCGAATTCAGCGGTGGTGCGGGGGGGGGAGGGCTAGGGGGCGAGCGCCGCGTTTCCGTGCTCATGACGGAACCACGCCATCATGAGTCACGGGCGGCGTGTGCTCATGACGGCGTGGTTCCATCATGACCACGCCCGCTCACTAATTCGCCCGCGCAGGAGAGGAATTAGCCCCGCGTGGGCGGAGCGGCAGCAGCAGCATGACAGAACCGCGACATCATGAGCACCCGCCGCCCGTGGCTCATGACGGCGTGGTTCCGTCATGCGCACGCCATAGGTTAAACCCTCCTCTCAAAACGTAAATCAAATCATTTTCAAAATAGAACTCTTGGGACGTAAACAAGTTTGTCACTAAGTGTTGGCATTATGATGATGAACTGAACATTCTTTTCTTAATATTTCTGCAGAGCACTTGTTCTTGATATATGATTACCTTTAATTTGCAAAGTTAATTGCCTCTTTGTGATCCATAGTAGAAATTAAAAAATAAAACATCACGCAAAACATTGACAGGTCTTGAGAAGCAATGGGAACAGGGCACATTGCTCTAATGCGGGCCACTAAGTGTGAGTAGCTGTGAATCATCATGTGAGGGGTATTTAATAATCATGGCATTAAAACTGCAAGAATATGTGTTGTTTCTAGTGCCTAATGTAGATTTCTAGTCTCGCCTTTAGTTTACAAAGACATATTTATATCAGCACTTGCTGCACGGTGCTTGTTTCGCTCTTTTTCATTCCGTGCAAATATTGGATGTAAGGGCCTGATTTAGATGTCGGCGGACAGGTTACTCCGTCACAACGGTCACGGATATACCCATCCGCTGAAAGTCAAATCCTGAAGGATTTAATGGGATATATATTTTGACAGACAGGATATCCATCACCATTGTGATGGAGTAACCTATCCGCCGACATCTAAATCAGGCCCTTACATCCAATATTTGCACGGAATGAAAAAGAGCGAAACAAGCACCGTGCAGCAAAACAGGTGTGGGCTATGTCATTAACTTAATGGTCAATGGAACAATTGGTAATAAAACAACCTACTAATCACATAAAGAAGATAGTTGCACTTCTTTTTGACTAACAAGCCCAATGAACTCTGAGAAATTAAGTATTATAAAAAATAAACTGCAATGGCCAACTCTAATGGCTCTTCAAAGGAGCTTGAATATGATCATGACCTTGACTGGTATCCCATGAAAATGTTTCAAAGTCAGCGGGATATGATTCCATATTTTTTTGTTTTTTGACTATCACAAAAGCCAGAAACGTTAAAACAATTTCACTAGTAATAATGATGATAGGTTGATATACACAGATGAAAGAGTTAGCCTGGATTTGCTGTAGGAAGAAACCACCATTTTTCTACAGCAACATGGCATATGTAGGATTCTTGCACAACTTTGTATTATCACATCAATCTGTCACAGCTGATGTAAGAAAAACGAAGAGAGACACTAATGCTGTATTTCGCTGTTACTCCAGTGCTCATAGTATTAAAAAGCCATGGATAAGAGGTACCGGATTCTTCTTGTTGAATTGCACAGGAAAAGTGAAATTATATCTTCTGGGAAAGGATGATGTAGAACTAATGAATGTAATGCGTAAAACAAATTAAATAATGAAAAGGGCTAGAATAAAGGTGCGGCAAACTGCCTAAAGAGTGATTGTCCTGTGCAATGCTGCACCTTAACAATTAGTCCCAATAAGCCAGAAACATATTTTGGTCTTGCTTGTGTTTCCCTGTAGAAGGCATGTGGCATCGAATTTGCATATGGCTTTTTTAACATTAAGTGCACGGGAAGGTTGTGGTGTTTGGCTGCTTTTTTGTGGCCCAGGTGTACTTAGGTTTTACAAAAAGGGCCAGAGATATCTGTGTGGATTACATCGAGGCTAAATGTATGATGAAGCAATCACAAGGTGGCTTTCCCTCATTTACATAGTGGCATAGCTCCAGGCAAATGAGGGAATCCGTTGCCACTGCATACATGCCATTAGACCCGGGATCACTAGTTGGCTGAAGTAGGTACCTTAGGCCAAATAGGGACCCTCGTTTCCACATCAGGGAAAGGAAGGACACATTCTGAGATAGCCCTGCTCACCCCCTTGATAGCTTGGCACGATCAGCCAGGCTTATCTTCAAGGTAAATGTGTTAAGTATTTGCAACCACGCTCACAGCAACCCAATGATGACACCACAAATGGACTCCACACGAGTTTCATCAAAACGAGTACAAATTTATATTAAAAGATATACAATAAGACCACACAATATAAATCCAACATATGCGTATTTGTAATATTCCTCCCTGCCGGTTGTTAGACCAGCCAGTCCTTGTAAGTTCTGGCAATATTAATGAGCACTTCTAAAAGTTCCACTGCCGTCCTAATACAATGTTATGCAGTTCACAATGCTAGAATCAGGCACTTTGCAATGTAAAAAATAATGCAATGCGAAACGTGACAATCAGGCACTTCGTTATGCAGAAATAATGCGTAATACACTAACTAGGTAGTACGCTATGCAAGAATAATGCAATGCGTAATACGCTTATCAGGTAGTTCGTTATGCAGAAACAATGCCATGCATAATACACTAATCATGTAGTTCGTTATGAAGGAATATGCAATGCGTAACACAGTAATCAGGTAGTTTGTTATGCAAAAATGATGCAATGTGTAATACGACAATCGGGTACTTCATTATACAGAAATAATGCAATATGTAATACACTCCAGCACCGATCACGGTGCCTTAGGCGGTCTCTCCGCTACTCCTTCTGACTCGCAGTCAGCCTCTGTCAACAGTTGCTCCAACACGGGTATGGTGTAACAAAAAGTGCAGCTCCGCACTCCACCGGCCCCGGCACTGCCACTCCCTTGGCAAGTACAGGCTGAGATACGAGCCGAAGCAGAGGCTCGCGCTGCCGAACGGAGAGAGGCCAAGCCCGCACCCCATCCCAGGTGTCGACACACGTTACCTGGGGGGCCCGACCTCGCTCTCCTCTCCCCTTCCAGCGACTTGGGCCTCCGATGCAATTTTATGAATTCCGGCAGCGGGACTCAGATTCTCCTTCGACGAGGTTGGCCCGAGGTCCCACTCTGGCAACGGCAGGCTCAGGCCAGCGGCTCAGCTCTTCCGGGGCAGCCGGTCTGGGCCGCTACTGCTACGAAGATCTCAGGCTGCCACAGGGCACACGCACACAGCTTCACTGAGACTCACTTGAGCTCCAGATGCACGATCACCGAGCACTCCTCACAAACGTCTCAGGCTGCACGAAGCACATGCACACAGCGTCGCTGAGACTCCCTTTAACTCCGGGTGCACGATAACAAGGCAAACCTCGCGAAGGTCTCAGGCTGCACAAAGCACACAGCGTCGCTGAGACTCACTTGGACGCCGGTGCACACGATAACAAGGCAATCCCCATGAAGGGCCAGGCCGTAAAAAGGACATGCACACAGCGTCGCTGATCCTCGCTTGGACTCTAGGTGCCCACGATCACAGGGCACTTATTGCGAGGGTCTCAGGCTGCAACAACTACACGCACACAGCGTCGCTGAGACTCTCCTGGAAACGTTTGCATTCCCGAGTTTCTGCAAAAGGGAGACAGCTCACGTTAGCCCTTGGGGATAAGTTACTTCAGGACACAAGTCCTTTTAAGCAGGGGGACACAGCACACAGCAAAGTCCCTTTAGCCTTTCCTTGGTTAAATCAGCAAACTGCAGGCCAGCCCCAGAACACACAGCAAGGGTCATTCCTTTCCTTCAGTCTCTTCAGTTGTTTCTTCCTTGGCAAAGGTTCCTCTTGACCACGAAGTAGCTCTAGTCTTGTTCAACTTGATCAATCCATTTATCCAAAGTTCAGGGACTTCAGCACTCATAGTTATACCCTTAAATGTCTTTGACGTCTTTGTGTTCAGGGGGGCACTGACCCCTGTTAAAACCAGTTTAGGGTGCCTCCCTGCTAGTGACACCTTCTTCCTTTGATTAGTAGGGGTCAGAATTCTCAATTACTCAGCCAGAGATGGGACAATTGTTTTATAGCAGCAACCCAGGCTTCTTCACCTCTAGGGGCTACTCCTCCCCCTACACTCCAGATGCAGGTCAGCCTGTTGCTGTCTCACCTCCTCCCCTGGGTCGAGACATTCCCCAGATCCTATTACTTTAAAATCCAGACAGTCAATCCACAACCAGGCAGAGACACACAGAAATGTTAGAGCACAGAAACCCAGCCACTTCTAAAAGAGTGGCTTCTAAACTAACAATGCATAAACCACTTTCATAAAAAGATGTGTTATTACATTGTGAGTTCAGGCACACAAAACACCACCTCTTAAGCCTTTGGGAAAATAGACTGGTAAACATATTGCACAGCCTCCCCATTCTATCCTATAGGCAAGATGGCCTTTCAACAGTGAAAAACGAAATGCAGATTATTTCACTTTCAGGACATGGTACACACCTTAGTACATGTACTACCTTTCACATGCACTTCACCCTGCCCAGGGGATACCCTGGACCTACCATAGGGGTCTCTGATGTGCATAGAAAGGGAAGGGTAATGTCTGGCAAGTGAGTGCACTTGTCAGAACAACATGGCAGTTTAGCAAACTGCGTGCCGGCACTGCAATGGCAAGCCTGAGTTTCCTCTTTAGGGCTACTTGAGTGGGTGGCACAATTAGTGCTGCAGGCCCACTAGTAATATTTGCATTACCAGCCCTGGCACACATAGTACGCTTTACTAGGGATTTAACAAGTAAGGCAGACATACCAATCATGGACAACCAATTACCATTACACTTTATCCAGGGAGCACTTGTACTTTGACACTGATTAGCAGTGGCAAAGTGTCCAAAGCATCTAAGTTGGCAACACCATGTCAGAAAAAAGGTCTAGGGGGAAAGCAAAAAGTTTAGGGAACTTTAGTCAAAAAAGGCCAAGTCCAAAACATGCCATATTACAGGCGTGGGTGCAGGGTAATCGTAGCTGGTAGGAGGCACTGAGGTGGTACAAACTCAGTGATCTGCTTAAAAGTACCCATTGGGGTGCTGGCATGGAGTTGCTTAAGTGTCAAATCCTGGACCTGAGGATGAACAGAAGAGAATTACACGTACTGTCTGTGACCTGAGAGGAGTTCTGAATAACTGGACTTGGTTCTTTTGTACCGAGGACAAAGAAGTCAACTCCTAGGGTCATAAGGCTGACCTCCTGTTCAAGCAACAGGGATACAACGAGCTAAAAGAGGCAGTTCCTGCAACTGCTGAGCAGATCAGTGGCAACTGGACCTGGACTAGATCCTGCTGTTTGCCTCTGCAAGATCATCTGTTTGTCCCTTAGTGCCTCTCATGAGATCTTAGGGGCTTCAGAAGTGTACCCCTGGTGTTAAATGGGACTAAAGCCAGAAGGTAAAATCTTTGACCAGGATGAACCTGATTGGTGCATACGAGCCATGCTCCATCATGGTCAGCATCAAATCAGGCTTCGGTTCTGGTCTACTAGGACCAATGACTATCATTGGCACGTTATGCTTCTTGGCGCTACTCATACTTAAAATATTTTAAAAAGTCATATCTCCAGTTTCCAGAACTAAAACATACCTTTAATCCCCTACTGTAATGGTACAGACCGGCTGAAAGCATTAAAAAAGAAAACACCAATATATAACAATTAATTTGAGAGTATCTACCAGACTAGACAGTACCTCGCAATGGGTCTTTGACAACTGGGCTGGAATTTTCCCACTTCATTCAGTTCTTCAACCTCCACAGAAAATATAGCTCATCTTCATCTGTCCCTTGAGGTCATCCCAAAAGGGTTGAGTTAGGACAAACCTTTACAGCCTTTAAAAAAACCTTACCTAAGCACAGAATATTTTCATTAGTTTCCTACAGTCGCAGCTTGCAATACTCGCAGGTGGGGGGTAAGAGGGGTGTCGTTCGGGGTAATCGTGTAGGAGTTTTTGCGGGGTCTTAAATAAAAATAAAAATAAAGCTTACCTGCCCGGGTCCCGCGCCGCCTCTGCTCCTGGGCCGGGTTTCTGCTCCTGAACAGGAACAGGCATGCTCCCTCCCCTAAGCCAATCCCAACGCTGCCACGGAGTTCCACATAGCGCCCAGCGGGCACCTGTTGGGAGGCCATTTTCGCTATGCAGGCTGCATGCAGTCTTTATAGAGAAAATGTAGGGTGCGCATGACTGCTTGCCGACCAAACAGTTAGGATACTCAGAGTGGCGCAAGCCACTCTTCCCCGACCAGCCCACCCGCCTGCCCCCAGCCAGGCATATCCTCCCGCCTGCCCACAACCAGGCATACCGCTGCCTTCTGCTTTTTCGCAGTGTGAGAAGCAGAAAATAAAGTGGTATTTAAAATACCATTTTATTTTCTGCTTCTCGCACTGCGAGAAAGCAGTGGGGCGGCGCTCCTCTGCCCAAATGGAGGAGCCGCCCCTGGTTTCCTATCTCCTCTGCATAAATCCTGTCAAGCATTCTAATGGTATTTTATTTAATCTTTTTGTCACTTGATATTTATCAAGTGTTCAAAGTGAGATATTTATGTAACAGTGTAAGTGAACCACTCTTTGAGGAAAGCCTTACGGTCCTTGGCTACCAACAACTAGTAAGGTTTAATATGAGAAGCTATTACTTTCTCTTTGTGCATGGATGTTGGACATGACCCTTTTTGAAGGTTGCCGCCTTCCTCCTATTTTTTCTGACTTAATTGTGTTAGCTCTATCACTCTGGGCACTTGACAACGGCTGATCAGTGCTCAATTGCGTATGCTCTCTAAATTGTAATGATGATTGGTTTATCCAAGATTAGCATATTTGATTTAATGGTAAGCTACTAGTAAAGTGCACTGTGTGCGCCCAGGGCCTGTAAGTCAAATGCTACTTAGTGGACCTGCAGCACTGATTCTGCCACCCACATGAGAAGCCCTGCAAACTCATCTAAGGCCTGCCACTGCAGTGTCTGTGAGTGTAGTTTTAAATTGCCATGTTGACCTGGTAAGTGCACACACTTGCCAGACCCAAATCTTCCCTTTTACTACATGTAAAGCACACCTATGGTAGGCCCAAGGTAGGCCCTTGGGCAGGGTGCAATGTATATGAACGGTAGGATATGTACTAGTGTGGTTTACATGTCCTGTTAGTGAAATACTGCCAATTTCGTTGTCACTATTGCAAGGACTATCTTTCCCATAGGTTATCATTGTAGCTGCCTTGAAACCTCTTACAAGTGTAACTTACAATTGGGAAAAGATAGAGATTTGGAGTTTGGGTTCCCTGAACTCAGGATTCAAAACTACATTTTTTGTGAAATTGGTTGTAAAATTGTGTGTTTGAAAATGCCACTTTTAGAAAGTGCAAAAAGAACAATTGAGTGACAGAATGCAGACAGTGTCATACATTCATCCCAGTACAGAGATCTAGGCCTAAATCCATTGTTGTTTTGCTCACCATGCCATTCCAGTTTGAACCCGGCTATACGCAAATCAGTCTTGACCCTGTGTCTCATGGAAACAGTCCAGCCCGAACTAACAGTCCAGGTCCTCCCTGGACTGGAAACAAGCATCCTAGGACCGGTTTCAGGGTTTCACTGCTCATCAGCCAGAATAGCTTAACTTTGTGACATGGAGAGCCCGGAACCCACAGCTGGCATACCCGTCTCACTCAAAAAGAACAATTGATGGACAGATGCATGGAACAGTGTCATACATTCACCCCAGTACAGAGATCTGGGCCTAAACCCATTGTTTTTTGCTCACCATTCCATTGCAGTTTGAACCCAGCTATATGCAAATCAGTCTTTACCCTGTGCCTCATGGGAACAGTCCATCCCGAACTGACAGGCCAGGTCCTCCCTGGACTCAAAACAAGCATCCTAAGACCGGTTATGGGATTTCACCCCTCATCAGCCAGGATAGCTTGACTCCAGTGGCATGGAGAGCACGGGACGCACATCTGGCATACATGTCCCACTCAGGGTGACAAATGCAAAAAAAACAATTGATGGACAGAATGCAGAACAGTATCATACATTCACCCCAGTACACAGATCTGGGCCTAAATCTATTGTTTTTTTGCTCACCATGCCATTCCAGTTTGAACCCAGCCATTTGCAAATAAGTCTTGACCCTGTGCCTCATGGGAACAGTCCAGCCTGAACTGCCAGGCCAGGTCCTTCATGGACTGGAAACAAGCATCCTAGGACCAGTTTCTGGGTTTCACCCCTCATCAGCCAGGATAGGTTGACTCCAGTGGCATGGAGAGCTCTGGACCCACGTCTGGGCATACCCATCCCACTCTGGATGGCAAATGCAAAAAGAACAATTGATGGACAGAATGCAGAACAGTGTCATACATTCACCCCAGTACAGAGATCTGAGCCTAAATCCATCGTTTTTTTTTTGCTCACCATGCCCTTCCAGTTTGAACCCTTAGACAGGGTGCATGCCGCTGCCAACTAGAGACCCCTATTTCTAACAATAGATATCAACGGTGGTGATATTTTCATCAGGACTCTCCTTTGCTTATGCACATCCTCTCCTGCTGTCAGAAGGAAGGCCTCACATAGAGATTCAATTTGCTACAATGAGTTACCAGCATTGTACTCTTTGCAAAAAGTCAGCAAGAAAGGGATTCTTTAATTTTACTTCACATGAGATGCTTGCAGGCATTTATTTTACTTTAAAGCACCAACATAATGCATCCATGTCAATCTCATTAGATGCAAAGAAGAGCACTACCAACCAAAGAAATAATAACATATTTGAGATCTCCCAAGACCCAGGTAGACTAAAGATTTATTGGACGCATACCTACAAATCAAGGAAAGTTTATTTTCATGTCTGTTAGATTTGGGGGTCTCTAGTTGGCACAGATAGGTACTTGTGACAAATAGGGACCCTTGCCTCTAGTCAGGATAAGGGTATTACACTCCTAAAATAACCCCTGCTCACCACCTTGGTAGCTTGGCACGAGCAGACAGGCTTATCTCAGAGGCAGTGTGTAAAGCATTTGTGACCATATACAGTAACCCAGTGACAACACTACAGATGGACACCACACAAGGTTTTATATAAAAATAAGTATACTTTATATAGATTTACCACAAGACCCTAAACGGCAAAAATACACAATACTTTTACTTTAAGATGGAAGTTTTGGCTTAGTTCAGTTCTTTAAGATGCGACACTTTGCGTTAATGTACCTTATGTTGCTTTGCGCTTCCACGACAAGCAATGTCGCAGCGAGGGAAATGTGGCAAAGTTCAGGTGCAAAGAAATAAAGACTTGAAGATCTTCCAGATGCAGCACGCTTCCCTGGGGATGTGAGAGGTTCTCGGTTCGATGCATGGACTGCAGCTGCGACACCCTCGTTCAGCGAGGCGACGGCAACAGCTCCAACTGCGACACTCTTCTCCCACGATGCGTGAAGCTTCTGCACGATGGGACATCTACAGCGGCGACATCCACAATACGACGGCAGTAGCTCCGACAGCGGCGTGCTTCTCGGGGGATGCAAGGCGATTTTCTTCGATGCAGTGCAGTGCGACAGTTCCAGCGGCGACACCCTTGTTCAGAAGTGCGACGGCAGGCACAGTGACAGCGACACGCTCCAACCTCGTTGCGAGACTCTTCTCTCGATGCGGTGCAGTGTGACAACTCTAGCGGCGACACCCTTGTTCAGAAGTGCGACGGCGGCAGCAGCGATGGTGACACGCTTCGATCTCGTTGCGTCGTGCTTCCAGCTCCTTGCGACACGCAGTTCCTCAGAAGGCCCAAAACAGCAGCAGGCACTTCCACAAGAACTCTGGGAATCTGGGGGTTGAAGTCTGTTGTCCCTGAGACTTCAACAGGAGTCAAGCTCTTTTCCAAGCCCTTGGAGATCCTTCACAAGGCGAAAGCAAAGTACGCCAACCAGTATGGTGTTATGTTGTGGTGACTGCTGGTGTCTTGTAGCTGTCAGAACATTTTATCATGTGTTACTGGTGTTCATTTAAACTCCTTGAAAAGAATGGGATATTGTCAGGATATATTACTTTAAAGTAGCTTATAGTGTGAAAAAATAAATGATTGATAAGACTGGAAGACTTATGTGACATTATTCGGCACAAATGCATTACAGAGCAACCAAAATACCCAAAGTAAGGCCAGATGGGATCTTCTATTCATACACTTCTTTCATTTCAGAGCGGTTGGCACGCCCCATGAAGATGAAGTCTGGTAAAGCCTTTGTACTATAAACAGACTTCAAAATATCATTAATTAAGGGTGAAGGTTATCAAATATGGTGACTTTTGAGCCCAGTGTGATCCATAGTTTTAACAACTTCTTAGGCACATACTAGTGTCATAGACAGTGCCAGTATTATTTCAGAGTGTCCTCAGAGAGGGACTAAATCTGACCGAAAGGGGCTAATGGTCCTTTGATTTCCAATGGTAATGACACAGTCACAGCCCAGAGAGGAAGAAGAATAGAAATGTCAATTTTTTAATAAAATGCCACAATAGTTGCTGGCATGATGTTGTCCTTCTTCAGTGTTGCCCGCAGTTCTTCAGAAGGAGCAAAACGACCGTCAAATGAAAAGCAATATATGTAGAAAAACAGGGAACTCATGGAACAAATGCATGCAGTGAGCATTGCTCAGTTGAGATGTGAGTTATGTCATTGTAGCCAAGTGACACCATTGATACATAATTTTGAGATGTAATGTGAACAAAAGACTAGGTGACCTTGTGACACCAAAATGGCATGTGAGAGTTTGATTTCTGACTATCCCATTTGCTAATGAGCTTCTGCCAACAGTAAGAAAACGTTAACCTACTTTTTTGTTTATATTGTGTGCTTGCTATTTCATGCCCCACAGTAGCTTAACCCGTTGGCTGCTTCAGCTTTTTTGCGGCAGTGCGGCCGTTTTAAAAAACGGGCGCGGTCGCATCGGCCCTTGGCCGACGGCAGCACCAGCGAGGTAGTGCTGCCGTCGGCCAATGGCCGACGGCAGCAGCCAACGGGTTAATATACCCCTCAATAGCCACAGCACTGACTAAGGAAAGCACAACAATGGTCTTTCCAACGTCATTAAACGAAGTAACGTTTAGGAGGGAAAAGGGTATGATAGATGTAAGGTTCGAAAGGCTCCACATGATGAAAACATTGGATGCTTTGTCCTCCTTAAGCATGGACATCTTAAAGATTTTAGGGGCGCTGGGCCAAACGCATTTCGGGGGCCCTGTGCGGAAAAGCTTTGAATTTATGATTCAGTTTCAGCTCTTTCGTCTCCTCTTTGGTCTTGTCACTGACAGCGCATAGGCTCACTTATCCAAATTATAAATGTCTTTACATCTAATATTCAGGGATAGTGATGTGTATTTCTAATATTGTAACGCAGCAGCAGCTCACAAATATTGCAAATAATCTCTATGACACCCTCCCATTTCTGATATGTGCAAAGAAACTTTATTTATGGATGGTCCATGAAAACATAAACACAACATTTTACCGCAAAATGTCTGTATTAGACTCTAACACACCACCTACAAAAAAAAATAAAAAATAAAGGGAAACAATATTTAAAACAATCTTTTCAAACATTATTCAAGGTCATCAGGACGCAACTATCTGCAGAACAGAGCTGGCTCTTTCAGGCCCCCCCCCTGAAAGGCTGGGGTCTTGGGCCAGAGCCCACTACCAGTGACATGACCCTTAATCGTTCATTTTTCATTCTTCCAGGTTTCGATAAGAAAGACCACATATGTTAGCTCTGTAAGTTAGATGTAGGGAGTGTCTCAAACCAGTTCATCCTTCAGTTTCCTTTTCATACCAGGTTAAAAATACATTATCAAGGTACCTCCAATTGAAGTAGTTCCAGCAGTAAACTGTTTAACACATGTCAAATATGAGTTGAACCTTTCTGAATATCCGTTAATGCCGCCCTTGTCCTATTTCTATATCAGGTCTTTCAAGCATCTTCTTTGGGCCAGATAAAAAGTCATAAAATGATGCAAAAGGGGTCTGAGGTGACATGCAGACATATAGATTGCGATGATACTGTGAAAGTGGGTCTCCTAACTAAATATGCAATCTTGGTTCTGTTCTACACTACCTGCACAGAGAAAAAAGTACAGTGAACCACAAGGCTTCATAAAACGTAGGGGCATATTTACAATGAAATGGAGCAGTGCAGCAACGCAAGCAATTTTCCTGCACCATGCTGCATTATTTAGAAAATGCAGGGATGTGCCGTATTTACAAGAATACACGGCACCCCCGTGCTCTCCCCTATGCCGGCGCTAAAACGGCAGCCTAGCGCCAACGCAGGCAACCCATGGTGCAAGGGTGCATGTGCTGCGGGGATGATTATGTGTGTGCAGGAAGTGATACCTTCCTGCACAAAAACAATATTTAATGGTGTCATGCTCCTTCTATGTGTAAGAGCAAAATCAAGGAGAAATGAATGTATTTCTCCTTGTCGCCCACTTTAACGCCTCCCCTGGTTAGTTTTTGGCACTGCTTCAGATTTAGAAATCCTTGTAAATCTTGGGGCAGTGTCAAAAAGCTATGGGTATTGCGTGGGAACACCCACAACAACACCCATGACACATCCCTTTGATGCAGATTACTGCATGGTAGAGAACCATATTTACAAAGCTGTGTAAAGGCTTGAGTGGCCTTGTAA
Source organism: Lissotriton helveticus (assembly GCF_964261635.1). NCBI lineage: Eukaryota > Metazoa > Chordata > Amphibia > Caudata > Salamandridae > Lissotriton > Lissotriton helveticus. Next base: position 367,971,996 of record NC_136073.1, on the reverse strand, counting down.
ATATGGACCAGCACACAGCACCACCGGAGAGTAAAAAAAAGTGAAGCTCTGGTGGCTCTAGGGTCTTGCAAATATGCCCCTTAGTGTTTTGAGTTGGACTGTCTCCATCACAACCTCAGATGGGTCCATGGAAGAACCAGATAATTGCTGGCATTGAAACCCATTCCGGATCGGTACAGGAGTTGCCCATTTATGTGTACCAAGGATACGGTTACTTCTTCTGTTAGCCAAGTTTCCCGCTCACTAATTTAAGAAGAATGAACTACATGAATGTCTGAGAAAAGCTGAAAAAGCTTAACATTTCTCCAGAAGATGTTGATGGCAGTGGTGAAATGCTGGACAGATGAAACTAAACAGTAAGGGAGAGCCAGTCAGGAATCCTGCTGTCAAACGATGCGAGACACAAATAGGAACTTAAGGGGAACACGAAGCAGTGAAAAGGCAATACAGTGGACCAAAGGCAAAATTTAACAAAAAATAGGCTTATGAGGTGATGCATTCAGTGGAATATATAGCCCAGAGGTATTGCAACACATACGTTTCTATGACAGCAGTTCTTTTTATAGGTAGTTGTATCACCTGAAGGACTATTGCTTTCCCACAATTTTTATGATCCATTTAGGAAAAGCAAGAAGATTAGGCAGATGACACCAGGCACCACTTTGGATTAGGCGAAGAATAGGGGAGACAAACCGGATATCTATTTTTTACCCCTTCCTTGCAGATCCCTTGGTCAAGCTTAGGATACACTCTCATTCTCTACCTACCCACTGGCACACCTGAAAAGATGAATGTCAGACATGGATCCACAGGAGCAGATACCATGACCACATGCACCCAGGGTTTGTGATTAGAAAACAGGCAGACAAATGAGGGGTGCGATGAGAGACTGTTTCCATGTAAGGCACTGGCACAGGAAGAACTGGTGTTATTGAAGGATCTAAAAACCCCTGAGGTAAGCCGGAGTCCTGCTGAGAGTGATCATGGTCATGATTTCTATGCACAACTAAGGATGTGCAGTTTCTAACAGACCAGGGAAATTCATGAGTTCCAGGTTAAAGGAAAGAGCTCAGATAGTAGCAATGCCCAAACACACCCTGAAAGTTGTCATGCTTACTCATTTGGGCATGCTCCTCACCGGGCCTGCGCTGCGATGGGCACCCACAAGAGGTCTCTTTGCCGGAGATCTTTTAAATGCTGTCAGGTGAAATGTGGGTTGTGTTTGTCCAGTGTGGTGATTGGAAGTGGGTTAAAATAGGTGCTGTGATGCTGTCAGATCATTTCATGAAAAAAATCACACTACCCTAAATAAACAAAAAGGGGTGCTCAATTAAGATATAATGGTTTCTACTGATCAAGGTGTGTGAATTGGATGTATAATTTGGTTGACATGTTTCTTGCCTCTGGTTGTCCACAATCAGGATCAAATGGCAATTCTTCAGGACCAAGTGCTATACAGCTACACTGCTTTGTGACTAGAACCAATGGAAAAACCTAAATGAAAATAGTAAACAGTCACACATCAGGTCACAAGGTGCTATTTTACCTGGACCTGGTCGGACAAAATGACCTGTAACACAAAATGACAAATGTAACATAAAACATAGATATTGGATAAAACATAACCACATTTAGGGGTCGATTAGGATCGCGGACGGACTTGCGTCCGTCCGCGACCCCAGAGCAGGAGGGAACCTCCGCATGGCATGCGGAGTTCCCTCCTGTGCAATTAGGATGTGACCGCAAGGGTTGCGGTCACATCCTCTATTCTTAACATTGCGGCGGGTGGAGCTTCAAGCTGCACCCGCCGCAATGTTAAAAATGCACGCATTGCATTTGCATGCAGTAAGAGGCAGGCACCGCGCGGTGCCTGCCGCTTTCTGCATGCAAATGCAGGGGGGTACCATAGGTACCCCCCATGTGCACCCCCCACCCCCCCTTCACCTAGGGGGCCCGCAACGGGCCCCCGCAGTGAAGTTCCGTATGCTTTTCCACGGCGGAAAACCCGCCGCGGAAAAGCATACTTTACAGGCCATCCTAATATGGTGGACGGTGTCTGACAGACACCATCACCATATTAGAGCTTTTCCGCCGCGGTTGTAAGCCAGCCGCGGCGGAAAAGATGCGGACGGGAACCAGGACCCACCAGCCATCCTAATGTGGCGGTGGGTCTTTGGTCAGTCCGCTGCGGTTTTTCCGCATCCTCTGGGCCGGCGGTGCCTTCCGCCGGCCCCGAGGATGCGGAAAAACCGCGATCCTAATGACCCCCATAGTGTGGAACATCATGAAGCATGCGCTAAAAAAATGACTGCATTCCCCAGTGAATCAAGATTTAAAAATAAAAAAATGTATTTGCACATTCAACACCCTGAGTGGAACACGTGCCGAGAACCATACGATTTGCAGTAGAACAACATCTATTATTATAAATGTCGATTTAGCTTCACTAAGTAGTACAACTCACCCTCTTTTAGGGCTAGATAGGACCCCAGAAGGATATTGCAGAGCTAAACGCTTAGTTGCATCTTAAGGAGGTTAAACGGAGACAATTTGTTAAAGGGGATACTCTTGCCAAGATTCTGGTGTCCGAAACATCAGAGCTCTGTTTTGACTTACTTAGACAATGAGTGGCGTCCTCTTTTGGACTTACCCCGGTTCTACTGCCTCAAGTTAGCGGAGAGCCCCGGTCAGTCAGAATAAATGACCAGAAAGATTCAGGGGACATTTGTGATTATGAGACCATTTGGAGCTATGTTAGCCCTAAGGTATTCCATTATTATAGCTCCATCTATTGTAATTTTGATAAGTTGTTTCTTTATTGCTAAGATCGTGTTCCAATCTCCGAGGTGGCTGCTCGAGGGAGCTCTGTCATCTGTATCTAGTAATGATAGCGTTCTTAGGATTTCTGACACCATATTGTTATTGAAACTTGATTGTTTTCCATGGCACTGTAGGGTAAGGAGTGCATGGTGTCAAAAGGTGCACCGGAAAAAAATATAATATATAGGGGAAGGAAAGACATTGAATGGGCAGAGTGTATATTCACACTCTTGCTAACAAAGGTGTTCCCAAGCTACCTCTTTTTATGGGTGGCATGACTGAGCCCCTGTTTTAAAGAGCGGGACACCAGACAACTGCTTATTATTAAAGTTTGCCTTGGACCAAGGTAGAGACGCAGTGCTGATTCTGTTGGATTTATCGGCAGCGTTTGATGCGGTCTCTCACAATATTCTGAGAGACAGACTGAAGATGAGTGGCATTACTAACAAGGCACTTGCCTGGTTTTCGTAGTTTTTAGAAAATAGACGTAACATTGTGACTCTTGGTCGTTACAAATCCCCCGAAAAACAGTTATCAGCAGGAGTACCGCAGGGCTCCTCTTTGAGCCCAACATTATTTAACCTTTACATGACCCCACTGCTCACTCTAATCAACTCTTTTGGTGTAGAAGCTATAACATACTCAGACGACACACAGATTATTCTCACTTTAGACAAAAATTCCACTGATGCTGAAGAGAAATTTCACCACTGCCTAACGGCAGTTATGAACTGGATGAAATGCAATCATATGAAATGCAACAGCCAGAAAACAGAGATTTTGCTGTTCGGGAAGGCTAACACCTTCATACCTAGCCAGTGGTGGCCGGCAAATTCGGTACCACCTCCTAATACTACGGCTACAGCACGGAATTTAGGAATCAAGTTTGATTCAACCTTGTCTTTCCATAGCCAAGCCCTTGCAGTGGCAGGTATGTGATTTCACACAATTAAAACACTGAGAAAGTTCCTAGACCTACTCCCAATGAATGCCAGGAAGTCAGTAGCTGTTGCACTGGTCCTGTCTCGTTTAGACTATTGCAACAGTCTTTATGCAAGAGCTAACAAGTCAGTACTGAGAAACCTTCAGGTGGTCCAGAATGCGGCAGCCAGGTTGGTACTCCGGCTCCCGAGGGGATTCTCATCAGCGGTATCACTTAATCAGCTGCACTGGCTGCCAATTCACAAAAGGATTTTATTCAAAGTCCTAATTATCATGTACAAAGCATTTAAGGCAACGGGGCCTTCCTATCGCAGGTCTAGAATACATCCCTACTCCACTCAGCGTTTGTTACGATCATCAGCAGGTAACTACCTAGCGACCCCCAGTTATCGACTGAAAACAAAAGGGGGAAAAACCATTGTGGCACTAGGTACCAAAGCCTGGAATTCTATACCACTACAATTGAGATTGACACAATCTGAGCTTCTTTTCAGGAAACTACTAAAAACCTGGTTATTTTCCACACCTGATAAATTGGTATTCTCTCTCATCTGAGCTTCTATTTTCTTCTAGAGCTGTTCCTCCCGCTGCCCTCCATCATTGACCTCTATACTTCTCCCCCCTAGCGCCAAGATACTCCTTGGAGTGAACGTTGCGCTTTATAAATATTGTCATTCATTATAGATAGCCCACCTCCGCATATTCCAATACGGCGGACAATGTCAGTGTTCTAGACACTGTATGCATTCTCACGCAAGCGTCAGCACGATGCAGCAGCAGAGTAATTTATTCTGACCCCCCCGGGCTACGTACTACCTCGAGGCAGCAGAGCCAGGGTAGGTTCAAAAGAGGATGCCACTCCACATTTAAGTAAGTCAAAACGGAGCTCTGAGGTACCAGCCACCAAAATCTTGTTAAGTCTACCCACCTTAAATCATCGTTTCCGTTTAACACCAACAGGACGCGACTAATCGTTTAGCTCTGTGATATCCTTTGGGGTCCAATCTAGCCCTAAAAGAGGGTGAGTTGTACTACTTAGTGAAGCTAAATCGACATTTGAATTAATACATGTCGTTCTACTGCAAATTGTGTGGTTCTCGGCTTATGTTCCACTCAAGGTTTGAATGTGCAAATAACATTAAAAAAATATATATATTCTTGATGCACTGGGGCATGCTGTCAATTTATTTAGCGCATGCTTCATGATATTCCACAAAATATGTGGTTTATCCAATATATATGTTTTATGTTACGTTTTTAATTTTGTGTTCCAGGTCATTTTGTTGGACCAGATCCAGGTAAAATTGCACCTTGTAACCTGATGCATGACTGTTTGCTTTTTAGTTTAGGTTTTTCCATTGATTCTAGTCATGAAGTAGTGTAGGTCTATAGTACAAGGTCCTGAAGAATTGCCATTTTATCCTGTGTGGACAATCAGAGGCATGAAACATTTCGGCCACATTATACAACCAATTGACGCATCTTTCTCAGCAGATACTATTATATCTTAATTCAGTACCACGTTTTTATTTAGGGTAGTGTGCTTTATTCATTAAATGATCTGTCACTTTACATCACTGCACCTATTTTAACCCACCTACAATCACCACACTACACAAACACAAGCCACACACCCACACTTCACCTGAAGCATTTAAAAGATCTCAGGCAAAGAGCCCCCTAGTGGGTGCCCGTCGGGCATTGGAGTGCCGGCCCAACGAGGAGCACGCCCAAATGATGAAGCATGACACCTTTCGGGGAGTGTGAGGGCACTTACTCCTATTGGAGCTCTATCCTTTTACCTGGAGCTCACGAATTTCCCTGGTCTGTTAGGAACTGCACACCCTTAGTTGTGATTAATGTATAGGAACAAATGTGCTGGATCTATATAAGCTCCTGGAGTGTGCTGGACCTTTATAAGCTCCTGGTTCCTCCTTGTTGATGAATCATGATTTCTATGCACCATTTTCACCAAAAAGATCTCTGTTTAAGACATCGTAGGAATAGTATCCTTGAAAAATGATTCACAAATGATCCTATTTTATGAATCTCAGAGCAGCGCAAATTTCCATTCCCCCTGGAAATTGTTTGCTTCTTTAATCTCATTCAGAATGAGAGCTAGTCCATTTGAGGCCAATGCAGCTAGGCTGTGTGTCACTAGGCAGCCATATTTCATTTGAGGCTTTAGACGACAAGGGAGTGAAAGCTCCTGGAGAGCGTTAAACATCTCAATTTGACTGGGCATTCCCATAATTGGTGCTCAAGAGCTTCCTTCCTCTATTAAGTGTGAAGTATTGCAGTGTGCTCTAAAAATAATTATAAGGTTTCAGCAGGAGTTTGGTGGCCTCTCAGGAACACAGTGTCTCGGCAGCAGAGGCCCTTGCCTCGAAAAAACGTATCTCCAGCCAACCACAGCAGGGCATTTTTACAATATAGGGATGAGGATTGAGAGATAGCTGGGCAAACTGATTTTTAAAGGAGAGAAGAAAGATTAAAAGGATATGTTTTGGGGTGGATGGATGCCAGACAACCCAAATGGTATTAAGATGTTATGCGACAGATCAGGAGTCAGGCCTGTCCAAGAACCCAACCCAGTTTCGAAAAGTCCTTCTTGAAGGGCATGTATCTTCGCCTGGCATGATGTGGATGCCTCTAACCTTTCGAGGTGGGCTACAGACTTTCTCCGGGGCTAGCTACCTGTACATTGTAATATCCTTAGGATGACAACAACCTGAAGAGGAGCCTTTTGTAATCGGTTTGTCTTTGCAGTGGACACTCTTCTCCCAGCACGTGGACTTGGAAACATGTACATGCATGCACAGCCATAACAAACTCAATCAGAGGGAAATAAACACAATTCAGTTAGAAAATACCATATAGGTTTTCTTTGTGAGTGTGCCAAGATCAGCTGCCACCAATCACCAATCTCTTTTAGTCTGCTGCAGTCTTTGGGGCGGTAGCCTCCCTCAATTATGGGTGGAGGTCTGCTTTAAGTATATCGCCTTACCACTATAGCCTATTGCTCTGCTTGCCGAACAATGAAAACACTAGAGAGCGCCTCCACCCAGCTGGAAAATATCAAGTGAGTGAAAAACACAGATGGTTGGATCATAAAATACTTTACTAGCCCTAGTTCATGTCCTTGATGGTATGTATGTAAGGAAGTGTTATATGCAAAATCCTCTACCACCGTATAATGAAAGCAGATTTATGGAGGTGGTAATGTGTTACCATAATTATATTGTGGTGGTGTTGTGTTGCTTTTTGAGTTGTTGTACTCCTGTGCTACATTTTTGCAATATGATGTTGATTTGTGCTGTGGTTATTGTGTGGTGTTCACATGTTAACTGGGTAGTTATGTTGTGCTCTGTTATGTGTTAATTTTGTTGGTATGCCATAGTTAAGCGTAGGTTAGTCTTTTCTTTTCCATCCAAATAAAAGCATTCTTGCATTTTTTAATCCTCCCTTTGTAAAACAATCTCAGGGTTTGGCATTCTCCAATGTTCTACCGCTGACACTTCTAGCCATGTAGCACCCCCTTGAAGTCTGTATTATGTTTAGGGCTCCCAGTTGTATGACATTTATTTCGTTAACATTTCCTCCTGTATTTATTCATATTTATTTTTGGGCCTTCTTCTTGGTACTTATCCATATTTGTTTTGTGTTTTAAAAAATAAAAGAATTGGTAAAATGGTATATGTCCACATTTATTTAACTCTTAGACTTGCACTCATACATGGATGCCTGTCGTGTTTTGGCAAATTAAGCAGCCACATATAACAAAGCACTACGCCCATAAGTGCATATTAGTGTTAGACTACAAATGCATGTTAACAGATGCCTGTATTTAGGAACATCTGATCCTGTTTTGTAAGTCACCATTCTATCTGGCTGCTCAGCTTTTGCCTAGAATACATGAAAGAAATCATGGGGAGTCGCTCACCAGAAGCACAATTTTCAGTATTTTTCTGTTTTTAAAAATAAATACAGACAGGAAACACATTGTTTTCTGTCTGAAAAGGAAAAGTAGGAGCCTTAATTATGATCAATCAGCCACAAGGGGGACGAATCGAATGGCAGCCTTCACTGTCTGCCTTTCGAGTCCCAGGTGTGCATTTAAGTCCCTATTATGATGTTGCCATATACATATCTAGGTCAACATTTTTAAAGAAGTAATAGCAGGCCCCAATGTGACCTGCCACCAAAGGGTCCATAAATACCCATTTATGCCTGTTTTCCACACAATCCTAGCTTGTAATAATCTCATATGAGTGTGCTGATAGGATCTCCAGTGGTACAGAAAGACCTGTTTAGTAGTTCCAACATGGACCACTTTAGAAACTGAGTTATTTTGCCTACTCACACAAACACCTTACTTTTAAGCTATGTTATTTTTTTTGGGGGGGGAGGGCTGGTATAATAATCTTGGTAAAATATTCATGCTACGCGTGGTCTGTCTCACCAGTCATGATAGAAGTAATATTGGCCATTTGTTTAAGTCTTCCTGAATTACTGTCTTTAGTGAAGGCTAGTTAGCTGCAACCATCTTGGACAGCGGTGTGGTGAGGTTGATTCACAGATACTTTATAGATATCTCTGCCATCTAAAGGTGGATTTCGGTTTCCTGTCTTCAACAAGTGTTTTGAGGACCATATGAATATATTTTTCTGATTAGCCTTGTATTATTTTTAAAGCCTGCTACCTTTTCATATGATTCCATTTGGGAATTCAGTGCTTCCAAGGATTTCGCATGGTCAGAAAACATCAGAAAACTGTCAGCAAATAAACATATTTTCTGTTCTTCCCTTAAAAGTTATCCCTGACATATTTGGGTCACTCCTTATTATAGCTGGAAAAAGATCAATAGAGACAGCAAATAAAAGTGATGACAGGGGTCAGCCCTGCCTGTTTCTGTATTCAAATGAATGATGTCTGATATGTTGTCATTTACTAACAATATAGCTCCAGGGTGATCTATGATTTATAAAGAACCAACCACAAATTGTGCAACAAAGCCTATTTTGAGTAGAGATTGCCTCTGAAAACTCCAGCTGTCAAGGCCAAATGCCTTCTCTACATTCAGTGTGACGCGAAGGATGGCATTTTCTTCCTCATTAATTTTAATATTACATGTGTGCCCCATCGTATACTAGCACATGTTAGGCAGTGTCTGATTATTCCTGCCTAACCTGCTAAACTGCACCTTTTAACCCCGGATTCTCTCTGTCTAATGAAGAGGCAAAAATGTTTGCACAGGTTTTTCGCAACCAGGTGAAGTAGTGTTATGAATTTATGGGGCATATGTAGGTAGGTGTTTGCGAATCGCAAACGGCCTTTTGGTATGTAGGTGCCACATATCAAAATAAGGAATCGCAAAAACTGCGATTCCTTATTTTGCTCAAGCATTTAAGGAATCGCAAGTTTGTGATTCCTTAAATGCTATGTAGGAGTGCCTTTGACATTGCGAATCCCAAATACCACCTACTCCAAGTAGATGGTATTTTGCGATTTCCTTTCAAATTATTATTTTTTTTTTAATTCAAAGTGCCATGTGGCGTACAGACATGCCCTTAGGGCTTGTATGTGCACCACATGTACTTACAGGCACATTCCAGGGGTGCAACAGGTGTCCTTTGGACACCCTGGCACCCTTGGAATTGCGATTCTCAAATTGCGATTTTCTCATAGAAAATCGCAATTTGAGAATGTATCCCCATTCATTCCTATGGGCCTCTTAGCCCATATGAATGAATGGGACACTCATTCCTTAATTGCGATTCGCAATTAAGAAATTTTAGGGATGCGCAATAAAATTGCGAATTATTACCTACATTCCATTTTGCAATTCTCAAATAGCGATTCCTTAAAAATCGCTACCTACATATGCCCCTATATGACTTACATTCCTTAGGAGCCTTCTCTGATTTCTGTATCAGGGCTACATCTGCTTTCCAGCCAAAGGCAGCTCATGCCTGTAAAGTTTAAACCACAAGCAACCATATACCACTCTCTACGGTAATATAATTGAGCAGCTTCAGTTATTCAACTATTCAAGACAAAAATTGTCCCAAATCTGTGGCAGAGGGCAGTTGTCGTGAGCCATCAGAGCTCATGGCACAAGGAGTGACAAAGGCACGCAACACCTCAGCCGAGGTGGTAAATAGAAGGGGACTAGCTGCTTGTTGTTAGTCCTGATTAGCATGTACAATGTGTGAGTGGTTATTCTCTGTTAGCCCGTCGAGCCCCATACCTGCACTGATATTCTGCAGTACTCACCCCGATTACACTAGCGATGAGAAGGTAAAAGTGTGCAGTTGCCAGTAAGTGCCACGTCCAGCGCGCTACACTGCAGTGGTGAGGACCCTTCCCTCTAGGCAAGACGCAGTAAAGCTGACACAACACCACATGCGAATGCATCAGGAGAAGCACCGGCTGAGGGAGGTGCACAGGACGAGCAATGAATCCTTGTGGTGGGTGCGCTCCTCTGATAGAGTCCAGTGGCATTGAGTGGCAGTGCAGCACCACCTATGGGAAGATGCCTCTCACCACACTGGAAGGCTGAGAGCATATTTGGTCCATAAAACAGCACTTCCTCAAGGAAGACACCCCTCACCACAGAAAGCGGAGAGCTGTTTCAACCCCTGGAGACATCCCAAGGGTGTACTGGCTAACAGAATCCAGGCAAGTGGAGGTGAACATCAGTGGCAGGGAACATTTCCTCAGCAAGTGGACCTGCCTCTGGGGTTTCCCACATATGCCCCACACTGCTCAGCTATAGGAGGAGGCCCCAGTGCAAGTGAAAGTGAACACTCGCTTCCATGTGTTTACAGGGCAGGTGGAGGCCTTAAGACACCCTGGCATGTGGTAGGAGCATGGCGGATGAGGCACAAGCTAGAGGAGCCCAGGGAGCAGGTCCAGGCCCCAATGCAGAGGAAGCAAGGGAGGCGGGAAATGCCCACTCGGCTGTCGGGCCCTTGTGCCCTTCAGTGAACTGGCGGACCCAGATAACACTGCCCACATATGGAAGGTCTGGGTTTGGCGGTTGGAGTATTACTTCAGGGCCACGAAAGAGAGAGACAATTTGGTGAAGCGGTCGCTGTTGTTACACGTTGGGAGACAGGAGATCTATAAGCCATTCCAGCATCTCCAAGACACAGGATGCAGCCATAACAAACCTGATGCACACTTTGAAACCCAACTTAAATCTGTTACCAAATGTTTGTAACTGCCCCAGTCATGGCAGAAAGAGGGGGAGTCCATGGATAACTCCTACGCATGTCTGCAAACCCTGGCCAGCACCTGCACGGATGACGACCAGCAGAGAGGGGTAATGCAGGGTTGCTGGTCTGCCAACCTCAGAAGACTCACACTCAGGAATCCTGGGATAAAGATGGAGGATGTGCTCATCCGAAACAGTAGGTACAATCTGTCTAGCACTAGAACAAAGAAGATGGAGGTCACAAAGAGGCTTGACACGCCATCACAATTGAAAGGGTCCATCGTTAAAACTGAGATCGTCAATGCAATTCGCAGCCATCTGCTTTCACAAAGAGGAAGAATGAGGCAGGAGAGGGATGCCTCCTGTGGGAACTGCAGACTGGAATATCACCCAGTGAAAAAATTTCCTGGTGGCAGGTCACACATGCTCGGCATGCAAGAAACCAAATCACTTTGCATGAGTGTGCAGGATTGACAAACTTGGGCGCTGAGCTAGCAGCAGGAGACAGCCTATGAAGGCGATGCGTCACCTGACCATCAATGAAAAATCTACACTCATAGGCAAAATTGAAGACTGGCGGCAAAGCCGCTGCTGAAGACCCAGATGAAGAAGACGTGTTCCTTATATCGTACACAGCCCTTGGGCACCAAAGGCAGATGGACCCAACTCCTCTGCAAAGAGACCATCACGGACACCACCACACCAGCATTCATTGATATAGGGGCCTCAGTGAATGTAATGACTCATCTGCTGTACTTGTTGCTGAAACCATGCCTGCCCTTCAGCCCATTGAGAACCAAGATATATGCATATGGGGGCAAAGGAGTCACTCTCCCTGATGGGAATCATCAAGGTGAAAGTCCAACATGGAGACAGAAAAATCTGAAGGGGGCTCCATATGATGACTGAACGAACACTAATTGGGTGCCACACAACAAAAGCTCGTCTTCTTTGCCATGGAGGTCCATGACTTACAGGTAGATGACATACTGAATCAATTCCCAGAGCTATTCCCATACAGGATACAAGAAAAGGGCCCCAGTCAAACTACACATCGACAAGACCCTACAAGCCACAGCTCTCCGACACCAGCGGGTGCCATTCCATCTGCACATCCAAGTGGAAGCAGAACTGGCAAAAATGGAACAGATTGACTAGATAGAGAAAGTCTCAGGACCAACACAGTGGGTCTCCCAGCTAGTGATAACTGAGAAACACAAGCAGCCCGGAGCAATTCAGCTACACATTGACATGAGGCTGCCAAACCGAATGATCTCCAGAGAGCATCACATCACAGCCACAATTAATGACATCAACACTGACCTCAATGGCAGATTAATTCCAACTTGACCTCCTATTGGACAGTAGTTACATTACGATATTCTGAATGCACCTGGGGCTCAGAAGATATAGGAGATTACATTTCAGAATATAGTCAGCTGCTGAAGTATTTCAGAACGTAATCCGAGAGACACTATCGGCCTCAAAGGGGTCCTCAATATCAAGGAGGATATTTTGAAATATTCCAACACACTGGCTGACCATCATAAATACCTCAAGGTCACACTCCAGGGGTCTGAAAGAAAGTGGCTTTACTCTTCACAAGGGAAACTATTTGTTTTGTTTGTCCAGAATTGAATTTTTCAGATTTGTATTATCAGGAAGGGTTACACATCGACCCCAGAAAATCTGCAGCAATAAAAGAAGACTCTGCACCAAATAATGTAATGGAAGTCTGCAGCTTTCAGGGTATGGTGACCAACTGTGGCAGGTTTCTCCTGAACCTAGCTACTCTGTTGGACCCACTCACAGCTCTCACGAAAGCGGGAATCAGATGGTTGAGGGGCACACCGTAACAGGAAGCCCTGGACAGGATTAAAGACACTCGCCTGGCAGATGCCACAATGACATATTTTAACCCAGACAAAGCAAGCGGCCTGGCGGTGGATACTAGCCCCGTGGTCTTATAAGCCATCCTAATACAAGGACAAGTGCCTGGTGTGTGGGCTCCTTTCGCACTGACGGCCACGGAAGCACGAAAAGCATAAATTGAATGTTAGGCTCTTGCAATCAAATGGGCCTGTCACCATTTCCACCTCTACATATTTAAGGAGAGAATTCAAAGTAGTAATGGATCACAAGCCACTGGTGAGTCTTTTTGTGGGCAGCCCCACACCCACCTCCCAGGATCGAGCGAAAGGCTGTGCAGCTGCTGGCATAAAGGTTCAGCACGGTGTATCAACCAAGGCCCGCACCCAGTCAGAATTTCTCTCCCAGCACCTCCATGAATGTGCTGATGAACCAAGTGGAGCCAACAAAGGGGTGGACGAGTTTGCATGCATGGTCACAATAGCCGCATACCCCCAGGCAATGACGATCGAAGATATCTGGAAGGCAAAAACAGAGGACAATGGACTTCGGAGGGTAGAGGAGGCCATCAGCAAGAACTTCCTCCAAGATGCCAATCAGAGGAACCCCAAGGAACAGACAAGACTCTTGCACATGTGGAGGATCCATGAGGAACTAAGCTCCAGGGCCAAAGGAATCATGATGAAGGGTCACCGCATTGTAATTCCGAAATCTCTGGATAGCTGGGTGGTCGTGTTGGTGTATGAAGGATACCAGAGTGCAGGGAACACCAAGGCGCAGATAAGAGAAAACGTGGGGTTCCCAGGCAAAGAGGACTTGTACGACTATGCCAGATGGGCAAGATCATGGGGAGTCCAGCTGCGCCCACTCTGGTGATCATTGAAGATGTCCACAGCACAATAAAGGAAACAGTGAGTCTGTATTTTTGGAGCTGCCCAGATGGGAGGCTAAACATGACTATAGTTGATGATCGATTCAAATACCCAGTAGTTGAGCTGGTGGCGACAACAGTGTTTGCTATTTCTGGAGAAGACCTAGCAGCATATGGTATACTGGAGACAATCAGGACTGATAATGATCCTCCCTTTCAAGGAGTTGAGTTATGAGAGTACCTTGCAGTGTTGGGAATTTGGCACCAGAAGATGATGCTGCAGTGGCCCCCGGCAAATGGCACAATAAGGGGTTCAGGCAGATGCAGAACAAAGCTCTCTGTGTGGCAGAGGACCAACAACAGCAAATGGGAGTTGCACTGATTTCCAAGAGCCTATGGCGACACCCCTCACTGCATGACAGACTGCACCCCAAAGCGACTCCTGTTCCAACGGCTGGTCAAAGACAGCAGTCCGACGGGGCAGTCGGTCCCATTCAATGGAGCATGAGCTCCTCTGAGGAGACAGAAGATGAACTGGAGAGGCAGCCACACTTAGCGTGCCATGCCAGCGTTGCTGGAGGTAGGGGATCCTGTCCTAGTGAAAGACCACCACCCGGGCTGGAAGTTCTGCACTCTGCTGGAGAGAGGCACCTGGACGGTGACTGCAGTCATAGTGACCATGATCATCACCCCTAGAGGGCAGGAGGTGAAATCGAGAAACATCTCCTGGTTCCAACCTAACGTGATACTGGCAAGAAAGAGGAAGCAAATGATGACAGGCTGGAAAAGCCATCACATGATAACACCAGACAAGGAGGGCAAATAGAGGAGGACCGGTGGCCCAGAGGCCACCCCACCACGAGACCTGGGAGAACCACCCTCACCCTCTGACGAAGCCACGTCTGAAACAGGGGAAGTCGAGGAGTCCACAGATCCTCTGAGTGGAAGGGCCACCAATACGAACTGAGACCAGCCAGGGACTGCGTGACTTTGTGTGTGTCAAAGTAAGAGTTGATCCATCCATCTATAGTCGGAAGGGATGTAGTGATCCGCCCGGGCTCACTGCTGAAGGAGTGACGCGGACACACAACATATCAGCCAGGCTTACTGGAGCTGGTAAATAAAAGGGGACTAGCAGCTTGTGGTTAGTCACAATTTGCATGTACAGTGTGTGCCTGGTTATTCTCTGTTGGCCCTTCGGGCCCCATACTTGCATTGATATCCTACAGAACTTTCCCCAATTATACCGGTCTTAAATTAGCACTTCCAGGGTTTACTTTGGCACTGATTTAGAGGTCAGTGGACGGTTTTGTTGTAGCATTACTAGGCCCATGTCATATATTGATTTCTTATGAATATATCCAAATAACTTTAGTCTCCATTTGCCTGTCAATGAGCAGTTCTCTCCCTCTTGGTTCTGTGCCGAGAGGGGTTGGATATAAGGGTTCCATCAGCAATCCAATGAGGTCCAGGAATTGGATGATTGGGCCACAAACTAGAAATCAGACTCATGTAAATTACTCTGAAGACGATACTATAAAGGTAAAAGACTATTACGGCAAGACTAAATCTCCTGAAGAAACGTAGGCGAGCCAAAATTAGACACACTAAGAGCTCTGTTAAAGCAATGCAGAATAACAGTATTAGTATTTGATGTTCTGAGATCTTTCTAATATGATCTCCTCTGATCATTTGTCATAAATTAGGAATGCAAGCTCAATCATGATAACTGAGTCAATAAGATAATTTAGTTTAGATAATCGAATTTAAGGTAAACAAGTGCATCAATAAATAAGGTTATCGAAAAGTTTGGTTAAATTCGAATAGAATAATCGAAATAAGATACTGAAGCTCAAGAGCTCAGAAAGGGGCATGAAATATGCGACTTCAAGCAGTATCCGAAGTAGGAAGAGACCACTAAGCGCACACAGCGTATGTGTCAGTTCATAAGGGACGCCAGGTGAGTCAGCATCCGGCACACCAAGCTTGCCAAGGAAAGTTATGCAAAGAATTCCGTAAGTAAGGAAATAGTGAGTAGCCAACCCATCACCGTCCAGCTCCAACAACTGCTCTGCTCCACAAGCTCACTGTCCTTTAAACCGAGTAATATTATATTCTTAAAGTTCTGGGGGTGACACCTCCTGAGATCACCTCATCAGGTCAGACCACTCAGTCTTTTAGTCAGTTCGTAAAGGATGCCTGTCGGGTGACATAATGAAGACACAAAATGCTGAGAAATAGGTGGGAGATTTACGCAGCCCTTAGGCAATCCAGTGTGTAAAACGTTAGAACAATGCTCCTTTAGCAAAAACACATAGGCGAGTTCAAGAGGACAGTTTTCCAAGCAGCTGGGTAGGATTGTAACAAATATTGTAGCAACGTATCTTGTACGGTACATGAGAACTCAGGAGAGAAAACACTGTTTCATGTTATTTGTTATACTGAGGAATTCTCTCATGAGCAGTAGATTCAGTAAGGCAAGAAACTTCCCATTCAGTTTGGCCTACAAAGAATCGTGCTGATATAACGTGAAAAAAATACAGAATTTTTAAGCATACCTTCGTAAGAAATATGAAGATGTCACAATCCTAATATATGACTTTTGAAGGACTAAAAATCATTTAGTATGGTTCACAAATGATATGTGTCAGTATGACAGACTTCTACCATTCGAATATACTAGCATGTAAATACATTATAAATCTTAATGTAAGTCACCATTAATTAGAAATGTGCGGCCCCTACATGCAAAGTGGGCGTGCCAAGATATTAGCGACTGGAAACAGTCGATTACATCGCTATCTCCTATTACCAACTTTTGGAGATATTCGCGCTTAAACGCAAATATCTCCAAAAGCTAACACCTGCCCTGAGCAGTTCTTAGCCATGTTATCCAATGGGAGGTGGATAACATGGCTAAGAGCATTAGCTCGGTAATGCATGAATATCGCTGACTTTTCAGCGATATTTATGCATTGCGGCCGTTTTTTATCGCATTGCGATAAACCTTGGTAATACCAAGGTTTATCTGCTTTAAAAATCGCCGCAGCGCAGCGGTAACATTTTGTCTCTAACCAAGCAATAGTGATAATTATCGCTATTGCTTGGTAATATGCCCCTAAATTCTCTTGTTGTCATCATCTTTTCTATAACGATTAGTTGGTGCACCTTTCTGAATGCCATGAAAGTTTAAATGTAATTTTCTCTCCATCAGGTTACTCTGATACAAACGTGAGAGATAGCTCGTCCACTGTATTACAAGGATGTTATGCACTTGTAATACGGCGAACAGGATATTTGCCACGTTTGTGATGGAGTAACATGTCTGCTGAACTTTAATCAGGCCTTATGGATAAGGTTATATACTTCTGGGCAGTACCTTCAGAGCACTGTGAGCAAGAGCGATGACAGAGGTTTCAAGTTAAAACAATATATTCTATATCAATACAACTATCTTTGACTATCACATCCATTTGTAGGTCAGGATGGATTTTGTGCATTCCTGTCAAGACTCAACCTCATTAATACATAAACTTTCATTTTCCATCTCATTGCTGCGTCTTGCTAGGTTTGATGTCTTTTGATTTAACTCAGAGGCGGAATCAGAAATGAGCCTTAGATTACAAATTAGCCATTACAGGATTGGAAACAGCAGAGAAGAAAGGTTTAGACTTGTAATGGCTGTTGAGGCTAAACCACTCTGACAGGAGCTAAGCAGGCTACTAATATTTTTCCCTGAGATGTCACTGTGACTTACAAGTAAATTAATATTTCAGTTGGATTTAGTAGTGACTTTCAAAAGTCTTTGAAAAATGCAAGAACTGAAGAAACATTAGCAAGTTTCCCATCCAGTCCATGAAAGTACAGGGTTGTGATGAAATGAGCATGCTTTACCATACGAATCAAAGAAAACCGCACAGACCAGCCATGAGGCTGGTGCCAGTCCCTATGCAGAGAGCACAGTGTCTGCATTCTATTCAAAGTGCTGTTCCACGCGGGATACAGCACACTTTTAAGTTTGTTTTTGATTTACACTAGCAACAGTGAGGTGATGACAGCAAATCTTTTCGTGACTTTGCTGAGCAGGATTGGCACAGTTCCACACTAAAAAAATTGCAGTATTAAAATATGTGTTGCAAATTTGTGTCCACTAAATGTTATGTAGTGGAGAACAGCACTTAAAAGCAGCTGTGTTGCACAAATAAGAACATTTTGTGCTTCACCAAATTGTTTTCGATTTGCATGGTGATGAAGACATGGATAGTTTAGAAAAAAGTGCAGCATGGTTAGTGCAACGCAAACGATAATCTGTGTTGGATAATGGCACCATGTGCCATGGAAAAGCTCAAAATAGCAGGAAAGGTGTAGAACTATTTTTGTGTGAGCAGGACTGGCTTTAGCGCCGGTGGCGCCCAGTAAGACCATGTTTGTGGGCACCCCTACATCTATCGTGGAGGTGGTGACCACCTCCACCACAGAATCCCTCATCACCACCCTTTAACAATGCCCAATAAAGTCTACATAACCACTCTCTTTCAGATGCATTTAATTAGTTATATAGTGCCACTCATACCACTGTAGGGTGTCGGAGCACTTTGCATCACACACAATAAACAGAGACAATAAATCATACGTGTTTAAATCAGTGTATTGGAAATGTTACATAAGCCAGAGGACTACAAGGTGTAGGAGTTCCAGGCGATGTCATCCAGACTGGTAGACAGTATACTTTAAGGGTGCTTGGTCAGGAGAAGCACAAACTCAGAATTGAAAAACAGGACACCATAGTTGGGGGTTCTCTTCAATAAGGAGAATCAATTTCTACCCAAGTGAACCATTTTTGCAACATTAATCTATGCTCTAATCTATAGTTTACAGTGTGCATGCAGTTCTTTGATGACACTTAATAATTCACTGTTCTAGATTAGGATTTTAGTTTATAAACTGCAAGTAACAAAAGGATGTCCCTTAGAAAAGCAGTAACCCACTGACCTATTTACATTATATGCACTTTGTGATCTGCATGGTACACATTCTTTGCAGCAGACATATTAATTCTCTGTGCTATTTTACGATTAGTCAAAACCTTAACTAGACAAAACTCCAATCTCTCTCCAGGAAGAACATTAATCACTGTAGTTGTCATGACATTTTTAGTGTTGCCTAGAAAATGCTGGGGGCACAGAACAGGGCAGCAGGTGCCCCCTGAAATCAGCACCTGGTACTGTGGCACCGTTCGCACCACCCTAGAGCTGCCCCTGTGTGTGAGAAAATCATATGCACACCCCAACAATGGCTGAGTAAGGGAGACAGGAAGAGAAGGAAGACAGCCCAGAGAACTAAAAGGAGGAAAGATGAAACTCACAGAGGAGACTGTGGTAGAAATCTTTAAGACGGAGTGCACAAAATACCAAGATAACACTTGAAATCTGAGGTTCCAGTTATAAATTACAGCCCCTGTTTTTCCCCATTAGGTTGCATCAAGGAATATGTTAAACTGAACCTCTTGTACCCTTTAGTTGGGTGGCTCCTATGCTTGCTGTCCATCTCTCTTTTGAGGAAAGTCACACACAGTAGGGCCCGATCTAACAACCGACTTGTTACCCCATCTTCTTTTCTGCTTCAAACATGGGAGCACCACAAAGGTTCTTTGGGGTACCAAGTCCATGTCTTCAGGTCATGTTCCGTGCCTTATCATGAACACACAGATCAGAAGGCCTTTCAACATCCGTTGTTACCAAAATGATGCTGTCAACAGCCCTTTAAAACAAGCAATGGCAAAGGGAACAGATCTGGCATTGGTCACCTGCCTTTTGGCAATTCTTGTTTTTTTCTGTCATAGTTTGTACACAACCTTATTGCTGATGAAGAAGCAGGGCCATCAATCTGAAAAAAACACAATGGATAAAGCCAATAAGATTTTTGGGTTTAACAAAAGCAAACATTCCCATAGTAGTCTCCGACGCAGCAGAGGACTACTTTATGTGAGCATGTGCTCCTTGTGAAAGCTATACCAGACTGATGAGCACTAATCAGGGTAAAACCAGTCCTGGGTTGCTTGTGTTCTGTTTCAGGGATAACCTTGCCTGGCAGTTCAGGTTGCACTGTTCCCATTGGAGCAGGATCAAGCCTAATTTGCTTATGTCTGGGTCCAAACTGAGGTGAAATGTTGTTCAGAATAATGATGGGCTACAATGCGCCACAAGTAATTATCAGTGGCTGCGATAAATGTGAGCGTTCAATCCTTTCACTTTTTTGTATGCTTCTTGCATTCGTGACGGTAGAGATGTGAGGAATGCATGCGCCATATGGTTGTTAGACGAACAGGCAAAGGCACAACCCTTCAGACCTCCCCGCATCCCATGGGGCAATCATAACCCTGCATAAAGTTATAGGCAGCAATTATGCATTTAATGAGGACCCGTTACTGACAATAATAATGCCAGTAATGAAGATCTGTATATTAATGCACATATTTGATTTCTCCTCGTAATAACGACAAAAACAGGGTTCTGCTTCAATAGGTCTTGAAGAAGGCCAACCGACCCTTAGGCACCCACAAGGCTAAAACATCTTGACCACACCAGCAGATGCTAAGGACTAATAACATGTCTGAACAACATCTCTTTGTTTATAATCTTACCCCTATCCCGCCTTTCAATAAACCTCATTCACAGGTATAGGAGGTAATTTTGTTCTTATTTTTTGTTAAATAGATCTCACCATTGTCTTCACCCAGACAATCTCACTCCTGGTGTCGGCTATGCTTATTTGGAGAATCCAGTATCCAAGTTACAGGCCCAATGATGATACTGCCCACTACATCACCCCAACAGAGATAATATACACTGCTGGTTTTGATAAGTGGCTGAGGGTCTCAGAGACAACATCTTTGAGACTCTTGTACATAGATTGGTGAGTTTGATTTGTAGAGCATTGCATCTGGAGGCTGAGAGAACACCCATCCACATCTACCTCCCCATGTTGGGTTGGTGTTGAGCATTTCCAGAACTTTGAGGTGCCACATGTTGTGCCAGGGCTCTGCAAAAGGGCTAAAATTCGATGATGAAATCCACACCACTGGATTGAAATCATAATTTTGGGTGAGAATTGTGATGACCTGTCTCTGTGTGGTGGTCTGGTTCCATGCTAGAACTTAGAGCTTGGAACTATCTTTCACCAATGTTCATCTATTGTGAAAGTTCCATATTTGTCAGTTGTTAGCTGACTGTTGGTTGGGGCTGAATAAATACTACATGTTAACCTTTGCCAACTGAATGCTTTCCTTCAAAGTCTTGTTAAGTCTCTCCAAAGCACCATTTGCCTCAGGATGATACAAAGAAATCCTCTTGTGAACTATACCACACCTACTGAGATAATCCTCAACTTTCCCAGAACAAAACTGTGGCCCATTGTCAGAAAGAATAGAGTTCGGGTAACTCTCGCGCTTAAAGACAGACTCCAAGAAAGAAATAACAGAATCACTTGTAATCTCCCTCACCAAACTAACTTCCACCCATCTTGAATACAAGTCCAACAAAACCAACATAAACGGAGTTTGATGCTCACCTTGTAACGGCCCCACAATATCAACTGCAATCTCATCCCAGGGGGACCTAGGCAACCTCCTACAAACCATCGGGGAAAACCTAGTTTTCAAAACTTTATCACTAGCCTGACAAGAAGAGCAATCCCTAACTGTACGTTCCACCAACAAATCAATCCCTGGCCACCAGAAATTCATTGATATGCGTTCTTTCGTCTTAGAAATGCCCAAGTGTCCTTCATGAGCCATGTCCACCAGAACACTTCTGAGATTAACAGGTGGGACTAATCTAGTACCTCTCATAAGCAAACCATCCACCACTGCTAACTCATCAGCAACCATTGACCAAGGTTTCTTTAGAGAACGAGACATATTTCCTTCCAACAATTTAATGACCTCCTTTAATTCCTCATCCTTGCTCAACTCTTTCCAAGCATCTTCCTTCACCGCACCCAAAGTAACGTCACACACCTTTAATTCACACTCAAAATCCTCCACCAGAGCTTCATCAACATTTTCCACGACGTCCACCAACCTTGACAGACAATCAGCTGAGACATTAGTTTTCCCTGGAATATACTCAAACCTGAACACAAACTCCTGCAAAGAAATTACCCACCTCCTAATTCTCGCAGAGATTGAGTCCAACCCCTTCTTTTCAAACACCTCCTTTAGTGGCTTGTGATCAGATCTGATGGTAAAGGAGGAACCCCAAACAAACTTCCTGAATTTATTCACAGCCCAATATATTCCCAACGCCTCTTTCTCTATGACAGAGTAATTCAACTCCGCCCCCTTTAAACATCTCGAAGCACAAGCTATGAGAACCTCTTTGTCTTTCCTCACCTGTAACAACAGAGCACCCAGACCCTTACTGCTAGCATCTGTTACAATAAACGTCGGATCCCCTGGAACAAATGCCTGCAAATTTGGTGCATTCCTCAGATCCATCTTTACCTGAGCAAACTCTCTATTACACTCTTCTGTCCAATTAAACACAGAGTTCTTACACATGATTTTCCTAAGATTAACAGTCTTATCTGCGAAATTTCTCACAAACTTATTGTAAAACTCCGCCATGCCCAAAAATGATGACACCTCTTCTTTTGAACATGGCTCCTTCAACTTTTCAATTGTATCCACAAGTTCTTTTTTTGGAGATATGCCCTTCCTCGAAATATGCCGCCGTAAAGTTAATCCAACATCCATCATCTTCTTCAACACAAGACAAACCCTTTCATCATGTTCATGTTCATTCTTTCCAGAAATAAGAACATCGTCCTGATAACATCTTACCCCCGGTATTCCTTTGAACAGATCTTCCATAATTCTCTGGAATACCGAGGCAGCCGAAACCAGCCCAAAGGGCATCCTTAAAAACTTGAAAGCCCCCATTGGTGTTATAAAACTAGTAAGCTCCTGACACTCTTCCTTTAACGGGACCTGGTGATAAGCCGAAGCCATGTCCAAGGTGGTGAAATAACATGCCCCATCTAATGTAGAAACCAACTCCTCTATGTTTGGCAAAGGGTACTTGTCAACTATTACCTCCTTATTTAATGCACGAAGGTCAACACACAGCCGAATCTCATTATTTGGCTTCCTCGCGACCACAATTGGTGCGAGCTATTCCGTTGCTTCTACTGGTTGTATAACCCCAGTCGACAACAACCTCTCAATCTCTTTTCCCACAGCATCCTGTACACAAATTGGAATACGCCTTACTTTAGCAGCAACAGGCACCGCACCCAACTTCAAATGCTGTAAAGATGGAGGATGGTCGTATCTGGAACAATAGTCGTGTTTCTCATTTTGGGGGAAAAGGGAAATGTGAAGATAATATTGTTGTTCCAGATTTGTATACAGATTCTTCTCGTAAGAGTGTGAGAGTACGCAGGCCTCCTGTTCACTTGCGTGATTACGTTTAGGAACCTTTTCTATTGTTTCTTCATATGTTTCTTTTACTTATTTTATTGCTGGACATGTAAACCTGTTTAGTGTTTAAGAGGGAGAAGTGTGATGACCTGTCTCTGTGTGGTGGTCTGGTTCCATGATAGAACTTAGAGCTTGGAACTATCTTTCACCAATGTTCATCTATTGTGAAAGTTCCATATTTGTCAGTTGTTAGCTGACTGTTGATTGGGGCTGAATAAATACTACATGTTAACCTTAACCTGGATGAATCCTACTTTGTTACAAGAATTAATATTAAAAATGAATGATTTTTGTGATTGATGAGTGATTTGATGCAAATGTTCAATTGATATGATTGTAGTTGAAACTAGTCTAATAGGATCTGCAGAAGTATGTTTTGTGAATGTAGTTTAGTTGTGTGACATTTTCATAAAATCACCATATTTGTTTACACGGATGCTGTTTTGATGCCGCTCATTCCACTTCTGCTCTTCACCCTCCGATCTCATTCCCCTGCATGTCTCCCCACCACAAAGGCTCAACAGAGCAAGAGACGTGCTGATGTAACTGGATTTCTTCTAATATGTAATGGAGTGAATTTCCTCATTTTGCTGATTAAAACACAATTAAATGCAAAGTGCAAATTTCTATGCCGAAGAACAAACACTTAAACACACAATTTGGAATAGGTAATCAAATTTGGCATTGTAATCAAACAAAAGAAGTGACATAATATACTGACTTATGTTACCCGAGTACTTATGCCATATTAATTGTTGACTATATATGTTAGGGTTAAGAGACCTGTTTTCTCATTAAACAGTTGCACTAAATGTTTTTCTCTTCCACTGCAGATGCTGTAACTTTGCAAAAGTCTTCTGTTAGTTAGTGAATAGGGATTTGTTAGGAATTAGACAACTGATAGTGAGCTTCTCTCTGGGAGGAGAGGAGATGGCAGGAAGCAAGACTCCTGGGAAGATCCATCTGAATCACAAGATGTGTGTGCTCAGTGTAACATTTCTATTACTCAATTCTGTACTTCACTGTGAAGACATGAGAAGCCAGGGAGTTTACTTTTAGACCTGTCAGCAGCGTTTGATACTGTCCGCCACCCGTTACTCTTGGACAGGCTGGCGGGCTTTGGGTTCAGAGATTCAGCATATGATTGGCTGGAATCCTTCCTGTTGGGGAGAACCCAGAGAATCCAGCTGGGAGATATGGTTTCAGGAGTGGGAGAACTTACCTGCTGGGTCCCTCAAGGCTCTGCATTGTCTCCCCTCCTATTTAACCTGTATCTACAACCCTTAATAAAAACTTTGACAGAGATGGGTTGCCACGTATTTAATTACGCGGATGATACTCAGCTACTTTTAAGTATGGAGGACACAGAACGAGCTCAGCTACAGGCACAGGAGGTACTTCGATATACAGTTAAATGGATGTCAAATAACCTCCTGAAGATCAACCCGGAGAAAACCGAGGTGCTGATCGTGTCATCCACCAGTTCTCCTTGGAGCGACTTGTATTGGCCCCAGGAACTGGGCTCCATCCCCAAACCAGCCGACTCGGTAAAGAGCCTTGGCATCAAGATAGATAGTGCACTATCAATGAAGAGCCAAGTTTCGACTGTTGTAGGTGTTTGCAATAGTCTACTGAGACAACTGCGTAAGTTAGTCCCACTTCTGTCCCACTCTATGCTCCGCACCGTAGTCTCGGCTACCATACTTTCGAGACTTGACTATGGGAACGTCCTTTACCTGGGCCTACCAAAGACATTAACTAACAGATTGCAGGTGGTTCAAAATGATGCAGCACGACTTATTTTTAAATTGCCACGGAACTCTCATGCCTCTCCGTTGCTACAGAACCTGCACTGGTTGCCAGTGATACAAAGGTCCATTTTTAAAAGTCTCTGCATAGCCCATAAATCTATCTATGGCCAAGCCCCTGCATACGTTAAGGAAAGGTTGGAGATCTATCGACCTGAAAGAAGATTGAGATCGTCGGATGCACAACTGCTGGTGTGCCCTCGGTTCAAACTAGCCACGAAAGGTGGCAGAGCATTTTCAGTCTTGCTGCCGAGAATCTGGAACGAATTACCTGAAGCCCTGCGTAGGGATGGTAACAGGCTCCACTTCAGGAAAACTCTAAAAACCATTCTGTTTAAGGCAGCGCTGAATTTAGTTTAGTTTGCTCCTTCTTCTGGGCTGTTGATTGGGCTGTTATGTTTTTTTATGGTCAAAGCGCCTTGAGACCTGTCGGTGAGTTGGCGCTATACAAGCATATATTAACAATAACAATAACAATAACAGTTTACCAGCTTCCAGAGCTTGCTGATGATTGATTGGTTGGTGGTAATGGGGAATGCAAGATTTGTTGGAAATAATGCGTTGGTAGAATTATATTAGTGTGTGTTCCTTAGTTTAGTCAGGACTGGATAGGAAAGTCCCCATCTGAGCCCTTCTCACCCAGAGACTAGGTATGCCTTGTAGATTTATAGCTGAGGATACTTTACAGCTTTACAGTCTTTCTATTGCTTAAGTGCTAGGGCTTCATTCCTATGCATTTTCATTCTCTTATCAGAACCCTTCATTTGGGTTTCTGAAACTGAAACCATACTTTCTTATTGAAGAACTGTCCTTCTATGCCTAAACCTCTATTAAATTAGATTTCAGAATTTCCTTTATGGATCACGCTTGTTGTATTGTCTCTATTTTATTTGCAATTTTTACAAATGTAGTATTTTATATTATTTTGAAATATTGACTAATGGGTTATTTTAATGTGTACTAATGATGTTTACATTTAAAATGTACTAAAGGACTAAATCAATTTTGATTTAATTTGTTAAGAAAACCCTTTAACCTACACCAACCCTCTTTATTGGTTCTTGTGAAAACCCAATTGGTCTATGCTGTTTATGGTGTTTGATGTTAATTATCTCTCCTTGTTGACAAACAAAGGTCCATAAAATCAATGGTGGGGGTTATTTAATGATTATACTTGACAATTGAGATACAAGAATCCCCACTTTGGCATATGTACATATTGTGATTTAAATGTCTGCAGTTCATAACTGTTGCAACTATTCAAGGGTCTTCCATTCTTGCTGTACTATTGCTAGGCTTAGCAATCGTCGGCTGTTGCATAGCCTATTGTTCAGAAATGTTGTATATTAGTTCCTATGATAACATGATGCTGAAGATGCTTGATTATTTCTAAAAAAAATTGGATAGTGCTAATGCATAATGTTATTTATGTGGATTTCTCTGATAGACCGTCGGTGGCGGTCCCACTGCCATTAGGGACTGAATCACCGCCCACCACATTACGATGGCGGGCGGCATGTTACGGGTCGGGAAAGAGCGACTGCCAAGCATCCGATGGGCTCCTTGAGCCTGCCGGTGCAGCAGAGGGGTTCGTAGTCTCTACAATGGTGGCTACCAGGCCCCGCCATAGGGATTACAATGCACTTTTCTTCCCGTCTGTTTATGGTGGTTATCCTGCCTTGAACAGGCAAGCGGAAAGGGACTTTGGGGCCCCATAGTGGGGCCCCTTCCACCCTGGCCCTAAACTGTGGGCACAGGGGGCATCTTTGGGTCACTGGGAGCATCTATGGTGCCCCTCTACAGATCCCTGCACCATGTGCCAGGCACCACATGGTGCCTGCCACATAGTGCTAGGATATGTACGGTGTCCGTTTTTTGCATTGCGGTGGGTGCTGCAGCCACCGCCATCGTAATTTGGCCCTTAGATATTGAGTAGTCTAAAATAATTATTTGCAACTATGCTTTCCAATATTGGGTCTGATGCTGAGGAGGGTGCCTTTTAGTGCAAGATCAACTCAGGAGTGGAACCGCCAGAGGTTATTTTGGTTGATTCAAATTTAGCAGTGTGGTGAATTTTCAGGTTCAGTGATCTGCTTCAATATATAATTCAGCAGTAATACTGATTTAGAGAATGTGATATCTTAAGGGGATAAAAGACAGGTAGAAGGGTGAGGTACAGAGAATTGAGGCACACTGTAAACTGTTGACATACTTGATAAAAGAGGGAGAAAGAGTCATAATGGTAGTGGGTGCTTTCAACTGCTGAGACATTTGTTGTGGACTATATGTGGCTCACAATGTACATGGGAAGGGCTATAAGATGCTCTGTTGATAGACACCTTAAAGTGGTCATCCAGTGTAGATAAGAAATGCAATTTTCAGTACTTAGTTTTTGATCATAAACAATTACCAACAATAGACAAGCTAGAACATTGTTTGATGCTGTCTTCTTAGGTTTTGAAAGCTATTGTGACACCATTCAATGGATGCTCCTTCAAAGGAAGAGTGGCAAACCTGATGGTTGAAATGCAGTCTGGTTGAATGCAACCAGTCCCAGAGGAAATGCTTATTGGTTTTGAAATTAATAATTCAGATATCAAAAGTGTTAGAAACTGGGTTTCTGGTTGGCAGAGGTATGCATCCTGTTCAAGTAGGAACCACAATCCTAGACAGGGTAAATCAGATACACACCTGAAATGAACCTGTGCTCACCCTCTGGTAGCTTGGCACACAGAAGTCAGGCTAAACTTAAGAGGCAATCTGTAAAATATATGTTCTACTCTTCAAACAGCAAAACAATGAAAACACCACCCCAAAAAAAATCTACAACAGGTTGGAAAAATAGAGCCTAATTTAATTAGCAAAACAAGACCAAAACGACAAAAATACAATAAGTAGAACTTGTGATATGAATATTTAAAGAATAAAATATAAAATATAGCTTAGAAGCAATAAGCGCTTATGTGAGTTATCTGGTCACACTGGACCGGGACAAAGTCAAGAGTTCAGGCTGACCACAATGGAGCGTGGGCCACATACAAAGACTGAGTGAGGCCTGCTGAACAAAGGTACCTTACTCCTGGTTGCGTCTACAAATATCCGGGGTGCAGCTAAGTGATGTGTCGGTGTTCTAGAGGAGCAGCACTTTATACCCACTTTCAAGGGCCCAGGACCAGATTGGCACGACTTGGCAGGGCAAGACTCACAGCTGGCAGGGTCCAGGTGCTGTAGCAGGGTGGATGGAAGTCTTTGATGTCACTGAAACTTCAGAACAGGAGCCAAGCAGATAAGCCCTTTGAGTCACTTTGGTTCTGCATTGGAGAGATGCAGGTTCAGTCCTTCTCACTA
Source organism: Lissotriton helveticus (assembly GCF_964261635.1). Classification (NCBI taxonomy): domain Eukaryota; kingdom Metazoa; phylum Chordata; class Amphibia; order Caudata; family Salamandridae; genus Lissotriton; species Lissotriton helveticus. Next base: position 367,943,638 of record NC_136073.1, on the reverse strand, counting down.
CCAAGCAAGAGGGCAGCAGGCATCAGGTCAGCTTTGTAAAGCAGGAGTCCAGCAGAGTAGCAGCCCAGTAGAGTGGCAGTCCTTATAACAGCACAGCAGTCCTTCTTCCTGACAGAGTATCCACGGGTCCAGAACTGTACTGAAGTAGTGGTGTCTGAGGGCCAGTATTTAAACTTTTGTGCCCTGGTTCTGGAAAGCTTCTAGAAAATGGCTTTGAAGTGCAGGGAATCCCATTCCTCCCTTGCCCTGGCTCAAAGCTGGCTGGATTGACAATGCAGTGCGTTAGGGTTATTGTGTGTAGACAGGGCACAAGACACAATCCATTCAGCTGCAAGCAGGGCTGTGGTTAACGCCGCCCCCCATAAGCTAGTTAGTGGCCCATTAGGGCCCATCAAGTCACAACTAAGCTCCCATCGTGGGTGGCTGTCTAGAGGGTATACACAAGGCTCAGCTGTCACCCACCCCAAGCATGTATTCAGAGACAGGCAGAAGGCACAGAATAGTTGAACTAATAAAATACCATCTTTCTAAAAGTGATTTTACAACTTAAATCTGACTTTACCATAAGTTGTGTTTTTAAATTGTGAATCTAGAGATACCAAACTCACAATATCAATCTTTTTCCAATTGGAAATTACACTTATAAAATGTAATAAGGTAATCCCAATGTTAACCAATGGGAGAGATATGCCTTGCAGTAGTAAAAACGAATATAAGAGTTTTTCACTACCTGGACATGTAAAACGTAAAGGTACATGTCGAACTTTTTAAATACACTGCACCCTGCCTTTGACGCGGTCTATGGTCTAACTTTGGTGTGACGTAGATGTAAAAAAAAGGAAGGTTTAGGGCTTACAAGAGGGTTTACTTGACAGGTTGAAATGGCAGTTTAAACCCGCACAAACAGGCTCTGCAAAGGCAGGCCTGAGAAATGTTTAAAGGGCTACTGAAGTGGGTGGTACAATCAGTGCTGCAGGCCCACTCATAGCATTTAATTTACAGGCCCTGGGCATAAGTGGTGCACTTTACTGGGGACGTATAAGTAAGTTAAATATGCCAATTGTGGACAAGCCAATGTTACCATGTTTTAAGTAGAGATCACATGCAATTTAAAGCCAGGAAACAAGAGTTCAGGAAAAAGGGGAGGAGAAAGGCAAAAAGTTTGGGGTGATCCTGTAGAAATAGCCATTTCCAACAAAAAGCATAAGAAGGCACACCTAAACGAGGAAAAATCTTACAAAAATGAAAGGAGTCCAAACTAGTAATTGTATACAGCTGTCATGTGGCAAGGGAAAGGAAAATGACTTTATGAAAGGGCCCGGTCCCAGATTTTACTCAGAAGCCCGACGGCACGGCTACTGGTTGTTGGGGTTGTCAATAGCAGGGCTGGATTTTCTGTAATTCCATCTCATGACTCTTTCATTCACTAACATACTCTCCCTGTCTCTTTATCTCACACTTTGTGTACCTTTTCATCCCTGCTTTTTTTATTTAAATTTGTCTTCCTTCCTCATCCCCCTTCTTCCCCTCTTTCCTTCCTTTCTCCCTCTTGTTCTGCTATTGTTCTCTTTTGCTAGGTCAAAGTCTAATAATTAATAATAAGGCTTGGTGCCAAAAAAAGAGTGCTGGTGGACCCCAACTGTAATCACCGGCTCAAATTAAACACTGACAATACAAATGTAAACTACCATACAGATGAAAACATAGAAAGATTAAAAAGGCTGGGCGGAAATAGCAAAGATTTAAATATAAGATGACTACATTAGGATAAGTTTCAATCATGTAAGAGCAGGCCATAATTCCGAATGTGACACGTGGGCAGAACGAGGTGTTGCGGCAGTAAGAAACATGCCACAATTGCTCAGTGAACCCATGGCCATGGCAACTGGATCCCTGTTTAACAGATAAACCACATGAGAAATGAAGAGGCACAAAAAAAGCATAGGGTGCTTGCACTACCCCGGGCGCACAGCTAGTTGATAAGAAATTGATTCATGAGATTAACAGATACAATCAGGGTCGAACTGGGACAGATAAGAGACCTATGCACCAAAATAATAGTGGCCTCCATGAGTAAATCGGATAGTTAAAAAAACATGTTGGCCACATTTGCAAATCAGTTTTGAAATTGTAAAGTCAAGCTGTATAAGTGTTTTTTCAAAGTTTAGGAGACTGCCTGAATATTGCTGCACTGCCAGATTGTCCTAGATGCCAGGCAGACCCTGCAAATACTGCATATTTATTTTAATGGTGTCTGCAGGTCACATTCACCAAAATAGATTATTGTTTACTCATTGCTGACCTCTGAGTAACTTAGAGTTTGAAACGTAGATTGTAAGGGATCTCAGCCCATAACACAATACTATGTTAATGCAAGGATGGGAATACTGGAGATGAAAAAGGACATTGTTGCAAACAGGTGAAACGAGTTTTAAATATGAGGAGAAGGGATTTCATAGGAAATAGTAGAAGGTCAGTTGAGGTGAATTGTGAGTGGCAAAGCCCTGTTGAGGCCGTAATTACAAGTTGCACAGTACTGGGGTAATTTTTCAGCATTGTAAAGTCGGATAGGAGTTTACAATTTCCTTGTAGTAACATAACTTAATTACCATGCAATTATGAGTAAAACATCATGGAATGGAGAATTACCTTGAGAGGTAGATTTTTCTTTTCTCAAAACCAGATAGAAGTCGCCATTCCAATGGGTTTTTTCGCATACATTTATCAACATGAGCAGGAGATAAATGTATGTGAGGAATGGTGCATGTTGTAGGGACAGGGGAAAGGAGTGGGGAAGCTTTTTTATTAAGACGAGAAGCCATGTTTGAAAAAAGAGAGTGGAATACACAAACTGAAACGGACACCCTGCTGATACTGATTTCCCTTTCATATTGACTTTGCAGGTTCTGAAACTTAATTCCTTCTACTTCACGTACTGAAATTGTAATGTATCTGATGAATGTTACCCACTCTTGTTCTTATCCTGATATAACTACTGCTGTGAAAGTCACTAAAACCCAATAAAAATGTTTTTTAAAAACAACTTTTCATGGAACATAACATAACGTGTATTTGTTATGCGCACTTTCACCCCAGGGTATCTTGGCGCTGAATCGCAGATTTTATTTATTTTTTGTTTAAATATTTTTATTGTTTTTACATATTTTATGGTACGCATTAGGTTAATAGCTACATAACAGTGCAATTGTTTCCCCCATCAATAATGAACCTGAGCGATCATACATCACTGTATACTTCCATTAAAAAAACGTCAAACTGTTTACAACATAACATTGATGTAACAGGGTGGATAACACAGTTCTCTCTCCTCGCAAAGCTAAAGTAATGATGGCGGCTCCTCGTTCTGAACTTCGTATAACATATTACCATGTGGCTGATATATTCGCATGTGTGGCACTCATAGCTATGCTTTTCTTTAGGTGTATGCCTCTGCCAAGGTCCTCTCTACATAACAGGTATTTGCTGTTTGCTGTGCTGTTTGGCCATGGGTGAATGTTAGCGGGGGCGCATAGGGATGAGCCTATGTCTTGTATCACAAATGTTTATTGTTACCCAACTCAATGTAGAAGGTCATATTTGATTGGTTCAGCTGGAAAAAAAACGTGTTTGGTTCTCTCCCACACCCAGTAAAACTGAGTGAGGAAAACAATTAATTTATAATTAGGTGGTGCGAAATTAACACACAAGATCATGCTTTAACTTAGCTACACCTAGGATATAATAAGGCCCTTAGAGATGTTATGATAGCAAGGAACTTAAAAGACACCAAAAAAGCAGATACATCCAAATGGAGAAGAAACAAGAGCAATTAACTTGAGAATTCACAAGGAAGTGACAGATTAAGATGCAGTAGCAGTTAAAAATTCCACAACACAGGAGAAAAAGTGAAAACAAGATGGGTCTGGTGGGCTGTTGGTAGCCCCAAGTAGGGCAAATACTGGGAACGGGAAGTGGTATGCCTTAATAGTCCCATGGCATAACAAAATAACCAATCCAAGAATTTACAAGATTCTGTCAGAAGCTGTACATATCAGGATATCTGCAAAGCACAAGCGACATACATGTATGTATTTTTTTTTGGCTTCAAGCACTGAGGGCCTCATTACATTGAATCGCGCAATATTACAACATTACTGGCTCATTATGAGTATTGACATATGGGATGTGGGGTAAGATGCCAAAATCTGTGTTTCTGCACCTATACACGCATGTTTTCGCCAGATTCACACCTATTTTACAGGCATATTTTCACCTGCTTTTTGAAGGCGGATATGTGCCCAGAAGTGTGAGCTCAAACTAAGCATTGGCTAGGTACAGTAAATCTATGTATATTTATCTATTGATATAATGGTCCTTGATATTTTACCTATGACTTAAAGGTATCTTGATATTGCCTAGCCGATAATCTGTACCTCTAACACCAAAATGACTTAGTGAGACAAAACAAATATGCCTAACTTTCCAAAGTATATTTTCCTTGACTCGTACATCCACCAATCTATCCATTCATCTTAACATCCTACTTCCCTTTTGACCTTTCCATCCTTCTATCATTCCTCCCATGCATTCATAAATCCATTCGTACAACCATCCATTTTTTTTACCATTCCACCCATCCACTGACAATTCAAGCTCCTCACCCACTCACACAGGGCACTCCACAACACCGGACCGGCATACCTCAACAGACGACTCACCTCCAACACCCCGAACCGCCAGCTCCGCTCCGCCAACCTCGCCTTCGCCACCGTCCCCCGCATCCGAAGAGCGACCACCGGAGGCAGATCGTTCTCCCACCGTGCCGCCAAGTCCTGGAACACCCTCTACATCCTCCTACGGCAGACCCAGGACCTTCTAACCTCCAGGAGCCTACTCAAGATCTGGCTATTCGAGCAGTAGCAGCACCCCTCACCCCCAGCGCCTTGAGTAGTGCACTTTACAAATGTTCTGATTGATTGATTGATTGATCCATCCATCTGTTTCTGTATTCATCCACCCACCATGCACCTTTCCAACTTCCATCCATCCGTTTTTCTTCCTCCATAATTCCATTCGTTTAATGACCATTACCTTTATTCACTGATCAATCAACCCACTTATCCATCCTTTCATTATTCAATTCAGCCTTTAGCCCTTCCATCCATCCATCCTTCTTTCCACCTGTCCATCCACTCTTTCTTCCATCTTTCCTCTCACCAATGGAACCTTTCATCTTTACATTCATAATTTTACATTTGTATCATCTAAATGAATACTCTATCTTCCTTTGCTCTTCTCACCCTTCCTCTCAATGTTCCACCCTTCCTTTCATGTTTCCGTCATACCTTTGACAATTCCTTCCTTTCACCGTCGCTTCCTATGTACTTCCTCCCTTTCCCAGTTTTCAGTACCTACAGATCCATCATTCTTTCTTTTTCCACCTTGTTTTCTTTCTTTCACTTCTCTCACACTCATTCCTTTTGATACTCCCTGTGTTTTGTCTATGTTTTCATCATTTTTTTCTTCTTGACTGAAGTTGATTTATTTTTGAGCCCCTGAGCTTTACCCCTGACCCTGCCTGTGGAGCCCCTTAAACCATGTTTATTAGCTTATTGCCTGCAGAGAGAAGCGGCTAATATATACCTAACAAATGTTAGCCCTCACTTTAGCTGCTAAAGCTGGGGTTTCACAACACCACTGGTACCAGAATATGGTAGTCAGAATATCATCTGAAATAAAAATGATAAAGCATCATGTACACATATATCCCTCCATTGGAATTAATAATACAAAACCTACACCTAACAAGTCGATAATTCTATAAGCAATATTCAGAACATTAAATTGTTAGACAATATTCCAAACTATGATATTCTGACGTACCACCAAAATGTATTCAGGGAGATAACTAGGATTTGCCAAAGGGCTCGTATTTGGAATATAATATGATTCAATTCAAAAAGACTTTATTTCGGTCAAAATGACCTAAAAAGTGCAACACACAGCAAACATTTACGTCTAAAATTGCATCATGCTGTCAGTCATGATTAAAAGAATAAAAACAATGGTAATAGTACACACATTTTCATATTAGAGTACATTGGATGTTTGAGGTATAAGATTAGGCAAAGTTTATACAATTAATTTCGAAAAGTGCGTAGTGCAATAAATACATAAATTAGCTGAAAAAAGTGTATAAAAAAAGCAAAAGCTCTTGAATTTAAAACTATACATGATATACAAAATATTTAGGCAGTTTACTATACTATCACAATTGCTACACCACAGGGCAGGGAAATTGGTGCAATATTTCAAAATCTCAGGAAACCCTTCTAGTGCACCACATTGAAAACAGGAAACCTGCGACCGAATATACTATTGGGATGCTAGAATCAGATTTCAATATCCTAAATACTTCGAGACAGCGCCTGTTGCCAAGATTCCTACAAATCTGGACCAACCAACGTCTCCTTGATTTCTGATAGCCTGGACAGCTAAAAAAACATGGAGCTCAGTTTCCTCAGGGTGGTCACCTGCCGGGCACTGAATCATTTGTTGGTCTCTCCACTTAGATATAAAGCAGCGAAGTGGAAGCACCCCATATCTGTATTGTAAATAGAGCTTCCTAGCCGCTGGTGGAATTATGAGATCTATTGCCGGCTCGAAGCAAGGAATATCTTTTATTTCTAGAAAACCAGTAGTGAGTTTCCCAGTTCTGGAAAAGGTATGAAGTTGAGTCAGTCTTTATAACATTCCTTCATGTAATCCTTAGATGTTAACAAACAGGCTGACTCAGGTTCAGACCAACAATCCCCTAAACCCATGCTAATTAGCAGAGATTTAATGTGGTCAAACCACAGTATCTTTGCAGCACCCCGTGCCCTCAATACCTCTAGTAATTCCTCCCTGTAGGATATGAGTTCGGGGGTGGTCCGCAGGCGACGCCAGTACATTACAGGTTAGAGACTCGCTACTTCAGCTATTGGAATTATACCCATATCAAGACGTAGCGGGACCAACGGGGTGCTATGTGGTAGTCTAAATAACTGTCTTAAATATTGGTTCTCCACCTGTGTTAGTTTCTTCAGGTTTAGGTGGCCCCATAGCTCTGCGCCATATAGAGCCCCGCCTCTCGCCTGAGCCCTATAGATTTCTATTGCTGGGCTGACAATTCTTTTGCTAGACTTATTAAAGACCTTCATGATGCCACCTGAAGATTGTGCTAATTTTAGCGTAGATTTTGTGATGTGCGCCCCCCATTCCATATACTCCGAGATTGTAATGCCTAAATACACGAAGGATGACACTCTCTCAAGGGGTTTACCATTTAAAGACGGGTTAGGGCGTGTACTTTTTGGGCAATTGAATGCCATGAATGTGGTTTTCTGTAGGTTTATTTCTAGGCCTCTATCTCTACAGAACATCTCAAATGTATCCAAAACCTTTTGTATCCCCATATGCAATTTAGCTACCAGTAGGGTGTCGTCGGCAAACATCATTGCCGAGATTCTACGGGAGGCTAACTTGGGGGCATCAAGGTCTTTTTCTGCAAGCAAGACGTCAATCAGGCCATTAATATAGAGGCTAAATAAGGTTGGCGCAAGCACGCACCCCTGGCGTACACCATGGTTAATGGGTGTAGGGGCTGTGAGATTACCCTCCTTACCATACCTAATTTGTGCATAATTGCATTCATGTAAACGTTTAAAAAGTCGGATTAAATATTCGGGGACCCCCATCTCACCCAAAACTAACCATAATTTCTCCATAGGTACTAAATCAAATGCAAATCTCAAATCTCCAAAAATTAAGAAGAGACTACCCCCCTGCACGCTTACAGTCTTCCAGTACAGCAATTGTAGTCTTAGTACTTGGTCCAGAGTCGACAACTTTTCCCTGAACCCGTCCTGCAGGGCGGACAGGACCTTTCTCTCTTCCATCCAAGACTGCAATCTAAGGAGTAAGACTCGCGCAAAAACTTTCTGAGAAATGTCTATTAAACTTATGGGTCTGTAGTTAGTTGGGAGGAGTGGGGAGCCCTTTTTAAGAATCGGAATTATTTCCGCACCAAGCCAGCTTGGAGGAATCTTCATACCTTGCATAATTGAATTAAAAAGCATCCAAAGATATGGAGCCCAAATAGCAGGTTCACTCTTAAAAAGGTCTCTAGGTATCTTGTCCAGACTTGGGGCTTTGCCCGGTGCTATTCTTGCTATTGTGACCTTTATTTCTTTTATGCTTATACTCAGGCCCACATCTCCATCAGTCAAAGGAATTGAATTCCAATTAACTGCAGGACAAATTACAGATGGGTCACAGCCATAAACAGAATCATCGCCGGGCAATCTCTCCTTAGCATACAGGGTTTTGAAGTGCTCCTGCCAAACCTGTTCGTCTAGGTTTGGTTCAACCGCACTTCGGTGGGTGGTTGTACAAGAATTAGCAAGTCCCCATAATGTCCTCATGTCTCTGTCCCCTAATGCAGTTTTCATTGTGACCCAATTTTCTTCTTCCCACCTTTGCTTAGCTTCTTGTGTAACTGCTTTATAGTTTGCTCTTGCCGAACGTATGGAGAGGCGATCTTTGGCTTTGATGGATATTACTAGTGCCTTTTTAGCCTTCGGCAAGAAGTATTGTACCAAGGGTGGGAGGGCAACTTGTCCTGTTTCAAGATTTTATTTGGATAAAAAAATTCAAAAGTGAATTTTCCTAATTTGAAATGATTTAATTGGGCCTGCTGTAAATCTATACCCTCCTTACTAAGGCTACATAAATTGGATGCGTCTGTAAGAACCGGTAACAAGGCATCGTATAAGCTGCCCAGTCTATCTTCGGATTGGCTCAAATTTGACCATTTCACTCTCATCCTGCAGTTCGAAACCACCACCCTAGAATCAATAGGGTTATCTGTTCCTGACAGACTACCCGTGTCAATGCTTTAAGTTCTACTACTAGTGCAGAATGGTCGCTATCTAAACGTGGGATTATTTTAAAATCCATCATTCTATCCCAGAAGTGTGAATTAATAAAAATATAGTCTAATATAAACCCACGATTTTTGCTGTAGAACATATAACCATTCGATGATTCGGATAAGGATCTCCCATTACAAGCTCAAAGGGAGTGTCTCAAGGTCAGATAGCTCATCTGAATCACCAGTGGGGACCATTTTTTGAATTTTGGCCATCCTGACTCTGGGATTTTCAAAAAGTGGTCCTCATCAAATAAGCTATCAGGAGGTAACCCCTCTAGCGGCTCAAACTGACAATTGAAGTCCCCACCTACCATAATCATCTGATTAGTGTCAATAGAACCTAGGAAAGTAGTTAACTCTTCCACTGTATTGGATTCATTGCCATTAAGAGTGGGTCGTGAATATACATTTATTAGGACAACTGGGGGCTTTGAAGGAAACCGTAACAAGACGCTTAAAATGTCACTTGACCCTGTGTCAATTTGTATCGCTGGACACCCGAGATGTGATCCCACCCAGGTTGTAAGGCCCCCGGATGTTCTCCCTGTTCCCTCCGAGGTTGCTGGAATGTTAAAACTAGCATAGCCTAATTTGGAAAACTCTCTTCTTGCTCAGGTTTCTTGGAACATGCAGATTTCAAAATAATTTTATTTTTATTTTATGTAGTTTGTAGAGCGCGCAGCTACCCCCGAAGGGGTGTCCCGGCGCTAAAATCCTGAGCCTCCCAGGTGGAATAGGTAGAGAAGAGCAAGAAGAGCAGGAGAGCGATTCAGAGTCTGGAAAAGAGCCAGGTTTTGAGTTTGGCTCGGAAGAGGGATTCGGAAGGACAGAATCTCAGCTCGATTGGTAGGGAGTTCCACAGCTTGGCAGCAATGACACTGAACCCTCTGCCACCCATTCTAGATAATTTAAAACGGGGCGAGATCAGGAGGCGGAGGTCATTGGATCTCAAGGATCTAGTGGAGCGGGATATCGAGGCACGTTTCTTCAGGTAGTTAGGTCCGCAGTCGTTAACGGCTCGATAGGTGAGGGTGAGGACTTTGAACTGAATGCGGCTGGCCACTGGAAGCCAGTGGAGTTCCCTCCGATAGGCAGAGACAGATTGGCGAAAGGGGATGTTGCCAATCAGTCTGGCTGCCGCATTCTGGATAATCTGCAGCCGGTCTACCAAGTACTGGGGGGCACCTGCATAGAGGCTGTTTGCATAGTCCAGATGGGACGTGATGAGGGCTTGGCAAACAGTGCGGCGGGAGTCCGGGGGGAGATAGGGGAGGATTTTTCTGATCATGCGCAACTTCAGGAAACAGGCAGAGGTAACTTTAGTAACCTGAGATTTACATGACAGGGAGTCGTCAAACTGGAAACCCAGATTCCGAGCCGAGTGAACGGGGGATGGGGCAGGATCAAGCGCCGTGGGCCACCACCAAGAGGAGGGGATGGAGGCTTTCTGATTGAAAAACAGTACCTCCGTTTTGTCAGCATTCAGTCTGAGGTGATTGGCGGTCATCCAGATACTGATGTTGATGAGACATTGGCGGAAGTTGGTAAATGCGGAGTCAGAGTGGTGCCTGAAAGAAAACACCAACTGAGTGTCGTCAGCGTAAGAGACCACCCTGACTCCGTAGGACTCCACAACGTCGGCCAGTGGGGCAAGATAAACATTAAACAACAGGGGGCTGAGGGCAGAACCCTGTGGCACCCCGCATGACAGAGGTTTGTTTTCTGACTTGAAGGGTCGCAACAGTACCCTCTGACTTCTTGTGGAGAGGAAGGACTCGATCCAGTTGAAGGCAGTGCCACCAATGCCTATCTGTTTAAGTCGGTCAAGGAGGATAGGGTGGGAGACCGTATCGAAAGCTGCGGACAGGTCGAGGAGGACCAACATGGCCTCCTCGCCCCTGTCCACACACTCCCGAATAGTTTCGGAAACCTCCAGCAAAGCCGTCTCAGTGCTGAATCCGGCTCTAAATCCGGATTGAGATCCATGCAGCAGAGAGTGGGTTTCTAGATATTCCGTAAGTTGCAGCTGCACGGCTTTTTCCAGGACTTTAGCGGGTTTAGGGAGGAGGGAAATGGGGCGATAATTAGAAAAAACAGAGGGATCTGCGTCCGCTTTTTTTAGAATGGGAATCACCAAGGCCTCCTTCCAGGTGGTAGGGAAGAAGCCGTGGTGTAGGGAGGCATTCCAAATGGAGAGGAAGGAGCAGGCTAGAGAAGGCGCCAGTTCTCCCATAAGTTTCGCAGGGACAGGATCGGAGGGGGCGCCGGATTTACAAAGGGTAAGTAGTCTGATAGCCTCCTCCTGGTTGAGCTTACTAAAAGAAAGAAAGGACGGAAGCTCTGGAGGACAAATGAAGGGAGACATGGGGGCTGGCCCTTTGGGGAAGGAGGCACAGAGTTTATTGATCTTTTCGAGAAAAAAGTCTGCGAGTCCTTCGCAAAGAGCCTGACTCACGGTGTTCTGAGAAGCCCTGGCTTCTCAATAAATAATCAATAAAAGTTCCCCATTCGGGGTCATCTAGTTTACTATTTAAACCTGCAATATTCCAAGACAAAACCCTTGTTACCTGGGTGTTCAATAGGTTCTTATTTGGGGGCACCAATATTGACTGATTTGGGGAGACATTTGTTAATCCGATAGCATCTGGGGGCTGTGGCTCTAGATCCAATATCTGTTCAGAGTTTTCGGAATGGTTAAACCCAGAGAGAGGGCGGTTTAGATTTCGGGAGCCGCTCATGCTCCCTCTAGCCAATTTGTCCTCAAACTCAAGATTTGGCCCTAAAGGGCTACCCTGTCTCTCTAGGTCTAGTGTTATTGAGGCTATTCCCTCATTATTAGTTGTATTGGGTCCCTTCAGTCAGTCCACTCCCTCAAGGGGACTGAACCTATTACCAGCTGAAATATTAAAAATTGGAAGATTATGCAGCAGCTGGCCTGGGTTAGGAAATACCGCTCTTTTAGGGGGAAATCCCCTTCTCAACTGATGGGAATAATCTTGCTGGTAAGGCCTTGTTGGGGGATTGAAATATCCTAAAGGGAGTAGAATAATACTCCCCCTGTTCCTCCCATATTCTGTTGCTAAAATTTGTTCAATAATGCTTGGGTTTCTAAAATTAATTACTACGCAATCTCCATGAATATCCTTGTGGTGCTCGCCTATCCATCCCACCCTTCTTGTAGTTAATATCTCGTGGGTGTTCTCATAACCAAAATCACTATGATTTGCTAACCAATGAATGGTTTTGTGTTTTAGCTCTTGATGTGTTTCTATTAATCCCTTTCTTAATTCTGGGACCCCTGCAAGTACCAATACATATGGGGCTGACTCCGGCGGTAGATTTATAATTGGGGGGCAGTATGTTTGATTTTTACGATCTAAATCGCTACAGTAGTGATTTGGGGAGGTATCAATCGCCCCCCGCCTGGGGATGTTCTCTAGTACCCCTCTCCCTGCCAACCGAGGTCGGGCCTGTTGCACCAAATTTGTAGTAATAATATGAGTCTAGTACCATATAGCCCAGAATGGCAAAGATGAACTAGACCCCTAAATAAGGTGTTTGAGCGTAGTCAAAGACAACGTTGGAACAATTAGAATGGTTCTGTCTCTGCACTTCAGAAATTTGGCTTGGTGGAAGTTTCACAAATAAAGACAATATGGGACATCACAATCCTACAACACAAACAAAGCCGTTTGCTTTGTGGCCGAGTCTTTCATCGCTGAATGAGATAGATTTAAAGGTACATAATGTGGACTGTTGACACCTGCTGAAAATGTTACTTCCTACTACATGTTGTCAGGTTGTTCAGGCTGACACTGGTGCTTTTGTGTGTTCAACTATGAATCTTCTTTTTGTACAATTTGACGTTTCAAACTGAGACTGTCTGATTGTGGTCCCCCTGGGCTCTGCTACTTCTTTTGTGGGCTGGAGGAAACAGACTTCCTCTGGACATCAGTCCATCACTGCTCATCTATTCACAATAAATGAATATGTACCTAATGTTCTTAGGTAACATGACATCAAGAGCACCAGCACAGCACACAATTCTCATGTTTGCTTTCCAGTGTGGGTGTTTTGGCTGTTGTTTATATGCCTTGCAATTTCAGGGATTGCTAGTGGAAGGCACTATGTCACTTCCTAGATTATCCTTTATGGTTCTTGTTATTTCTAGGATGCAGTGGTCTTTTTCTCTTCATTTCTCAGGATACAGGGCTGATAGAAGTAATGTTTAATTTTAAGCTATGTGGTCTCTGCAGGTTGAGGGCACCACAGTGGTTTTCAGACAATGTTTTTGCGATTTCAATGGTTTTGTTGTATCTGCTGTGTGTGTCTCTTATGTATTACTGTCTAAAGCGATGCCCTCATTTCTCCAATGTAATGTGGACTTAGCTAGAATCACATATTTGTCATTAGCTTGTTCCTGTACTCTTCATAATATGGGTTGCAGTGTCCTTGTCCAGCAGCCTGTTCTCTGCCCTGTGCATGCCATCTGAGACATTGCCACTGCTGTAGGTTGGATAACTATATGTTTGCTGGTATTCTTTCTGCACCCGTGGTTTCTCATTTGGGCTTTAATTGAAAATGTAATGAACAAAAATTATTCTGACTTTTTTTTGTAGAATATGTATGTAAATTCACACTTGAAATGTATCCTTAATTAGTCATGATGTAAGCATAGTAAAGCTAGGAATTAGGGCCAGGAAAAATTGTATTAGGTGATTAAACACTACATATTGCGCTTTAATGTTTTTTTCCCTTAGCTGGTTATACTGTTTCGCATAATTTTCAGAAAAAGTCTAGTGGGAAATATGTGCAGCAGCTTTTGGGTATTTTTCTACCTGAACCAGTTCCTGACAGTATTCTAAGTGACTTTTGTACGCGAGGAAACAATGAAACGAAAATTTGCTCAACATTCCTAATATGTGGCGAAACTACTTTTATTACACAAAATAAAACATCCATAATTTTGAGCACCACTTTTAGGCATTCGGTTAGTTGGCTCCAAGGGTTAAGGTTAGTCTAAAATAAGTAGTTATGTTAAAGGTTTAGTTTAGGTTAGGTTAGGGTTATATTTAAATTTAGGGTTGGGTTTAAGGTTAAGATTAGGGTTATGCTTGCCATAGCCGTTAAACCTGGGTGGAATACTATTTTATTTGCAGACCCAATGTAATCTCTATGTGTGATTTAAGCAGTTCAACATGTCACACCGTCCAGGGATTTAATAGGTCAAATATTGTTAACCACCTCAATGCAACTCATGTTTTTAAATAAACTGGCTTGATAAGGATGGAATCCAAAAGCCTGCCTTTTGCAGTTGACTGGCTATTCTGACTTCTCAATCACAGATTTAGGGGTTTTCCTCACCTCAAACTAGAATCATCGGAAAGTACAAGGTGTGAGGATTCATTGGATATTTAATCGCTCAAATAGCTCAACCTGATACAAATCATCAAGGATAAGAAGCAGTCAGGGTGAAAGAGAAAGCTATGGTGAGGAATACGCGTAAGGTTGGCATTGATTGTGCCATTGGTTATTACGCTTTATTCATATTTGTCAATGCAATGTCAGATGCAATTCATAATTATCAATCCCTCGTTATCACATCTTTAGAAATGCATCACTGCATTTTTGCATTGCTCATTATCACTAAGTTTCATTGGCTTGGGCATTGTGATAAGTTAATGCTTTGTCACATATCGATGAGAATCTCCTTTTTCATGTGAACTATATTACAATTCCCAAAATGTGGGCTACATTTAGCATCTCTATGGGGTATTGATTTGATTTTTCACTGAACAGCCACTTAGCTTGGAGCACAGTTATGGAATCAGTGCACCCACAATAGTGCATGATTTCTAGGTGGTTGATGAGGCACATTTGTTAAAAACTTAGATCTACTTGGAATGTCCTTATAATGTCAAAACTGATAAGAGAGAGGAAGAATGTTGTAATTCTGTAATTACTTTCCGGTAATCCTCATTACAGCAAGTCCTACACTAAGGGGGTCATTAGGATGACGGGCGGAATTTGTCCGTCCGCCATCCTATCGGTATGCGGGACCGCCTGCCATAAGGGCGGGGGTCCCATGGGGGGTATTAGAATATGCCCGCCACAGTGGTGGGCACATCCTGTATTTTTAGCATTGTGGCGGGCGGTGCTCTCTGCACCGCCCGCCACAATGCTAACAATGCATTTCAGCATTTGCATTTACAAAGCGGCAGGTACCGCACGGTGCCTGCTGCTTTGTAAATGCAAATTAAGGGGGGTGCCACAGGTACCCCCATGTGCACCCCCCACCTCTCCTTCACTCTGGGGGCCCGCAGGGGGCCCCCGGAGTGAAGACCGCAAGCCTTTCCGTGGCGGCATCGCCGCCACAGAAAGACACCTGAAAACATCCATCATAATATGTCTGGCGGTGTCTAATAGACACCGCCACCATATTATTCCTTTTCTGCCCCGGCCGCAAGGTGACCAGGGCGGAAAAGCGGCGGACGGTCTTTCCGTCCGCCGAGGTCCCCCCCGCCATACTAATATGGCGGGGGGGGGGTAACGAGTGTGGATGTCAGACGGATTGCCCCCGCTAGGCTGGCGGTGGCTACCGCCAGCCAGGCGGGGGCAATCCCCCCGACATCCCAATGGGCCCCTTGGTGTCAGAGTTGTAAGTTCTCTTTCTGCCTCCTTAATGCCTAGTATGTGCATTGAACTAATATAGAACTCCTTGGAAATTATAAACAAGTCTTCCATGTTAAAGACCTAGTATTTCATGTCATGAGGGCAAGAACAAGGGTCCTAAGCATATGTTTAAATGATATGTTTATTAGACATTACTTACCGCATACTGTTAGGATTGTGACAAGGAAGAGTAACACTCAGCAAAAAAGTACTATTAGTAAATATCAAAGCATTAATCTTGAACACAGAGCAGTCATATATAAAAGACATATGATCTCTACAATCTTAGACTGGATACTAGGGATTGGCATCGTAAGTCAATCTTTGGGATTTTGATCCTAATAAATTGGAGTATTAGTCGAGGGGAGTAAGACTCACATCAAATAATAATCACAATCCTTGTCAGGGTGACCCACAAAATTCTCTAAATAAACATGTGCTTCACCCTCTAGCAACTTGGCACAAATCAGTCAGGCTTAACTGACTCAATGCATACAGTTTTTATACAGTGCTGAAATAGTAATAAAGTAAAAATATAACACAATAAAAATTCCAAACTACTTTAAAAATCTAGAGTACATTTTAATAAATGAAAATACACCAAATGACAAAAATCAAATAAGTAGAACCAGCTATTTACATTTTTAAAGCTTGAATTAAAGATAGTGGCAAAAAGCATAAAGCACCAATAGCAGTTATCTGGTTGCTCTGGAAAGGGTCAAGGCCAACACTTAAGTCACAGGTCAGATATAGGGACCAGATTCATCCTGGTGGAAGGTTTTCCTTCTTAGAAACTTATATAGAGAAAAAGTGGTTGTTGACGAGTCGTCAGAAGGGCAAGCTGGATCTAAAGTGGGGCTCAATGACAGAGGGTTGGTAAAGAGCAGGGTCCTGGTGTGGTCTTCAAGGAAGATAGGAAAGCATTAAGTGAGCAAAGTCTGTACACAGGAAATCCCCAATTTTGACAGTTGCTACTCGGCATTGGTCTCGATGAAGCTCTCTCCAAACAGTCTTAAACCTGTTCTGGAAGTCAGATCTCGCTCAGTGGGGCACACAAGCAAGTTGAATCCAACCGGCTAGTTAGGCATCAACATTAACTGGCTAGTTAATGTTGATGCCTTTGGCTCAACAGTGGTCCCATATTCCCACAGGTTCTCTGGAGGAAAAGATGGCACAAATTCCCAGCTTTTGCAGTTTGGTCAGGAGGAGTACATTCTAACACCAAGCAAGGGTCCAGGACCTGGGAGGCACCTTTTGGGGGTTAGGACTCATTCCAACATAAGTCAGCATCAGTGCCCAGGGCAGGTCTAGTTGGATCTGGTCAGCTGGGGAGTCGCACTTAAAGGCCTCTGGTAGCTTGTAACAGGAGGCCAGTCATCTGACGCTTGGAGTCACTTCTGGGGTCCTGGCTTCAAGGCAACCAGATCCAGTCTTCCTTCAGGTTCTTCAGACAGCAGGACAGTCCTTCTTCTCTCATAGCACCCTGGGCCCACCTAGAGGTGTGCTTATGAAGCTGGGCAAGCTCTCCCTAGTGGTCACTCCATACCAGTTGTGGGGTAACTCCCCTCTCTAACCGGGTTTGGAGCCAAGCTTACTAGTAAGAAAATGTGAGACAGGCCTAGGTGTGAGCTACAACTGCTAGTGACAGGGAATGCATCCTTTGAAGCTCTAGAAGGGATTGGACCCAGTCTCCTATGCCATCCTGTTCAAGTCAAAAACACCTCTACACAGACAAATCTTATGTGCACTATCTGACAGCAATCCACCTCTCATCATCGGGGAGCCATTCAACAGTCAGATGACAGTGGGCAATGGAAGAAAGGCCCTTTCGGCTGAAGCAGAGAAATTACAAATTTCTAAAAGTGTAATTTCTAAAATAGTCAAATAAAAACACACTTGATGATTACATTAGATTTTAAATTGCTATTACAATGAGTCCTAAATTCATGTTTCTAGCTGCTCCCACATTGAAGCTAAGCATCATAAACTGATATAATGTAACCCAGTGTTCTAGAGAGCTAGCCTTGTCACAGGGGAAAACGACTATGGAGATTTTTCACTGTCAGGGCATGTGAAACATAAATTATACATGCCCTACTATTTAAATACCATGCACTCTACCCTGTGGAGATTCAGGCCTGGCTGAGGGGTGACATTAGTATTACAAAGGAAGGATAAAGCCTTGTAAAAGGTTTATTTTACCAGGTTGTAATGACAGATTCAACTGCAAACCTAGGCTATAGTGCCAAGCGTGGAGATATGTTTATAGTATAACATTGCCAACACTGACTAAGCTGTTCTGTGAGTGACCAAGGTATCTTGTCTTAGGAACAGGTTCCAACATACATACATAAAATGTGCAAAATACTTCATTGTACCTGGTGCTGAGTACACATCCCTAGTGCCCTTTGCCCAGCACTGATAATAACCTGGAATCCCGATGCAGCAATGTCAAGGGTGTTGTGTTGCCCGCACCATTGACTGTCTGCTGTTGCAGACACCCTTGACCCTTGAAGAGGGCAGAGATGCTGTATGTGACTGTACTCAGGTCACTCTTAGGCTTGCCTGCAACAATAGTATATGCACCAGTGTAAACACATGGATTAGCAGTCATACCTGCGGCTTCATATGTTTGGGCCAGGAAACTCCGAGTCAGCCTTTGACAAGAGTACCCACCCCATATTTTTTGGGACACTCCTGAAACCCTAAATTGCTTTTTGTACACCCTAAGGCAATAGGATAACCACGAGGTCTGGATACATGATATGAATGTGTCTATGAGTGTTGCCTAAATAAATTGCTGGGTCATAAACAATGTACATTAGACACATATCCGCCTCTACGATGTGCCGCTGTAACCAGTGCTACAGAAAGAACTAGGACTCCTCAGAAATACCAAAATGTGTACTTGCCACTTTGGCATGTTGTTTTACTGTCACATTTTACCATTTTCTTTTCCCAGATATTATGACAGAGGGCCCAATTTACATGCTGGCGGTATACGTACTCCTTTGCAATGGGGATGTAGTATACTCCATGCCAGATTTGGATGCAGATGGACCATAGGTGTGGCTATGGCAGTGACTGCTCAGTCATCATCATAGCCAAACTTCTCCGAAGGCCAGAGTAAGGGCCATCGCAGAAATGGCTATATGTCCATCTGCTTGTTTAGGATGGGTGGACATAAAGCCACTTTTTTACAGTCCATCACCAGCAGGCAAACTGGCAATAAGGGACAGTAAAATGGAAATAAAGTCCCCCTTGCCAAGGGAGATGACTTCCATGGCAACGGGACCACTTTCCTTTATATTTTCACAAATAAAATCCAGTTTCTGGATTTTCTTTTTGAAAGTAAAAAAATTAAAGAGTTTATTGTGGGATACTAACTCTAATATGTATTTTTCAAAACTAAGGAAACAATCACATATTTCTTGTGAGCTGATACAGAACACCAAATGCCTGAGATTCATATTAGACAACAACTAGGTGCCCACGCCAACATGTAGGGTGCTCACTATCAGCTCAGACCCATTAAATCAATCAAGGGACTCACACTCAAGGATCGTAATCAATTTTTACAGGCACTAATGATGTCGAGAATTGAATATGGGATTTTTACTCTGCTGCATCTGTAAGACTCATCACAGATACTGGAGAATTAAATCATATGTGTGAAGTACTAATCACCTCAAATGGCACCCACTCCAAGATGGCTGTATCTTTTGAGCTGTCTTGATCATATCCAGAGCTACCTACGATGCTCTCCACTATACAGAAAACAAATTAAAACTCTCAGGCAAGTGGAGGGAGATTCTGTACCAGCACCGTCAATCTCCAACTATAAACACTGCAACAAAACTTCCACACGAACTCACTCTTTTATAGTTGTTGCGCTAAAGACGTAGAATGACTTCTGTGCAAGCAATCAGACGACCTATCTTTCATTTCTTCATATCTTTCATATAATACCTAAAAATAACATACTCCTGAAACTGTTGGACACTACTTGGATATGTCTTTTGCCTTCTCTTGGCATAAATAAGACTAAGAGCAACATACTACGGTTACACATAACTCTTAGCTCCTTGGAAGCCATTCTAATGGCTAACTGCAAGGAAGTCTGTAATTTACAAGCTGTTTATGTAATGTTTTTACTAATGTTGCATCGGTTAGCTCAGTGAACTTATACATCTACTTCAGGAGTCAGAGTTTGGTTTTATGGTCACACGTTTCAAAACCTGCTCAGTCCACGCAGTCTCTCATCCTTGAGATGTTGAGAAAAGGAGAACCATTGAGTTGGGTAACAATAAACATTTGTTATTCAGCACCAAGAAGATGACCTAAAGGGGGAATGTGAGCTTTGAATATACACATACTATGTTACTTTTTTCCTATACCCTTAAAACTATGCATTAAGTTGAGTAACAATAAACATCTGTTATTCAGCACCAAGATGACCTAGAGGGGGAATGTGAGCTTTGAATATACACATACTATGTTACTTTTTTCCTATACCCTTAAAACTATGCATTAAGTTGAGTAACAATAAACATCTGTTATTCAGCACCAAGATGACCTAGAGGGGGAATGTGAGCTTTGCATCTACACATACTATGTTACTTTTTTCCTATACCCTTAAAACCATCCATTGAGTTGGTTAACAATAAACATCTGTTATTCAGCATCAAGATGACCTAGGTAAGGGGTGAATGTGAGCTTTGCATATATACATACTACTTTACTTTTGTCCTATCCCCTCAATTTGCTTTATTTGTTGAACGATCTTAGGTTTGTTTTTGCCTTCTTGTTGGATTGCTGTAAATGTGTAAGTATTTTAACAAATATAATTGTAAAAGTCCTTCATTTACAGCCTCGTCGCCAGCAAAAATGTTGTGGTGCCGGAGTATAAGAAGGCCATGTAGAAACACCTGCCCCTTGCATTATTTGGGTGTTGAAATTGCTTTCCGGTGAATGTTTGAAAGGATTAGCCGGGCCGCTAAAGATTACCTGTCCTTTGATGTTCCTAATTGCAAACTTCCTATCTCCATATGCAGATGATAGGCATGGCTATGTCGAGCAAGCTTTTATAATCCTTTCTTTCACGGGGAATGCTTAGCTTTGACGGCGAGCAATAATTTATTTTATAAAGTAATTATTTATGAGTTTAGCAGAATAGAAGCAGTGATTCAAGCTTACTGGTTCATTAATTATGGAACGCATTCTGATTGGAAAGAGACATCTATTGGCATCGTATTTGAATTATTATATTGCACCTTTGTTTTTAACAAGCAGACCATGGCGGACTGAATTTGGAGAGAAGCTCGCAAGGTGATTATTAAAAAATATCATGCGTGCAGGACACAGAAAATGGCGAACCTGTTCCTTGCTGGGCAGTGGCTCAGAAAATACAGCAGGGCCGCCGGGACAACATTGGTAGCATGTCAGTCGAGGCATTAACATGCGTCTTTTAATTGCAACATGTAAAACGTAGACACCATAAACTCACTGTTCGAATCCCTTACCAGAAACACGCTGTAAAACATATTCACAGGTGTGTAGCGAAATTAATAACTCATTCCAAACAGCAAGAGGTAAAAAATGAAAAGAAGGGAAGTAACATAAATCTATAAAGCAGGGCTCAAGCTCTCATTAGTTTTGCAACAAGATGAATCATTCAAAATGTTTCAATGTGAATAATGTTACCATGCAGCAGTAGCGGCCATTTTCCCAGCGTTACGGCTACGTACAGTACAAGAGTTACTGTTACACAAGGGTACCCATTTTATCAATCTCAACAGGATGAAAGTTCGAGATCCAAGCTTGTAACCTGCAGGCTGCACACAGTTCTCTGCAGCAGGGACATTGACTAACTGAGCTAACCACCTGGATTTCTGTCCTGTCAACAATGGTGTAGGGTGTTTATGAACGGATCCAACACCATTCCACGTTTTTAATGACCTTTACAGTCAGTTGGGGAGAGATACGGCCTAGCGTCCAATCCAAGCTTCCTGGGTGTAATACCACAACATCATTACCAGTTAAACATTTCAGATGGGAGGTAACCAGTCCCTTAATTATGTGGCAGTGTTGACTAAATTATGAGGCAGAAAAACCAAAATAAGAAACGCGATATGGAATATGTTATGAAACTATTACTTTATTGTTTTGTGATTTTTACATGTTAATAGTGTGTGGGCAAATGTTTCACCTTATTAGTACCAGTTTAACACCTGACCTAAATACAGCAATAATCAATTGAAAGGTGACCAGTGAACTTTAAAAAGGCCCTTCTACTGTGTGACAACACGCTCTAATGCTGCATGATTTTCCCCTCACTAAGTTGATAAATCTGAGGATATTTATCGCACATAGTTGACCCACCTTTGAGATGGCAAGATTTGTATATGGAAACTGCACAGTCATTGTGATAGTTAATAGTTGTAATTCCGTTTCCGGTGGACCCCGAATCAGAATTAGGAAAGAGGGCTAGTTAGGTAACAGAAGCACCTATTATTTACCATGCTAAAAACACACACACCTGTGTTGACAGCGCTAAATAATAGTTCGGTCAGGCACTTTAAATATTATTTTTGTTTGTCCATTTCCCTTTTTGAGAAGAAGTAGAGGGCTGAATTTACAAACTTGTGCAAAACCGTGATGCACCAGTCATTTTAAATAGCAGTTCACGAGTTTGTCAGTCAGTCAGTCAGTCAGAAATACTTTTATTTGATCTCGTTAAAAATCATAAAAGAGTGGAAAATGTTTAATAATACAAACATGTTGAAGAAAATGCATAAATAGATGAGGATTAAAAAGGTGCTAAAAGATGAAAACACGATACTGTTATGACCTAGATAATCATCCATAGATAATACATAAAATTAACTTTCATATTAAAATGACATTTTGAACAGTGAGAGGTGGTACTGTAAACAAGGAGACTAGAAATAATGTTGGTGCAGGAGAAGAAGAAGAAGAAGGGTCCAATCAGTCTTTACGCAACCGCTCCAGTTCACGAGTTTACCCAACTCAGGCCTTCACTTCTGTGATGCTGTGACAGAAAGCGTGAAAACGGGCTCTAAATAATTCAACTGCTATTTCATATTTCAGTATTTACCTTGACTCATTCCCCAGACATTTACATACAAATATAATTATTGTCCTACTCTGGGTTGTAAGGGCAGCTGCTCGGTAGAGCCCCACAGCACGCAGTGGCCAGGACTGACCTTAAGTCATAAACACAATCCATTGGGGACAGCTTGAAGTTGTCACAAGAGAACCAGGGATGCACAACATACAAAGGCAAAACTCCTTTTATGGGTAAGACTGCAACTGGGTCACATACCCAATCCCACCAAGTCTTTTTTGTGTGAATATGTGCAAATCAGGCTTTGAATGTAATACCATTGTGAGCAAGTCACACACCACACATATCATTCACAGTGGGGGTTGGGGGGGGGGGGAACCTGCATATTGTGGGAACTGAGAGTGAGAACTACACAACCCACACTATGTAAATAAGTACCAGGCATGTGTCAGATATTTAGTTAGCCATAGTGTTTGATTAGTCAAAGTCCAGCTCACTGAAATTCTGCAGCAGTGAAGGGTACAATTATGCAACAGAATTGTCTAAATGATGTGGTAAAAGGCAAATTATGTGGTGCAATGTGACACATTATGTGATAGTATTACCTCATCATTTTGTCATTTGTATACATGTTAAGACTATCTGGGAAAAGGGTTCACCAGTTTGAAACTCAAATACAGCAATAAGGAACAGAAAAGTGACCAATCAAACTTTGTGAAGGGCTTTCCAGTGCGCAGCAGAACCTGTTGCTTCATTTTTAGTAACTTTTGATCCATTTGAGCTAGAAACAACACTTTTTGCTTCAGATTATACAACAGATGAAGGATTTTGTGGCACAAGCAGCAAATCCATATTTATGTAGAAAACACCACAATCACAAAATTACATAATTATGGTGGCCCTAAAAATGAGGAGACTCCAAGACTTTTCACAAGGCTAGCAAGACAACAATAAGAGGTGTTCTCACTCTTGTGTGGTTTGCTAGGACTTTATGCTCTGGTAGTATGTCCTTCACAGGGAGAATGAGGAAAAAAGAAAGGCAACCTGGCTGTCAGTTTGTGTTCCGCTATTTATTTATGCGGACCAAAGCTAAGACTGAAAAGTTCTTAAACACTGATTGTCAATAATTACATTCCTTTAAACATTTTCAAAACATTTGTAAAGACATTTTCAATCGTGTCTGAGTGAAATACATTTCAATTCACAAACACTGTGAGCAAAACATATATAGAATCAAATGTGACATACAAAAAATGTAGACATTGAACAAAACTTTAACAAGAATTACACCAGCAGAATATTCATACTGTTAATCGTACAAGGCAATTCCTAAACAGCCTTACAACTTGGCCTATGTCAGGGAACTGCTGCCACACTGGATACGTTTTACTCTGTGGGGTGCATTAATTTTGGAAACCCTCATCATAGCTCAGGAACGTCTCTGTATGCCCTTTGTGGCATGAGAAGTGGAAATTGCCGGCGCTTTTCCAATCCCAATAACCAATAATCTCTACGCATCATGCATTCTGTCAGATCTACAAGCATGGACTGAGGCAAAAGCTATAATCCCCAAAAATCAAACTGGCTTCAGACAAGGAATGGGCACGATCACAAACTTGGCCGCGTTAGCAATTCTCACGGAGAAAGCTGCACTAAAGAACATAGGACTTTTTGTATGTTTTATTGATCTCAAATCTGCTTTTGACAGAGTTCCAAGAGAACGACTTTGGATGAAACTAAAAGAATGGGGCCTTCCGCAAAAATGATTGGACGCCATAGTAGCCCTTCATACTGAAACTTGGGCAAGGGTGAAGTTGGGAGATGGTAGCATCTTATCTTACAAAATAAACATTCATAATGGCCGGAAACAGGGTTGCGTTTTGGCCCCAAGTCTTTTTAACTTGTATCTTGCCGACTTGCAACTTTATTAGTCAAATATAAATGGGGTTCCTCCAAAGTTGGCAGAAGCACTTATACAGTATCTGCAATATGCAGATGATATTGTGGTCTTAAGCCAAACCCGATCGGCTTACAAAGAGTTATTAACCACCTGATATCATACTTTGATGAGCAAGGGCTAGAGATGAAGAAGAAAAAAACAAAAGTTGTGCAATTAGCAGGCCGTAACCCATGAAAACGCAGGTGGTTTGCCAAAAAGGAACAAATAGAGGAAGTCAGTTCATATAAGTATTTAGGGATAAAATTGGGTCGAGGAATGTCATTTACTGAACGGAAAATAGCAATAGCAGCAAGAGCACAGTCACTAATCTTTGCTTACAAACAACTGAAACAAAAATTGAGTTGCCCATCATATAGTCATCTTGTGAAAGTAATGGCCTCACAATTAATCCCTGCACTTGCATATGGTTTGGAATTATGGCACGGCCGGGAATGTGAAGTTTTAAACAATCTTCAGGTGTATATAGCCGTTTTTAATCTTCCAAAAAGTGCATCACCTGCACAGATCCATCTGGAATTCGGTCTACAAAACCAGGAATTCCAGCATCAATAATGTTTTATAAAATTATGCTGGAAACTTCATGCTGCAGTTCCTGGCTCTCTGAACAGCCTTTGCTGGTCCGAAATAAAGGCTCAGTTGGTTTCGCAAAAATCGCACACATGCGGCGACTATTTACAATCAGCACTAACTACTCTAGACATACAAGAGGCATGGGATAGTAAGATGGGAAGCGCGGCATTTAATAAAGCGTGTAATTGTGCTGCAAAAATGTGTCCCTTGTAGAAGATAAAAGAGCTTTGGTAAAACGCAAACACTCCTGGTCAGTTATAAACTCTTATGTTAAACCAAAACCACAAGCTTATTTGGAGGCACATTTTCGATTGTTTTAAAAAAAGAGTTTTATGATGTATCGGTTTGGCGAATATGAAAGAAAGGATTTGCGACAATCATAGAAAGGAAAATTCCCAAATGAAAACTGCAGTTTATGTGGATACCACACCGAATCTTTATGTCACCTGATGTGTGTTTGCCCTACTTTGAAAGAAGCAAAATGAGACTCTTAAAACCAATTTTAAATGAACTTAACATTCGCACCTGTAGACAAACTGTGACTTGTTGGTTGGGGAGTGCATCAACTAATCTTATCTGTCGAGGGGTTACATTTCTTACCTTGATCAACAACCTCTTACGTAAAGAAGACAAAACAAAATGAACTAGGCTATAAATGAGTTGGCAATATGGATAAATTGTAAAAAACTTTTACATTGTCAAGGGTTTTTAATGTACTGTAGTTTAAAATCATGGAAATTGATTTTTAAACAAGTAATTTATCTTTAGTACTATGCTTTCAGGTTGTGATAACCAAATAAAGTTTTTCTTGAACTGAACTGAACAATCAAGGAATTTTCATCAGAGCTAAAATCACAGTGTAACCTGCAGGTTAAAATAAAATGAAAGAGAATCACCTAAAATGAATCAGCCCCTATCTCGTCTTTGCGTGTTGTGGCAACATTTGCATGAAAGTGGTGTTACCTGAACTCTTGATTGCGGTTTGTTGTGCTTCTCAAATATGTAAAGTATCTTGTGTCCAGGATCTGAAAAACCAGGACATTCGAGTGTGAGCAAAATTGTGTTTAATGTTTCATGGCCCACAGGTGTCAAGATTAATGGTTGTTTCACTTTCTCGATGTTTCTGGTAGAGAAAACTGAAGGGAAAGATTTCATGTGGATTCGCCGTTAGTTTCAGTCGTAAATTACTTTTTTTACGCGGCGCTGATGCTACGTTGACTGAAACAGAAAGATTTGTGTGCGCATATTATTCTGTGGCCAATAACTTGAATGATAGTCAAAAGGAGGAGTATTTTTAGGAAAACACTTAATAAAAACGCAAAGTTTTTCAAAGTGCACTTGCTGAATTACGTGAGCGCCCGTAATCGCTGATTCCCAGATCTGGCATTTCTCAAAGAACGCGAGCCATCGATCTGTAAAATTGAAAGAATAACAGTAACTGCCTGCGGGTTTCATTTGCTTGATTCAATTAAATCGAGAATCTGCGGCAAAACCACTTACTTCATGCTGTCCTGTCACCCGTATGCAATAATCCAACTGTCACCTGAGCCGATCAGAAGTGGTCCGTAGCGTTGGATTTAGCTATATTCTGTTTGATAGGAAATATTTAGCGGCTCCTTTTTGGTGCATTCTGGGATTAGCAGGTCTCTTTGATTCAATGGACTAAAAAAACTCAGATCTTAAATTTTGTTTATTGTGCGTTGTGCGTTCAAAACTATTGCAGAAGTTTCAGTAATCTTATCATTAATTTATGTGTCCCATTTTGCATGTTAATGCCTGATTCGTATGCTGGATTTAGCGCCAGTGTGAGATCTATAAAGTATTACTGTGAGGTTAACCAAGTGAGTGCATTATTAAGTTTCTCGTACCCTGAAGTGGATGGTGTCATGATTCTTGAGCTGTGGACTTACATGTTAGGTTCATTGTCACTCTGACTTCTCATTAAAGCTATTAATGATATCTGGGGTATTTACAGAGGACTTCAGCGTAGAATTTGATTGTAGCTCTGACATCCCATTTAAGCCTTCCAGGACACAATGATATTTCATAATCAAATAGGCTTCTCTTTTTTTAAAGGAATGTTTTAGTGTCACCACTCCTGGGTGATGGTTTGATTCCTGACAGGACTGTCCACACAAGATCTTTCTTAGTATATTCCTTTTCAACAAAATGGGGTACCATGGGTGCTGTTAGAACTTTTTGCTTTATTCTGGAGCGATGTTGGACAATCCACTGGTTGATTTGTTGTGTTGTTTTACCAATGTACATCTTTGGGCAAGGGCACATGATGGCATATACAATGTTTCTTGTTTTACAGTTTGTGAACTCTTTGTGCACCCATTTGATGGAATTATAAGTGAATTTGGTGCCTTCAATAGTGTTACTACAAGCAGAACAAGCACCACATTTGTGATGTCCTTCTACTGGTTTTAAATTTCACATTGTTCTTAGGTCTGTCTTGGCTTTGGTACTTCAGAGATCAGCACATATTATACATTCGCCAATGCTTTTATTTTTTTCTCATTGCAAAGAGAGGTCTTTCCATGGGGCATTCAAAGCCTGTAAGCAGGTGGCAGTTGTTCAAGATTGCCTTTCAGAATTTATGGGTGTGTGGTCCATACGTAGATACACATACTAGTTTGTTGAGTGGTTTCTTACTTTTTTTCTTCAGTAACTCTTCTCTGGGTGTGTACCAAGCTTTCTTTGTTGCGTGTTTCAGCATCTTCTTTGGGTATCCTGTTTCTTTTAGTTGTTCATAGGGGAACCAAAGGTTTTTAGATCAGTTATAGATGGGTGCACTACCAATTTATACGCATACAATTCTAGATACAAAGGTTATCCTAGGTGCTAATCGGCGAGTGGACAAACCCAAACCACTCCTGTGAGTAGAGAACTACTGCTGTCTGAAAACATGGATTGCCGATGCACTCTAACATTGAGTAAACAGATTGTTCAGTAACAATTCATAACAGTTCAAAAACCACTTTGCAGAAGTGACAAAAAACTCCAACAGATGCGTAAATCTTGGAGTCTTTAATGCAGAGTACAGCCAGCCGACACGTGTTTCATCGCCTTCGCGATTCCTCAGGGCTAGATGGCCGTGTCAACGTAAAAAAGGTCGCTCAGCTGGTGATAATTCCAACCCAGCCGGGCCCTTGACCAATGACACTCGGTTCGAGTGTCTCCAGCAACGATTATATCCTTTGTTTGTGTATGTGTTAACACGAAATATAAGATAAGGCTCGGAGGTCACCCGATATATTTCAAACGGTGGTTGGAAGTTCCAAGAAATAACAAAAAGTACTATTTTCGCGTCAGGAGGTGCACCCGCCGGAGACGCTTAGAGAGCCGCACACGGCCTGGTGTCCGCTCGACAGAGACCACAACCGGTATCTTTTGACCAGACGCGAAAATAGTACTTGTTGTTATTTCTTGGAACTTCCAACCACCGTTTGAAATATATCGGGTGACCTCCGAGCCTTATCTTATATTTCGTGTTAACACATACACAAACAAAGGATATAATCGTTGCTGGAGACACTCGAACCGAGTGTCATTGGTCAAGGGCCCGGCTGGGTTGGAATTATCACCAGCTGAGCGACCTTTTTTACGTTGACACGGCCATCTAGCCCTGAGGAATCGCGAAGGCGATGAAACACGTGTCGGCTGGCTGTACTCTGCATTAAAGACTCCAAGACTTAAGCATCTGTTGGAGTTTTTTGTCACTTCTGCAAAGTGGTTTTTGAACTGTTATGAATTGTTACTGAACAATCTGTTTACTCAATGTTAGAGTGCATCGGCAATCCATGTCTTTTAGTTGTTCACACAGGACGTCAGCGTGTATCAAGAAATCTTCTTTGAGTGCGCAATTGCGCCCAATTCTTAATAGCTGGCTATACAGCAGATTGTCCTTGATGCTTCTAGAAAGAAAGCTTCGATAATGTAGAACGGTGTTTTTATCTGTAGGCTTACAGTGTAAGGTGGTGGTTAACTTCTGCTCATGTGCAAAGACCTCTACGTCTAAAAACGTTAAGCGGGTCCTGTCCTTTGTCATGCTGAATTTAATGTCGGCATGTCGGCTGTTTAGCCACTCAAAAAAGGTTGACAGTAATTCTTCTGTACCTTCCTAAAGGCACCAAACATCATCGATGTAACGGTACCATGATAGAATATTTCCAACATATGGGTTATAATTGAAGATAAAAAGGTCCTCATACAGTGCCATGAAGAGCACTGCCATCTCTGGAGCATAAGGACAACCCATGGCGGTGCTCTTGAGCTGCATGAAGAACGTATCTTCAAATTTGAAATAGCTCTTTTAAGCGCTATTCTTGCTAGATCCACTATATAGTCGGTTGGAACCCTTTGATATTTAGGCCGTGTTTCCAGAAAATACTCTATGGCCTCTAGGCACGTGTAGGTACGTGGTCCATGAAAGGTTTAAGGAAGACATCGACGTATTTGGCTATCGTTTCAAACACAGAATCGCACCCCGAAACAATCAGCCTCCCTGGTGGTTGATCCAGATTCTTGTGTATTTTCGGGCGAAAATATATTACTGGGATTCTCCAGAAGATTCACAGGGAGAAGGCACTGGATTTTTACACTCATACACTCACTCAGTCGTCCTTCCATCTTTGCATTCCGTCATCCCTCATTCGTCTTACTCATTCTCAAAACAATTAATGGTTATGAAAGCAAATCGGTATGACCAGGTGTTTACAGTGACTGTGAAAAGAAATGTGGTGTTCAGCGAAGAAGCAAGGGTTGGATGTGGCCTGGGGCTGCTTCACCTGTGTCCTGTGTCTGCACTTGCACTGCCTGTGACCAGACAAGGTGCACCAGAAGGGCCATGAAGTGTGCATCATTGTGTACATGGGCATCTGCAGGGGGGGGCAAGTACTATGTAAATTCCCACCAAAGACTATTTGAATCCCTTGAATATTAGGAATCCCTCTAAATACAATGCAGGCTTCTCATGAATACTGCAAGAAGCCAGCCTGAATACTGCATGCCCCACCTAAATTACACGAAGCCCTGCATGCATGAGCCCCTTCCTAATGCTGTGCGATGTCACCGTGCATACTCTGTCACCCAGTGTGACCCCCCCACCCCATCCCCGCTCCGAAATTCAGTGCCAACCAAACCCAAACTCTCTACATTTTTCACCTGAATCCGTATTCGGTGGATACAACTTTTGGGATTCTGCACATTATTTATTAATCACTGTTTTCTGGTGTGATAATCCAAATGATCAAACTGAACTACACCAAAACAACAAGTCCTAAATTGAATGAACTAGGTAAATTAAGTACTAAGCCAGAAAATGTGTGCTTTTGATATGGACTCTTACGATAAACTTAATATGTTGCTATACTTAATTAAATATACCTTGTGTGTAGCTCTCTGCTACCAATGATTACCTTGTGACGTTCCTCTGAATTTTTAAAAAAATAATGTACTGAGCAGCCAGGGGGTAGCCTGCCCGAGGGCATCTTAGTGGTTTCTACATGTACAGTTCCACTCAAGGACCATATTAAATCCTGGTCTGCAGGCTTGTTATTTCTGTATATATGCAAACAGCACACTGTGGTCATACAATAGGTTGCTGTGTTGTGAATAAACATTTTTGGAACAAATCCACGTGTTGGTCTCCAGTACACTTTGACAAGAAATGCATATGCGTCCATTTAGTGGGCACTGTGCCGGCATTGCTCCAGAGTGTAAGCTAAAAGAAGGATTCTTGCATGAGCCAGGACTTTAGTGAATTTTTTACAGATGCTTTTCGTTAAATGAAAGATGGAAAATATACAGGGGCAACTTCTGTCATCCCGTGAAGATGCTTGAGCCCTATTTATTTGACTGTGTTTTTTATCGTGCTGATTAGACAGCGAGGTAATGGAGTGTTTTATTTAAGTGTATACACAGATAAGTACATCTAGTATTCACTTCCTTGTATAAAATAAGGGGAACATCCTTTACAACGCGGATTTTACACCGCAGTTCCCTTACGACGCAACTTTTACAATGCAAGTTGTAACAACGAATTGTGCTGGGGGGCGCTCCAGGATAGTAAATAGTTTAATTTACTATCCAACTCCTTCCCTACTATCCACGGGGACTGGAGTTGGAATAGTAAATTAAACTATTCACTATCCAGCCCCCAACAACGCAAGTCGTGGTAACGACTTACGTTGTAAAACATGCGTCGTAAAGTACTGCGATGTAAAACATCACGTTGTAACGACGTACATCCATAGAATAATGCAGGGCGCCATCTCACTGTGAAAAAGGGGTGTGTTTGATTGACTATTTAGCAACAACTTTATTTTTCCTTGCCAGAGTGGCCCCTCCTCTGATCGAGGCGCCATCGTTAATTGCTGCTCTGTGGCAGAGATTAGGGTGCTTGATTTGCTCCTGGCAGTGTGCTTTCACAAGTACTGCCTCACCTTTGCCCCCTTCCATCCCTCTGCCCCCACCCATGCTCTGCCCCTAGGCAGGCATTGCCACTGCCCAGGATGGAAACATTTTCCCTGCTCTCTACATGTGTTGTGGGGGGCAGAGCAGACGACCTGACTGTATTAGCGTCTGAGCAGCAATTGCAATGTCCCAGTGCTGCTCAATGCATGAGTTGACTCTTGAAGCCTGTTTCTGGCCTGTTATTAAGCAGTTTTAGGTGAGCAATGGCCATACAAAGGAGCAGGGAGGCACCGTCTACATACCACTTACATGGTGTATTTTGCGCTGCCAGCAGCAGAAGGGTGAACTGCGGTGCTGAGAACAGCTGACACACTGTGGCCGCAAAAATTAACAGATCTGTAAAAAAGTAATCGAAGAGTAGCAGTGTGCTTTTATTTTGATGTATATTCTTAATTTTGTTTGTCCAAATAATTATCTTGAATGGCGTTCTTAGCGCAAACAGGTTATATTCTTTGCCTTAATAAATAGGCATTGCTTAAACTTTGGCCATTTATGCATCGAAAAAGAGAATCAACGAAAGTTATTTTCAAAATGATCTTTCTATTACACTGCCAACATTGGGTTAGGAGAAAGACTGGTTAGAAGGGGTTAAGGAAAAATAAACTTGCATGAAGAAAACCCTTAAAAGAAATCATCTTAAGAGGAAAGGGACACACACAGAGGAGACAGAGAAGTTTGAAGGGAGATGAGACACAAAAAGTGGAGGCTGGTGGGATATTTGAGGAGAGCAGAAAATGCATAGAAATGCTAAAGATTCAAAAAGGACCAATTTTAAGAAAGGAAACTAACCCCCAGATGCTTCAACAACCCAATTTGCGATTCCTTAATAGCGAAAAATACCGATTCGCTATTAAGGAATAGCAAAATGGAATGCATCAAGAAATCACTTAAGAAATAGCGATTTCTTAGAATTCCTTAATTGCGACTTGCAAATTGCGAGTCGCAATTAAGGAATACCTCCCCATTCATTCCTATGGGCCTAGAGGCCCATAGGAATGAATGGGGAGACAATCTCAATTTGTGAATCGCAATTGAGATTGCGATTTCAAGGGTGCAGGGCTGTCCAAAGGACACCCTGTTGCACCCCTGTAATTGATATGTGCACATATGTTGCGCACACACATGCCCTTAGGACATGTGTGTGCGCAACATGAAACTTTGAAAAATGCACTTTAGTGCATTTTTCAAAGTTTTTGCAAATTACCATGAAGTTGTACTTCATGGCAATTTGCGTGCCCTATTAGCGAATTCGCTATTTTAAAAACTTTCATGCATTGCATTTAAGAAATCTCAATTTGAGATTCCTTAAATGCAAATTATCGCAATTTAGCGATTTCTAAAATTGCGATTTCTGCATTTGGGATAATGCATCCCAAATGCAAAAATACCGCTCGCAAAGGGGCAGATTCTGAGAATCTGCCCCTTTGCCAGCGGATTTTTGTTTGATGAATCTGGGCCTAAGATACACAAGGAACAGTGAGAGGAATGTGATGAAACGAGAGAGACGTACTTAGTAGAAAGACAGATGGGAAGGGAGGCAAGACTGGTAAAAGGAAATGAGTAGGGCAGATAAGATGGAGAGAAGAATAGACAAAGGAAACAAAAGCTAGAAAAGCAGCAAAATTAAGAGGAAGGAAACGGAAAATGAAGAAGCAAGAGGGAGAAGATGTAGTGAGGAAATACTGAGTTGGGAATTGGGGGGGGGTGAGACTGGCAGAGTGGAGGGTGGGATGGAAAATGGGGAGGAGCAAGCCAATAAAAAAAGAGAGAGGAATCAATGGCAAGTTGCAAGAAACAGAGAGGAAGTGGAGATGATGTCAAGAGAGTTCAAATGTGTAACATAAAAGTGTAGGCTGGGTTGTGCTAATGCGGAATCTAATGTTTCCTGCACAAAGTGCTGAATCTGGTGGAGAGCCTACAGTTTATTTTATATAACTTTCCTTGGGGATAGTACTCACAGGAAATGCCCCAGGTGGATTACCCTCCTTTTGTCACTTTCTAGAAATCTGAGGAATTCCTATTAAACACAACTCGAAATAAGGCCCAAGACAGGGTCAACGACAAAAATGTCCCTTCCCTCCCAGGCTTTCTCCTGGAAGTATGACACTTAAAACACAAAACAACAAGCCATAAAAAGTGGAAGGGGAATGGTTCACACCTGCAAATGTTGAGGATCTTACTGCAGGCGAACACTGACTGCTGCCATATGTGTTAATTTTGGACAGGGTGCCACTTGTTATTGTGGTCCAAAATCATTCAATAACACAAGGCACCCATATATACACAGTGGAAAGAACATTTGGGTAACATAGGTGCTAGCTGGTCTTTGCCTAGTAAGGATAGGCATAATTAGGATCTCAAAAGACCAGGAGCATTGCATCTGATTAGAGGTGAATTCTACCTGGTCACATTTCATACAAAATGTGCCCTCTCCAATATTTACTTCCTGATATTTAATAAGTGCTTTTTTTTTACTTGCTATGAATTGCCACTCAAAAGTCACCCAAAAGCCAGTGAAATGTCACTCATAAATTCACTGGAAACATGTAAATGTCATACATAAACAAATGGAAACCTTGGCTGCTATGGTCAAATGTAGTTTTAAAAGGAATACATTTGAGAAAGAACCAGTGGCGGCTGGTGACATTTGAAACTGGTGACCATAAACTGATAATCATACTGCACAGTAGCGAGCAAGCGTAGCGAGCGTGCCCGAACCCCCTAAGGAGGGCCCGAGAAAATTTTGAAAAAATAGTGGAAAAATGGTGCATTTTCAAGCAAATTTGAGAAAGAAGGAAGGTTAATAAAGCAATTGTGAAAGTGCAGGTATTACATTATTAAAGAGCTGTCATATAACATAGGTGCTGGAAATAAAAATATAACAATTTATTTTTGAGACATTAGGGTAATCAAACAAAGACTGGAGGGGGAACATAACGGTACAATTTTAACCTTGCAGTTTTCAATAGTTCACTGTTGTGTGTTAGGATTTTTACTTACGAACTGCAAGTGACAAAATAATTTATCTGAGAAATGCAGTGACTCACTGACCTATTTACAGCATTTTGTGATCTGCATCAGGTACATGTTCTTTGCAGCAGGCACATTAACCTTCTGTGCTACCTTTCCATGAGTCAAAACTTCCATTAGACAAAACTCTGATCTCTCTCTAGGAAAAACATGAACAATATCCTTGGTGCCTTCTCCCTCCGCACCTTCAGACCATACGTGTAACACGATAAAAGGTCCCTTCACAGGGTGAGGAGGAGCAGGAGCTATTATCACCACACAGTGAGTGTGCAAGCAAGTTCTCCAAGCTTACAGGTACTAGCCTGAGGTCACCATGTGTACCCTCTAATAAAACGACTGCGACAGCCCAGGAGTGGCAAGGGCCGGGCAGGGGATCAAAGAGCAAGTTAGGGATGAGTAGCAGCTGTCTCCCGTGGCGATACGAATAGCGTGCTTTTATTGTACATGTTGTCTATTATTGATGCAATTTTATTATGCGCCTGCAATGCACGACAGCGTTAGAGAGCTTTACAAAGGAAGCAGCGAGTCACATACATGGAAGTCATGAAACCCAACAGATGCAGGGAGCGCATCGAAAGGCAATCAAAATTTCACTTAATGTCTATAGTCAACGGTAAATCTAGGTGGAAGGTGTCACATTCCAGCTAATGGTAATCCCATTTTTAATACACTATCGGCTGCACACATTGTAATGCAGCGGGTGGACCGCAGCAGCAGATGCTGGTCAGACGGCAACTGACAAGCCATCAGACTGACATCGGAATGATCCCCTATGTTCAGAGCAGTTCTGAAGGATGTCCACACCATGAAGAAAAGTCAAGCTGAACAAGAAACCAGCTTTGATGACATAGCATAAAACATTTAGAAAGGGGTGGTAATGCCCGTATGAACTTATTGATAACTATTCTCCTCAAATGCTGTGTCCCTGATAAGGAAAATGGCTGCCATGACTTGGCAGATGCAGAATATGTCTTTAACCAAAGCACACCTAATACTAAGTGACTTAACTGGACCCAAAATCAAAGCACACAAATCCAACCTATTTCCTGAGAGAGATATAGAATATTTACTTAGAGAGCTGTATATCTTTTCTATATTTACAGACTATGCCTGAGAAACTGAAATATGCCAAGAGGAAATGAGGACTCTGGAATTTCGCGCTCTTTCGCTACAAGCCCCACTGGGAAATGGCCCCTTGTTAAGGTTACTTGACAAGGCTCATTCCAATGTTCATAGAGGTTTCTCAAGCAAAATACATTCAGATATTGAGGGCAATATTTTATAGAGTGGCCTCTGGCGATCCCCCTTAATAAAATGTTTGGAACATTTTAGGCTAGAGAGTGCATTTTACAGCACCATTTGTTATATGTATGGGTAAACTAACTTACTTTTTAAAGGCAATTCTAAGGGAGAACTAATTAAATATACCTATATCATTTGGAGTATGCCGTACTGCAGAGGAGCAGTATTTCTCAATATGAGCAAATTTTACATGTCCTTACGCAAAACTTTTTTTTCTTGAGTTTTATTATGGAATTAACAACATAATACACAGGGTACAGTTGAATGCATACAAGACATGCGACGGTTGATATGATTAACATTCCGCTTACTCGTAAACATGTACACTTTTGTGAGGGCCGGGGGTGTGTTCCTATTGAACAAGTTCATGTACTCTGCCAAGGTAGTACAAACAGGACACATGGGAGACACAAGGTGAGAATGAATTGCATGTTCGTGTCCTTCTGAGTAGGATTTGCGTCCAGATATGTTCTCAGGGTCCCCATATGTCTTTCGGTCACAGCTGCAGGACCATCGACTCAGCATAAGTTGCTACTGTCTCGCTGCAGCATGCAACATCTTTGAGCCAAACCTTTGTCAAACCTTTCATACAGGCCAGAAGTAACCTGCATTTTGCTGCTAGTGGTAGTAGCAGTGGCAGTAATTCTTCTTATGAAACTTGAGCAACCAGTACAAAACAGTGAGGTCACAGTATGCGATTACATTTGTGACACTGAAAAAACGGTTCCTCTCTGTTACTGCCCCCCTACTAACTCTCATGATGTACCTATATATCGCGGCCCGCTTTGTCTATTCAGCTCCTGGGGGAAGGCTTTGCGGCGAGGTGACCTGAGGCAAAGGTTTTGCCTCAGGTCACCTCACCTATCTGTAAAAACTGGCAGCACTTACAAGCAGACCATCTGTCAGTAATAAGCACTGTTTAAAAGTTAGAAACCTACTCACGTTCTTCAGGCAGAAAAAACAATATAAGAATTCTTTCAATCCTAAGTTTGGCTCGGTTATGTCTCTTGTCACACTTTAAATTAAAGCAGTGCCAGTTACTTCACAAGCTTTCCTTATGAGCTTCATGCTGCACTGACCGCTTCAAGAACATTATACTGGGACTCTGCCAATGCCAGGACAGGGTTTTGATATCCTCCTAAGACCTAAATGACTCCCATCTCATGAGCCATTCAATTACTTTCCTCATAAGAAAGCATTGCAGTGCTGGTAAAATAACACTTGTCAAACCATGAGTAATTTTTGAATAAACAACACTAATAGTGAACAATCTAATATTATACATTATTTCTGAAATTTAAAAAATGGTGGGAATCGAGGAGAGTGGCGCCCATAACCACGAGCTGCCCCCATGTTCCTGGCACTGATTTTTGTTACCTCGGAGGCCAGGGATCGCAAGGTACAGCCATGCCATGGGTAGTTTCTGCGTCCCCCTACATGAGGTCCACGAGCACTGCTCAAGGTTTTCGGGGGCATGCATGTGTTGTTTACTTAGACCAAAAACGGACGTTTCCTGCTGGAAGTCAACACTACTTTTGACTACAAAAAAGGCAAAGAGTTGGCATGCAATGGAATTAATTGACAATGGTTAATGGGTGCGCATTTAAGTGGGCAAACGCAGTGTGTGTGTGTGCCATTGCAGCGAGCGACACTGCTTTGGAAAAAGGTACAAACTCGGACAATGAGAACTTTAATTTGAAAGGAATAACTTCCACCGCCACCCATCTGTCCACGTCAGCCTGTCTGGAGGAGAGCCCTGCTCTATCCAGCCCACAGCCAAAGGTCAGAAATGGCCCCAAACAGGAAATAATATGGCGTGCCCCGCGCGGAGGCAGTCTCCAGTCTGATTACTGTGTGTGTGTGGACAATATAATAGCCCCTCTGAGCTCTGCATCCTGAGATATGAAATACATAAATTAAAAAGCTACTACAGACGCTCATAAGAATGCTTAGTGCGTGCGAGACAGCACAGACTCAGAGCATAGGAAATTGCTAACGTTCGGTTCAACACATGCACAGCAGTAGACATGTTTTTGCCGAGATAGTGTTACCATGTATAAAAGTGAATTATTTATCCACCCACTGCCAGTGGCAGTGGGTGGATAAATAATTCACTTTTATACATGGTAACACTATCTCGGCAAAAACAACTCACCTCATCGGTACCAGTTTATTAATCAGATACAGCAACAGTTTATTAATCAGATACAGCAGTTAATCAGATACAGCAATTAGCAAGTGAAAGATAACTTTTGCAAAGCGCTTTCCACCGTGAGGGAGCACGTCATCACCATGTTCTCGGTAACTTTCGATCCGTTTGGGCTAAAAATACATTTTGTTTAAAATCTGCAGATTAGAAAGTGCGGTCGTCCATGGCTAGTGGGGCAACGCCCCAACGCCTTTAATGGACGCACCGCCACTGGAAAGAACCTTAAAGTAACATTTGCAGTTTAGACCTCAGTACAGCTGAACATTAATGTCAGTGGCGGTGCGTCCATTAAGGGCGTTGGGGCGTTGCCCCACTAGCCATGGACGACCGCACTGGCAATGAAGTATGAGTTTTAGAAAATAACATTTTTACTTAAAGGAAATTCAATCTGAGCAGAGCGCACTGCTCGCTACCTGTCCCGGGAAAATCCCGACCGAATCGGGCATCCATAATGAAGTGGGCCGTGGGAGGCAGGGCTGCGGCAGAGTGACAGTCAGGCAGCACACCAGACAGGCAGAGGGGTGCTGACAGCGCATGCCAAATCCCGGAGTAGTCAATTTGTTGACTGGCTCGCGCATGCGTACACTGAGACCTTCCCTCCCCCCCCCCCAGCACTCAGATACATAGGCAGGCAGGAGGACCCGGGGCCCGGTCTCATCTAGGGCAGATAGGAGCCTGCTCGTTGCCAATCCTGGCGCAGTGGCGCTGTTCATGCTGCGCCAGGATTGGCTGCTGCAGCAGGATGGGTGTTTGAAACGTATTTGCTGCTCGCACAGTAATGGCCAATCACATATGGCTATATCCAGCCATGTAGTCGGTGATTGGCCATTTCCCTACGCTGTTGGACAGACGGGACGTCACAGCGCGTGGCACACCAGTGCTGCCCAGCCCAGTGCCACCACAACAAAAAAGACTGACTGGGTAAGTGTGAAACTGAAAGTACTACAGTAGAACTTCGTATAGTCGAGGTCCGAGGATGAGTCATACTGTGAGTTGAGAGAGAGTCAGTCAGTTCTCCAGGACGGACCACCAGTGCGCGTGACTCATCTTCGTGACTCCGACCTCGTCGTGACCAGTGAGTCGTGTTGTATGTGTGCTGCAGCCTAGTAGGACCGCCGGCGCCTGCCTGGACCTGCTTTAAGTTTGCACCGTTTGCTTTGTGGACTGACATGCCAGAGTTACCGCGCGTAAGTGTGTTGACGAATCCGTGACTGTCACTGTAATAATATACTACTGCAGCATTGGCATTGCCTGGCCCCGCGAGTCACTCTCATCATTCCTGAGGCTCTGCGCCCCCTTCATATTTTTTGTCGCAACTACCCCTAGACAGAACAGAAGAAATGTCACTCGCTGGAAATAAAATGGACATTTCAACATATTTAATTTTACTCCTTCAACCTTAATATTTCATCTCGGTGTTGCTGCGCCCCTGCTTTCATTTCTGAGTAAATGGCAGTGTTCAGTGGCTGGCAGTATGAGAAAATCGCCTGATAATGTAAATTCAGCCTAATGTATATGGTGTGATGATTTCAGATGATTTTATCACGAGTGGAGAGAGAGCATTGGGAAAAGTAAATATTATTTTGCACTCACTATTATTGTTCAAAGTGCTCGACTACTGTACGTGTCTAGTTCGGTATGTATCATGTAGTCCGGGCACTAGAATTTCGGGATTTCACTGTTTTAGCGTTTTATTCATAATTATGGAGCTGCCGCATTTCCCACATAATCCGTCATCAACTGCATAATTTCTAATCTGCAGATTTTAAACAAAATGTATTTTTAGCACAAACGGAGCGAAAGTTACCGAGAACATGGTGATGACGTGCTCCCTCACGGTGGAAAGCGCTTTGCAAAAGTTATCTTTCACTTGCTAATTGCTGTATCTGATTAACTGCTGTATCTGATTAATAAACTGTTGCTGTATCTGATTAATAAACTGGTACCGATGAGGTGAGTTGTTTTTGCCGAGATAGTGTTACCATGTATAAAAGTGAATTATTTATCCACCCACTGCCACTGGCAGTGGGTGGATAAATAATTCACTTTTATACATGGTAACACTATCTCGGCAAAAACATGTCTACTGCTGTGCATGTGTTGAACCGAACTTTAGCAATTTCTTATGCTCTGAGTCTGTGCTGTCTCGCACGCACTAAGCATTCTTATGAGCGTCTGTAGTAGCTTTTTAATTTATGTATTTCATATCTCAGGATGCCGAGCTCAGAGGGGCTATTATATTGTCCACACACACACAGTAATCAGACTGGAGACTGCCTCCGCGCGGGGCACGCCGTATTATTTCCTGTTTGGGGCCATTTCTGACCTTTGGCTGTGGGCTGGATAGAGCAGGGCTCTCCTCCAGACAGGCTGAGGTGGACAGATGGGTGGCGGTGGAAGTTATTCCTTTCAAATTAAAGTTCTCATTGTCCGAGTTTGTACCTTTTTCCAAAGCAGTGTCGCTCGCTGCAATGGCACACACACACACTGCGTTTGCCCACTTAAACGCGCACCCATTAACCATTGTCAATTAATTCCATTGCATGCCAACTCTTTGCCTTTTTTGTAGTCAAAAGTAGTGTCGACTTCCAGCAGGAAACGTCCGTTTTTGGTCTAAGTAAACAACACATGCATGCCCCCGAAAACCTTGAGCAGTGCTCGTGGACCTCATGTAGGGGGACGCAGAAACGACCCATGGCATGGCTGTACCTTGCGATCCCTGGCCTCCGAGGTAACAAAAATCAGTGCCAGGAACATGGGGGCAGCTCGTGGTTATGGGCATCGGTTGGGGCGCCACTCTCCTCGATTCCCACCATTTTTTAAATTTCAGAAATAATGTATAATATTAGATTGTTCACTATTAGTGTTGTTTATTCAAAAATTACTCATGGTTTGACAAGTGTTATTTTACCAGCACTGCAATGCTTTCCTATGAGGAAAGTAATTGAATGGCTCATGAGATGGGAGTCATTTAGGTCTTAGGAGGATATCAAAACCCTGTCCTGGCATTGGCAGAGACCCAGTATAATGTTCTTGAAGCGGTCAGTGCAGCATGAAGCTCATAAGGAAAGCTTGTGAAGTAACTGGCACTGCTTTAATTTAAAGTGTGACAAGAGACATAACCGAGCCAAACTTAGGATTGAAAGAATTCTTATATTGTTTTTTCTACCTGAAGAACGTGAGTAGGTTTCTAACTTTTAAACAGTGCTTATTACTGACAGATTGTCTGCTTGTAAGTGCTGCCAGTTTTTACAGATAGGTGAGGTGACCTGAGGCAAAACCTTTGCCTCAGGTCACCTCGCCGCAAAGCCTTCCTCCAGGAGCTGAATGGACAAAGCGGGCCGCGATATATAGGTACATCATGAGAGTTAGTAGGGGGGCAGTAACAGAGAGGAACCGTTTTTTCAGTGTCACAAATGTAATCGCATACTGTGACCTCACTGTTTTGTACTGGTTGCTCAAGTTTCATAAGAAGAAATACTGCCACTGCTACTACCACTAGCAGCAAAATGCAGGTTACTTCTGGCCTGTATGAAAGGCCCCCCATCTCTGACAAAGGTTTGCCTCAAAGATGTTGCATGCTGCAGCGAGACAGTAGCAACTTATGCTGAGTCGATGGTCCTGCAGCTGTGACCGAAAGACATATGGGGACCCTGAGAACATATCTGGACACACATCCTACTCAGAAGGACACGAACATGCAATTCATTCTCACCTTGTGTCTCCCATGTGTCCTGTTTGTACTACCTTGGCAGAGTACATGAACTTGTTCAATAGGAACACACCCCCGGCCCTCACAAAAGTGTACATGTTTACGAGTAAGCGGAATGTTAATCATATCAACCGTCGCATGTCTTGTATGCATTCAACTGTACCCTGTGTATTATGTTGTTAATTCCATAATAAAACTCAAGAAAAAAAAGTTTCGCGTAAGCACATGTAAAATGTGCTCATATTGAGAAATACTGCTCCTCTGCAGTGAGGCATACTCCAAATGATATAGGTATATTTAATTAGTTCTCCCTTAGAATTGCCTTTAAAAAGTAAGTTAGTTTACCAATACATATAACAAATGGTGCTGTAAAATGCACTCTCTAGCCTAAAATGTTCCAAACATTTTATTAAGGGGGATCGCCAGAGGCCACTCTATAAAATATTGCCCTCAATATCTGAATGTATTTTGCTTGAGAAACCTCTATGAACATTGGAATGAGCCTTGTCAAGTAACCTTAACAAGGGGCCATTTCCCAGTGGGGCTTGTAGAGAAAGAGCGCGAAATTCCAGAGTCCTCATTTCCTCTTGGCATATTTCAGTTTCTCAGGCATAGTCTGTAAATATAGAAAAGATATACAGCTCCCTAAGTAAATATTCTATATCTCTCTCAGGAAATAGGTTGGATTTGTGTACTTTGATTTTGGGTCCAGTTAAGTCACTTAGTATTAGGTGTGCTTTGGTTAAAGACATATTCTGCATCTGCCAAGTCATGGCAGCCATTTTCCTTATCAGGGACACAGCATTTGAGGAGAATAGTTATCAATAAGTTCATACGGGCATTACCACCCCTTTCTAAATGTTTTATGCTATGTCATCAAAGCAGGTTTCTTGTTCAGCTTGACTTTTCTTCATGGGGTGGACATCCTTCAGAACTGCTCTGAACATAGGGGATCATTCCGATGTCAGTCTGATGGCTTGTCAGTTGCGGTCTGACCAGCATCTGCTGCTGCGGTCCACCCGCTGCATTACAATGTGTGCAGCCGATAGTGTATTAAAAATGGGATTACCATTCGTTGGAATGTGACACTTTCCACCTAGATTTACCGTTGACTATAGACATTAAGTGAAATTTTGATTGCCTTTCGATGCGCTCCCTGCATCTGTTGGGTTTCATGACTTCCATGTATGTGACTCGCTGCTTCCTTTGTAAAGCTCTCTAACTCTGTCGTGGATTGCAGGCGCATAATAAAATTGCATCGATAATAGACAACATGTACAATAAAAGCAAGCTATTCGTATCGCCACGGGAGACAGCTGCTAATCATCCCTAACTTGCTCTTTGATCCCCTGCCCGGCCCTTGCCACTCCTGGGCTGTCGCAGTCGTTTTATTAGAGGGTACACATGGTGACCTCAGGCTAGTACATGTAAGCTTGGAGAACTTGCTTGCACACTCACTGTGTGACAATAGCTCCTGCTCCTCCTCACCCTGTGAAGGGACCTTTTATCGTGTTACACGTATGGTCTGAAGGTGCGGAGGGAGAAGGCACCAAGGATATTGTTAATGTTTTTCCTAGAGAGAGATCAGAGTTTTGTCTAATGGAAGTTTTGACTCATGGAAAGGTAGCACAGAAGGTTAATGTGCCTGCTGCAAAGAACATGTACCTGATGCAGATCACAAAATGCTGTAAATAGGTCAGTGAGTCACTGCATTTCTCAGATAAATCATTTTGTCACTTGCAGTACGTAAGTAAAAATCCTAACATACAACAGTGAACTATTGAAAACTGCAAGGTTAAAATTGTACCGTTATGTTCCCCCTCCAGTCTTTGTTTGATTACCCTAATGTCTCAAAAATAAATTGTTATATTTTTATTTCCAGCACCTATGTTATATGACAGCTCTTTAATAATGTAAT
Source organism: Lissotriton helveticus (assembly GCF_964261635.1). NCBI lineage: Eukaryota > Metazoa > Chordata > Amphibia > Caudata > Salamandridae > Lissotriton > Lissotriton helveticus. Next base: position 367,899,724 of record NC_136073.1, on the reverse strand, counting down.
ACCTGCACTTTCACAATTGCTTTATTAACCTTCCTGCTTTCTCAAATTTGCTTGAAAATGCACCATTTTTCCACTATTTTTTCAAAATTTTCTCGGGCCCTCCTTAGGGGGTTCGGGCTCGCTCGCTACGCTCGCTCGCTACGGTGCAGTATGATTATCAGTTTATGCCACACCAGTTTCAAATGTCACCAGCCGCCACTGATTAATGTAACAGCAAACGTGTACTAAAACTGCACATAAGTTTTGCTCTTGGGTTTAAAAATAAGGTGTGATTGCAGATGTTGACTGAATAATTAGCTAACACATTTAATGCTTGGTCCACAAGTGTACATTTTTTATCAGGTGAGCAGTTGCTGCTGCTCTAATCCAGAATCTTTTTTCCACTGCTTGCTGAGAGAAGGGCGGGTATTAAAGAGCGAACAGGTCCAGCACGGATACGTTTCAAAATTGCAAGGTTTAGCTTTATCCCATGGAAACTTGGGTGTTAAACAAGCTGTTGAAATGACTTAGGACAAGCTAGTCTTGTGCCACAGGTGCCCAGTTAACCTCCTCCCACTATCTGAATATCGAATAGAATTTACATTCATCCTTAAAATGGTTTCTGATTAATATTTCTGCATAATTTGAGAGTTGCGACTTTGGGCTGTTTTTTAGGCAGATGCCGGTCTGCGTAGGGCTTAATTTGGGCTTATACTTGAGCGGCTTTGGGCTTGGGACCGATCTCAAAATCTGGCAACACTGCTCCCCTCCAGTCAGATGGAGAGAGAGTTCAGGAGGAGAAGCAGCCTCTCTGTCCTACGCTTAGTTTGAGAAGAGAATGAGATCAATTATTTACTTTTTTACTTCATGTTCAGAATAGATTAAAACATGAAGATTTAGGGCTTTTTGACAGCCTACATATTTTGGTTTGCTGCCTGCCTGATATTGTTTAATTTCTGAAATTTCTGCCCCATGGCTCCTCCTGCGCCCCAGTTTTTCTTGTGCCCCACCGACACACATCATGTCGGAGGAAGGTGATGAAGTTAAAATGCTGCCCCACCTGGAAAAAGTTCTGCGGACGCCCATGATTGTGAATTATTGATTCACAAAGGCCAGTTCCCACCAGTGCTTAATTTGACCTAGTGGTTTCCAGTGCTCGGCACCAGCACTTAATTGCCAGCACCGGCACTTAATTGCTTGAACTTGCACTTATGACAGCTGCCACGTGGTGGTGCTGTTTGTGCAATTTAAAAATGAGCAGAAAACAGTTGTTTGATAATTTAATATAAATTAAAACCAACTAACACCTGCCACCCACGCCATTCTTTTTTTTTTTTTTTAAATATATTTTTTATTGCGAAGATATAGAGAGGGGCACAAAGCATACAGTCATCAATACCACCGACATGCAACTGGTAATAGCATGTTGCTCCGAGGTCAATACACAGCCGTGGAAGGCCCACATCCCGGAGGCTGGGCGGCGTAGGAGTAAGGCATGTATATAAGGAGGGAAAATTGCATTTGTGCTCTAAGGATATTATACTATCAGTACCTTCGCCATTTTTTTCATAGTGCACTCTCATACTACATAACAGTTTAACAATAACTAATTACCCCATGAATGGTATCACTAAGTACAGATCCGATCAATGTAGGACATTTATGTGAGGGCAAGCTAAAGCGCAGTCATGATAGTGTGGCGTTGGCCCATGGGAATCACAGCTATATACAGGTATACATATACCCACGCCATTCTTAAAGCTTTGGCAGCCTGGAACAGTCCCAACTGTCACACTTGTAACAGTGTGCTGATTAGTAGTTGTGTTAGTACAGCGGCAATGTGTGGTGCAAAGTGTGGTGGCCTCCTGTCGATGGCCAAATTAAGCACTGGCTCACTCACGGTGGTCAAATCCTACATTATCATGAAACCTCACATCTTTTGTGTAAAAAATGTGCCAATCTGAATTTGATTACTATGCCCATCACACTGTGTACACATGCTGCACCTTACATAGATATATATACATTCAAAAGGTTGTAGGGGTGAAGGTTATCTTCGTGTTGTGGTAGAACCAGGCACAGAGTGTGAAGCTGCACTCTGTGAATACTTAATAGACGTGTGTAAAATATCTAGGTAACCACACCATTTCGATGTCTCATTTGGGCGCAGGTACAGTGGTCTGATGAAGTCAATGGGTCCTTTCACCCCTACCGATGTGAGACATGCCAGCGTTTGCCAGGGCACGTGTCTGAAAGGCGATTTAAAGGTCTGGTTGGTGACAGCTTTAGCTGTTAGCTGGAGCTCATGTGATGAACAAAATAAGCTAGACAGAGAAGAGAAGCAACTCATCTCCTTTCAGCCAATGGGGGTTTTGTGTCAACTCCCTCATTAATTACCTGTTAGAATCACAGAGGGGCGTTCCCTTTTTATAGTAATGCTGCTACACCATTTGTGTATTAAATGAGTACACAGCAAGTTAACTAGATTAACCGACAAAATAGAGCCCTTTTGAGAAATTTTCAGCTATGTTTCAAGGAATCCCATCCTCTTGACATTGTTTGCTCAAAAGTGCAGAGCACACGAGCCCGTGAGATAAGCCAGTATAGATCCCTACTTCCTTACAGTCTGTCGATCTCCTTTACAGCCACTACTTTTTACTCCTCAGAGTTCAGGGTGGAGTACTGACTCTACAAGGAATAACAGGCCACCCAGGAGTGAGAATGAATGGATCCACTGGTGGTAGTGCAGGCGCTGTTAAGAAACCATGCAGCTAGTGTATGGATTTCACCCAGGATAGATAGAGGCCTTTCCTACTGGAGGCAAGGTCACATCACCAAGGGCGTTGTATCAGGACTCCACAAAGGAGCAATAGAGAAACAACCAATCTGGAGGCTCCGTTCAGCTACTAAGGGAGTGTTATATAGTGTCCACCCAGGAGCTACAGAGAACAAACCTTACTGGAGATACCTGGAGGTATTGAATGGAGTCCACCCAGGATTAAAAAATGGACAACTGCAACTCCACTGGTGGGACTGTTAAGCCACTAAGGAAACAAGTGATCTGTGGACTCAATATGATGGCAATAGAGGCCCATCCCATGGGGTTGTATCTAAAAGATCATTTCAAAAATAGCTGCCATAATATCATGGGCAATATATTGATGACAAAATATTGAGAAGGTAAGTGCACACAGCTAAGTGTAGATTTACTATTTTTAACTTAATTTCAATGCACCATGTTGATATATATTGTCACGGTATTAGGCCTGGGATGTGAAATCTGCTCAGTTTGTGGAGTTTGCAGAGTTTAACCCACTCTGTGGAGCACGCAGAGTTGAGTTTTTCCCGCTCTCGTGCTCACCAACCTTAAGTTTGCGAGCAAGGAAAATTCAAAGCTAGATCACCTCCGCGCGAGATTTTTCAATGCAGGCGGTCGCGTCGTCTCATGTTGAGAAACCATCTGTTCGCACTGAGAAAGCTGCTGCTCGAGTAGAAAATCTACTCAAGCGGTAGAAAGAAGCAGCGCCCTCTTGCCCTGCACGTTGTGCCATTCGTGCAGATTTTTCAGCGCTGGACGAACACTCGGTGCTAAATTCAGCACGAATGGAGTGACCCAATGGACTCCTCGTAGCGTGGCAGAGTATTTTGGTCATTTCGGGGAGTTTGCGGAACTCCATAAACTCCACCCAGCCTATAAGGTACATATATGTGAAGTTAGGTAAAGGAATCCTACACTTACCTAGACACTCTTAACTTACCTGTATGATGGTTCTTTGATATTTTCACCATGATATTAAAGTAGCACAATAGTTTTGCAATGACATTTAGGTGGAATACCAGCCCTGGGTGTGCAGGGAGCATGATTATGGTGCCTAAAAGTATCTACAGCCATCAGCATGAATAAGCCTTCCAGTGACAGTAATGCCAGTGGGAGTAGAGTCTAACAGGAAACTAAAAATAGTAAGAGCTATGAAGAGGAGATGAAGTGGAGAATGGGGGTCAAGAATGGATAAAGGTCGACGATATAGAGGCTCTGGGCCTATGCTGTTTGCAGGACCTAACAGGGAGCTTACCATAGGGCAGTGATACTCAAAATACGGCCGGAAGCCACATGCGGCCCTCTTCACCTTTACATGCATTACCCAGGGCAATAGCAGCACTCAACTGCTATTTACTCGACTCAGCACAAACATTAAAACAATTCTAAATAAACAGCAAGCATTTCTTTCAAGTTTTATTACAGTTAAAAAAAAGGAAGTACCAAGGGTCTACTGCACCCCTTAACTTTAGAAACACCTGGATTTTTAAAGACAGCAAACATGTAAAAATATGATAGGCTCTTCAGAATTCAAAAAGTGTGTTTCATTAACCCGCAGAACCGTTTCACCTTAGTGAATCAAATTTTAGCAGTGCATTTAGAAGTATTTTTTAAAGTGATAGTTTTCAAACATGAGTTTTGAAATGATGGTGCTCTCCCTATTCCCCTCCTGACAACGATGCCATTAGTGATTAAATCCAAACACAGGAGAGGTTTTGTAAGCAAGCATCCTGAAGTCATGTATTTTGAGGTCTTCTTATGTGTAGTAATGAAGAAAAAGCTGGGAATTTGAAATAAAACAATTGCCCAGGATCACACAATTTGGTCAAGTGGGGAAGCTGGGATTCATTGAGGGCTGAAAAAACTGGGGGAGGGGGGTCTCTCTCATTGGGGCGTTGCCAATGTAATTAAGGCAATGGCTTAATAACACTTGTAAGCTAAAAATCTGTGCTCAGCATACTGTGCCACCTGACTGGTATTTTGCTCTTTCTGTCATTGCACCCAGATATATGATTTATTAAGTAACATTACACCTACAAGGCAAGACTATTGGATTTGTCAATGGTTCTTAGATTAGGTAGGTTAGGTTGCTAGATAAATAAGCAACAACTATGGATTCGTTTTAAAGAATATGAAATCCTTCAGTTCTGAAATTATGAGACTGTGAAAGAACTAAAACGAGTAACTTTGAAGTTACATCAAAGGCTTTGAGTAGTGGTAAAGGTGTAGCGTTAAGATTTTTTTTCCATTCTGAGGGTGAGGACACAACCGGAGAGCCCAATAGGGACCCATCTCAGCACCAGGGGGCAGATTTATGAAGGCCTTGCGCCGCCGGTGCGTCATTTTTAACATGGGAAAAAGTGACGCACCGGCGGCGCAAGGCCTTCATAAATAAGGCCCCTGGTTTTTAGATCTCAGCGCCGGCAGGACCTGGCCCACTTAAAGCCCTATCGATTCACAAAAACAGCTACCTCTTTGTGCTCAGGTCCTGTACTTCCGCACTGTCCCTCAGGTCTTGAGCTTCTCATACTTGCATGTACCACTGTCAAATTAGGAAATACTAATGTCCCTCATGAATTCAGATTCAAGATCTGAGCTTATACATTTTGTGCGTTTTATTTCGTTCTTAGGAGTCTAAATGCAAACACAATTAAACATGTTTGTTGAATGCCCTATCCTTTCCTATGCAACTTTCTAAAATAAAATTACATTAGATCATGTACAAAGAGTCTGCATTTCAGAGGACTCGATTAGTTTAGAAATGGACCCAGAACAATGATTTCACAGGTAGGTAATGCATGTTACCCACATTTTTTTTCTAAAAGTGCAAAGAATGGAAGTGAAAAAAGAAGAGCAAATCATATAATCATCACTGTTAGTCCGACTCTGCATACTTAATCTAACACAAAAATGACACTTCCCAACCACATAAATATGTTTATTATCTTTCTCTCTTGTCTCCAAATGCCCTCACTGCAAAGAAATTGTATGTAATGGATTTGAAAACTGCATGGATTGCGAAGGCGACCACTACCTTAACAGCTAAAGCATACATTGCTAATTTCATGCCACTAATTACAGGCATTATCCACAAACCAACAATCCCCGGGTCACAGTTAAACGGTGCTCTCCTGCAGTTAAGTGAAAACGGGTTCAAGTAGGCCGCGGAATTGCATTTGTTTTTCTACCATTTTGCAACCTTTTTGAAAATCGAGTGCAGCTTAAAAGCATTGAGAAATAAATGGGTATATTTTACTGAAGAGGCAGCCTAGTTCTACATCTAACTGAAGCAGGGAAGAAAACAACCTTTCCCTATGTATGCAGAAATGTTAGCACTGGCGTGCTCAGATCGATCAGCGGCAACTGGCATTGCCTCTTCAGTGGCGGCTCCTCCGCTATGGCGGAGGTGTGCCGCCTCACTGCTTTTAAGCAGTGTGAAGTAGAAACATAAAATGATAATAACTTTCAGTTATTATCACTTTGTGGTTGTGCTGTTTTGCGGGTGGGCGGGCCTGCTCTGCTCTCGGAGCAGGGCAGGGAAGGAATGGTTTGCCCACTTCTAAGTGCACAAGTTTGTTTGGCCGGCCCTGTCTAGCCGCCCAAAACAGTCATGTGCACTTCTCCTGTTCTCCATGCAGGCTGCATTACAGCCTGTGTAGAGAACATACCCAGGCCCCCATTCTCTGGCTGAGCGTAGAACCAGGACGCTTAGACCAATCGTGATTGGTCAGGGGAGCCAAGGTGTGCTTCCTGCTCTTAGAGTTTGACGAGGAGGACAGGAGCAGAGACGTGGGACTCGGCAGCAAGGTACGTTTATTATTATTTTTTATATTGCGCACCACCCCCTGTGCAACTCCACCACGCGACACCACCTGTACCCGCCTCACCACTCGCGAGCCATGCTGGCTGCCACTGCCTGATACAGTCCGTACCTGTGGGATCCCATCCCAGGTTACATGTAAGTCTAAAGTATGGCTCAGGCAAGAAAAGTGGGAGGACAATATCCTGAGAAATGTGGAAAGCAGATGGAACTTTGTTAAAATGGATGGACTGGGAAGAAGAACCACTGTGCCTGGAAAAAAAAAGAATCAACCGGGACATAGAAAGCAAGGTCCCCAACTCTCCCACTCCTGGGACTGAACAAATGGCAACAGAAAAAAAACACCTTTAGTGTCAAAAGTATGAAATCAACTTAATCAAGGGGCTCAAAAGCAGGAAGAGTTAAAAACCGAAGAACAAGGGGGAAAGGGAGGATCACTGACATCACTTCCTGTCCATTTCACAAACTATCTACAGAAACAAACCTCCATAGTATAATCAATCCCATCTTCCAAATACAAGATTGAATCAGGGATAAACTCGAACTTGGAGTAATGAAGATTACCAGTACGTAACTGAGGCATTATTTATGAAAATAAAGCAGTTTAACATTGATTGCAACAATACCGGCGCAATTAAGCCCCAATTTATCCTGAAAATGCAGGGACAGATTTATTACTTTGGTTGCACAAGTGGGGAAAGCAGCGCCGAGCCATATTTGTCAAAAAGTGTATGATGCTACCATAATCCCTTGAGATTGCACACAAAAACGCCGGTAAGAGCCACACACAACCTTTGCACCATGATGCAGTGGTGTGTGTGTGAGATTTCGAGAACATGATTTGTACTGGAAGCATACTCCTCCAGTTAAAATTCATATATGCCTAGACACATTTTAAATATTGCACACACTGAATGTGTTATGTACAGTGCAGGATACATGTAATGTGTGGAATGATTAGACAAATGAAAATATATCTCTGAGTCAGTGTCTCTTTCTGTAGGGTGTTATTTTTTTACTCAAAGCCCAGTTTGCAAATCTCAGTGGGTTGGCTTTGTATCGAACCAGCACAAAGCACTATTTGCGTGGAGAAAATGGCTCCTTTCCAGCATAAAATATTTTTTACACTGGAAAGTAAATACCCTTCCAAGACTTTGCGCCATTTTGCATCACTTTGCGCAGGCACAAAGTCTTGGTAAATATGCCGTACACAATGCAGTTGTACCAGCGCAATTTTGCACTCTCAGGTGGGGGGTGCATTCTTATGCAGAAGACACATAAGTATGCATTAAGTTTTCATGCAGCAATGGCCTATATCTGACCTATCGATCATCGTAAACAAAGAAAGATAAATAGGAGAGAATGTCCCTAGAATTAAAAGTGGCACAAAATGACCTCACACTTTTTGGGCCCAAAGGCAACATGAGTGCTGTGCCTCTTCCCATTGCCGCTATCCCAGGTCAACACTTTACATTATCCTTTAAGGCTAAAACAGAGAGGTTGCCTTTGAGGCAGACATGACTTTGGCATTGTAGTTTACAGTGATGTCCACCAACTTGCCAAAATCAGATCAATCTTCTCTCTACTCTACTCTACCCTGCTCATAATGTACTTTTAGGGGAAAATGCCATCAACCTCAGACCGATGTACTGTACTGTCTATGTGCAGGTCTATCAGCAAAGCAGATCAGTAGACTGCAATGGGCCCAGCAAGCAAGCATCAGACGCAGAAAAGAACAAAGAACACATCACCCTTGCCAGGTGCTCCCTCCCACCAGCCAGGGAAAGAATCAATGTTGAGCTATCTTGCTGGACATGTAAATGTAGGTACAACCTTGCCCCAATATATTTTCTACTCGTGTCACACACACCCACTTGAAAATACACAACTAAACACAAACACCAAACACAAAACTTCCTCCATTTCACTGGACTAAACTTAAATCAAAAGGAAAAAGAAAAAATGGTGACCCTCTGTGAGGCTTGATGAACCACACTTGAAAGAAAACAGTTTTTACTCATGATTTTCCCATAGAGGTTATTTAAGGTGCATCAGAAGCTAAAATGAGAGCACATTTTCCTTTGGTTCACAATATCTGCATCAGCCATATAACAACAAAGTCTAATATTCTCCGTAAAACATGTACTTGAAACAAAAGCAGCAGCTTGTCAGTTGATTCCCCAGTGCCCTTCTGCGGCTTCCCAAAATGTTCTAGAAAGCTAAAAGAGGTAACATTTTCTATAAGATCTAAAATATATCTCCTCATTCATTTCAGTAAAACATTCTGACATGCAGCCTGAAACATGTACTTTCAACAGCAGCAGCAGCAGCCCATCAGTTAAATAGCTTGTGATCAACTGCAGCTTTGCAACAAAGTTCTAATGAGCAACTAGAGTGCTAATGCTCTGTATTTATGATAAAAGTGTGACATACCTGAAGGCCATCTTGAGGAATTCCAACCCCATGTGGATGCTATGGCATCATCATTAGGCTCTTTGCACCCAAGTAGAGGAATGGAAGGAAAGTGAAAGTTCTTGTTCAGCCAATAGAGGGAGTGTAGCGGCAAAAACAAGTACATGTTATACATTGTGACACTTAAGCTAAGACAAATGAAACATTGCATTAGAGTATTAGGGGGTCAGTTTCTTGTTATGTGCCCGTACTCATGTGATATAATAGGGTACTATTTGCAACAGGTATAGATGCTTGGTGTATTGATGGGCCCTTTGTCAGCTGCGGAAGAATATTCCTTGAGGATGGTGGTGTGCATCCGTCACTGTAGACCTTTAGAATTCTGACAGCCTCACTGATAATAACTATGATAGGAGTAATAAATGTTAGCAATGCTGAAAAATATAAAAGCGAGATGGTGCATATACCTCCAACATGTAGAAAATGATAAATGTTACAAATCAAAAAAATTAAGGGAGGAAGAAGCAAAGGCTCATTCAGCTTCCAATAGTTACTGGTTATTTATCAGAAAGGTGGGCGGGGAGAGAATGAACCAAATAAGTCTCAATGCCAGAGTCTAAGAACTTTTTGTCTCAGAGACCCTCAACCACACATTCACAGACTACTGAGCATGTAATCTCCGCTTAGTGTGGTTCGGTGGATATCGTCATCATCGGGTCTTGTTACTTGAGTGTCCCTTTCAACAAGTGACACCAAAACCTCCACCAGGAGGGAGACTGTCTGGATAGTGACAGTGGTGAGTGGATTAAAATTATTTCCTATTCTTTAGGTGAATCTTTATTGGGGGAAAAGAGTAGGATAGGGAAAGTCTAAAAACGAAAGCGGTGTTTAGTGGATGAGTCACTGGTCCACGACACCTAGTGGTCGGTTCGACATGTTTTGGCCTGGAACAGCCCCTGCAGGGCTATGGCCTTCGTTAGGACCAAAGAAATATATATGGAGACCTTATACTTCAGGTCTTCCCAAAAAGTGTGATATTAGTGAGTTGAAGCACTCGCCCATCTTTGTCAGTGAGCACACTTTGCTCCAGATGGAACGTGGTTATAGGTACAGTCTTTAGGCCTATAAATTAAATGCATGATAAAACTAGCACTGCCAATTTCCCAATTCACCTATTGTGACACTGAAAAAACCATGGGCAGTGATGTCGCTGGTGACGTGATTATCTTCCTATAGACGTGCAACAGTGAAAGAAAGATACAGCCAGGGTGAACAGGGACACTGCCTTGCTCTCACTCATGGCGAATGTGTATAGAGAACTGTGAGGTAAAGCGTAGTGCTCTCTCGATTAAATAATACTGATAGTATAAATCATACCTGCATTCTATGTTGGCAAACATGCTGGCAGAACTAGGGGAGAAAAATGTCTTTTAGAAATTTGAACAAGTGAAATGATAATATTAGGCTGTTTGAAGAACCCAAAATGGGAAAGGGGTATTCTTTTTTTAAAATCAAAAACAAATGTACCGTCACCTTAAACATGTATTTCATTTACACCATGGTGTGAAGAAATGTAGGACAGGAGTTTAAGGGAAAATTTAATATGTAAAGCAACAAATCTATATACACTTTTAAATTGAAAACAAAACCATAAAGGAGTGAATTCTGTACTGTCTGTCAATTACACTGACTTAGCTATAAACCATCCCGCACAGGGCTCCTGCATGCATCTCTCCATAGATAGCTTGCTCTGTGACCTTAATTGAATAATTGAGAACAGGTGTTTTAGATTAGGTTGCTGCAGGCTCTGTTAATGGAAAAAAAACAATGTTGTGTGATCAACTACTTAAAAAGACATAAATCATTGTTTCAGCAAAAGTTACAAATCAGGAACTTGTCTGTTTATAAAAATGAACTGTCAGAGATGTTTTTGTTAAGAAGAAACTGTTGTTGGAGTTGTCATAATGTGAATAATTAATTTCTGGGTTTTTCAGAAAAATAACTTTTTTTGTATGTAAAAGAAGAGATTTATGAGTACATCTTGAAGCAGGGTAAAATTCTACTATATATGACACAGCAGGCCCACCTTGCTACACCCCAAATATTAAACCCTCATATAGGTCCCTCCTACCAGGGTATAGGAATCTGTTAAGTTGACCAAACTGTCTCACTGATTCTTTTAGCTTCAAAGACCCAGTGCCTCCTAAACAGCATTTCACATATTTCTTCTGCAACACACATGAAGCTGCAGTCTCTGTCCTTCGTGGTCAACAAAAGCCCAAAACTCCCTCTCCTTGGATGTCCTAAGTCTGCGCTGCGCTCACCCACAAAAACACAAGAACACAGAACTTACTAAAGTAAACAGAAAACGTTGAGGCAAGTGCCACTTGCACATCTTCCAAGGTCTCAATTTATTATAATTTTTCTCGCTAGCTAGCCTTATCGAAACTTATGACAGCATCATGGTGTGCCAATATCACCTGTAACCTTTTGGTCCGTTCTGCTTTTTATAAGAATTCTGAGAAGTGATGCTAAACGATTCCGATAAACAATGTCCAAATAATGGTAGTATTGACGTACACAACATATCAAAAAATGAACTTGCGGTCTAACTGTTCCGTATAAACCCACGATAAAATGCCTGCCCACAGTCCACTCGTTGGATGACCCTACACTGTGTTCGTGAGTCACGTATGGGTTCTCCCCGATCGATCGTTAGTGCACATTATAGAATTCTTGTCTTAAATATTTGCAAATGTATTTCTAGATAGCACTCATCTTCGCATATGTTTCAATGCATTTTTCTCTATGTATAATTTAAATGTATTGATTCTCTCACTGCATTTTTCAAAAGATATATTTCTCCCCTAATGCTTTAAAGTATTCATCTCATTCATATATGTATATCTTGTTCATTGGTTCTTTGCATGCAATGGTATGCGCAAAGTTCTCTCTCTATATGATGTGATTTTTGCTCCATGCCTTGCTATATTTTACAGATTGCTTTTCATCTTTTATTATTGCATTTAAGCATTCCATGATTTACTCATATCACATTTTAGTGTGCATTGTGTTCCATTTTGTCTTTGCTAAGACACAGCATCTCATTATTGCATTTTTAAGTGTTTCTTTACACTTCATGTTGGAAGTGGTTTCCTTGTAATAAAGTGCAAACAAACCTGATTCAACTCCTATCGTTTACACGTGTGTTTTCTCACTTTAAACGCAGCACACCGGTACAAATTAAGCTGCCCAGAATTATCACCCTGCAACAATCTAGTTAAAGCAACAGTTGCAACTTTCTTTCCCTTATTGTCACTCCCAAAGGAAACAAAAAGGCATTTTAAAACTCAGAAATCTTCTGTGTGCTGCAGAAAAATATGCAACGCCCTTTTCACATCCAAAAGGGAAGGAACCAACTCCCCTCTTGTAAGACAGGAAACACAATTTCATGAAAGTTAGAAATTACCTTAGGGACGAATTTGGGGTCATGATGCCAAAGCAAACAGGCAGGAAAGATCTACAAATCAGGAAAATAAATGACCATAGCTCCAAGTTCACCTCATCACCTAGCCAAAGTAATGGCTAGTAAAAAGCCCGCCTTGGCAGAAACCCACATCATGTCTGCCTGTTCAAAGGGTTCAAATGGAGAAAGTAGAAGACCTATCAGCACAGTAGGTAAATCCCAAGAAGGAAGAGGACCTTTAGAAATTGTTTGTCGCAAACAAAAACTTTTCAGCAGGCGTACAACCAAAAGAGCAAGGAGATCCAGCTCTCCTAAAGGCTCAAATTGCTGCCTATTGAGTGGTCAAGGTGCTGGGGAAAGTGCTTTCTCAGACCCTTCTTTCAAAAAATCCAAAATCCTAAATGGATCCCCCAACACAGGATCTATCCCTTTCAGAGAGGACCATTTAACAAAAGATCCTCAGAGTAAAAGGTTAATGAGAGTGCTGTATGTCCTCAATAAACTGGCTAGAACAATACATATCCGCTAAGACTAACCTCTCATGTGCCAAGCCGTCAACTGAAGTAGTTGAATCTGATGCAGAGGAAGGAGCGGAACTGAAGAGGAGAAGGAATTAAAGGAGGCCTGAGAAACTTGCCCGAGAGGTTGAGCAGAAATGTAAACCACTTGTGTCTTGGTCAGAAGGGAATATTTGACTTTACAATGTTAGCAATTACAACACATGCCTTTACAACGCAGTCTTTACATCACAACTACCATTACATTGCATGATTTTACAATGCATGCCATTACAACGCATATTTAAAAACTACTAATACAACGTATTTCATTACAACGCATACCATTACAACACATAATACTTTTAGGGCAACAGTAGTGTTGGATACTGTAGGGGTAAAAATTACTATTTCCACTCCAGTGAGTGCAACAGTAGGGTAAGTGCTGCATGGTGTAGGGGTAGAAATTACTAAGTGTTGGATAGTGTAGGGGTAAAAATGACTATTCCCACTCCAGTGAGTGCAACAGTAGGGAAAGTGTTGGATAGTGTAGGGTAAAAATTACTATTCGCATGTACTCCAAAACCCATACCCACCCTAATACAAAAAAAATCTCCATTACTTACCCTATAATGCATTGTAATGGCATGCGTTGTAATGGTATGCGTTGTAATGGCATGTGCTGTAGTGACATGCATCGTAATGGCTTGTATTGTATTGTATGTAAAGACAGTTGCGTTGCAACAGTTGTGTTGTAAAGGTAGGTCATTGTTATGACTGCGTTGTAATGGATGTTTCCCTCAGGAGGGAGCAATCACTATCACCTCCACTTTCTCCTCCCAAATGTTCTGCAGATCCTTCGGAAGGAGGAGAATTGGAGGAAAGGCATGCAAAAGACCCTAGAGCCAAGGAAGCGTAACAGCATCCATGTCCACGCTTTATGGCAACTCATTCCTGTGCAAAAAGGGGATTTGGGCATTGTGAGGGGAAGCAAAAAGATCTACCCAAGCAGCGATAGATCTGTTGAAACACTGAGAGAGACAGATGGAACATATAAGGGAAGATTGTGACTGAGGCTGTCCTCATGAACACTGAGATTGCCCGCATAGCCATAAGATGTGAATCCGCCCAAGAGCAAATTATCTGAGCCAGGGAGTTTAGACAGGGACACCTTGTGTCCTGTTGTGGATTCAAGTAGCACCTCATTACCTGATTGTCTGTTCGGCCCACCAGATTTGAACCCAACAGAAAGGGATGACATTTTGAACAGCTTTCCATACAACAGCCAACTCCTTCCAATTGGAGGACTGAAGTCTCTCTGATTCTAACCACTGCCTCTTGGCCTCCCTCTCTCCCAGGGTCACTCCCCTACCCCACAGACTGGCATCTGTTTTCAACAACACCAGGGGAGTCAACTGAAATGGGATCCCTTTTTCCAAATTGGGACTGTGAAGCCACCAACCCAGTTCTTGAACAATAGTCGGAGACAATGGGGCTTGAATGTCGTATTTGGCCAAGGTCGGAGCTCAATGATCCAGGAGATTGTTTATCAGAGGTTTGAGATGGAGACATGGCCATGGCACCACCAAGGTTGTGGTAGAATGTAACCCCTGCACCTTCAGCCAGAAACTGACCAATGTCATTGGAAGGGATAGCAAAGTCTGAAGATTAGACTGCAGCGAGTCGATCCTGTTGTGAGGAAGAAATACAGCTTCTTTCTGAGTGTTGTAAAATGCACCAATAAATTGTTGCTGCTGGACTGGCTTGAGATGAAAATTCGACAGATAGTCTATTGTCACCTAGACTGCTTCCTAAGCTTGAGTGAAAGAAGCAAATTAACCAGTCATTGGGATAAGGAAAAGGATAGACACTCTTTGATTGTAAAACTACCACAACTGGAGTCAGAACCTTGGTGAAAGTCCATTGTGTGGTGGACAGCCCGAAGGAAAGAGTCTGAAACTGAAAGTGTCTTCCCTCCAATTGTGTCCATCTCTAAAGACACTAAAGACACACAGCAAATGTTAACCTCTGCATACAGGGCCTTTACCCATTCCAGTTGGCACTGCTACAAGTCTAGGTGTCTTTCTGGACAGGGTATCCGGTTCACAAATGTATGCACTGTTCATAAAGCTCTCTATGAGTCAAGTTTAGCTGACATCAAAGCCATGTTCCACTTAGCACACCAAAACTGGGTGAGGGTCCCCAGATTCTGGAGGAAGAAATGGGGAGGCTGAGCCTTCTCGGTCACAGTGGCAAGGCACTATAACACTCTTTCATACCATCTCACATCAATGAAGCTGTATTTCCCTTTTAGAAAGGCCCTAAAAACCTGGTTGTTCACCCTGTAGACAGGCACAGCACAATTTAGGAGTTTTCTAACAGTTCATTGTGAGGCATAGTAAGACTACAGCATCTTGAAGCCTACGGGCCTTTGTGCACTTTATACATTTTTGTCATCATCTGGCTGTCTGGGTGAAATGGTATATGAAAATATTAATTCTCGCGATCTAGGGTAGCCTCTATGGAATATGAAGTAAATCAATTAGTGGCAACTTTTACTACACAAATATGTAATGCATAATAGATCTGTGCCTGAATGAGATGAATAGGAACACCATGGACTATGTTAAGAAGATTTCATATTAGAAAGATTATGTTATAAAAGAAATTTGAGTGCACAGCCACCCAGTGGGTTTCTTGGCGCTGACTAAAGATTAAGCAGATAGAATATAAAGTGTGACTAAATGAAGATCTTGAGGAATAGAAGAGGTTCCTCATCCTTTATGTAATGGAAATGATTGGTAATGGATTTTAAAGAGAGCTGTAGAGCATTCTAAAGAGTAAGATCAAGGACTGAGAAGAAGTGGCCACTGAGTCGGTCTCTAAGGAATTTTGAGAATGAAAGTAGATGTTTCACAGAGTGAATAGATAGATCCAGGAAATATGCTGTGAGTCAAGAGAAGATAAACCAAACAAGGAACCCTAGATAGAATGACGCACCACACACCAAATTTTAAAGGCGATCCTCTGTTTATGCACATCAGCTCAATTATTTCTAAATAAGCTGAGAGTGACTAAATCAGGGACCTTGAATAGTAAGTCGAGCAGCTTGATTCTGAATTGCCTGTTATAAATGTAGCAGGCAATAATTAATATCTGAGTAAATACAGTTACAGTAATCCAATCTGGACCCAATCAAGACCATTATAATAGTGGAACGTGCACCCAGAGAGAAAGAGAAGAGGAGGAAGAGAGCAGAGTTTCCTCAATATTAAAGTGCATGAGGATGAAAGTGAAGGGACCTGACAGTGAATAGGAAGAGTATCACCAAGCTTACACCCAAGCTCTAAACAGTTTGAGAAGGATAGGGGCACTTTAAAAAATCAGGGGGTCAAAAAAGCGGGATGTCAAAATTTCTGCTTTTTTGGGACTGTTCCCTTGACCAATGCTGGCCATCCAAAGATAGACTGTGAATATAGCTCCAACAGGGAAACTTTGGTTAAATCCTTTTGATTTAGACTACTATGAGGCTGATACAGAAACTCCAGGTGCAGACAGAGCAATCACTTAAGTACTGAAAAGAGATCACATTGGACCATCTGTGAAGAGATTACTCTGGCTTCCATTCATAGCTGAAATGAAATTTAAACCCATGAAGCTTATCCAAAAGAGGGTTTCATGGTACCCTGCCAGCCCATTTTAAGAGTATGATTACCCCTTCTAGAACCCTCTCAAGCATTTCCATATGAACTCCAAGGGTTTTTGAAAGCAAGCAGGCAGGGGGTTTTCAAGCCAGTCACACCTGGAAGTCTGTTATCGAACATTCTTTTTTTTCAGAAAATAGGTAAAGGCACGTCTCTTCTAATATTGCCATCTTCCTGACGCTTGTACAGCACAGACATACCTGTAAGTTGAAGTGCTATAAATCTAGCATTTTTAGCATAATGATCATATTATGTTAGAGCAATTTGCCCACTTGCAGCAAACAGCATTGGATATATATGTGTATATATATATATATATATCGTCACACGCTCCCAAACAATAGTGTCCAGAAAGAAACGGCCAGCACACCGATGTCGTGATCTTGCAAATATTTTATTTCCAAACCCCCCAGCACCCCCGACAGACGCGTTTCGCTCAAGGCTTCGTCAGTCAAAAAAAATAATAATAAAAAAAAAAATTATATATATATATATATATATATATATATATATATATATATATATATATATATTACCTACTGTCGGTCGCCAGTAGGTATATATAGTTAGGATTTTTTCTCTATGGGATTTTTGAAAATTCTATGTCTAATAACTTTGGCGTTTGTGGACGGAATTGGCTGAAATTTTCAGGAAAATGGAACATTTTGTCTCTGAGCAGCCCCTGAAAATTTGGGGGGGGGGTTCGTCAAGGGGGGGCCGAGAAAAAAGGGGGGTTCCAAAACGCGTTTTGTTAAGAAAGGGGGAGATGTTATGTAGTTAGCAGTCCAGTAGCTGGGTGGGTGGAGCTAGCTGGGGTGGAAGGGAAGAGGAGGAGCGCAGGGCGGAAGGGGGTTAGTTAGAGTAGGGACAGGGACCGAGTAAGAAGCAAGGAATAAAGCTCTGTATAAGAAACACACATCGTGTCTGTTGTTATTGGGTCGACGACACGAGAGTGGTGGGGGGTCACTGGGCAGGATAGGAGTTAAGAGTTAGCAAGGGTGCCAGTATTATCCATTAACAATAGCCAACATTGTACGTTTACAAAGTGCACTACAGAACCTTATGAGAACCAAAACGCTCTCAGGCTTGCACAACAAGGTGACCTCCGCACACACTATGCACACATGAAACGCAAGAGTGCATACACAGCGCCAGTGGGCGGCTAGATTGAAGAGACAGCATGAGACACAGGACAAAACACAGTTAATAATTGATGTTAAGACTTTAATTATGAATATATGCTAAAATATTAGCATGTGCCTATTGGGCATATAACGTGCTCTAAGAACGATAGTAATAGTCCACGTACTAAAACATGACATCACTGCACCATATATATATATATATATATATATATCTATCTATATATATATATATATATATATATTACCTACTGGCGGTCGCCAGTAGGTATATATAGTTAGGATTTTTTCTCTATGGGATTTTTGAAAATTCTATGTCTAATAACTTTGGCGTTTGTGGACGGAATTGGCTGAAATTTTCAGGAAAATGGAACATTTTGTCTCTGAGCAGCCCCTGAAAATTTGGGGGGGGTTCTTCGTCAAGGGGGGGCCGAGAAAAAAGGGGGGTCCCAAAACGCGTTTTTCCCATGTTAATTTCCATAGGGCGGTTGGACTCACTTTTAGCCCGAACGGCTGAATGGATTTCCACGAAACTTGGCAAAATTGTAGGGACTGGTAGCCCGATGTGCCTTTGCTAGGTCTCAATATATGTGCTCCAGTGGATTTTGAGAAATTAACGTTCAAAAAAAGATATATATCTGTGACAGTGCTCCGGGCAGCGCTCCGCTTCGCGTACTTTTCGCGTTACGGAGCTTTGCGAAGCGAAGCTGATTGGTTCTCCGGCGTCTGTAAACATTCCAAACAGTCCGTAGCGGCCGCCATCTTGTCTCTCGGTAGGATCGAGAGACAAGAGGAGGCCAAAGCGAAGGGGCAAATGACCATAAGGGGGCATAGTAGATCCTCCCTGACCCCCTAGGTTTGATGTGGAGGTTTTAAAAGGGCCCGGCGGGGAAAAAAAAAAAAAAATAGAACGGGTGAATGGATTTGCATGAAACTTGGCAAAATTGTAGGGACCGGTAGCCCGATGTGCCTTTGCTGGGTCTCAATATATGTGCTGCAGTGGATTTTGAGAAATTAACGTTCAAAAAAAGATATATATCTGTGACAGCGTCCCGGGTAGCGCTCCGTTTCGTGTACTTTTCGCGTTACGGAGCTTTGCGAAGCGAAGCTGATTGGCTCTCCGGTGTCTGTAAACATTCCAAACAGTACGGAGCGGCCGCAAATCTTGTCTCTCGGTAGGATCGAGAGACAAGAGGAGGCCAAAGCGAAGGGGCAAATGACCATAAGGGGGCATAGTAGATCCTCCCTGACCCCATAGGTTTGATGTGGAGGCTTTAAAAGGGCTCCGCGGGGCAAAAAAAAAAAAACATCGTTTTTTTTGGTGGGGTGCGCCCGGTTAGCGTAACGGGAAGCGGACTGGGGAGCGTACTGCAAGGAAACAAGAATGATTGACTTTTAACTTATTGTATGTTTATAGACTTTTTTTTTTCTTTTTTTTCTGCTGAGTGACGTCTCGGCCTATCTCGACGGGATGCAGTCCCTACCATCTCGGCGTTTAAGCCCAGGGGGACCGGTAGTGTGGGAGAGATAACGTCTGTTAACGTTCGATTCGAAGGAAATCAGGAAGTGTTGAAAAACATTGTCTGCGCCATCTTGCCTTTTTTCAAATGCCACACTTTTGTCGTGCACGGCAGCCATTTTAGATGCCTTGACCAGACCCACTCTCTGCACGCTGTCGATCCTTAGCATGGCTCCCCACCCTCGCAAGCATCTCCCCCAGGCACTGGTCACCCCCGCTCTCTGTCTTATGCATGGGCAATAAACCTCCCCCCATCTGCGCTGCTCTTCCCTGAAAATCACACCCTGTGCCCGCCCGACACCTCCCTTTCGCCCTATTCACTACCGCACCCTCTGACACTCCTCTTCCTCTGTGTCCGATTGTCCAGGACGGTCCCAGGCTATCAGGTAGCCCTGCAGATGTAGTTTATGGCCCCAGCTGTAAAGAATCACCCCTCTTCAAAGGAGTTACAGTAGATCAAGGCCCCCACCCGATGAGATCCGTCACACCACATGCGTTCCTACTATCTGAAAACCATCCTGTATTGTGATTGGGGAGGGGACCGAGCCTGAAGCGGAAGATTCCAGGGATGCCTCTTTGTACATCAAAGTTTTTACAATTATGTGTCACATTAAAAATATATAGCACTCCAACAAAGTAGTAGGATTATAAAACTTTAATAACTTATAAATATATACAACGCAACAAAAACAGTAAAAACATTTAAACATTTTTAGGAAAAAAGAAGGAACAATGGTCAGTAGCGGTCGGTTGTGCGAATAGTCCCAAGGCAGCACAACGTCCTGAGTTCTGGATGGCACCCAGGTGATGTTGCCTGGGTGCCGCACTGGTTTTGGGTATCCTACAATGCTGCTCCGAATAACGGCGTGGGGCGTCCCGGGGGTGGCTCGTCAGTAGCGGTCTGTTGTGCGAATAGTCCCAAGGCAGCAGAACGCGCTGAGATGTGGATGGCACCCAGGTGATGTCAAGTAAGTTGCTGCACTGGTTTTGGTATCCTACAATGCTGCTCCGAATAACGGCGTGGGGCGCCCCGGGGGGGGGGGGGTGAGGCGGCGTGAACGGGCCTCCCCAGGTGGAGGCTCGTCTGCTGTAGTGGGGCGCCCCTTTACCGTTTCAGTTGCCATTCCGCCCGCTTTTGGTACACTGTGTCAAAATCCGCCATTCAGCTGAGTTGCGCCCACTCTTGCGGTGCAGCGATAGGCGGCTGCCACAGGACTCTCAAAATGGCGGCAGGCTCTTTCCTTTTTGGGCCTGGTCCACTGAAATGGCCCTGGGACACCTTGGAAATCGGACGCTTGTCTGCTAGGTCTTGGACCCCATTCTCGAAAGCGTCCCCTCAGCCTTGAGGATTCTACAAAAGTCTTGGGGGCCCCCGACTCCTGCAGGCTTCCGGTGGGGAGCGGCTGCCATGATTGCTCGCGGAATGACCACGACGGAGCCACGAGATGGTGGTGCTCTCATGCTGATGCCAGCTTCAGTCTGAAACATCCAGAAACAAGGTGGGGCTTTCATCGTTTGGGAAAAAAAAAAGTTTTCATCCAATGAAAAGTGTTATTTTTAGGTCATATGATCAAGCCTTCCATCATTAGGAAACCAAAAGTAAAATGAACCAATGAAAAGTTTTATAAACAAGTCACATGACCTGTTATGCGGCATAGGGCTATAAAAAGCGTAGAAAATCTGTTGGCACGTGAGGCGGCGTCAGTAGCGGACCGATGTGCTAATAGGCCGAAGGCAGCACAACGCGCCAAGATCCGGATGGCACCGAGGTGGTGTCTAGCAAGTTGCCGCACTGGTGTGGCCATCCTACAATGCTGAAAGTCGGCGTGGGGCGCCCCGTTGGCCTGTGAGTTCGCGTCAGTAGCGGACTGATGTGTGAATAGGCCGAAGGCAGCACAACGCGCCAAGATCCGGATGGCACCGAGGTGGTGTCTAGCAAGTTGCCGCACTGGTGTGGCCATCCTATAATGCTGAAAGTCGGCGTGGGGCGCCCCGTTGGCCTGTGAGGTGGCGTCAGTAGCGGACCGATGTGCGAATAGGGCCAAAGGCAGCGCAACGCGCCAAGATCCGGATGGCACCGAGGTGGTGTCTAGCAAGTTGCCGCACTGGTGTGGCCATCCTACAATGCTGCGCCGAAAGTCGGCGTGGGGCGCTCCATTGGCCTGTGAGTTCGCGTCAGTCAGTGGGGGTTGTTTGAGGATCTGACTGCATTGGAAAGCAATGTGATGCTGTGCGTCGCCCCCAAGATGAAGGTTCCTCGGCTGCAGTGGGGCGCCCCTTGGTGTTTCACTCGCTATGCAGCTGAGTTGCGTGCGCACTTGCGGCGAATAGGCCGAAGGCAGCACAACAATATTTTCTGAATAGAAGACACCACAAGGCGCTGAGATTCGGTTGGCACCGAGGTGGTGTCTAGCAAGTTGCCGCACTGGTGTGGCCATCCTACAATCCTGCTCCGAATAACGGCGTGGGGTGCCCGAAGGGGGGGGGGGAGGTGGCGTGAACGGGCCTTCCCAGGTGGAGGCTCGTCTGCTGTAGTGGGGCGCCCCTTTACCGTTTCAGTTGCCATTCAGCTGAGTTTCGGCCGCTCTTGATGCTACAGCGACAGGCGGCTGCAACAGGACTCTCAAAATGGCGGCCTGTTCTTTGGATTTGGGCCTGGTCCACTAAAATGGCCCTGGGACACCTTAGAACTCGGACGCTCGAATTTTTTTTCCTTTCCTCTACATGCAAAAAAGGTAAATGCCCGGTACGTTACCTGCCTCATCTGCCACGATGTACTCTCCAGAGGAACCGAAAAAAAATATAGTTATGGTAACTATACCATGCATCGTCATATGGAGAGGTGGCACCGATTAATTATAGTGCTGCACAAAAGCGAGATTTGGAGGAGAACCCCCGACCTGCCAGTACATTCACCAAAGAAGTGGCACTGACAGCATCAGAGGCAAGGGAAACGGTCCCAAATATTTAGAAGAACTTTGGAAAGATTAAAATGACATGTTTAGATTGTGGCAAATTAATTTCATGTGGACAGATGAGTGTTACTCTAATAAATACAGCATATGAACATCATCATAGTCGATGGTTGGTAGAGACATTTTGACTATATCCTGGACCTGCCCGTCCTCGCCCAAAATGGCGCCGGAATAAATGGGACTCGTAACTCCTTGTTGTGTACTGGTTGCAGAACCTTGAAATCACGAGATACGTATGCAGTTTTGAAGCACATGGCGGGCGGGGACGAGAATTGATTGAATATTTCGACATCCCTATTGATATTAAGTTCTGATGTGTTATTGATTACTGTACTATTGAAAGTTCGAATTAACGTCACCCATGGTACTTGCCCGCAAATGTATATCTAGATAATTTTATTGTAACTGGCTCTGTCGTATTTTAATTATAAAATGTACGTCCACCGATTCCGCAACTGTTAGACACCTTAGTTCTTGCAACCTAATGGCCCGCCCGTTACGTTCCTCTACAGTGTAAATGTCTACTCATCATATACGATTACAGTTTGCTCCGTGGCCGGCCCACGTGGTTATTGGCCCGTATTTGTATACTGACATTTTCACAATAAAGGTTTTTAAAAGAAAACATGGTAGTAGTATTTACATTGGTAAAGTTTTTAATAATAGTCACTGTTTTAGAATCAGTAAAAGGCAAGTGAAATAAAGCAGTCCAATTACATGAAGGGTAAAAGGTATAATACGCAGGAACGCAGTAAAGATAAATGGTCAAGGGCTGTTGTGTTTCTACTTCTGCAACATAAAGTGATCGATAAGAATCTGATATTCAGGCGTATCGGCGACTAAGACAGCAGGCCGAGCCTCTTTTGCTCAACGGCTCCGTCATGGGACGAAGAAATGCCCTTTTTCTCGAAAAAGGAATATATTTTACTTGCAGGACAGTTGTAAATTTTCCGGGAAAGTACATTAGCCTGGAACATTATAACATATGTTTAAGAAAAAATAATGTTCGAAAGTAATAAAAAGCGTAATTTTTAGGTCATATGACCAAGCCTTTCATCATTAGAATAAGAAAAGTAAAATGAACCAATGAAAAGTTTTATTAACAAGTCACATGACCTGTTATGCTTACGTTACGCGCTGCGCGCCGCGCCCCGGATCGCTTCCGGGAAGCTGCGCTTCGCGCACCGGAGCACTTCCGGATGCGCTAACGCGGCGCGTCATATGACGCATTACGCGACAACGCAGGTCCAGAATATAGTCAAAATGTCTCCACCAACCAGCGGTCGGAACACAACCCCTTTCAGCAGGCTAAATAGTTCTGTTAAATGACAACAGAAGGGACAGGCAACAAGAACCATCAGTCAAAGAGGGGAGGGCAAGTTCTTCTCTACCGGGTCACGTTGAGGTGCTACCGGAACTGATCGAATTGGTAGTCTACAGTGTTTCTGGATGTTTCAGACTGAAGCTGGCGTTAGCATGAGAGCACCACCATTTCGTAGCTCCGTCGTGGCCATTCCACGAGCAATCATGCTAGCCGCTCCCCACCAGAAGCCTGCGGGAGTCGGGGGCCCCCAAGACTTTTGTAGAATCTTCAAGGCTGAGGGGACGCTTTCGAGAATGGAGCCCAAGCTCTAGCAGACAAGCGTCCGAGTTCCAAGGTGTCGCAGTCCCATTTTAGTGGACCACGCCCAAATCTGAAGAGCCGGCCGCCATTTTGAGAGTCCTGTGGCAGCCGCCTATCGCTGCACCGCAAGAGCGGGAGCAACTCAAGTACATGGTGAGCGAGACGCTGTAGTTGAAAGAGCGGGCGGTAAACAGCTGAATAGCGGAGGAGGCACAGTGTAGCAAAAGCGGGCGGAATGGCAACTGAAACGGTAAAGGGGCGCCCCACTACAGCGTGTCTTTAGGTGAAACGGATTGTGGGACAAGGTCAAGAATGGAAGAGTCACCAAAAGGCAAAAAGTTCCGCTTGACCCCGGGAGCCGGCCACCTATGTCGGGGGCGATCTCAGGCCACACCAGGGCAACACTACTTGCGGAGGGGGCCGGAGCCAAGCGCCCCCTGCGAGTCCGCGCCATGACACCGTCCCTCGGGGGCCTCCGTCAAGCGGTTCAGGGTGGCACCGCATCACATTGTTTTCAAATGCAGTCACGTCCTCAAACAGCCCCCACTTTTATTGAGAATAGTGAAGCTGTAGCAAGTGCAAATAGGCTTCAGACAGTGTTACAAGCACTCCTCAAAACTTTGAACTATCAGAGTGCATGAGTTTCATGCTCGATCGATTGAGCTAGCCGGATCGGGCCACAAAAAGTATAAAATAGTTATGTAAATAGTTATTTAATAAAATGTTTTACCCTGTTACTTTGCTGGTGTGTTGTATATATTTGTAATATTTGCATAGAGTTTATCGTTATTTTGGGCGGGGTGGGTGGCGGAGCCGAGCTGTCTTGCAGCCATCATGGTGTGGAGCTCAGTTCATCTCACTAGTTTCGTATTTCTCATGAGGGGTTGTTCCTAATGTTTCTATTTTAGCGAGGTCAAAAAGAGATCCCATTAGTGGCCTGCTGATTTTGCTCGATTGCTTTTGGTTTTTTACACGATTTTTCACTATCTGCAAAGACTAAACAGAGTATTGCGACTCTGTGCTTGTTTGTAAATAGAGAATGAACCAAAGAGAACCAATTCTAAAACAGTAAATGCTTGGATAACAATCAATCAAATGGAGAGAGAAGCAGGCACGACGGATTACAACGGGGGCAAAGGCCTGCGTTAACTACCCTTCACTATCTGCAAAGAGAGAGTACTCCTAATAGAAATGAGGGGGAGGGGGGGCAGCATTCAAAGCAGATCAGTGTGCATAAACACGAAAATGTTTTTACTTACCACGTACTTGACATTCGACAGCTTATGATATTTGCTATTAAAAAACCATTGAAATTCACTGAAAAAACCATAGGTTAGAGACCATATATAGTTAGGAATTAGCATTTAAAAAACCTTGAAAATTCACTGAAAAAACCATGGGTTATAGACCATATATAGTTAGGGATTAGCATTTAAAAAACCTTATTTTACTCACACAAAACCATTGAAATTCCATATATAGTTAGTTGCACTAACTATATATCGCGCACCCGCAATCCACTGCTGATGATGTCACATATTACATCATTCATGACATGGTCAGTGACATCACTGATGACATCACTGATGACATCTCAAATGACATCACTGATGACATCACTAATGACATCTCATTTGACATCAATGACCACATCACTGATGATATCATTCATGTGACAATACAATGCATCTCCTCACACTTTAATATAACCTCTGTTACACCCAGTGTTAAATACAGAGTATAATTTTTGAAACCATTGACACACCAATACTAGTTACTACATACGCACTCAGTGATTCCTATGTTTACACACACATTCACTCATTTACCCATACAATCATTCATACATACAATCACTCATCTTTACAACACTATCATATGCACTCATACACCTATACAGACTCTCACACTCTGTCACTCATCCATGGAGTTACTCACACACCTAGTCAGTCCTGTAAAGAATCAATCACACTTCCATTTTCTAATCTATACAGTTAAACATAGAGCACCTTACATTTTGAAACATATACTAACACATACTTACTCTCTTATACAATCATTGATACAAGTACACATTGATCTGCACAGAGTCACACACCTCCCAGCCAGCCCTACACACACTCAGTCTCCCATACAAATACTTGGGCAATCAATCAATAACCCATATAGTTACTCATATAGCTACTGATCAACACATGCAGCAGTTTAAGGAACAACAGACATAATGATGCACAAATTAAGACAGTGTAGTCACTAACCCATGCACTCAGTGAGACACATTTAATCACTCACTCATACATTCAGTCATGCACCTACTAAATCCTTCATCCAGACACTTATACATCTACTCATTCTTCAATATGTAAGACATATTTTAACTTTACAGAAACATACAGTCACTGGATGTTGTCATCAGTGATGTCATCAGTGATGTCATTTGAGATGTCATCAGTGATGTCATCAGTGATGTCACTGACCATGTCATGAATGATGTAATATGTGACATCATCAGCAGTGGATTGCGGGTGCGCGATATATAGTTAGTGCAACTAACTATATATGGAATTTCAATGGTTTTGTGTGAGTAAAATAAGGTTTTTTAAATGCTAATCCCTAACTATATATGGTCTATAACCTATGTTTTTTTCAGTGAACACATATATATATATATATATATATATATATATATATATATATATATATATATATATATATAGTATGTATATATATATATATATATATTTATATATATATATATGTATATATATATATATATATATTCACTGAAAAAACCATAGGTTATAGACCATATATAGTTAGGAATTAGCATTTACAAAACCTTGAAAATTCACTGAAAAAACCATAGGTTATAGACCATATATAGTTAGGAATTAGCATTTACAAAACCTTGAAAATTCACTGCAAAAACCATAGGTTAGAGACCATATATAGTTAGCTGGACATTTTATTGACATAAAACCAATGAAATTCCATATATAGTTAGTTGCACTAACTATATATCGCGCACCCGCAATCCACTGCTGATGATGTCACATATTACATCATTCATGACATGGTCAGTGACATCACTGATGACATCACTGATGACATCTCAAATGACATCACTGATGACATCACTGATAACAACATCCAGTGATTTTTTGTTTCTATAAAGTTTAAATAAGTCTTACATATTGAAGAATGAGTGGATGTGTAAGTGTCTGGACGAAGGATTTAGTAGGTGCATGACTGACTGTATGAGTGAGTGATTAAATGTGTCTCACTGAG
The DNA here is from genome assembly GCF_964261635.1 of Lissotriton helveticus. Classification (NCBI taxonomy): domain Eukaryota; kingdom Metazoa; phylum Chordata; class Amphibia; order Caudata; family Salamandridae; genus Lissotriton; species Lissotriton helveticus. The sequence goes on along the minus strand of NC_136073.1, from coordinate 367,872,480 downwards.
TGCATGGGTTAGTGACTAAACTGTCTTAATTTGTGCATCATTATGTCTGTTGTTCTGTAAACTGCTGCATGTGTTGATCAGTAGCTATATGAGTAACTATATGGGTTATTGATTGATTGCCCAAGTATTTGTATGGGAGACTGAGTGTGTGTGTGGCTAGCTGTGAGGTGTGTGACTCTGTGCAGATCAATCTGTACTTGTATCAATGATTGTATAAGAAGGTAAGTATGTGTTAGTATATGATTGAAAATGTAATGTGCTCTATGTTTAACTGTATAGACAAGAAAATGGAAGTGTCATTGATTCTTTACAGGACTGACTAGGTGTGTGAGTAACTCCATGGATGAGTGGCAGACTGTGAGTGTCTGTATAGGTGTATGAGTGCATATGATAGTGTTGTAAAGATGAGTGATTGTATGTATGAATGATTGTATGGGTGAATGAGTGACGGTGTGTGTAGACGTAGCAATCAGTGAGTGCGTATGTAGTAACTAGTATTGGTGTGTCAATGGTTTCAAAAATTATACTCTTTTTAACACTGGGTGAAACAGAGGTTATATTAAAATGTGAGGAGATGCATTGTATTGTCACATGAATGATATCATCAGTGATGTGGTCATTGATGTCAAATGAGATGTCATCAGTGATGTCATCAGTGATGTCATTTGAGATGTCATCAGTGATGTCATCAGTGATGTCACTGACCATGTCATGAATGATGTAATATGTGACATCATCAGCAGTGGATTGCGGGTGCGCGATATATAGTTAGTGCAACTAACTATATATGGAATTTCATTGGTTTTATGTCAATAAAATGTCCAGCTAACTATATATGGTCTCTAACCTATGGTTTTTGCAGTGAATTTTCAAGGTTTTGTAAATGCTAATTCCTAACTATATATGGTCTATAACCTATGGTTTTTTCAGTGAATTTTCAAGGTTTTGTAAATGCTAATTCCTAACTATATATGGTCTATAACCTATGGTTTTTTCAGTGAATTTCAATGGTTTTTTAATAGCAAATATCATAAGCTGTCGAATGTCAAGTACGTGGTAAGTAAAAACATTTTCGTGTTTATGCACACTGATCTGCTTTGAATGCTGCCCCCCACCCCTCATTTCTATTAGGAGTACTCTCTCTTTGCAGATAGTGAAGGGTAGTTAACGCAGCCCTTTGCCCCCTTTGTAATCCGTCGTGCCTGCTTCTCTCTCCATTTGATTGATTGTTCTCTTTGGTTCATTCTCTATTTACAAACAAGCACAGAGTCGCAATACTCTGTTTAGTCTTTGCAGATAGCGAAAAATCGTGTAAAAAAACAAAAGGAATCGAACAAAATCAGTAGGCCACTAATGGGATCTTTTTTTGACCTCGCTAAAATAGAAACATTAGGAACAACCTGTTGAAAATAGCAATGCGTATGTACATAAGCGGCGTTCATTTGTGTTCACAGTACCCCTTGTTGATTGTTTCAATCGAGCATTGAATTGTTCGAAGTTGGTTCTCTTAAGGATCTTCTCTGCCTGCAAACGAGGAAGAATAGGAATATTCTCTCTCCCTTTGCAGATAGTGAAGGGTAGGTAACGCAAGCCTTTAACACGTCGTACCTATTTCATTCCTCATTGATTGATTGATTGTCCGAACATTGACTGTTTGGGAATTAGTTCTTTTTGGAGGTATTCCCTGTTTGCAAATAAACGTAGGAAAATCTTTGCAAGTAGTGAAAGGGTACGTAATGCGGACCTTTCTCCCCCGTTGTAATCTGTCATGCCTATCTACTCCCCACTGATTGATGCACCTGTTTCACCCGGACCATTTACTAGAGATACGTCATCTGGCCCGACCAGAGAGCACCCCTAGTGAAAAGGACATATGCAATAATAACGAAGTGATCACTGTATCCTGTTAACAGAAACTTTAGCATGAAACAACCTGGAAAGAAAAGAATAGGAAAACGAAAATCAGTAGGCCACTGATGAACATGAACTTTTATTAAACAACGAACAAAGAAACGATAACATAACGTAATGATAAAACCTATTAATGTCCTAGAAACAAGAAAACGTTAAAATATGCCAGTGGTGAGAGACCAGAAAAACAGTAAGAGAAACCAAATCACCCCTCGCTGTCCCACCGCCTGCCACGCCAAAAAAATCGATAGACTAGGGAAAATGCAAGTCAGTAGAACATCCGCCCCCACTCTGGAAACTTCCAAGGTGGGGCAGGGTTGCGGCTACGCCCAGCGGGGAGCAGCCCATATAAGGCAGGTCCTGCTGCCACGCCTCGGCCAGGAGATCCTAACGTAGGGTGTAGCCGGAGGAGAGGCCGAGGCCAGCGGGTCCCGGCCAGGGGATTGCCTTTACAACGCTGAACAGTTGCAGGGGGGGGGGAATGTCTCCTCGACCCTCCCCTCTCTCTCCCAGTCCAGCCGCGGTGGCCCTTGAGAGTTGCAGGTACTCCCGCCACATGCTCTTCCGGTCCGGCCACCAACGGTCGGGGGGCCGAGGACGACGGGATCCGGCTGCAGCCGATAAACCAAGAAACCCGTTCATGGGGCCAGAGCCAGGGGCGTCCGGCCGACATCTACCGGAAGCCCGGCCCGAAGACGGACGGGACACTTCTTCTTTCATGAATAATGGCTGCGACAACACTGGGGGGGGATGTCTTGCACATGCCTCCGACCCCCCCCCCCCCCCCTCGTCCTCATCGCCTGGTCCGGCCATAACAAATCTCAAGCGAGACGCCGTGGGGTGCACTGGGAGAGAGAGACGCTGCGAACAGGCCTCTCCCGCCTCCCCAGGTGGAGGCTTCCCAGCTGCACCCTCAGCGCTCCAGGCGCCCGGAAAAGGGTTCTTCCACTGTGGCCATGCTGCAACGTCTCGCCCGGCAGGGTGGAGCCCGTCCGCTCATTTGACCCCGCGATCGCCAGTAGCTACCGAACTCTCAAAATGGCGGTCGACCTGGCAAGAGCGGGCCCAGCATAAAGAAATGGCCCGGTCACTGGTTGACTCCACCACCGTAGTCCTCCACGACCTTGAAGATTCTAGAGGAGCCGCGAGAGTCTCCGACCCCCGATGGGGAATGACTGCCATGATCGCCCGTGGAGTGACGAAACTGTATCCGCGGGACGTCGGCGCTCCCATGCTGGCGCCAGCCTCACTTTGAATTACTAGAATCCTGCAGACCTCAGTTCCGGTGAAAGCACAGTGTGACCCGGTAGGAAAAATTGTTGCACCCCCTCCCCTTTTTCACTGATAGTTCAAACCACCGATCCTTTCCTTTGCCCTTTTAACGGAACTTTGGACTGCCTCCCCCTCTTTTACATTTTCTAGAGAAAACAAAACATTAACCACTACATTAGCATAGCAGTTGACACCAGAACTGTTTTCAAATTTAAAACCAACAACATCTTCAACAAAATCCTTTTTGTTTCTGCTGTGACCCTGCTACAGCACAGGCATTGTCCCCAGCAGTAATTCTGCGATGCCGGTAAGAATAGCTGTGGTGCCTACTGGACTCACTCACCCCCGCGGCGCCCCACGCCGTTATTTGCTGGGCGGCAACTTAATAGACATCACTTTCGTGCCATCTAGATTTCAGCGCGTTCTGCTGCCTTGGAACTATTCGCACAACAGACCGCTACTGACAAGAATATTTCATTATTGGTGCTGTCAATTTCAATAAATCTATTGGATAATTCAAAAGAAATTGCCACGGTCTCTTCGTTGTTTAAATGTTTTTACTGTTTTTGTTTTGTTGTATATATTTATATGTTATTAAAGTTTTATATTCCTACTACTTTGTTGGAGTGCTACATGTTTTTAATGTGACACATAATTGTAAAAACTTTGATGTACCAAGAGTCATTCCTGGAATCTTCCGCTTCAGGCTCGGTCCCCTCCCCAATCACAATACAGGATGGTTTTCAGATAGTAGGAACACGTGTGGTGTGACGGATCTCATCGGGTGTGGGCCTTGATCTACTATAACTCCTTTGAAGAGGGGTGATTCTTTACAGCTGGGGCCATAAACTACATCTGCAGGGCTAGCTGATAGCCTGGACAATCGGACACAGAGGAAGAGGAGTGTCAGAGGGTGCGGTAGTGAATAGGGCGAAAGGGAGGTGTCGGGCGGGCACAGAGTGTGATTCTCAGGGAAGAGCAGCGCAGATGGGGGGAGGTTTATTGCCCATGCATAAGACAGAGAGCGGGGGTGACCAGTGCCTGGGGAAGATGCTTGCGAGGGTGAGGAGCCATGCTACGAATCGACAGCGTGCAGAGAGTGGGTCTGGTCAAGACATCTAAAATGGCTGCCGTGCACCACAAAAGTGTGGCATTTCAAAAAAGGCAAGATGGCGCAAACAATGTTTTTCAACACTTCCTCATTTCCTTCGAATCGAACGTTAACAGACGTTGGGGCATATTACCAAAGTTAAGCGATATTTATCGCTAACGATGCTTACCAACGAATTTTTTACCGCTAAGCATCGTCAGAAATTATCGAAGATAAACCTTGCTATTATCAAGGTTTATCGCAAATGCGATAATAAACGGCCGCAATGCATGAATATCGCTAAAAACTCAGCGATATTCATGCATTACCGAGCTAATGCTCTTAGCCATGTTATCCACCTCCCATTGGATAACATGGCTAAGAACTGCTCAGGGCAGGTGTTACTTTTTGGAGATATTCGCGCTTAGCGCGAATATCTCCAAAAGGAGATAGATATCTTGCATGTTGTAATGCAAGTTATTGTGGTGTATGGAACTCATACCATAATCTCTCAGGAAAGCAGAAACTGATCCTTTTGGGACCGCCTAAAAAGGCCTAGGGGGTGAGGAGTACTCTACTTTGCCCCCTTTTCACGTTCCGAACTATTTTATTTTACTCTCTTCTGTAATTACACAAAATAGCAGCGATAAGATGCATCGGAGACACACAGTGAGAGAAAGGAGGCCGGAGATGAAGAAGAGATGTCAAATACACATTGGAGATAATATAGTGGCAGAAGGGAAGTAAATATGAGTAAACTTACCATGTAACATAAAAATGTTGCACTCTATACTATAAGTCTCATTTTATACTACAATCACTTCGCTACAACCTCATAAATTAAAAATAAAAATGAATAATGTCTCAAACAATTTTTGATTTCTAAATATAAATGTATTCTTCTGAATTTTCTAAATTTGAAAGAACTAGTAACAAGTCCTCATCAGCAATGTCCTCATGAAAAGTCTGCAATGATGATTCTTGTAACTCTATGGTCTCCAAACATTCGATAAATTCGCCATCAAGAGATTGATCAAAAAAATCATTCAAGTCATCTCCTCCTTGTGACAATATTTCATTATTGGTGCTGTCAATTTCAATCAATGTAGTGGAATCATTCAAGTCATCTCCTCGTGACAATATTTCATTATTGGTGCTCTCAATTTCAATCAATGTAGTGGAATCATTCAAGTCATCTCCTCCTTGTGACAATATTTCATTATTGGTGCTGTCCATTTCAATCAATCTAATGGAATCATACAAGTCATCTCCTCCTTGTGACAATATTTCATTATTGGTGCTCTCAATTTCAATCAATGTAGTGGAATCATTCAAGTCATCTCCTTGTGCCAATATTTCATTATTGGTGCTGTCCATTTCAATCAATCTAATGGAATCATACAAGTCATCTCCTCCTTGTGACAATATTTCATTATTGGTGCTCTCAATTTCAATCAATGTAGTGGACAATTCAAAAGAAATTGCCACGGTCTCTTCATTGTGAGCCATTTTATTTTGAAATTGCTTGCTGTAAATTGCAGAAAAAAACAATCACTTTCATTTATCGTTTTTAGTAATACATAATATAAAACTAACTTTATCAAGTATTTAGTATAACAGAAGGACTGCAAATAAATAACAGAAAACATTTTTCAAATTATCTTCAAGTGTACAACATAGTTCCCCTTACAAATTAACAACTCACCTTTTTAAAAGTAGGAGAAGTGTTAGTACTGTATAAATCAAACACCAGAAATTCACCACCAAAAATTCCTCACAAATGTACCTCAGACAGTAGTATCACAAAATGGCTGTGGTTTCCTCTCATTTGAAATATATACATAACCAATTAACTTTCATCACACACAAATACAAAACCAAACTAACATTTTAATTGGTTCTAAATTTCAACACTTTCAAATGTGTTTTCCCCATGCAATTTTCCATAGGACATTTACATACGTCTACAGCCTGAATGGCTGAACGGAATTACACCAAACTTGGCAAAATGGTACATCAAACCTAAGAGGTCAGGAAGGATCTACTATGCCCCCTTATGGTCATTTCCCCCTTCGCTTTGGCCTCCTCTTGTCTCTCAATCCTACCGAGAGACAAGATGGCGGCCGCTACGGACTGTTTGGAATGTTGACAGACGCCGGAGACCAATCAGCTTCGCAAAGCTCCGTAACGCGAAAAGTACGCGAAGCGGAGCGCTGTTACAGATATATATCTTTTTTTGAACGTTAATTTCTCAAAATCCACTGGAGCACATATATTGAGACCTAGCAAAGGCACATCGGGCTACCAGTCCCTAATATTTTGCCAAGTTTCGTGCAAATCCATTCAGCCGTTCGATTATTATAATTTTTTTTTTTTTTGCCCCGCGGGGCCCTTTTAAAACCTCCACATCAAACGTAGGGGGTCAGCGAGGATCTACTATTCCCCCTTATGGTCATTTGCCCCTTCGCTTTGGCCTCCTCTTGTCTCTCGATCCTACCGAGAGACAAGATGGCGGCCGCTACGGACTGTTTGGAATGTTGACAGACGCCGGAGAACCAATCAGCTTCGCTTCACAAAGCTCCGTTGCGCGAAAAGTACGCGTCCTGGAGCGCTGCCCGGTCCGCTGTTACAGATATATATCTTTTTTTAAACGTTAATTTCTCAAAATCCACTGTAGCACATATATTGAGACCTACAAAAGGCACATCGGGCTACCAGTCCCTACAATTTTGCCAAGTTTCGTGCAAATCCATTCAGCCGTTCGGGCTAAAAGTGAGGCCAACCGCCCTATGGAAAACTCAATGTTAAAAACACGTTTTGGGACCCCCCTTTTTTCTCAGCCCCCCCTTGACGAACCCCCCCAAATTTTCAAGGGCTGCTCAGAAACAAAATGTGCCATTTTCCTGAAAATTTCAGACAATTCCGTCCACAAACGCCAAAGTTATTAGACATAGAATTTTCAAAAATCCCATAGAGAAAAAATCCTAACTATATATACCTACTGGCGACCGCCAGTAGGTAATATATATATATATATATATATATATATAGATAGATATATATATATATATATATATATATGGTGCAGTGATGTCATGTTTTAGTACGTGGACTATTACTATCGTTCTTAGAGCACGTTATATGCCCAATAGGCACATGCTAATATTTTAGCATATATTCATAATTAAAGTCTTAACATCAATTATTAACTGTGTTTTGTCCTGTGTCTCATGCTGTCTCTTCAATCTAGCCGCCCACTGGCGCTGTGTATGCACTCTTGCGTTTCATGTGTGCATAGTGTGTGCGGAGGTCACCTTGTTGTGCAAGCCTGAGAGCGTTTTGGTTCTCATAAGGTTCTGTATTGCACTTTGTAAACGTACAATGTTGGCTATTGTTAATGGATAATACTGGCACCCTTGCTAACTCTTAACTCCTATCCTGCCCAGTGACCCCCCACCACTCTCGTGTCGTCGACCCAATAACAACAGACACGATGTGTGTTTCTTATACAGAGCTTTATTCCTTGCTTCTTACTCGGTCCCTGTCCCTACTCTAACTAACCCCCTTCCGCCCTGCGCTCCTCCTCTTCCCTTCCACCCCAGCTAGCTCCACCCACCCAGCTACTGGACTGCTAACTACATAACATCTCCCCCTTTCTTAACAAAATGACAGAATAATGTACTAAATCACATCTCTTCAATGAGTCTCTTTGGCCGCTGAATGTCTCGGCGGGGTCGTGTGGACATGGTTCCAGTAACATCCTCGATCAGGGGTTCACTGGGCTGGCCACTGCTCTCTTGTTCAGCTTGCACAGACTCCTCAGGAGTGAGCATGTCAGTCACATTCGTCAAGAGTCCTTTCATGTCTCGTGGACATCTCTTGAAATGCGATACGTTCCTGGTGACTCGTCGTTGATCGGATTCTGCAGTTAGCATGGTGCCCTTCTGTTGGGTAACCAGCAAAGGTTCATCTCGGAACCAACAGTCAGTCTTTCTCTGTTGATCTTGTTTGACAATAACGTAGTCTCCTTCATGCAATGATGGTGACCTCGCTCTCCTTTTGTCATCAGCATATGATTTCATTTTGTCCTTGCTGCACTTATCAGTCGCCATCATCTCTTGATGGCTGCGGATTGGCGACATGGCTCGCAAGGCCCCTTCCCAGGTTGGGATGCGGTTTCTCATGGGACGCCCCAACATGAGTGTTGCAGGGCCCTTTCCGGTGGTCGAGTGAGGAGTCGTCCGATATGCCCTGAGGACTTCATTGAGGGCCACTTGCAGATCCTTCTTTTCAGCCGTGGCTTGCTGGAATGTCTTTTTGAGCGTGCCATAAATCTTTCAATGGTGCCATTCGCTTGTGGCCAGAGAGGTGTGATTTTCCTGTGATTAAAGTCCAGGTGTTTTGCGAATGCACTGAATTCGTGCCCATTAAACGGAGGTCCCTTGTCTGTTTTCACCTCTCTGGGGACACCCCAGGTTGCAAACACTTCATACAGCACTTTGAGAGTGCTAGAGGCACTTGTGGATGGCACAAACTGGGCGATGGGAAATCGTGAGTATTCATCAATTATGGCTACTACATATTTTCCGGATTAGAGCGGTCCGTAGAAGTCCATGGCAATCTCTTGCCATACTCCACTGGGTAGGTTAGTCATTTGTAGTGGGGCCGGTGGATCACCTTTGTTGGTCAGCTGACACAGGTGGCAATCCTTTAGAGTGGACTCTACCATCTGGTCGAGGAGAGGAAACCACACGCTTTCCCGGAGAGCTCGCTTTGTTGATACTACTCCTCTGTGGCCTTCATGGGCAAGGTTGATGACTCCCTGCCGTAGTTGACTAGGAACCACAATCCGTTGACCTCGGAGTATTACTCCATCGGTAGTGACGGACAATTTGTCACAGACATGACGAAATGCTTGCAACTCCTGCTTGACAGCCGGGTCATTGTCTTCTTCTTGAGGGTCATGTCTCCACCGGTTGGACTGAATCCGACGAAGTACTTTCTGCAAGATAGCGTCTTGCGTCGAGACTTCCCGGATGACCTCCATGGGAATGGCAGGTGGCAGCGCCTGGTCAGCCACGAAGTGGATGTACTCCTCGGCAATAGGTGGTTTGGAATCCGATGATGCATGAGGGTGGCGGGACATGTAGTCAGCCGGGTTCTCTGCCTTCCCGGGTTTGTGAACAATGGTAAAAGTATATTCCTGAAGTCTGAGACCCCACCTCTCAATTCTCGGGGGCATTTTGGATCTGGGGTTGCCATAGATAGTGACCAGCCCCTGATTATCGGTGATCAGAGTAAAGTGCTTGCCGTAAATGAAAACATGGAAATGTTCACATGCCCACACCACCGCAAGACTCTCCTTTTCTGGTTGCGAATATGCCTTTTCAGGATCAGACAGACTGCGACTGGCATAGGCAACGATGCATCTCTGGTCAGAATCATTGTCATATTGTGCCAAGATGGCCCCCAACCCCACAGGGCTGGCATCTACAGTGATCTCAGTCTTCCGCCGAGGATTGAAGTACGAGAGGTTGTCAGCAGATTCTACTGCACGCTTGATTTCTCTGAACGCATGTTCACACTGGGGCGTCCAGTCGAACGGTTGTCCTTGTTTAGTAAGGTTGCGAAGGGGGTGGCTGATGGTCGCATAGTCTCTGATGTAGCGGGCACAGTAGCTAGCCATCCCCAAGAACGATCTTAGTTCACTGACATCTTGTGGGCTCTTGGTGTCGTTTAGAGCCGCTATCTTGTCCGTATCAGGTTTCATCCCTGCACCTGAGAAAATGTGGCCAAAGAATTTCAAAGTTGACTGGTGGAACTCACATTTATCTTTGTTCAACGTCAGGTTCGCATCCAACAGGACGTGACAGCCACGATTAAGTGCTATGTCGTGCTCACGGACATTGGAGCCATACACAAGAATATCCTCGCTGTAATTCAGAGTGTTAGGGATGTGTTGAATGATTTGCCGGATTGCCTCCTGAAAAATTTCAGCGGCTGATGAAACACCAAAGCTCAGTCTCTTGTATCTGAAGAGTCCTAAGTGAGTTGCAAATGTCGTAATGTATCGGGATTTGACGTCCAGTTCCAGCTGGTGATAGCCTTTGTTTAAATCCAGCTTCGAGAACACCTTTGCTCCGTTTAAAGCAGAGATCATATCGCTCAGATGCGGCCCAGGGTGACGCTCCCTTTCTATTGCCGTGTTGGGGAGTCGCATGTCAACACAGTCTCACCTTGTTGGTGGTTCCCTTCTTTGGTACGATGACCACTGGCGATACCCATGGAGTTGGACCATCTGTTCATTCGATGATGTCTGCCGACAGGAGGTCTTGCAATTCATCCTCGACAGCCGTTTGAAGATGGAATGGAACACGTCGAGGGTGCTGCGCCACCGGCTTAACTTGTTCATCGATGTGTAGATGAATTTGGCATCCCTTTAACTTCCCTAGACCTTGAAACAGCTTGGGAAACTTGCTGACAATGTCCTGATCATCACTGACTTTAAATAGGATTTCGACAAGGCGGAGACGCTCTGCAGTTGGTAGGCTAAGTAAACAGTCAGCTTCTGGGCCTTTGATGACATGTATGACCGCTGGTATGATGATGTCGTCATGTTTGAGTGTTGTTGGGAACTTTCCCAAGCAAGGGAGAGGCTTCTTGGACATCCAAGTGAAAACTCAGACCGGTGCATAAGTCAATGAGGGCTTAGGATTCATTCTCTCATACTCAGTGACTGGGATATAGTTCAGCGAAGCCCCACTGTCCAGTACGAACTTCGTGTCATGGTTCCCTACCTTTATGTCCAAACGTGGATATTTCTTGAGTTGGTCGGGATCTGCAATCATATTTACATATTCTACAGTATATTCTGAATCTCTGGACGATGACCTGGAGTCCTGGGACGGTGATCTACGTTCCCATCGAGATCTGTGCGACTCTCGGCTGGAGTGTGACGAGCCTGAGGACAATGTGGACTTTCCTTTGACAGCTCGTATGTGATGTTTGCTGGTGCCGGAGCGAGATGACCTCGTCGTTTCACTTCGCCTTTCCTTGTGATCGTCTCCACACATTGCTTCGAAGTGATTCGTCCGCCCACATTTCCTACATCGCTGACCCATGGTGGGGCAGGCGTCGGCAGGAGGGTAGTCATATCCACACCGGTAGCATCTTCTCGCCCTTTCCAGTCCCTTGTCTCTTCTCCCAAGTTCTCGCCTTCTGTGGTCTGGACGTCTTTGACGCGACGACGATCTTGGTCTCCATTGTTTTTCTCTCAAGTTTCTTCGGCTGCTGCCTTTGTCTTGGACACGACGCACTTGTTCCTGGCTTACGTTGCGCCCTGATTTAATGGTGGTGGCATGTTCTTCTGCCTGGTCATAGACGCGAGTCATTTCTTCAATGTCGTCTAATTCATGAGGTTTTCGTAGCAGCCGCCTCCGGAGGGCTTCCGAGTGACATCCAGCTATAATTTGCGACTTGATGGCGGCATCTGGTGAGAAGTTGTCAAATTCACAGTGTCTTGACAACCGACGTAGCCGAGTGATGAACGCGCTCATCGCCTCATCTTTTCCTTGGCGCGCTTGGTGGAACGCATGACGTTCATAGTCCACGTTTCTTTTATGGAGGAATTTTTTGTTCAATGCCTCACGTACCTTGTCATAGGTTCCAGCGTCTGCAGGTGGGAGGTCTTTAATTATCTTACTTATTTCTCGGCCTGCTAGGTTGCGGAGGGCAATCAGTTTTTCTTTGTCAACAGTTACCTTAGACCCCTCAATGTAGTCTTTGAAATCTTCAAGCCATTCTTGCCACTTGGGGCCCATGCTTCCTCCTGTGGTCAGTGTTAGCGGTTCCGGAGCCCGCAGATGTGACGCCCCAGCAATGACGGGCTTGACTTTATTTCGCTGTGGGGATACATTTGGGGTTACCATTGTGATGTCACGTGCTTCTTACTCTTTTCTCTGGCTCTGCTCGGCCTGCCGCTTCTCGTTCACAGGTGCTTTGGCTGGTTAGTCACGGTCAACTTGTACTCAAAGTTATTTGTTTTTACTCGTGCTTGTTTATTCACTCACATTTACAGCGATCAGTGCTTGTTTGTCACTCCTATTTGTCTTGACTTGTGTTTATTTATTCTTTCATGCTTATGCCTGCTGGTGCCTGACTCCAATATGGCCGCCCATAGGTTTCACAGGGGTGTCCCTCTAGGCTGCCTGACTCAAAGATGACCGCCCCTTGGCAGCTATTCTCTCCCACGAGGTTCGATCATGCTCCTCAACAGGCTCACAGGGCTTCAGCTGCCACTCACCAGCTGTCAGTCGCTTGCAGGCAGCAACGTTTCTTCGCTTCTTCCTGTGTTCTGTTGCAGAGGAGCGATCAGGTAGAGTCGAGGCGGGCTCTCGATTGCACTCCGTCACCCGCGTGCTATTTCTCACGCATCGGGGTGAGCCTTTCCGTTTGCCGGCTTCTCTCTGGGCTCGCGGCAGCGCTCTTTCTTCGGAACACTTCCTCGAGTCTCGGGTGGCACCTCCACCGCTCCCTGGTCACCGGAGCAGTCGATGGAGTCGGGGTGGGCACCCGACTTCCGTTCTTGTGCCGCGTGCCGATTTGTGCGCCTTGGGGTGAGTTGCGGTTTTGGCGCGAAACAGCGCACTGCTTTGAATTCCCCAGCACTCAGTGGCGTGTTTTCCCTCGGGGCTCTACGCGACTGACAGGTCGCGGAGCAGGGGCAATAACCGCTGGCCTCGTCCTGGGCGGCGGACTTACTTCAGCCACACGTGGCTCGACATCGTCTTCTCTCTTCACGCTGCTTGGGACAGGGACACTTCTTCTTGGGGTCTTGTGGGTGGCTGACTGCACCATCCCACCCTCGTCGCCAGTTGTCGAGTCGTCGACCCAATAACAACAGACACGATGTGTGTTTCTTATACAGAGCTTTATTCCTTGCTTCTTACTCGGTCCCTGTCCCTACTCTAACTAACCCCCTTCCGCCCTGCGCTCCTCCTCTTCCCTTCCACCCCAGCTAGCTCCACCCACCCAGCTACTGGACTACTAACTACATAACACCCACCTGTAGTACTAGAGTTCCCTTGACATGCCTTGCTACCTTCCCAAAAATTGCCATACGACGGACCACACTTTACGTTATTTGTCGATCATATATGCTCTATCTTGGTATGTTTATGATACGATATAAAGCACGGTTTTTCCAATGGGTGCATCAGCACTGTAGATAAATGTTACATTTATAACAAAATGCTTTAACTGTAGTAATGCCTGCTTTGCAGGTTTGAAAGATTTGCTTTTGTTTTTTGTATTTGTGCCGGTTGAGTGAGTTGTCTCATTAGAGTTCTTTCTGGACAGTTTGCTTTGCTGGATATATGAGGCATTCCACATTCCATGCTTGTCCTATGGGTAATGGAATGGTGTATGTATTGGCTGCACATAAACAATCACATAAATACTCTAAAATCCACAGAACTGATGTTTCCAGCAGCAGGCTATTCCTCCATTATGATGATTTTAGGCAGCCACATTAGGGTGCAACCGAAAATATGTGCTAGATTTCAAACGAAAACCTAAAAATGCCCCTGTTGTTAGGAGCACCAAATTAACAACAGATCATTTCAATTTAGGCTTCATATGTTGCTGCATGAGAGCTGCCTGACATCTCCATTCACCAATGTATCAAGTGCACAGCGCATATGCTTTTCATGACACCATTGCCATGCGGTACTTTGCAATCCCCCCTGCCTCTGTACCACACCTTGTACTTGATGAAGCGCAAACGCTGATCTTGCCTTGCACGACACTTTACACCTATCTTGACAATAAAACACAAAGGTGCACTTTGCACACGTCTGTAAAAACGACACCGAAACTTGGTAAAGTTGATGAGCCAGCACTTAAAACTGTGCTTAATCAGATAGAAACAGTAGGATTAATCAATTAGTGAATTTAAAATGTTTAAATAACCCATTACCTTATGTTCATTAACAGAAATATTATAAAATCTGATGATAACTTAGCATTGCTATTTGACTTCGTTGCAGAGTGTCCTAATAAACTCAACTTTGGTGTAATTCCTAAATTAAACGAATAACATGTCTGAAATTTTCAGTATGAGTGCTGAATAGTATAATGATCATTTGTGTTTAAGAACAATTTTATTTTAATGATTTTTAGAACTAATCTACCTGATGCTACTTTAATGAAATCGTGGCAGTAGGCTATACTTGAAGTCAGTGCTTAATTTGAGCCGGTGGTTTCCGGTGCTCGGCACCTACACTTAATTGTCAACGCCAGTTAATTTAGAGGTGACCACAACAACAGATACTTATAATTCAATATACATTAAAAAAGACTATTACCTGATAACCAAGTCATTCTTATAGCTTTGGGTGCCTGAAACAGTCTGAATTGTCACACTTGTAGGAGGAGTGGGATGGTTAGTAGTTGTTGCTATCATTAGCAGTATACAAAACAAGGGGACCCGGTGGGTTCGCTTAGGACCGCGGGTAGTTAGTTATTTCAAGGGACAGTGGTCCTAAGCATAGAAGGGATAATCACAAAAAGTTTTTATAGACTTCAATAAGCACTATAAAGTTGATTCCTATGTCCAGCCGGACATGGAATGTTTATTAAATCAATGTAAAGATACGAAAAAATGAAAACAAAAATATTGGGGCACAATCCTGTACCCAACATAAGGAAAAGAAGAATAGAAATATAGAGAAAGAAAGTGAACGAAATATCAGACAATAACTTTGGACCCAATCGTGGCTTGCATCTTATTACATAGTACAGCAAGCTCTAACCAACAGTAATCACAATATATAGACACAATGGTTAATTTGTAGTACTGTTTGTGAACGTCAGGACTAATTAATATAATTGCCTGGTTTATAACATTTAGCCTTGTTGTGGCTCGAGATGGGTCATAGGCGTCCTGTGGTTGGACCCAAGTCGGGGCACTTGGTAGCTACCACGCGGTATATGAAAGGAACTACCACAGCGTCTACTCCACCCGAGACTCCTTTGAGCTCCAAATGGAACCAAACTGCCATTGCATGCGGTCTTCCTGGATAATCCCCCAGGACTCGGGCGTACACAGAAACCCGAAATACACTGGTCCATGAACATTGATTAAATACAAGGAGAACACACCAAGCGCCCCGACTTGGGTCCAACCACAGGACGCCTATGACCCGTCTCGAGCCACAACAAGGCTAAATGTTATAAACCAGGCAATTATAATAATTATTCCTGATGATGATCCCGTTAATGTAGGAGCGTGGGATCGAAATGTCGACTTTCACAAACAGTACTACAAATTAACCATTGTGTCCGGCAGGACATAGGATTCAACTTTATAGTGCTTATTGAAGTCTATAAAAACTTTTTGTGATTATCCCTTCTATGCTTAGGACCACTGTCCCTTGAAATAACTAACTACCCGCGGTCCTAAGCGAACCCACCGGGTCCCCTTGTTTTGTTAAACTGATACTGCTAATGATAGCAACAACTACTAACCATCCCACTCCTCCTACAAGTGTGACAATTCAGACTGTTTCAGGCACCCAAGGCTATAAGAATGGCTTGGGTATCAGGTAATGGCAGGGG
The DNA here is from genome assembly GCF_964261635.1 of Lissotriton helveticus. NCBI lineage: Eukaryota > Metazoa > Chordata > Amphibia > Caudata > Salamandridae > Lissotriton > Lissotriton helveticus. Next base: position 367,856,591 of record NC_136073.1, on the reverse strand, counting down.
CAATGTGTGGTGCAAGCTGCAGTGGCTTCCTGATGAGCGCCCTGGCACATATCTGTTTACAAATTATTTTATTATGCATAAACTTATTCAGGAGATTGTAGTCCTAAAGTATGAAACGTTGAGATGCTTTTTCACCTTAGGCTGCATTATTTCATAGCCTGTGCAATAGACTTTGATACGTTTTCCCAAATGTTGCTTTATTTGTTCTTGGTTCATGCATGCAGTTCATACATCGAACGAATATCTTGCAAGAACTGCGCATGCACACGCATGCACAGTTCTCGCAAGATGTACGTCCAAAGTAGGAGAGAGACGTCAAGGAGGAGGAGAGCAGCCCGGAGACGCCGCAGTACAGGTGAGTGTGTTTTTTTTCTTTTTAAATACATTTGTAAATATTTTTTATTAGGGGGCGGAGGCGGGGAGCCTATTTAGCAGGGGGTGATGGCTAACTCCGCTCCACTGCGGAGTCGTAGGTTTGCCCTATACTCCGCGTTCTCAGCGGAGTAGGCAAATCTCTGCACTCTCCGATGGCGGAGCGGAGTTCTCTGCCCGCCCTTAGTATTTTCATTGGTCATATATTCTACCTATACTGTATGTTGTTTCTGCCTTCTGTGATGGGGTGGTGATGGTACTGTCTCCTTAAATGTCTCTGTAGCACCAGCAGTAATTAAAACACTTTTTCTATTTTGATGATGATTTCTTGTCTATCTTGCTGTAGTGCCAAGCAGGGAAATAAATGTATTTTCAGTTGATCTTCCCCGTGATTCAGGGTGCAAATGTGGCTATGGAAGGTGTAGCCTGAACAGAAGACTAGTTTTTTAGGTCTCGGCTGGAAGCGCGCGAAAGCGCGTTCTCGCCAGAGAACTATAGTCGTCGGCTCAGCCGACAACGAGTGGAGACAAGAGCTGGCCACGCACGCAGCATCGTCAATGGGAGAGGGAGAGACAAGAGCTTGGTCGCGCGCATGAGTCAGTCTCAGAGCTGCTGATGTGCATGCTCACGGCGGCCTCGCTGGACTTCCTGTGCTCCAGCGCCCGGGGATCGCTTGTTATTACTATAGCGATCGCACAACGCTGCCCAAAAATGAACTGAGGACACCAGTGGGACTCGATGCAGACTTCGGCAAAAGTTAGCGTATTCAATGGCGAAAGCGGCGGGGGGCAGAGCGGGGCTCCATGGCGCGCAACAACATACCGTTATGTTGCAGAGGACGGAGTAAGTAGCGCAGCCCCTTTCTGCCCCCTCAAGGAGGCAGCTGCACCCTCACCTACCCTCACTCCCGTACTGCTTGCCATTGTTCGCTCCCATCCTGAACTCGTAAAGGAAACGTAGGATACATGTTGCTCCTAGCCCGGCTGCCCCGCTCGCCTTCAATGCAACATCCAAGAGGCTTTCCTGAAACATCCAAAGAGATTTCCTCCGGCACCCGAGATCCCTTTAGCTCCTCTGCCTTTGGAAGCGCACTTTCTGTTTCCCTTCGGCATTACCGTAATACTCGAAGTGGGCCGCCTCTCACAATTCTGCTCCGTACCGAAGGAATGCAGCTGGCAGGCACTAGGGCAGAAAACGTGCACGATTTTGAGATAAAACATGTTGTGGTGCGGACCAGAACCTCTTTGATATGAGCTACTGTTTCTTGTAGAATATGAAGCTTTAGACTAACTGCTTGACTGCCTATTGTTGGCGTATTTTTATCTTGTCAATGGCATGTCCAAATTACAATATTTCACACTAGGCAGACATAAAATTATTTGCGCTTAACTTTAGTACATGTAACACCCTAATCTCTAACCATTCCAACAAGTCCCTGCTCTCCACCCCACCCCACCATGTCCTCCTACCAACCGAATACAGCATACACCATTATATCGTCAAAGTCTGGTATAGCAACAGAGATTCCAATTTCCTTAACCAGCTGCCAGACAGACGCAGCTGTTGCCTGACCTCCGTATCCGTTAATAATAATGAAATTCCCCTGCAAGGCTTTAGGAAACAGCGAGCATATCCACAAATTCATGTGCTCTGAACCCTTACAGGAAAAATATTTTCTATCCATATCCAGAGGGCAAAATGAGTCTGACCAGTATCTGGCAAAAGCGGGAAACATCCTTTACAACGCAACTGTTACAACGCACTACCATTACGACGCAACCATTACAACGCAAGTCTTTACAACGACTTGTGCTGGGGGGCGCTCTAGGATAGGGAATAGTTTTAATTTACTATCCAACACCTTCCCTACTATCCACGGGGACTGGAGTTGGAATAGTAAATTAAACTATTCACTATCCAGCGCCCCCCAACGCAAGTCGTTGTAACGACTTGCGTTGTAAAACTTGCATTGTAAAGGCATGCGTTGTAATAGCATGCGTTGTAACCTCATACATCCGGCGAAAGCAGTGTAATCCATTCTATTCCAGGCCCCCAAAAATAAATGAACTTAATCCGTCTCCTCGACTGTTGTCTACTGTGGCCAGACTGGGTATGAGATCTTGCGGGTGTCGTTGTGTGGTTGACCGTGTGTGTGACTGTACGGGTGATTGTCTATGCTTCTCTGTCTGCCTCATTGTGTGCCTGTCTGCTGTAATGCCAGAAACCGGTCCTGGGAAGCTTGATTCCGGTCCAGGGAAGACATGGCTTGGCAGTTCGGGCTGGACTGTTCCCATGAGGCACAGGGTCAGACTGATTTGCATATGGCCATGTCTGAACTGGGGTGGCGGAGTGAGCTAAAGAACGGTGATGGATTAAACCCAGATCAGTTGACTGGAGGTGAGTGTTTGTATTGTCAACGCTTCGTCCATCACCACCTATTTCCCTGTCTGCGGCAGTGCCTTCTATCTGTGTGTCCCCGTTTGATTATGTGAGTGCGTTTGTGTATATTCACCACCGAGGATGTTATCCAGAGTCTTTCCTCTCAGCGTAGCGCTGACTGTTTCCTTCTCCTCCTATTCGTCGGTCCCGTCTCCACAGTACTCTCTCTGGTTGATGCAGCCCTTTGACGTGTAGCGCTTTGGAGTCCCTTGAGGCTCTGTACAAAGACCGCGTAAAGATAAGATGCACCGAGTATTCCTGCTTTCATTGCTCCAAGTTTGCTGCGCTGCTTTGTGCAAGTGCCCTGAAGCATCTACGACCGCTATATGTCATGCCATAAACCTAGCGACCTTTAATAGGATGCAGGACATTACCTCCTCATTACACCCCCCCAAGTAATCACTTAATAAGGCCGCCGTGCCTCCCAGACACACCCACTTCCCTTTTTAAAAATTTGAAAAGTGCCCCCATCACACCTCACACCACCTGTTTTAGTTAATGGGCAGATACTGACCCGCACTAAATACCAGAGATTCTATAGTTTGAATGGGGGAGTACCTGCACCCCTTAGCACTGCTCGTGACTGACTTAGGAATGCTTTAGGTTTCGGTATCAGTCAGTGTGCATGGGAAGGGCAGCGGGCAGCAGGGGGAGTCTGCAGAGGGGCGCGCGCGCCGATAAACAGGCAGGCTTTGAAAATAGCTCGCTGCGAGAGGTACACTGTGATTTCACTGGAATAAAAAGGTTGAAAAGCACATCTGATTGAGAGCGGGGCTGTGAGTCTGCCTACATGTTAGGTATATTAGGTGCTGCATTTAATTGGGCAGATTTGTGTTCTAGCGACTCTGCGACTTCTCCAAACTTTCACCACGCAGCCTACGGCGGGTGGACATGGGGAGGGGGTTTGACGAATAGGACGAGGCGGTGTCTTGCGGGACAGTGGCGCGCGGCGGAATGGGGCAACAATAATAGCAGCATCGGGGATGAGGCCGAGCACACAGAGGGTAGGTGCTAAGGCTGGGATAGGCGTGTACTTTTGGTGGCGCGGCGGGAGAAGGATTAGTTCTTCCAGATAAGTTTGGCTCCGTCAGCGTAAGAATCATATCGGCATTTGTAAATGCAAAAGGGGGCGTGGCTTGTTTCCTCTGCGGTGTTCGCCTCTGTTGTCACAGGACCGTGTATACTCTGTTTCTTCTGTTACTGCTACTTGATGGACGCTCTGCTGTGTTATGGCGAGAGTCTTCCTTCTTGTTGCTGTGTGGGTGAATAGTTGGCTTTCTTCATATGTGGGTGCATTAAAGATTGTGTGAGTTCTCTGAACATGACTTGTGTCGACTGGAAACAATGCCACGAAAACGAAAAAACAGACATGCCAGTGGACAGCGTTATCAGTACTAGTTTTAGAAAACAACCATGCGCGCTCAACACAGTTCAGGTACTGCAGGAATCAGTTTGACTGGCGACCCCACCAGCTTAGCCTCAGCATGAGTGTGTCTGGCTCCAATGTAAGCCTCGAAAGAGCGTTGACGCTTCACTCTCGTGGTTCATACTTGGCAGAGAGGTCTGACCTTTCAATGTGTTCAAGTGTAAAGGAAATGAGGTCTTAAACTTCACCACAATGCGGACATCTGTCATGAGCAGTGTTGCTCTAAGCTGCTGACGAGGCAGGAGGTGGCTGGCGCAGGGTAAGAAACCTGGGATGTATTATTGAACTGAACGGTTTCTGTTTGTCTCCGACCCCCTGCTTGGCGGGCTTGAGAAAACTGAGGTTTAATTTAACGTTAACAACCACACCGTATTTTCCCTCAGTGGTGTGGGGTGGCCGGGGGCTGTTTTGTTTCCTTACTTACAATCCTTAAGGATGATAAGTATGAGTAAAGAGGTATGTAGACAAAATGTATGGCTAATAACCCAAATACACTGCGACTAGGCAAGGCAGGAAGATGTATACAAGTCCTAGCCCTATTTGTACACCTGATCCTTTTTCTGGAGCTGCTGGTGCCCTGTCTGAGAAGTACCACATAAGCCACAATTGTTCACCCGTGCATAAAAGGAGACACCTCACGGATTCAAGGGTGCAATGAACACGTCGTACAGTTCCCCACGCTTTCCGTCATTGGAGTGTTCCTCTGTGTGAGGGTAAGTAGGCGAAAGGGCAGAATATGTGCTAGTTAGGGAATGTGGTATATGAAGGAGTGTGAGTAAGTTGCTGTCTCCTAGTTTGCCAACTGTTGCATCAGTCAGTTTGCTGGATCTCACTACCTAAGATGGGATAAGGCTGCCCCTTTTGCTTGAGTACAGAAGGTAGGGCACCACCCACTACAATGAAATGAGCGGTGGATAAATGGGGCTAGTATTTATATACACTATGCGAGTGGAGGGTGCCCCATTTATTTCTATCCTTAGATTCCACTTTTTAATGCACACATGAATTCCATCCCCCCACTCCATCCCCCCACTCCATCCATCCATCCCCCCACTCCATCCATCCACCCCCTCCACTTCATCCATCCATCCATCCCCCCACTCCATCGCCCCCACTCCATCAATCCATCCATCCCCCCCACTCCATCCATCCATCCCCCCCACTCCATCCATCCCCCCATCCATCCATCCCCCACTCCATCACTATCATCTTGCAAATCATCTTTATACACCAAGACAAACTTTGCTAAAAATTTAATGCAACACATTGTCATATACAATGCCAATAACTCAAACTTTAATGCTGCGAGACCTATTGCATTGCAAATGCTTGTTCTTTCAGTTTCCAGTGTGAAAGTCATTACATATTGGGTTTATAACTCTAGTCTTGTATTGCCCTCTAGTTATTCATTCATTCTATACTAGGTGTATTACACCATAAATGATCTGTAGCATGCTGACCCGGGTTCTGTGGGTTGCGTGGTACTCCTGTTGATCCCTAATGGTTGGAGTTTTAACCTCACCACAGCAACAGGCTCTTGCTTGAGCTCCATTGTGCTCTAATACCTTTAAAAGAACTGCTTTATTTCCATCTGCCAGTGTGGCTTCCTCTTTATATAAAAATATTAATATAAAACAAATTATTGAGAATAATATTTTTTTAAATGGCAGTTATAGTGCTAGTTCCAGAAGCATGTTCACCTTCCACTAGAAAATGAAACCAATGTTTCCTGAATACCATTTCCCTCTATTGAGCAGTTTCCAACAGTGCTGTAGTGACTAATCCTTGTTAGATTTAAGTTTAACCATTATGGTGGCTTCCACATCCCTCTGAGGGCAAGCTTCTTCTGTGTCCTCGCGTTCCCGCCATTAGAGTGCTATTAACAGAAAGTTAATAAAAAGCAGTAAAATTTGACTTGCAAATGGAGCTCCTATGAACTTAAACTGCAATCAATATGATTAAGGTATAGCTGGTAACAACTGTTTTTGCACATTAAAGCTATAATTGATACACTTTCTGCTCTTTATGGATAAAAACTGCAGCGAGCGTGTCGCGTTGCTAAGGTACTCAAGGTCTTTAAGCTGTTTCTCATTAACAAAGAACTGAGCTAGTGATGAGGAAAATGGCTTCACAAAACTTTGTGACCAGGAACCCAGGGACAGAGTATGCATGCACTGTGAACTTTTTTCAGCCGAAAGTTGATATGTACTGTCACATAATTAGTCCATAGAAAAAAGTAGTTGAGGACACCGAGAAGCAATAGATATGATTCCCCAGGTATTCCATAAAGATTGAAATTTAGGCTAAGTTCACTGCACTTTCATGGCTCAATATTTTACAACATTTTGCCTAAGCACTTTCTGTAGACTCTACAGTATAGAGGCTATAAAGTAAAGTGTCTTAAAAACATAAAAATGTATTTCGTCTGTAAAGGACACTGTTTGAATGTAAAGACTGAAAGTTACTACTCACAGTTTTTTCTACCATTTTCTAACCTTTCTACAGAAAAGATTAACCACATCATATTCCACATGAAAAACACAAAAAGGGCATTCACTCTGTCTTCTATAACCTAGTGCTCCACCACCACCTGGGACACCTTCATACTTCCTCCCAAACTCTAATTTCAAAGTCACTTCACAAACAGTCCTTTAAGCTTGAACAGATTCTCTATCTCACCAAGAAAATAATATACACAACTCCCCCAAAATAGGAAGGTTGACATCACACTTTTTATCTATCAAACCTTCTCCTGCCTGTGAGGTATACCTTGATGAAATCTAACCTCCATTGGCTAAGTTATTATACATGAAGTTCTGTTTTGATGTCTTACAGATAAAATGCAACACATCCAAGTAGACATTTAATAAAATAGATGACAGAGAGGTTTCCTGCACCTCATGTTCTCAAAATGCTGTTGAAAATGATTCTGATATATTCTTTTTTTGTCCTGTATATACCATTACTTGGAAAAAATGGATAAAACCAATCTTTTGTAACTTGGAAATTAGGCCATATTTAGAAGCATTGAGGATTTTAAAAACTTACACATCCGAGAGAATAGTTTTTAGTCTACGCAGATATCTATTTGCTAGAAGCCTTGTATGTAAGGGAAAGGGCTTGAAATGTTAACGTATCTTGGTTTGCCTTCATTATCAATCTTAGTATGTATTGTTATGTCAGTTTGTTTTTCTTCTTTTCAGTAGAAAGCAAATGATGTGTCTGTTGCACTTGCATTTTGCCATTTTTATGAACCGGATATGCATCCTACCTAGTATGCCAGACAGCGAATATTGTGGTTGCTGCATTTGCACTTTGTTAATCTCATGGTTTAAATTTGCACCTTATCTACAACTGAATTGGCATTATAGGACGACTATTTTTGGATGCATTTTAGACTGACAATTTTTTTTATCTGGTAGTGTATTTAAATGTATTCTATTTATTTGACATGTTTAAATTTATAAATAAATATCTTTTATGGTTTGTCAAACCAAATAAAGATCTACTACTATTAAAAAATGATGTGTGTGAAGTATACACATGTGCCTAAACCACATGTATAGCTCCATTTTCACTGATCCTTATTTAGTAGGTATTACAACACCCAGGTGCTCATTTATGAGCAAGTGTTGCAGTGCAGCACAGCAAGACACCTTGTTCCACTGCACTGCGTGACAGGGAAAGAACATGAATGGACCGTATTTAAGTCAATACAGCACTTTCCTGTCCTTTCCCTTGCGCTGGCGCCGTTTTATCAGCCTAGAGCCAACATGGGCACTCATGGTGCATGAGTTCCTGTGTTGCCTGCAGGATTATTTTTGTCCAGGAAGGGGCACCTTTCTGCACAAAATCAATCCTGGGAGGCGTACTCCTCTTTCTGTGTTCACACAGAAAGAGGAAGAAAGAAGGAGAAATAGAGATGTTTATCCTTGTTATTCCTGCCCTGAGAAGGTGTAAGTTATTGATGCATTACCAGGTTTTCATGTTCTTGTAAATATGGGGATGCACTACAATCCATAGAAGCTGCGTGGAAACATCAAAGTAACGTCAATGAAATTTGTGCTTCATTTCGTTAATCCAGATTTTTAAAGCCACTCAGAGCCACGGAAAGTGGCTTTGCGTGGCTTCAAAACTCTAGCTTACAGGTTTACGTCACTCATGCACCACAGTGTGTGGTGCAAACGTGACGCGACTCTCTCATGAATAAGCCCCCCAGGACCTACCAATATCACAGCTCGCAACATTTACCGGGTACACCCAACCTCCCCATTCAGAGTTTGAAACCTCGAATGGAGGACAAAGCACAATTTCTGCAGGCTTTCCCCAATTGCAATCTTCCCCAAAAAATAAAAATCTTTTTATTTTTCCAGTATCTACCTTTCAAAATGTAAGACGAGGGAAACAGGTGCACAATATTCACACCAGTGAGTTCCAGTACTATAGTTAAATATGAATGTAACAAATTATCGCAATATGCCTAAAATCTAAATTATAAAAATGAATTCATAAAAACCAGTAGCCTGTGTATCACCGCTCCTATAGCAGGAAGAGAGGAGCACATTATTATAAATAGCTAGCGTGTAATGAGTTATGGTTAAATGAACCTCAGGGCCTAAATAATCCGATGCATCCATTTTGATTCAGATAATAAGTAAAACTTTTAGAAAATAGTTGATTAAAAGTAAAGGACCATTCCACTAAATTATTACAAAGCCCGTATGCGTTTTTTGTACTCATTATATTGTAACATTCTACATATTAAAATTATTGATGCGACCAGTCACAGAAATTAAGTAATTCTGAGAAGATAATTAGAAATTGTGGCAATTCTCGATAACGAGCTCTTGACTTGTAATAGGAATAATTAATGGAATATAAACGACGAATGGCAACTCATTATCTCATTGAGAAGCAGAAGGTAATTATTCTTTAGTTTCATTCACACTATCATATACTTGGTGGACAATATTTAATGTATTTCTACGATCTAATAAGTTTATACGAGGAGTGTTTGTATAAATTCAAACGTAATGATGATGGCATCGATGAGGATGCAAATGAGTGGGCAACCTGCTCCATCACTCTCCTCATTGACAGAATGCCCAAGAATAATTACAATTTGTTTGAAAAATCATCTAGTATGGAATCAATGTGTGGGGGCGTGGCTAAGCCGTGGATCGGGATGGCCGCACGGAGCTGAAGCTCTTCTGGCCACAGTAACCTATCGGCCTTTTCCCGGACCCCAATGCGGTTCGAAATAACGTGACAGCCTGAGGAGCAGTGCGGGGACATCCAGGCATCGATGGTGGCGAGCGGACGAGCCCGAAGGCAGAGAAACAGGTGTGATTAGCGCTGCACCCAGTCGACGCGCACTTCAAAATGGCAGCGAAGCAGAGATGCCTGAGTGGGAGACCTGAGGCGGATTAAGGAGGCGAACGGAGGCCTGGGCGGGGGCGGTGTGGTAAGTGGCGGCGACCGCCTCAGGGTGTCCGGATCACACTAGGCGACACAGCGAGGGTCCCGCAATCTGGGGGGCCCGTTCGGCCTCCCATGCGGTGTACGCACATTGTCCCCAGAGCCGCGAGTGCAGGTGACTGCAGGGAAGGGGCCTGTGCGTTAACCCCAGTGTAGGCCCCGACCGCGGCCTGGCGTAAGTCATCTCTCCAGCGCCCTTGGGGCGCAATCGTTACTGTGTTCCAGCGCCTGGGTGCTTGCTGTGCCGCCCCCCTCCTTCCTCCCCCTACCTGGAAACATCTGCGCACTGCCAGCAAACCCATCTTCCCCGCCTGGCTAACTCAATTCAGCTCAACAGGCGAGATATACGAGCAGGCAATTCTCCCACCAAGGAGCCATTGCAGACAAGTAAACAACATCTGCCAACGCTGCGCCCACCCCGATGCCACTAAGATTTGCCACTGCACAGATGCTCTTACCTCACACTGACCTGGGCCGCAAATTGCATCAAGTTCTTCCAGCACGCTCCTTATGACGCAGTCCTAACCCACAAGGTGGGAGGTCGCCTGCATAGCGCTGTATTAATTGATCCTGCAAGCTGATCACTGCCTGAGGGTACCCCCCTGTTGCACTCCATCAGCAGCCTAATATAAAGACTGAACTTGCACTCATTCTTCACGTCCTCCAGTGCTGTCGTGCAAGGACCCTAAACAGCACCTACTCCCCTTTGAAAAAATAGTGGAAACTACCCGTGACCAGTGTAGCGACATGGCTGATGGTGGGCAACCACCCACCATTTTGGTGGACAACGCCAGCCAATTAATTCCACTACTACTGGAGATGAGGGCAGGATTCAAAGCGCTAGATGTGCGCTACGACACCTTGGACAAACATATGGCAGATCTGGGTGCAAAGATCCAGGTGCACGATCGGCGCCTCGATGTGGTAGAATCCCTCACACCGGATCTGGAGGAAGGGATGGAGCAATCTTTGAAAAGGATCGATTGAATGGAACAAATCCTGAAGGATGTTGCGATAAAGAATGAGGACTTGGAGGCGCGAAGTCGCCGCAACAACATTCGCCTTTTGGGCGAGCCCGAATCCACAGCTACTGGACGCATGGACATCATTGTGGAGACGATTCTGACTGACTTGTTTGGTAAGGAGGCCTTCACTCCGGGTTTCGTGGTAGAGCGTGCCCATAGATCACTTCGCCCCAGACCTAACCCGGGATGTCCACCTAGGCCCATAATTGCGTGAATAATGAGTTTCAGAGACAAGGATACAGCACTGCGACTGGCAAGTGAGCAAGGCGAACTCTCCTGGCAGGGCTCCAAGCTGTCTCTATACCCGGATTTGACTGCTATGGTTCAAGACGCAAGGAGGAAATATCTCAGTGTTAAAGCAACGCTCAGGAACCTTGGGTTAAAGTATGGTATGTTGTATCCTGCCAGGCTACAGGTGGAGGTCAACGGACAAGCCAGAGTTTTTGAGAACCCTACGGAGGTGCAGGAATTTTGCCACACTTACAAACTCAATAACAAATGCCCCACTGAGACAGACAACACTTCTCCCCCACATAGTGGCTCGGTTGCCAGTATGGACCTGTTCTTGAGCTCTGGTCATGGCTGACTGATTGATTCTTGATTTTCTTATATATGCTGCAAATTTGATTATTTGTTGTCAATGCTGGGATTTGGCATGTTAAGTATAATATCTTGCTCAGGTTACTAGGCCGTAGGATAGCGAACGCCCCCCCCCCTTTTGGTGTACACCTAGCGAACGTTTCGGTGATGATAGAATGTACCCTAATTGTTTGTTTTTCACAATATTGAGGGTGCCACTGGTACTATGCACTGTTTCGGAAAAGTTGGTATTGCCTCTCTGGTTGGGCGGGAAGGCTGTGTGGGGGATGGCGGCAGGGGTTTGGGTATTATAGCTTTGCACTGAGTTTATGGTATGTTTGTTCACAAATGCATTAGACAGGTACAAATATTGGTAATTCATTGATCTCCATATCAAGTCAATGCAATGGCACAGTTAGGTTACAACCCTGGCCCTTCGAGCGTTACTCTCGCTACATGGGATGTCCGGGGCTTACACAACACCCACAAAAGGAGGCAGGTTGTCCATTACTTACTCCGGCACAGGATCGATATAGCCTTCTTGCAGGAGACCCATCTCCCTACCAGCGATCATGCCCGGTTCACATCTTCCTGGGTCCTGAACAGATATTTTGCAAACTATAGCAACTATGCCAGGGGCACAGCCATTCTCACACACAAACGGCTCCCCTTCAATCGCCACTCTGTAACATGTGACGAAGAAGGTAGATTTGTGATTGTGGTAGGCATACTGTTGAGTCACAAGGTAGCGTTGGTATGCATCTACGGCCCCAACATCGATTCCCCTGATTTTTATTATGCACTACTTTCTAGATTGCTGCAGCTTGTCCCCGTGCCCCTACTCCTAGGGGGCAATTTTAACATTGCCCTCAACCCAACCGCAGATAGCACTTCAACTGCCCCAGACCCCCAACCAAGGGCACGTAAAGCCTTAAAGTCCTTGTGTGAACACTTTTCTCTTCTAGACTTGGTCGCGCTCTTGACCTGTGTCACACTACAAATACACATTATACCAGCTCCCATGACATGTGGTTAAGGATCGATTATTGGCTGACATCCCCAGAAGTCTCTCGCTGGTTCCATGAGCTCCAAACACTGCCTAGAACATATTCTGATCACTCCCTTCTTATCACTGAGGGTCCCTCGCCCCAAAGGTTTTGAGAGACAGTAGAGGTTCCCAAGCCGTGCATTAGATGATGAGGTGTTCAGACAGGAAATCCGGGAAGCAATCGAGGATTACTTTGACATAAACACAGGGTCTGTGGACTCCGAGGCAATGTTATGGGAGGGCTTCAAGACCCACATGAGGGGGGTATGCATGTCTAAGAGCTCCGGAGTGCTGCGAGACCTGCATGGCACGCTTGCCCATCTGGAGAGGGAGCTCAGATCCTTGGACGCTGGGCAAAGGGTGGCGGCCGACCTGAGTCAAGATAATAAGAGAGAAGCTATGCTCTTGGAGTACAGCGAGACGGCTGAGAGAGAAATCCTTTATATGGGGAAATATTATAAGGTTATTGGGGAGGGGGACCGCCCTGGATGAGTATTAGTGCAAATGATCAGACCCCCCTACACTAAAGCATACATCACAGAGCTACATTCAATGACAGGACACCAAATCACGGACCCACTGGAAATCCAGAAGGAGTTTCTTTCTTATTTTAAAACATTCTACACCACAAAATTGGGACATAATCGAACTGACCAGGAGTCTTACCTATCTGAAATCGCATTAGTATACCTCGAGAGGTTTATGCAAGACTTTTTATCAGTGCCTGTTATGGAAGAAAGCATAGATGAAGCCATTACGGCCCTAAACTCGTCCACCGCCCCTAGACTTGATGGGTTCACAGGCAAATTTCACAAAGCCTATAAAGACCTTTTGATCCCTCGACTCTTGGACGTATATACCGAAGCACTAGAGAAACATGTTCTCCCACCTACTCTCCGAGAAGCGGTTATCATCTTGCTCCCTTAACTCGGGAAAGACCCCCTAGTGTGGCTCGTATCGACCCCTGTCACTTCTAAATTTAGATTACAAAATCCTCGCCAAGGCACTAGCATGCCGTTTCTCCCTCCTAATGGAATCTATAATCTCCCTGGCACAGTCAGGTTTTGTCCTGCACCGTTCCACGGCCTTCAACCTCCGTACCTTATTTAACACCCTACACAGAATAAACCCGGACATTCCCGCAGCAGCAATCCTCCTAGACACCGAAAAAGCTTTTAACTCCCTGGAATGGCCCTTTTTCCTGTCCATAATGCAACGTATGGGGATGCCACAGAGATTCATTGTCACTACAGCTCTGTTATACAGTCAACCCACGTCTAGGCTCCGGCTCAATGGTACCGTGTCAGCGCCCTTTCCCTTATCACGTGGCACGAGGTAGGGTTGTCCACTATCACCTTTGTTGTTTATATTAGCAATGGACCCCTTGATAAGGCATTTTCAGGAGAAACACCTACACAGAGGTTTACAGTTCAACACGGGCCCATTACTGGTTTCTTTATAAGCAGACAACACAATATTATATGTTTGTGACCCACAGACCAACCTGGATCCTCTTATCGGAGAGATTCTCCGTTTTGATACCTTCTGTGTTCTGGGGATAAATTGCCGTAAATCACTTATCTTTCCCCTCACGGTTAGCACGGCCCGGTGGGATCTGGAGTTCCCGCTGGAATGGTGTTTGGACTCAGTAAAGTCTCTGCGGGTGCACATTCATCTTGAGACAGACCAGATTATTCGTCGCAATTATGGGGTGGCGATCTCCAAACTTGAGGCGCAAATAGACCACTGGCTCAAGCTCCCACTCTCCATGGCAGGGCGAGTGGCCCTTATCAAAATGATTGTACGCCCAAAGTTTTTATATATATTTCACAACATCGAAATTCCGCTTACGAATAATTTTTTTTGCACTCTTCTCTCGCTTAATCAGGCTAGTATGGGCAACAAGACTTTCAGAGTGAGATGGCAGGTCATGACGCTCCCCTGTGATAGAGGAGGGTATGGAGTCCCTGATTTACATTTGTACTATCTGGCAGCACAATGTAGCTTTGCACAGGCGTGGTACCACCCGGATGCCAGGATTCCTTTCCTGTGGCCAGAATCAGATTTTGTTTTGCCGGACAGCTTGGTTACCGTTCTGCCCCTAGGCATCCCTAAAGATCCCAAAGACATTCAGCTGGGCATGGGCTAAATTGGGTCGTATTATGAACTCCCAGGCAATGTACTCCTCCGCCCTCCTGCTACCTAACGTCAAATGGCTACCCATAACTGGCCAAAAGTTGGTGCAGAAGACTTGTACTATATTTAATGTTGCCAAAATGGTTACTTGTTCCCGGCAGGCCACATTTTAGATCCAGATGATATGTCCTCATTTCCAGATGTCACAGATATGGACAGATTTGTTTCGGCTAGACTACGTTCAGCTCTGCGGGCTCAGGTCCCAGACTACCAGCTAGAGCCTCCGTCTTTCCCCCCACTCGCAATGGTGATAGATAGTATCAAAGGGGTCCATCTTATATCCCAACTCTACAAGGCATGCGCCAACCATGTCCCAGTTAACGATGACAGGGTACGTAGCGTTTGGGAAACGGACATGGGCAACCCAATCACTGACGAGCAATGGACGGCCTGCTGTAAGGTGACAAAAACAGTATATCTCAATAGTCGGCATAAACCGATTCATTTCAAGTTCCTACGCAGAATCTATATCACCCCAGCCAGGGCGCTCAAGATAGATCCCACTAGAGCACACCACTGCCAGTGGTGCCATTCCCCTCAAACGGACTTTGCGCACCTCGCCTGGACTTGCCCACCATACACACTAATAGAAGTACACAAAATACTAAGCAATATGATACAGGTGCCAATTGACCCCCTGTCCGAAATTGCGCTCTTGGGATATGTCATCCAGTTCCCTCTTAAAGTTCGCAGATTTGTTGCTGTCTCTCTACTCTTGGCTAAAAGAGAAGTCACCATACACTGGGGCGGCAAGAGGGCACCGACAATAAAAGGCTGGATCCAAAGCTTAGCATCCTGCTCTATGAGAAGTGACCTATGTGCCAATACAATCCCTCCCTCCTCCAGGCATAAAGACATCCGGGTCCCCTTTAAAACCTTCCTATCTACACAATAGCATGATCTCCCCACCCAGCAGGAGCGGGGTATAGTGCCAACTGGGGTGGGCTAGAATGGATCAAACTATGCATCAATTGTATAAAGTATGTGATACCTACTCACTATGGCTAAGATCTCTTGCTATTTTGTAAACACGCCTTTGAAAGGGAGAAATAGATGTATTTATAGACATGTGATGTGATGTGGCGCTCAAGATGGGTCTTATATGTATCATATGTATTGCATATCACATTTTATTCTATCTATTGTGCATTGAAGAAAATGATATCAGAAATGCCTTGTGATTGTACCCGAGATGACATTTAACTGAACACAGTGCATTGCTTTGTCTTTAATAAAATGCTAAATAAAGTTTTTTGTTTTTTTAACGTATGGAATCAATGTGCTTACTTAGCAAAAACAAAAAAAGCGCAGGGGATTCAGTTTTTTTTAATGATTCTGCTGAAGGCCAGGCTTGAGTTACACCAAGGTTGCCTCGTCTTGTTTCCAACTTGGACCTCTTTCTTCCACCACCCTGCACTTCCTGTCTCTTGATTTTACTAATCCAGGTTCATTTGCATCCCTTGTTTCTCTCTTTGTCACTGTTTTCCTATTTTTCTCTTCCTCCTCCGTTTTTTGCCATACTTTATCTCTCTTGTTCTGGGTCAAAGTGCCATGATGACAAATGGGGCTTGATCCTCCAAAGACAAGTGCCCTTGCCCGTCAGCTAAAGACACTACACACGTTAAGCACTGCTTTTAATCCGTGGGTCTAATCCACCACAAATTGCACAAGTTACTGTCTTAAAATACTCTTGTTTATATTGTTTGTCAAATAAAACCAATCAATGCCAAACTGAATAGCGGTGGCTTTACCAGTGTTGTAACAAAACTCATGAGGGCCGCCATGCAAAGTAAATTAAGGGGGCCCCCCACGCTCCAGACCCAGTCAAGAGGTCTAAGGCCAGGGGTCCGCTGCCTGTGCACAGTGCCGTAGGGGGTCCCCTGGAGGTTGTGCCCCCCCCCCAATGCAGGGGCTGTAGGGGCTAATCTCACAACACTGGTCTTTACTTTCAAAGTTCTGAGATGATTTGATCTTTTTTCTTTTCTTTTTAGAGGCAGGGAGTATCTTGGTCAGTAGGATTGGAGGGGTGTGAGCATCAGATTTCCCAACCATCACGCTTGCACTAAGGGGAGCGTTATGATGATGGGCGGAAAGTCTCCTCAGACAGTTGGAATATCCTTGATCGCTTCCGATCCCTTCCGACCGACTCTGTCGGTTTACAGTCCGACCGCCCGACTACGATGTTCACGGTCGGTACGTAAACCGCGCGGTCATTCCGAATCGGTTCAGACGACTCACAGAGTATTCGTGTCCGTCTGTACTGCATCGTACACCCCTATAGACAGCGTTTCTGCCCTTGGGATTACGATGTCGATTTCCAACAGCCTTTCCTCGTTGGCCTGTCCGATATGGAAAGGCTGTTGGAAAGTGACTTTAGAAGCCCCCTGGCAGGGCCCCCTAGCACCTGAGGTCTATGGTTGATGGCCAAGGGGGTACCTAAGGTACCCCCCTGTAAAACCTTGCACTGTGTGGAAGGCTCCATGGGGGTGCCTGCAACAGGGTGCAGGGTTTTATGCACACACCCCATTTCCCCATAGGAGCTTGTGTTATGGACGGTTATCGGGCGTAACACGAGCTCCCATAGGAAACAATGGGAATCCGACCGAGCAGTGTTCGGCTGCATTGTAATACAGTGTTCGGAAACGCCAACCGCAAGTTAGTCGGGCCTTATTCAGAGGCGGTGTCGGTCGGAGTCTTTCAGCCCGACATCGTAAAGAGCGCCATAATGTTTAAATACATTATATGACAAGCAGGGTACACGCGAGGGGCCTAAGGAGACAGTTGAAAGTGAGAGGAATACATATTAATAGGAGTACTAAATGACAGAAACATATTTTTTTTTAGGGTTTACAAAAAAGATATGAGATGGAGTGTGTGTGTTTTGGTCAGTGTGTGTGTATGCAAAAATACCAGGTGAAATCCAACAGACACCACATCCTACCCGACTGAAAGCAACTGTACCCAACTATTCATCTGAAATTACATTTGTTTTGGGCGGGGTGTAATACCCCAAACACCCCACCTGCCCCGGAAGCTAAGCCGCTGTTTAGAGAATGTTTAGGATAAAAGTACTTTTGATCCATACATTTTTGTAGTGCTCGACAAAGAGCTTTCTATTTTCTATTTTCACGTAGCTGACAATAAAACTGCACACTTTGCTCAGTACTGTTGCTGCACTGTGATATAATGCATACCTTTCAACTGATCTATCTTAGGCCTAGTACTACAAGCAATTAATGTAAGCCTGCTCATTTGTAGGTTTCTTATAGGTCTGGTTATCACCCAGTAAATGCCATCATTAAGCAAACAAGTTTTCAAAAATCCCATTTCTTTGTTCTACTGCATGTGCCTTTCTCCCTAAAGCTCTCAAAATGCCAGGTTACTTCTGAATTTGTTTAAAGAAAAGTTCAGCCTCTGCGACGTAGGCTCATTGACAACCTCTTCCTTGACCACCAAATCTTGCAATACGTCACTGGATTTGACCTTTTGTTGTGACATTCTGCAGGTTATCCATTACGTGTGCCACTGTTTTGTAGTAAATGTTGAACATTTTAAAATAAAAATAGATGTAATGTTACTTTTTAGAAGCCACCAGATGTTAGCTTTTGTTACAAATGGGAGCCCTACTCACCAGGGACTGTCTGCTTGATCTCACGTCTATAGATGGTGAAGTAGATTATCTTTAACCCTCGCACTCAGAATGCGGTGACCACTTTGTTTTACCTGGTCAGCTTTTGCACTCCTGTGACCAAGCCTGCTTGGGGATTTCCCTGACGGTGGAAGTTTCCACTTGCTGTTCTAATTGCAAGGCTGAATGTAATGAAGCATGTTCAGCAGGTGCAATTATTCTGAAGGGGAAGGCATGGTTAGCCTTAAATATATTATTATCCAAGATTATTGCATTCCCAGTGTTTACTGTGACAGTTTTCCATTCAAAGACGGAGTAACCTTCTTTTTTGTGATATCGTATCCTCCTAGACCAAATATTATAATGTTTAGATTGTAGAATGTTGCATAGCAACACTCCCATATCATTATTTTTCATCATGTTCGTATCCCACTGAGATATTATTTTTTTCCATGCTATTTGCTTCCTTTTTCTGCAGCAGCTCTGCTTGTAGGATTTCCATTCTGAAAGATCTTATCCTGGTTACTTTGACTTGGGCTCCTTTAAGAAGACACTTGACACCTTTAATATGAATACTAAGTGCACCTTAACTACTGGGAGGAGTCACCCTTTCTTCGGCCAACCAGGACTGTAACAAGCTAAACCTTCTACAGAATACCTTAGGTCAGGCTGTGACACCTGAATTACTTCCAGAATTAGGTACACAAGAAGTAACAAGAACAGAATAGTGTTGCCAATTTTGCTGCTAGGCCCAAACAACGACTGTATGTGTGTCCAAACATAAAAAGGCAGAATTGGATGTCTATGCACTAATCAGTGTATTTGGGTAATAATATCTCTTCACACTGTAATCTATAAATCAATCTGTGTGGAATGTTGGAGTGGGGATGATGAATGGAATGTTTGGGTGCCTGTGAGTTGAAATGTGACAGTTGGAGTATGGGCTGAGCAGCAGGCAAACTGCTCCTGGTGGGTCTGAAGAAGATCAATACAAAAATGGTCAGGCGATTTAGTCGATGTTTCTTAAGTAATTTTGCCCGGCGTTAAACGCCTCTAATACCTTATGAAGATTATCAAATAAAGAGGCAGGCGCTGGAGACAGGAAGACAGGAAACACGTTTTATTCCGACGGAGCAGAACACATCAGATCGGACAACAAGGTATCGTCTCGAGGTGCTCTCTGACAGCCTCTCTGAGACCTGACCTTTTATACACTGGTTTACGACATGTGACCGTTCTTTATTACAATAAAGACTTTGTGAAGTAGCGAAAGATGACATCCTTAGTACCCCCCCCCCCCCAGTTCCGGCTCATTCCAACACGTGGCTACAGTGGAGGTCCTCACTCCCCATACGACAGGAGGGGGCTATCACGCAGCTGAGTGTTTCGCCGATTCCTTTGGAATGTGTGCGCCTGAATGAATCTCAAGGGGTGGGGAGGTCATGATCAATAGTAGCTCCTTTGAAAAGGGTCGAGTGCATACAGTAGTGGGCAATAAACTGTACCCTCAGGCCAAGGGATGACCAGCGGTTCGTACAGACAATCGGGCTCAGAGGAAGGGGTCATCAAAAGAGGGGTATTCACGGAAGCAAAGGAGGTGTTGGTCAGGCGCGGGGTGTGATTCCCAGAGACAGAGTCATGTGGAAGGGGAGGTCATGACTTGTGCATGTGAGAGCGGGGGCAGCCAGGGTGCATGGGGGAGGCTTGCAGGGTCAGGGAAGTGTGCTGATGATCGATCGTGAACAGGGAGACCATGGTACCTAAAATGGCTGTCGTGTATGTTCATACGTGAGTCTGAGGAATGGGCAAGATGGCGCAGATGATGTTCAGTTCATAAACTAGAATTCCACAGGTCTGCTGTACATTGATTTACCAACCTTCAACTAAGCCTAAATAAATCATCTTAAACTACAATACCTGGACTTTATTACCACACAATTCCTCTCATGACAGGCTACCACCTGTTTCCAAACTGAGGTTTGCAATGTGGAATCCTTTCAGTATTTTCCTCTACCACAATTTAGAAAAGTTCTAGAAATAATGATATATGGCTTAACAGACCTCCAAATAAAATATAGTATGGAGTATAAGAGACAAAGAAACCTTTTCTTACTTCTATAATGGAAACACTTTTACCAATATTAAAGGAAGGACAAGAGAATGTGCACCTATTTTCACTCACTATTAATTGTAAGAGAACAAGCGCCCAGAAATAGTGTAAAAAGCTACAAAACGTGTAAAAAATAGGAACACAGCTAACAGGAGCGACCAAGGGAAGTATAATAACCCTTCATGACTTCTCATCATTGGTGTAGTAGCAAGAGCTGTCACCCTAAAGCAATAAAAGGATGTAGCCTTAGGGCTAGAGCGGTCGACTTTGAACCTGGGGCACCGGGTTTGAATATTGACAACGACCCTCAACATTCTGTGATTCTGGGCAAATCACTAAAGCCAAGAACAAACAAACAATGAATGTGTCCATCTGTAACGAAACTGCTGCTCATGTAAAGCGCTCTGATACCCGATTTCTCGGGTCTAGTTTGCGCTATATAAAGCTCTAAAAAAATTCATTAAAAAGATTGCATTATTCCCAAAGAAATGTGTTCATGTTGCTATTCTTGCCCTCAAGCTACCTACTACATTACTTCCTTCCTTTGAGTTGTTATATGCAATGATGCAACAGCGTGGTGGCCGGTGTAGACTTTGACAATGTCAGTACACTAGGCCTATCTTCAACCAATGCTGTAGAACTGGCACAGGGACATACATAGGATCAAGTATGGCCTTGTACCGAAGCTACCATTCTTATGGAGGTGGCTGTTTGATAATTCTGGATAAAGTCATGAATAAGTCCATTGATGCACACATACGTGCTCCTCCAGTTAGGGTCCAGGGGATATTGCCTGCGGCAAATTTCCCATCTGATATTTTATTTCCTTCCTGTCTAGTTTGTTCTGGGTGCAAGGAATGACAGAGGGAATTTCTTCAGCTATACTCACTTCTGAACTTCTGCTTGGCTCATCTATGCATGCAGTACTCAAACTTTGCATATTTATGCTATTTCCATACTGAAAACCTAACATGGGGAAATAGAGTGCGATGTAAGGCCACGCGGCACAAACCATGATCCGTTATCCTTAACAGGGTGTGAAAAGAGGAATTGCTGAGAGGGAAAGGGAACTTTCTAAGTCATTTATTTGTAGGGTTTTTGATGAAATATCTTTTTATGCTTTGCAGAATTGAAAAAGGGTTGGGAAATTCCTATGGTTATGGGGGATGTTGTTTCAGACCCTTGGTGTGTATATGGAAAAGCCAGTTTTCCCTTTTTCATTTATTCTCCAATTGGTGGTGTCCTGTCTATGGGTATATTGAGAGCCACTGGAGATATGAGTTTTTCTACTATCTAGATAGAGGGTTGTGATAAAATAGTGTAATTGTTTAAGCCCTGATGCGCTATGCTGTTACCACTATCCATATGTGCTAGGATGACAGCTTCGAAGTTGCTTTCCAAAAAGAACATTTTCGCATTTTTTAGCAGAGACAGTTGGTATCATTCCAGCCTCTTCTTCTTGGTGATGTGCTCCATGAGGGTGAAGTCAGTTTCAAAGGTGAATCTGAGTGAGTTGGCATTGGGTAAAAGTTGGGGGTTGAAGACATCCAGGAGCTTTCATGAGACTCAGCTAAATGTATGACTGCCCTTTAGCAGCTCTGATTAGCCAAGCTTGGTTTATCCTTAGCCACTTCCAGGCTGGTTTTGAAGGGTGTGCTTGTGTCATACAGTAATTGCTAGTTGTTAGAAATGGGGGCCTCTAGTTGGCAGGGGTAGGTACCACTGTCCAAATAGGGACCCTTGCTTCTAGTCAGTGTAAGGAGGAAACCCTCTGAGATAACCCCTGCTCACCCTCTAGGTAGCCTGGCACGAGCAGTCTAGGCTAACCAGAGGCAATGTGTAAAGTATTTGTACCAACACTCACAGTAACACAGTGAAAACACCACAAACTGACTCCACAACAGTTTAGAAAAATAACGGTATTTAATCTAAACTACACAAGACCAAAACAACAAAAATCCAACATACACAGTTCAAGATTATGGTTTCAAAAGAGTTCTTCAGGTTGCGATAAAAGAATCCACAGTTGCGTGAAAAGTTCAAAGTTGCGACACGTTTAGCTCACAGTACCTTTAGTTGCGACAAAGTTCCAAAAGCAGAAACTTGTGCGGTGGGAAACAAGCGATGGGTTGCTCCTGAGACCCTGGGGAGGCTATGCAACAGCCCCGCTGCAGCAGCGGGCGTGTTGCGACGAATCCAGTCTGTATGGGGAGGAAGGCCACTTGTATGGATTCCGGTGCGGAGGTTCCGTAGGAAGTTTGTTCTCGCAAAGGCACGATGTGACTATCTTTGGAGTTGCGACGATCTCCGGGGTGACGATGCGCAGACCAGCGGTGATCTCTCTCGCAGCTCCTCAACGCGATGGCTTCTGCGACGACACTCGCAGCGATGTGATGCGATCCGCAAGCAAACGGTGCGGCGATCTCACCCAGCGACGCCAGGCTCTGCGACGACATTCGCAGCGATGTTAGACTTTCCCGCACCGGTCTGGTGCATCCCGCAAACGCAGGATGCGACTGCTCTGGCAGCGGCAGCAGGCGCTGCGACGATCTCGGCCTTCGTAGCGGCGGGAATTTCCTCGCACTGTCGGGGATGCGCTCCGCAGCGATCGATGCGATAACTTTTCAATTGCAAAAGTCTCTCAAGCTTAGTTTCATGCTTCCCAGCACAGGTACCACTTCCAGAGGCCCCACAACTGGATCAAGCACTCTAGGAAGGACAGAACTCTCTAAGAAGAGTTCAGGGATGCTGGGGGGTGAAGTCCTTTTATTCCTGGGACTTCAGGACAGGGAGCCAGCTCTTCTCAGGGCCTTGGAGATTCCTTCAAGACAGGGAACACAGCACAACAGCAAAGTCCTTCCCCTCTCCTTGACAGCAATGCAAAAGCAGGTCAGTCCAGCAGAGCAACAGCAGGACCGTCTTCCTTCTTCAGTTTCAGCTTTCTCCTTGGCAGAGGTTCATTCTTGATTCCAGGATGATCTAATTTTCTGTAGTCAGGGGTCCTGTACTTATACCCATAAAAGTCTTTGTTCTCTTTGTGCAGGAGGGCTCTGAGCCCGGTCTGAACCAGTTCTAGGTGTTCCTTAAGCACTTTGTTTTCCTGGCCTCTCCCTTCCTTTCAGAGAGAGGGACAGGGTCATCAGCAGCCCAGCAGGAGGTGGAGCCAGCATTGTGGAGGGAAAGCACAGCCCTGGAGCACTTTGTTGACATGATTCCTTCTCTCCTTTCACATTGCAGGGCAGAGACATCAGACGCACCACAGGGCGTGGAGCCAGCACTGTGGGGGGCGGGCACAGTCCTATTCAGGCCCAGGTGCTAACTGCTCCCACCACTCAAGTTGCAAATGTAGTCATTCAGCCTAGGGCTGACGCAGCCAGCCTCCTGAGGAATCTCCAGTCCCTGTCACTCTCAAACCAGACAGTCAATCCACAAACAGGCAAGGCACACAGAAAGGTCAGACAAGAGAACAGCACCCTGCCCAAGGGGGTACCTTGGGCCTTCTATAGGGGTGACTAATGTGCACAGAAAGGGAAGGGTTAGGCCTGGTCAGAGGGGACACTGACCAGAAGGACATGGCAGTTCACAGACTGCACACAGGCACTGCGGTGGCAGGCCTGAGACACCATTTTAGGGCTACTCATGTGGGTGGCACAATCAGTGCTGCAGGCCCACTAGTAGCATTTGTCGTCACCAGCCCTGGCACACTCGGTGCACTTTACTAGGGACTTCTTGGTAATACAAATATGCCAATCATGGATAACCAATTACAATACAATTTACACAGAGAGAATATGCACTTTAGCACTGATCAGCAGTGGTAAAGTGTGCAGAGTCCTATTGCCAACAGCCACGGGTCAGGAAAACTAAGGGAGGAAGAAGCAAAAAGTTTGAGGATGACCCTGCAAGAAGGGCCAGTACCAACACTGGTATAAAGAGTGGAGTGTGATGCATCTTTATTGTTGTACTGATTGTCTTTTTATGCCTTGGTTTATCATCATAATGGAAGGACTGGAACACGGAAGGAGTATGCAGTGTTAAAGCGAGGATAACATAGATCTAACTTTCATTGTACAGAGTCCAGCTCATCCTCATACCAGGCCTTCAATGCTGCAATTTACCCTCATGTTAATGAACATACATCAAAAAAGGCAATATGGTAATGTTCCCTTATGTTTGATGTGCATTGTTCTATTTTCAGGGATTCACGAAAAATACGTGGGCTGTATTACTCAAAGTACCCCTGGGGCGTAATGGGCGTTTGCGCCCGTTTTGCATGCGCTGGGGGCATTTTGGTATTACAGAAAGGGCTGCAGGCTCTTGGGCGGCCCCATCTGTAATATAGATAGCGCTGGTGCACATTTAGCACTGGTACTATCGAGAGAGGGCGATCCTTCATTTGCATGGGGGCGTGACCCCATGCAAATGAGGGAATAACTTTAATTCTGTGCCCGCGTCGTATTATAAATACCGGCGCAAAGGCAAAGAAGCTGTCAGGACATGCACTGACAGTGCGCCACAAAAAGGTGGCTCACTCTCAGTGCGCTCCCTGCTGGCAGTCCTTTGGAGCCCACAGATATCTGCTTCCAGGCAGGTGCAGGCACTCACTGCACCCCCCTGCAAGGGGATCTCGCTTCTCTCTTAAAAGTGCAGGTGTGTTGCCCCCTGCACAGTGAAACACGGGGCGCTATTTCATAGTCACTCTGTATTTCATTTGAACGTTCAACCACCAGGGCAGCACAACTTCAAAGCTTCCCTGAAGGCAACGCATTCAAAACATTAGGGCACATTTTTTCTGTTTGCTCACGGCCCACCTGTTTGAAGGTGAGCCGTGACCTATGTTCCCTCCAACCTGCGCTCCTGGGTGCGCGCGCACACTGCCTTCACCAAGCGCTCAGAACTAATCTGAAAGCGCGCAGATCGCTCGAGAAATTAGGAAGGAGAGAGCCTGCCTTTTGTTAGTAGATCGTCTTTTGGAAAGACGATCAGTGTGAAAGGCAGTGTTGCTGAGAAAGAGAAATCAAACCCGCTGGGAAAGGGGTCGGAGGTGTCGGACCCCTGTGGCGGTTGAAAGCTGTACAACATCATGGGCGTGCAGAGCACAGAAGGGGCGTGGGGTGAGGGTGATTTCTGCTCTTTACATGCCTTTTAGCTACTGCCGATCTAAAACATTAAAAACTTTAAACCGCTGCTTAAAAACACTGCTTTGATTTAATGGGACTTAAACACGGAGCTAAGACTGTAAATAAAACATTATTGTGATTACTGCTTGCCCTGGGGTATGAGACCGCATTGTCGATGAATGAACAGGCGAGGTTCGCACAGGTTGGCATCCATTTTGCTTCAAGTCCTTACCGGTTAGTTTTTCCAGACAGTGCCCACATTTCCTGTGGTGTGGTTTGCCCAGACCGAAAACAAATGTATAGGAAACGAGTAAGCGCTCATATTCCAGGGGCTTTGTTTCCGTGTGTAGACATCAGCAGTGCCAGCGTCTGCAGGCTTACACAGCTTTGGTCAGAGTAGTGTAACCCTCAGAACCGGGCTTCTGTTCCCAAGCGGGAGTGTGTCATCCCTGTCTGGAGAGTGGGGCCTGCTGAGGGGACAACACTCTGGAGAATCTACTTTCTTACGGGCTTTGCTGCCTCAAAACCCTGATCTCTCTCACATGCAGGTTGCAGCTGTTATTCTTGTATTGTAGGGACTGGGGAGCAGGTTTGGTACTTCATTTTGTTGGTGATGGACATCTGCCCATAGAGCCCATGCGCAGGGCACAAGTCCTAAAAAAAGAAGTGGGGGGACTCTCCAAGGTAGGCGTGGTCACAGGAAGTGACATTACGACAGGAAGTGACATCACGGTAGGAAGTGACATCACGGCAGGAAGTGACATCACGACAGGAAGTGACATCACGACAGGAAGTGACATCACGACATCCTGAGTGTCCTATAATAGCACGTGTTAAGTCTGGTTATTCCACGTCCCGAAGAAAGGGTGGTACGGGTAACTGGAAGGAAGAGCCTCTGGGTTCTGCAAGTGTGACCATTGTCCACTGGGGTACAGTTATAGGACCCGGACCCCCCAGCATTGTCCCCACCTCCCCCTACCTGACATTAACATGCATGCAAGCCCACAATGAAATCACCATGAGATTTGGGTCAAAAACGGCCATGTTTAATCACAAACAATGCATAAACATGACAAGCAAATTACATGCATAAATGATATGTAGAAATTACACTTTTAATAACGACTTTTATGATGTCTCTACTCATGTCCTCCAGCACCAAGGGAGGAGCCCCATCTGGTTCGCCACTCGCAACTGAGTATCCTACGCCAGGTGCCGCGCACCTGCCCCTTAGAGTGGTGGGCCCAACCTCTGATCCTTGTCCGCCATTACCAGGGCCCACCCCTCGACCACCAGGCTGCCCAGGGACCCAGGAGGCTCGAAATCTGTCGCCCTAGCCTCCCCAGCCGGTGGAACTTCCTCCCAGCGGAGAGCTTACCATATCCCCCCTCGGTGCTGGCCTATGGAGTACGCAAAGCGGACTCCCGTCCATTGTGTTAGTCACTGTTACTGATCGCAGGTCTCTTTCCCGCCACAAGGGTGGCCAAGGCCCTCAGGTCTGACACCCTCCCCACCTGCGCTCAGAATGATCGACCAGAGCCCTGCGATGAAGCTGTTTGTGTCCAAGTCCGATAGATGCACACCCTTGCAGTGATAACATGCGTCCCCTGAGATCATCCGATCCCGGCTATCATGCAAGCGGCCCTTCACTGAGCACCACCTTGCCAATTCTCCATAAACTCTCATCATTGACTTTCAGAAACTTCTTTAGTAAGATTCAAATCTTCTGCATGAGGGGCCTACTAGCTCGCATCGTCCCTGCCGAGCATCCGCTTGAGGTGCAACGCCCCCGCGCCCATGAGGATTGGGCCCCAAAACCTCTGATCCTTGTCCGCAATCCCAGGGGCCCGCCCTCAGACCACCAGGCTGCCCAGGGACCCAGGAGGCTCGTAACCTGTCGCCCAGCCTCCCCAGCCGGGGCCTTCTATTGTCACGGAGAATTTACTGTCTTCCCCCCTCAATGTTGGCCTAGGGAGTACGCAAGGCGGACTCCCGCCCACTTCGTCGGTCACTTTCTTGCTCCAAGGTCTTTCCATTGTTTTCAAAGTTACCCGGGCCCTTCGGCCCGTCGCTGTCCCCCACTGTGCTCTGGCTGAAAGACCCCAACCCTGTAGGTCAAGTATTCGTACCCATGCTTCATAACTGGATTCCATCCCTGCAATACCTTACCTCACCGGAAACCATTCGGTGTAGAATGTGACCCGAGCGGCCCTTCGCTGAGCACAACCCGGGCCATCGTTTGCAATACTTCGCCTCGCTAGACATCCATCGATACCAAATGTGACGCGAGCGGCCCTCCATTGAGCACAACCCGGCCTGCTTCCTCTTGCGCCGTGTCACCGAGACCTTCCAGGCTCATGGCCACACTCCGGAGCCTTTCGCCCCGCGTTGTATCCTGTCTGACCATGTGATTTCCACTTCGACTGCCCAGGGGCAGTGCCCCGATACCCCTACTCTCTCGGCATGGCATCCTAATGTGCAGGAGAGAAATGAAAAATTAAGCACAGTCATGACCAATTGCCAGCATCATTCAACAGCCACCCAGGCTGAATACGAAGTATTGTCTGGATACGCGACCACTTAGTAGTATTTGAAATGTTAACCCAGCGCTCTCCTTGTCTGGTGCTTCCTGTCCTGCCTTTCGTTATGTTAATATCCCAGTCAACAATGTAATCCTTGTGGCATCGACTACCACATGATGACCGAAGGGTCTAGCAGAACCCCTTTCTATGTTTACTTTCAGTTCGGCATCATGATGATGACGGTTGTTGCCTTTACGAGATCCCTTTATCAATTTGGGTTCATAATCCTAAAAACAGCAGCTGCCATTTTTGTTCTATGGGGGGGGGGTCCATACTAGCGCTGATGACCTCGCAGGGGGACAACCCGCTCCGGTGCACCCCACTACTGCAGCACACGTAAAGGAGGTAGGGGAAAAAGAGTCACACCCTACCTGCCGGACTTACGTGATACCTCCCATTGCGCTCCCAAAATAAAAGGCACGTATCACCCAAGCTCGGGTCTCAAGGCGCTGTAACAGATATTTATTATTACCCAACTCAATGGTACACATTTTTCCGACCTCGCATGGATGAAAGGCTGAGTGGACCCGCCGGGATTTGAACCTGTGAACACGAGGTCGTACACAGGCCCCTTCGGTGGATGCATTAGTCCCCTTAGCCACCAGATCCGGCGAATGCGGCTACTTCCACTTGCACCCTACGTACTACCCTAGATACCCTGAGCCACTATAGGTCCACCGTCAATTTTTTCCCAGCTAAGGCAGCAGCTCAATGCTGTTTTGACAGAAAAATTCACAGGTTAAAAAATCAGTGTAAACTAGGCTTCCCTTCCGAGACGTGCATGAAATAGCACTTAACATGGCCCTGCTGTACCACATGCCCTGAATAAGGCTGGGAACCAGATATGTGTTATAAGTATTGTAACCTCAATTCTATGTCAAGTGTTTTAGCTTTCCTTTGTACTATGTTGTAATCAATTGGTTATGTGACCAGCAATGTGCGCTAATGCACCATTGCTTCCGGGATCTTTCGGAACCCGAGCTCAGTCTTTTAAACACGACGGATGTCCGAGCCCACCTAGCTCAAAAGGGGGGATCCCTTCCTGATAGACACTAAGGGGGTCATTAGGATCGCGGTTTTTCCGCATCCTCGGGGCCGGCGGAAGGCACCGCCGGCCCAGAGGATGCGGAAAAACCGCAGCGGACTGACCAAAGACCCACCGCCACATTAGGATGGCTGGTGGGTCCTGGTTTCCGTCCGCAGCTTTTCCGCCGCGGCTGGCTTACAACCGCGGCGGAAAAGCTCTAATATGGTGATGGTGTCTGTCAGACACCGTCCACCATATTAGGATGGCCTGTAAAGTATGCTTTTCCGCGGTGGGTTTTCCGCCGTGGAAAAGCATACGGAACTTCACTGCGGGGGCCCGTTGCGGGCCCCCTAGGTGAAGGGGGGGTGGGGGGTGCACATGGGGGGTACCTATGGTACCCCCCTGCATTTGCGTGCACAAAGCAGCAGGCACCGTGCGGTGCCTGCCGCTTTGTGCATGTAAATGTAACACATGCTTTTTTAACATTGCGGCGGGTGCAGCTTGTAGCTGCACCCGCCGCAATGTTAAATATAGAGGATGTGACCGCCACCCTGGCGGTCACATCCTAATCAGCACGGAGGGAACGCCGCAGCCCCTGCGGACGTTCCCTCCTCCTCAAGGGTGGCGGACGGACGCAAGTCCGTCCGCCATCCTAATCGGCCCCTAAATACGTACATGGAAAATACAGACATACAGGCAGCAATGTATCCTCTGTAACGTGGCCACTAACTGTTGCCCAGCCTTACAGTTTTGATGATAAACCATATAGCCCCCTGATAACTGAAATTACTCCCTTGACTATTTGTCCTCCCAGCCTCTCCAAGTAAGGTGTCTGGAGCTATTTAGTTCCCCCTACACCCATTGTGATCCTTATATGAGTCATACCACTAGGCGGTAGTTTTAACTTTTTGCTGGAACTGGTGTGTCTATTGCATAGCTAAAGGTAACATCAATGGGAGGACAGGATGTTAGCTGATTCCTCCACTGGTATTCCTTTCATTCTGATCTAATAACAGTCAACTTGTAGCTGCATAATGGTGTTGATTCTCTTCAAACCGACTCACAGGAAGAGGATTAAGGCTCTGGCCCCTTTTGAAGTTTGTCTAGAGGTTGTTCCGGTTACCAGTCTTGAGCGTTCACCTTCCTCCAGCATTTGGTGTACTCGGCAATCAGCTTTAGCCGTGTTACACACCCAACTACTTCATATGGTGCATGGATAGAGTTTATTTCACCGAATCATGCCCTCGGTTTACTCATTCCCCGGGATCTCCGCACCATGCTAATGTCATACCGAGCCATCTGGGAATCTCCCTCTTTTAGCGCTCCCTCGCAGGCCGCATCCTGCTAAGGTAGAGTTATGAAGCTGCCCACATGGTTGGCCCAAGCTACACCAATTGCACGTTTCTCCCTCTTCACTGCGCCTCAGATTACCCTGCATAATACATTACTATACGTAACATCAGTAGTATTCAATTCACCTTGCCTTTAGGAGCACTTCTGTTAATGCAATCTTCCAGATTATTTCTCAATGAAATTCGAAGTTCACGAAGGCCGGTGTTCCGCAACGGGGAGGGGAGGGCGGTTTCAGCGCCGACGTGGGATCTGGATGACTGGAGTGGTAGCAGGGACAGAGACCGAGGCCCCGGGGCTTGGACCCTAAATAGGCCAAAGGTCTCCGCCACCTACCACTCCGGAAGTGCGTCACCCAATGACCCGGAAGTGAAAGGCGGCCGGCTGCCCATTGGACTACCTGGCCGCCCAACCACAAGAGGCCGGAGGCGGGGCCCGGGGGGCCGGGTCCTAAGTGCGCGCGTCTCGATTTTCCTTCTTGGCATAGGCAGAGGTCATTCCACTGAAATGACGCTCCAGTCAGTACCTCTGAAGGTCTGCCTACTTGGGGCGGATTTGCTGAGGCAGACCACTCTGTGTCTGCCATGCCTGGCAGGAAAAATGAACACTGCCCACCACTTGTAGGGGAAAATCTCCCTGTGGGTAGGAGACATTTTTATTTTTCAGAAACAAACCCTTGAATTGTGGGCTTGTTTCTGAAAAACAAAGAAGTTTGCGAAGTGGGCTGTAACAATATGACAGCCCACTCAGCATTCAGTCTTGCCAAAAGCACATCTACTTCACCAATGGATACACTTGTGTTAAAGAGTTCCCCATCGACACAGTAAAGAGTTATACGTTGGGTGGGTTGTCCTCCATAGGGAGCGGTAGTAAAGGTTATAGAATATTCTACGTTCTATTATATGACCTGCATTTTTGGGCAGCATGTTTATCCCTCAGTTACAGATATTGCCAAGATGCCATTTTGCTAATTATCCAAATACAGCCCACATTGCCATATTATCAGACTGAATAAACTATGCACTTAAAGTAGCTTAAACATGGATGTATTTAGGTGGTAAATGGTACTAATGAGATGAAACATTTGCCCAGTTGCGGTGATTCCCAGGATCAAGAAGGCCAGAAGTGGCGGTAGCCTCTTCTCACTCAATGCCTCCAGACTATGGAATGCCCTCCCACTGCATCTATGGAGCGAACCAAACCATTTGAACTTCCGAAAACAGTTGAAGACCTGGCTGTTCATATAAAAGCTCAGACCCCCTCACCTTAGCCCAGTTAGTGTTAGCATGTGCAAAATTTCAAAATAATAAAGTAACTCTATCATAAAATATGCAGCATTATACTACATAACTTGCCTTTGCTTGCCTCATAATTCCACCCTGCTGCATAATTTGGTCTTCTCCTGACGCATAATTCCAGTGACCCGGACTATGGCAAAAGGCAAAGGTGGGCGAGACACCAAATTACCAGGGACAGCGGAGCCAAGGGTCTGCTCTGGCTCTTAGGAACCCATACACAAGCCAAGCCTTGAAAAAATGTGATGTGTCAATCATGCAGCACAGATTATGTTAGACTATAGTAAACTATCGAAAGCACCTCATGTTAGTACTTCAGATTATGTGCAAAGTATTTATCAAACAAGACCTGAGAATCGTTCCAGCTCCCCCACCACCTCCCCCCAAAAGACAGTGCTATTAGTGAACTAAAAGGCAAGTCAGGGGTTTTGTACAGTGCAAAGCCTGAAGTCATGTATTTGAAGGTGTATCCTTTGTGATGATAAATAAAAAGGAGGAATGGTTTAAAACTTTTTGCCTATACTTTAAGATGAATGTTTAATGTAGTTCTTACAGTTTTTTGATCAACATCGACTGGAAAGTATTGGAGCTCTTCATTTGAGTATCAATACTGGAACCTGTTTCCAGGGCCGGCTTTAGCACTGGTGGTGCCCAGTTAGCGCCCCCCAATGACCACTACCGGCACAGATTCCCTTACAACCACCCTTTAACAGGATTCAAAATGTAACACCATACTTGAGAGTTCTCTGTAATAATAACAATTGTTTTCTACCCAAACAAATCTTTTTTGCAACAATAAAAAATGGAAGACTGGGGAAAAAAGTATAACACTCTAATATATAACTTGCAGTTTGCATGCAGCGCTTTGATTACAGTTGATAGCTCGCTGTTCCATTTTAGGATTTTAACTTAGAGGTATTCTTTAGTTACTTGCAGTTTCTAACAAAAGCAGTAACCCACTGAGCTACCTTCATAAATACAGGTCTTTGATGTATGGTACACGTCCTTTGCATCAGGCATATTAACCCATATTAACAATGAGTCAAAACTTTCACTAGACAAAACTCCGATCTCACTCCAAGTAGAACATTAATCACCGAAGCTATGTAACATTTTTATTGTGGCTAGGAACGAGGCAGAAGGTGCTTTTTAAACTTTAATATACTTACCCTAGTGCCGGCCTCGCAATCCTCCCCCAGTTCCAATTTCAGCAACACTGGGCGTAATGACACGTCCCCACCCTCTCATTGCAGTGTGAAACACATTCACATAGGATTCGTTTCACACTGCCTGCTAAGGGCCTCTTGGAAAACTGTAAGCAGCCCCTTTGTAATTTAATTGCTGTACAGGGCTTCCTGGTGCGCCTCCCGCTTTGAAAAGGGACGTTTTGACGATACCCTTTTGTTATGTATTCTGCTTCTCGAGGGGAGAGCGCACTCCCACAGAGCGTCTGGGCGCTGTAGGAAGCAAGTCTGCATTCGGGCACACACACGCAGCCTAGAGGCAAACATAATTCATCAGTAATGGTGGACGCGGTTTTGATTGAGCAGGGTGGACGGCGTCCACCCTGAAAAACCCTCGAAAATAAGTGGGGGGATGCCGTCCACCCGCGTGGTACCCCGACTCGTGCCCTGCCCATGCGATATGTGCCACCTGTGGCATCAGTATTTCCCACTTGTAATCCCACTTTCACCCTTTATATTTTTTCACACCATTCAGCATTCTGTTTTTAATAGACCTTGATTGCCTGAAGGTGTCAAAGAACTAAAGCCAACATAACAGACACAGTCTATCGCTAATATACTCTGGTGCACGGCTGTATTATCCTTTCCTTGCTTCTCCTTCAGGCCTGTCACATTCTTCCTACATTCGTGTAGGGCCAATACATGCTGACATATGTTTGGCCTTGCTGCCATACCGTGCCTTTTTGGGGGTTTTTCATATTGACTTTAACAGAGATACAGCCTAATTTATTATTCAAGGCATCACATCACATGAGCTTTAAACAAAATAAAGATGAGGTGTTTAGGCAACGTGATGTGGAGTATAACTGCCTGTCATCAGATAAAATGAATACTGTTGACATAAAACCATTCTGTTATATAGGTGTGCAATACTGTCTGTGTCGTCTGCAGTGTTATAACATTCACATCTACACCAGAATGAGGTGTGGATCTTCAGCAGTCTGATATGTGCATCAGCAAAAGTAAAATATGTACTAATATAATATAATAAATGACATAGAGCACACAATAGACAAAGATGCATGGCAAAACTCTTGAAGGTACACAAGGAACGATGGCTGCTCCATTGATACTGTCCAATGTGCCGCCAGTTTCTTCCTTTCCATTTAAGAATTTCAAATATCCAAGTTTGATAAAAATTTCCAAAATCACAGGCTACATACAACCTTTAGGGGCAGATTTACAAGCCCTTTGCGTCACTTTTGCATCACTTTTCCCATGTTAAAAGTGACGTAAAAGTGGCGCAAGGGGCTTGTAAATCTGCACAAACAAAAGGATTCTATCAATGTGAAGTAGCTAAAAATATTATTTAATTCTGTGAATTGTGGGAAGATTCACTCTCTCTTAGGGTGGTAAAGATGAGAGCACAATGTGCTTGTTAAAATACCCCTCACACACTAAAAAAATCCAATAGTGTCATGCTTCATCATTGGGGTCTTCCCGTCCCTCTACGGGGCGGGGCGTGCTACGACCTGGCGAACTACGCGGGAGCACTGATAATGTGACAAGGCTATGTGATGGTGCAAGGTGAGTTGTGTCAGTGAAGTGTAGGGACCTAATAATGTGTGGGAAAAACAAAAAGCTAAAAATCCTCTGGCTAGTGGAAAAAAAACAATTTATTCACTTCCCTAGCTGGGGACGTTAAGAAGGGGGTTTTGGGGTAGAGCAAATAGCCACTACCTGGTCTACATGTTTCGTAAGCAGTCCCCTACTGCTTACTGATCAGGACCTTCTAGTGGCCCCTACTGAAAAATAGCTCAGTTGCTAAATATAGTAAGCCTGTCGTCCTAAAAACTAACAGTAAAAATCAACTGATAGTTTTATGCTTTAGGGCATGAGCTGGCCCAGGGAAGCTAAAATTCTCAAAAAAGAACCTAAATAGGTCTCTGTAAGGAAGCAAGGGGGGAACAAAAAAGGACAAATCTTTACCATTGTAGTTGTCATTCAATTAGGGACACGACGTATACGTAGCGCCACAAAGCCCACGGG
This sequence comes from Lissotriton helveticus, assembly GCF_964261635.1. Taxonomy (NCBI): domain Eukaryota; kingdom Metazoa; phylum Chordata; class Amphibia; order Caudata; family Salamandridae; genus Lissotriton; species Lissotriton helveticus. The sequence continues at coordinate 367,821,683 of NC_136073.1, read as the reverse complement.
TCATTCAAGTTATGCCCAACTTATAAAGATTATAATTAAAGCTTTATGGACAGAGTGATGGTACAATCTGCCATCCCCTGTGCGTCCGTTTGTATCACAAACATATTGTTGCCCCACATAATTAAGGGCGGATTCATATTACCACACACATACATTCATAACTCGATGCCCACATAGGCTCACACACAAGGTTAAAAAGAGGAATTCGTTTTTTCAATTAGTCACCGGCAATATTGTCTACCGTGCTGATAACATGATCAATATTCATTAAAAACCCATGACACACACACACAAGATGTCGTTACAGAATATCATACATACTGCTGAGGCGGAATGGATGTGCCTCATGAGCTGGCAGTCGATAGGTGTCTCAATGCGGTAATCTGTAAGGAAAAAGAGCCGCGCCCATAGTGTCAGAGCACGCATCCTTACTGCAATATTACCGTTTTCTAGGACCAGGTGTTTAACGACGTCTGGCAGCGTCTTGTACTTACAGTAGCCGCGTAAGGGTACTACCTTACTTCTATCCGTCCTGCCGCTCTGGAGAGTGCTCGCGTTAGAAGCCCAGTGCTGCTTTTGACTTCCCTGAACGCCGGACACGTGTGAATAGACTAGAACGCTAACCTAAGATGGCCGCCCCCGGTGGAACGCGGGGTGTGCAAATTAGGTAGTCTCTTTACCATGTCTATTCCGTTTGCCCATCGTTATTTTTATCTGCAGTGGCAATATTTAATCATTACAATTTTAAGCCCGAAGGTCGTGCCTGATGGTGAAAAAATGCACCCTTAATCTTTAATAAAACGAGGGTGATTGTGAATACAAGACTAGAGATACTGCCCAGTGGTTATAAATAATGAACACATTAATGCTAGATGGACCCTTGATCTTAATAAAACGAGGGTATTTGTAAATACAAGCCCTGAGGTACTACCTGATGGTTAAAGATGATGAACCCACTGATACTAATAAAGCGAGATAGCTCGCATCGCTACCAGCACAACCAAATTGATCACGAAGGGGCACGGAAATCTCTTAATGGAAATAGTCCTGAATATTTTGCAAATCTTTGGTTCTTGCACTTGATAGTGCTCTTATGTTCGCCTATTCTTATTTTCACCGCCCTGCTCGTCATGCCGATGTACTCGAGATTGCAAGGGCAGGTGATCATGTAGACGACATTCGAACTGTTACAGTTACTAAAGCTTCTCTGCTCCCATGTAGTTCCATTCTTGAAAGTCAATTTCTTGCTTTTCTTGGTGAGACAGCATACCTTGCATCCACCGCAGGGGTAGTGTCCTTGCGCAAAGCTGGAGTTGCCTGAGATCTTAGCCTCTTTTGGTCTAGTATGTACCAGGATGTCTCTGACACTTTGAGCCCTTTTGTGAGAGAACATGGGTTTCGGAATGTCGAGGTCGCCACTGTTCAGAATTTTCCAATTCTTATTGATTATTTTGGTGACTTGATCAGAATTCGTGTTATATGTTGTGATACATATTGGTCTCTGTATGTCCGCCTTTTTTACTTTGTCCTCGAGTAGGCTCTCCCTACAATTGTTCCTGGCTCTTTTGTACGCTTGACTGATGATCCTTTGTGGATAGTTCCTTTTTTGTAACTTCATCCTTAGGTCGTTGGATTGAGATTTGAAATTGTCAATTTCGGTGCAATTCCTACGGAGACGCAGGAACTGTCCATAGGGAAGATTGTCCCTCAGATGTCTCGGGTGGAAACTTTGATACATTAAGAGGCAGTTCGGACGACAGGCTTACTATATTTAGCAACTGAGCTATTTTTCAGTAGGGGCCACTAGAAGGTCCTGATGAGTAAGCAGTAGGGGACTGCTTACGAAACATGTAGACCAGGTAGTGGCTATTTGCTCTACCCCAAAACCCCCTTCTTAACGTCCCCAGCTAGGGAAGTGAATAAATTGGTTTTTTTCCACTAGCCAGAGGATTTTTAGCTTTTTGTTTTTCCCACACATTATTAGGTCCCTACACTTCACTGACACAACTCACCTTGCACCATCACATAGCCTTGTCACATTATCAGTGCTCCCGCGTAGTTCGCCAGGTCGTAGCACGCCCCGCCCCGTAGAGGGACGGGAAGACCCCAATGATGAAGCATGACACTATTGGATTTTTTTAGTGTGTGAGGGGTATTTTAACAAGCACATTGTGCTCTCATCTTTACCACCCTAAGAGAGAGTGAATCTTCCCACAATTCACAGAATTAAATAATATTTTTAGCTACTTCACATTGATAGAATCCTTTTGTTTGTGCATATCTATTTGGAGGGTGATTCTATCAGCACCTCTCTACTTCCTCTTGTGTTTTGGAATGCTTGTAAATCTGCCCCTTAGTTATAAGCAAGCTTTAGCTCTAGTGGCATTCAGTCTTGTGCATGTTCCCAGGTGGACCTGTGTATGGTTGGCTGCCCCAGTTCAATTTTTTTTTTTTGTTGCATTCTGGAATTTTTAGCGTTATTTGTCCCGTTATAAAAAACTGGACTTCCAGTCTCAGAAAACAGAGAAAACCTAGACTGAAGGCGCGAGTCAAACAGAGGACTGGGAAACTTTGATGCCAGTCTGAAAATCTCTTGCGTAGGGTAAGTGGATTGTGTGAAATTTGCTTGTACTTCATTTTCACATTATTTCAACTGTTCCAGTGAAGAGAAAGTAAAACAAGCATAGGCATAGCCAATAGGTCTCACCTTTGGGACCTTATAATTGCTTAGCCATGCAACAGTTGATGTTGTTGCATACAGGATATTGTGCTGCATAACTAAAAACGTATACGGTCCCAAAAGCGAGACCTATTGGCTATGCCAATGCTCACTGCCCCCCCCAACACACTCTTTTTTTTAAACTTTAATAAGCGCGGCGCCGTCTTCATGGACACCGTGTTATGCAATGCAATAGGTGTTGCTTTTGGTATTGTAAATAACAATGCCTTTTAATTTTTTTAAAGGCATTGCCATTTACAATGTCAATAGCTCAAAATAATGTCATTGCGAGACCTATTGCATTGTAAATGCTTGTTTTTACTATTAGCCTGGGGGGGGGGGGGGGTGAGCTGCCCAGAAGGTCTTTTGCCATGTCTTGGTATAGAGCAAAAAAAAACTGTTTTTAGAAAACCTTAAAAGTGACAGAGCTGTACTTCACAGCTCTGCCACATTTAAGGTGTTCTACAAACAGGGCATTTTAGCAGGACAGCGTTTATTCACAGGGCTGTTTGCCCTGAGGGCACAACAGGAGTTTGTGTCCGCTTTGTGCGCCCCCGGGGCACTTTGATATTACAGAAGGGGCCAAGAATGTGTGTGCGGCCCGACTGTAATACAGATAGCATTGGCTCAAATGTAGCACCAGCGATATCTCAACACGGTGTTCCGTCATTTGCATGGGGGTGTGGCCTAATGCAAATGAGGGAATCTCTTTATCTCCGCGCCTGCACCGTATTGCAGATCATAAAGAAGCTTTCATGAGGCACACTGAGAGTGCACCTCAAAAAGATGGAGTACTATCAGTGCGCCCCGTGAAGGCTGCCCTATGGAGGGTGTCAAAGGGTTCCTACGGACCTCACCAACACCCCCTTGCAGGGGGGTGGAGTCACTCACTGCACTCGCCTGCAAGGGGGTCTCTCTGCCCTCTTTAAGGTGCAGGCGGGTGCCACCTGCACATTGAAACCTGGAGCGGCTTTGAAGCAGCCGCTCCGTATTTTACCTGAGTGCGCTGCCCCCAGGGCATCACAAGTTTGTGGCTGTCCTGAGGGCAGCACATGCAACCTAATAGGGTGTACTTTCCCTATTTGCACACAGAGCACCTGTTTGAAGGAATGCCGTGGCTTAAACAGGGCCCCTGGGAATGGGGTGGGGCCAGGGCCGGACTGGGAACCGCAACTGGCCCCGGCAAAGCGCTCGCTACCCCCCTCCCCACTCCCGGGGGAGGGGAGGGTTGGAGGTGCCGCCGAGCTCTTTCCCGGGGCCAGTTTTCGGCCGATTTTGGTGCAGGGCCGATTTTGCAGCTATACTGCAGAAACAGCCCTGTAACAAAAAAGGCCCCCAGGGTCCCAAAAACGGCCCCCGACCCTGTGCGGTGCACCGGGGCATTGGGGCAATGCAGATGGACCGGGTCAAGGAGGGCTATTAAGAGACTGGATTCCAGTTTCTGGCCTAATTCCATACAAGTGCTCAGGGGAACTTTAATTACATGACTGGCAAAATATAATTATGCAAATAACTATATTTCAGCCAAAATAAAACCTAGGTAGGAGAAAAAAACTAAAAGAAAAAATATGTGTGCTGAAAAAGGATTGTAGTGTATTTTGCCTCTTATTCAGTAAGGTATTAATGGCACTCATAATACTGATTATTTTTACTGACATTATTTTTAATTCCGCATATTGGGCAAAGCATCATGCTGCCTATTTTGGAGCTGGTTTCATGAAATCGTGCCATACTAACGTTAATGAGCCTGGATAGCTGAAACAATGTGTTTAGGGCACTAGGACCCCCCATAATGCCTGTGCCGTCTTCAGCCTCCATCACTCTGTACACGTCAGAGTCATTAGATAAAGTTACAACAACGAGGCTGGTGTTCACATCCCTGCGGCCTTGTGACAGTGACAAACCTATCAGCGTTGTTGACTGCACAATTATTGAAATGCGTTAACCTTTCACTGGGGCCAAGTAGTTTCATATCCAGAGTGACGCTGAGATTAGTCAGTCGCCTCGGGGTATAGACAAGGCCCTTGCTGTTTCCTGGTGGCATGTCTCTGCGATTCGTGGTGACGCGTGCCCGTCAGTGCTCCTGAGACATGGAGAGGACTGTTCTTTTCAGCGATTATCATCTCAGCTTTATGTAAACCCCACGCCTCCGACGTTGGGTCTATTGGGGATAAAGCAACTTTAATTCTTCCAAACAATTGCGTCTGCGTGCTCCACCAGGAATTCAGATGACGGACCGCTTGTCTCCAGCCATGACGTACCAGCGCACGTGCTGTATGTAGCCTTCCTATTTACAGGTCTAGTTGCAGACGTTTTATCTGTCTGTCAAGAATGCACAGCACACACAGCACATCATATACAACAGGCATTGGCAATGCCAATAGGTCTGGCTTGAGCTGCCACCATTTTGGCTTCTTCATTTCTGGTTCAGAGTTTTCGGAAAATGTTATTGTTTTAGTAGCTACCCGCTTTTCGCCAGCGAACATATTTTTGGGTAACAAAAAGCCCACATTTCCATAGTTGTCCCTGACATGGAAGTGAACTTTGCGTGTAGGCGTGCTGCTTGTCAAAAGGCAGAATTCTGTCACTCACTTGAAGCTAGCCAATGGGTAAAGTGAGCTGACCCATTGCCCCATGCTGTATGATGCAGTCGGCAGAGGAAACATGCTGATGACAATGACAAACAACGGAAAAGAGGGATGGCTAAAAGCTCCAATAAATAAATATATTTATTATACATAGAATAATAGTCAAATAATGAAAGTTGTTAGTTAACGCTAGCCCTAAAAATGTTACACAGTATTCAAATGCTGCCGATAATCTCTGTCTATTGCCAGTTTAGGGCCATATGTAGGTGGCCAAATACCGGTCGGTAAAGCAGAAATTCGGTAAATTTCGGCTTTACTGACCGGTATTTAGCTCTGTGCGATGTACGTATTACCGAATGCCATCGGTAATAACGAATCTGTAAATAATTACCGATTCCTTATTTACCGATCGGTGAACACCGAAACAAACAATACCGAATCGGTAAATAACAAATCGGTAAAAATCCCAAAATGCGATGTAGCAAAAATCGGTAATACCGAATTTGACCAAATTCGGTATTAACGATACCGTATTTACCACTGATCCTGAGCAGGTGGTAATCAGGGCAGTGCTTAAAAACAGCCCCAAAATGCAACAGTGTGAACACAATGGCGGGCCTCTACCTCATAGCAAGGTGGCTACGTTTGAGAGCAGCAGGAGTGAGGATTTGGAGACGGGAAGAGTGGGTGTACAGACTGCGCGTCACATTGTTCCAATTGACTGAACCAGAAATCCATGAGAGGTACAGGCTGCACCCACACACCATCCTTGACCTCATACAGGACCTGAAACAATATCTTGAGCATCAGACACCAAGGGCGCACGCAATACCCACCCATGTACAGGTGCTCTGTTGCCTGCACCTCCTGGCCTCAGGAAGTTACCAGGGTGTGATAGCCGCAGTAGGTGGTGTGTCACAGAGCTGCCTATCCATATTTTTCAACACCTTCCTGGACGCCATGATGGACCGAATGCATCATTACATAACCTTCCCCAGTACACAGGCGGAGCTGCAGAAGACCAAGCTGGATTTCTACCAAATGGCGCAGTTCCCACACGTCATTGGCTGCGTCGATGGGACCCACATACCAATCTGCCCACCTGCAGCAACAGAATACATTTATCGCAACCACAAATCCACTCACTCCATAAATGTGCAGGTGATATGTGATGCAAAATTCATCATAACTGACAGTGTGGCAAAATTCCCAGGGAATACCCCAGACTCGTACATATATTAAGGAACAGTGGTATCCATACATGTCTGGCTGCTGGTGAATTCGGAGAAGGATACCTACTAGGTAAATCAATGTGACACACCCCGATGTATTCCTTGGCTCAACCTCTTGGTGACACAAATTAATGGCACTTTCATTTGCATTTAGGTGACAGCGCATATGCCCTCCGGTCCTACCTACTCACACCATACCTCAACCCAACCACACCAAGGGAGAGGAGATACAATGTGGCACATAAGAGCACACGCAACGTGGTGGAGCGCACCTTTGGACTGTTTAAAAGCAGATTCCGTTGCCTCCATAAAAGTTGAGGTGCACGTCAGTACTGCCCCATCAAATGCTGCAAAATAATTGTAACATGTGCAATGCTCCATAATCTAGCCACAAAAAAAGGAACAGCAGTGGAACTAACTGACTCTGAGGACGAGGGCGAGGACAATCCCCAGCCAGAGCCCTGCGCAGCTGGTGTTGCAGTAGAACAGGATGGGAGACACAGACGGGCAGAGATAACGTCCAACCATTTCTGAGTGAGTAACAAGACAGAGCCAGTAACAGTTTTTGTGCAATGGTGTTTATTCAGCTCACCACCAGGATTGAAAGCAGTGTCCATAAAGACATGGGTTACATCACCCATCTAATGATTGCCAAATAGCAGTAGGACCTATTTTTTGCGCCCACGCGCTGCATGTCCACGTTCCCTGGCCAAACTGTCTGTAGTATCAGATTGTTCCTGGGCAGCGCTGTGGCGTTCACTGCGCCTCCTGCCCTCGGTGGGAGAGGGCGTAATGCTATCACGGCTGGTAGCCTCCTCACTGCCCCCCCCTTCCATTGTGGCAGCCTTCTTGTTCTGCAGCAGTTCCAATGCAGAGGTCATCGAGACCATGCCCCTGGCCACGTCCCTGCTACAATGCGCCATCTCCTCCTGCATGGCGATAGACCTGCGACACATGAGGGAGGTAGCAGTGGCCAGCCGGTTCACTGCCTTGGTATAGGCCTGGAGTCTCTGCCTCTCCCTGCGCCTACAATGACGGTCCTGCTCCAACTGGCTGCATAGGTTGTCTACAGAGGTTGCAATTCCCATCATTCCCTCACACATGTTGTCGCCCATTAAACTAATGCCCTTTTCAATCCTGCACATGTGTTTGTTCATGTGGGCCACCTCTCTGTTCAATGTTCGCAACTCCCTCCATTGCAGGCACTGGACCTTGAGCATGTTGCCTTCCAGTCCAGCAAAGACACTTTCTTCCTGTTCGGAGCCTTGAGGACTGACTGGCCTTGCCCTGTGGCGTCTTGATGAAGTGTGGGCGCCCTCAGATTGAGTACCACCCCTCACTATGTTGCCCTCCTCATGGACTGGAGACTGTTGGCCCCCTGTGCCCTCCTCCTCCAACTCATCCATCTGCTAGAGGATGGCCACAGCATGCCTCCTGTCTGACTGTGGTGGTGGTGGTTGTGATTGTTGCAGTGGTGATTGAGTATGAGGAGATGGCGGCGTTCCCTGGCGCTGTGGCGATGTCTGTGAAGGAGTAGTTGTTGGTGGTGGTTGTTGTGCGGAGCTTGTGTGCCCTGCAGGCAAACTCTCTTCATCATGACCTCCCCTCTGGCCTGGCTGTCTTTGTTCTGCTCCCCTCTGTAGCACTGCGAGATGTCTCGCCTGTAATGACAGAATGTAGATGTACTCACTTATCTGGCTGCCTTTGCATTGCATTAAACATCATGCCTAAAGATCTCAGTGACAATCCTGAGCTTGCCAATTACTTTCACATGCTTTTGTTTTTGCTAGGCTGACTGTCCTATACATCAATGCCTTAGGACTACATCTCCCACAATGCATAGCAGGTAATGAGTAAGACATGAAGTGGAGTGGGAGCCCCTATGCCACTATGGGTATTGGGGTTGGGGAGGGGGTAGCACCGCATGCTGGGCAGGCATCTTACCTTGTTTCCTTGCAGCGCTGTCTGTGTCTCTCACGCCACTCACACTCTCTGCCTGAAGGGTGGACTCTACCATCAGTTCCAGTGGTGTTGGTGCAGGTGCTTTGTTCTTCCCTCCGCCAGTTTTGCCAGCCTGCCTCTGCCTCTCAGCCATCCTTGCCTTCGCCGTCTTCCTGAGGTCGTACCACCTCTTCTTGACGTCCTCAATGGAACGCTGGGTGACACCAATTGCATTAATCTTGCTCTGTATCCCACTCCAAATCTGTCTCTTCTGAGACTCTGGCACATGGAGGGACTGCTTCCCAAAAAGCTTGTCATGGTCCTGACTCACATCCTGAATTAGCACCTCCACCTCCTTCTCCTTCTCGCTGAACTTCATCTTCCTTTTCCTTTTAGTTGCCTCCTTCTCTCCCTCCTGGCTTGCCATTTCAAAAGTTTTTTTTGTTTTTTTTGTAGCTGTGAGGCTATGTAGCTCATGGATCCTCAGCTCACCTGCCTGCCTCACAGTCAGCGCCAGGTTCAGTGCAGCTGCCTGGGTGTGGTCTCTTCCTGTTTGGGAGGTAATTGGATGACACAGGATTGGCCGATTCATCAAATTACGAATTTTTGAATTACCGAATCGGTATTTACCGAATCGGTAATGGATTCAGTAATTTTTTTACCAATTCCTTTGAATTCGGTATTTTTTACTGAATTTGAGTAAATCGGTAAATTTTACAGATTTTTTACGTACATCGCATTTTCCGATTCCTTAATACCGAATCGGTAATATTCGGTATTAAGGAATCGGTATTCATAGTTTACCTGCATATGGCACTTAGTGTTTATGTTACCTCACAAAGTGGAGACACCTCACCTTATAAGAACAGTAACTCTTAAATTTAAAAAAAGATAATTTCAGCTTCGGTATTCTATAAGCATAGTAAATGCATTACCTGGGTACATTATCTATAAAGGCTTATGTTGACGTACCCTTGAGAAAGCAAGAGCGAGAGTCCTCTTGTCAGCTTGGCAATGCAGCATTATGTGAAAAAAACAAAAAGTGGGAATCTTTCGTCAGTAAAGTGAAAGGCATAGGGTGTTGAATAATGATTAGACTATAGTATGAAGTGCAAAGATAGAAAAAGGACAACCAAAAGGTTATCCATTTAAAGCATATGGATAAAGCATGCTACAATGAACTGCATGCATCCCCTTCTTGCTTCACAGTAAATGAAATAGCCAAGGGTCCAGGCCTCTATGTTCCATGCTTTACAAGCTACTTTTCCTCTATGACCCTAATTATTTATTTTAATGTCGGGGTAAGATATTCTGAAGGGTATGAACTATATCATCAGTGTGGCAGTCCATGCAGTCATCTCATTTGCCTGCTCCTTGGGACTTAGACATATAGAAACTGAGAAGGTGACATTAGAGTCCACTCAGGAGATGCAACAGTAGGTTGAGGGGAGCTTCTGATGGGCAGCATCTCTGGGCTGAACAGCCACAAACTTAATTCAGCCAGACAGTGGCAGCTGCTCCTGGGAGTAGCAGTGGGATGGGAGGGGAGGGAGGGGTGAGGGGAGGAGGGGAGTTTAAAAAAATGAAAATAAGATAACTTACTCGGCTGCGAACCACCTCTCCTCCATCCTGCCCATACTCTTCCTGGCTTCTGTGTGAGCAGGAAGCAGCCAGGCTCCCCTAAACCAATCATAACGCTACAATACAGCTTGGGGATAGGATCCCACCGCTATGTGGCAGAGAAGAAATGGCACCAGAGCACTGTGTAAGGATAAAATATGGGCATGTGGGTAAAGAAGAGCATGGTCGCCCTGGGAGAGGAGGGGTCTCCAGATATCGGGGCAGCAGCCTTGGTTAAAAAGAATGTGCACAGTTTGTCACCAATAAAGACCAGACCCCCACTGTCCCCCCAGCCTCCAATTAAAGGAGAGAATGCGATCAGAGAGCGATATGTTGCAGGTCTAGTGGAGGATGTCTCGGACTCAGCTTCTTCTGGAAGGAACTGTTAGGGGCAACTGGGCAGATATTGGTTACCTACCTGTCGAAGCTCGGGGAGAGGGGCTTTTTGGATTGCAAGCACCTGGCCTCAAGAAGGTAGACAGGGCAATACTTTGGCAATGTCTGAGTGTGCCAAAGTGGAAACTGTTGTCAGTGGAAGAAAAGAGCCACATTCTCATACTCATTGGCATATGATATTCTAGAATAAACTAGCCATGGAATTTCTGATAGCAAATCTTCAGGGAGTACATTAGAAATCTAATACACCCTGTTGGAATAATTGGCAACTGGTCCTCCGACACTAGCATAAGCACCCAGTCTAGGCGCTGAGCCTGCTTCGCGACTATGCCCATTTGTTGCACAATACTTTAGGTGAAAGGATTAAGAGCATTCTAGTAGGGGACTCATTACTGTGTTTTTAACATAGAAGCAGTAATAGGAGGATGAATTGGATGGCACACTGTGGTATAGAATACCACAGGACTTCTATGGGAGGGAAGGGCGTGGGGTTGATATCTTTGTGATGGATAAATCTCAATATGACACTATAACACTCTTATAAGACTGCCAGGAGAAGGGCACCTCCTGGCCTCATTTATATGTTTCTTTTGTTTTCTAAACTCAATTAAACAAGTTATGGTTTAAATAAAGATGAGATAAAGCACAAGACTATTAATGTCTTATCTGTTCGCCATAAACTCCAAAATACAATTGACAGGCCCCTTGTGTGGTTCTCTCTTACAGGAATTTGCAACTGCAGAGCTATCAGCCTACCTGCATAGATGTAAGATCCCCACAACTCATGCTGCAGCAATTAGTGGAAATTCAATGCAAATTCGAAGGGATGTGAATATCATAATATGATTTGCCGCATGTGAGGCAAATGCAGCGATATTTTTACTCATAAAACACTCGTTTGGGAAGCACTACTTGTAAAAAGTTGAAGGTTTATGGCCTTTTGAAGGAGATCTGAATACTTTAGGAGTCGTTATAACTTTTCTAAAGCGGTTACACCAAAGGAAAAAAATACCCAGCACCTAATATAGGCAATGTATTTAAGTGTCAGGGCCTTGATATAAGGTCTTCATGGGTTTGTCTCAAATGTTAATTTAGTTACAGTAAACACACTATATAGACAACGTTATGTTACAGCAGCTGTGAATAATAATTTCGTTTTCTGTGTTTACAGCCACTGATGCATCTGGTTTACTGGTCTAGATTACTGGTTTTCATGATTTCATTCTTAATATGTTGATGTTTTAAACATTTTCTGAATCACTTTTTCGCAATCTTGTATTTCATGGTACACGAAGCGAATTCTAGAAAAAATACAGTTGCCAAATGACAAAGGAGGGGAAAAGATTAGGAAAAAGCGAGAACTATACTGGATTTTTACCCTTAACACATACGAACACGGCCTGAACTTAGAATGCCCGTGGGTAAACGCTATCATATGATGAAATTACCAAATGTAAGAGCAGATCCCTAGATAATTGCATGAATCAATGTATTAAAATGTATAGTTAATTCCATCCTAATAAAATGCTTAATTGACCATCAAAACCCCTAAACTTCTCTAGTATGAAGGTATTAAGGATTTCAACCTAAATAGATGAGGCACTAACCGATGCACAAAGAGGATAAATGAATTTGCAGGAGTACGCTAGAAGACTCTCCTTTTTTTCATTTTATCCCAAAAATAACAACATAGGTGAAAAGGAAACTATAGCTTTAAATAGGGGAGGAGCTTTAGGGAAATGATGTCACGGAGGTAGAGTATAAATACCAATTGGATTACGGTGTGTGGATCCCTTCGTTTTCTGCCGTTACAAGCCGCCCGTTGATTGGACCATTGCATGAGGGAGAAAGAGCGCCAAAAAGGTAAGCCTGAAAAGAAATGGTGTTCCTGGCCCCTATTTGCTAAACGCAATAGCTTTAGAATAGCTTGAGCATAGCTCGCATACTGATAGAACCATGTCTTAAACTTCCCAGGTACTTCCCAGGTACTCTGCCAAAATATTAGAGCCCTGCCGGGAGCGAGCGCTCAGCAAAACAAAACTGCTGGTCTCCGCGGTCAGAAGGGGAGAAACGGAGAAACCCGTCAGACGGCAGCGCTGTCTGCAACATTGAGAAATCTGAACGGCTTTTTGTTCATTTAAAAAGAGATTCATTAAGGTATGAACACATGTTGTTTCCCCTACCCCACGGGGCACCGACAGGAGCGTGATTTAAAAGATAAGTTAAAATAGTTAAACAAGCTTCGCATTTTATTTTATTTTTGCCCAACAGTTCCATGTTGACGCTGTACTTATATGCGGGGAGCAGCGATTTTTCGAAGACACCACGTGGGTTAGCTTGAAAATTAACCAGTTACTGCCCTATGGTGTTTTGCTCTTCATATTTGGAAAACCCCTTTCTTTACGTGGTGAGAAAAATACTATTACAAGCACATTTAATTGTACCCAAATTAGAAATTTGTGTGTCATTATAACGCTTAGCTCTTTTGGTTTCATCTACAGCCAAGAGGCATTTTTTTACTTGAAGAAACCCACTGAAAGTGTGAATACAGGCTAAGTGAGATGGGAGCAGTGGATCCTTAACATTGAGGTATGCAACCTGATATAAAGAGAGAATGAGGATATTTAGATGCCGCTCTCTATCGCGCTAAGGAAATAAACAGAGTGATTATTAAGAAACATAAAATTATGTCCTCTGCAGGTTTCACATGCCGATTTTAGGGAAAGAAAATAACGGTGCCTCACTTACTCTGTTTTTAATTGAAGAAATCCACAGGTGAACCGTCTAAACAGAGGTCTATGTCAGGTAAAGATATGGGGAGCTTAACATTCTGGGAAAATATGAATAGGCATACACCAATTTAATTGAAACATAGTATTGGCGACAATAGAAATGTAGTATCAGTTACGTGGAGTACTATAGGACAGGATAATAGTTGCTGACGGCGTCAAAGCCAATGTTTGAATCTCTTTGAAAAAGATACCTGAGGCTTTATATCTGCAGCTGTAAATTCTCTTTTTCATTTATCTTGTTGCTTAAACTTTCTTTCTGGGTTTCTCTCGCCTTTTCTTGATAGAAGGATAAAGAAATTGAGTTTATTGAATGAAACTTGAACAGGATTTTTAAAGAATGTTAACAGTGAAACAAATGCATACTGTAGACAAAATAGGTCATATCAAAATTGTAATTGTCTAGGCCTGTTCACCTTAGGATACCTCCAGTAATAATGTATCTCTTGTACACTTTGCTATGTATTAAGTAAGACTCTAAATAAGATAACGAACTGCACTAGATATTCCCATGTTAAATGAAGTGAATCAAATAACAGAAATGAAATGAATAATTGTTCCAGGGTTCACTATTACCTATTATGAATGAACAAAATGAAATTGTAAACTGTGACACTGTTCTGAAAGAAAAAAATAAGAACTAATATCATTTTGTTCTTTATAGATAAATTGGCTGAAACTATAAATGTCCTGAGGAAGACACCACGACGTGTCGAAACGCGTTGACTCATATACAACAGCCACAGCAACAATAGATAGGACATGTATCATTGCCCGTCTAATGTTTTTTAATTTGTGTTTTCTTAAATATAAAAAATATATCACTTTTTATCAACAATTCATCATAATTGTATATTTACATTGTAAAAATGTATCCCTGTTTTTATTAAAATACACTATTTTTGATATCATTATGATTGTTTGTGTTATGGTTTAAGTTCTCCAATTTTGGGAATGGTGCAGTTGAATATATAGCTGGTGTTTTGCTATATAGATAGCCTGGGTGTTTACCTTCACATTGTATGTTTTCCCTGACCCAGGATTCTCATCCTTACCAGGGGGCCCTTGTTACTTCACAAAATATTATACCCACGGTTAATCCGTGTGGGGCTTTTTGTTTTTCGAGTCTTGTAATTCTGGAGGTTACCTGGGGTTTTTACCCTTCTATCTTATTGAATACATCTTTGTGGGATCCTTTCCTTTATTTCATCTTCTAATTTTCTCCTTTCTTCCTGTCACTTCTCAATTGTAGATTATTGATTAAGCATTCCATATAATTAATGGCCCAATTTCAGACCTTTGGGTTCTCGGACAAGGACTTTGCCACTTTAGTGGGCACTAGTGCCTCGTTTGGAAATGGTTCCTCGAGCACCTCTCTCAACAACAGTGACACTAATAAGCTGATAGATTTACAAAAGAAACTCATAAGGATAGAAGCCCATGGGGAATTCATGCTGAATTACCTCAAGCATGGCATAATTCCCTTAGGATTGAGAATCAGGAATATTCCTGGGCTCTTTGTCGATATCAAGACCTTTCTCACCAAATGGAGCATGATTGCTACTCGCTGCTCCAGAGATTTAATGATCCTGATAATATCTACAGCAAAAGATCTAGCCATAGATATAAGAAAAGAGATAGAAGAACTCGAAGAAAAGCTCAAAAAATCAACAACAGTTGAGGATGCGAATAAGCAATTTGACACCATAAAGCAGGATATAGCCTCGTTTTCGGACTATCTCAGAAAAAGAAAGGAAGAAAAGTTTGCTAAGGATAAAAGGTTCTATACCATAGAACGGACCTATCCGTATCTTGTGGAAGGCTTTTTTAAATCAGATTATCAACACGGGGCACCCAGATATGAAACCCAACAAAGAATCAATACCTTCTCTGATTCCTCAGATCCAGAATCAGAGGAAGAAGGGGGAATGGGGTTCCATGACGAAAGATCCTTTGACCCGAGAAATAATCAAAGAGGCAACCGTCGTCCTTTTTTAGGGAACAGAGGGGGGAGAGGGGGACGGAGAAGAGTAAGATTCCAGAATCCAACGAGAGGGAATTATCAAAATCACCAATATGCCCAGGAACCTCAACAGTACCTGGAAACAAGGAGCAAGCAATATTGGAGGAACGGGATGTAATCCCGATATTTAATCTTTCCTCCTTTAACTTAGCACCCTCTGACCTCTCAATTCTATCGAAAGGATTATCCTTTGTCTCCCATGCTCAAGTTAACATCTTCGAATTGTATCAAGATATTCATGCCTTTTTTCGGAAAATCAGGTTAAAAAGATATTTCACAGAAAATGACCCTCTAACATTAGACAACATATCCCCTAATATAGTGGCCCTACCATCCACCTTTACACCAACCTTAGAGCAGGTAGGTCCAGAGATCGCCATCTTTGAGAAAGCGGTGCTAAATAAATTAGACCAAACCTTGAAATTTGTCCCTAAACCAACCTATAACATCACAAAGGACGAACATGATTCAATAAATAGATTCAAAAATAACAAAACTGTCACTGTTAAAAGTAGCGATAAAGGTGGGGGAATAGTCCTGATTGACACTGCAAGATATGAGAGTAAGATGTTAGAGATGCTTAATGATCCGATATTCTATAAAAAGATCAAGTTGAACCCTACAAATAGGATAGTGAAAACAATCAATAAAATAACAACTAAAGCCTTAGACACAGGAATTATAAACAAAAAAGAATTTGAATTTTTAAATAAATCCGATAGGAAAGTATCATGCATATACGGACTACCCAAGGTCCACAAAAACCAAGAAGACCCTCCATATCGTCCAATAGTTTCAACGATAGGGACCCCTTTGGAAGCCATCTCTAAATATCTGGACAATATATTGCGCCCTTATATCTCTTTATCACCCTCCTATATTAAGGACACAGGTGACATAATAAAAAAAGTTGAGAATCTCCAATTTAACCCTCAGAGAGATATTTTAGTGACTCTTGACATCGAGTCATTATACAGCAACATACCACAAATGGGAGCCATAGAGACAACACTATGGTTTATTGAAGAACATCAGATTCCTTGCTGTAGTAACTTTATAAGGGAATGTCTAACTCTAGTGCTGACAGAGAACTGTTTTGAATTCGGTGAGCAATTGTTCCTACAAACGAAGGGAGTCAGCATGGGAGCCTCTATGGCTCCATCAATAGCCAATATATACATGATTGCTTTTGAAACAAAAAACATTTTTAATGAAATGGCCCCTTTCTTCGAGTCTGTTTCCCATTGGTACCGCTACATAGATGACATCTTCTTTGTGTGGACCAATGGGGAACAGACTCTTGAGGAATTCCTCCTGTGGCTGAACGAAGCAGATGTGAACTTGGGGTTCACTGCCCACACTAACAAGGATAAGGTAGAGTTTCTTGATATTTTTATCAAGAATGATGAAGGCACCCTAAAGGTTGACTTATACACCAAACCTACCGCGAGGAATACTATGTTACACTTTAAAAGTTTCATCCGAAATGTCAAAAAGACAGTATTCCATTTTCCCAATTTCTCAGGGTACGGCGCAACTGCACCGATTTAAGAGATTACGACTTACAATCAGAGAATATGAAAATTAAATTCATCCAAAGAGGCTATCCCCGTCGCCTAGTTAGAGAGGCTTACAAGAGAGCTAGGTTTTACGATAGAGATGCACTCCTGAATTCAAAACGAACGAAAAATGCACCGAACCTGGTTTGTATAACTAAACACTCTACTTTAGATGGGACCATTAGGCAAATTATTAATTCAAATTGGCACCTACTGAACCTGAACAACGCTCAACAAAAAATGTCCAAACCTATGTATGCGCACAGGCGCAATAAAAACCTGAAGGATCAAATTGTTCGCTCCAGATTCAGTAAAAGTCCTGAAAATCCACCATTTGTGCAAAGGTCTTTTACAAATAATAACCCAATAAAAGGCACATCGAGTTGTGGCTCATGCAAGTCATGTAAGAATATCCATCTCGGAGAGACAATGACCCTGAATGAGGTTGAAATAAAAGCAAAAGACCTATGGACATGTAACACACAAAATGTGGTATATCTTATTACATGTCCTTGCCACCTAGGATATGTTGGCGAGACAGGAAGAGCAATAAAAACTAGGCTGACCGAGCACAGGTCAGCAATAAAAACGAAAAAAGTTACAGCACCTCTAGTTAGCCATTTTTTGGACTACGGACATTCTCCGGAAGAAATAAAATGGCGAATTCTAGAAAAAATACAGTTGCCAAATGACAAAGGAGGGGAAAAGATTAGGAAAAAGCGAGAACTATACTGGATTTTTACCCTTAACACATACGAACACGGCCTGAACTTAGAATGCCCGTGGGTAAACGCTATCATATGATGAAATTACCAAATGTAAGAGCAGATCCCTAGATAATTGCATGAATCAATGTATTAAAATGTATAGTTAATTCCATCTTAATAAAATGCTTAATTGACCATCAAAACCCCTAAACTTCTCTAGTATGAAGGTATTAAGGATTTCAACCTAAATAGATGAGGCACTAACCGATGCACAAAGAGGATAAATGAATTTGCAGGAGTACGCTAGAAGACTCTCCTTTTTTTCATTTTATCCCAAAAATAACAACATAGGTGAAAAGGAAACTATAGCTTTAAATAGGGGAGGAGCTTTAGGGAAATGATGTCACGGAGGTAGAGTATAAATACCAATTGGATTACGGTGTGTGGATCCCTTCGTTTTCTGCCGTTACAAGCCGCCCGTTGATTGGACCATTGCATGAGGGAGAAAGAGCGCCAAAAAGGTAAGCCTGAAAAGAAATGGTGTTCCTGGCCCCTATTTGCTAAACGCAATAGCTTTAGAATAGCTTGAGCATAGCTCGCATACTGATAGAACCATGTCTTAAACTTCCCAGGTACTTCCCAGGTACTCTGCCAAAATATTAGAGCCCTGCCGGGAGCGAGCGCTCAGCAAAACAAAACTGCTGGTCTCCGCGGTCAGAAGGGGAGAAACGGAGAAACCCGTCAGACGGCAGCGCTGTCTGCAACATTGAGAAATCTGAACGGCTTTTTGTTCATTTAAAAAGAGATTCATTAAGGTATGAACACATGTTGTTTCCCCTACCCCACGGGGCACCGACAGGAGCGTGATTTAAAAGATAAGTTAAAATAGTTAAACAAGCTTCGCATTTTATTTTATTTTTGCCCAACAGTTCCATGTTGACGCTGTACTTATATGCGGGGAGCAGCGATTTTTCGAAGACACCACGTGGGTTAGCTTGAAAATTAACCAGTTACTGCCCTATGGTGTTTTGCTCTTCATATTTGGAAAACCCCTTTCTTTACGTGGTGAGAAAAATACTATTACAAGCACATTTAATTGTACCCAAATTAGAAATTTGTGTGTCATTATAACGCTTAGCTCTTATGGTTTCATCTACAGCCAAGAGGCATTTTTTTACTTGAAGAAACCCACTGAAAGTGTGAATACAGGCTAAGTGAGATGGGAGCAGTGGATCCTTAACATTGAGGTATGCAACCTGATATAAAGAGAGAATGAGGATATTTAGATGCCGCTCTCTATCGCGCTAAGGAAATAAACAGAGTGATTATTAAGACACATAAAATTATGTCCTCTGCAGGTTTCACATGCTGATTTTAGGGAAAGAAAATAACGGTGCCTCACTTACTCTGTTTTTAATTGAAGAAATCCACAGGTGAACCGTCTAAACAGAGGTCTATGTCAGGTAAAGATATGGGGAGCTTAACATTCTGGGAAAATATGAATAGGCATACACCAATTTAATTGAAACATAGTATTGGCGACAATAGAAATGTAGTATCAGTTACGTGGAGTATTATAGGACAGGATAATAGTTGCTGACGGCGTCAAAGCCAATGTTTGAATCTCTTTGAAAAAGATACCTGAGGCTTTATATCTGCAGCTGTAAATTCTCTTTTTCATTTATCTTGTTGCTTAAACTTTCTTTCTGGGTTTCTCTCGCCTTTTCTTGATAGAAGGATAAAGAAATTGAGTTTATTGAATGAAACTTGAACAGGATTTTTAAAGAATGTTAACAGTGAAACAAATGCATACTGTAGACAAAATAGGTCATATCAAAATTTTAATTGTCTAGGCCTGTTCACCTTAGGATACCTCCAGTAATAATGTATCTCTTGTACACTTTGCTATGTATTAAGTAAGACTCTAAATAAGATAACGAACTGCACTAGATATTCCCATGTTAAATGAAGTGAATCAAATAACAGAAATGAAATGAATAATTGTTCCAGGGTTCACTATTACCTATTATGAATGAACAAAATGAAATTGTAAACTGTGACACTGTTCTGAAAGAAAAAAATAAGAACTAATATCATTTTGTTCTTTATAGATAAATTGGCTGAAACTATAAATGTCCTGAGGAAGACACCACGACGTGTCGAAACGCGTTGACTCATATACAACAGCCACAGCAACAATAGATAGGACATGTATCATTGCCCGTCTAATGTTTTTTAATTTGTGTTTTCTTAAATATAAAAAATATATCACTTTTTATCAACAATTCATCATAATTGTATATTTACATTGTAAAAATGTATCCCTGTTTTTATTAAAATACACTATTTTTGATATCATTATGATTGTTTGTGTTATGGTTTAAGTTCTCCAATTTTGGGAATGGTGCAGTTGAATATATAGCTGGTGTTTTGCTATATAGATAGCCTGGGTGTTTACCTTCACATTGTATGTTTTCCCTGACCCAGGATTCTCATCCTTACCAGGGGGCCCTTGTTACTTCACAAAAAAACACGAAGCAAACATTCCACATTTTAAATCTAAGCTGTACTTCTGTTTTTCAGCTCTTGTTCGAAGTGCAACAATGACAAAGAGAAACGTAGGTTTTCCAGATTTTATTTTAGAAGTGTTGCACTTTGTGTAAATGTACTTAAAAAGTGGATACATACTGCTATTTTCAAATCAAATACAGACTGAGACATATGTACTTTATAATAGCCAGCCAAAATCAAAGTATTATTTAAACTACCAACAACAACACTACTGCATCTGTAACACAACGATAATGCTACAAGCTTGTTTAGCATTAAATCACATTACACTTGTGACGCATACACCCCCTTAAAAAAGCGCAAGCTATTTTTATCTAAGGTGTGATGAAATGAGAGAAAATGACTGATATAAGAGCTATGAAGGTGCCACTTAGAAGATAAATGATTGGGTAACGTGAAAGGTGTTACTGAAGGAAAGCAGAGGAGGGCAGACATTGTACGGCTGCATTATAAGGATAACCGTGGTAACAACACGGAGTGAAGACGGGAATCGTTAAGGGAGGAGAAAGAGAAATGAAGGCAGGAGCAGGTGGAGGACCGGATTAAGACCAGTCGAATCTCGACAACCCCCGCCCCCCTCCCATGGAAACCAACCTAAGAATGGTAGCCTCCTGTTAGGGAAAGAAACCAAGCCACGACCCCATTCTTGCATTAAAGAATATATGCCATCCTCATGCTGTATTAATTAACCATCATAAACATGGCACAACATAGTCCATATCAACAGAACATTATAGAGAGCAACGAAAGGGGAAATACTCACATTATTTTGTAAAACAGCAATGTAAAAGTACTGCAAGTAACTGATACTTTCAAAGAATACATTTAAAGAATTCATTTGGCAGAGTCATGTTTGACCACCCCTCTGGTCCCATTCCCTGTGGCATCAACAGGTTTGTTTTCCTTACAAGGCAGGATAGAGGAAACCTGGGCCAGCATCAAACTGGTCCCCGACCATCATAAATTACCATACTAGAGTCACCCAATAATATATCCTCCTGGCCACCATTCGAGATGGAGCATGCCTCGACCTCCCAATCCCAGCAATTTCCCCGGGGCAGTCTAATGTGAGACTTGGGACACTTGCTAAAGCAGACAGCCCTAGTCCTTCCCTTGAGTTTGTGTATTCCTGCCCTGAGTTGGGACATCTGCTTCAGGCCAATTCCTGCTTGGGTTTGCCTGCACTTATATCTGATGCCAAGGTTGTCCAACTGTTTTGCAGCCAAGCATAACTCCTCCTCCTCTACAGACCTGCATGGTTTGCCAACCAACCAAGACTCCCTCCATGCTCCAGTACCTAGGGGGGAAACATCCATTACAACAAAGTCATTACATCGCACTGCTTTTACAACACAACTGTGACAATGCAATTGTCTTTACATCGCATCCCATTACAATGTATACCATTACAATACGATATAAGGTAAGTAATGGAGATTTTTTTGTTTAGGATGGGTATGGGTTTTGGGGTAGATGGGAATAGTAATTTTTACCCCTACACTATCCAATGCTTTTCCTACTGTTGCACTCACTGGAGTGGGAATAGTAATTTTTACCCCTACAATATCCAGCACTTACCCTACTGTTGCACTCTCTGGAGTGGGAATAGTAATTTTTACCCCTGCACTATTCAACACTTACCCTACTGTTGCCCTTAAAGTATGTTGTAATGGCATGCATGATAAAATAATGCGATGTAATGATAGTTGCAATGTAAAAACCGTGTTGTAAAAGTATGCGTTGTAATTGTTTACGTTGTAAAGTCATATATTCTACCGAGGGCTGCACAAAAGGCTGAAAAGCAAAAGCAACCAGGTTATCCACAAATATCTCTTTGCCTCCAGCCGACAGGTGAACCCCATGCTTGTTAAATAGAGATTCCCCCTGAATGCAACCATGAGGAATTGTCTTTAGGAAAGCTGTGTTTAATAGTCTCATCATCTTACTATTTAAACATTTCACTGACTCGTTTTTTTTTTGTAAAACTATTTTTTTGGTATCTTGCACATTTACATAGGTCGTATCATAGCATTCTATGCTCTCACATCATTTTATACATTCTTTCTTACAGTTAGTATATTGATGGTAAAGCAAAAGAGATAGTACGTATCGCGTGTAGGATGTAAGTCAATACACATGTTTAATGATATTGTTGCATGCTCTAATGTGATGCCAAAGTGTGCATTTTTCCTATGAGTTACGGTCTGTAAACTACCAGTGTAGTTACTTAACCATTAACTATAAGTCAAACTGGGGTCGAATAGCAGGGATTGGGTCGCGCTCAGGCGGGTGCATTTTACATGGTGGCTGTTATGTCACTGGTATGATTAAATTGGGTGTGTGGGGGATGTGGAGGTCTCTTCAGGGGTATTCAGATTTTCAGATGTCTGTGTAGATCTCCGGGGGTTCCACAATGGCTCGGGGTTCAGGTGGGGCCTAGTGGGCGAGTTTCTGGTCGCTTGTGCTGCTGAGTTCTGGGGTGCAGTGGGTGGCTGGCCATGTGCTGTCCGCTGTCTGAATTGATGTAGGAGCAGAGCCCATCCTGTGGATATGTGGCATTTGCGTAACCCCCTCACCTCTTCGTGTCTAACTGCTTCCTCCTCTGCCGTTCCCCATTTGTTTACTGCTCCCACCCAGGCAGCCAGTGGGGGTCCTGTCGGGGCCCACCAGTGCATAGCTATTCCTCTTTTTGCCGTCAGCATAGCTAGCGATGCAAAACGTGTTTGGACTTTATAGTGCTTCTTCTGCCGGAACACTCCTGGTGCCCCGGCCTCCCATACATTCATGTCGGTTAAGCCTGGTACGTCCTGCAATGTCTTGTGTATTGAGCTCCAGTAAGATTGTAGTATAGGGCAGTTCCAGAACATATGTTGGCATTTTGCATCAGGCGATCCAGACACACTTCTAACGTGGTTTAGCGTGAGTCTGTTTTAATTTGGGGTTCTCTCAGCCCAGAATAAAGTATGAGTGGCTAGTGAGTTCTCCAATTTTAATTGGGTGAAGAATTTTTCTTTTCTTACTGGGGTTTTCTGTGAATGTGCACACTACAACAGCGATTGGAAGTTGTTATTCGCTGTTCCACGAACACCCAGTACATTGCTTGACTGCGGTAAAGCAAAAGGATTATTACATGGTGTTTGTCCTTTTCCCCATTGTGTTTGTGTCTTTTTCTTTCCACTGTCTTGAGAGTGAGCTACCGATGATGATAAGTGGGTACACTGGCAATCACTAGCCAGATAACCCCATTGGCGGTTCTACCGTGAGGGGCTCACTCTCTTTCTCCACACTTTTTGGGTGGTGTGAGTGATGGTTGTTTGACAATTTTATGGCTGACCTTGTGTGTACTTTGACCTAGTTTGACACCGACATATGAACTAAAATCCCCGACAAATAAAAGGGAAGGGGTAGTGATACTATGATGCACACACCCGGATGGTTTATGTAGTTCAATTGTAATATAAGAGTGTCGTGAGGGATAGGCCACATTCTGATTGAGCATTGTTTGAGTGGGGGGCGGCCTATTCCCCTCCTCCCCCTAAGACTACAAGAGAGTTATTTTGCATCAGGAGCCTGACATCGGGGGCATGAAAACTGCGTGTCTGGCAGAAGTGGTGGAGGAGTGACGCTGTTAGATATGCATGGTGCAAAATATAGAATTGTATGTTTTTGAAGCGCATGTTTTAGGATACTTTCTTAGGATATTATACTGCGCGCTCCCACTCTTTGTAGTGTAATGGTCTCCATTGCTCCTCTTCCCAGGTCTGTCGTAATGAGTCTAGCGGTTTGGGCGTAGGTTCTCATATGGCTTTGTACAGCCAGGTTACCAGATGCCGACCTGCGCCCATATGGAGGATAGTATGTAGTACTGGGTGTGTTGTGGGTCCCCCTTCAGCCGGGTCCCAGTGCATGTGGCAACTGGAAATGATTTGTCTATGGAGCAGGAATTGCCCTGGGGAGGGGGCCTCTGTCCTCTGCTAGTTGGTCGAACGGGCGTAGCTGTCCGTCCTCAAATAAGGATTCCATCTCCAGGAGTGAGTGGTCTGTCCAGGCCTGTAGCATCTGTGCTGTGTTATAACCCTGACGTATGGGTAGTCCAATCAGGGGCAACAATGGGGAGTAGATAGGTGTACCTGAGGACATGCAATGTATCTGTTCCATGCACGTGCAGGCTATAGACACTTGCTGTGGGTATGTCAGCTTGGCTTTGGTGCCTGGTAGGAGTAGTCGGCGAATTGCTGGTAATGGATAGACCCGGTCTACTAAAGTTGTGCGGCTAGGCAGTCTGCCGCAAAGGATTTCCCCCCCCAGCCCCCACGATTGGTCGGAAGTTGCAATTTGGCTAGGGCAACTCTGTGTTGAACAGTGCCCCGAACAAGGAAACGAAGTAGCGAGTCTAGTTCCCGGAAAAAGGAACGGGGGAATAACTGGGAGATTAGTAAAGTGATATAGTAATCAGGGTACTATTATTATTTTGGCCAGAGCCACCATTCCAATTGGAGCCAGAGTGAGGGTCTTCCAGAAGCCTACCACCGCCCTTATCCCTGCCAATGCCTTGCGATGTTTGCCCTCATATAAGTCCGTAGGGGAGTGGTATTATTTTACTCCTAGGTATAGGGGGGGGGGGGTCACCAAGTGAGATCACAACCACCCAAGCTGAACCTCTGAGGGGTAAGATCTGAGTTCAGTGGATAAATCACAGATTTGGCCCAATTGACCCTAAATCCCGATGCCTCTGTAAATTCTGTGAGCGTGGTCAAAATCGGGGTCAGATCTGCCGTGATATCTCGCACATACAATAGCAGATCATCTGCATATAACAGTACATTATGGGTGTTACCAGCTATAGGAATGCCCCAGGCCTCCCCATAATGGCAGAGATGGATCACCACTGGCTCTACTGCCATGGCAAACAACAAGGGGGAGAGGGGACATCCTTGTCTTGCGCCCCTCTCCACCTGGAAGGGGGCTGAGATCTATCGTCCCATGCGCACTCTAGATGTGAGTTTAGTGTATAGTAGTTGTGTGTATGCTAATAGGGTAGGGCCTATCCCCACCTGATGGAGCACTGCAAATAGGTATGACCATATGAGGGTATTGCAAGCATTCTCCAAGTCAAGATCAAGCAGGCGGCTCTGGGATGTGTGGTGATTGCTCTGTCCTGGACATTGAATTTGTGATGTATTTCTACCTGGGATGAATCCTCATTGGTCTGGGTGAATCAGTGCAGGGAAAATTTGGGCATATCGGTCTGCTAAAATGTTCCCAAGAATTTTCAGTCTGCTGTCAGCTGTGATATGGGTGGGTAGGAAGTCAGTATTTTTGGATCGCAATTTGTTTTCGGAAATGTCACCAGGATAGATTCCCTGAGTGAACCTGGTAGTTCGCCTCTCTCCAGAGCATCTTCCTACCTATCGGCTAAGCGTGGCACCAGTAGAACTGGAGAAGGCACTATAGTATTCTATTGGTAGGAGCTTTGTTACTCGCTTGGACTTGGATTGCGTGGGTTATGTCTGTGGATGATATTGTTATGTCTAAGGTAGATTTGCTCGAGATTGGTATTTGGGGTATGGTTAGGGGGTCAGGAAATCGTTCCACTGCTCTGCGGCTAGTGTGCTTTGGGCTCTTGTACATGCCCGTGTAGTAGTCATGGAAGAGTTGCAGTATTTCTGCTTGTGAGTGGGCAAGATTCCCAGCAGGGCCTATTATTTCTGTAATTGGCTTTATTTCTGTATCCTGCCGGACCATCCAAGCCAGAAGTGCCCCAGATCGGACTCCCTCCCTTTGTGTCTTCGCTGCGTATGCTTTGAAATTGTATCTACATAAGTCCAGTAGTGCTGCTGCATATGCTGTTTTGGCCTACGCTACTTGGGACGGGGATGCTGCATCTGCGTCTGCTGCATCTGCGTCTGCTGCATCTGCGTCTGCTGCTTTGGGTATGGCCACTAGGTTAGTTTCAGTTTCTATTAGCACCTGTTCCAGGGTTCTCCTAAATTCCATGATCTGCCTAATACAAGTTCCACCAGGGACTACCTTGAATGCGTCCCACTCCAACAGCCTAGTCGATGCTGTGCCAGTGTTAGCTGTGAAGTAGTCCCGTATGCTGTTCCCTCGACCACATCTGAACACGTGGTCTGTCAGACACTCTCGTGGTAGTTTCCAGGTCGGTACCGGGGGTGTGGAGGTCGCCACGTGAGGGTTAGAATATGTGCATCGTGATCAGAGAGGGATCGTGGGAACTATTGTAGGAGAGCACAGGAAGAGATGTAGTTTTACCCATAGATTGTGAGGAATAGAGTGGAAGGAGTAGAGTTTGGTGGTCGAATGCCAATTCCTCCATGCATCCACAAGTGCCCAGTGAGATACCCATGACCGAAATTTTTCTGTCTGTTTGTGGGCTAGGGAAGATGGGGAAGGGGGTGGGATCTATCTAGGGTAAGATCCAGAACACAGTTGTAGTCACCCCCTAGTATCCATGATATGGACGTGTGTTGGGCTAAGACCCCTGGAAGATGGTCCCAGAACTTGTCTTGCTTCGTGTTTGGGACGTATATGCTGCCAAGAAGCAGCAGGTGACCTTCCAAGAGCCCGTCTAGGAGTGTGTATCACCCTTATTTGTCTACTGTTCTCCGATGTTCCTGAAAAGGAGTCCTTGGTCGGAGCCAGATCATGGCTCCCCTTGCATAAGCTGAGTATGTCGTACCACAGAGGGTGCCCCGCCATCGTCTGCGCAGGCACTCCAGCTCATATGCTGTGAGGTGAGTTTCTTGTAGTATAGCTATCTGCGCGTGTTGCAGCCTAATGTAGGAGTAGATGGCATATTACATGCTCGCTGAATGCATGTCATTGACGTTTAGCATGATGAGTCTAATGTCTGTGTATATGGTCATGTTAGGGTGTCTGTGAGGCCTCAAGTGAGGTGTCCGGGGGCCCTTGGGGACCTGGCCTCCCCCACCCTGCAATCTATTGTGGCCATGTAGTCATGCTGCCCACCTGTAATGAGCATCTGCTAGTGGAGATGGAGATCGGATAAGGAAAGGGGTAAGAAAAAACTGTAAAGGGACATGGTCCCAACTCTGCGGACCTACCACACCTGGTGATACGACCAAACTGAGCATTATGTGAATACTCTGGTGTGTTGTTGTAGGGGATGTGTGGTGGGTGTGGCCCGCCTTAGCTGATGGGCATAAATGTGTGGTCGGTGAAACCCCAGATATTCTAGTGTTGTGCATCGGACACCTACTAGTTGTGGAAATGGTATGGATTTGTCTAGCGGTGAGTTTGAAGCTAGGTCCATGTTCCTATATAGGGAAAGAGAGATGTAGACATTGAGAGCATTCGAGTTGTTGCTAAAGTCTTTTAGACGAGTGTGTTGTTGTAGGGGATGTGTGGTGGGTGTGGCCCGCCTTAGCTGATGGTCATAAATGTGTGGCCAGTGAAACCCCAGATATTCCAGTGTTGTGCCATCGGACACCTACTAGTTGTGGAAATGGTATGGATTTGTGTAGCGATGAGTTTGAAGCTAGGTCCATGTTCTTGTATAGGGAGAGAGAGATGTAAACATTGAGAACAGACGTTTGACCCCCAGGAATGAGGTGTGTAGTCTCTGCACCGCTCGGGAGTAATCTGGGAACAGCATAACATGTTTGTCCTCCATGCAGATGGGTCAGTTCTGCCTGGCTGCTCTCAGCACCGCGTCCCTATCTCAGTAGTGAAGGAGCTTCAACAGTAGTGGTCTAGGTGTGGACCCTGGGGGCGGTTGCAGCAATGAGACTCGGAGCGCACTTTCCACCGAGTCCGTTTGGGTTCTGACCCCCTCTGCTCCCTCCGACAGGTTCAGCACTCAAATATTACTTCTTCACGAGCACCCCCCAGATCGTCCGTTCTTTCTTCTAGAGGTTGGACCCAGGTCTGGAGGTCTATCAAACTTTCTTGTAGTAACTTGTCCTGAGGTTCATGAGTTGAGAGGGTTTTCTTTCCGTTCGCCACTTTGTTGGCTAGTTTACCGTGGTCGTCTCTAAGTAGATTGATATCCGTGGTCAGGGCTCCGAACCTGTGCTCCATAGTGACTCTTGAGTGTTCTATGGCAGCTAGCACCTCATCCAGCTTATCCAACATTGATGCCACTGTTGCTGGTCCTCCATCAGCATTAGGACCTCTGGCAGCCGGGGAGGGATGTCTGGTATGGGCCGGTGTCTGTGGTCCCCCCCGTTGGATCTCAGTCTCCCCATGTTTGGGCCAGCGGGGGGCTCACTCTCCGGCCAGTGCCAGTACTTTGATGTGGCAGAGGCGCTGAGACTCACAAGCAGTGCTCTGTGATTCATGGGTTGGACACTGCTTTGTCATGTCCGGCTAGATGGATGACATTTATATCAGCTGTTTCTCTCTTTTTGGTACAATGATTTTCCCGCCTCTTCACTTCTCTTGACCGACTTGGGTCTGGTGTGTTTATTCCTATTGGGCGCTAGGTATGATGCATGACCTGCTTTGGCTTGTTTTAGGGTGGTGGGGGGTCGGATTCCTTGTCACAAGGTCAGGTTCCCGCTTGGTTGGTGGTTTTGTGTGTATTGGGTCTCTAGACGCCTATCATGCCTCACAATACCAGGCAGAGCCTCCAGGGCAGGCCCGAGGAACTGGTGTGACCCCCCGGGTGGCCCCCATTGGGGAGCACCGCTGCATATTCAATCTCACCGGTGCCTCCGAAGCGCCACCTCGGGACGTGTCGCTCGGTAGGCTCAGCACCGTCTGTCAGATAAGCCGGGGCCGCCTCTGGCTGTATCTATGTGAGATGAGGAACCACTCCCTGATTCTCCCGCTAGACCCCCGGTGCCCACCCAGTATCGGCTACAGTAAATAAAGACACAGGGCCTGGGACCAGCCGCCTGTGGCTATAACTCCCTCGTGTATTGTCTCATGCTTGGCTATGGTATGGTGGCTGGCTTTGTCCTGTTTGCTGTCTGTATGGCTGGTCTGCCCGTTGTTTCATCCCCCGGGTGCTGCATGTAGTGATCTCCCCTGGGGTCTGCCGTGTGCTTGATCTTTTCATTTGGCAGCTGCTGCCCCGAATCCCGGCGCCCTCTCCTCTCGCGCCTCAAGGCCTGGCACCGTTTGCCCCGGTTATGGGCTGGGGGTTAGCGGCTCACCTGTGGTTCCCGCTGCCACTCCAGGGTTGCTGAGCTTTGGCTGGCCTCCTCTCACCTACCACTGCTCTGCTCTCGGGGCTCTGCTGTGCCCGGCCGGATTTATCTGGGCCCTGGGCAGGGGGCAATGTCTTCACACCAGGTCCACTGCCTGTGGCCTTTGAGCCCCACCAAGCCCCTCTATCGGCCTGTTGCTCACCTCGATGCCACCTGGCCAGGCAGGGTCATTAGTTGCCGCCTCGCCTGGCCCTTAGTCATTGTCTCTCACTGAAAGCGGGTGTTAGCACCTGGGTGGGGGTGAGACGGTCACCTGCATCTCAGCTCGCCGTCCCCTCTCCTCCCGGGGCCGTCTTCAGGTGTCGGGCGCCACCATGTCTGGTGTTGGTCTCAGCCTGTCAAGACGTCTCTTAGCACGGAGCACTCCCTCTTGCCCCCACTATCCGGTGCTGAGTGTTTGTTCGGGGAGTACCTGGCAAGAACTCCTTTCCCCGTCCTATTTTGGGGGCTCCACTGGCACGGATGGCTGTCAATGTGCGGGTCTTTGCATGGAGCTATAAACAGAAGTGTTGGCCATTATGGCTCACTTGGCCACGCTCCGCCTCACTGACTCGTTAAGGCTTTTGGAGGACTGACCAAACCTCCATACCCTCCTGGGGATGATGCGAGACCATGCAATGACTGCTCCCGGGCACCTTTTGGCCAGCCAAGAGATTTCGATCAACAAGTTCATAAATAGAGTCCTCCTGCCTAGGATTGCCAAATTGTTGCCACCGACATGGAAGATGATGAGTGCCTGGACATTGATTACTCCACCAGTTGCTGTAGACCACACAAAATGAGACTGTCCCTACGAGACCAATGGAAACATAGGCCCACTTCTGCTGTGTGCCAGCATAAATGACCCTGCAAAAACATTGCCTGAGTCTGATGAACAAAGCAATGACCAATGAAATAAAATGAAATGAAATGAAAGAGCATTTATAGAGCGCATGGCTACCTGGGGGCCTCCCAGCGCTAGGTCACCAACACAGGGAGTCAGGGAGTTGGGAAAGAGCAGGTTCTTGAGTTGCTTTCGGAAAGCCATGTGGTCCGAGATGACACGAAGGTGGAGGGGGAGGGTATTCCATAGTCTGGAGACATTATAGTAGAAGAGTCTACCCCCACACCTGGATCTCTTGATTCTAGGAGTCTCTGCCAGGTGGAGATCATCTGATCGAAGGTTCCGACTCGCTTTATAGGGATGGATCATGGTGGAGATCGTGGGTGGGCTGAGTCCTTGCAATGCTTTGTGTACAAGGCACAAAGCCTTAAACCTGATCCGCTCTTGAACCAGGAGCCAGTGAAGGGTGTGGAGGGCCGGTCTGGCCGACAGCCTGTTGGGGGTGCCTGTCAGCAGCCTTGCTGCGCTATTTTGGACGGTTTGAAGTTTTCAAACTGCGGAGGTGGAAGCGCCTAAATACAGAGCGTTCTCATAGTCCAATCTAGAGAGTATAAGGGATTGCACAGAGCTGCTTTTTTCCTGGATTGGGTCCTGAGACTGAGATATTTGTCCAGCCACACTCCAAGACTCTTAATTTCAGATTTTGGGGTGGGTGCTGGGCCCATGCTAGAGGGCCACATCAGACTGGGGATAAAACTGGTGGGATTGACCAAGATCATGATATCGGTTTTTCCTCCATTGAGTTTGAGCTGGGACTCATCCATCCAGTTTGAGATGACACTCAGGCAGGAGTAAAGGGTGTGGATTTCTTGATCAAGTTGATTGAGCCCTACCACTAGCTGAGTGTCATCAGCGTAGGTGACTATCCGAATCCCTTGAGGGTCAATTACATCTGCTAAAGGGAACATGTAAATATTAAAAAGGGTAGGGCTAAACGAGGAGCCCTGGGGCACCCCGCACTGAAGGAGCGTAGGTTTGGAAACAGTGTTTTCATCAAAGACCTGATAGGTTCTTCCGTCTAGGAAAGAGGATAGCCATTGGATTGCCGTGCCATCCACTCCTATGTTCCTGAGACGCTGGATCATAATCGCGTGATTTACCGTATCGAAAGCGGAGCTCAGGTCAAGGAGTAGAATGGCGGGTGACCCTCCTGAATCCAGGATTTTTCTGCTCTCCTCTACCACTGCCAGTAGAGCTGTTTCAGTACTCTGCCGTGGTAGAAAACCGGTTTGCGAGGGATGGAGTAAGTTGTGGCTTTCGAGAAATTCGGAGAGAGTTGCATTGACGTGCTTTTCTGTTATCTTGCTTATGGCAGGGAGAAGGGATATGGGGCAATAGTTGCCCAGGTCTGCCGGGTCCAGGTCGGGCTTTTTTATTAGGGCTTTGACCCTTGCCTCTTTCCACTTCCGGGGGACCAATCCAGTGGTGAGCGATGCGTTGATCAGATTAGTCAGGATGGGGGCTAAGATAGGCATGACCTGTTTCAAGATGTTCAAGGGTGCAGGGTCAGAGGGGGAGCCACTCTTTACCATGGTCGCCAGGGAGGTGATGGATTCTTGAGTCATCAGCGGGAAGTACTCCAGGAGGTGTGCAGGGGAGACTATTTGGAGATTCGTAGGGAAGCGAGGGGGAGGGTCATCCTTGGTCTTAGTTGGGAGGGATTCAAGAATCAACTGAATTTTTTTATTAAAATACTCTTTGAGTTTGTTACATCGTAGGCCAGAGGGGTCTGAAACTGATATCGGAGGGGGGGCTTTAAGTAACTTTTTGATGATGTTGAACAATTCTTTGGATGAATTGGATGCGGCTAAGATTCTAT
Source organism: Lissotriton helveticus (assembly GCF_964261635.1). NCBI lineage: Eukaryota > Metazoa > Chordata > Amphibia > Caudata > Salamandridae > Lissotriton > Lissotriton helveticus. The sequence continues at coordinate 367,789,642 of NC_136073.1, read as the reverse complement.
TCTCAGAGTATAATGCTTGCGCTTTCCTAAGCTCTGTCTTATAGGCAAGGATGGCAAGTCTGTAATCGTGTTTTTTTGCGGGATGACAGTCTCTCCTCCAATATCTTTCCTTCACTTTGCATTGCTGCTTTAGAGTGCGTAATTCTGGGGTAAATCAAGGGGCGTTACGAGTGCCCGCTGACTTCTTTATCTTGACTTTGGGAAGGACCATATTGAGGGACTCCTCGATCCAGTTGAGAAAGTCCTCATTAGCTTGAATTGGGCATTGGTTTGGGCAGGGTATGGTTTTTTCCAGCTCCTGAGACCACTCCCCTATAGGGAGTTTATTCCAAGGACAGCTGAGTGTCCAAAATGGTTGCGTCGTATGTCTAGATGTCTTGGGTGACCAGAGCAGGCTTACCAGGGAGTGATCCGTCCAGGGTAGTGGGGTAGGGTCAATTCCCTTGAGGTCAGCTAAACTAGAGAAGACTTGGTCCAGAGGTGGCCTGCGGAGTGCGTGGGATTGTTCACATTTTGAGAGAGATCTAGGGGAAGAAGATCTCTGGTCAGCTCACCCGCGTTCAGAGCGGGAGGCTCGTTGAAACGGAGATTAAAATCTCCTAAGGTTGTAAAATTACCCAATGCATTGGCTAAATTCATAGTGGTCTCCAACAGGGAGTTGTTAAATGCCCCTATCGGCCCAGGCGGGCGATAGATCAAGATGCCTGTGAAGGTAAGCAGGGGCGAGAATACTATGGAGAAGTGGGCATTTTCGCAATCTTCGAGCGGGGAGCCCAGTAGGCGGCATGCGAAATGGTCCTTGTGAGCAATGGCGATCCCCCCCTCGACCCTTGGTTCGGTCTAATCTTTGTAGCTGATAGCCTGGAGGTAGGGCTTGCGCGATGTCTCGGTCAGAGATAGAAGAGAGCCAAGTTTCCGTAAGAAAAAGCACGTCGGGGTCTTGGTCTCTGAGTAATAGCCAGATTTCTGCCGTGTGTTTAGGCAGAGATCTACAATTAAGGAGGAGAATACTCAATTCAGCCTTGGTAGGGGTAAGTATGGGCCTATAAGGAGTGAAATTGTGTCTACAAGTAAAGCATTCAATAGGAATCTTGTCTGGGGTGAAGGGCTTTCCACAATGGGTTTTTGGAAGGTTATTTAATTTCCTGAGGTCAGTGCTACTATATATGTGGCGATCTGGGACAAATAATGCAGAGATACTGGCCCCTGGTCCCGGTCGGGCGCAGACGGGCTTGCCTTTGGTGCGCCCCCTGCGCGCGGTCGCGTTAGCGTGCACATTTCAAAGTCAAAAATTCCTTTATTCGGATTCCATAATTTTTTAGGAAACCATAAAAGTACATAATTAAAACAATTTAAACAGTACATACAATCAGTGCAATTTATCAGAAGGCGGATTCATCAGTTAAAAAAGGAGGAGAGAATAAAAGTTTCAAAGTTAAAATGCAAGTACGTATAAGTTACAGGTCTGGTAGATTTTCTAGGACAACTAGAAAGAAGCTAATTGGTAGGAACGAGTGCAGTTAAATATTAATCCAAATTAGCATGGTACCTAACACAAGCCTTCAGAAAGCAAGCAACTGACTTTGCATACTGTTCGTTTTCTAATAACTGTAATGATAAGAATGCTGGACGACAGCAACGCAATCCCATTATTCTTAAAATAGGTACAATCCACCTCCTACGCGGATAGTCATAGAATTTACAAAATAGGTGTACGTGGATAGGGGATTGGGGAGACACATCATCACAAGGACACAGGGAAAGATTTCTTGACCAATCATTCTTATTTGGAAAGGTAAGTAGACGATGTTAAATATTAAACCAGAAGCGAGTCAAGAGAAATTTCTCGTACATATTCAGATTGTACATTAGATAAGGTTGAATTGAGGGCGTACACTGAATCGACACAATGTGCTGTACTGAACTTTTGCTGACTTCGCCCGAAAGTCGCAGCTGCCCGAGATGGGATAGGCTTAACTCTCTTAAATCTTTCCTCCCAATTTTTGAGATGGTCATTGGGTGGTCAAATAAGCTTACTAGGTCCAAGTCTTTTAGGAAGTTTCTCACGTATGCTAGCCACCTAATCTTGTGCATTGAAGCTAGATGGAGGCAGTCATTTATTAGTTGTCGTGACAAGTTAGTATACTCGCTTGTCCAGAGGCGATGCCACAAAAGGATTGGCTGAATTTTTATGATATCAGTTATGAACTCTAAGCCTAATTCCAGGTGGCAGCCAATAGTTGACGAGCTTTGGGGAACTGCTAATAGATAGCGCAGAAAGCTGTTCTCTATCTTTTGGATCTCCTCAACATTTGTATAGCCCCAAACACCCGCCCCATATGTGGCAACACTTACACATTTGGCCTGGTAGATTTTTAGCATTTCTGGGGGAGACCTCTTTCCAAGCTTCTGGGCAAATGATACCAGAGCTGTGGTTGCGCTCAGAAAAACTAACTTCCTGGGTTGTATTGCCTGTCTCAAGGATGCTTTATCATCAAATAAAATACCTAAGTAAGGGTAAGAATTTGTGGTCTCTACCTTGGAATTTTCTATAAAAATCGGTTTTATTTTTTTCTGCCTTTTGCCCAAGTGCATCACAAAGGTTTTCCTAATGTTCACAATTAGGTCGAGGTCAGACATAAAGCAACGATATTTCTCTAAGAGGTGCTGAAGCTGGACCGGTGTTCTTGCCATAATCACGGCGTCATCAGCGTATAATAACACTGGTATGAGACGACTGCCGATGTAGGGCAGATCTTGGCTCCCTTCAAGCATGGCTACCTCCAGGCCGTTTGTGTATAGGTTAAATAAGAAGGGAGCCAAGACACAGCCTTGTCTCACCCCCTTAGTAACTCTAAATGATTCTGTCAGTTCTCCAGCGGCTCCGAACCTCACTTTGGCTGAAGCAGCTGAGTAGAGCTCTCTCAAGAAAGTCAAAAGGTGGGACTCCACACCCATATTTGATAGGATCAGCCACAATTTCTTGTGGCTGACACAATCGAAGGCCGCGGTCAGGTCAACGTAGGCCAGATGTAAGCGCCCTCCTTTCGCTTGAACATATTTATCTATCAGTAGTGAGAGGTTGAGCGCTTGGTCCACAGTTCCTAAACCCTCCCTGAATCTGTATTGGAGATCGGAGATTATATTGTTGTCCGCCGCCCATCCCTGAAGACGTTCTAGGATTATACGGCCTGCAGCTTTACCCAAGGAGTCTAGGAGGGATATGGGTCTGTTGCACGATGGGCTATTTCGATCACCCTTTTTAAAAATGGGTTTCAAAATTGAAGTGGACCATGATTCTAATAAGCCTACGGAATTTGCGGCTTCGAGAACTCTAGTCAGGATGGGAGACCATAACTCTATATTGTATTTAAAAAGATCCACCGGGACCCCTTCAGGGCCCGGAGCTTTCCCTCCCTTTGAGGCCTTCAAGGCACTAATGACCTCCAAATGGGTAAAGGTCAAATCGATGGGATAGGTTTGATCTATGCGGCTAAACCTCCCCCCCCACATTGTCCGGGCGTTCAATATTTAGTGAACTCCCGAATATTTTAGAGAAATGGGTTACCCAGGTTTTTGCGTCAATTGCTACTTCAATTTTTGGAGCAGTATCATTTATATTTGTGAGGAAGGGGGATTTTACCACCCTCCAGAAAGTGGTACTATAATTTATAGTGCAACTTGCATGCAATTGGGCCCATAGTTCATTTTTTAGTTCCATTTTGCGCCTCTTTAGGGCGTCATTATACTCCTTTCGTAGCTTAAGAATTTCCTTTTTTTGGCGTTGGGGTTTATGGAGTGCGGATTTTAGATTGGTATATGTTTTTTGTGCACTCTGTGTTAAACCACCCTTTTTTTTACTTGCCTTTATCGTTTATTTTATGGAATAATTTCTCTTGGACGATCTTGGTTATTATTGTATACATTTTCAGTATATCCGCGTGCACATTTAGTTGAGTGCAGCTACCCGAGTTCAGCCACTAGAGCGCTGACCCAGTGATGGCCCAATAGAAGTGAGTGGTAAAGCCCCGATCCCCTAGAGCTCTGAACACAGCTCTATTTCCCCGCAGCACAACACACAAAAAGGGTAAATATGCAATTCAATTAAAAAAGGTTTAGCACAATTTTGAAAATTAATGAACGCTTTCTGGGCAAGACTGGAGTTTCCAACCAAGACCGCACTGCCCTGCAGCCGCACCCGCACGCGAGTGTTCTGCTTCAGCCTGTGTCAGGTCTAAGCGATTGCGGGAAAGAGCGCGATTTAATGCTTGCCACTACCCGAGTTCAGCCACTAGAGCGCTGACCCGGTGATGACCCAACGGAAGTGAGTGGCAAAGCCCCGATCCCCTAGAGCTCTGAACACGGCACTATTTCCCCGCAGCACAACACACAAAAAGGGTAAATATGCAATTCAATTAAAAAAAGGTTTAGCACAATATTAAAAATTAAGGAACGCTTTCTGGACAAGACTAGATTTTCCAACCAGGACCGCACTGACCTGCAGCCGTACCCGCACGCGAGTGTTCTGCTTCAGCCTGTGTCGGGTCTAAACGATTGCGGGAAAGAGCGCGATTTAATGCTTGCCACTACCCGAGTTCAGCCACTAGAGCGCTGACCCGGTTATGGCCCAACGGAAGTGAGTGGTAAAGCCCTGATCCCCTAGAGCTCTGAACACGGTTCTATTTCCCCGCAGCACAACACACAAAAAGGGTAAATATGCAATTCAATTAAAAAAACGTTTAGCACAATTTTCAAAATTACGGAACGCTTTCAGGGCAAGACTGGAGTTTCCAACCAAGACCGCACTGACCTGCAGCCGCACCCGCACGCGAGTGTTCTGCTTCAGCCTGTGTCGGGTCCAATGATCCACACACTGACAGGAGCCATGTGTCGTAATACAAAGACCGATAAGAGAAAATGAAATAACATTACTTTAAGGTGACACAAAGTAATTTATTCCTACATATTGTTGAGCCACACATAGCACTTGTAGCAATCCTACTTCCACCTGCCAATCCTCGTAACCACCTCCCACCATGGATGTCACTGAAAGGAATGCAATTTTTAAGCTTTAGAAAAGTTTACGAAACACAGTCACTGGATGATGTCATCAGTGATATCATTTGAGATGCCATGAGTGATGTCACTCACCATATCATAAGTGCTGTAATATGTTACGTCATAGGAGTGCATTGCAGGGGCATAATTTATAGTTAGCTCAGGTAACTATTACTGCCAAATTTCTATGGTATGTATGAGTGAAACCTGAGCCTAACTATAACGTCCCTGTAACCATTGTTTTTGAGTGAATTACTAAAAATTTTTAATGTTAATTCCTAACTATAACATCCTTGTAACTTTTGTTTGTTTCAGTGAATTTCTAAGGTTTTTTAAATTCTATTTCCTAACTAGTGGAGAAAGGGGTTGGGGCCTCTGATAAACTCTCAACAATCCCACTGTGTGGGACTTACTGGGGGTAACAGGAGGGGTTCTTGGTACCCAAGGACCATCAGCATCTAAGGGAATTCCATCCCCGCACCAGGAGGTACGTTTACAAAGTGGTGGAGAAATGGGGTGGGCCTTAGATAAGCTCTTAGTAATCCCACTATGTGGGATTCACTGGAGGTAGCAGGAGGGCTTCTTGGCCCCCAAAGACCCTCAGCATCCAACGGAACTTCATCCTCCAACCAATATTGCAACAGGAGGCATGTTTGGAGAACAGTGGAGAAAGGGGGCAGGGCCTCCAATGAGCTCTCAGCAATCCCACTGTGTGAGACCTACTGGAGGTAACAGGAGGGGTTCTTGGCCCCCAAAGCCCTTCAGCATTAAAGGGGCTTCATCTCTCAACCAGTAGTACACCAGGAGGTATGTTTGCAGAGTGGTTGAAAAAGGTGCGGAGCCTCAGACAACTTTCCCCAAGCCGGCCTATTTTTACAAATGTATCTTTGTTAGGGTAGGGAGCCCAATTTTGACCCCAGGGATACCATCCCCCAGGGCCCAGCCATTACACTATGGGGGCCACATGGCCCCCCTCTTCTGCTGATTTTGGCCTCAGGGACCTCATCCCCCGGGGTACAGCCTCTTTATTCTGGGTGCCACCAGGGCACCCAATGACCTCTGTCGGGAACCATGGGGAAAGTCTCAAGGCTACCCACCTCCAGCGGGAGACAGCATTGCTCTAACAGACAGGGGCTGCTAAAAGGCAGCTCCCTGTCAGAGCAAATGTTTTATTCTGTTTCCCTGCACACATATTTGCATGCAGGGAAACAGATGAAAACGTTGCTTTCTGCAAGATGCTTGACAGCTATGGCTTGCAGAAAGCACAGTTATTTTTGCTTTTGTTTGGTGGGAGCTGTCAATTTACCAAGAAAAAGCAAACAGAAGCCAACGATGGCGGCAGCATAGAGGAGTAGCTCCGCGGTGGAAGCGGCCTCTCCAGCGATCCTGTACTTCATCCGTTAACTATTTTGCCCCAGAAGGAGGAACCCTGAGCCCGGGACCGAGCGGTGCCGAAGGCAGCAAGAGCGGTAACGATCCGATGACCAAGAGCGGACTTCCACCCCGGTGACAGTGAGGCCTCCGAGACGCGGCGCAGCCGGGGACTGCCTTTATTCTCCGACCTGCCAGGAAGTGCGGCTGCCGGGGGGACCCACACCGGAAGTGCCCGCCGCCTCTCCATTCGGCGGACGGACGCCGGGTCCCGGGGTGAGTGCAGCCTGAACCAGGCGCGGACGCGGCCAATTGCACTGACACAGAGTCGGGTAGGTGCGGCCCCACTCCCCCGCGCCCCGAGCCCGCCCGGTGGGCAGCAGCCCGAAAGTGAATCACGGCGGAGTGCCGCCATTTTGTGGTGAGCCGGCGCGACATTGCAAAACCCGGCCACACTCCTGACTTGATCTGCCGCACCACGGGCGGCGATTTCCGCCTCATTGCCCGCACGGACTGAGGGGCTTTTCCTGCTGATTGCCCTGGGTTCGGGTGACTGTTCCTGGAGAGCCCGGCACTGCAAGACTCGGCGCCCCACAAGATACAGGCACGTCCTTCACCTGCGCCCCATCACTCCCCACCGGCGCTGGGTGGAACCCCTGGAAACCGGCTCTCGCCCCCCCCCCTGTTGAGGGGGAGCAGTAAGGAGACAGCAGCACCCAGAGGAGTGGGACCTGGGTCCCCGTCCGTCATTCTCCTCTACGCACTCCCGGCTGGACATCGTGCAACGGTCCCCCCTCCTAGCAGAGGACCCCCTGAGCCAGCTACTGCACCCTGCCTGCCACGAACTTAACTTACAACACCGGCAGACACCATACGCCGCAGGAGGGGCAGACGCGGTCCCCCGCCGCTGGCCTGCCCAGGGACCGCGGATTCTGGCGACATGTCGGGGAGAGGCTTGAAAAGTGGGCCTACGCAGACCCGAATAGACCGTTATGCTTGCGACAGGCCTGCGGTGTCCCCGACGGCCGGGAAAGAGACGGCTGGTAGATCCGTGGAAGTACAGGGGCCTAAAAAAGCGACGCTGGACGACGTGATGCAGGCCCTGGCACATCTGCAAATGACAGTGGGCACGATCTCCACAGACATTACGCTGATCAGAGCTGACTTCCACAAGATGACGGAAAAGGTCAATGCCATGGAAGTAGTAACGAAGTCCTTGGTGGAGGACGTCTCCGAGCTCCAATTGGCGGTCGAAAAGCTGGTCACGGACAATAAGGTGCTACGTGAGAAGCTCGACGACCAGGAAGGGCGCTCCAGGCGGAACAACGTCCGCATACTCGGCGTGCCGGAGACGGAGGGGGTGAGAGCCATGGATCTATACGTAGAGGACCTGATCACCAATGAACTGCGACCCAAGGGGCTATCCGCCTTCTTCTCGGTGGAGAGGGCACACCGTGTGCCGGTGGCCAGCCCAAACCTGGAGCGTCTCCGAGACCCATTGTGGCCCGGCTGTTCAATTTCAGGGACCGGGATGTCACTCTACAGGCAGCCCGAATGTCCCCTCCGATAAAAATCCAGAACTCTACGGTGGCCTTCTTCCCTGATTACACGGCGGAGGTGGCTCGCAGACGCCGGACGTTCCTCGAGATCAAGAAAGAGCTCCGGGCGAGAGAGATCCCGTACTCCATGCTCTTCCCCGCACGACTACGAGTGGTCGCCGAGAACAAGACCTGGTTCTTCGACAACCCCGAATCCGCAAGGGATTGGCTAGACGGCTGGAGAACGAACGCTCACCCTCGACGACCCCATCGGCAGCAGAAGGATCGTACGGCCGACAGCATCCCGGCTTCCCAGACTCCGAGAGGTAGTGGAATGAGCGAGGGCTCACCTCACAGCGAGGCCGCGGACGAAGAACACAATGGGGAACAATGATTGCCGGCCTGGTAACAGTTGTTTGGACTTACTATGCTCTGCACCTGAGGCGCGCTATTGGACACTGGGCGAGGGGCCTCCGGGGAGAAGATTGAGAGGCCGCTGACCTCGGAGACTCCTTCACCCCAGCGCGCAAGTACACTAATTGGGTTTGGGGTGATGCACTCTGCTAAGTTGGGGAGGCGGGCAGGTTCATGTCCGAACAGCAGGGAAGCAGGGAGGGGGGTTGTTGGGAGGGGGGGGTATTTACTTCTGTGACAGGTTTGGTTTTACAGGTTTTTGACTTGGCTCAACACTATACATCACACCACAACATGGACAATGCACGACACGGCACGACCCGATGGGGTACCCACACTGGCAGGAAGCGGTCCGACAGACACCCGAAGGTCCTTAAGGGACACAAACGCACCCCACTGCCATGGCCGGACTAGATGATTCCGTTCAGACGGCCCCACTACACATTGTGTCATGGAACGTCCGAGGTTTGGGCGATAAGATCAAACGAGGCCTGGTTCTTCAAGGAATTAAGAGGGTGGGCCCTGCCCTAGTCCTGCTGCAGGAGACACACATGGTGGGCACTACTACACGGGCCATGGATAGACGGGGCTACCGCATGGTTACACATGCGGAATTCACTCCGGGTTCACGTGGCACAGGCATACTAATGCACAAGTCATCGCGGTACATCATCACCTCCACCAAAACAGACGATCAGGGCCGCTTCGCAGCGGTGTCTGGCCAGTGGGACGGCAGGGCCTTGTCCGTAGTATCTGTTTACATTCCCCCAGCACTTCACGCGGTGGCACTGCCCGACCTTGGTAGGTTCCTCTTAGAACTCCCGGAAGGGGACTTGATTATAGGGGGGGACTTCAACGCAGTACTTCACGACACTCATGATAGATTCCCCGGACGCTCGCACTCACCTGGCACCAACAAATTTGGCGGGTTTCTGGAGGCACAGGGCCTGGTGGATGTTTGGCGCACATTACACCCGAAACACTCACAATACACTTATTACTCTGCAACGCACAACAGTCTGTCTAGAATCGACCACTTTCTCACGTTGGGGTCCGGCTGTCTCACCATCGAGGACACACAAATCATGCCATGGGGGGTTTCTGATCACTCGCCTATCACCCTAACGCTCTCCAGCCGTTCAACCACCCGTAGGAGGTTATACCCGATCTATCCGGGCTACTTCAAGGTCCCGGCGATTCGTAAGGACCTACAGAACGCCACCAAACACTACTTTGAAGAGAATCACGCTTCAGTGAGTTCGCCCTCAATACTCTGGGAAGCCTACAAGGCTGTCTTTAGGGGGCAAGCGATAGCTGCGATCTCACATCACAAGAAACGGCAGGGAGTGGTGACGTCTGAGCTGGAACAGCAGCTCGACGAAGCCAACGCTGCCCATATGGCGGATCCCTCCAGTACTACCCTCCACTCCCTACAGCTTCGTCAACCGCTCCACGTGGATCATATGCGACGCCTGACTAAGGCGGACATTGCGGCCACCAAACACAGGGTGTACGACATCGGAGACAAGGCCAGTAAACTTCTAGCTTGGCTAGATAAAAAACAGGGAAGCGGCAGGAACATATTGCAACTTACTGATACACTCGGGAAGGTACACACTCGACCAGGAGACATAGTGGAGGTTCTAGCCGATCACTTCTGTGCGGTGTACACGCCGACGGTGGTTGTTACGGAGGACGAGGCCCGAGAGGCCCTGAGCCGCGTGGCGATGCCCAAATTGACTGACGATGCCATGAGGGAATTGGATTCCGGCATAACTGTAGATGAAATTCAACTGGCCATTGGCGCTCTCCATCCAGGCAAAGCTCTGGGCCCCAACGGGATACCCATCGAGTGGTTTAAAACAATGTCTGAGTCTCTGGGTCCGCCCCTCTTGCGGATGTACGAAGACAGCAGGGAGAGAGGCGCACTACCACTGGACCAACGGATGGCAACTATTGTGGCCATACCGAAACCGGGTAAACCGCTTAACGAATGCACATCCTATAGACCTATCTCACTGTTGAACCCCGAAGCTAAGATTCTGGCAAAACTGCTGGCGACCAGACTCATGCCCCACTTAGGTCAATTGATCCATCCGGATCAATCTGGGTTCATGCCGCGTAGAAGTACGGCCCTGAACCTTCGTAGGGTGCAGGGTGTCATGGCGAGAATTCCACTCCTGACGGAACCGGCGGCCATCCTGTCATTGGACGCCAAGATGGCATTCGATATGGTGGAGTGGAGTTACCTCTTCGCGGTCCTCTCCTCTATGGGGTTCGGTCCCAACTTCATTGCCTGGGTCCGGCTGTTATACAAGGATCCGATTGCACGTGTGGTGGCAAATGGCCACATATCAAGAGATATACAACTGGGGCGGGGAACCCGGCAGGGATGCCCTCTCTCACCCATCCTGTTCGCGTTAGTTCTAGAGCCTCTCGCGATTACTGTGCGGACTACGCCACTACTGAAGGGCATTAAGTGGGATTCGAGCTGGGAAGACAGAGTGTCTTTATATGCTGATGACATGCTGATTTATCTTACTGACCTTAATAACAGCATCCCTAACCTTCTGGCCATCTGCACCTCCCATGGTCGAGTGTCGGGCTATACTATCAATTGGTCGAAATCCATCCTTTATGCTCTTAGGGGTCCTCTCCCGGCGTTACCGGACCCATGCACGTTAGGAGTAGCACTCACCTCCTTCAAATACCTGGGATAACACATCACCCGGGATGCGGCAGAATTCTCTATTCGCAATCTACAACCTCCTCTCCTCCGATTGCGGACTGATGTACAACACTGGCAGACGCTCCCGCTGACATTATTGGGCAGAGCAGCTTTGTTCAAAATGATGGCACTACCTCGCTTTTTATACGTCCTCGAAAACGCCCCGTCACTTATACCTCCCAGCTACTTCCAAAAGGTGACAGCACTGCTGTCGGGCTTACTGTGGGGAAATCGGCCAGCGCGAATTGCGCATGCGAAACTTAATAGGAGCTGGTACGACGGTGGAATTGCACTGCCTAATATGCAGTTGTACTATTGGGCGGCTCAACTCAAAATCCTTAATAAATGGATACACGCACCACAGGATGACCCAGCCTTCAAGGCGGACCGTGCCCAACTGGGCACTAACAGCATGTTGGCGCCTCTATATCACAAGGGCGTTGCGTCGAAACTGATAGGGCCCACCAAACACACAGTGCAACTATGGTATAAAGCACAATCGAAACTACACTGGGCGGGAGTAATTACAAAACTAACACCATTGTGGGACACAAAAGCATTGGGCCATCTGAGACGTACTAAGGGGTTCGATCAGTGGGATGCCATTGGAATTTCTACTGTGGGAGACATGTGGTCCAGGGAGGGGGTGGTCCCGTTCACTTCCCTCCAACAACAATACGACCTGCGAGACACGGAACGATTCAGGTATATGCAAATCAGACATGCCCTCCTAGCAGCAATCCCCCCAAACACCACACCTCCGGAATCCTCCCCGTTAGAAGACCGCCTGCTCACGGACTGTGTGCTGGAGGGTGCGACTTCCCTAACATACCGAAAACTGCTTAATAACTTGCCGGAGCCACTGGGTAAACTTAAGGATAAATGGGTGGAAGACCTTGGGGACTTCGATGAATCCGAATGGAATGCAGCTCTGGCATCCCCGCGTGAAGCCGGTATCTCGGCTAGGTTCCGCCTCATACAACTGAAGGTCCTCCATAGAATCTACTACACTCGAGTGGCGTTACACAAACTACAGAGGGCGGATGACCCGCTATGTCTGCGGGGATGTGGGAGGGAGGGCACACTCTTGCATACACTCTGGAGCTGCACCTACATATTGAGCTACTGGCAGTGGGTGCTCCGTACCATAGCACAAACGTTGAATTCCTCTGTGCCTCAGGATCCCAGGGTGTGCCTATTAAATGTCTGGGGCCCTACCGATCTGACACACTATGGTAAACTGTGGGTCACGATAGGTTGTATGGTGGCCAAACGCGACATTGCGCAAAAGTGGGGTGCGGCTGAGCTCCCGACACTGGCGCAGTGGCTAAGGAACATGGACACGCTCATGTTAACGGAGAGGGCAGTGTATAAGATGAGAGACAATCCCCGAAAATGGAATGGGGTTTGGCTACAATGGAACTCATACAGAGGTGACATCTGTGAACCGTTGCCTGAGAATGATAGTGAGAGCTCGGATGAGGACACTGATAGTGACTGAATGTGGAATAGTGCCTCCTGTACCATGCGGGGGACCCGCTTTAGGTGTAATGTGCTAGGGGCAGCCGTTGTGGGGTGGACTTAATAGGGGGTGGCGGGAGGTGATGTGCACAGTGTTTCATTTTGCCAGCTGCCGACTGCATAGTTCCCTACGATTATGACTGTGTCGATTCCTGTTGAGCCATATGTTTAGTTCTCTGTTTTGTTGTTCTACAAAATACAAAATGCAAGCGCATATTATGTATGACGAAAATGTTTTCGGTATGTCCATCATGCCCCGTATACTGAATGCAACCAATGGCCTGAACGGTCTAACACTCATGTATGTTTTCCTTTATGTGATGATTACTGCTTCTGACCTTCCCATGTGGTGGCATTTGAATGTAACTTTACCGAACAATGCTAATAAAGTCTTGTTTCCAAAAAAAAAAAAAAAAAAAAGCAAACAGCTACGAGCCGAGGGTGGGCACCTCGGGAGGTACCAGAAGCCGGCCTTGGAGGTGGTGGTCCACAGGGCCATCCATGGCTCCATGAGGGGAAGGTGGTGGTCCCTGGGGCTGCGGGAGGGGCATGCAGGCCCAGCATTATTTTAACATGATTTGCCCAGGGGCAGGGTGGTTCCCAGGGCATGTGCGGGCCCAGTGGGCCAACCCACAATTTTTGTTTAGCTGCCCTGTGGAGGTGGCTCTCCCTGGTACTATGGGAGGGTGCAGGCTCCCCTGCATTATTTTAGTATAATTTGCCCCAAGGAGGTGGCAGTCTCCGGGGGGCCCACATGTACATTTTTAAGTGACCCAGGGATGTGGGTGTCCCTGGGGCTGGGAGGGCCATGTGGGCCCCGATGCATTCGTTTGTAATTATTTGTCCTGTGAAGGTGGTGGTCCCTGGGGTGCGGGGTGCCATGTGTGCACTCATGCACACTTAAAAACATGTGCCCCCCCCCTCCTATTTCACTAGCATACTCCTGGGACCTGGCCCACCAGGGGGTTAATTAAAAACAAGCACGGGGCTCAACGCTTGATTTTTTTTTAACCACAAATTTGTGAATATATTCCGATTTCGATGTATTTTTTTTACTTGCTTTTTTGGCCTCTCCGGTTTCCTCTGGCACCCCAGAACCATTTTTATGGGGTCAGGGTATTCTTACCCTGCCCCCTTTTCTTTTTTAAAATATTTTCTTTTGGGACTCGGCTGAAGCTGAGTCCTAAGATGGCTGCAAACACTTCCTGGTTGACGTGTTGGCAGCCAATCAGAGCTCTGCATTTCCCTGCACAAGCTCGTTATTTTTTGGTATTTTTAGTCATCGAGCCACAGATATCACTAACTGTATTTTCTTAAATTTCTCAACAACTACTGAATGGATTTACACCAAAAAGCACGATTTGCATTACCAAATCTACCTTTCTGCCAAATTTGTGTAAATCTGTCCAGCAGTTCGGGCTACGGGCATGTCTAAAGGTCCTTTGGGAATTAACATGGGAAAATACACTTTTTTCTACACCCCTTTTTCTCAGCCCCCACTTGATTATTCACCCTTAATCTTTCCATGCACAACAAAACCTAACTTTAAACTTTTTTGGAAACTTTTGTGAGGATTTTCAATCAGCGCCAAAGTTATAGGCAAGTAAAAAAATGCTTTCCCTTTGGAAACATGGCCCTACCTTTAACTAACTACTGCCAACTGCCAGTAAGATATATATATGTGTCATGTGAAAAAGGCTTGTTTGAGCCGAAACGTCATGCGGCTAACTTGCACTAAATAAAGAAGTTTAGCACTTAACTGGTCCGTGTCTGCGTGATCCCTGGCTAGGAGGATTCCTGAGCGCGTGGAGAAAGACGCTGGTACTTGGATATATATATATATATATATATATATTTATTTATTTTTCGCGATCCCCTTGGGCACCCTTTTAAAATGCATTGAGGTCCAATCAAAGGGCCAGTCCCTGGTGGCTACCACTGCCCTAGTTTAGCCTTCGCCAGCATCAAAGAAAGGGGTCCAATTTTGGGCAGTATTTGGCGCACTTTCAGTGGTGGTGCATCGCTCGTGGCCGGATCTGGCCGTATTGTATTTCCCAAAGCTCTCCTCACTGAAAGAAGTGAGCCGCACACATCGCAGGTAAATTCAGCCATTTATTTCCACCATTACTCCAAAGCTCCGCTGTCCCTTATGCATGTCAATGACACTCTGCCTTCTTCAGGGGAGGAGCTGCAGACATCTAGGGGCCTCACAAACACATATAGACCCCATGATTGCTACCATGTATATCCCAGTGATTACCCTCAGGTGGGTTCCCAGATGGGCTTCAATATCGAGCATGTTGGTCTTTGTAGTGCGTAGTTAAGCCTCATAATCACTACCCATCAATGGGCGATGTCAGCTTAATTTCGTTAATGAAGTTGTCCTGCGATCCCCTTGTGCACCCTTTTAAAATGCGTTGAGGTCTAATCCAAGGGCCAGTGTCTGGTGGCTACCACTGCCCTAGTTTATACTTCGTCAACATCAAAGAAAGGGGTCCTGTTTCGGGCAGTATTTGGTGCACTTTCAGTGGTGGTGCATCGCTCGCGGCCGGACCTGGCCGTATTGTATTTCCCAAAGCTCTCCTCACGGAAAGAAGTGAGCAGCACACATTGCAGGTAAATTCAGCCATTTATTTCCACCATTTTTCAAAGCGTGACTGTCCCTTATGCATTTCAGCCACACCCGGCCTTCTTCAGAGGAGGAGCTGCAGACATCTAGGGGCCTCACGAACACACATAGACTAGTGATTGCTACCATTTATATCCCGGTGATTACCCTCAGGTGGGTGCCCAGATGGGCTTCAATATCGAGCATGCTGGTCTTTGTAGTGCGTCGTTAGCCTCATAATCACTACCCTTCAATGGGCGATGTCAGCTGAATATCATTAATGAAGTTGTCCCGCGATCCCCTTGCGCACCCTTTTAAAATCTGTGGAAGTCCAATCCAAGGGCCAGTCCCTAGTGGCTACCACTGCCCTAGTTTAGCCTTCACCAGCAAAAAAGAAAGGGTTCCAATTTCGGGCAGTATTTGGCGCGCTTTCAGTCGGGGTGCATCGCTCATGGGCGGATCTGGCCGTATTGTATTTCCAAAAGCTCTCCTCACTGAAAGAAGTGAGCAGCACACATCGCAGGTAAATTCAGCCATTTATTTCCACCATTACTCCAAAGCTCCGCTGTCCCTTATGCATTTCAGTGACACTCTGCCTTCTTCAGGGGAGGAGCTGCAGACATCTAGGGGCCTCACAAACACATATAGACCCCATGATTGCTACCATTTATATCCCAGTGATTACCCTCAGGTGGGTGCCCAGATGGGCTTCAATATCGAGCATGCTGGTCTTTGTAGTGCGTAGTTAAGCCTCATAATCACTACCCTTCAATGGGCGATGTCAGCTTAATTTCGTTAATGAAGATGTCCCATGATCCCCTTGTGCACCCTTTTAGAATGCGTTGAGGTCTAATCCAAGGGCCAGTGGCTGGTGGCGACACCTGCCCTAGTTTAGCCTTTGCCAACATCAAAGAAAGGGATCCTGTTTCGGGCAGTATTTGGTGCGCTTTCAGTGGTGGTGCGTCTCTCGTGGCCGGACCTGGCCGTATTGTATTTCCCAAAGCTCTCCTCACGGAAAGAAGTGAGCAGCACATATCGCAGGTAAATTCAGTCATTTATTTCCACTATTATTCCCTCTGCTCCGCTATCCCTTTTGCATTTCAGCCACACTTGGCCTTCTTCAGAGGAGGAGCTGCAGACATCTAGGGGCATCACGAACACACATAGACCTCATGATTGCTACCATTTATATCCCATAAATATATACATATGGGTCCCCTGGGACCACTGCCTGCCCTTAAAAAATATTTTTTGACCCATTCAAAAAGGGGAAGCGGTCCCCCGGGGACCCATTGCAGTTTGCGAATGGTTCACCACCTACTTGAATCAGGTGGTAAATTGCGAGTGTTTTGCAACCGCAATTGCAGTCGCAAAACATTCATACATAGCGAGACACTATTGGTCAGGGACGCCCTTCGCACGCCCCTTCCTAACAGCAAGTCGCAAACCTCATTTTACGAATCGGTAAAATTTACCAATTAGCAAAATGAGGTTTGTACATGGCCATGCCCTAAATTGCGGTCGCAAACGGGGTGATTGCTTTGTTTGTGACTACAATGTAGGGTTGTACATCTGGCCTTTAGTGTAGAGAACCGTGCTCTCTTATCTTACAAGGTGATGTAATTAAAGAATTCATTCGTCACACTCACTGAAGATCAGATTTTGCTCCAATATATTTATGATGCATCCACTTGAGTTAAGGATTTCAGATCATTTTTCAGTATGGAATTATGGAGGAAATGTTTTTGCTTTCTATTAGCCTAACCTGATAAGTTAGATTCATTTCCATTTTACCCAAGTGAAGCTTTACATGGGGCACCTGCTTTGTTTATATTTGTAAGAGTTTGCCATCGAGGTCTAATTTATCTGATATGAACATCAGGATGTTAATGGAATCACTTTCACTAAAGCACTTTTAAATAATTGTATTTCATACCTTCGGTACGACACTGATATTTGCGATGACGTTGCTAATCGCGGAGATCATGTGACTATGTAAGAAAGAGATTTGAATGGAGAACACAGTTGTCATTAATCTTGAAAGGAAGTTCCCACCCATTTCTCTGTTCTTGAATCTTCCAATTGTTATCTGGATCATTGTTTGGAGCAGTCCTGTACTACTAGTACAGAACTCTGCTTAGGGCTTTTGTTTGTCATTTTTTACATCCAAAATGGCAACAGGAGGCAGTGACCAGCAGGAGGTGCCACAACAACCAGAGGAGCAGGAGGAACATCTGGAAGACTCTGGCCCAGCCCCTAAAAGTCAAAGTATTACCTGGGATTTCTTTACAAACCCATCTGGGGAATTGAAAACTTTGCAAAGTTTGTGAAATCCAGCTTGTGTAACAAGACCCTTTCAAGATGAACAGCCAAACATATTCTAGTGGAACAACAAGTATGTAGTACCACATGAAAACCTATCACAGGAATAACTTGAAGAGGGCACAGAAGGAGAGAGCTGGAGAGTGGCCATCCACGTCCATAGCTGCTCCACCTGTTCCTGTGGAGAGCATGCCATCAGAAGTAGAGAGACATTGATCAGAAATCCCTCCTGAACTATTTATTTATTTATTTATTTTTATTTATTTTTAGCATTTATTAAGCGCGAACAATTGCCCACAGGCGTCTCGGCGCTGTACATTTGTTTGCTCTCCTGTAAGGTCACATGAAATTGTTTAAAGGTTGAATAACCAAGTTTTCAGTTTCTTCCTGAACGACATCAAATTTGGGCTGGATCGTATGGATTGCGGGACTGTGTTCCATAGTTTTGGCCCAGCCACTAAGAAACGTCTGTCTCCCCAATTGACCAACCTGGTCCGTGGCACAGCCACGTCGTTCTGTTTTGCTGAACGCAGTGTCCGAGAGGGAATGTATGGGACAAGATGGTCTTTCAAAAATTGTGGCGCTTGATGATGTAGTGACTTATAGACAATACACAGTGTCTTAAATTTAATTCTATTCCTGACTGGGAGCCAATGAAAACTTCTCAATGTCTCAGCTATGGGCTTGAATTTAGGGATATTTGAGAGAAGTCTGGCTGCCGCATTTTGGATTCCCTGCATTTTCTTAATAATCCTGGCTTAAGCGTTGGCAAACAAGCCATTGCAGTAATCCAGTGCTGATAGGACAAGAGCGCTGACAAGTGCCTTGCCTACATTTTTGGGAAGGAAAGGGAGAATCTTCCTGACCAAGCGTAGTTTGTAGAATGCTGTGGCGGAAGTCTGATTGGCATGTGCCATGAAATTTAACTTGTCGTCAAAGATGACGCCCAAATTTCTTACTTTTGTAGCAGGTTCAGGCACGGCTCCAAAGGATGATGGCCACCATACTGGGGACCAGCTAGGACTGAGGTGGCCAAAAGTGACCACCTCAGTTTTATCGGAGTTTAATTTCAAACAGTTTGCCGACATCCATTGTCCAATGGCCAGCATACCTATTTTGAAACTCTCCGCTACTGTTTCCCCATCGTTTCTGACACCCAGAATTAGCTGAGTATCATCCGCATATGAGGTAAGGTTCATCCCGTGTGCTTTGATGGTCTTTGCGAGGTCCGACACATAGATATTAAAAAGTGTCGGACTAAGGCATGAACCTTGAAGTACCCCACATGGCAGTGATAGTTCAGCCGATTCAAATTGACCCAGGGTAACTGCCTGGGATCTTTCCGTCAGAAAGGATGCCAGTAGATTTTTTGCTTGGCCTTGCCCGCCCATTTTTTCGACACGGTCGACTAGGATCTTATGGTCTACCGTGTCGAAGGCGGCCAATAAATCTAGAAGCACCAATAGTGCTGTGCCACCTTGGTCTCTGATTAGTCGAATATCATCTGCTGCTTTTATGAGTGCTGTTTCAGTCCCATGAAACTTACGGAATCCAAATTGTGTTTCGTCAAGCAGATGGTATTGCTCGATGAATTCCGTAAGTTGGGTGTTCATGGCCTTCTCAACTATTTTTGCAAGAAGCGGTAGGTTAGCTATAGGCCTGTAATTCTTCAGATCGGTTTTATCAAGGCCGGGTTTTTTCAGGAGAGGTTTTAATAAGGTCTTTTTTAGTTGGGTAGGAAAAATACCAGTGCGGAATATTATATTGCATATTTGGGTTATGACTGGTGTCACAGTGTCCATGGTGGGCGAAGAGTGTTCAGGGGACAGGGATCTAACGCCGATCCTGATTTGATGGTTTTAACAATGTCCTGGTTTTGATCTTCAGTGACTTCAGCAAAGCAAGATAAATTATTGCTTGGGAAAGGGATGTTCACCTTATCGGTGTTTTGATTATCACCAAGGTTGAATACTGAGAAAATATCATTCACTTTATTAAAAAAGAAAGAGGCCAGTGAATCACAGAAATTTTGTGAACATGGGGGGTTCAGGTCTGGGACACCTCCCGCCAGCTGTTTAGTTATGTCGAAAAGCTTCTTATTTGAATGTTTTGCGCTTTCGATTTGCTCAGTGTAATATTTTTTCTTGGTTTCTATAATCAAGAGCTTATAATGAGTTAAGAGCTCTTTATACATCATTTTATTTTCGTTGTCATAATTTTCCCTCCACTGTCTTTCTTGATTTCTACATTGTTGCTTAAGTTTTTTAAGCTCCTCTGTATACCATGGGGCTGAAGGGGAACTTCTATTTCTAGACATCCTTTTTATTGGGACTAATTTATTGGCGGCCTGGTCCAACCATGCTTGATATTGTTCAGTAGCGATTTCTGGGTTATTAGACAGAGTAGGCTTTGAGTTATCTAACACTTCCTTAAAACTGGGAATGTTAATGTCTCTCCACACTTTGAACGATTCTTGTTTAGGGGCTGGTGTTATCGCGATAGCTGTTTTGTTAATTTGTATCGTGGCCAATACCAGATGATGATCGGTCCAAGTCATTGGCAGGACATCAGTCACTAGCAGATTCTCAAGATTGGTAAATATTCCATCTAGTGTGTGTCCTGCGTTATGAGTGGGTCCCCTCACCAATTGAGTTAGACCGAAAACCTCCATTTCTGACTGCAAGGAGATAGTGTCTTTGTCTTCACTACAGTCCAGATGGAAATTAAAATCTCCTAGCAGTGTTATAGATTTATCAGTAACAGAGGTTTCCAGAAAGGCGGCGATTTCTTCAAGGAATCCCGAACGGATTTCTGGTCTTCTATATAATAGTATGCCTCTAAAGTTGTAGGAGGGGGATAGGTATATATCAAATTGAAAAGCCTCACATGTAGTGGAAGGAATTGCTGTGGTACGAATTTTTAATGTATCACGAGCAATTATGGCGATCCCACCTCCTCTCTTACCAATTCTGTCCAACCTATAAGATTTAAATCCTTTAGGGATGGCTATCGCGAGATCTGGTTCTGATGCTTTATCCAACCAGGTCTCCGTCAGGAACATTATATCAATGTTCCTGTCTATGAGTACATCAGCCGTTTCTTGCCTATGTTTAGCCAGCGAGCGTACATTGATAAGGGCTATAATAAACTTTTGCGTTGTCTGTTTAGGATAGTCCCATCCGACCGTTTTATTTAGCAGGGGGATGGACGTCTGACAGTGCATGCAATGTAGTGCGGTTATAGACGATATACAGTCAGGGTTATTCCTGCTACATCTTTCCATAGTTTGTGGACAGAGGTCAGTTAACATGGAGTGAGAGTATTGGAGGCGCGCATTTGCAGTGGAGCCAGGGGGGGGCCCTAGGCCCGTGTCCGGCGCGGACGGGCTTGCCTTTGGCGCGCCTTCGGCACGCCGCCGGTGCGCCCCCTGCGCCCGCCCGCTGCGCGGACGGAATGGCCTCGACATTTTATACTCTATAGAGGAGGGTGGGAGGCGTCCTGCCACTGGACCGCCAACCCTTCCTCCCTCCAAGATGGCGCCTTTCCCCGCGTTGTAGCCCCTAATCGGCCACGCCGGGAGGAGAAAGGTGAGAAGAGTGTGTCTCGGTGCAACGTAGTCTTGCACCCGAGAGCGCGGTAATACAGTGCAAATATAAAAGCGTCACTAATAAAATATTTACAATTTTAAAAATTGGCGCTTCTGTCACCATAAAATTGCCGCTTCTGTCACCATAAAGAAAAGAAGTAGAACCCCCGGCTTTCCGCCTCAGGGGAGAGTAAAACTAGTACACAGAGTTAAGATCAGCCCTGTTTAAATATCCTGGAGGGCGGGAGGCGTCCTGCCACTGGACCGCCGACCCTTCCTCCCTCCAAGATGGCGCCTTTCCCCGCGTTGTAGCCCCTAATCGGCCACGCCGGGAAGAGAAAGGTGAGAAGAGTGTGTCTCGGTGCAACGTAGTCTTGCACCCGAGAGCGCGGTAATACAGTGCAAATATAAAAGCGTCACTAATAAAAATTGGCGCTTCTGTCACCATAAAATTGCCGCTTCTGTCACCATAAAGAAAAGAAGTAGAACCCCCGGCTTTCCGCCTCAGGGGAGAGTAAAACTAGTACTGAACTAAAGCGTATCAGGACATATTGCCTTGACTGCAGCACTACCCGGATAGCTGATGAGCCGTCTGTTGTTGTCATCTTGGAGGCAGCAAGGCAACATACCTGCTAAATTTATTTTATCATTTAATTCCAGTTTTTGCACTGTTTTTGTGTTTCTGGTTAGAATTTTTTCCCCCTTCATTGCCATTTTTTTTATAAAAAAATACAATAAAAAAAATGTGTTAAAAAACAAAAAAAACAGTTCCATAAAAAAAGAAGAAGAAAGGTTCTTGTCAGAACCGCCGTTCATGGTTAAAAAAAGATAAACTGTCTATCTGTGTATATTTAAAGAGGAGTGGTTGTATAAGTGTGTGACAAAGGTGTATATTTACAAGAGGATAGCGCCACCAGAACATGTCCTGGTGGCCATATGCCCTTCTCCATATTTACAAAGAAGCGTTAAGTCGCTCCAGATCAGTACTGTAAATAGCACATGCACTTTTCCTTTTCAATCAATTGTTAGAACCAAAAATAACAATTCATTGAATAGGTAAATTAACCAGCAAATTTTCAATTATTATATGATTTTATTATGATAATGAAAGTGTTAATTGATTCACCAAATTCTCTCGATACTTAACCAGGAGATTAAGTCAGTCTATGACAATGAAATTATATATAAAGAGGCCTTCCGTGGCTTTTTGGTGCTTAAATTGGAAGTGGTACCACTTAGACATTTTCATAGGTAAATTTGAAACCAGTGATGAGTTATTGCGAAGAGAAATTTAAAGGTTAGCAATGGGAAGAGCAAATTGTTGACTGTCCTATTGCCTTACCCTGGAGAGAACGAAAGTACTGACATCCTAGCATTTACTACCCTGCACAAAATTGTGAAACCAAATAGAGAATATGAAAATGTAATAATCTACATTTGCACTAGTGGAGGTGAAACATGTGAATTGAGAGAAAAAATACATTTAGTCATTGTGGCTGGTAATCCTCAAGAGAGTAATTTACTGGGAACACCAAGCAATGGCGGTTGAAAACTGTCATGGAACCAACTTAGAAGTTTACAGTCCAGTTCTTTTTAATGACACGGTGTGAAAATGGTGATGGTCTCTTTAAAAGGTACAGTCTGTACATGATACACTGTATGACCCTGCGGAAGGCTACGGCTGAAAAGCGTCAGTCTTATTGTCCTGTCTGTTTATGTTTACGTAAATTCAAGAAAATCATGTCACTTGAATGGAGCAGTTCTGCTTTTCTCCTTGGATTCCAGTCTCAGAGTAAGGATGGAAGTTGTGAGCTGATTGTGGTATGTGTGTGTGTGTGTGTGTATATATTTATACACACACACACACACACACACATATATGCACACGTTATATTTGTAAATGTATAGTTTCAATGTCTTGTGCATGCTATTGGCTTGTGTGTTGCGAGTATCGTGGTCATTTAGGAAAGAGCCAACTCTTGAAGCAGAGATGGTTGTCAGTGGATCTTATGTTTGGTGTTATCAAATTCCATATTTTGCTGCTTGGACAGAGAAAGATGTTACACCCATTTTTTATGCTGGGATTTTGAGATGTGGTGCCAGTCTAGAGTGAAGGTTCCTTTTAGTATGTATTTGGAAATGTTTAAGACGCCAAGAGTTGATGGCAGTATACCGTTTGTAGTTTCTAGTACTAGACAGGCCTTTCTCTTGTCTGTGGGAGAGGGTGAGAAACCTAAGCTTACAGACTTGCTCACCAAACTTCCATTAGAGTGTATTGCTGCAAAAGTTAAACTCCACAAAGCCCCAGATCTGCCCCAAGTACCAACAGACAGATTCTCCATACTTCCACATTATTGGTACTGTTACATAGTGCACTCATTCTGGTAGCAAATAGCTAACTGTTATAGTGAAAAATTCCAGCTAGAGCTACAGAATAGCCCACAAATTTGCCTGCTGGGGATGGGTGGCAAAAAATCTAAGAACAACATGAAGTGGAAATGTATCCATTTCATGCTTATGTTAGCACTGAGCCGTTTGGCAGAGCCATCAAATCCCCAGAATCTCTAATTGGAGAAAAGGCATTGGTAAATGGTGTGTAGCATAAAAGATCTCAATGAAAATGACAAGGTGAGGTGAGATATTGGAAAAAGATTTAGAACTGTCAGTCCCTTACTAAAAATGTACAATTCCTACCAAAAGAGTGTCCACCTTGAGCGGCGCATGAACCTCAGAATCTAAAGAGTGCAAGCAAAACATGACAAAAAAAGCCTCGTATTGTAACCAGATAAATAAAAATCAGTAGCTTTTAATCATTGCAATGAACACAGCAGGTAGTGGAATTGTTTATTGACAGTATATTAGATCTGTATTACTGCTGTGAGTTCTGTCTCTCCATAGGCAAGGACAAGTTCATTGTATCTTACGATTTGTACTATGTTGAGTGAATAAATGCAATACAAATATATAATTTATTTTAGGTTTCATGAATGGGTCCTTTGCTGGCATCCTGAGGGCATGGCATGTGTGCAAACAGTGTAAGATGACTGGTAATATGAATCTGTATGGCAAACGAGTGTGTGTGGTCATGAAACAAGTGGGATATATTTTGGAATTCCTCTGGTAAAGCATGCAACAAGATGCAGATTTGGCAACTGCCTCCCAGACAAAGTGCATTGCTGATATTCTTGATTCGTTTGTGAGGCACCAAGCATTGAAGTGTGGGACGATGGATACAGTTTCCTCTCGAGATGTAGCAGTGAACTTTCAGTAATGACCTGCCTGTTGATTACTTCCTGAGCAGTCAAATTAGGGCACATAGAGGATGAGGGAAGGTAGAAACAGCAGTCTCCTTCAAAGGTAAAGGGTGAACCATCCTGTCAAGGCCAGCTTTTTCTTGTCCCAAGTGCTATTTCAAAGGCTGGTGGCAGTTAGGCGCAAAAATAATTCACTCCTCATTGTGCTCTTGTTATGGATGCTCCCCCTGAAGGCTCCTTCATCACTCCCTATTGAAGGACCATCACCGGAAGACTGTGCCTGCTCTGAAGATGAGAGTTACATAAACTGTCCAGAACAGTGACAGAAGAATACACATTCCTTGTCCGGAAAAAGATTATAAGTGAAAGTCTGAAACTTCCTCAATTGGTTCCAGGACTTCTCACTGTCCAATGAGGTGACATTCCTCAATGTTTTAGGGAAATACTTAAGAGCTAGGCCTGTTGTCACTAATACCCAGCCTCACAGAGGTGAGGAGATAGCACCTAAAAATCTGCAAATACTTGCGGGGGAGAGCAGTGGGTCTAACTTTGAAAAGAGTTGACATGGCCTGCTGAGAGAGGGGGCAGAGAGAAGACCCACACAGGAGCATTCCTGCCAAGAGAAGAAGCCCAGCCGCCATGACCTTAAAGAGGGGACTGCCCACAAGAGCAGACAGGCTGGAGGGAGGTCTCAGGAGCCAAACCAAGTTCAGAAGTAGATCTCCCGCCTTTCAATTTGAGCGTAGAACACTGCACCAAAGATTGCCATCAAGACCACTGATCGTTGTCACCCTTAACCAGGAGGGTGTCGCAGGAGCTGCCTGACTATTAGAGTGGGCCTCACTGCATTCTCTAAGAATCTAGTGCACTGCATGGATGTAGGGAATCTCGTAGTATTCCATGTGCTGTGTCTCAGAAATATGAGATGCGTGCTGGCATCACCTGTGACCTTTGCCCCACCAAGACCTCTGACCTCCTGGTCAGGGAACTCTGCTCTCCGCCGCAGCAGCTCCGTCGTTGCACCACTGCCGCTGCCCCCTACACCTTTCGGTCCAGGTGGGTGTTTGAGCCCTACTCCACCCACAGACTCCTGCCTGTGCCTCATCCCTGGTGGTCCAGTTGGAGAGCCTTGCTTTTCTGCTGGTCCGTTCTGCCAGCATTCTCTGTTCGACTCTCTTTGCGTCTGGCCTTTCTGTTTTTACTGTAATTGTGCCAGTTGACTATCTTTTGTCTGTCTTTCCTGTTGTCACTGTTATTTTGCCTGTTTCTCTGCTTTTTTGTATTTTGTGCCTTTTGTTGTGTCCTCCGTTTCACTGTGCCTATTTTTCGCTGCCCTCTTCCCGCTGCTGTTGCCCCCACAGCCCCTCCATCCTGCCAGTTCCCGCTCCCGCCTCCCAGCTGCAATTCCCTCCCTGTTCCCCAATTTAATGACGGCCGCTGCTCAAGCGATTGAGCAAGACCTCTGACCTCCTGGTCAGGGAACTCTGCTCTCTGCCCCAGCAGCTACGTCATTGCGCCACTGACTCTACACCTTTCTGTCCAGGTAGGTGTTCAGGGCCCTCCTCCACCAGCAGGCTCGTGCCTGTGCCTCATCCCTGGTGGTCAAGTGGGAAAGCCTTGCTCTTCTGGTGGTCCACTCGGCCAGCTTTCTCTGTTTGACTGTCTTATTGTCTGTCCTTTCTATTTTTACTGTAATTGTGCCTGTTGACTGTCTTTTGTCTGTCTTTTCTGTTGTCACTGTTATTGTGCCCGTTTCTCTGTTTTTTGGTATTTTGTGACTTTTTTTGTGTCCTCCGTTTCACTGTGCCCGTTTTCACTTCCCTTTTCCTGCTGCTGCAGCCCCCATGGCCATTCCCCCCACTCCCATCTCCCAGCTGCGTTTCCCTCCCCCGTTTTCTATTTGATGGTGGCTGCCTCGTGGCCGCGCCGCTGGCGCACTGAAGGCGAACCAATGGCCAGCCCATCTGCACCCATCCGCAACCCGGCCGCGACCAGTGCCAGGGACCCTGGTTCTCTGACCAACCACCGCTATGACTCAGCTGCCCTCCATGCATTCAACCCCAAAAGGAACAACTGCCAGCTGTCCACGCTTAACACCACCCATGGCCGCTCTGCAAATACTGCCGACAAACCTTCACCAACCTCCGCACCCCATGGCCATCACCCTCCGGTCCGACACCAGCACACACTAAGCCCTGAGGTGCATCCTCCTCAATGTGCACTCCTGGCACAGACATGCAGTAGAAATCAGGGACCTCCTTGACACCCTCTCGCCAGACGTCGCCTTCTTCATGGAAACCTAGACCAAACCCACCCCCGTCCCTAACATCGCTACCGCTATCCCCGACAGATACAAAAATCCAGAGGAAGGACAGCACCAACTACCCAGGAGGAGGACTCTCCATCACAAGAACTTCCTCCGACTCACTACCTCCAGCATGAATGACTCCTCGTTCCCCACAGAATACCTCCATTTCCAGATCCAGACCAACCTCAGAATGACCCTACATGTCACCTTGGCCTACAGACCTCCCGGACCTCAAACCGCGTTAACCACAACCATCATCGACCTCATTCCACCCCACGCCATTGCCTCCATGGACCACATACTGCTCTGAGATCTCAACTTCCACCTCGACAACCTCAGTGACCTCAACTCCTCTGCCCTCCTGGACAACCTCACCAACATCGGACTGAAACAGCTTGTCACCACCTCCACCCACAAAGCAGGACACACCCTCAACCCCATCTACGCAGGAGGTAACAAGATCCACTTCAGCCACATCCTGCAACCCCCTGGACGGACAACCAGTGCGTACACTTCTCTTTCGACAAAGCCACCGCTCACAAACCTACTCCAAGCCCTCTGCAAAGAAACTGGATCAAGGTCATCGAGGAGCACCTCAACTCCACCTTCAACCATGATCCCCCACCCACCTCGACCGATGCCAACTCTGCAGCCAAAGAACTACACAGATGGATCACCAACTGCGCAGATGAGCTTGCTCCCCTCCACAAACCTGACAGCGCCCCAGGAAGGCAACCTGGTTCACCACCGACCTCCAAGAATCCAGACGCACCTGCAGACATCTCGAGAAGCTATGGAGGAACAGCAAACCAGCAGAAGATTGGGCCACCTACAAGATCACCATGACAGAATACCACCAACTCATCAATTCCACCAAAAGGACCTTCATCCAGATCAAAATCCTCGCTAACTCCAGCAACTCATAGGAACTCTTCAGCATCATTCAGGAATTCACCAAACTCCCCAGGGAACCACGGATGTCACACCCTCCCAGGACCTTTGCAACAATCTCGGCTCCTACTTGCCTCTGAAAATCAAGTCCCTCTACGACAACTTCAAAGAACAGACACCAGACACTGAAACCACTCCTTCCTCCAGCAACAACAGGCAGCCTACCATCTCCTTCTCGACCCCAGTCACCATCGAAGACTCCACCAAGACCATGAAAAGCATTCACTCAGGAGCCCTCACGGACCCCTGCCTGCCACACATCTTCCTCAGAGCCGCCATAGCACCCGAGATACAATGCACCACCAACGCCACTTTCGAATCCTGCATTTTCCCCAACAACTGGAAACACGCAGAAGTCAAGTCCCTCCTCAGGAAGCCGTCTGCAGGCCCAACGGACCCAAAAAACTACCGACCCATCTCTATCATCCCCTTCGCGGCCAATGTGGATGTCCAGCTAACGAACTTCATCGAATAGAACTCCATCCTCAACCATTCCCAATCTGAATTCTGCAGCAACCACAGCACTGAGACTACCCTCCTCGCCGCCACAGATCACTTACGCACCCTCCTAGGCCAAGGCCACACCGCGGCCCTCATCCTACTCTGCAGCCTTCGACATAGTCTCCCACCGCATTCTCACCGCTAGACTCCACAACACAGGCTTACAGGGAACCACCCTCCACTGGCTCTGCTCCTTTCTCACAAGCAGAACCCAAAGAATCAGACTTTCGCCCTTCCTCGCCGAACCCACAGAGATCAACTGTGGAGTACCCCAAGGATCATCGCTCAGCCCCACACTCTTTAAAATCTACATGGCCCCCCCTCGCTGCCATCGTCAGACAGCATGGACTCAGCATAGTATCCTACGCCAATGACGCCCAGCTCATACTCTCCCTCACAAAGGATCCCCACACCACCAGACTCAGCATCCAGGAAGGAATGAAAGACGTTGCATCCTGGATGAGCACCAGCTGCCTGAGGCTCAGCTCGGAGAAGACAGAAGTCCTCGTCCTCTGACCCACCCCCTCAGCATGGGACATCACCTGTTGGCCCACCACCCTAGGAAACTCGCCCACACCCACGGACCATACCTGAAATCTTTGCATCTTACTCAACTCCTCCCTCACTATGACCCGACAGATCAACACCATCGCCTCCACCTGCTTCAACACCCTCTGCATCCTTTGTAAGACCTTCAAATGGATCCCCCCGGAATCCAGAAAGACCGTCACTCACGCACTCATAACAAGCTGACTGGACCACGGAAATGCCCTCTATGATGGAATCAACAAATCCCTGCTCCGCAAACTCCAGACCATCCAGAACACCGCGGCCAGACTCATCCTCGGCATCTCACAACATGAACACTTCACCCAACACCTGCGAAACCTCCACTGGCAACCCGTCGAGAAGAGAGTAACCTTCAGCTCAACCACGCCTACAAATACCTCCACAACACCGGACCCCAATATCTCAACGAAAGAGTCTCCTTCCACGAACCCAAGAGAAACCTCCGCTCAGCCAACCTCACCCTTGCTGAAACCCCAGGCATCAGCAGAGCCAGAGAAGGTGGAAGAGCCTTCTCCTATATCGCGGCAAAGACCTGGAACGAGCTCCAGATCAACATCAGATGCTTCCCCCACTTTGCACACCTTCAGGAAGAACCTCGAGACCTGGCTCTTTGGCTGACTCGGAGCTGCACCCCCGCCCCCCCAGCACCTTCAGGCCCTCACAGGTGAGTAGCGCGCTTCACAATTCCCTTATTGATTGATTGATTGATTGATTGATTGATTGATTGAGGGTCCCCAGCAGCTCACCAGTAACCTGTGGGATAGTCCTCATCACTGTTTGGATGAAGTTGTTTATGTTTGGGCCTGAATCGTATCACTTGATACTGCAGCTCCCCTTAAATGTCTTCAGCATCTTATGCTCCACCAACAGCTCTGTGAGGCAAAACAGGGCAATCTGCACACAGCACCTCACACCACAAGGGAGAAGGTAAATGCTAACTGACCACTGCCCCAGAGACACCCTGAGCTGTGAATTTAAGCTATCAGCCTAAGAAACCAGACACCATTAAGAGACCGACTTCCGAGTCAGACAAAGTAATATATTTGCACTTCCTACTATATGCAAGCACCTGTGATTTTCGTTACTTGAGAATTATTGCCTTTCGTCCACACCTCATCAGCGACCTGTGTTCACTTCCGTAATCTACTTGTGTTGTATTGTGTATTTGGTTTAATACACTACTGTTCCTTCTATATAAAGCTAAAGAAACGTGCAGAACGTGTATTATTAAATGCCACTGTGTGACGGGTGAGTTCTGAGTGTCTACCCACACACTACCGCCCTTAGAAAACTTACACTGGCACCTAACTACCCTGAGAGTCAAGTGCTAAAATGGTTTACCGGGTGCTCACTTTTCAGTAACCAGAGTAGGCCAGAACTGGGGAGTGAGAAAAGATTTCAAGCACCTTAGTTCTAGCCCGGTAATGTCTGCTTGCCTCAGGCCCCCGTGAACAGTTCTGATGACATATGTGTGTAGTATGGTCACATTTCATTGTTTTGTTGTTGCCCCCTGTTGTCTTATATGACCAGTGACACAGTTCATCTTTCATCAAAAACTCAACGACATCCTTCAAGACTCAAGTGAAGTGGGAAGTCACAAGTTCATTATGCACATGTAGAACCTTGGTTTCTGGGTACCAGTCCTGCCCAGGCGCGTGGATGGGGCCATGGTCTGCACTGCAGGGCTACATATAAACACTTCCTCATGGGGATGCTGGGCAACACACAATAGGCTAGGGTGATTTCCCATTAAGAGTCCTAGTAGTATAGTCACATGTGCCTTAAAGGCATCTGAAGCATGGCTTGAGTATGGCAAATAAGTGCTCTATGATGCCTCACGTAAGTGTGTTTGCTCCTTATACCTCTGTTTATGTAGTGTGGGAAGCCTGAAGGGGGTGCAGAGATGGAGTGAGGTCACATGAGGTATCAGCTGCAAAGCAGGCATAGGGTAAAAGATTACTTTTGCCCACCCACTGCAAAAAACATCACATTCCTGTGTATATGATTCAGGGGGTTCGTCGGGGGTGTATGAGAGAAGATGCCTCTGATATGTAACATTCACAGTATTGCCATACTCCATTTGCACATGCAGAACCTGTGTGAATCTGTTGCACGTCCCTAGCAGGGCCAGACTGGGAACGAAAACCGGCCCTGGCAAAGTGCTCGGCCAGCCACCCCTGCCCCCCCCTCTCCCCCCAGCTGTGCTGCAAAAACGGCCCTGTGACAAAATCGGCCCCCAGGGGCGCCAAACCGGTCCCCACCCTTGCGGCGCACCGGGGGATTGCCCGGTGCCCGCAACAGCCAGTCCGGGCCTGGTCCCTAGAAGCCAAATGCCACCATAATCCAAGCAACCAACTGCTGAGAAATGGTTGATGGGTGGAAGTTGACGCTGTCATGTACCCAAGCAGGAAGGCAGCAAACACGAGGGAAGAAACCACTGGCATCACAGAAAGCCCACTCCTTAATGAAGCTCCAGTGGTAACAATTGCAATAATGGCGTGCCCTGTGCTATAGTGGCG
This sequence comes from Lissotriton helveticus, assembly GCF_964261635.1. Lineage (NCBI taxonomy): Eukaryota > Metazoa > Chordata > Amphibia > Caudata > Salamandridae > Lissotriton > Lissotriton helveticus. Next base: position 367,758,393 of record NC_136073.1, on the reverse strand, counting down.
GACGTGACGCATGAGTGCAGTCTATGACAGCTAACACTCGGGGAAATTCCGAGATTCTTACCTCCTTGAATGCAATGGCACATAACTGACATGCCGCCATTTGCCGAGCTAGCTGTATCAGACACATGCTGATTTCATATCTGGAGAAAGAGATGCAACCCCCGCTTGCAAAATCCTTCAGCAGTTCATTTGCTAAAATATTAAATATTCATATCTGAGCTCATTGGCACATCTATCACGTTAGGTAAGTGGCAATAGAGAGATGAGCATGTCTGTGTGGTCCATGTACAACCTAAAAAAACGTTTAATTCTCGTGAAACAATGCGAAAAAAGATCACAACGATAAGCTAGCTTTGGGATAAACACCTTAGTTTTTTTGTAACAACAACTTAATGTCGCACTGGTACTCGTTTATGAAGCTTCGCTAGGATACTTCCAGCACAAGGGTAACCGGAAGTCAGTAATTTTGAAATAACCATGCGGTTGTTTCTTTCATTCACATTAGCAATATAATTATGGGTTTTTGAAAGTTAAACAAATAGACGGCATACAGGTTGTCATTTAGAATAGTCACAATAACAGCAAATATCAAGCAATTCCATTCCAGTAACATGCCTGACAAAATGAACTATTAGACAAATATGCAAGGAGTATTTACAGCACTTCGAGTGCCTGGGAAAGGACTCATCGGGAATTATGTAGTGTTTAGGCCTAAGCAAAATGTAGTTTACGCTGCCAAAATGTTGCATAATTTCTGTCATTTTACTAAACGGTTTTAACACCAAATGCCTGGGATCATGCCATTTTGCTATGTCGTGTAATTTCGTTCGGGGTACATCCTATCGCCGAGGAAGGAGAAAAATGCAAATGAACGGAACACGTGCAGAAAGAGCAAGACCGACATTTCATATAATAAAATGCAATTTGGCCGGTTTTCCCCTACCCCATTTCGCGTAATTCCCGAAAACGAAACTCCATGAATTACGCTCAGGCCTAAGTCCAAGTTATAACTCATAAGTAAAAGGTTACAGTGATGCAAGAAGATCCATGCCCCTAATGACCTTAATCCTGTTTCGAGCAGAAAACTCATTTCTATGCCTGAAACAGGATTACAAGTTGGGAGTGAATTGTGCTCCGCCAAGAAGTGTGAACCCACAAGTTGAAGCAGGTCAAACCTGAGAGAAGTCTTAGGTGCAAAATACATGCCATTCTGACTTCAGCACTGCCAGATCGTGTGAAACCAGGCACAATTTGGACGTCATTTCTTAATTCTCGATCTGCCGGAATCTTTTGCAAATTGCACCGGCTCTCTAATTATACACTCCTCAGTAATTAGCCAGTGCGTAATTTGCATCTGAAGTTTGTTAGTTAATCCTTCCAAAATGGCATTGTTCGTTATTTTGTACATCCTTGGTGGTCATGGCAAGACCCTTAGAAAAGATACTTTTCTCCTGTCTTCCTCGTTTCAATGATGAAAGATTCATAGGACTCCTATACAAGGGAGAGAAAAGATAACGAGGAAAAGGGTGCACAATTAGTATTACTCATTATAATTTATAGTTATGATTTATTGTAGATTGTGATATATATATATATATATATATATATATATATATATATATATATATATATAGAGAGAGAGAGAGAGAGAGAGAGAGAGAGAATGATTTCTAGTATATACCTTCTATTCAATATAAACAAATAAGCCTTTTATAAAAAAAAAATAAGAATGGAATTCTGTCTCAGTTTTTTAAATATAAGCAGTTCTTACTGTTTTTCTCACAAGTGGTAAGTGTCAAGGGACGCCATTTAGGGGCCCATTAAAGTACCCGCGTAATTCGAATGGGGCCCGAATGGGAATTACTAGCTCCATCGGAATGACAAGACCCACGGGAACATCCTTCGTGATTCACGTGGGATCTGTGGCTGCCAAAGGCAGCTGAAATATTTGGGTGAAACACAGGGGTGAGCGAGGAATGAAAAGGGAAACCAGGCCTGGTTTACTGATTCTACCAGACATTACGCATTCTTCAGCGGAAACTCAGGGTGCCACCTTAACTTCCAGGAACTTTTGCACCCACAGAATTACATCGGATATTGGTAACTCCGGAGGTATGAAATTACCACCTCAAATTCCAGGACGCTCGTATTTAAGAAAAATTATAATTTGGACATTGTTTCCACCCACTAGGAGCCTTGCGCAAGCCCCTGAAGCCCCTGCAGCGTAGGGGAGGGGCAGCCCTTCAGGTTCCCCCAATACTTCAAGGGAGCCCTCTTTTAGCCCATGGCTAATGAATATCTGTGATATACATTGGAGACTCAGGGGCCCCTCATCAGATTCTGCAGAAGGGGCCCATCATTATACTATAACGCCACTGCCCTCCACCACTGGGAACTTGAGAGCCTGCACATTTTCGCACATGGTATGACTATATAATGTATTAAGGCAAGTTTACAAGGCGAAACACTTTTAAAAACTCACCTTTCTTTAAAGGTTAAATGTTTAGAATCTAATAACTAAAATCCCTGGGAGCAATAATGTGTCCTGTACGAGACAAATGGCACAGAGGTAATGGTGTTTTCCTCAAGGGGTAAATGAGTTTGTTATTCACAAAAGGCACAGGGGAGCTATATTTCCAGGACGGCTGTCATTTCTCATTAGTTCACCTCAGATAAAGTAACAGTCTGTTGCATACAATTCATCTTTGTTCACTGTATACATCCTGATGAGCTTCTTAAATTCCCCTGGTGAAAAAAAAGACATCATGGATTCTTTGTAAGAAACCTGAACGTAATAGAGCATGAAATCAAATAAGGCAATTTTTCAAGATGGGTGGAAAACCGAAAGCATAAAAATAAATGGCTTGATCCATGTGAAAAAGCTGACTCTGCTGTATAACTACTTTTTGTTCATTAAAATCTATTGAAGCAACAAGGGAGAAAATGGATGATGAAAAAAGGACATACACAATGTAAAAGTTCTGTATAGTTTGAAGAGAGAAGCTGGTGATAATATGAGATATAACGTTTTCAACAAGAGTGACTATCCCTTGGTATATGTGGTAGCACTGGACAATTAGACATAACATGTGGAGAGCACCAAATTTGGCATATTTTCCCTTATTTTCACAGGCGTTTTCTCAAAATAAATGTTAGCAGGTTTGGCCTGCAAGAATGTATTAGGGTCAACTGTGAAGGTGTGATAATTACCACACAACTCCTGATTCCGATTCATGTGCAAACAAGAATTTGCACAAGGATCCAAAATTAGCCCTGCACTTGTAATGCAGGCCTGAATGTTTTAGTAGAGTACTTTCGGTATTATTGTGAATGGGCCCGAACAAAGGCATATTCCTTTCATTCTGAGCTTTAAATTGATCTTCATAGTATGAGTTCATTTACAGTTTGAGTCAGTCTATATTTCAGTATATACCGAACATGGAGCATTGCCCACAGGGGAGGAACGTGGTCAATACTCATTTGCTTTAGTTGCTCATGGCTGAGTGCCTGATTGTCCCATTTGATACTTATTATGTTGATCAGAAAAGAGAGATCATTGGAGCATCCTCGAAGGATGAAGACATCACAGAAAGAGAAATGTTTCTCAACGGGATGTACAACCAACTGATCAACATAATATGTATCAAATGGGACAATCAGGTACTTAGCCATGAGGAGTGATACAGAGAAACATGTCAAGTCCCCATCAGTACTATACTCCGTGCACAAGAAAAACTTAGACACATATCATGTACAAAATCCCCAAAAGATATGAGGATAAAATCCTAATGTACTGCACGCATTACGATGGAGATCTAAAATTGAAATCACAATTAAGAATCCAACTGGCTGTCATGAATGAGGACCATAATTAATTTGTAAAAAAGACATTATGCCCAGTAAAATTACTTTGAAACCCAGTAAAAGTACGATGTAACCGTTAATAAATCTGGAACATTTACTAGAAGAACCACAGATCCCATAATGCATCATGATGTGTGAATATGGGCCAGGACTATAAATAGAGAAATAAAGGATGGACTCACATTTACCGTGAACAATACCTGGCAGGGTTGAACCGCGTAGGTGGTGGTTGTGGGTTAATTTCCACATTTGAAAATAAAAGTTTAATGAAGATTCCCTTCCCTTGGTGTGGGGTGAAATCCTTTGATGGATACTTGGTGAGAAGATATATATATACATATATATATATATATATATATATATATATATATATATATATATATATATATATATATATATATTACCACCAACCAAACTTTCATCATCAAAAGAGGCGCTGACTCCGTGTATCTCAGTTCAAGGGTTTTATTTGTTACATCAGCTTCTGCTCAGACGCGTTTCGGCGGCTCTTCCCGCCTTGCTCACTAACATCCCATCCAATATATATATATATTACTGCTCCCAGCTTGGTGTCGTCGTGCGAGGTGCACTCTAGGAGAGGTGAAGAGCTCCAAGCCTCAGCTCCAATAAACAGGTAAAAGGCACCAGCCGGCTGTTCCCCTTTCACAGTCCTGCTACCATCGTAGCCTTACGCGTTTCGAATATTTTCTTCCTCAGAACCTGATGGTGGAGGGAAGCAACGTGCAGTGTCCAACCACAGTCCCTTATCTAGCTTGATAAAATGCCCTCTGATGGGCTGCTCGTGATGAGGCTGTGCACTGCTTTGTGGAAGTTGTGGTCGAAAAAATTATTATTTGCATCCATTTCATTTTCGTTGATCCTTTCTTTACTGTGGGTATTTCAAGCTCATAGATTGAGCCCCAGTATGCGTGTGTCTTCAAATCCAGCACCTCTGCTCCAGGTCAGAGGCTCGTAGGATACTTGCCCCTCGGCCGTAGAGTTTACGCTTCTCCCTGCAACGAGGGGTACTCAGAAGCCTGAACTGTTCGGGTCGATAGTGAGCTCATCAGGTATTCCAAGATATGTGACCGGACATCTCAGCCCTGAGCCCACTGGAGGGCGGCTCGTCCTGACAAACAACCAAAAACTACCACAGACCCACTGGAGGGAATGACACCACGAAGACCACAATGCCCCACGTGACACACCCAGTAAGTGACGTGGGAGCGCTGATGAACAAATGCGGGATCGAGGTAACCTGTGGCGCTTCAATTGACCAAAACGCCTTGGAAGAAGGAGAATGTTTCTCTGAAACGCGTCAGCGGTAATGAGGAGAGCATAAACTGGACTAATATGCCCGCTTGAAGTGGATAAATAAATGGAAAGTAACCAACCTGATTGAGGAGTGCAAACTCGTTTTTGGGGACAAAACTTAGTGATTTATAACGGCAGTGTTGGCGGTAGAGTTTACGCACCTCCCTAGAACGAGGGGTACTCAGAAGCCTGAACTGTTCGTGTCGATAGTGAGCTCATCAGGTATTCCAAGATATGCGAGCGGACATCTCAGCCCTGAGCCCACTGGAGGGCGGCTCGTCCTGACAAACAACCAGAAACTACCACAGACCCACTGGAGGGAATGACACCACGAAGACCACAATGCCCCGCGTGACACACCCAGTAAGTGACGTGGGAGCGCTGATGAACAAATGCGGGATCTTGGTAACCTGTGGCGCTTCAATTGACCAAAACGCCTTGGAAAAAGGAGAATGTTTCTCCGAAACGCTTCGGCGGTAATGAGGAGAGCATAAACTGGACTAATATGCCCGCTTGAAGTGGATAAATAAATGGAAAATAACCAACCTGATTGAGGAGTGCGGACTCATTTTTGGGGACAAAACTTAGTGATTTATAACGGCAGTCTCGGCCATAGAGTTTACGCACCTCCCTGCAACGAGGGGTACTCAGAAGCCTGAACTGTTCGGGTCGATAGTGAGCTCATCAGGTATTCCAAGATATGCGAGCGGACATCTCAGCCCTGAGCCCACTGGAGGGCGGCTCATCCTGACAAACAACCAGAATCTACCACAGACCCACTGGAGGGAATGACACCACGAAGACCACAATGCCCCGCGTGACACACCCAGTAAGTGATGTGGGAGCGCTGATGAACAAATGCGGGATCGTGGTAACCTGTGGTGCTTCAATTGACCAAAACGATGTGGAAGAAGGAGAATGTTTCTCCGAAACGCGTCGGCGGTAATGAGGAGAGCATAAACTGGACTAATATGCCCGCTTGAAGTGGATAAATAAATGGAAAGTAACCAACCTGATTGAGGAGTGCGGACTCATTTTTGGGGACAAAACTTAGTGATTTATAACGGCAGTCTCGGCCGTAGAGTTTACGCACCTCCCTGCAACGAGGGGTACTCAGAAGCCTGAACTGTTCGGGTCGATAGTGAGCTCATCAGGTATTCCAAGATATGCGAGCGGACATCTCAGCCCTGAGCCCACTGGAGGGCGGCTCCTCCTGACAAACAACCAGAAACTACCACAGACCCACTGGAGGGAATGACACCACGAAGACCACAATGCCCCGCGTGACACACCCAGTAAGTGACGTGGGAGCGCTGATGAACTAATGCGGGATTGTGGTAACCTGTGGCGCTTCAATTGACCAAAACGCCTTGGAAGAAGGAGAATGTTTCTCCGAAACGCGTCGGCGGTAATGAGGAGAGCATAAACTGGACTAATATGCCCGCTTGAAGTGGATAAATAAATGGAAAGTAACCAACCTGATTGAGGAGTGCGGACTCATTTTTGGGGACAAAACTTAGTGATTTATAACGGCAGTCTCGGCCGTAGAGTTTACGCACCTCCCTGCAACGAGGGGTACACAGAAGCCTGAACTGTTCGGGTCGATAGTGAGCTCATCAGGTATTCCAAGATATGCGAGCGGACATCTCAGCCCTGAGCCCACTGGAGGGCGGCTCGTCCTGACAAACAACCAGAAACTACCACAGACCCACTGGAGGGAATGACACCACGAAGACCACAATGCCCCGCGTGACACACCCAGTAAGTGACGTGAGAGCGCTGATGAACAAATGCGGGATCTTGGTAACCTGTGGCGCTTCAATTGACCAAAACGCCTTGGAAAAAGGAGAATGTTTCTCCGAAACGCGTCGGCGGTAATGAGGAGAGCATAAACTGGACTAATATGCCCGCTTGAAGTGGATAAATAAATGGAAAATAACCAACCTGATTGAGGAGTGCGGACTCATTTTTGGGGACAAAACTTAGTGATTTATAACGGCAGTCTCGGCCGTAGAGTTTACGCACCTCCATGCAACGAGGGGTAGTCAGAAGCCTGAACTGTTCGGGTCTATAGTGAGCTCATTAGGTATTCCAAGATATGCGAGCGGACATCTCAGCCCTGAGCCCACTGGAGGGCGGCTCGTCCTGACAAACAACCAGAAACTACCACAGACCCACTGGAGGGAATGACACCACGAAGACCACAATGCCCCGCGTGACACACCCAGTAAGTGACGTGGGAGCGCTGATGAACAAATGCGGGATCTTGGTAACCTGTGGCGCTTCAATTGACCAAAACGCCTTGGAAAAAGGAGAATGTTTCTCCGAAACGCTTCGGCGGTAATGAGGAGAGCATAAACTAGACTAATATGCCCGCTTGAAGTGGATAAATAAATGGAAAATAACCAACCTGATTGAGGAGTGCGGACTCATTTTTGGGGACAAAACTTAGTGATTTATAACCGCAGTCTCGGCCGTAGAGTTTACGCACCTCCCTGCAACGAGGGGTACTCAGAAGCCTGAACTGTTCGGGTCGATAGTGAGCTCATCAGGTATTCCAAGATATGCGAGCGGACATCTCAGCCCTGAGCCCACTGGAGGGCGGCTCGTCCTGACAAACAACCAGAATCTACCACAGACCCACTGGAGGGAATGACACCACGAAGACCACAATGCCCCGCGTGACACACCCAGTAAGTGACGTGGGAGCGCTGATGAACAAATGCGGGATCGTGGTAACCTGTGGTGCTTCAATTGACCAAAACGATGTGGAAGAAGGAGAATGTTTCTCCGAAACGCGTCGGCGGTAATGAGGAGAGCATAAACTGGACTAATATGCCCGCTTGAAGTGGATAAATAAATCAAAAGTAACCAACCTGATTGAGGAGTGCGGACTCATTTTTGGGGACAAAACTTAGTGATTTATAACGGCAGTCTCGGCCGTAGAGTTTACGCACCTCCCTGCAACGAGGGGTACACAGAAGCCTGAACTGTTCGGGTCGATAGTGAGCTCATCAGGTATTCCAAGATATGCGAGCGGACATCTCAGCCCTGAGCCCACTGGAGGGCGGCTCGTCCTGACAAACAACCAGAAACTACCACAGACCCACTGGAGGGAATGACACCACGAAGACCACAATGCCCCACGTGACACACCCAGTAAGTGACGTGAGAGCGCTGATGAACAAATGCGGGATCTTGGTAACCTGTGGCGCTTCAATTGACCAAAACGCCTTGGAAAAAGGAGAATGTTTCTCCGAAACGCGTCGGCGGTAATGAGGAGAGCATAAACTGGACTAATATGCCCGCTTGAAGTGGATAAATAAATGGAAAATAACCAACCTGATTGAGGAGTGCGGACTCATTTTTGGGGACAAAACTTAGTGATTTATAACGGCAGTCTCGGCCGTAGAGTTTACGCACCTCCCTGCAACGAGGGGTAGTCAGAAGCCTGAACTGTTCGGGTCGATAGTGAGCTCATTAGGTATTCCAAGATATGCGAGCGGACATCTCAGCCCTGAGCCCACTGGAGGGCGGCTCGTCCTGACAAACAACCAGAAACTACCACAGACCCACTGGAGGGAATGACACCACGAAGACCACAATGCCCCGCGTGACACACCCAGTAAGTGACGTGGGAGCGCTGATGAACAAATGCGGGATCTTGGTAACCTGTGGCGCTTCAATTGACCAAAACGCCTTGGAAAAAGGAGAATTTTTCTCCGAAACGCTTCGGCGGTAATGAGGAGAGCATAAACTGGACTAATATGCCCGCTTGAAGTGGATAAATAAATGGAAAATAACCAACCTGATTGAGGAGTGCGGACTCATTTTTGGGGACAAAACTTAGTGATGTATAACGGCAGTCTCGGCCGTAGAGTTTACGCACCTCCCTGCAACGAAGGGTACTCAGAAGCCTGAACTGTTCGGGTCGATAGTGAGCTCATCAGGTATTCCAAGATATGCGAGCGGACATCTCAGCCCTGAGCCCACTGGAGGGCGGCTCGTCCTGACAAACAACCAGAATCTACCACAGACCCACTGGAGGGAATGACACCACGAAGACCACAATGCCCCGCGTGACACACCCAGTAAGTGACGTGGGAGCGCTGATGAACAAATGCGGGATCGTGGTAACCTGTGGTGCTTCAATTGACCAAAACGATGTGGAAGAAGGAGAATGTTTCTCCGAAACGCGTCGGCGGTAATGAGGAGAGCATAAACTGGACTAATATGCCCGCTTGAAGTGGATAAATAAATGGAAAGTAACCAACTTGATTGAGGAGTGCGGACTCATTTTTGGGGACAAAACTTAGTGATTTATAACGGCAGTCTCGGCCGTAGAGTTTACGCACCTCCCTGCAACGAGGGGTACTCAGAAGCCTGAACTGTTCGGGTCGATAGTGAGCTCATCAGGTATTCCAAGCGGACATCTCAGCCCTGAGCCCACTGGAGGGCGGCTCCTCCTGACAAACAACCAGAAACTACCACAGACCCACTGGAGGGAATGACACCACGAAGACCACAATGCCCCGCGTGACACACCCAGTAAGTGACGTGGGAGCGCTGATGAACTAATGCGGGATTGTGGTAACCTGTGGCGCTTCAATTGACCAAAACGCCTTGGAAGAAGGAGAATGTTTCTCCGAAACGCGTCGGCGGTAATGAGGAGAGCATAAACTGGACTAATATGCCCGCTTGAAGTGGATAAATAAATGGAAAGTAACCAACCTGATTGAGGAGTGCGGACTTATTTTTGGGGACAAAACTTAGTGATTTATAACGCAGTCTCGGCTGTAGAGTTTACGCACCTCCCTGCAACGAGGGGTACTCAGAAGCCTGAACTGTTCGGGTCGATAGTGAGCTCATCAGGTATTCCAAGATATGCGAGCGGACATCTCAGCCCTGAGCCCACTGGAGGGCGGCTCGTTCTGACAAACAACCAGAAACTACCACAGACCCACTGGAGGGAATGACACCACGAAGACCACAATGCCCCGCGTGACACACCCAGTAAGTGACGTGGGAGCGCTGATGAACAAATGCGGGATCGTGGTAACCTGTGGCGCTTCAATTGACCAAAACGCCTTGGAAGAAGGAGAATATTTCTCCGAAACCCGTCGGCGGTAATGAGGAGAGCATAAACTGGACTAATATGCCCGCTTGAAGTGGATAAATAAATGGAAAGTAACCAACCTGATTGAGTAGTGCGGACTCATTTTTGGGGACAAAACTTAGTGATATATATATATATATATATATATATATATATATATATATATATATATATATATATATATATATATATATATATATATATATATATTCACTGAAAAAAACCATAGGTTATAGACCATATATAGTTAGGAATTAGCATTTACAAAACCTTATTTAACTCACACAAAACCATTGAAATTCGCATATATAGTTAGTTGTACTAACTATATATCGCGCACCCGCAATCCACTGCTGATCATGTCACATATTACATCATTCATGACATGGTCAGTGACATCACTGATGACATCACTGATGACATCTCAAATGACATCACTGATGACATCACTGATGACATCTCAAATGACATCACTGATGACATCACTGATGACATCTCATTTGACATTACTGATCACATCACTGATGACATCATTCATGTGATAATACGATGAACCTCTTCAGACTCTAATATAATCTTATATACACTCAGTGTAAACAGACACTCACAGGCTGTCACTCATCCATGGAGTTACTCACACACCTAGTCAGTCATGCAAATAATCAATCACACCTCCATTTCCTCAACTATACAGTTATACACACCTTACTTATTCAAACATATACTAACACATATTTACTCTCTTATACAATCCCTGATACAAGTTCACAATGATCCATACAGCCACTCACACATTCACTGGCTCTTATGCACAGTTATTTATATATGTCAACTCTGACATATACTGTGTTTTACATATGTCTATACTTTGACATGTAGCACTGAGATATCCATTCACTCACCAATACACTCATGCACACAGTCAACCACCCATACAGCTGTTTCCACATGCACTTTTGAACCCATACATCTAGTGAATCAACTGCTCACACATCTATGCACAGAGTTATACACCTCCCAACCACCAACACACACACTCAGTCTCCCATACAAATACTTGGGCAACCAATCAATAACCCATATAGTTTCTCATATAGCTACTGATCAACACATGCAGCAGTTTACAGAACAACAGATATAATGATGCACAAATTAAGACAGTTTAGTCAGTAACCCATGCACTCAGTGAGACACATTTAATCACTCACTTATACAGTCAGTCATGCACCTACTAAATCCTTCATCCAGACACTTATAAATCCACTCATTCTTCAATATGTAAGACATATTTTAACTATACAGAAACATACAGTCACTGGATGTTGTCATCAGTGATGTCATCAGTGATGTCATTTGAGATGTCATCAGTGATGTCATCAGTGATGTCATTTGAGATGTCATCAGTGATGTCACTGACCATGTCATGAATGATGTAATATGTGACACGATCAGCAGTGGATTGCGGGTGCGCGATATATAGAGTACAACTAACTATATATGCAAATTTCAATGGTTTTGTGTGAGTAAAATAAGGTTTTGTAAATGCTAATTCCTAACTATATATGGTCTATAACCTATGGTTTTTTCAGTGAATTTTCAAGGTTTTGTAAATGCTAATTCCTAACTATATATGGTCTATAACCTATGGTTTTTTCAGTGAATATATATATATATATATATATATATATATATATATATATATATATATATATATATATATATATATATATATATATATATATATATATATATATATATATATATATATATATTTATATATATATATAACATTTCTATGGCAAAATGAAACCCCTCATTTTGTTCCTTTGCAAATTAAATGTTTTAAGTGTTAACACTTTATTCCAATCAAGATGACTTCAGGTGTGCCATACTTTTGTCATAAATAAGACTGTTAGCACTCTAGTTGTTCTTTAGAACACTCTGGGACATTCTGTCACTGGGCTATAGTTGGGCTACATCTGGCTGATATTTGGGCTACATTTGTTTTTTTTGGTCTCTGGTGGCCATCTTTGGCTACATTGGGCTACATTGGGCTACATTTGGGCTCTAACATATATATAGCCCAATGTAGCCCAATATATATTTTTCAAAGTTAATTTTCGTAAAAACCACTGGAGCATATATCTTGAGACATAGCAAAGGCACATCGGGCTACCAGTCCCTACAATTTTGCCAAGTTTTCTGGAAATCCATTCAGCCGTTCGAGCTAAAAGTGAGTCCAACCGCCCTATGGAAAACTCAATGTTAAAAACACGTTTTGGGATCCCCAAAGATGGCCACCAGAGACAAAAAAAACAAATGTAGCCCAAATATCAGCCAGATGTAGCCCAACTATAGCCCAATGACAGAATGTCCCAGAGTGTTCTAAAGAACAACTAGAGCGCTAACAGTCTTACTTATGACAAAAAAATAAAAAAAATTGTAAATTGATACTTGTATAGCGCACTACTCACCCGCAAGGGTCTCAAGGCGCTTGTACGAATACCGCTGTGGAACCCATCCTGGCTTTCCCTGTGAGGTGTCCACTCCTGGGCACCCCCAAGGTGGAGGCCAGGCATCCTTAGCGTTGTGGGGGCCGTTGTGGAGATTAAGCAAGCTACTGCCCAGAGTTGCAGAGTGGGACTCCATGATTGGAATAGGCACCAAGGCGAGAATGATCAGGTCCGTGGAATTTTTGAGCTCAAGACCCGCCGAGGCAGGGAATTGAACCCTGGTCCCGGGCTAGGCCTCTGCATCAGGGTCTGCCGCTCTAACCATTGAGCCACACTTCTCCAAAAGTATGGCACACCTGAAGTCATCTTGATTGGAATAAAGTGTTAACACTTAAAACATTTAATTTGCAAAGGAACAAAATGAGGGGGTTCATTTTGCCATTGAAATTATGATTAGTGCTGAAGAAAGAAAAATTAGGGCACATTTTGAGTGACTTCTCAAATCCTCCTATATTTCATTAAAAAAATTCTGATATGCAGTCTCCCAAAATGGCCACCAGAGACAAAAGAGCCCAAATGTAGCCCAAATATCAGCCAGATGTAGCCCAACTATAACCCAATGACAGAATGTCCCAGAGTGTTCTAAAGAACAACTAGAACGCTAACAGTCTTACTTATGACAAAAGAATGGCACACCTGAAGTCATCTTGATTGGAATAAAGTGGTAACACTTAATACATTTAATTTGAAAAGGAACAAAATGAGGGGTTTCATTTTGCCATAGAAATTTTGTATATATATATATATATATATATATATATATATATATATATGACGCTCAAAATCCTCCCAATCTCGGCAGAAGAATGAAACAGCACTCGAAGGGTGGAATATTAACAACACGCTAGATTTTATTTAGCGGAGGGGGACACACAGACGCGTTTCGGCGTTCTGCCTTCGTCAGTGTGTGTTTACACTGCATTTTACTCGACATTGTTTTTAAACATATTTCAGTCACTCCCACATCCTTAGAACATGAACAGTGAAAGTGGACTCACACCATACAGAATAGAGGCGGCCATCTTGTAATGTATATAGCAATTACAAAACAAATCAACATCATACATGTAAAAGATGTAAATTATGGCAAAATTGTAAGAAACATTATGGCCCACTGATGGGCATATACCGTATTCTGACTATGGTGTATAAAAAATATACATAATCCAAATTAGGAAAAAGTAATCCAGCCGTGGATCGGCTAATGTCCCCTATCAAAAATTAGTGCAGTCCATCAAATTATAAGACTTCAAATTTAAATAACATTTCTATTGAAGTTACTTATAGCTAAATTGTGGGAATCATAAGGTTGGATGCTTCACGTATGGCAGCAGAAAACTCATTAGATTATTCACACATCTAAAAATCACAGTTCATATACATGAAAACCAATCTCTATAAGCAAGAGAAGGAATGAAAATTAATAAAATAGTAGTCTCCCATCACTCCCATACACGGATTCAATCAAGTTTAGTCAGTGACAAATCATAAACCGTGATTCAAAATCCAAATCTAGTCAAAATCCATCAATAATGTTGCTTTTGTGCTTGTGGGGTTTGACATTGTCGTTGTGTATAAACTCACTTTCTTTTTCACAGGATTAAATGTATGAGATTATCGATAATCAAAATAAATAAATTGTCATCAATAAGAAGCACATTATAGATATCGAGAATTGAGTATATCACACAGTCCCAATACCTGTTCTTAGTTTGCCAAATCAACATTACATGCAAGAAGTAGAAGTTTTCGCTCACTGTGAGCTTTAGCAACATAATATAGATAGATATAACATGATTCCTTCTTCTGACACATATCAAAGTTAAATTTCCAGCCCAAGTGTATACTATTTTGGGGTTTCTCAATTATGGATGTCACTGGGATAGGTTTTTTTCACAGTTTTCAAACAACATGTGACACCACAGATCCTCTAGATCACAATATTATTGAGAAATAGGTTATAGTTTATTTCCCCAAATGAAAGGCCATCTCCTCACCACTATTGAGACCTTTAGGATGTTTTGTTGAGAGGTCTATGATGTACCTAGACTCTAGTCTCCTTAACCTGCGTAATCGGTCACCGCCACGTATATTGGGAGGCACAATATCTAAGCCGAAGTATTGGAGTTTACTCCGATCCTGTTTGTGGGCCTCTGTAAAGTGGCGAGCCACCGGGTAAGCCTGGTCAACCTTATCAATAGCTCTAAGATGCTCAAGTATTCTTAACTTGAGCTCCTTAATAGTGCTCCCAATGTAGCGTAAGCCACAGGGGCACTGTAGACAGTAGACGGCATATTGCGTACTACAGGTGATAAATGTATTTATGTTCATTTTTCTACCTGTATCGGCTATGATGTATGAAAGAACCCGTTTACTGCCTGCGCACGCTTTACAGCGGCCGCAGGGGTAAAAGCCTTTTTGCTCCTTTAAGGTGTTAATTCTTTGGGGCAGTTTCTCAAAATGGCTGGTTACTAACATGTCGCCTATTGATCTGGCTTTACTGAAGGTCAGGAGAGGGTGGGTAGATAGGTCTTCTTTTAGCACATTGTCCGTTAGGAGAATGTGCCAATTCTTTCTGAGCATACCGCTTAGGTTTTCGGCTCCTGATGAATAGGGAGTTATGACTCTGAATTTTCCTTTGTTGTCACCCATAGGTCCTTTACGTCTACCTTGCTCGGGATTATTGGTCAGAAGAGTGTGTCTATCGATTCCCCTAACTTTATTCAGGGTGTTATTCAATAGTTTTTCACCATAGCCCCTGACCCTGAACCTGGATATGCACTCCGAAGCAGCCGCTTCGAAGTCAGACTCTTTTGAGCAGTTTCTGCGAAGCCTGAGTAATTCCCCATAGAGCATGCTGTTAACCAGTTGGGGAGGATGACTGCTGCTGGCAAACAGTGTGGAATTGCCCGCAGTCTCCTTTCTGAATAGGCATGTGTGGAGGTGTCCTTCTTCCATATATATCCTCAGGTCAAGGTAGTCCGCTGCCACCGGACTAACCGTTCCCGAGAAATGAAGATTAGCTGTATTCTTGTTCAGGACATTGATGTATTCATATGCTGTATCGCATTCACCATTCCATACCAGGAACAGGTCATCGATATAGCGATACCAACAAATGACCTTCCCCTCTTTTCCTCCCAATACACAGCTTCTGGGCACCTGCTCCTCCCACTATATATATATATATATATATATATATATATATATATATATATATATATATATATATATATATATATATATATATATATATATATATATATATATATATATATATATATATATATTACCTACTGGCGGTCGCCAGTAGGTATATATAGTTAGGATTTTTTCTCTATGGGTTTTTTGAAAATTCTATGTCTAATAACTTTGGCGTTTGTGGACGGAATTGGCTGAAATTTTCAGGAAAATGGCACATTTTGTTTCTGAGCAGCCCCTGAAAATTGGGGGGGGGTTTCGTCCAGGGGGGGTCGAGAAAAAAGGGGGGTCCCAAAACGTGTTTTTAACATTGAGTTTTCCATAGGGCGGTTGGCCTCACTTTTAGCCCGAACGGCTGAATGGATTTGCACGAAACTTGGCAAAATTGTAGGGACTGGTAGCCCGATGTGCCTTTTGTAGGTCTCAATATATGTGCTCCAGTGGATTTTGAGAAATTAACGTTTAAAAAAAGATATATATCTGTAACAGCGGACCGGGCAGCGTCCCAGGACGCGTACTTTTCGCGCAACGGAGCTTTGTGAAGCGAAGCTGATTGGTTCTCCGGCGTCTGTCAACATTCCAAACAGTCCGTAGCGGCCGCCATCTTGTCTCTCGGTAGGATCGAGAGACAAGAGGAGGCCAAAGCGAAGGGGCAAATGACCATAAGGGGGAATAGTAGATCCTCGCTGACCCCCTAGGTTTGATGTGGAGGTTTTAAAAGGGCCCCGCGGGGCAAAAAAAATAAATAATAATAATAATCGAACGGCTGAATGGATTTGCACGAAACTTGGCAAAATTGTAGGGACTGGTAGCCCGATGTGCCTTTGCTAGGTCTCAATATATGTGCTTCAGTGGATTTTGAGAAATTAACGTTCAAAAAAAGATATATATCTGTAACAGCGCACCGCTTCGCGTACTTTTCGCGTTACGGAGCTTTGCGAAGCGAAGCTGATTGGCTCTCCGGTGTCTGTAAACATTCCAAACAGTACGTAGCGGCCGCCATCTTGTCTCTCGGTAGGATCGAGAGACAAGAGGAGGCCAAAGCGAAGGGGCAAATGACCATAAGGGGGCATAGTAGATCCTCGCTGACCCCCTAGGTTTGATGTGGAGGTTTTAAAAGGGCCCCGCGGGGCAAAAAAAAAAAATAATAATAATAATCGAACGGCTGAATGGATTTGCACGAAACTTGGTAAAATATTAGGGACTGGTAGCCCGATGTGCCTTTGCTAGGTCTCAATATATGTGCTTCAGTGCATTTTGAGAAATTAACATTCAAAAACAAGATATATATCTGTAACAGCGCTCCGCTTCGCGGAGATAAAATTATATCTGTATTACCTAGCTGTTGCTAACACCAGTTAGCGACGGCTAGTAGGAGATAGCGACCATCTTGGGCCCCACTTTGCATGTGAGTGATATTTATCACTAATGACATGCAAAGTGGGCATGCCAAGATGTTAGCGACTGGAAACAGTCGCTAACATCGCTATCTCCTATTATCAACTTTTGGAAATATTCGAGATAAGCGCGAATATCTCCAAAAGCTAGCACCTGCCCTGAGCAGTTCTTAGCCATGTTATCCAATGGGAGGTGGATAACATGGCTAAGAGCATTAGCTCGGTAATGCATGAATATCGCTGAGTTTTCAGCGATATTAATGCATTGCGGTCGTTTTTTATCGTATTTGCGATAAACCTTGATAATAGCAAGGTTTATGTGCGATAATTTCTGACGGTAAAAAAATCTTTGCAATGCATCGTTAGGGATAAATATCGCTTAACTTTGGTAATATGCCCCAACGTCTGTTAACGTTCGATTCGAAGGAAATCAGGAAGTGTTGAAAAACATTGTCTGCGCCATCTTGTCTTTTTTCAAATGCCACACTTTTGTCGTGCACGGCAGCCATTTTAGATGCCTTGACCAGACCCACTCTGTGCACGCTGTCGATCCTTAGCATGGCTCCCCACCCTCGCAAGCATCTCACCCAGGCAGTGGTCACCCCCGCTCTCTGTCTTATGCATGGGTAATAAACCTCCCCCCATCTGCGCTGCTCTTCCCTGAGAATCACACCCTGTGCCCGCCCGACACCTCCCTTTCGCCCTATTCACTACCGCACCCTCTGACACTCCTTTTCCTCTGTGTCCGATTGTCCAGGCCGGTCCTAGGTTATCAGCTAGCCCTGCAGATGTAGTTTATGGCCACAGCTGTAAAGAATCACCCCTCTTCAAAGGAGTTATAGTAGATCAAGGCCCCCACCCGATGAGATCCGTCACACCACACGCGTTCCTACTATCTGAAAACCATCCTGTATTGTGATTGGGGAGGGGACCGAGCCTGAAGCGGAAGATTCCAGGGATGACTCTTTGTACATCAAAGTTTTTACAATTATGTGTCACATTAAAAATATATAGCACTCCGACAAAGTAGTAAGATTATAAAACTTTAATAATTTATAAATATATACAAGAAAACAAAAATAGTAATAACATATAAACATTTTTAGGGAAAAACAACGAAGTAGCGGTCGGCTGTGCGAATAGTCCCAACGCAGCACAACGTCCAGATTTCCGGCGTGGGGCGTCGCGGGGGGTGGGTCATCAGTAGCAAACTGTTGTGCGAATAGTTCCAAGGCAGCAGAACGCGCCGAAATCTAGATGACACGAAAGTGATGTCTAGTAAGTTGCCACCCAGCAAATAACGGCGTGGGGCGTCGCGGGGGGTGGGTCATCAGTAGCAAACTGTTGTGCGAATAGTTCCAAGGCAGCAGAACGATGGCACCAAGGTGATGTACAGTAAGTTGCCACACTGGTTTTGGTATCCTACAATGCTGCTCCGAATAACGGCGTGGGGCGCCCCGGGGGAGGCGGTGTGAACGGGCCTCTCCAGGTGGAGTGTCATCTGTTGTAGTGGGGCGCCCCTTTACCGTTTCAGTTGCCATTCCGTCCGTTTTTGGTCCACTGTGTCAAAAGCCGCAATTCAGCTGAGTTGCGCCCACTCTTGCGGTGCAGCGATAGGCGGCTGTCACAGGACTCTCAAAATGGCGGCAGGCTCTTTCCTTTTTGGGCCTGGTCCACTGAAATGGCCCTGGGACACCTTGGAAATCGGACGCTTGTCTGCTAGGTCTTGGACCCCATTCTCGAAAGCGTCCCCTCCGCATTGAGAATTCATCAAAGGTTTTGGGGGCCCCGACTCCTGCAGGCTTCTGGTGGGGAGCGGCTGCCATGATTGCTCGCGGAATGACCACGACGGCGCTACGAGATGGTGGTGCTCTCATGCTGACGCCAGCTTCAGTCTGAAACATCCAGAAACAAGGTGGGGCTTTCATCGTTTGGGAAAAAAAAAAGTTTTCATCCAATGAAAAGTGTTGTTTTTAGGTCATATGATCAAGCCTTCCATCATTAGGAAACCAAAAGTAAAATGAACCAATGAAAAGTTTTATAAACAAGTCACATGACCTGTTATGCGGCATAGGGTATAAAATGCGGAGAAAATACGTTGGCACGTGAGGCGGCGTCAGTAGCGGACCGATGTGCGAATAGGCCGAAGGCAACACAACGCGCCAAGATCCGGATGGCACCGAGGTGGTGTCCAGCAAGTTGCAGCACTGGTGTGGCCATCCTACAATGCTGAAAGTCGGCGTGGGGCGCCCCGTTGGCCTGTGAGTTTGCGTCAGTAGCGGACCGATGTGCGAATAGGCCGAAGGCAGCACAACGCGCCAAGATCCGGATGGCACCGAGGTGGTGTCTAGTAAGTTGCCGCACTGGTGTGGCCATCCTACAATGCTGAAAGTCGGCGTGGGGCGCCCCGTTGGCCTGTGAGATGGCGTCAGTAGCGGACCGATGTGCGAATGGGGCCAAAGGCAGCGCAACAATATATTCTGAATTGAAGACACCACAAGGCGCTGAGATGCCAAGTTCCAGATGGCACCGAGGTGGTGTCTAGCAAGTTGTGGCACTGGTGTGGCCATCCTACAATGCTGAAAGTCGGCGTGGGGCGCCCCGTTGGCCTGTGAGATGGCGTCAGTAGCGGACCGATGTGTGAATGGGGCCGAAGGCAGCGCAACAATATTTTCGGAATAGAAGACACCACTAGGCGCTGAGATGTCAAGATCCGGATGGCACCGAGGTGGTGTGTAGCAAGTTGCCGCACTGGTGTGGCCATCCTACAATGCTGAAAGTCGGCGTGGGGCGCCCCGTTGGCCTGTGAGATGGCGTCAGTAGCGGACCGATGTGCGAATGGGGCCAAAGGCAGCGCAAAAATATTTTCTGATTTGAAGACACCACAAGGCGCTGAGATGCCAAGATCCGGATGGCACCGAGGTGGTGTCTAGCAAGTTGTGGCACTGGTGTGGCCATCGTACAATGGTAAAAGTCGGCGTGGGGCGCCCTGTTGGCCTGTGAGATGGTGTCAGTAGCGGACTGATGTGCCAATGGGGCCAAAGGCAGCGCAACAATATTTTCTACAATATTTTCGGAGTAGAAGACACCACAAGGCGCTGAGATGCCAAGATCCGGATGGCACCGAGGTGATGTCTAAGTTGCGGACCGATGTGCGAATGGGGCCAAAGGCAGCGCAACAATATTTTCTGAAGAGAATACACCACAAGGCGCTGAGATGCCAAGATCCGGATGGCACCGAGGTGATGTCTAAGTTGCGGACCGATGTGCGAATGGGGCCAAAGGCAGCGTAACAATATTTTCTGTATGGAAGATACCACTAGGCGTTGAGATGCCAAGATTCGGATGGCACCGAGGTGATGTCTAGTAAGTTGTGCCACTGGTGTGGCCATCGTACAATGGTAAAAGTCGGCGTGGGGCGCCCTGTTGGCCTGTGAGATGGTGTCAGTAGCGGACTGATGTGCGAATGGGGCCAAAGGCAGCGCAACAATATTTTCTGACTGACACCACAAGGCGCTGAGATGCCAAGATCCGCCCTAAGTGCGCTGGGGATGCCCAGACGTGGGTCCCAGGCACTCCACACCACTTGGAGTCAAGCTAGCCGGGCTGAAGAGAGGTGTTACCTCGAAACCGGTCCGGTCCTCAGATGCTTGATTCCGGTCTGGGAAAGATATGGCTGTTGTAGTTCGGACTGGACTGTTCCCATGGGGCAACAGGGTCAGAGCTGATTTGCATAGAGCCATTATCTGACCCAGGGTGGTGTGGAGTGCAAAAAAACGATGGATTTGGGCCCAGATCTTTTGACTGGGGGAGTGTGTGACATTGATCCACATTCAGTCCATCACTTGTTGTTTTTTGCAATTTCCGCCCTAAGTGCGCTGGGGATGCCCAGACGTGGGTCCCAGGCACTCCACACCACTTGGAGTCAAGCTAGCCGGGCTGAAGAGAGGTGTTACCTCGAAACCGGTCCGGTCCTCGGATGCTTGATTCCGGTCTGGGAAAGATATGGCTGTTGTAGTTCGGACTGGACTGTTCCCATGGGGCAACAGGGTCAGAGCTGATTTGCATAAAGCCATTATCTGACCCAGGGTGGTGTGGAGTGCAAAAAAACGATGGATTTGGGCCCAGATCTTTTGACTGGGGGAGTGTGTGACATTGATCCACATTCAGTCCATCACTTGTTGTTTTTTGCAAGATCCGGATGGCACCGAGGTGATGTCTAAGTTGCGGACTGATGTGCGAATGGGGCCAAAGGCAGCGTAACAAGATTTTCTGTATGGAAGATACCACTAGGCGTTGAGATGCCAAGATTCGGATGGCACCGAGGTGATGTCCAGCAAGTTGCTGTACTGGTGTGGTCATCCTACAATGCTGAAACTCGGCGTGGGTCGCCCCATTAGCCTGTGAGATGGCGTCAGTAGCGGACCGATGTGCGAATAGGCCGAAGGCAGCACAACGCGCCAAGATCCGGATGTCACCGTGGTGGTTTCATAGTTGAGAGGCACTTCATCTGCAGTGGGGCGCCGAGATCCGGATGGTACCGAGGTGATGTCTAGCAAGTTGCTGTACTGGTGTGGTCATCCTACAATGCTGAAACTCGGCGTGGGGCGCCCCGTTGGCCTGTGAGATGGCGTCAGTAGCGGACCGATGTGCGAATGGGGCCAAAGGCAGCGCAAAAATATTTTCTGATTTGAAGACACCACAAGGCGCTGAGATGCCAAGATCCGGATGGCACCGAGGTGGTGTCTAGCAAGTTGTGGCACTGGTGTGGCCATCGTACAATGGTAAAAGTCGGCGTGGGGCGCCCTGTTGGCCTGTGAGATGGTGTCAGTAGCGGACTGATGTGCCAATGGGGCCAAAGGCAGCGCAACAATATTTTCTACAATATTTTCGGAGTAGAAGACACCACAAGGCGCTGAGATGCCAAGATCCGGATGGCACCGAGGTGATGTCTAAGTTGCGGACCGATGTGCGAATGGGGCCAAAGGCAGCGCAACAATATTTTCTGAAGAGAATACACCACAAGGCGCTGAGATGCCAAGATCCGGATGGCACCGAGGTGATGTCTAAGTTGCGGACCGATGTGCGAATGGGGCCAAAGGCAGCGTAACAATATTTTCTGTATGGAAGATACCACTAGGCGTTGAGATGCCAAGATTCGGATGGCACCGAGGTGATGTCTAGTAAGTTGTGCCACTGGTGTGGCCATCGTACAATGGTAAAAGTCGGCGTGGGGCGCCCTGTTGGCCTGTGAGATGGTGTCAGTAGCGGACTGATGTGCGAATGGGGCCAAAGGCAGCGCAACAATATTTTCTGACTGACACCACAAGGCGCTGAGATGCCAAGATCCGCCCTAAGTGCGCTGGGGATGCCCAGACGTGGGTCCCAGGCACTCCACACCACTTGGAGTCAAGCTAGCCGGGCTGAAGAGAGGTGTTACCTCGAAACCGGTCCGGTCCTCAGATGCTTGATTCCGGTCTGGGAAAGATATGGCTGTTGTAGTTCGGACTGGACTGTTCCCATGGGGCAACAGGGTCAGAGCTGATTTGCATAAAGCCATTATCTGACCCAGGGTGGTGTGGAGTGCAAAAAAACGATGGATTTGGGCCCAGATCTTTTGACTGGGGGAGTGTGTGACATTGATCCACATTCAGTCCATCACTTGTTGTTTTTTGCAATTTCCGCCCTAAGTGCGCTGGGGATGCCCAGACGTGGGTCCCAGGCACTCCACACCACTTGGAGTCAAGCTAGCCGGGCTGAAGAGAGGTGTTACCTCGAAACCGGTCCGGTCCTCGGATGCTTGATTCCGGTCTGGGAAAGATATGGCTGTTGTAGTTCGGACTGGACTGTTCCCATGGGGCAACAGGGTCAGAGCTGATTTGCATAAAGCCATTATCTGACCCAGGGTGGTGTGGAGTGCAAAAAAACGATGGATTTGGGCCCAGATCTTTTGACTGGGGGAGTGTGTGACATTGATCCACATTCAGTCCATCACTTGTTGTTTTTTGCAAGATCCGGATGGCACCGAGGTGATGTCTAAGTTGCGGACTGATGTGCGAATGGGGCCAAAGGCAGCGTAACAAGATTTTCTGTATGGAAGATACCACTAGGCGTTGAGATGCCAAGATTCGGATGGCACCGAGGTGATGTCCAGCAAGTTGCTGTACTGGTGTGGTCATCCTACAATGCTGAAACTCGGCGTGGGTCGCCCCATTAGCCTGTGAGATGGCGTCAGTAGCGGACCGATGTGCGAATAGGCCGAAGGCAGCACAACGCGCCAAGATCCGGATGTCACCGTGGTGGTTTCATAGTTGAGAGGCACTTCATCTGCAGTGGGGCGCCGAGATCCGGATGGTACCGAGGTGATGTCTAGCAAGTTGCTGTACTGGTGTGGTCATCCTACAATGCTGAAACTCGGCGTGGGTCGCCCCATTAGCCTGTGAGATGGCGTCAGTAGCGGACCGATGTGCGAATAGGCCGAAGGCAGCACAACGCGCCAAGATCCGGATGTCACCGTGGTGGTTTCATAGTTGAGAGGCACTTCATCTGCAGTGGGGCGCCGAGATCCGGATGGCACCGAGGTGATGTCTAGCAAGTTGCTGTACTGGTGTGGTCATCCTACAATGCTGAAATGTAGTGGGGCGCCCCTTTACCGTTTCAGTTGCCATTCAGCTGAGTTTCGGCTGCTCTTGATGCTACAGCGACAGGCGGCTGCAAGAGAACTCTCAAAATGGCGGCCTGTTCTTTGGATTTGGGCCTGGTCCACTAAAATGGCCCTGGGACACCTTAGAACTCGGACGCTCGATTTTTTTTTTCCTTTCCTGTACATGCAAAAAAAGGTAAATGCCCGGTACGTTACACGCTTCATCTGCCACGATGAACTCTCCAGAGGAACCGAAAAAAAATATAGTTGTGGTAACTATACCATGCATCGTCATATGGAGAGGTGGCACCAATTAATTATAGTGCTGCATAAAAGAGAGATTTGGAGGAGAACCCCTGACCTGCTAGTACATTCATCAAAGAAGTGGCACTGAGAGCTTCAGAGGCAAGGGAAACGGTCCCAAATATTTAGAAGAACTTTGGAAAGATTAAAATGACATGTTTAGATTGTGGTAAATTAATTTCATGTGGGCAGATGAGTGTTACTCTAATAAATACAGCATATGAACATCATCATAGTCGATGGTTGGTAGAGACATTTTGACTATATCCTGGACCTGCCCGTCCTCGCCCAAAATGGCGCCGGAATAAATGGGACTCGTAACTCCTTGTTGTGTACTGGTTGCAGAACCTTGAAATCACGAGATACGTATGCAGTTTTGAAGCACATGGCGGGCGGGGACGAGAATTGATTGAATATTTCGACATCCCTATTGATATTAAGTTCTGATGTGTTATTGATTACTGTACTGTTGAAAGTTCGAATTAACGTCACCCATGGTACTTGCCCGCAAATGTATATCTAGATAATTTTATTGTAACTGGCCCTGTCGTATTTTAATTATAAAATGTACGTCCACCGATTCCGTAACTGTTAGACACCTTAGTTCTTGCAACCTAATGGCCCGCCCGTTACGTTCCTCTACAGTGTAAATGTCTATTCATCATATACGATTACAGTTTGCTCTGTGGCAGGCCCACGTGGTTATAGGCTCGTATTTGTATAATGAAATTTTCACAATAAAGGTTTTTAAAAGAAAACATGGTAGTAGTATATACATTGGTAAAGTTTTTAATAATAGTCACTGTTTTAGAATCATTAAAAGGCAAGTGAAATAAAGCAGACCAATTACATGAAGGGTAAAAGGTATAATACGAAGGAACGCAGTAAAGATAAATGGTCAAGGGCTGTTGTGTTTTCTATTCCTGCAACATAAAGTGATCGATAAGAATCTCATATTCAGGCGTATCGGAGACTAAGACAGCAGGTCGACCCTCTTTTGCTCAACGGCTCCGTCATGGGACGAAGAAACGCTCTTTTTCTCGAAAAAAGAATATATTTTACTTGCAGGACAGTTGTAAATTTTCCGGGAAAGTACATTAGCCTGGAACATTATAACATATATTTAAGAAAAAATAATGTTCGGAAGTAATAAAAAGCGTAATTTTTAGGTCATATGACCAAGCCTTTCATCATTAGAATAAGAAAAGTAAAATGAACCAATGAAAAGTTTTATTAACAAGTCACATGACTTGTTATGCTTACGTTACGCGCTGCGCGCCCCGGATGACTTCCGGATGCGCTAACGCGGCGCGTGATATGACGCATTACGCGACAACGCAGGTCCAGAATATAGTCAAAATGTGTCCACCAACCAGCGGTCGGAACACAACCCCTTTCAGCAGGCTAAATAGTTCTGTTAAATAACAACAGAAGGGACAGGCAACAAGAACCATTAGTCAAAGAGGGGAGGGCTAGTTCTTCTCTACCGGGTTACATTGGGGCGCTACCAGAACTGATCGAATTGGTAGTCTACAGTGTTTCTGGATGTTTCAGACTGAAGCTGGGGTTAGCATGAGAGCAGCACCATTTCGTAGCTCCGTCGTGGCCATTCCGCAACCAATCATGGCAGCCGCTCTTTATCGTTATTTTGGGCGGGGTGGGTGGCGGAGCCGAGCTGTTTTGCAGCCATCATTGTGTGGAGTTCAGTTCATTTCACTAGTTTTGTATTTGTCATGAGGGGTTGTTCCTAATGTTTCTATTTTAGCGAGGTCAAAAAGAGATCCCATTAGTGGCCTACTGATTTTGCTCGATTCCTTTTCTTTTTTTTTTACACGATTTTTCGTTATCTGCAAAGACTAAACAGAGTATTGCGACTCTGTGTTTGTTTGTAAATAGAGAATGAACCAAAGAGAACCAATTCTAAAACAGTAAATACTTGGATAACAATCAATCAAATGGAGAGAGAAGCAGGCACGACGTATTACAACGGGGGCAAAGGCCTGCGTTAACTACCCTTCACTATGTGCAAAGAGAGAGTAATCCTAATAGAAATGAGGGTGGGGGGGCACCATTCAAAGCAGATCAGTGTGCATAAACACGAAAATGTTTTCACTTACCACGTACTTGACATTCGACAGCTTATGATATTTGCTATTAAAAAACCATTGAAATTCACTGAAAAAACCATAGGTTATAGACTATATATAGTTAGGAATTAGCATTTACAAAACCTTGAAAATTCACTGAAAAAACCATAGGTTATAGACCATATATAGTTAGGAATTAGCATTTAAAAAACCTTATTTTACTCACACAAAACCATTGAAATTCCATATATAGTTAGTTGCACTAACTATATATCGCGCACCCGCAATCCACTGCTGATGATGTCACATATTACATCATTCATGACATGGTCAGTGACATCACTGATGACATCACTGATGACATCTCAAATGACATCACTGATGACATCACTGATGACATCTCATTTGACATCAATGACCACATCACTGATGATATCATTCATGTGACAATACAATGCATCTCCTCACATTTTAATATAACCTCTGTTTCACCCAGTGTTAAAAACAGAGTATAATTTTTGAAACCATTGACACACCAATACTAGTTACTACATACGTACTCACTGATTCCTACGTCTACACACACATTCACTCATTCACCCATACAATCATTCATACATACAATCACTCATCTTTACAACACTATCATATGCACTCATACATCTATACAGACACTCACACTCTGCCACTCATCCATGGAGTTACTCACACACCTAGTCAGTCCTGTAAAGAATCAATCACACTTCCATTTTCTTGTCTATACAGTTAAACATAGAGCACCTTACATTTTCAAACATATACTAACACATACTTACTTTCTTATAGAATCATTGATACAAGTACACATTGATCTGCACAGAGTCACACACCTCCCAGCCAGCCACACACATACTCAGTCTCCCATACAAATACTTGGACAATCAATCAATAACCCATATAGTTAATCATATAGCTACTGATCAACACATGCAGCAGTTTACAGAACAACAGACATAATGATGCACAAATTAAGACAGTTTAGTCACTAACCCATGCACTCAGTGAGACACATTTAATCACTCACTCATACATTCAGTCATGCACCTACTAAATCCTTCGTCCAGACAGTTATACATCTACTCATTCTTCAATATGTAAAACATATTTAAACTTTACAAAAACACACAGACACTAGATGATGTCATCAGTGATGTCATCAGTGATGTCATCAGTGATGTCATTTGAGATGTCATCAGTGATGTCATCAGTGATGTCACTGACCATGTCATGAATGATGTAATATGTGACATCATCAGCAGTGGATTGCGGGTGCGCGATATATAGTTAGTGCAACTAACTATATATGGAATTTCAATGGTTTTGTGTGAGTAAAATAAGGTTTTTTAAATGCTAATTCCTAACTATATATGGTCTATAACCTATGGTTTTTTCAGTGAATTTTCAAGGTTTTGTAAATGCTAATTCCTAACTATATATGGTCTATAACCTATGGTTTTTTCAGTGAATATATATATATATATATATATATATATATATATATATATATATATATATATATATATATCGTTCACCAAAAAAAGAATTAATGTCCGCACTCGTCCAGTTGCTTTAGTTGGGTTTTATTTAAGAGACTCACAAGTAGCCCCCATGATCACAGTGTTGGGCAACACTGTGATCTAGACCTGCGGTCGAAACACGTAGGTGAAGGGGGCTACTTGTGAGTCTCTTAAATAAAACCCAACTAAAGCAACTGGACGAGTGCGGACATTAATTCTTTTTTGGTGAACGATTATTTGTGGGGATACGTTCATCCCTACTGTCTGGCACCGACCGTGGAAAGTGTGCACCTTCTTGTGAACGAATTGGTGGCTAAATATATATATATATATATATATATATATATATATATTGCCGCTCCGATATCTTTTAACTCCAAAAGAAATCCGGCACTCACAGGAGAAGTTTCTAGGTTTGTTTAATGACAGCAAACAAACACTAAGCAGACAAACGCGTTTCGGTTTCCTTCGTCAGTGTCTACTACTGACACGAAGGAGGCAGGTTTAAAAACAATTCGTCATTTCAGGCATGTTCATAGAAAGGAGACTTAAGTAAAACCCTGTGAGCAAAGTTATACCATTGTCTATTACATTCTGATACCATTGTAAAGACGACATATAGTAATTTCATACATTTTAAATTACAATTCGCTTATTTACATTTATAACGATTGATTCGAAGACCTAATTAATCACATGATTAATGTGCCTTTTATTTCATTACTACGTCGTTTTTATAGGTGTGTTATAAAGCCGTGGATCGGCATTTCTCACAGGGTTATTACAAATTATCACATTGTCGGGCAAAATTCTCCTCCTCTTACTTTCCTAAGTGAGATGATAATTCTTCATTTTTATTGAGACCTGTAGGGGCCTTGGTTTGTAGATCGATTATATAACGGGACTCCAACCGTCTTAGTCTCCGTAGTCTATCCCCACCCCTTGGGTCCACAGGTACACAGTCTAGTGCAAAATACTGTAGTAATTCTCTTTTGCTTTTGTGTCTAATAGCAAAGTGTTTCGCTACGGGATAATTGAAATCCTTATTTACAATAGCTCGTTGGTGCTCAAGTATTCTGAGTTTCACATTTTTGACTGTACTGCCTATATATTTCAGTCCACATGGACATATTAGGCAGTACTCAGAATACTTGAGCACCAACGAGCTATTGTAAATAAGGATTTCAATTATCCCGTAGCGAAACACTTTGCTATTAGACACAAAAGCAAAAGAGAATTACTACAGTATTTTGCACTAGACTGTGTACCTGTGGACCCAAGGGGTGGGGATAGACTACGGAGACTAAGACGGTTGGAGTCCCGTTATATAATCGATCTACAAACCAAGGCCCCGACAGGTCTCAATAAAAATGAAGAATTATCATCTCACTTAGGAAAGTAAGAGGAGGAGAATTTTGCCCGACAATGTGATAATTTGTAATAACCCTGTGAGAAATGCCGATCCACGGCTTTATAACACACCTATAAAAACGACGTAGTAATGAAATAAAAGGCACATTAATCATGTGATTAATTAGGTCTTCGAATCAATCGTTATAAATGTAAATAAGCGAATTGTAATTTAAAATGTATGAAATTACTATATGTCGTCTTTACAATAGTATCAGAATGTAATAGACAATGGTATAACTTTGCTCACAGGGTTTTACTTAAGTCTCCTTTCTATGAACATGCCTGAAATGACGAATTGTTTTTAAACCTGCCTCCTTCGTGTCAGTAGTAGACACTGACGAAGGAAACCGAAACGCGTTTGTCTGCTTAGTGTTTGTTTGCTGTCATTAAACAAACCTAGAAACTTCTCCTGTGAGTGCCGGATTTCTTTTGGAGTTAAAAGATATCGGAGCGGCAATTTGAGACGTGGGGCGTCACCACGACAGGCACCCGCCCACGAGTGCCCCGGTTCCTTGACGCAACAGAGCGGCATATATATATATATATATATATATACTCCACGGCCGTTCTCCTCTCGTACAAAACAGCAGTCACGGACTCACGAGTTAAGTGCAGCAAACAACTATTTATTTCAAGACACGTCAAATACTACAAAAGGGGATGCAGTGAACACGATACCCTTAAACAATAAAAAGATCGTTTTGGACGAATTATGGAAACCTTACAAGAAAGAACAAAACAAATGGTGGGAAGCCACTACTTTGAACAAATACGTGGAGGTTGGAAGAGTGCCTAGAGGCCTTCGTATTTTTGTTACTCCCACATTTGAGGATCCGGATCCAGAATTAGTTGAAGAATGGATTGAAAATAATCACCAATGTTCCACAAACATGCTAAAAATGCTGGTTAAATATGCCCGTAAAGACTGTGATGTATTAAGTGCCGTGATTGATAATTTAATTGCCGAATTGAAAGGGCTGTGCAATGAAGAGGATTTTCAAAAAGAAATGCTTAAAATGGAGAAGGGATTGGATAAAATTGAAGGTGAAATAAAAATAAAGAAACAACGAAAATTCCAACGCGATCTGGTTGATTATCAGAAAGGACAGATTCTGACATTTTCTAAAAAGTATGATCATTTAAGAAAAAAGACAACACCCAACACCCAGCAAAAAGCGTCACCAATAAGTAATGCTGAAACACAATTGGAGGGTGAAGGTACAGAAGAGAGTGGCACAAGTGTGGCAAGTGGAAGTGGCATCACAAGTGGTAATGACTTTTCTGTCATACAGGATTATACCACACTGGTAAAAACCAGCATTTTAGTGGAATTCGATCTAGTAGCCAAGGGACGTCAGTCAATCAACAGATCGGAAGGGTTTCAAAGGCGAGGAAGAGGAGGCAAAGGAAAAAGAGGCTCCAACAAACAGTCCGGAAATCCAAGCAGCCCTGTGGGAAGTCGAACAAGGGGCCAAACAAAAGCAAAATAATGGAAGAAAGAACGGTGATTAATCTATCTTCAAGGACATTAAGTAAGACTGAAATATATTTACTGTCTAAAGGCCTTTCCTTTTGCCCGACTAATGATTTTAACTACACACAAAGCCGTATTGATTTGATTTTCTTCACACGGAAGTTAAGGTTACAAAAATGGCATGCGACAAAAGTTAACGTCCATAATGTTAATCCAACTAACGTAATAAGTAATGTACAGATAAATGAGGTGGGTCTCCTGCACACTTTGAATGCATTGGCTGATGTTAACTTGAGTAACCTAGACCCGACCACAAGTCGCGACCTCGAGAATATAGCTTTCGACATGAGCGCCAAAAGTGGGTTCAGACCGAAATCAATATTTATGCCCCAAATCAGAAACGAGGCTATCAAGGTTTTTGAGAAAGGTGTTAGTAATGAACTATGGAAAATATCTAAACGTAAAAACAATAACAAATGGAACAATATGTGTAAAGCTGAAAGAATAGCCCTTGAAAATTTGAAAAACGACAACACTATAGTAATAAAAAAATCCGACAAGGGTGGTATTGTTGTCGTAATGTCCAAAGTTAATTACATTAATGAGGGTCTTAGACAACTAGCAGAAATTGATAAGTACGAAAGGAGCAACAGGATGGAATATGAATATGCCATCAGACAATTTCATACTCAATTATACGAATGGAAGAGGCAAGGGTTGGTAGAAGAAAATGAGTATACATTTTTAGAATGTAAATTCCCTAAACTTCCTGCCCTATATCTTTTGCCAAAAATCCATAAAGAGCCACTTAATCCACCAGGGAGACCTATTGTGTCATCACGAGGGAGCTTTCTGGAAAATGTTTCCAGATATGTAGATTTTTTTCTGCAAAGTTATGTACAGCAACTCCCCTCATACGTTAGAGACACGGGCGACTTCCTGTGTAAACTGAAAAGAATAGAATGGAAAGATGAGTACTCTTTACTTACGATGGATGTATCAAGTCTCTACACCTCTATTCCACATGACAAAGGAGTAGAGGCATGTAGATACTACTTAAGCAACAGATCAGCTTCTTACCTTGCCCACACATATATGCTACTTGAGATGATTACTATCTGTCTCAAACAAAACTATTTCTTATTTGACAATAAAATCTTTCACCAAACCCTCGGTACATCTATGGGGACCTGCTTTGCGCCATCTTTTGCAGGTCTCTACATGGGGTATTGGGAGAAAGAAATATTAAGTAAAACAGAGCAGTATAAGGACAAAGTCGCAATGTACATTAGGTACATTGACGACATTTCTGTATATGGGGAGGAACCGAAGAGGAAGCAAATGATTTTGTCAGAACATTGAACATTAATTGCTTCAATCTTCATTTGACATCACAATGGTCTAAGACATCTTTGGAATTTTTGGATCTACGATTATCGATTGAGAACAACAAAATTGAGAGCTGTCTTTTTAGGAAAAGCACTACGGGAAACAGCCTTCTCCACACGGAGAGCTGTCTTCCGTTATACCGTTAGGTGAGCTCTTAAGAGCAAAATGTAATTGCAGCACTGTTCAAAAATATGAAACCGAATCAAAAATCATGACAGAACGTTTTTTACAACGAGGTTACACCCAGAAAACAGTCAATAAAGCACTGACTGAAGTATCTAAACGTTCAAGAGATTCCCTGCTAGTAGAGAAAACTCTTACTAAAGATAACACTAGTAATGAGAACACAAGCCAAACTGTTAGGTTCATAACAACATACAACAGACAGACCCATGCTGTAAGGAAATGTTTGAATAAATTCTGGCCTGCATTAGGAACAGATAAGGATCTAGTTGATTGCATAGGATTATGCCCACAAATCACATATAAAAGAGCAAGATCTCTAAGGGATACTTTGTGCAAAGCTGTTGAGACAACTAAATCAGGAAATTTGGGAATTCATGGTTGCTACACCTGTAGAAGCTGCAAGGCTTGAAAAAACAGCAAAAACAGAAAAGAATGTATCTTATCTTCAGAGTGCGAGCCTTATGTGATTAGAAAGCATACCTCATGTAATACTGAGTATGCGGTTTCTGCTCTGTTTTGCCCCTGTGGTTTGGCCTATATTGGCAGTACAATCCACAGAGCCAAAATACGAATCTTAGAGCATTTACGTGCAATAAAGAACTTGGTCAAAGCATACCCCATGGCACGCCATTTTCACAGCTTTCATGAACAAAATTCAAAGTTATTGAGCTTTGCAGTATTGGACTATGTAAAGGCAGATGTGAGAGGAGGAGACAGATTAAAAGAACTCCGGAGATTGGAGTCAAAGCTGATTATACAATATAAGACCCTCACTCCTTTAGGTCATAATTTTGATGAGGAGTTAGCTTCACATCTGGGTTAGTGTAAAAATGACTGATCCTGATTACGTACATTGATAAGTCCCTGTAATGTGTTCAGAAATATCTAAAACCGCCGAGCTGAAATTTTAATTTAATTTTTTGTATTATATTGTTAATTAATGTATTATTTTGTCCTGGTTTTTAGAGTTGTTTTCTTTTATAGGTGACAATATGTTTTGTTTGTTTATTTAGATTTGACTTATTTAGTTGAAGAATCGGAGAGGAAACACAATCAAGAATTCGTTTGCATATTGATTTAGAAATGTCTCCCACTTGGGAATGATATTTTCTTCTTATGTGACACTTACTGTACATCATATACCAACTTGGGTTTGATTTCAGAGATGAATATTTTGCTCACTAGAGCGTTGAAATATCAAAGGCTCATAAACACCTACTGTCACTTTAAGTGTTAACTTTATTGTTCAAATGAGATGACAGACGAAAAATAGCGTGTTAAACACGATAAGGTAAAATAGATAAAAAGAATGTGTTTTGTAATAACAAAAACAAGATTCTTCATGTTTATATTTGATTTTTACACATATATTGTTTAAATTGTGTTTGGATGTAAACAAGCGAGTCTGTTTTCACTGACTCTGGTGAAGGGGCGTCACAAGTGTGTTTTTTATAAATTTGAAAACAACGCGGGATCAGGCACTCGTGACCAAGGGAGTGATCCTGAAACGTGTAGAGTATTTTCTTGCCCTACCCTGTGCTTGAAATAAATAGTTGTTTGCTGCACTTAACTCGTGAGTCCGTGACTGTGTTTTGTACGAGAGGAGAACGGCCGTGGAGTATATGTCAGGAGGCTGCCTGCCTCGTCGCGGACCCCCGTCAGTGAGAGGCTGGGAAAGGCATTGTGAGCGAGCAAGCTTGCATTTTGGATTGAGATATATATATATATATATATATATATATATATATATATATATATATATATATATATATATATATATATATATATATATATATATATATATATATATATATATATATATATTACCTACTGGCGGTCGCCAGTAGGTATATATAGTTAGGATTTTTTCCCTATGGGATTTTTGAAAATTCTATGTCTAATAACTTTGGCGTTTGTGGACGGAATTGGCTGAAATTTTCTGGAAAATGGAACATTTTGTTTCTGAGCAGCCTCTGAAAATTTGGGGGGGGGTCGTCCAGGGGGGGGCGAGAAAAAAGGGGGGTCCCAAAACGTGTTTTTAACATTGAGTTTTCCATAGGGCGGTTGGCCTCACTTTTAGCCCGAACGGCTGAATGGATTTGCACGAAACTTGGCAAAATTGTAGGGACTGGTAGCCCGATGTGCCTTTTGTAGGTCTCAATATATGTGCTCCAGTGGATTTTGAGAAATTAACGTTTAAAAAAAGATATATATCTGTAACAGCGGACCGGGCAGCGCCCCGGTTCGCGGACCTTACGCGTAACGGAACTTCGCGTAGCGAAGCTGATTGGCTCTCCGGTGTCTGTCAACATTCTAAACAGTCCGGAGCGGCCGCCATCTTGTCTCTCGGGAGGATTGAGAGACAAGAGGAGGCCAAAACAAAGGTGGAAATAACCATAAGGGGGCATAGTAGATCCTCCCTGATCCCCTAGGTTTAATGTGGAGGCTTTAAAAGGGCCCCGCGGGGCAAAAAAATAAATATATATTTTTTTGTTTTTTTTCGTGGTTAGCGCCCGGTCCGCGGACCGGGAAGCGTTCTAGGCAGCGTACTATAATGAAAAATGAATGATAGACTTTTCAAATACTGTATGTTAATTGATTGTTGGTTTTGTTGATTATTTTTTAATTTTTTTATTTTTTAAGCAATTATTTATTATTGTGATTGTGTTTCAACATTTAATAACATTTCTAACATTTCACTAGTTTATGAATTACATATAAAAATGATTAAAGACTCAAATAATTTTTTAATATTACATATAATTTTATTTTTCGGATTGTTTTTCAAAATTTAATAGAATGTCTAACATTTGACTGTCAGATATGTCCTCTTGTTGAGTGAACATAACTTCCCACATTTGACCGTCATCATAATGAAGTAAATGATCCACAGATTCTACACATTGAACTAATTCATGGTCCCGTGATTCATCCATGAAATCTGAGTCATCATTGTCCTCAATATCTTTTTCTGTGTTGTTCTCCAGAACAATTTCGAAGGAAATATTCTGCTCTCCTTCCATTTTCTTGCTGTAATTTGCATAAAAAATAAATATATCAGTAGAGATAGGGCACTGTTGGGTTTAAGTTCAGACAGGTACTTGTGAGTTTATAACAGAGAAGTAATCTATGGGCACTGTATGGTTTCAGGCGTGAAGTAGTACTATTAAAAAGTGCCTGTGAAGAAGCCTAAGTAAATTCATAATTATACCACAGAAACCTAAATCAATCCATAATTATAATAAAGAAGCCTTTCTCAATGTCTAACTCTTACAGAGGGATAGTATATAACTATCTGAAAATGTTTTCAAATTTATAAAATAATATCTCACCTTCTAAAAAGAAGTTTAAGTTGTGAGTGAAAATGATCTTGCAATGTAATTCAGGAAGTAGTAGTCAAAATGGCTGTGTTTCTCTCTCTTTCTTTATATATATTCAGGTACATAACCAATCAAATGTCAGGTAAAAAAAAGTAGAAAATGAAAGTAACATTTTCATTGGTTGTCAATTCCAACACTTCAGATGTGTTTTGAGAAGTAATTTACCTCAGGGTATTTAGAGAGGTCTACAGGTTAAATGGTTAAATGGAATTCCAATCAAATTTGTGAAAATGGTAGGGATTGGTATGTAGTATGAGCTAATCTATATTTGGTGAAATTGTCTCCAGTAGATTTTCTGTGAACTACTTTCCCACCTTTTTTGATGGTGCGCTTCCCAGGGAGCGACCCAGTACGCGAACTGTTGAGCGCCCCGGTTCGCGAACCTTAAGCGTTACGGGAGTCCACCATTTTGTGTTTCGGTCGAATTAAGATACAAGATGGAGGGCAAATAATGTTCAGAATGGGTAGAAGGGGGCACGGTAGAGTTATCTTGACCCCCTAGGTTTTGTGAGGGTGGCTGAGGAGGCTTATATGTGCGAAAAAAACCCATTTTTTAAAAAAATTTCGCGAGGTTAGCTCCCGGTTCGCGTACCGGGTAGCGCCCCAGGGAGCGTACTTTGTTGAAAATTAGTGAAAAATGTTAGAGTAAAATAATAATTGTGAGTGATTAGATGTAGGGTAGCTCTGAGAAGAGCTTTTGGGTTTATGGTACATTTAGGTACTTATAAGTAGGTACCAATGCACATTTTTAAATTCAGAGTGAAAATTCTGTTGCCCTCATCTGAGAAGTGAACTCCATCTCCTCTGTAGATATCTTGCATGTAGTAACGCAAGTTATTGTTGTACAGGGAGCCCATTCCATGGTCTCTCATGTAAGCTGAAACAGATTTGTTTACATGCTTCCTCGACTTCTCAATTTGTGGACAAAATTGGTTTGACCACCTCCATTTCTGTCTTTGGCATATATTTGAATATACCAAGGCAGTCTGAGGAAAAAGTGCCATTAATTGCTCAAAGGTGTCCTTTAAAAGCATTTCCAGACCTACACCAGTCAAAGTGCCCAAGTCATTACCTCCACAGTGCACAATTAACAGGTCAGGTTTGGGCAAATGCATAAAGGTTTTCACCAATGGTATCAATTGGTGACATTTTAATCCTCTGTGGCCAAACCACTTAATTTCCACATCTTGTAAATTGAGGTTAGGTAATTTCCTGTTTTCAACGTACCTTTGAGCCCAGTGAATATAACTATGTCCAACAATCCAGACAGAAAACATGGTGAGAGAAGGTTCTCCTGCAGTCAGATGAAGTGTGGCAATGAAATGGCAGTTGAAAAAATGAG
The DNA here is from genome assembly GCF_964261635.1 of Lissotriton helveticus. Lineage (NCBI taxonomy): Eukaryota > Metazoa > Chordata > Amphibia > Caudata > Salamandridae > Lissotriton > Lissotriton helveticus. Next base: position 367,721,215 of record NC_136073.1, on the reverse strand, counting down.
AGTTTAAAATGAAAAAAACTGTGGAGTTTCTGTGTTCATGAAGCAGTAACAGTGATTGGTGGATTTTGATTGCTGAAAACAGAAAGTTAGGGTGCACGGATGTGTTCTTTGAAAGATGTATTTTGAGTGGTCAATAAAAAATCATTAAATGAAAGAATGCACTGGATATGCAGGTGCACTGAGAGTTCATAGTTCAATTGCAACATTGTTGTGTGAACTTGCAAACAACAGAGGCCTTCCAAGAGGTGGTTGCCATGCAGAAAAGGCATGAAATGGCAGAGGGGGGAAGGGTTTTCATTTGAAAAAAGTGAGGGAAGAGTTTTGATTGGGTGACATGAGAGATATGTGTGAAGAATTACAGCATTTCTGTGCTTTTGATAGCTGCAGACTCTGGAGTGCATACCTTTTGCTCTGCTGAAGACAAATTGGTGTGTTTCTGAGACTGTTTTCAAACTCAAAGTATTTGCTAAGGTGAGAAAATATTTCTTTAATTTAGATAGAGAATAGTGTGCTTTAAGGAGAAAATTATGAATTATGTGGCGCAAATTGCTTGTAAATATGCTCCCACCTGTGCATGGAAAATTTAGATTTTGAATGTTTGTGTTACATAGCCATGTTAAAAGTGACCCAACCATGCAGGAAAGGCAATCAAAAAACGCTTTTATGTGTCTTAAGGACATTTTAAGTAATTTTCCCATGTGCAGTGTTTTGAAATTATGAATTGAAAATCGTTTTTGAGGTAAAGGAATTGTTTTTAAATTTATGACAAGGACATAATGGTGTATGCTTCTTTATAAGGCAATTGACTGTCCCTGATGTTATTTTTCCCATTTTAATGTAAGACTTTTCTCTGTGGCGCAAATTGCTTGTAAATATGCTCCCACCTGTGCATGGTAAATTTAGATTTTAAATGTTTGTGTTACATAGCCATGTTAAAAGTGACCCAACCATGCTGGAAAGGCAATCAAAAAACGCTTTCATGTGTCTTAATGACATTTTAAGTAATTTTCCCATGTGCAGTGTTTTGAAATTATGATTTGAAAATCGTTTTTGGGGAAAAGGAATTGTTTTTAAATTCATGACAAGGATATAATGGTGTATGCTTCTTTATAAGGCAATTGACTGTCCCTGATGTTATTTTTCTCATTTTAGTGTAAGACCTTTCTCTGTGGCGCAAATTGCTTGTAAATATGCTCCCACATGTGCATGGAAAATTTAGATTTTGAATGTTTGTGTTACATAGCCATGTTAAAAGTGACCCAACCATGCAGGAAAGGCAATCAAAAAACGCTTTTATGTGTCTCAAGGACATTTTAAGTAATTTTCCCATGTGTAGTGTTTTGAAATTATGATTTGAAAATCGTTTTTGAGGTAAAGGAATGTTGTTAAAATTTATGTGCGCCATATGCCCCCAAATTTCTTTTTCAGGGGTGCTGCAGGGTGTTATTGAGACACCCCTGCAGCTTTGGAAAAATTCCTAATTTGTGATGAGCAAATTGTTAATCGCAAATTGCACCTTCATTTATATGAGCCTCCTAGCCCATGGAAATGAATGGGTAATTTGCAATTAGCAATTTTCTCATCGCAAATTTGGAATGGTAAAGAATCGCTATTTATTCCTTAAAATTCGCTTTTTTGGAAATGCAAAATAGTTATATGATACATATGGCGGTTGATGTCTAACAAGATAAGAAGCTTAGGGATACATTTAGGATGACTGGCGCAATGAAGTAGAAATCACTTACTTCATTGGTAGAGCTTTACATGTATTATCTCCTCTGTATTCTTCATCAAGCGTAACTTTAATCTGCAATCCTGAGTAGGCCTCACTTTAAACAAACCTCTGGATAGGCCACATCTTATTGTTATCCTGAATTAATCATTTAAAATGCTAGGGACAGATTTATGATAGGTGTATGCCTCTTTTGCGCCACTTAGAAAACATTGTCCATGGGGAAATGACTTAAAATGTCCTTAAGACACATGAATGTGTTTTTTTAAAACGTTTGCAATTTTTTTGGGTCACTTTTAACATGGCTATGTGACTCAAACAGTCAAAATCTAAATTCGCCATGCACAGGTGGGAGCATATTTACAAGGAATGTGCTCCATGGGGAAAGGTCTTATAATGTAATATGGGAAAAATGACATCAGAGACACTGAAATGCCTTATAGAGAAGCATACACCATTATGTCCTTGTCATAAATTTGCAAACCATTACTTTTCCCCAAAAACGATTTTCAAATCATAATTTGAAAACACTGCACATGTGGAAATGACTTAAAATGTCCTTAATTCAAAATTTGCGATTCCTTAAATGCAATGTATCAAACAAAAAATATGTAAAAAATGATATTAAGGATTTGGAAACTACCACCAACTTCTAGTTTGTGGTAAATTGCGAATTCTTTTCAAAAAGCATTTTTTTCCAAAAAACAAAAGGTCCCATATGACGCCCATACATGCCCTTAGGGCATGTAGGTGTGCCATATGCCCCCAAATTTATTTTTCAGGGGTGCAGCAGGGTGTTCTTGAGATACCCCTGCACGCTTGAAAAAATTCCTATTTTGTGATGAGCTAATTGCTAATCGCAAATTGCAACCTTCATTCCTATGAGCCTCCTAGCCCATGGAAATGAATGGGTAATTTGCAATTAGCAATTTGCTCATTGCAAATTATGAATGGTAAAGAATTGCTATTTATTCCTTAAAATTTGCTATTTAGGAAATGCAAAATAGTTTGATGGTACATATGGTGGTTCATCTGTAACAAGATAAGAAGCTTAGGGATACATTTATGATGACTGGCGCAATAAAGTGCACATTACTTACTTCATTGGTAGGCCTTTACATGTATTATCTCCTCTGTATTCTTCATCAAGCGTAACTTTAATCTGCAATCCTGAGTAGGCCTCACCTTAAACAAACCTCTGGATAGGCCACACTTTATCGTCATCCTGGATTAATCATTTAAAATGCTAGGGACAGATTTATGATAGGTGTATGCCTCTTTTGTGCCACTGTGCGTCACTTTTATGATGCAGCGGTGGTGCAAAAGATTTGCTATGAGGCGACAACATTACAAATTGATGCATTTAGGCAGATATGTCATGGTGTAAAAAAAACGTACCACATGAAACCGATGCAGCAGTGATGCAAAAGATGCACCATGTCGTAAGACAGGCCTCACTTGGGGCCATATGTATCAAGCTAATTAGCATTCGCAAAGATCAAAATTCTACAAATGGTATGTATCAAACAAGTTTGATGCAAAATAAGGAGTAGCAAAATTTGCTATTCCTTATTTTGCAATTGCACTGAAGGATTTGCAAATTTTGTGACTACTTAAATGCAATGTATCAAACAAAAAATATGTAAAAAATGACATTAAGGATTTGGAAACTATTGTGGTAAATTGGTGGTAATTTGTGAATTCTTTTCAAAAAGCTTTTTTTTTAAAAAACAAAAGGTCCCATATGACGCCAACACATGCCCTTAGGGCATGTATGTGTGCCATATGCCCCCAAATTTCTTTTTCAGGGGTGCAGCAGGGTGTTCTTGAGACACCCCTGCACCCTTGGAAAAATTCCTAATTTGTGATGAGCAAATTGCTAATCGCAAATTAAACCTTCATTCCTATGAGCCTCCTAGCCCATGGAAATGAATGGGTAACTTGCAATTAGCAATTTGCTCATCGCAAATTAGGAATGGTAAAGAATCGCTATTTATTCCTTAAAATTCACTATTTAGGAAATGCAAAATATTTTGATGATACATATGGCAGTTCATCTCTAACAAGATAAGAAGCTTAGGGATAGATTTATGATGACTGGCGCATCACCAGGGATGTGCCAGTCATCTTGCGCCGCTGTTCCGCCACCCATGGTGTGCTGCATTTACAATGCGGCGCAGCATGGGGCAAAAACGGTACAGATGCTTGACGCATCTGTGCCGTTAAGGTGGCGCATTGCTGGAGTTGTATCGCAAGTGCGATGCAGCTCCAGCAAGGCTCAGGGGTGCACCATCTCCACAATGTTGCGTCAAGACCTATGCCTGCTTCAAGCAGGCGCAAGGTTTTGACGCAGGTTTCTCCTATCTGATTGTAAATGCGGCACACCATGGGTGGCAGAGCAGTGGTGCACGTTAACTGGTGCATGCCTGGGGATGTGCCATTTAACATAAATCTGCCCCTTTACATTTAAGTATGTGCAGGGGACACAGAGTCGGTGAGGCTTATCCAAGGTTAAGAAGAGATGAGTCCTGTTCAGTGAAAAATTAGACATAGGCTTCACCTGCTCAGCATCGCTGGACATGGCTAAATAATAGCTGCAAAATGTTTCTCTTGTTAAACAATTTTACTATTATAATCTGTGAGATTTGTCTCTTACTCTGCAACATCTCATTGTTGTTATCTTTCTTTAAAGATAAAGACAACCTCAACATGAGCGACAATCTGCAATCAGTTGATTTTGACCTCATCATTGAACTTGTAATTGAAACATCAGTGGATGTTGATCCCTTGGATGATTTAAATCCTGAGGATGAAGAAGACCGTGATGAGGATGCAGATTTGTCCGAATTATATGATATAGGATGGGAAGCTGACCTGCTTGAGCCTTTGGAAATATAAACATTTATTTTTAAAATTTATAATTAATAAAAAGTAAAAAGGTAAACCGTTTAATTTAAAAATAAAGACACCTTCAAAAGCAGGTTATGTGTAGTGTCTTCAATAAAATATTAAAATATGCTCATAAAATTAGATCAGATTCACATATAAAATAGCATAGGTAACATAAATATAAATGTCATTTCTTTTCTGGTATTTCTGTATTGTAAATTTGCCAACGACTAAAAAATCTTCTAATTAAAATGTCAAGTAGTGTGTTAAGTTTTTGATCACTGTTACTGATTTACTGTTTGGTAATAATGGTTAATAACATTTTTTATTATATTTTTCCACAGATTCAACTGCAGATCATTTCAAGATTTCACCATGCCTACAATAGAAAGACAGATAAAGGCTGCAAAACGTCAAAGACAGCAGGTGAAAAAAAATACGCAGCAGTCCTCTAACAAAAAGATTTGTCAAGTCACGAAGAAAGCACCGGGTAAGAGCACAAAACAATTTATAAGAAATATGTGTAGTAAAAAAAATATTACTACAGAAAATGTTTCAGTCCATAAAACGAGAAGGAAATCAAATGGAAAGGAAAGGCCAATGAAAAATGTTACTGCTAGAGCAAGAGATAACTCTGTGCATGATAGTAGAAGGAAACAACAGTTTAGGGAGATTCGTAAACGAATGTTCCGGAACAGGATAATTGGCAATTTGTTAAAACATATTAAGAAAGGTCAACAGAAACTGGTTTTTTATAAGACAAAAAAAAAAGTTGAGAAAGTTATTGATCAGGCATTTGAAATTAAACGTAAGTTATTTATTTTGATAATCAATAGAATTAGGAAGCTAAACAAGGCAATTTTTGATTTCAAAAGAAATAGTAGATGGAAGAGAATAGTTAATCGTAGTAATTTTTGTGAAGTTTTTTCTGGAGAATGGATGCATAGTTCAAGCTGTGAGGCATTTTTTAATGAGGAGAGTTATTTCCAGGATAATGATTTGGTGCATGCAGTTGACACCAGTGGTCGTGCTTATGAAGTGAAAGATGGTTGTCCAGTTGAAAAAGAAAAACTTGTGACAACAGAGGCAGAAGAGGTGTTAGGTAATGAGGTTTTAGGAAGACGTGCTAAGGGTCCTGTGTACACCTGGAAGTGTAGTAGTATTTGCAGTGTGCGACAGGATTCCATCAATTTGCTTTGTGATTTTGTACGGTCATTTAATAAGAAAAGTTTGAAGCAGAAAATGATGTTGTTGCAAGAATTAGATCCTTGCAGAGTAAGAGAAGTGACAGGTTTGCATGGTCATTCACTGGCTTGTCTTTCCAGGAGAGTATGCCAGAGTGTTTTTCATCATTTCAGGATGCTAGCAGTGCATCATAACAAAGTGAGGAAATTAGTTAGAATGTTGTATTATGCTAAGAGTCCAGCAATTATGCTTAAACAATTATGCGCTGCTCTTTTGCATGGTTCTGAAATAGATGTGAAGAATATATGTGAAGAAATTGAGTTTTGTTACTTTGGAAGTAAAGAGGAGAATGTTGAAATTGAGCAAGAAGAAGAGGGTCATGTGGAAGATAGTGTACAGGTTTCCAGTACAGATAATTTCCAGAGGGAAATTGCGACGTTTGAGGTGAAATCAAGTGAGAGGCCTAATTTCACTTGTGTGTGTTGTCGACGCACTTATTATAAGAATCAGACTAAGTTAGTGGATTTATATGCAAAAAGTGAAAGGGAAAATAATAGTGAATGGAAGGATTTTGCAACATACTTGATGGTAGAAAATTGTTTTGATTTGGGATTGGATCAACGTGTGTGTACTTATTGTTCTTGCAAATTAAATCAAAACCAGATGCCTGCTAGAGCAGTTCATAATAATCTGGAATTGGTTGAGATTCCTTCTGAATTGAAGGATTTAAATACTTATGAATCTATTTTGATTCAAAGTATCCATCCCTTTCAGGCTATTGTAAGAATGGAGCCAAAGACAGGGAAATTGCCTCCATCAGATTTACAGAGAGGATTAAAGGGAAGAGTTGTTTATTTGCCTCTAGATTTGAAGAAAAACATTAACACAATTGGAGTAGAAAAAGTGGAAGAGGAACCTCTGGTTATCTTAGTTAATGGGGTTCCGACAAAGAATAAGAAAATATGGCAAGATTTAGTAGATGTTAGGAAAGTTAAAAAGGCAACATTGTATTTGAAAAAAAATAATAAATACTATAAGAATGTATATGTTGCAGAAGAGGAAGTAAGTGAGGAAGAGGATAGCGATTTGTGTGCTGGTCAAATTGAGAAAGTAGAACCCTCTACTAGTGAAGAAATATATGAACATTATAGTGTTCATCCTTTGCATTCCAAGGAAGTCATGGGGAATGCTATTGAGTTGTTTCAAATGAAACAAGCCAAAGGGAGTCCCATTAGTGTTTGGGAGGAAAGTTTGGAAGCTCGGTGTTTCCCACAGCTTTTTCCAACAGGTCAGGGAGGAAGATATGATGAGCGACCTCATCAAATTCCTGCTTCTGAATACCGGAATTTGCAATTGTATGCAGGAGATGCTAGGTTTCGACAATGCATTCCTTATTTGTTTCATCTCCTGTTTGAAAGCGATCTGTCTGGACTGTCATATGCAGTGAACCACATCTTGAAAAGTGGTATACACATGCAAAACATCTCGGCAAGTGACTTTATGGATAAAGTCAATGTCCAAGATAGTATTTTGGATTCTCACCTGATTAATCTCATGGCGTGTCAGCGTGGTACTAATGAGTACTGGTACCGTCGTCGTGGTGATTTAAAATGTATGCTGAGGAACTTAGGTACTCCCACATGGTTTCTCACTCTGAGCTGTGCCGAGTATGGCTGGGAAGACTTACTTGAATTTCTACGAGAGGCAAATGCTAACGTAGATAACATCGAATTCAAGACACCCGGAGAACTGTGCTCTTTGGATCCAGTCAATGTATGTAGGTACTTCAATCATAGATTTGAAGCTATGATGTCTTTCATCATGAATAAGAAGAATCCACCTCTTGGAGAGGTGTTGGATTTCTTCTGGAGAAAAGAGTACCAAGCAAGAGGTGCTCCTCATATACATATGTTGCTGTGGATCAAGGATGCACCTAAATTTGGAACGGATCCAGAAGACTCAGTGATGAGTTTCATCCAACAGTATTCTACGTGTGCTGTTCCAAACGCAAAGGAGAAGAAAAGCCTAAGAGAAAAAGTTCTGCGTTTCCAAAGCCATCGATGTGGAAAGTACTGCCGTCGTAAATTCCGAAACAAAGACAAGTTCTACACTAAATGTCGTTTCGGCTTTCCACGACCGGTGATTTCTAAAGGAAGAGTAAACAGTTTGATGTCTTCGCTGCGACACAATATCATGAAGAAATCACCTAAAAACACTTACAATTTGAAGAGGAACGAAGAGTCCAAGTACATCAACGACTACAACCCGGTGATTTTGTCCATGTGGAATGCTAACATGGATATACAGTTTGTGGCTGATAACTGTATGGCTGTGGCTCGGTATGTGACGTCTTACATCACCAAAAAAGATAAGACAGAATTGAAGGATATGTGGGAGGACATTACCCATGAAAAGAGCCTCAGCAAGAAGTTGTACAGTTTCAGTCTGAAGATGTTGTCGCATCGAGAAATCGGAGCGTACGAATGTTCTGACCGGTTGTCTTCAGCAAGTCTCTATGCCAAGTCCAGGAGTATGGTTTGGGCGAGTCTTGGTCTTGCTGCAACGCGTAATCGAGTTCTCAAACCTGTGCGGGAAATTGAGTATTTGGCGGAAAAGGAGCCAAACAGTACCGACATTTTGAAGACAAACATGTTGGATACATATTATCCAAATCGAAGCAGTGACCTCGAGAATGTTTGTCTGTATGAGGTTCTGCAAAATTACATATTCAAGAGGAACATCAAAGAAGATACTGAGAAAGGAGTGTATGCTGTAATAGGAAGTGAGGGATGTCTGGTCAAGCAAAGAAAATGCCACTTGGTAAACCATCGAAAATTGAGTGGCGAATCTCCTGAAAAAAAGGAGTTTTTCTATTTAGCACTTTTGCAACTTTTCAAGCCTTGGCGTGCAGAAGAGGAACTGCTTGGAGATTTCCTCTGTTACGAAGACTCTTTCAATGCCGCCAAGGAGACCATAGAATGTCCTGCTTTTCCCAAATATGTAGAAATGTTGAATGCGGAAATTGAGCAGGAAGCAACAATTGCAGCCGAGATTGCCAGAGACAGTTCTCAGGACAGTCAGAGTTCTGCTTCATTGAGTCAGGATCCACTAGGAGGACCTGTTATCGAAAATGAAGCTGCCACTGCTATGAATGAAGTGGAAAGAGCCATGGCACATGCTCAGGAGGATGCGGTTAACTTAGAAGAGTTGGAAAGACAACTCAACGTTGAGCAGAGGAAAATATATGACGAAGTTACCATGCAAATTGATCATGGATTAAGTCATGATAAGAAAGAGTGCTCATGTACGTCGTTGAAGCCTGTCCGACTGTACGTGAGTGGAGAAGCGGGAACTGGAAAAAGTTTCCTCATTAAAGCAATTTCATGCTATTTGCAGGAAAGGACAGAGTCATCGCTGTCTTGTGTTGTCACTGCTCCAACTGGACTGGCAGCACATAATATTAAAGGGATTACTTTACATCGTTTACTGATGCTGCCAGTGGAGCATGACAACAAATTACAATATCACAAGCTATCTGGAGATGCTTGTTTTGAAGTTTCAAGAATCTTGAGGAAAATGAAACTTCTTATCATTGACGAAGTAAGCATGGTTTCCAATGTCATGCTTGCCTTTGTGCATTTGAGGATGCAAGAAGTTCTCAAAACAGAGTATGATGTGTTATTTGGTGGCAAACACATCATTGTTTTCGGAGATCTTTTGCAGCTGACACCAGTGAAAGGGCAACCTGTGTTCAAAATGCTCACGCATGAAGATACCAGGAAGTGCCTAGGCAGCATTGGCAACGTCAATATATGGTTAAACTTCAATTATGCTGAACTGCATGAAAATATGCGTCAGGCGAAGGATGAAGTTTACAAGACTATTCTACAAGATGTTAGAATTGGAAAAGTGACCGAGCATGGGAAAGAAGCTTTACATGCACGATTACTGTCAAATTTATATCCAGAACAAGATGTTGTGCCTGAGAATATTTTTCAGAAAATTACTGAGAAGAAATCTGGAATATGTTTGATGCCAACTCTTGCAGAATGTGCCAAATTTAACAACAAAATGTTGCATTTAGAAAAGCAAGAGATTGTGAAACTGGAAGCTATTGATAGAGTAGAGCATATGGGATCAACAATTATTTTGTCTGAGAATCTGAAAACAAAATTGGATTCATTAGAGAAGAGTATATCTAAAACTGCAGGTTTTGAAAAGACTCTGAATGTGTGCTTGAACTGCCGTATAATTTTAAGAAGGAATTTACATGTTGAAAGAGGTCTGGTAAATGGATCAATGGGTAATGTTGTTGATTTTGTGAAATACAGAAATAGAGATGGAATTGAATTTTTAAAAATTAAATTTGATGGCATTGAGGAAGTACAGCTAATTGGTCGTTGTTCTGCTAGATTTTTGCTTGTAAAAGACTTATATGTTCGCCGTAAGCAGTTTCCTGTTTGCTTGGCATATGCGGTGACAATCCATAAATCGCAAGGTTTAAGTGTAGACAGTGCATTGGTGAATATTGGCAGTTCTGTGTTCAAGGAGGGTATGGCATATGTGGCATTGTCACGAGTTAGAACTTTATCGGGATTGTACTTGATTGAGTGTGATGTCACAAACATTTGTGCGGATCTAGATTGTGTTAAGGAATACAATAGGTTAAGAAGAGAGTATGCGCCACATTTGCCTCAGTATCCTTTGTTTGAGAAACGTGTGGTAGGCCGGAAACGAAGAAATGAGAACAATACTGGGGAGGTTGTAGCAAAAAGACAAAAAGTCAATGAACCTAAAATTACAAGCAGAAACAAAAAGGATTCTGTTGAAGATGTTGTTGGTTTTCAGTTTGAAAACAGTTCTGGTGTCAACTGCTATGCTAATGTAGTGGTTAATGTTTTGTTTTCTCTAGAAAATGTAAAAGAAGAGATTGTGGTCAATTCTGATCAAAGATTTTGCAGTTTGTTAAATTCTGTGTTAGAGAAATGTAGCACTGATAGAAGAAACATAGAAAGTGTGTCTGAAATTCGAAATCTGTTAGACAGATGTTCAGGCCAAACACAATTCTCTCAAAATATTCAGCAAGATTGTCATGAGTTTTTAATGTACATGCTTGATGTATTACATGCTGAAGGTGTAGATGTAGATCAGCTGTTTGGGCTTTCTTATCAATGGCAGCATGACTGCGAGAACTGTATGGTATCAAGTACTACTAGTGTAGACTCAGAAAGATTTATATATTTAACTTTGCCAGACAGTAAATCAGTCTCCTTTAATAAGCTAGTAAAAGCAGCTGATCACAACATGGAGTGTAGCCAATGTAAATCTGAAATGATGTCCACATTATTTATACGAACATATGGCCAGTACGTCATTTTAATGTTCCAACGATGTAGGCCTGATGGAACAAAATTGACAACTTTAATTAAAAATTTTGTAGCTTCGCAGTTGTCAATATCAGGAAGGACTTTTGTAACTGCAGCAATTATATATCATGACGGCCCTTCAATAACATCAGGACATTACACAGCTTATTTAAAGTCTAGAAATGGCTGGTCATTCTGCAATGATTCTGTTTTAATTTTTAAAAAAAAATTGCCGTATGACCTTAAAAACTCTTACCTGGTGTTTTTAAAACCAAAATTTTAGGGAAATAATCTCGGGATGTGCTCTGTGGAATTTCAAGAAGTTCTAATGGCTCCTACACAATTTGGCCTTGAGGATAAGTGTAGTTCAGAGACATAACTTCTAACCATAGGACTGGACGTCATGGAGAAATATGTGCACTTTGAATGAGTTCAGAAAATCTGTTTCTTTTTATAAGCTAATTGAAGCAGCCAATCAAAACATGGAGTAGAGGGAATGTAAGTCTGCAATGCTGTCTACTGTTTTACATTGCTTTGTGATTAAAAGTGATGTAGAGAATTAAATAATTGTAGTAGTCATAGAGGTAGTGTAAGTCTGCTTCATAGTAAGCAGTATCAGTGTCATAGGAAATGTAGAACATGACTGAGCAAGAAGGGGAAGATATTACTCTTCCAGGATTGTGAAAATGATGTTCAACATTTTAATTCTGAAAGTTGCGGAAATTCCAAATGACGGGATTGGCTTACAAGAAATCCAAGAGTTATAAATGGCTCTGACCAGATTTGGCCTTGAGGAAACTTGTGGTAGAGAGCAAGAAGTCATTTATTCGATGTAACGTGTTTTTAAAAACGATGGAGATTTTCTTTCAGAAAGTGGCGGGCTGAAAGTAATAACAGCACAAAAGAGTGTAAGCTGTTCATAGGACATCCTTGGACGTCATGGAAAGTAAGTTAACTTTAAGGAGTTCTGAATTCTGATTTCTGATGTTGTATGGGTTTTTTAAACACAATCATTTTGATTGTGTTTTTTTTTGCTCGCTGTTATATGATGAATACCTTTAAGTCACTGTTTTTAGTGAATTTTGATACATTCTGAGAACAGCAAAAATAAACCATTTAACATGTATAATTAATTCTGTACTGTTTGCATTTATGATGTACATGTAGAACTGTGTAGGAGGCATGGAGAAGGTGAGGCTTCTGTAAGTGTCAAAGGTGTTGCATACAGTGCTGCACTTCTGCGTATTCTTTCATATGCTAGACTACATCTGCACAATGAGATACCTAAGCAAAGGAAACGCAAGTGATGTGATTGAGAAATGAGCAAAATAAATTGCACGTATTTCAATTACATCACCTGTGTTTCCTATCATTACGAATCACATAGTGCAGATCAAGTTTAGGTCTGTCCAGGGAAACATAGGAGGTTTGTACTTTGTTGAAGAGTGCAGTGGACATGACTCACTTCATTGGTAGACTTTCACAGATATTATCTCCTCTGTACACTTCAACAAGTGTAAATCTCATCTTGAACTCTGAGTAGGCCTCACCTCAAACAAACCTCTGGATAGGAGACATGTTATTGGCATCCTGAAGCGACACTTTTCTGAAACAAAAGCAATGCAAAAGATGCACCATGTTTTAAGATAGGCCTCACTTCATCTGTATCAAGATACTGTTAGTTTAAAATGTATATCTTTAGGACTGTGTAGGGGGCCTGGAGAAGCAGAAGCTTCTGTCAGTGTCAAAGTTGTTGAAAAACTATTTGTCCTTCAATCTTTTCCCTTGTCTTTTGTAATTTATAAATACATGTTTTAATATTTTTCAAATGTTGGTTCTCTCTTTCACAGATTGAAAGTATAAAAACAAAAAGTGAGTAATTTAACGGCAATTATAAGGTAAATATTTTGTACTCTTTTCGTTACATTTCTATCACATTCACCTACTATTAGTTCCACTGCTTCACTTCTTTAACCCTCAGTTTCCTGCCTTTGCTACTTTCCTCATTCCTTTCTCTATTACCTACTTACTCAACTCCTTCCACTCTTTTTCTCAGTCCCTCTCTTCTCATAGTTCCTCAGTCTTGTTCACTCACTCCGTCTCTATTACTCTTAGTGTCTGTGAATTACTTTCCCACCTTTTTTTTTGGACCGCTTCCCGGGAAGTGGCCCAGTTCGCAAACCAGCAGCGTTACGGGAGTCCACCATTTTGTGTTTCGGTCGAATCAAGATACAAGATGGAGGGCAAATAATGTTCAGAATGGGTAGAAGGGGGCACGGTAGATGTATCTTGACCCCCTTGGTTTTCTGAGGGTGGCTGAGGAGGACCATAGTTCTTCACTCTTGTTCACTCTCTCTGTTTCTATTAATGTCACTGTTTCTGACTGATCAAAAAAAATTTTTTTAAAAAAGAACAGTAACTATAAGGGAAGGAAACAGACAGTTATGTTAAAAGAAAGACAGCTATAGGGAGTAAACTAAGGATACTGTTACCCGCAATCCACTGCTGATGATGTTACTGACCATGTCATGAATGATGTAATATGTGACATCATCAGCAGTGGATTGTGGGTAACAGTATCTCTTGTTTACTCCCTAGAGCTGTCTTTCTTTTCACATAACTGTCTGTTTCCTTCCCTTATACTTACTGTTCTTTTTTTTAAAAAATAATTTTTTTGGTTAGCTTCCGGTTCGCGTACCGGGTAGCGCTCCGGGGAGCGAACTAAGAGAAATAGAGGTTGGCAGAGTTCCAAATATTCTACCAATTTTTTTATAACGGGGAGGTAGTTCTGAAAAGAACTTTTTTTTTAATGTTTTTGTTGTTTTATATTTTTTTTAGTATTTTTTGAACATTTTTTTACTTTTTTTGTATTTTCTGAACGTTTTTATATTTTTTTGGGGTTTTTTTGGGGGGGGGGAAACAAAAACGATCCATTGTAAAGGGCTCAACAGGAGCAACAAAAAAAAAAGAATTTATTTTTTGGGGCATTTCGGACAAACATTAACATGATTCTGAATAGCTCTCATAATCAAAATGATGCTACTTTCCCTGTAGCAAATGAAATCGCCGCAGTGCACGCACACTTGCTTCACGTGCCCAAACAACATTTGAATGTTTGGGATCATCTCCCTCGCCTCTGGTCCCGACACCTCTGGAACAACCGATCTTCTTGCCATCGGAAGGTGATTTTGTTGCTCATCACGTAGCTGGGCAGCACTATAATTATTAGGATGCCACCTACTCATATGCCGATGCATAGTGTAATTGCCTTAACTGTACTTTTTTTCAGTTCCCCTTGACAGTCTATCACCGCATATACGGCAAAACACGTAGCGTGCATTTACTTTTTTTTGCCCCTCAGGAAATTTATAGAATTGCCAAATGTAGTTCTCTTTTCGATTATACCTCCTGGGCTCCTCTGGCAAAAACCTTGGCTCTTCCTCCTCTTCCTCCTCTTCCTGTTCTTCCTCTTCTTGTTGTAAAATTACTTCAGCAGGTGGTCCTCTCTTCTTTGGATTTGGTGGAGGTGGTGGGTTAGAACCAGCTGAAGCTACTAATGAAGCCATGTCACAATGTAAATAAAGGGTCTTTCTCTCACCAAGATGAAAGTCAGAGTGAGGAAAGAAGGAGGGGTTTTCATCATTTGGGAAAAGCAAAAGTTCTAAACCAATGAAAAGTGTTAATTTTAGATCACATGACCTAGTATTACATCATTAGGAAACCAAAAGTGAAATGAACCAATGAAAAGTGTTATTACCGAGTCACATGACCTGCTGTGTTTACGTTACGCGGTCGGCGCCGCGCCGCGGATCGCTTCCGGTTCGCGTACCGCTGCGCTTCCGGGTACGCTAACGTAGCACGTCATATGACGTATCACGCGAGAACGCGAAACGTCATGCTGACGCGACGCGTCACGATGTTGTTTTCTAACGCGACAGTTGCGCAAACGGAACGTTTACCGGTTCGCGGACCGGGTCGCGGCTCCGAATTGAGCTAACGGGAAGCTAACCGGTTCGCGTACCGGGAGCGAAACAATAAAAATAATTAAAAAAAAATTGTATTAAAAAAATGTAAAAAATATTTTTCGATTTAAAGAAGAATACATTGTAAAGGTTTTGATATTTGCTATTAAAAAACCATTGAAATTCACTGAAAAAACCATAGGTTATAGACCATATATAGTTAGGAATTAGCATTTACAAAACCTTGAAAATTCACTGAAAAAACCATAGGTTATAGACCATATATAGTTAGGGATTAGCATTTACAAAACCTTATTTTACTCACACAAAACCATTGAAATTCCATATATAGTTAGTTGTACTAACTATATATCGCGCACCCGCAATCCACTGCTGATCATGTCACATATTACATCATTCATGACATGGTCAGTGACATCACTGATGACATCACTGATGACATCTCAAATGACATCACTGATGACATCACTGATGACATCTCATTTGACATTAATGATGACATCACTGATGACATCATTCATGTGATAATACGATGAACTTCTTCAGACTCTAAAATAACCTTAGATACACTCAGTGTAAACAGACACTCACAGACTGTCACTCATCCATGGAGTTACTCACACACCTACTCAGTCATGCAAAGAATCAATTACACCTCCATTTCCTCAACTATACAGTTATACATACCTTACTTATTCAAACATATACTAACACATATTTACTCTCTTTTACAATCCCTGATACAAGTTCACAATGATCAATACAGCCACTCACACATTCACGGGCTCTTATGCACAGTTATTTATATATGTCAACTCTCACATGTACTGTGTTTTACATATGTTCTTACTTTGACATGTAGCACTCAGATATCCATTCACTCACCAATGCACTCAGTCAACCGCCCATACACCTGTTTCCACATGCACTTTTGAATCCATATATCTAGTGAATCAACTGCTTACACATCTATGCACAGAGTCATACACCTCCCAGCCACCCACACACACACTCAGTCTCCCATACAAATACTTGGGCAACCAATCAATAACCCATATACTTACTCATATAGCTACTGATCAACACATGCAGCAGTTTACAGAACAACAGACATAATGATGCACAAATTAAGACAGTTTACTCACTAACCCATGCACTCAGTGACACACATTTAATCACTCACTCATACAGTCAGTCACACACCTACTAAATCCTTCATCCAGACACTTATACATCCACTCATTCTTCAATATGTAAGACATTTGAGATGTCATCAGTGATGTCATTTGAGATGTCATCAGTGATGTCATCAGTCATGTCATTGAGATGTCATCAGTGATGTCATCAGTGATGTCATTTGAGATGTCATCAGTGATGTCATCAGTGATGTCACTGACCATGTCATGAATGATGTAATATGTGACATGATCAGCAGTGGATTGCGGGTGCGCGATATATAGTTAGTACAACTAACTATATATGGAATTTCAATGGTTTTGTGTGAGTAAAATAAGGTTTTGTAAATGCTAATCCCTAACTATATATGGTCTATAACCTATGGTTTTTTCAGTGAATATATATATATATATATATATATATATATATATATATATATATATATTCACTGAAAAAACCATAGGTTTCACACCAGTTATAGTTAGGAATTAGCATTTAAAAAACCTATTAAATTCACTGAAAAAACCATAGGTTTCACACCAGTTATAGTTAGGTGGAAATTTTACTCGCATAAAACCATTGAAATTCCCACGTTATAGTTAGTTGGACTCACTATAACTTGCGCGTGCAATGCACTGCTGATGACATCACATATTACATCACTCATGACATGGTCAGTGACATCATTCATGACATCACTGATGACATCTCAAATGACATCACTAATGACATCTTCCAGTGAATGTGTATCTTTCTGAAAAATGTATATCTAAAGGTTGATGGAAGAATAAATGGGTAAATAAATGTCTAAATGGATGTTTTTTTTGTGTAAAATTGATTGGTTAACTGACTTATTAAATGTATCTTAGTGAATACATATATTAGCGAGTAATGTTTAAATATTTAAATATCTGTATCTGTGTCTCACTTTGTGTATAAGTGGCTGCATGGGTTGGTGAGTAGCTACATGAATGTATATGGGTTATTAGTTGTTTTTTTGAGTATCAGTATCAGTGTCTGTATGGTTCGGTGGGGGATATTACTTAGAGCACAGATGCATGAATGAGTGACTCACTATTTGTATGTATTTTGAAGACAGCATGTGTGGAAGACTGTATGGGTGGATGATTGTGTGTATGGGTGGGTTAGTGAGTATGTGTTTTTATAATTGATTGTTTAAGAGAGTAAATATGTTTCCGTTTCTGTAGAAGTATGTGTAGTGGTGTATATATAGCAGTATAATCAAGTAAATGGTTTTCTGATAGTTTATTTGCATGTGTGAATTTGTGTGTGAGTAACTATATGGATGAGTATTAGTGTGTAACAGGATGTATAGGTGTATGAGTACATATGATGAGTAAGTACATGCATGAGTGACTATATAGAACTGTTGGTGAATGAGTGGATGTGTATGTAGATGTTGGAATTACCTAATAAGTTGTTGTAATTGGTATTGGTTTCTCCTTTTTTAAGAAAATGTTAGTTTCTATTTTTGAATGTGTGTGTCAAATGTTATTTTATGCTGATAGGAGGTCTGCCACTTTGTCACAAGGATGTTGTCATCAGTGATGTCATTTGAGATGTCATCAGTGATGTCATGAGTGATGTCACTGACCATGTCATGAGTGATGTAATATGTGACGTCATCAGCAGTGCATTGCACGCGCAAGTTATAGTGAGTCCAACTAACTATAACGTGGGAATTTCAATGGTCTTATGCGAATAAAATTTCCACCTAACTATGACTGGTGTGAAACCTATGTTTTTTTCAGTGAATATATATATATATATATATATAAGCAACCCAGCTCCGGTACAGAAGAAGCCGTCAATAGGGCGGTCCGTGATCAGGGCACCGGAAGCCCTGTAAACTATCACACCAACACTTCCTTCCTCGAGAAAGATCACCACGGACACCTCACATGATTTGCAGCAAGTTTAATCATATAGTCTGCACAGCAACGCGTTTCGACTTAACGTCTTGATCACGTGATCTTTCTCGAGGAAGGGAGTGTTGGTGTGATTATATATATATATATATATATATATATATATATATATATATATACATATATATATATATATATTGCAAATGATTTCTGCAAGTCTCCTGCCTCTTGACAGCGGCGAGCTCACAGCAAAGTTGTGTTGTACTGCCTTACATCCATCCGTGGTATTTCAATAAACAAAACCAATGCGGAGCCCAATTCCTTTTGAAGTGAATGCTTATTTAATCAAAAACTGTGAAAAAATGCCCGACGCGTTTCGGAGCATCCGCTCCTTGGTCAAAGTTCACTCCAAAAGGAATTGGGCTCAGCATGGGTTTTGTTTATTGAAATACCATGGATGGATAAAAATATACATATATATATTCACTGAAAAAACCATAGGTTTCAGGTCATATATAATTAGGAATTAGCATTTAAAAAACCATTGAAATTGCTCCTATATAGTTAGTTGTACTAACTATATTTCGCGCACCCGCAATCCACTACTGATGATGTCACCTATTACATCATTCATGACATGGTCAGTGACATCACTGATGACATCACTGATGACATCTCAAATGACATCACTGATGACATCAATGATGACATCATCCAGTGACTGTGTGTTTCTGTAAAGTTTAAATATGTTTTACATATTGAAGAATGAGTGGATGTATAAGTGTCTGGATGAAAGATTTAGTAGGTACATGACTGAATGTATAAGTGAGTGATTAAATGTGTCTTACTGAATGCATGGGTTAGTGGCTAAACTGTCTGAATGTGTGCATCAGTATGTCTGTTGTTGTGTAAGCAACTGCATGTGTTGATCAGTAGCTATATGAGTGGCTATATGTGTTATTGATTGGTTGCCCGAGTATTTGTATGGGAGAATGAGTGTGTGTGTGGGTAGCTGGCATATATAAATGACTACACATAAGAGCCACTGATTGTGCGAGTGGCTGTATGGATCATTGGGTACTTGTATCAGTAATTGTATAACAAAGTAAGTATGTGTTAGTATATGTTTGAATAAGTAAGGTGTTGTGTGTATAACTGTATAGTTGAGGAAATGAAAGTGTGATTGATTCTTTGCATGACTGACTAGATGTGTGAGTAACTCCATGGATGAGTGGCAGAGTGTGAGTGTCTGTATAGGTGTTTGAGTGCAGATGATAGTGTTGTATTGATGAGTGACTGTATGTATGAGTGATTCTATGGGTAAATGATTGGATGTGTGTATAGACCAAGCAATCTGTGTGTGCGTATGTAGTAACTGGTATTGGTGTGTCAATGGTTTCAAGAATGGTAGTCTGTGTTTAACACTGGGTGTATCAAAGGTTATATTAGAGTGTGAAGAGGTGCATCGTATTATCACATGAATGATATCATCAGTGATCTGATCAGTGATGTCAATTGAGATGCCATCAGTGATGTCATCAGTGATGTCATTTGAGATGTCATCAGTGATGTCATCAGTGATGTCACTGACCATGTCATGAATGATGTAATACGTGACATCATCAGCAGTGGATTGCGGGTGCACAAAATATAGTTAGTACAACTAACTATATAGGAACAATTTCAATGGTTTTTTAAATGCTAATTCCAAACTATATATGACCTGAAACCTATGGTTTTCTCAGTGAATTTGCACGTTTTTTTAAATGCTAATACCTAACTATATATGACCTGAAACCTATGGTTTTTTTCAGTGAATTTGCAAGGTTTTTTAAATGCTAATTCCTAACTATATATGACCTGAAACCTATGGTTTTTTAAGTGAATTTGCAAGGTTTTTTAAATGCTAATACCTAACTATATATGACCTGAAACCTATGGTTTTTTCAGTGAATTTGCAAGGTTTTTTAATTGCTAATACCTAACTATGTAAGGCTTGAAACCTATGTTTTTTTCAGTGAATATATATATATATCCGACAAATTTTTTAAATTTCGAAAACATATTATCTACGTTTTTAACGTAGATTTTAAAGGTAGACAATATCTGCTTTAATGTAGAAAATGTTTTATTTAAACTTTTAACAACAGTATATTCGTTTTTGAAATAGTAACATATCTCGCGAGGGTACGTCGCATGTGCACGCACCATAAAAGCTGCGAGCTCTTACCCCCGAAAGTTTTATAAACTTTAAATCGTTATATCTACGTATTCATTGCACAATGTAAAGGTACACGTTATCTGGGATAATAAAGAACATGTTAATTTAAACTTTTAAAGACCAAATATAACTTTATTAAAGCAATTATAAATCTCGGGAGGGTGCGTACTACGTAAGCGCATCGTAAGATGACGTAACCGCTCCGTAAATAATACGTAAACGCACCGTAAGCTTACTTAAGCTTACATAAACGCTCCATAAACGCCCCGTAAGCTTACGTCCAACCATGTGACCTCATAATAAAAGATTTTATTGGTTTATAATACTTCCTACTCCAATTCTTGAAAGCCCCCTCCCATCTTCATCATTCTTCTTTGGCTTTCGAGGAAGAAACACCTTTTTTCATTAGCACTTTGCTCCTGAAAAATCTATTGAAATGTTCGGACCGCAGGAACCTGAGCATTCAGAACATGAGGAACCTGAGCATTCTGAACATGAGGATTCTTCTAGTTCATCTTCAGAAGAGTTTGTTGCTGAAACCCCTAGATCACCGAAAGAGTCCATAGTTTGGAAAAAAATGTATTTCCCAGATGGACAGAAAAAGGTAAATGCGCCTTTTGTCACATGCAAAATCTGTGACACGGTACTTTCCAGAGGGGATCCACAGAAGAAGTACAGCTTTGGAACTTTTAGCATGGAACGCCATGTCAAGAATATACACCCAAAAAATTGGAGTAAAGCTGTAATGAAAAGATCATCAGAGGAGCAGGGCTCTGCTCCCAGCACTTCTTCTCAACCAACAGCACCACCAATGCAAGCATCAATGATTGCAAATATCTAACCAGAACTTAAGAATTTGATGATGCAATGCATTTGTTGCCAGAAACTAATAGCCTTTGGACAAGAGTCCATTCAAGTTATCCTGCAAAAAAACAGGAAGCAGAGGTGCACCCCATAATTGTTTTCTTTATTTTTCATAGTTTGTCCGGGTGAACAATTATCTGCCTTAAAAAGTTTATTTTTTTACATCGTTTTTCAAGCAAAACAAAAACAACAAAAAAAACCAGTTATTTTTAGAACTACCTCTACTGGTTAAAGAAAGAACTACATTTCTATGTTTGTATGTAAAAGTTTGTCATAGTGAATGTCAAAGTGCAAAACTATAAGGATGTGGAACAGCATAAACCTATAAGGTGTTTACCTATAGCATACTGTACTACTTCCAAAGCACTGAAATGTAATATATGTATATAAATATGTTACAACTCAATGGGCCAGATGTACGTAATCTCGATTTACCTACTCATAAATACCGAGGGCCCGATGTAGGTAATCCTAGATTACCACTTCTTAAATACCGAATCATACCGATTCGGTATTTAAGAACTGGCAATGGGGATGTAGGTATTTTTACCGAATTAATTACTAATTAATGTGCATGTGCATAGGAATTCCTTATTTATCACCCAATTGTATTGAGTGGTAAATAACGAATTCTTAGACACCTCTAGCACTATCAACAGTGCTACCTACATTAGAATTTACAGATTTGTTATTTTTACCGAGTCTGTATTTACCGATTCGGTAATTTTACCGATTCGGTAAATACAGAATCGGTAAAAACACCAAATCAGTCAATAAATGCCTCCTACATAGGAAAAGGCATTTACCGGTCGGTAACGGCTGAATTCGGCCGTTACCGACCGATAAATGCCTACCTACATTGGGCCCCAAATCATATCACTTCAATATTTAAGAGTAGGTAAATGGTATGTAGGTAATTTCTCTTTTGAAATTACTGAATCTGTATAATTTAGTCATTTTACCGAATCGGTATTTACCGATTCGGTAATCGCCACTTGGAGAAGTGTGGCTCACTGGTTAGAAGCGGCAGACCCTGAAGCAGAGGTCGGCCCGGGACCTGGGTTCAATTCCCGACGCGGCAGGGTCTTGGGTCAATGTTTATGGACTCGATAATTCTCGCTTAGGTGCAACTCTGGGCAATAGCTTGCTTAATCTCCACAACGGCCCCAGCAACGCCGGGGATGCCTGGCTTCACCTTGGGGTGCCCCTCATAAGGAACGCCAGGATGGGTTCCCCAGTGGTATACAGCGCCAGGACGCCACATAACGAGGTAACAGTGCGCTTTACAAGTATACATACATTACATTACATTACATTACATTACATACATTACATTACATTACATTCCTATGGGTCTTGAGGCCAATAGGAATCAATGGCAATTACCGAATCTGTAAATATCGATTCGGTAAAATTACCGAATTGTCAAGGGGGACAGGTTGTCACTTTGACAGCCTGTTGCACCCCTGATTCTGACTTGTGTGCCATGTCACACACATACATGGTCTTAAGACATGTATATGTGCCACATGGCACAAATGTACATGCACAGATGTGCATGTACACAGGAATTCATTATTTACCCCCGAAAGTTTTATCGTTATATCTACATATTCATTGTACAATATAAAAGTACACATTATCTGGGATAATAAAGAACATGTTTTTTAAAATTTTTAAACAACATATATAACTTTATTTAAGCAACATTTTAACAACATATATAACTTTATTTAAGCAACTTTTAAACAACATATATAACTTTATTTAAGCAATTACAAATCTCGTAAGGGTGCGTACCAAACAGTTCTTTTTACAACTACCTCTACTGGTTAAAAAACAGAACTACATTTCTATCTTTGTATGTAAAAGTTTGTCATAAAGAATGTCAAAGTGCAAAACTATAAGGATGTGGTACAGCATAAACCTATGAGGTGTTTACCTATAGTATATTGTACTACTTCCAAAGCACTGAAATGTAACATATGTATATAAATATGTTACAACTCAATAGGCCAGATGAACGTAATCTCGATTTACCTACTCATAAATACCAAATCATACCACTTCAATATTTAAGAGTAGGTAATTCGGATGTAGGTAATTTCTCTTTTGAAATTACCGAATCTGTATAATTCAGTCATTTTACCGAATCGGTATTTACCGATTTGGTAATTGCCATTGATTCCTATAAGTCTTGAGGCCAATAGGAATCAATGGCAATTACCGAATCAGTAAATACCAAATCAGTAAAATTACCGAATTGTCAAGGGAGACAGGTTGTCACTTTGACACCCTGTTGCACCCTTGATTCTGATTTTTGTGCCATGTTACACACATACATGGTTTTAGGGCATGTATGTGTGCCACATGGCACAAATGTACATGCACAGATATGCATGTACACAGGAATTCATTATTTACCTCCGAAAGTTTTATAAACTTTAAATCGTTATATCTACGTATTCATTGTACAATATAAAGGAACACATTACCTGGGATAATAAAGAACATGTTTCTTTTAAACTTTTAAACAACATATATAACTTTATTTAAACAATTATAAATCTCACGAGGGTGACACCAAGCTGGGAGCAGTAATATATATATATATATATATATATATATATTGCAAATGATTTCCACAAGTCTCCTGCCTCTTGACAGCGGCGAGCTCACAGCAAAGTTGTGTTGTACTGCCTTACATCCATCCGTGGTATTTCAATAAACAAAACCAATGCTGAGCCCAATTCCTTTTGAAGTGAATGCTTATTTAATCAAAAACTGTGAAAAATGCCCGACGCGTTTCGGAGCATCCGCTCCTTGGTCAAGGGTTCACTCCAAAAGGAATTGGGCTCAGCAATCGTTTTGTTTATTGAAATACCATGGATGGATAAAAATATACATATATATATATATATTCACTGAAAAAACCATAGGTTTCAGGTCATATATAGTTAGGAATTAGCATTTAAAAAACCATTGAAATTGCTCCTTTATAGTTAGTTGTACTAACTATATTTCGCGCACCCATAATCCACTGCTGATGATGTCACCTATTACATCATTCATGACATGGTCAGTGACATCACTGATGACATCACTGATGACATCTCAAATGACATCACTGATGACATCACTGATGACATCATCCAGTGACTGTGTGTTTCTGTAAAGTTTAAATATGTTTTACATATTGAAGAATGAGTGGATGTATAAGTGTCTGGATGAAAGATTTAGTAGGTACATGACTGAATGTATGAGTGAGTGATTAAATGTGTCTTACTGAATGCATGGGTTAGTGACTAAACTGTCTGAATGTGTGCATCAGTATGTCTGTTGTTGTGTAAGCAACTGCATGTGTTGATCAGTAGCTATATGAGTGGCTATATGTGTTATTGATTGGTTGCCCGAGTATTTGTATGGGAGACTGAGTGTGTGTGTGGGTAGCTGGCATATATAAATGACTATACATAAGAGCCACTGATTGTGCGAGTGGCTGTATAGATCATTGTGTACTTGTATCAGTAATTGTATACCAAAGTAAGTATGTGTTAGTATATGTGTTAGTATTAGTGGAGTGGTGTGGCTCACTGGTTAGAGGTGGCAGACCTGGAGGCAGAGGTCGACCCGGGACCAGGGTTCGATTCCCGACACGGCAGGGTCTTGGACCAAGGTCAGCGGACTTGATAATTATCGCCTCGGTGCCTACTCTAACCATGGATCCCACTCTGCAACTCAGGGCAATAGCTTGCTTAATCTCCACTTACGGCCCCTCAGCACCGGGGATGCCTGTCTTCACCTTGGAGATGCCCAGGAGGGACCATCTCACAGGGAAAGCCAGGATGGGTTCCCCAGCGGTATACAGCGCCGGGATGCCCCGTTGCTGGGGTAGCCGCGCGCTTTGCAAGTATACAACATTTACATTTACATTTATATATTTGAATAAGTAAGGTGTTGTGTGTATAACTGTATAGTTGAGGAAATGAAAGTGTGATTGATTCTTTGCATGACTGACTAGATGTGTGAGTAACTCCATGGATGAGTGGCAGAGTGTGAGTGTCTGTATAGGTGTTTGAGTGCAGATGATAGTGTTGTATTGATGAGTGACTGTAGGTATGAGTGATTCTATGGGTAAATGATTGGATGTGTGTATAGACCTAGCAATCTGTGTGTGCGTATGTAGTAACTGGTATTGGTGTGTCAATGGTTTCAAGAATGGTAGTCTGTGTTTAACACTGGGTGTATCAAAGGTTATATTAGAGTGTGAAGAGGTGCATCGTATTATCACATGAATGATATCATCAGTGATCTGATCAGTGATGTCAATTGAGATGTCATCTGTGATGTCATCAGTGATGTCATTTGAGATGTCATCAGTGATGTCATCAGTGATGTCACTGACCATGTCATGAATGATGTAATATGTGACATCATCAGCAGTGGATTGCGGGTGCACAAAATATAGTTAGTACAACTAACTATATAGGAACAATTTCAATGGTTTTTTAAATGCTAATTCCTAACTATATATGACCTGAAACCTATGGTTTTTTCAGTGAATTTGCACATTTTTTTAAATGCTAATACCTAACTATATATGACCTGAAACCTATGGTTTTTTCAGTGAATTTGCAAGGTTTTTTAAATGCTAATTCCTAACTATATATGACCTGAAACCTATGGTTTTTTAAGTAAATTTGCAAGGTTTTTTAAATGCTAATACCTAACTATATATGACCTGAAACCTATGGTTATTCAGTGAATTTGCAAGGTTTTTTAATTGCTAATACCTAACTATGTAAGGCTTGAAACCTATGGTTTTTTCAGTGAATGTATATATATATACAACAAATTTTTAAAATTTCTAAAACATATTATCTACGTTTTTAACGTAGATTTTAAAGGTAGACAATATCTGCTTTAATGTAGAAAATGTTTTTTTTTAACTTTTAACAACAGTATATTAGTTTTTGAAGTAGTAACATTTCTCGCGAGGGTACGTCGCATGTGCACGCACCGTAAAAGCTGCGAGCTCTTACCCCTGAAAGTTTTATAAACTTTAAATCGTTATATCTACGTATTCATTGCACAATGTAAAGGTACACATGATCTGGGATAATAAAGAACATGTTAATTTAAACTTTTAAAGACCATATATAACTTTATTAAAGCAATTATAAATCTCGCGAGGGTGCGTACTACGTAAGCGCATCGTAAGATGACGTAACCGCTCCGTAAATAATACGTAAACGCACCGTAATCTTACGTAAGCTTACGTAAACGCTCCATAATCGCTCCATAAGCTTACGTCCAACCATGTGACCTCATAATAAAAGATTTTATTGGTTTATAATACTTCCTACTCCAATTCTTGAAAGACCCCTCCCATCTTCATCATTCTTCTTTGGCTTTCGAGGAAGAAACACCTTTTTTCATTAGCACTTTGCTCCTGAAAAATCTATTGAAATGTCTGAACAGCAGGAACCTGAGCATTCAGAACATGAGGAACCTGAGCATTCTGAACATGAGGATTCTTCTAGTTCATCTTCAGAAGAGTTTGTTCCTGAAACCCCTAGATCGCCGAAAGAGTCCATAGTTTGGAAATCTTTTAAATTCCCAGATGGACAGAAAAAAGTAAATGCGCCTTTTGTCACATGCAAAATCTGTGACACGGTTCTTTCCAGAGGGGATCCACAGAAGAAGTACAGCTTTGGAACTTTTAGCATGGAACGCCATGTCAAGAATATACACCCAAACAATTGGAGTAAAGCTGTAATGAAAAGATCATCAGAGGAGCAGGGCTCTGCTCCCAGCACTTCTTCTCAACCAACAGCACCGCCAATGCAAGCATCAATGATTGCAAATATCCAACCAGAACTTAAGAATTTGATGATGCAATGCATTCGTTGCCAGAAACTAATAGCCTTTGGACAAGAGTCCATTCAAGTTATCCTGCAAAAAAACAGGAAGCACAGGTGCACCCCATAATTTTTTCTTTATTTTTCATAGTTTGTTCCGGTTGAACAATTATCTGCCTTAAAAAGTTTATATTTTTACATCGTTTTTTAAGCAAAACAAAAGCAACAACAAAAAACTGTTATTTTTAGAACTACCTCTACAGGTTAAAGAAAGAACTAAATTTCTATGTTTGTATGTAAAAGTTTGTCATAGTGAATGTCAAAGTGCAAAACTATAAGGATGTGGTACTGCATAAACCTATAAGGTGTTTACCTATAGTATACTGTACTACTTCCAGAGCACTGAAATGTAACATATGTATATAAATATGTTACAACTCAATGGGCCAGATGTACGTAATCTCGATTTACCTACTCATAAATACCGAGGGCCCGATGTAGGTAATCCCAGATTACCACTTCTAAAATACCGAATCATACCGATTCGGTATTTAAGAACTGGCAATAGGGATGTCGGTATTTTTACCGAATTAATTACCGATTCGGTAAAATTCGGTAATTACTGATTCGATAATTACCGAATCTGTAATTGCCATTGATTCCTATGGGCCTTGAAGCCCATAGGAATCAATGGCAAATACCGATTCGGTAATTACCGAATCGGTAAATACCGAATCCTGCCAGGGGGAACAGGGTGTCACTTTGACACCCTGTAGCACCCCTGTTTTTGGCTTGTGTGCAGTGTGAAACACATACATGCCCTTAGGGAATGTATGTGTGCCACATGGCACAGATGTACATGCACAGATGTGCATGTACACAGGAATTGCTTATTTAGCACCCAATTGTATTGAGTGGTAAATAACGAATTCTTAGACACCTCTAGCACTATCAACAGTGCTACCTACATTAGAATTTACAGATTTGTTATTTTTACCGAGTCTGTATTTACCGATTCGGTAATTTTACCGATTCGGTAAATACAGAATCAGTAAAAATACCAAATCTGTAAATAAAGGCCTCCTACATAGGAAAAGGCATTTACCGGTCGTTAACGGCTGAATTCTGCCGTTACCGACCGATAAATGCCTACCTACATCGGGCCCCAATTCATACCACTTCAATATTTAAGAGTAGGTAAATGGGATGTAGGTAATTTCTCTTTTGAAATTACAGAATCTGTATAATTCAGTCATTTTACCGAATCGGTATTTACCGATTCGGTAATCGCCACTTGGAGAAGTGTGGCTCACTGGTTAGAAGCGGCAGACCCTGAAGCAGAGGTCGGCCCGGGACCAGGGTTCAATTCCCGACGCGGCAGGGTCTTGGGTCAATGTCCGCGGACTCGATAATTCTCGCTTAGGTGCCTACGCTAACCATGGGTCCCACTCTGCAACTCTGGGCAATAGCTTGCTTAATCTCCACAACGGCCCCAGCAACGCCGGGGATGCCTGGCTTCACCTTGGGGTGCCCTCTCACAGGAAAAGCCAGGACGGGTTCCCCAGCGGTATACAGCGCCAGGACGCCACGTAACGAGGTAACAGTGCGCTTTACAAGTATACATACATTACATTACATTACATTACATTACATTACATACATTACATTACATTACATTACATTCCTATGGGTCTTGAGGCCAATAGGAATCAATGGCAATTACCGAATCAGTAAATATCGATTCGGTAAAATTACCGAATTGTCAAGGGGGACAGGTTGTCACTTTGACAGCCTGTTGCACTCCTGATTCTGACTTGTGTGCCATGTCACACACATACATGGTCTTAAGACATGTATATGTGCCACATGGCACAAATGTACATGCACAGATGTGCATGTACACAGGAATTCATTATTTACCCCCGAAAGTGTTATCGTTATATCTACATATTCATTGTACAATATAAAAGTACACATTATCTGGGATAATAAAGAACATGTTTTTTAAAATTTTTAAACAACATATATAACTTTATTTAAGCAACTTTTAAACAACATATATAACTTTATTTAAGCAACTTTTAAACAACATATATAACTTTATTTAAGCAATTACAAATCTCGTAAGGGTGCGTACCAAACAGTTCTTTTTACAACTACCTCTACTGGTTAAAAAACAGAAGTACATTTCTATCTTTGTATGTAAAAGTTTGTCATAAAGAATGTCAAAGTGCAAAACTATAAGGATGTGGTACAGCATAAACCTATAAGGTGTTTACCTATAGTATATTGTACTACTTCCAAAGCACTGAAATGTAACATATGTATATAAATATGTTACAACTCAATAGGCCAGATGTACGTAATCTCGATTTACCTACTCATAAATACCAAATCATACCACTTCAATATTTAAGAGTAGGTAATTCGGATGTAGGTAATTTCTCTTTTGAAATTACCGAATCTGTATAATTCAGTCATTTTACCGAATCGGTATTTACCGATTTGGTAATTGCCATTGATTTCTATAAGTCTTGAGGCCAATAGGAATCAATGGCAATTACCGAATCAGTAAATACCGAACTAGTAAAATTACCGAATTGTCAAGGGAGACAGGTTGTCACTTTGACACCCTGTTGCACCCTTGATTCTGATTTGTGTGCCATGTTACACACATACATGGTTTTAGGGCATGTATGTGTGCCACATGGCACAAATGTACATGCACAGATATGCATGTACACAGGAATTCATTATTTACCTCCGAAAGTTTTATAAACTTTAAATCGTTATATCTACGTATTAATTGTACAATATAAAGGAACACATTACCTGGGATAATAAAGAACATGTTTCTTTTAAACTTTTAAACAACATATATAACTTTATTTAAACAATTATAAATCTCACGAGGGTGACACCAAGCTGGGAGCAGTAATATATATATATATATATATATATATATATTGCAAATGATTTCCACAAGTCTCCTGCCTCTTGACAGCGGCGAGCTCACAGCAAAGTTGTGTTGTACTGCCTTACATCCATCCGTGGTATTTCAATAAACAAAACCAATGCTGAGCCCAATTCCTTTTGAAGTGAATGCTTATTTAATCAAAAACTGTGAAAAAATGCCCGACGCGTTTCGGAGCATCCGCTCCTTGGTCAAGGGTTCACTCCAAAAGGAATTGGGCTCAGCAATCGTTTTGTTTATTGAAATACCATGGATGGATAAAAATATACATATATATATATATTCACTGAAAAAACCATAGGTTTCAGGTCATATATAGTTAGGAATTAGCATTTAAAAAACCATTGAAATTGCTCCTTTATAGTTAGTTGTACTAACTATATTTCGCGCACCCGTAATCCACTGCTGATGATGTCACCTATTACATCATTCATGACATGGTCAGTGACATCACTGATGACATCACTGATGACATCTCAAATGACATCACTGATGACATCACTGATGACATCATCCAGTGACTGTGTGTTTCTGTAAAGTTTAAACATGTTTTACATATTGAAGAATGAGTGGATGTATAAGTGTCTGGATGAAAGATTTAGTAGGTACATGACTGAATGTATGAGTGAGTGATTAAATGTGTCTTACTGAATGAATGGGTTAGTGACTAAACTGTCTGAATGTGTGCATCAGTATGTCTGTTGTTGTATAAGCAACTGCATGTGTTGATCAGTAGCTATATGAGTGGCTATATGTGTTATTGATTGGTTGCCCGAGTATTTGTATGGGAGACTGAGTGTGTGTGTGGGTAGCTGGCATATATAAATGACTATACATAAGAGCCACTGATTGTGCGAGTGGCTGTATAGATCATTGTGTACTTGTATCAGTAATTGTATAACAAAGTAAGTATGTGTTAGTATATGTGTTAGTATTAGTGGAGTGGTGTGGCTCACTGGTTAGAGGTGGCAGACCTGGAGGCAGAGGTCGACCCGGGACCAGGGTTCGATTCCCGACGCGGCAGGGTCTTGGACCAAGGTCAGCGGACTTGATAATTATCGCCTCGGTGCCTACTCTAACCATGGATCCCACTCTGCAACTCAGGGCAATAGCTTGCTTAATCTCCACTTACGGCCCCTCAGCGCCGGGGATGCCTGTCTTCACCTTGGAGATGCCCAGGAGGGACCATCTCACAGGGAAAGCCAGGATGGGTTCCCCAGCGGTATACAGCGCCGGGACGCCCCGTTGCTGGGGTAGCCGCGCGCTTTGCAAGTATACAACATTTACATTTACATTTATATGTTTGAATAAGTAAGGTGTTGTGTGTATAACTGTATAGTTGAGGAAATGAAAGTGTGATTGATTCTTTGCATGACTGACTAGATGTGTGAGTAACTCCATGGATGAGTGGCAGAGTGTGAGTGTCTGTATAGGTGTTTGAGTGCAGATGATAGTGTTGTATTGATGAGTGACTGTAGGTATGAGTGATTCTATGGGTAAATGATTGGATGTGTGTATAGACCTAGCAATCTGTGTGTGCGTATGTAGTAACTGGTATTGGTGTGTCAATGGTTTCAAGAATGGTAGTCTGTGTTTAACACTGGGTGTATCAAAGGTTATATTAGAGTGTGAAGAGGTGCATCGTATTATCACATGAATGATATCATCAGTGATCTGATCAGTGATGTCAATTGAGATGTCATCTGTGATGTCATCAGTGATGTCATTTGAGATGTCATCAGTGATGTCATCAGTGATGTCACTGACCATGTCATGAATGATGTAATATGTGACATCATCAGCAGTGGATTGCGGGTGCACAAAATATAGTTAGTACAACTAACTATATAGGAACAATTTCAATGGTTTTTTAAATGCTAATTCCTAACTATATATGACCTGAAACCTATGGTTTTTTCAGTGAATTTGCACATTTTTTTAAATGCTAATACCTAACTATATATGACCTGAAACCTATGGTTTTTTCAGTGAATTTGCAAGGTTTTTTAAATGCTAATTCCTAACTATATAAGACCTGAAACCTATGGTTTTTTTAAGTAAATTTGCATGGTTTTTTAAATGCTAATACCTAACTATATATGACCTGAAACCTATGGTTATTCAGTGAATTTGCAAGGTTTTTTAATTGCTAATACCTAACTATGTAAGGCTTGAAACCTATGGTTTTTTCAGTGAATGTATATATATATCCGACAAAGTTTTTTAAATTTCTAAAACATATTATCTACGTTTTTAACGTAGATTTTAAAGGTAGACCATATCTGCTTTAATGTAGAAAATGTTTTTTTTTAAACTTTTAACAACAGTATATTAGTTTTTGAAGTAGTAACATTTCTCGCGAGGGTACGTCGCATGTGCACGCACCGTAAAAGCTGCGAGCTCTTACCCCTGAAAGTTTTATAAACTTTAAATCGTTATATCTACGTATTCATTGCACAATGTAAAGGTACACACGATCTGGGATAATAAAGAACATGTTAATTTAAACTTTTAAAGACCATATATAACTTTATTAAAGCAATTATAAATCTCGCGAGGGTGCGTACTACGTAAGCGCATCGTAAGATGACGTAACCGCTCCGTAAATAATACGTAAACGCACCGTAATCTTACGCAAGCTTACGTAAACGCTCCATAATCGCTCCATAAGCTTACGTCCAACCATGTGACCTCATAATAAAAGATTTTATTGGTTTATAATACTTCCTACTCCAATTCTTGAAAGACCCCTCCCATCTTCATCATTCTTCTTTGGCTTTCGAGGAAGAAACACCTTTTTTCATTAGCACTTTGCTCCTGAAAAATCTATTGAAGTGTCTGAACAGCAGGAACCTGAGCATTCAGAACATGAAGAACCTGAGCATTCTGAACATGAGGATTCTTCTAGTTCATCTTCAGAAGAGTTTGTTCCTGAAACCCCTAGATCACCGAAAGAGTCCATAGTTTGGAAATCTTTTAAATTCCCAGATGGACAGAAAAAAGTAAATGCGCCTTTTGTCACATGCAAAATCTGTGACACAGTACTTTCCAGAGGGGATCCACAGAAGAAGTACAGCTTTGGAACTTTTAGCATGGAACGCCATGTCAAGAATATACACCCAAACAATTGGAGTAAAGCTGTAATGAAAAGATCATCAGAGGAGCAGGGCTCTGCTCCCAGCACTTCTTCTCAACCAACAGCACCACCAATGCAAGCATCAATGATTGCAAATATCCAACCAGAACTTAAGAATTTGATGATGCAATGCATTCGTTGCCAGAAACTAATAGCCTTTGGACAAGAGTCCATTCAAGTTATCCTGCAAAAAAACAGGAAGCACAGGTGCACCCCATAATTTTTTCTTTATTTTTCATAGTTTGTTCCGGTTGAACAATTATCTGCCTTAAAAAGTTTATTTTTTTACATCGTTTTTTAAGCAAAACAAAAACAACAACAAAAAACTGTTATTTTTAGAACTACCTCTACTGGTTAAAGAAAGAACTACTTTTCTATGTTTGTATGTAAAAGTTTGTCATAGTGAATGTCAAAGTGCAAAACTATAAGGATGTGGTACTGCATAAACCTATAAGGTGTTTACCTATAGTATACTGTACTACTTCCAAAGCACTGAAATGTAACATATGTATATAAATATGTTACAACTCAATGGGCCAGATGTACGTAATCTCGATTTACCTACTCATAAATACCGAGGGCCCGATGTAGGTAATCCCAGATTACCACTTCTTAAATACCGAATCATACCGATTCGGTATTTAAGAACTGGCAATGGGGATGTAGGTATTTTTACCGAATTAATTTCCGATTCGGTAACATTCGGTAATTACTGATTCGATAATTACCGAATCTGTAATTGCCATTGATTCCTATGGGCCTTGAAGCCCATAGGAATCAATGGCAAATACCGATTCAGTAATTACCGAATCGGTAAATACCGAATCCTGCCAGGGGGAACAGGGTGTCACTTTGACACCCTGTAGCACCCCTGTTTTTGGCTTGTGAGCAATGTGAAACACATACATGCCCTTAGGGAATGTATGTGTGCCACATGGCACAGATGTACATGCACAGATGTGCATGTACACAGGAATTGCTTATTTAGCGCCCAATTGTATTGAGTGGTAAATAACGAATTCTTAGACACCTCTAGCACTATCAACAGTGCTACCTACATTAGAATTTACAGATTTGTTATTTTTACCGAGTCTGTATTTACCGATTCGGTAATTTTACCGATTCGGTAAATACAGAATCGGTAAAAATACCAAATCTGTAAATAAATGCCTCCTACATAGGAAAAGGCATTTACCGGTCGGTAACGGCTGAATTCGGCCGTTACCGACCGATAAATGCCTACCTACATCGGGCCCCAATTCATACCACTTCAATATTTAAGAGTAGGTAAATGGGATGTAGGTAATTTCTCTTTTGAAATTACAGAATCTGTATAATTCAGTCATTTTACCGAATCGGTATTTACCGATTCGGTAATCGCCACTTGGAGAAGTGTGGCTCACTGGTTAGAAGCGGCAGACCCTGAAGCAGAGGTCGGCCCGGGACCAGGGTTCAATTCCCGATGCGGCAGGGTCTTGGGTCAATGTCCGCGGACTCGATAATTCTCGCTTAGGTGCCTATGCTAACCATGGGTCCCACTCTGCAACTCTGGGCAATAGCTTGCTTAATCTCCACAACGGCCCCAGCAACGCCGGGGATGCCTGGCTTCGCCTTGGGATGCCCTCTCACAGGGAAAGCCAGGACGGGTTCCCCAGCGGTATACAGCGCCAGGACGCCACGTAACGAGGTAACAGTGCGCTTTACAAGTATACATACATTACATTACATTACATTACATTACATTACATTCCTATGGGTCTTGAGGCCAATAGGAATCAATGGCAATTACCGAATCAGTAAATATCGATTCGGTAAAATTACCGAATTGTCAAAGGGGACAGGTTGTCACTTTGACAGCCTGTTGCACCCCTGATTCTGACTTGTGTGCCATGTCACACACATACATGGTCTTAAAACATGTATATGTGCCACATGGCACAAATGTACAGGAATTCATTATTTACCCCCGAAAGTTTTATCGTTATATCTACATATTCATTGTACAATATAAAAGTACACATTATCTGGGATAATAAAGAACATGTTTTTAAAAAATTTTAAACAACATATATAACTTTATTTAAGCAACTTTTAAACAACATATATAACTTTATTTAAGCAACTTTTAAACAACATATATAACTTTATTTAAGCAATTACAAATCTCGTAAGGGTGCGTACCAAACAGTTCTTTTTACAACTACCTCTACTGGTTAAAAAAAGAACTACATTTCTATCTTTGTATGTAAAAGTTTGTCATAAAGAATGTCAAAGTGCAAAACTATAAGGATGTGGTACAGCATAAACCTATAAGGTACCCTGGACAAGGTACCCTGCGCTGCTGCGATATTTGAGGCTCTTTGCGCTCGCGCTGTGTGAGGCGCTGTAACTTTTAATCTCCCGTTTTCCATTTGTGTTATCTTTTTGTTACTACTTGCACCCTGTTTTTATATTGGGACCCGTTTGCCCCCTCACCTGCACACTAATAGTTGGAAGCACCGCCGCTTGGGCGGGTCCGGTTCTCGGGGTGTGATTTTGGTGGGCGCCATCTTAGGTCAGGCATTGGAGTTTCAGCGGGCGCCATTACGAGCGTTCTAGCGCTCGGGCAGCCTCGCGGGACGCCTACTTAAAGTCGCTTCCCCCCGCGCAGCGGGGACGCGCAGTTAGGGAGCCTTCGCGTAGCCTGAGTCGTGCCAGAGTCCTGCCCGTCTGCGCCTGTCCGCGGTAAGGACACGCTGGGCAGGGCAGAACCTCTATCTTTCGGCACATTGGTGGATGCGATGATCATCTACTCGAGTGACGATCTATTGTCCATCAGACAGCAAGTCCCCAGGTGTGATGTGGCATCGGTTAGTCCTTTGTGTGGCCCTTACCAGTGTGTTTGCCGTAGATGGTCGCTCTGTACCCCCGCTCTTTCCCGTTATATGGTTAAGGCATTAGTACCTAGGAGTAAATGCCCCTTGCGTGAGCTTAGCATTTGGAACCTGAATGTTAGGTCGCTGGTGAAACACTACCAAGCAATCCACGACCTTATCAAGGATGAGTCACCCGATATCTTTTGTATCACTGAGACCTGGTTGCAGGAGGCTGACGCGGCTATTCTTAACTTGGCTATCCCCGCTGAGTACTTGATGTACACGCTTAATCGTTCCACAAGAGGTGGGGGAATAGCGCTTGTTGTCAGGTGCTGCTACCCCTGTGATTGGAGAGGTTTAAAAATTGCTGGCTGTGAAAGCGCTTCTTTTAAGATTTCAATCAGCCCCCACTTCTCTTTCTCTGGCATGCTGATTTATCGTCCTCCGGGTAGTGACGTGGCGTTCAGGGAGGCACTTCCAGACGCTATTAGTACGCTGGCAGTAGGATGTGCTAATTTTTCCATCCTGGGGGATTTGAATCTCCACTTTGATAATTCGACCGCCCCTGCTGTCAGTAGTACTCTGGCTGACTTGGAGGCCCTTCAACTATCTCAATTGGTCACTCATCCCACTCATGTGGGAGGACATACTCTGGATCCTTTTTTCACAAATCTTGTAGAGGCCAGGGTTATAACTTCCACTCCCCTGGCCTGGACTGATCATTTTTTAGTGACGATTCAGTGCCCACTGTATGAGCACCCTCCTAAACCTATGGCCAGAGTCGTCCCTAGACGACACTGGAATAAGCTCAGATTAGAGGATTTTTACAGCATTCTGTCTGAGGACCCGCTCGGCCCGTTAGATAATGTGGAAACGGGCTATAACCTCTTCTGCGAGTGGGTCACTCGGGCTCTTGATTCCCTCATTCCGGTGACGCTGAGCAAATGTGGCTCAAGGGACCCTAGCCCTTGGTATGACGGATCCTTACGCGCACTAAAAAGCACGTGCAGACGCGCAGAAAGAGAATGTCGGAAAACATACGATGCCAGTAAAAAAGCCTCGTATCTCGCCACTATCAAATTTTATCACTGCGCTGTCTGTAGAGCTCGCGCGGCGCTCTATTCTCTTGAATTCCGCAATAGCTCCAATCCCTCTAAATCCATTTTCAAGGCTCTTAAAGATCTGATGGCAAAAAAGGCCTCTATTAGCGAAACTTGCTCCACCACACATTGTGAGGCCCTGTCGGCCTTCTTTCTTGCGAAGGTCCAAGCCATCTATCGAGCCTTCCCTACTGCTATGCGGTATGCTGGAGTTTCTCTTAGTCCCCAACAGCACGGTGTTTTGCATACTCTCCCCTGTCTGTTGCCTGAGATTTTCAATAAATTGGCTCAGCAAATCAAGTTTGGTTCCCCGGCTGATCCGCTTAGACCGGCTTTGTTCAGGGACCCGTCATCTTTCGGTCTTTTACCGGTGTGTTCTCTGATCAATCTTTCGCTTGCTTCAGGCACGGTCCCCCCCAAGTGGAAGCAGGCGGTGGTTACGCCCATCCTGAAGAAGCCTTCTCTAGGTCCTCTCAAACCTGAGAACTACCGTCCGATATCGCTTCTCCCGTGGCCTGCGAAAGTAGCGGAGGCCCAAATGAATATGGCCCTTTCAAACCATCTCTTGCGGGCCAATATCTTGGACCCTACGCAGAACGGTTTCCGTGCTGGTCACAGCACGGAGACAGCCCTACTCTCCATGGTGGAACACCTGCGCTCTGTGCTAGATTCGGGTCAAACGGCGGCGCTTGTTTTATTAGATCTTAGCGCCGCCTTTGACACCGTTTCGCACAGGATCCTTCTTCAGCACCTGGAGGAAGTTGGCATCATAGGGTCGGCCCTTCAATGGTTCCGCTCTTTTCTTGCCGATCGATCTTTTTGCGTGGCTATTCCGCCCTATCAGTCCAAATTCCACCCTCTGGGCCTTGGGGTCCCCCAGGGATCCTCGCTGAGCCCCACGTTGTTCAACCTTTACGTGAGGCCGTTGGCTGATGTCATCAAGCAGTGGGGCATGACTATGGTCTCATACGCTGACGACACTCAGTTGGCGGTCACGCTCAGCGGGGATTCCCGCCTGGATGCCCCAAGGTTCCAGAATGGACTTCGGGCGGTTGCCAGCTGGATGAATTCCAACTGTCTCCAGCTGAACGCAAAAAAACAGAGATCATGATCATCGGCAAGCAGGCGGAACTCTGGGGCGACATGTGGTGGCCTCCTGAACTTGGGACCACCCCGACTCCGGTAACGGAGATAAAAAATCTGGGGGTGTGGTTAGATCCTGCCCTTAGCTTCGTTTGTCACACCAAGAGAACTGTGGCATGCTGTTTTGGCATTCTGCGGGGTTTAAGACCAGTCTTGAAATTTTTTGACGCCTCGACCAGGCAGCTAGTGGTGCAGGCGATGGTGGTCTCTCGGCTTGACTACGCCAGCTCCCTCCTGGTAGGGGTTAACCAGGCTGAAATCATCCGTCTGCAGCGTGTTCAGAACGCTGCAGCCAGAGCAGTGGTGGGTCTGCCCAGGTTCTGTTCCGTCGCCAACACCTTGCGTTCCCTTCATTGGCTGCCGAATAAGCAGAGGATTCAATTTAAAGTGCTTTGCCTGTCTTACAAAATCCTCAAGGGCTCCTCTCCCCAGATTCTAACTAACCTTCTGTCTCCGTACGTTCCTGCCCGCTCCTTAAGATCTTTGGGCCATGAACTTGCAGTGGTTCCCCGGTTCAAGCTTAGTCGAGGTGGAGGCCGCTCATTTCGAGTGCGGGCCGCGGTCCTGTGGAATTCCCTTCCTCTAAAGATCCGCGCGCTGGATGATCTTTTCTCATTTCGCAGGGCCATTAAGACCTTTCTATTTCCTTAGCTTGTTGGCTCTTTTTTTTAGTCTTTTTTTTCGTCTGCTGCTCTCTTTGTTGTGTTGTGTTGTTTACCTTGTCAAGCGCCAGGACGCCCCTTCGCTGGAGCAGCAGTGCGTGATATAAGTTCCCATAACATAACATAACATAACATAACATAACATAACATAACATAACATATAAGGTGTTTACCTATAGTATATTGTACTACTTCCAAAGCACTGAAATGTAACATATGTATATAAATATGTTATGTTATGTTATGTTATGTTAAATAATATTTATAAAGCGCACGTACGCCCTTGGGCTTCATGGCGCTGAGGTACGGGAACATAACAAAGAAAGGAAAAATAGACAGCCAGTTTAGGAATAAACATTATTTGAAGGCCTGTCTAAAAAGCCAAGTTTTAAAGGGATGTCTAAAAGTGAGAACGTCAGGGCTCTGTCTGAGGGGCAGAGGAAGCGTATTCCAGAGGCTGGCGGCTAAAAAGTCAAAGCAGCAGCCGCCTGAACGTTTTTTGTTAAAGGAAGGAACAATTAAGAGATCATTCTTTGCAGAACGGAGATTAAGTGAGGGGGTGTACCTGAGTACCAAGCCTTCAATAAACTTAGGGCCAGTGTGTTGAAGAGCTTTGAAGACCATCCAGCCCGTCTTAAACATGACCCTCTGCGCCACCGGGAGCCAGTGCAGTTGTTCCAGGCCAGGGGTGATAGATTGCCACTTTGGCTGCTTGAGGATCAGTCTGGCCGCTTGGTTTTGAACTAGTTGTAGTCTCTTAAGTTGGCCAAGCGGAAGTCCCAGGTAGATGCTATTAGAGAAGTCCAATCTGGACATAACCAAAGCAATGACCACCTAGATCAGGGCTGAGTGGGTGAGGAATTGGGAAATCTTTTTTATTTTCCGGAGCTGAAAGAAAGCCCCGGAGACAACAGCACCAATTTGACCCTTAAGAGAGAGGTCGGCGCTGATTATGACTCCCAAGCTTTTCACAGAGGAAGATTTGCACGGGGGCTGGCCCATGATGCTAGGCCAGAAATGAGGACCCCAACTTAGCTCACTTTTCCCAGGCAAGATCAGTTCGGTCTTGCCTGGGTTAAGTTTGAGGTGGTTGAGGTTCATCCATCTATGGATGTGATCCATAGTATTGTAGAATTCAGTAACTGAATCTGGGGTATTGAGGGGGAAAATAAGTTGTAGGTCATCAGCATAATTAAAAATGGAGACCTGATAATTCTTTAGTGAGTGAAGCAGAGGACGAAGGTAAAGATTAAATAAGAGAGGTGACAGTGAGGACCCCTGTGGGACCCCACAAAATGAAAACAATTTAGGAGCAGAAAACGGACCAAGTGTGACGGATTGTGATCGGTCAGATGTGGTAAATAAATAAATAATTACCGGTACTATTTTTCTATGCATTAACTAAAAAGGATAGCTCAATAAATAAGAGGCAGAATCCGGGGTATCTGAGTCATATTGGCTTTAATTAGATGGCTCGAGCCAATGGACCATCGGGTTCCATCACCTGCGAAGGTTCAGGAAGGGACAGACACAGGACAAAGGGAAAAGAAAAGCCTAATGTCATATTAACATCATACAGTATATATAGTAAAACAGTACAATTGCATTGAATACAGTAGGCGTAACAAGTGACAAACGAAAGATAAGAACATATGGGCGTAAAAAGAAGGCGTGCACAGGGCGTGCACGGAGACATGTGATGTGAGCGTCACAGAAGTGTCATAAATGGGTGGATACATGGAGGGGGCTACCTGGCCAGCTGGAACCTTTAACCTACTGGTGCGCGCAAACGAGTCATGACGTGTAACCGGGGAGAGCTGGGGGCTCTGACTTCTAGTACTAGAAGAGGAGACTAGAGTCTGGGATGTCAGGACGACATGTACCTATAGCATATCTGATATCTCGTGTTTGGAGAACATGTTGATAGAATCTAAAAGTCGTCACGGCAAAGGCTACTTGTCACTAAGGCTAGTGCATGCATATATTTCCTAATGTATTGCGTGTGCTATGAATCTTCTATGGACATTAATTCAGTAATTCTCTTGCATGGAGACAGGAAGACTAGACTATAGATGAAGATGTTTATGCAGTTCGTTAGCTAGGAATGTGAAGCCGGGGAACTGAACTGATAACTGTAGGCATAACATATTCTTGGCAGACAGGCAGGCAGGCCAGGCCGGGCACCGCGCTCCTTGGCAGAAAGTAAGTGAAGGGTCAGGGATGCGGGAGGGGCTGCATCGCTCCTCGGAGTGGTTTCATGAGACTTGAGACTCGAATCTGGCATCCGGGCCCTGTGAGGCCTAGAAATGGGGACAACTCGATGAATTAACGTGCACAATGTAAAGACGT
This sequence comes from Lissotriton helveticus, assembly GCF_964261635.1. Taxonomy (NCBI): domain Eukaryota; kingdom Metazoa; phylum Chordata; class Amphibia; order Caudata; family Salamandridae; genus Lissotriton; species Lissotriton helveticus. The sequence goes on along the minus strand of NC_136073.1, from coordinate 367,679,830 downwards.
TGGCAACATAGGCCTAATACTTGTTGCTTTCAGGGGGACTGGATAACTGGCATACTAACGTTGGACACAACTATAATTGCGTCTGTATTCGGGCAAGGGATAAATATGCATATCGATCATGCACATATAATGGGGAACACGTAGGGACACATGACAGGGCAAAATTCAATGTTCCTCATTCCCTCCTTGTTCCCTACGTTTCCTTCAGGAAACATCAATATTCATGATACCATCTATCTGTTCATACAGCATCATTTGCTCGTCTCTTATCTTCTGGGAATGGGACTTTGGACTTGTAATACAAGAGGTAGCGCATAAGCCGCAAATCGCAGGGCCACATTGTAAACAGAGACAACAACTGAATATGATCATTACTACTTTTCCTAGAAATGACAGTACTTTCCATCCCCAGGCAGATATTATATTCCAGAGCCAACCGGACCATGTCCAGGTGCCTGGATTCTGGTGTAACTGATGGGCAATTTTATGAAGTCTAGTTATAGCTGAATATACAGACGGTGCGTTATTAGGAATGAAAATGCAACAACTAGATCCGATGACTCTACAAGCTCCGCCCCTATCGGCCAGTATGACGTCAAGAACAAGGCGGTTCTGAAGAACGACAAATCTCATAGCAGATTGTTCTTCGGTTAAGTTACCTAGAGCGGAAGTAGTCTCATTCACTACTGCTTCAAGGGTTGTGGTTAACCTACGTATTAGCTTACTATTCTGGATAGGTCCTATGAAGAAAAAGAAACCTTTATTGAAATCTGTATACTGTTCTAAGGCAGTTTCAGTCTAATCGACAATTGGGGACTCAATCTCCCTTCTATGTCTGATGTGTACTAGATGTGTATTTCTGTGATAATCGGATGGGGCTAGGAAAACTGGTGGCAGTAGGAAGGCAATGTAACATGTTCCATCCCAATCTAGGGGCTGACGTACATATGCGGTCTGACCACATACAAAATATGAATGACGTGAGGCTTTGAAAGAAGATTTCCCACTGTCACTATACTCGACCACAGTAGTACAATCACTGTGTCCTAGATGTACTGAACCATTCTTTCTAACACATAACTCGCCTTTCACTGGTAGAACTGTAATAGCAGGCAAGTCTGGAGTAGTCTCGGACTGAACATTCAAAACCATGATATTCGAGGAGAAATTACCTAGATCATATACTTCATTTTCTAGATCTAACCCTGTCCTATGGGAAAGACCTTCCTTGTCTGGAACACATGTTCTATTCAAAAGGGACTTATCGTCTGAGGATGATGTTAACGTAAACCATGCTCCACACGAACCATTGTGTGAAAACGGATAGGGAAAAAGTGGCAGAACTCCCTTCGGCATCTGGAAAGGGGGGAGTCGACCACACACCCAATAATTAGTGGCATTGCTGGTCTGGTGTGAATAGTGTAACATACGTATAAAAGTATTGTTGCGCATTGCAAGTCGGTAGGAGAACTCGTGAGGGGGTAGTTCACTAAAAGTGTGCTCTACTGTATCATTAGAGGAAAGATGTACATGCGAATCAAGAGGAGGAAAAAATACATGTAAAACATAACTTATACATGTGATCGTAAGACTCAGAAATAACATAAACAATAACGTAATAACGCATCTGCTGCGCAGATTCTTACAATAACGTATTTTCTTGGAGTTTCGTCTAACTCTCTCACTATGGGGGTCTATCTCATACATGTCAGGAACCTGTCTAACCGCTTCACCCGAGAGGGACTTAAACAATTAAACTGTCTGACTTGCTAGACCGTAATTTGATCTTATACTCCTGCTGCGGAGTTTTCTCTAACAGGGGAAGTTTAGAGTCAGTATCGGGGCAGTCCTTGAGAAAAGTCTTTGGACGGAGTCCATGAAAACGCTTGATGTGGCTGGAGTGTAGCCAGCCCTTCCGGCCCTCCAGTTTCACAGTGGTCCTTGTGGTCATCAGAACAAGTTTCGTCTCTTTCCAGCGGGGCTCCAGCGGACTTGAACGATCAAAGTTCCTTACGAGGACGAAGTCGCCTGGAACGACCTCGTGCGGTTTCACTTGGGTGTTGTCTGGAAAGGCAGCCGCGACCTGTGAACGACAAGAGAGTAGTGCAGACATCAAGGAAGCTAGGTAATCTGTCAGCATATTACTGTCAACATCGGTAATTTTACGTGGCATAGGTGTACCCCACATGTTCGGGGGACGACCAAACACAACTTCATACGGTGACAGACCTGATCGGGAGTGAGCGACCATTCTCATATAAAAAAGGGCGACTGGCAGGGCTACCATCCAATCTACACCTTTCTCGGCACAGACCTTTGCAATACGGATTTTCAGAGTCTGGTTGTGTCTCTCGACGAGGCCAGCTGCCTCGGGGTGTCGTACGCAGTGGAACTTCCACTGGTACCCTAACAGAAGAGATACTTGTTTCATGAGTTCGGATGAGAATGGCTGGCCGTTGTCTGAATACACGACCCTGGGCAAACCATAGCGGGGGAAAAACTCACGAACCAACTGCCTGGCAGTGGTCGCGGCAGTGTAATCTGGGACTGGATATGCTTCTGTCCATCTGGACAAAGCGCATACAACTACGAGGACATACTTGAAACCTCGACATCAATCCATCTGGATATAATCCATCTGGAGGACTTCAAAAGGGTGGTCAGGAGGATGGAATCCACCTTGTTCCACCAGAACACCTTTTCCTGGATTGAACTGACAACAGATCATGCAGGTACGCACTTTCTGCTTTGCTGCTGCTCGTAAATGCTTGTTAAACCAAAGGTTCTGGATACTGTCTAACATAGCTTTTTCTCCTAAATGTGCTGGACTATGTGCTGTGTTAATAATGACTTGAACCATAGAGTCGGGGAGAAACCATGTGGCTTTTCCCTTCGTCAACCATCCCTGATCTGTCTGGACCCCTCCTTGTTCAGACCATTTCTTGATTTCATCTGGGGTAGCATGTGTCTGTATATCTAGTACGTCTTGTGTAGGGTCCTTAACTGTCATACAAGTCGTCTGGACTGGAACATCTGTCTTTGTCGTGTTAACTGGAATGTCTGGGGTCTGAGCTGTAAGCTTGGCTGTTCGATCTGCTAGATCGTTACCTTGGGAAATGGTGTCAGTAGCTTTCGTATGTGCTTTGCACTTCATAATGGCAATGGCTGTCGGTAAATGTATTGCTTCTAACAGAGCTTGAATGAGGGGGCCATGCTGAATCTTGGCTCCATGAGAGGTCATGAAACCTCTTTCTTGCCATAGTACTCCAAAGTCGTGAACGACTCCGAATGCATAACGTGAATCTGTATATATGTTTACTTTCAGGTTCTCAGCTCGGATGCAGGCTTGGGTCAGAGCGATGAGCTCTGCTGCTTGAGCAGACAGGGTGTCAATACGATGTGTTTCTATAACTTCAGTTTCAGTAGTCACTGCATACGCGGCTACTAACTCTCCTGTACTTGTTCTCATACATGAACCATCCACGTAGAGTGTCAGGTCTGGATCAGGTAATGCAATGTCCGTCAAGTCTTGTCTTGGCTTTGTCATGGTGTTAATAACTTCCACACAGTCATGTGTGGCAGGATTTGGAACAGTCGAGGGTAACAGTGTAGCAGGATTTAAAATGTTGCAGCGTCTGATTTCTATGTGTGGCTGAAACAGTGTCAGTTCATATCCTGTTAAACGTGCAATTGTCAAGTGCTGAGTCTGTGTTCGGTTTAAAAGAACTTCCACGGAGTGTGGAACTTGTACTGTCAGGGAGTGTCCTAACACTATGGAATCACTTTGTCTGATAGCTAGAGCTGTGGCGGCAACTGACTTGAGGCACGCAGGCAGAGCCTGTGCTACCGGATCTAATGTGCTAGAAAAATAAGCACAAGGCTTGTGATGTCCTGCTTGATCTTGTGTGAGAACAGATAATGCTGTACCTTCACGTTCAGTAGCAAAAAGTGTAAAAGGCTTACTGTAGTTTGGTGTCGCTAACACAGGTGCATTACATAAAGCTTTCTTTAACTCATTGAAAACAAGTGTATGTTCCTGGGTCCAAGGGAGGACAGTCGATGTGGCTGCCTCCTGTGTTGTCAATTGTATCAGTGGTTTGGCTAGATATGCATACTGAGGAATCCATTGTCTGCAGTAAGAAGTGAGGCCGATAAAAGCTCGTACCTCCTTCTGTGTCTTGGGCTGTGGAAGATGTGCTATTAACTGGATACGGTCAGGTGTCAACTGTCTACCCCTCTTGGACAGCAAGTGTCCAAGGTATACCACTTGCTGGACACAGAATTGCAGTTTCGAAGGGGACACCTTGTGCCCCATGTCTGCCAGAAAATACAAGACTGTCAGTGATGCACGTTCGCAGTCACGTTCTGTGCGGGCTGTGATTAATAGATCATCCACATACTGGAGCAGGGCAGTGTCAGTTGGCATGTGAATACTGTCTAGTTGTCTTTTAAGTGCTTGACTGTAAATACTAGGACTTTCTGTAAAACCTTGAGGAGCACGTGTAAATTTATAGCTTCTTCCATTTAAACAGAATCCGAAAAGGAACTGGTTGTCTGGATGAATGGGGACACTAAAGAATGCATTCTTGAGATCAATAACAGTGAAGAACGTAGCTTCAGAATCAATGGCAGTCAATAGGGATGAGATATCTGGAACCACTGGGTACTGGGGTATGATACATTTATTGAGTTCTCGAAGGTCAATCACTAATCGATAAACAGGAGGTGCATTTGGATCAGTACGTTTAGGAATCGGAATGATAGGGGAATTACATACATTGGAGTCAGTTTCTACAACTACTCCTTGAGCAATGAGCTCGTCAATAATTTTCGATAAGGCTGCTACAGCCTCAGGTGGCAATTTGTACTGTCGGATTCGTGGTAATACAACACCTTGTTTCAGAGTGACACGATATGGTGTAATATGCATACAACCTACATCAGTTGGACCTTGCGCCCATAAATGCTGTGGTACATTCAGTAATCTTGGATCAAAATCACGTAACACATAATGACCTTTAAAATCACGTAAAAACAATCTCACTCCTTCCGGAGAACAGCATATGACTGCTCCTAATTCTTTCAATGTTTTAATACCAAGTAAATTTTCAGGACATGATTTCGTAAGTAACAAGTCTGTAGTTCGGGACAATGGACCAACTTCTAGGGAAACTGGTTTCGATATTTCATTAACAATCGGCTTTCCTGAAAATCCCAGGGAAACATTTCTTGAGCCTGAGAGTGGAGCCCCTGGAACCTCGTCATGACTGATGGTAGTCCTACTTGCCCCTGTATCAATCAGAAACTTTCTGTCTTTCCCTAATACCTGACTGTGTACATAGGGACCCTCTTGATCTACAGGAACCTCGATGAGAGGCAAGCCAACCTCCCTCTATAGGCTGTTTCATGAATACTGCTGATATTCTGGATAATCTGACTGTGCGTACTGGTACATCTGTTGTGTAACGTGTTGTGTGGCAGCTATAGGCTGCGGTACTGTAACTGTCTGTTGTGCGTTCTGCGGTAGTTGCGAATTCTGCGGAACATGTTCTTGTCTAGGAGGACGCGGTCTCTCTTTCGTCTTACCTGTAGCTATGTTGTGTTTCAGAACTGCACATTCGTTTATATAATGACCTGGCTGTTTACAGTAATTGCATGTCCCTTTAACGGGAGCTGCAGAATGACTAGTTTGATTCGTACCCCTCTTCTGACTATCTGCTGGAACAGACTGTGCAACTAATACTTTCATTTTCGTGTCTTTCATACGTCTCCTTTCGTGTTCTTGCTCTTCCCTGATTCTATTCTGGTGATACTGTAACATCTGGAGCATTTGGGACGGGGTATTAGCTTGCCAGGTACTCTCGACTTTTAATACTCTATTTTTAACTTGTGGTAAAGAATTCTCAACTAGTTTGGTAACAAAAAGATGTGGATACGACTCACTACTTGTTTTCAAACCGCTATTAATAATGAAACATTTCTCAAATCTGGAATAAAAATCACTAGTGTCTTCGTCTTGTTTCTGTTTACAGGCTGAGATGGCATCCCAATCTTCCTTTTTCGTGGCTAGTAATCTTGGCAAGACTTGTATTAACAGTTCGGGCAATTCTTTAGCTTTATCCCCAAGACCAGTACCTGGGACTCGTGTATTATCTTCGTTCTCTAACGCGGTCCAGTCAATCTTTTTCTCTCCCACCTCCCATTCTTTTTCTTTAAGTTTCTCATATATGCCCGCAGGCAACAGGACCTTTAACATTTTGATGATATCAGGATACGTGTATTCCCCCATACGGAGCATGTCTTTTAACTCTCGGTGGAACCCTGCTGGATCTTTATCGTGACAGGGCACTAACTTTTTCATTTCTAGTAGTTCTATTTTCGTTATAGGGGTGTAAACAAATACTCGTTCGAGCTCACCCCCCGTTCCCTTAACAGGATGCACTTCTCGCAACGGATTCTGTCTGTCTATGTAGAATGGGGGTGAAACAGGAACAAAATGCGGAGTCAGGAACGTTCTGTATTTGTGGCGTTGTTCTAAAATGACGCTAATTAGATCGGTACCTAGACCTTTCCATCGGTTTAGGAGTAACTCGTTCAGTACATTATATAAAGGACCTGGATCAGAATGCTGACCCTCATACAGTGTAATGAGGTGCTGGATCATGTACATACCCACCAGTCGCTGTTCGGCTGGGGGCAGTTTCAGAAACATTTGAGCCACTACTTCGTCTGAATACGTGGTGGAATCACTAGTCCATCGGACTGCTGATCGGGCTAGTTCCTGTTCATGCCTGGTACTAAGCTCACTGTAACCTATTCGTAGTTTCAGAAATGTATCGGTAGCCTGGAATAATTGTTCAAGAGAACACTGTTCTGGCACGGGAGGAGGGAAAGCTTTCTTGTAATCTAGGCGTGTGTGTCTATCAGACGGTCTCGTCCTACCTACATACGCTATTCTGGTAGGATTCTCGGTGTCTACATCTTCGTCTGAAGAGTCATTCTCTTTCTCGGCTATTATCCTTGCTTTCTCCCTTTCGTGTATGCTTAGAATTTCTTTACGAATCTTTCTGTACATGGTTTCTATACTATTCTGTGTCTTGTGTTTTCCGTCTGCTATATTGTCACTCCATCTTATCAGGACTTTCATCTCTTCTTTGTCTTTATCAGGACGATCCTGTTCTCTTATTAAACAATTTATTAGGAATTGCAAAATCATGCCTTGAGTCTCGACTTTCCTATGTGCCATGGCTTCGTGAATACTTTCTGGTTTCTCCCCTGTTCTGATGAAATGATAAATTCTGTCTAAATGTTCTTTCATATCTGATATGGTAATCAAAAAGTTTGCAACTCGTCGTAAACGTACGGAATATAATATCATGTGATCTTCGCCTGGCACTGGATCATATCTACAATCAGTAAGGTACTTTTTGAGTGCTTCGTACGTGGCCACTTTTGGCGTACGCTGTAATGCTGCATCTCTCAGCGTCAGGCGCTTTGTTTGAGGCGGGGTGATAGGAATACCTCCCCCTGCTCCTCCTGGACTAGAATCGTCAATTAATACTGAATGTGCGGCTGCTGGTAACGTGACTGGTAAAGTAGGTGTACGTAATGTGGGTTGGTCCTGGGATACTGGCACATTAACAGGATTCCCGGGACCAACGGCTGGAGGCACAGTAATTACGTTATTAACAGGAGGTTGAACTTGAACAGGCGGAGTAGGATTCGTATTAGCATATTCTGGGACAGTGTCGTCTAAATAGGAAGAAAGGAAAATTTCGGCTGCGGTCGGTTTATGACGTAGCTTAATCGGGACCAATGGTGGCGGTAAATTACAGAGTGTTTCCGGGGTCGCTTTAGGCAGACCCTCGGCGAGAAGGGGATACATACCTTTAATAAGGGCATTTCTTTGTCGGTCTGACTGTTCTGCTCTAACTCGTTCACCTTCTTCTAGTAATTCCCTTTCTTGGGCTTTTTCGGAGGATTCCCTACTTAATTCTGCTTTTCTGAATTCTTTTTCAGTTCTTTTATGTGATTCTTTACGCCATAATTCTATGGCATCTTTCTGGGATTGTCTGGCTTTCTTTTTCCATAATGCTTCTTCTACTCTCATGATGCACTCGGCATCCCATGTTCCTGAAACAGGCCATCTATATTTCTCTTCGAGATGCTTGGTGTAGTCCACCCATAAATCTAGATACAGTATGGCATCTAAGCCATGCTTATGGTACATGAAATGTCCAGGACTGTCCCTAGGAGGGACAGGAACTGATTCTTCGAGTAACCCTTTTCTGGTTTTTATCTGACGTAACTTAGAAAACAGCGGCATATTTGAACCGTACTTGAACTTGAACACAATATACAATGAACACAGTAATGAATAGCAAAACAATCACTCATACCACGACATTAAAAACACATTAATAACAGTTTGAACAGGTACCTAATACATTGAAAACATAATACTTGAATTTCTCGAGAACAGACTTACTAGAATTTCTAGATGCACTGCTAAAACAGTACAGAACATACCGGTCTCCTAAAGAGACACGTCATACCGTATCCACCTAAGTGAACACGTCGGACCGGATCTGTGTACCCAAACCCGTCGGACCGGGCACAAATTAATGAACCCGTCTAGATACGTCCCAGCAACGGTACTCACCGGGAAGCAAAACTGAAGGCCTCGGACTGGACTGGACAGCTACGACGTCTGGTTACTGCTACACACTACGCATGCGCCTCGGGCTTCGGGCTTCGGAAACAGGTGGGCCTCCGGATACCTCGGACCTTGCTCTCTCGGCTTGGGCTCTGGTCGGGACGATCCGCCTTCCTCACCGCCTCGTCTGGATGCCGGACCGCAGTCTCCGTCTCCTCCGTGGGCCTGAGGGAGACTTGAGGCAGAAATATCTGCACGTGCACAGTAGGGGTCCGTCACGGCTGTAGAAGGGTCAGGGGGCCTGCGTTACATCGCCGGCGCGTGGGGAAGGGGCTCGTTCCTATTCGGGCGCCATTTATGTGGTAAATAAATAAATAATTACCGGTACTATTTTTCTATGCATTCACTAAAAAGGATAGCTCAATAAATAAGAGGCAGAATCCGGGGTATCTGAGTCATATTGGCTTTAATTAGATGGCTCGAGCCAATGGACCATCGGGTTCCATCACCTGCGAAGGTTCAGGAAGGGACAGACACAGGACAAAGGGAAAAGAAAAGCCTAATGTCATATTAACATCATACAGTATATATAGTAAAACAGTACAATTGCATTGATTACAGTAGGCGTAACAAGTGACAAACGAAAGATAAGAACATATGGGCGTAAAAAGAAGGCGTGCACAGGGCGTGCACGGAGACATGTGATGTGAACGTCACAGAAGTGTCATAAATGGGTGGATACATGGAGGGGGCTACCTGGGCAGCTGGAACCTTTAACCTACTGGTGCGCGCAAACGAGTCATGACGTGTAACCGGGGAGAGCTGGGGGCTCTGACTTCTAGTACTAGAAGAGGAGACTAGAGTCTGGGATGTCAGGACGACATGTACCTATAGCATATCTGATATCTCGTGTTTGGAGAACATGTTGATAGAATCTAAAAGTCGTCAGGGCAAAGGCTACTTGTCACTAAGGCTAGTGCATGCATATATTTCCTAATGTATTGCGTGTGCTATGAATCTTCTATGGACATTAATTCAGTAATTCTCTTGCATGGAGACAGGAAGACTAGACTATAGATGAAGATGTTTATGCAGTTCGTTAGCTAGGAATGTGAAGCCGGGGAACTGAACTGATAACTGTAGGCATAACATATTCTTGGCAGACAGGCAGGCAGGCCAGGCCGGGCACCGCGCTGCTTGGCAGAAAGTAAGTGAAGGGTCAGGGATGCGGGAGGGGCTGCATCGCTCCTCGGAGTGGTTTCAGGAGACTTGAGACTCGAATCTGGCGTCCGGGCCCTGTGAGGCCTAGAAACGGGGACAACTCGATGAATTAACGTGCACAATGTAAAGACGTTGGCAACATAGGCCTAATACTTGTTGCTTTCAGGGGGACTGGATAACTGGCATACTAACGTTGGACACAACTATAATTGCGTCTGTATTCGGGCAAGGGATAAATATGCATATCGATCATGCACATATAACATATAATGGGGAACAGGTAGGGACACATGACAGGGCAAAATTCAATTTTCCTCACAGAGACAAAGGAAGTGATCCAATTCAGGGCCGAGCCCCTGAGGCCGGCCTGCTCGACACGGCTGACCAGGAGTTGTAAATATGTTACAACTCAATAGGCCAGATGTACGTAATCTCGATTTACCTACTCATAAATACCAAATCATACCACTTCAATATTTAAGAGTAGGGAATTCGGATGTAGGTAATTTCTCTTTTGAAATTACCGAATCTATATAATTCAGCCATTTTACCGAATAGGTATTTACCGATTTGGTAATTGCCATTGATTCCTATAAGTCTTGAGGCCAATAGGAATCAATGGCAATTACCGAATCAGTAAATACCGAATCGGTAAAATTACCGAATTGTCAAGGGAGACAGGTTGTCACTTTGACACCCTGTTGCACCCTTGATTCTGATTTGTGTGCCATGTTACACACATACATGGTTTTAGGGCATGTATGTGTGCCACATGGCACAAATGTACATGCACAGATATGCATGTACACAGGAATTCATTATTACCTCCGAAAGTTTTATAAACTTTAAATCGTTATATCTACGTATTCATTGTACAATATAAAGGAACACATTACCTGGGATAATAAAGAACATGTTTCTTTTAAACTTTTAAACAACATATATAACTTTAATTAAACAATTATAAATCTCACGAGGGTGCGTACCACGTAAGCACATCATAAGATGACGTAAGCGCTCCGTAAATAAAACATAAACGCAACGTAAGCTTCAATGGTTGCAAATATCCAACCTGAACTTAAGAATTTGATCATGCAATGCATTCGTTGCCAAAAACTAATAGCCTTTGGACAAGAGCATTCTGAACACAAGGAACTTGAGGATTCTTCTACTTCATCTTCAGAAGAGTTTGTTCCTAAAACCCCTAGAACACAGAGAGAGTCCTTAGTATGGAAATTTTTAAAAAACCCAGAAAGAGAGAAAAAGGTAAATGCGCCTTTTGTCACATGTAAAATCTGTCACACAGTACTTTAAAGAGGGAATACACAGAAACAGTACAGCTTTGGAACTTATAGCATCGAATGCCATGTCCGGAATATACACCCAAACAATTGGAGTAAAGCTGTAATAAAAAGATCATCAGAGGAGCAGGGCTCTACTCCCAGCACTTCTTCTGAAGCAACAGCACCACCAATGCAAGCATCAATGGTTGCAAATATCCAACCTGAACTTAAGAATTTGATGATGCAATGCATTCGTTGCCAGAAACTAATAACCTTTGCACAAGAGTCCATTCAAGTTATCCTGCAAAAAAACAGGAAGCACAGGTGCATTACCAGGAGCATTTTTTCTTTTCTCTGAAGATTGTCTTCTGGATGAATCTTCTAATTGAGTCCTCTTGATTGATAAAGCTTGCTTATAAAGTCTTTGTTTGCGGTTCTTGGTAGGCATAATCTATTATGACTATATAGATATTTACAATCTGTTGAAAAGAAAAATATGACATATTATAGACCACTACCAACATCGCACATAGCAATTACATTAACTAAACAATATAAACACTAGTTCACATCTCTCTTTGTGTGTCTCATATCACTCTCTGCCTGCACCATCTCCCTCTTTGCATCCCTCATCTCACTCTCTCCTTCCACCATCTCTCTGTTTGTATGTGTATGTCATCTCAATCTCTGCCTACACCATCTGTCTGTTTGTGTGTGTGTCTCATCTCACTTTCTGTGTCTAAAACGATTTACCATACTAAATGTTTTTTGTTGATATGTCTGGCTTTAAGTTTTTTGACAAGGAACACACTCAGGGGCCGATTATGATGGCGGACGGACCTGAGTCCGTCCGCCACCATAGCGTAGGAGGGAACCTCCGCATTGCCTGCGGAGTTCCCTCCTGTGCAATTAGGATGTGACCGCCACCCTGGCGGTCACATCCTCAATCTTTAACATTGCGGCGGGTGCAGCTTCAAGCTGCACCCGCCGCAATGTTAAAAGTGCATGCACGGCATTTGCGTGCACAAAGCAGCAGGCACCGCGCGGTGCCTGCCGCTTTGTCCACGCAAATGCAGGGGGGTACCATAGGTACCCCACATGTGCACCCCCCACCCCCCGTTCACCCAGGGGGCCCGCAACGGGCCCCCGAAGTGAAGCTCCGTATGCTTTTCCACGGTGGAAAAGCCGCCGCGGAAAAGCATACTTTGTACTCCATCATAATATGGATGGCGATGTCTGATAGACACCGCCAGCCATGTTAATGCTTTTCCGCTGCGGGCGGAATCCGCCGGCGGCGGAAAAGCGGAGGACATATTGTAAGACCCACCAGCCATCCTAATATGGCGGTGGGTCTTTCAAGGCTCCGCGGCGGATTTCCCGCATCCTCTGGGCCGGCGGTGGCTTCCGCCAGCCCGGTGGATGCGGGAAATCCGCCATCGTAATAGGCCCCTGAGTGTGTATGTGAATTAAGGAATTATATTTTCATATTTTTCCATAATGTTAGCTGTGTGTGCTCACAATTTGTATCTTTTAGCTTACAGGGTAGACTTCTTTTTAAAGTGTTTCTCATGCTTGAATTCAATGCTGGTACAGAGATAGTGCTAATAGTTTAATTTGGCTTGTAAATATGCTCCTTTTTTACAAGCGCCTTGCGCAACCTTTAACATGGGTGCAAGCAGTGAATATATGGAGAGGGATAGGAATAGCAGATAGAAAACAATATGAAATGGTGTGGAAGATGCATAAAGGATTTCACTAATGGCATCAATTGAGATGGAATATAAGATAAAGAGGGGCATATTTACAAGCCCCTTGCACAATGTTTAACATGGGTACAAGCAGTAAATGCATACAGAGTGATCAAATTGGCACACAGACAAGAATATGAAATGCCTTGAGAGATGCGTAAAGGATTTTACTAATGGCATAAATTGAGATAGAATATACAAAAAAGAGAGGCATATTTACAAGCCCCTTGCGCAATGTTTGACATGGGTGGAAGCAGAAAATGCATGCAGAGTAATAAAATTGGCACACAGACATGAATATGAAATGCCTTGAGAAATGCGTAAAGGATTTTACTAATGGCATAAATTGAGATACAATATACAAAAAAGAGAGGCATATTTACAAGCCCCTTGCACAATGTTTGACATGGGTGCAAGCAGAAAATGCATGCAGAGTAATACAATTGGCACACAGACAAGAATATGAAATGCCTTGAGAAATGTGTAAAGGATTTTACTAATGGCATAAATTGAGATAGAATATACAAAAAAGAGAGGCATATTTACAAGCCCCTTGCGCAATGTTTGACATGGGTGCAAGCAGAAAATGCATGCAGAGTAATAAAATTGCCACACAGACAAGAATATGAAATGCTGTGAGAGTTGCGTAAAGGATTTTACTAATGGCATAAATTGAGATACAATATACAAAAAAGAGAGGCATATTTACAAGCCCCTTGCGCAATGTTTGACATGGATGCAAGCAGAAAATGCACTCAGAGTAATAAAATCGGCACACAGACAAGAATATGAAATGCTGTGAGAGATGCGTAAAGGATTTTACTAATGACATCAATTGAGGTACAATATACAAAAAAGAGAGGCATATTTACAAGCCCCTTGCACAATGTTTTACATGGGTGCAAGCAGAAAATGCATACAGAGTAATAAAATTGCCACACAGACAAGAATATGAAATGCTGTCAGAGATGCGTAAAGGATTTTACTAATGGCATAAATTGAGATAGAATATACAAAAAAGAGAGGCATATTTACAAGCCCCTTGCGCAATGTTTGACATGGGTGCAAGCAGAAAATGCATGCAGAGTAATAAAATTGGCACACAGACAAGAATATGAAATGCTGTGAGAGATGCGTAAAGGATTTTACTAATGGCATAAATTGAGATACAATATACAAAAAAGAGAGGCATATTTACAAGCCCCTTGCACAATGTTTGACATGGGTGCAAAATGCATACAGAGTTATAAAATTGGCACACAGACAACAATATGAAATGCTGTCAGAGATGCGTAAAGGATTTTACTAATGACATAAATTGAGAAACCTGACTCATTTTCAAAATACAACAGTAATAAAGCCCAATATCCTTGTTATGCTTTCCAATACTGCAAACAGCACTCTCTCTATATTAAAATAACCATTACTCACCTTTAAAATCACTTTTGAAAATGTAGAACAGTGTAAAACACACACTTGATTTTCTTAAACAGAATCCCTGAACTGCAGCTCAGACACTGGAAACAGAAATGACACAGTTTCCCACTCATTCTTCCCACTCTATTTCAAACTAAACTAACATTTCAATTGGTTCTACATTCCCACACTTTCAAACTCACATAATATTACCATGGTAACTCCCACCTAAGGAAGAACAGAGTTTAAAAGTTCATCACACTATGTTGCAAATGAATCCAGCAAGGTTGTTAGAGCTTTCAATATAACAGCTAATCATGTGCAATGTTCCTTTCAATGACCTTTTCTGAACCATTAGAATTGCTTCTTTTAAAAAACAAAACTATGCCCCCTAATGTGCTCTATTCCATTTTCAGAAAGCACTAATCATTTCTTAAGCTTCAAGTGCAGTGAATGTCCTCCTCTTTTTTTTCTAAACTGCAAGCTTTCCAACTGCCATTTCATTTACAGCCCTCATCTGAGTACAACCAGACCTGACTTGACTTGACAGTTTTGTATTCTGGTCTAAAAGGTATGCAACAAACAGAGGAATTTTAAACCTTGATTTACCAAATGTGGATATTTTATGGATTGGCCAGAGAGGATTGAGATGTCACCAATCGATACCATTGGTGAAATCCTTCATGCATCTCCCACACCCTGACCTCATAATTGTGCACTGTGGTGGAAATGACTTATGCACTTTGACTGGGGTTGCTCTGGAAATGCTATTGAAGGACATCTTTGGACAATTGATGTCACTTTTTCCTCAAACTGCCTTTGTCTATTCCAATATATGCCAAAGGCAAAAATGGAATTGGTCCAATCAATTTTGTCCACAGATTGAGAAAGCAGGGAAACATGTAAATAAATCTGTTTCTGCATACATGAGAGACTATGGAATGGGTTGTATATACCACAACAACTTGCGTTACAACATGCAAGGCATCTATAGGACAGATGGTGTAAATTTCACTGATGAAGGGAACAAAGTCTTTCTCTGTAACATCAGACTCTGCATTGGTACTTACTTGTAGGTACCAAAAAAACCACAATGAACACAACGGCTCTTTTTAGAGCCAACTAACATGTAAACACTCAAATATGATTTTTAACTTTATTTTTTTTATTAATCTTTACCGAGGTCCGCGCACCGAGCACTCACCGAGCACTCTCCGTGCACGGGTGTATCGTGTTTTCTGATATTTAAAAAAAAATAAACATTCTTTTTAACCTTAGGAGTCCTTGAAAGACCCCCTGAGAAGGCCTAAGGGGTCAGGGACACTCTACCCTACCCCCTTCCCACATTTTTAAGTTATATTTTTCACTCTCTTCTGAAACCACAAAATGGCAGCGATAGGGATCGCGCACCGTGCATTTACCGAGCACTCACAGTGCATGCACCGAGAACTCACGGTGCGCGGACCTATTGGAATAAAAAAATAAAAAAAATAAATTGAAATGGACATCGTCTCCTCTGTAGATACCTTGTATGTTGTAATGCAAGTAATTGTGGTATATTGAATCCATACTGTAGTCTTTCAGGAAAGCAGAAACAGATTTGTTCACATGATTCCTTCCTTTCTCAATGTGTGGTCAGAATTGGCGTAGGGAGTCATGAGTTCCTACTCTGGTGAAACACACTTGCTGTTCTATATACTTACTTATGTTGTCAACTAGTGAGTCAGAGACAGTCAGCGAGAGAAAGGATGCAGGACATGAAGAACACAAATTTGTATCACTTTGCTACTACCTCATAAATTACATTTAAATAAGTATAATTTTCAAAACAATTTTTCTTTACTAAATTAAAATTTATTTATCAGAATTTTCAAAATCTAAAAGAACTTGTAGCATTTCTTCATCAGCAATTTCATCCATCAAAGTGTCTGAAAATGATTCGTCAAACTCAACAATGTCTACACATTCCATTAATTCCATATCTAGTGTTTCATCAAAAAAATCTGCCATGATGGGAGGAGCTACGCTACGATCCAAGATGGCTGCTTAAGCTCCCGGCTCCGTCGACCTCCGCCGGCAGCTCGCATATCCTGTCATTTATCCTTTACCTATGCCGGACTCCCGTGTGTATGAAGCTCGCCTGATACCGGTGGTGCAATCCCGGACTCCCTAACATACTGGGTGGTGGAGTTATGTCGTGTTCCGTTTTCGGCCTACTCCAGGGCTGAAGCCGGGACCTCGATTTCTAGCCCATCCGGGCTGGGATTGATCAACAGCGGCTGTGGAAACAGTGTTTCGTCCGGTCTTCCGTACTCGGATCTTTTTTCTGCATCTCCGATCTGCAATCCAGTTACCAGCTGGCACTGAGGACTCGGTCTCGTGACACAGGGTGTGCATCGTGCGCCGCGGTCGGGGGCGCTCGCCCGGAGACCCTGCTGGGGACGGCGGTGTTGAAGGGGGGGCCCCCGCGGTCGGCGAAGGTGTTGTGATCACCAGCTGAGGGAGTACCTGCTGTTGCCATTGGCTTTGTGTGTGCCTGGAGCCTCGGAAGTGAGTCTGGGGCTCGAGTCCTGCTTCGTCTCTTTGGGGGGGGGGGATGGAGAGGACAGATGGCGCACCATCGTTGAGGTCCGTGATGGCCGCCATTGGGGCGCTCCACTCCCAATTCACAGTCACGTATGACCGAATGTCAAAAACGCTGGGAAATATCTGCTTGCGACCGGACGATGATGCTGCGACACACGATCAGCATTCTGTGGTTCCAGTGGAAGATTTGGCCTACTGTTCTGAGGTTCCCGTGCGGCAGCCTAACTCAGCTCACGTCGATGATTTTGGCCCCGTGAATGTTGCACCTAAGACCGTAGTTAGCTTTCCCGGTATGACTCCTGCTCGGCGAAACATCGTTGCCGAAGATTTTAATCGCCAAGAACAGCTCTTTAGTGACCGTCGGAGAGGTCTGCTTATCTCCTTCATCTTTCCCCGTTGGTCCTGTGGATGCCGCCATCTTGTATCCTGTCTTCGGTCCGATTCAGCTGCTTCGAACTGCTATGGACGTTTCGATTACCACATGAATACTGTGGCTTGGGTGGCATGGGTTTTCATAAAGAATCGCACTGGTCAGGGCTGACTTCATCTTGTATCCTGCCCTAGATCCGATGCCACTGCTTTGTACTATCTGGGACGCTTCGCTTTCTGCGAGATTGCTGGCTTTGGCGACGTAGATTATCGTGAAGAACCGAACTGTCATGGTTGTCTTTGACTTTTGGGGTTAGCTACGCTTTGTGATCTATGCCGGGATTGTACTGTGTATCTCACTGGGAGTCGGGTGGTTTTGGTTGAGGTCCTCCCCATATTGGTGCTTAATACTTGCTTTTAATGATGGACAATATGTTTTGGGGAGGTCGCTAATGGTGGGGGGTATAGGTGGCCGGGAGTATGTTTGTTCTTCTCCTCCGCTTTCTTTATTTCCCTTCTTTGGGGTGTTCCGGGGCGACAGGCACGCTGTTAGTGGGGTAGGCCGTAGCCATTACAGGGGTGCAGGGTGGCGGGTGTTGGGGGGGTTTGTTATTTTAGTTTGTTTTGTTCTATGGTCCCCTTTCTTTCTTTCCTCTTTCTTTGGGTAGGGTTTTTCCTCCCTTACAGTAGGGTTGGCTGTCTCTCCTTATCTTTTTTCTTTCTCTGTTTGGCGTCTATACTTGCCTATACCTTACTGTCTCCGGAGGGTGGGTTTTCGGGAGGGTGTGCTCGCTAATCGCTTGCTATTACATTGTCTTTTATACCTCGTCAGCCTCGGCGGGCATAGTGTGCCCAAGGTTCATATTGCTCATCACCTGGACTTGTTTGCATTGCGGGGTACCTCCACCCCATCTCTTCTTAACTTCATGTTATGGTGTGACGCCACCGATAGTACAGCCACTTCTGCTTCTTTATAACTTTAAAATTAAACCTTTGATATCCTTCTGCGTTGAGGCATATACGATCACATGCTGTATCTGTATTGTCGATATTATTTGGTCGTATGTACGTACATGACTCCTGATCTGATTCCTGTGTTTGCGGCCGGCCTCTGTGGTTGTAGGCCTGCGCTTGTTATACTTTGATTAACTCAATAAAGGTTTTTAAAAAAAATGTAAAACAAATCTGCCATGGTATCTTCTTCATGTTCTTCATGTTCTCCATGATTTGTTTCATCTATAGGATCAATATACACCACAGAATAAGTTGCCTCAATAAACGTTGCTGTTATTTCAAAGAAGATGTTGGTAGGCTCCTCATTTTCATTCATCATTTTATGTTAGTGTACTATTAAAAGAAAGAGAAACAGCGCTTACTGCATGATTTCCTGCTCTGGTGAGACACATTTCCTGTTCTTTAAACGTACTTATGTTGAAATCTTATGCATCAGAGACAGACAGTGAGAGAAAGGGTGCAGGACATGAAAAAGAGATGTCAAATACACATTTAAGTAAATTTTGGGGGAGAAGGGAAATATTTATGAGTAAACTTACTATGTAACACCAAAAATTATCAGTTTGCTACTACCTCATAAATTACATTTTGATAAGTATAAATTCTCATACAATATTTATTTACTAAATTTAAATTTATTGTTGGAAATTTTCAAAATGTAAATGATCATCTAACATTGCATCATCAGCAATGTCAATATTAAAAATCTCCCAAAAAGAATCCTCAAACTCAAGTGAACGCCAAAGCTTCCATTTAATCTGAATCCAAGGATTCATCATAGAAATCGTCCAAGCCATCTCCTCCATCATAAAGCTCTCCTTCAGGAACATCCTCAATAACAGTCACAAAAATTTCTATAACGATGTCAAATGACTCTTCATTTTCAGCCATTATTGATGTTAGTGTACTATTAAAAGTAAGTGAAAGACATTGAGATGGTGCAGAGGAAGAGTGAGATCGGGCAGAGAAAAACTATTAAATTCTATTAGAAGAGTCACTACTGTGTAAATCTCACACCAGAAATTGAACACCAAAATTTCCTCACAAAACTACCTCAGACACTATAGTCACAAAATGGCCGTGTTTCCCTGGACAGTGTATAGTATCAAGCAAGAATTAGAAATATAAAGCACTGCATCTGATGTTGCCCTACTCAGTCCATAAGTATAAGAGAAAAACATTAAATAACTAACAGAAAACATTTTTCCTATTAACTTAAAGTGAACAACAGAGTTCTCCTTACAAATTAACAACTCACCTTCTAGAAAACTGTTGAACAGTAAAGTGTGTCTCAATCTCACACCTCAGAAGTATACCTCAAACACTAAAATCTCAAAATGGCTGTGTTTCCCTCTCATTTCTCATACATATTCAGATACCCAGCCAATCAAATATTATCACACACAAAATCAAAACCAAAGTAACATTTTAATTGGTTCAAATTATCAACACTTTCAAACTCACATAATATTCAACCTACCCCCAATGCTCTCTACCAATTACCATACTAACTCTCCACAAAACACCTACCTAAACCCAAAGGTGAAAGAGTCATCACTCAATGTTGCACTCAACCAACATCTAAACACTGAAACTTGTTATTTTAATGTATTTCTTTTTTGTCTTTTTGAGCCGAAGTCCGCGCACCGTGCGCGGACCCCGCGATTATAAATTTTTTAAATTTTTTTTTCAACCTAAGGGAGTCCTTTACAGACCCCATGACAAAACCTAGGGGGCTCAGGAATCTCTTCCCTGCCTCCTTGTCAACAATTACACTTCTGTTTACAACCACTATCATCTGCCACAAAAACAAGATGGCGGACAACACTTCCTCATTTCGACTGACTGGAATTCCGCGCGCGCACACTAAGGTCCGCACACGTGCAAGGACGGTGCAAGCCCGTGAGCGCACCGTGTCCCGCCTATAGATATATAATTTCAAAAAAGTAAATTTTCTCAACAATTACTGAAGGGATTTTCACCAAATATACAAAAGGCACTTCTGCATACCAGGCTATACCATTTTGCCAAGTTTGCAGTAATTCCATTCAGCCGTTCGGGCTGTAGCTGTGTCTAAAGGTCCTATGGAAAATTGCATTGGACTCAATTTCACATTCAATTTTCTCAAAAACTACTGGAGGGATTTACACCAAACATACAAAAAGCACTGCTGCATACCAGTCCCTACCATGTTGCTAAATCTGGTGTTATTCCGTTCAGCCGTTCGAGCTGTAGCCTTGTCAGAATGTCCCTATGGAAATTAACATGGGGAAAACACATTTTGGGACCCCCCTTTTTTCTCGGTCCCCGCTTGACGAATCCCCCCGAAACTTTCAGGGAAGGAGCGGAGCGCAGCGAGGCAAATTTAAGGAAAATTACAGGCAGATCCCTCTATCGGCGCCAAAGTTAATCCCAATAGAATGTTAGGAATTTCCTATGGTAACTAGGTCCTAACTATATATACCTTCTGTCGACCCCAAGTAGGTAATATATATATATATATATATATATATATATATATATATATATATATATATATATATATATCAGTAGCGGTCGGCAGTAGCAGTTTCGGCAAGGCGGTGACGTGGGCAGGGGGAGGGGCAGGGTGGTGGGTAGTAATGTATGGATTATGGAGTTTTACAGGTAAGTAAACATTTAAATAAATAAAACGAATTTCGTTGCACGCAGTGCATCACATTTGGTGATGCAGTGCGCGCAACAACATTTGTTTTATTTATGTAAATGTTTACTTACCTGTAAAACTCGGTAATCCATACATTACTACCCCCCACCCTGGCCCTCCCCCTGCCCACGTCATCGCCCTGCCAAAACTCCTACTGCCGACCGCTACTGATATATATATATATATATATATATATATATATATATATATATATATATATTTATATATAATCCAACTTGTCTCCAAGGTGCCTCGAGCACAGACAGGTACGTAGACAGCAAAAATACGCCAGAGTCGGACTTCTGTTTCGTGATGCTTTATTTAGTGCATAAAAAGGTGCATGTCGTCAGACGCGTTTCGGGCACGTCCGTGCCCTTGCTCACTCATACCTAACGGTAAAACAGCACTGAAATTTAAAAGAAGAATCACCTGTGTTTTGCGCGCCAATCGCTACTCGAACATAGCCACAGAAATAGGACTACACAATGTAGATCTCAGGTAAAACCCGATGAGGGCAGGCGCCATTTTAAAGTGCATATAGTATAGCGTTTCGACATCAATGGTGTGCAAATGGTAAACAAACACTCTCATTGAAAACATAATACAATTTTGTAAACATTAATAAATCCTTATTAAAGTGCTTATGTGCAGGAAGCCATGGTGGCAGAGTTGTCAAATTGGTGCTTGTGGGTAGGGCCCCGTTTTTCTAGTCTTCAGCTTTTACAAATCATTTTATCGGGTGACTGATCACCTCCTTACCGGTTTGGCCTTAATTCAGGCAGTTAGTGCTCTAGTCCTGTCTCACATCGACTTCTCAAATGGCCTTTATCTGGGGGCGCCTATTGGCCAACTCAAAAGATTGCAATACTTGCAAAATCAAGCTGTGAGACTTATTTGCAAAGTCCCGAAGTGGGAATCGATTAGACACGGACTAGAGACCTTGCACCGGCTGCCTGTGGAACAGAGAGCTACATTCAAGGTGGGCTGCATTGTGTTCAAGGCTTTGGAGGGTAAGGGTCCTATGTTCCTTAGACAATTGCTGAGCAAATATAAACCCTTACGCTGCTTGAGATCAGCCCACAAAGACCTACTTGAGGTCCCTCGTTTCAAAAAGAAACGACAGGGAGGCAGCAGTTTTCAATTTTTAGCTGCTTCATTGTGGAACTCCCTCCCTTTGACTCTGCGACACAGTAGGGACCTCCTTGCCTTCAGGAAGGCATTTAAAACTTTTCTTTTTTCTCAGGCCTATTGTAAATAGTGATTATATGTCTTTTATGTACTGTTATGTTTGATTCTCTCACCAGCGCCAAGAAGCCCTCGGGCGTATGTGCGCTTAACAAATAATAAATAACATAACATAACATAACATAACATAACATAGCTCCCATATACTAAGCCCAAGTCTAAAATAGAGAAGTCACAGGTAAATTAATAGGACAGGCCAAGCCACAACGAAGCCTTACGTCTTGCTTGGCTCCAAAAGTCCCTGCACAAGCCAACCAATAACAACATCTGCTATGTATATTGTGCAACACAAATATCATAAAAACATGATAAAATATCTTCGAAATGTAAAAAAGGTGCATTTTTTAATATGCAGAAGTGTTTCACCTTAGTATCTCATATAATATCAGTGAATATACAGACATTTATTAAAAGTGATAGTTTTTATAGTGGCAATAATAGTAGTGAACGTAAAGGCAAGTTAACAGTCATGAAAACACTTAACATGTACTAAGTTCTTATTTTAGATGGAGCA
This sequence comes from Lissotriton helveticus, assembly GCF_964261635.1. NCBI lineage: Eukaryota > Metazoa > Chordata > Amphibia > Caudata > Salamandridae > Lissotriton > Lissotriton helveticus. The sequence continues at coordinate 367,657,092 of NC_136073.1, read as the reverse complement.
ATATTGCAGTCTATTAAAGCAAATATAAGAGATGCTTTTACAGTGCACACCCTGAATGCAAGTATTTAAAACGACGCTCATATGTGATAATACAGGAAAAGGAGGCTCTGTGAAATGAAATATTTTCCAAGGATCATCCAATTTTGACAAGCGTGGAACTAGTATTGATTCCAAGTAATCTGGTTTCATGTTTTGAAATGTAGCCACCAGATGGGTGTGTGTGTATATATATATGTATATATAGGAGCAGGGCACAGCGCAGTCATTGCATGTGCTGTGGGGGTTTGGAGAATGCACTGTTCCAAGAAACCGAGCAGCACAGAGTTTATGGCAGCAACCAATAAGATGCCCCATCTGCTAATATGCTAAATAAAACTTTTATTATCATCAGAGCAAGAGCGAAAACATGCTGGATGTTGACTGTAATTGGAACAGATGTAGGGGATAGAGTGTGGGCGGCATTGAAGCAACGAAACAACTGCTCTTTCTGTGTGCCGAACGTGATTATTAACTTTAAACTTATAACATTATATTTCGTTTCATGATTAAAGTGAATGAAAGTTATTATTGCCTATTTAAGGCTTCATAAATGGACAACCTTATTTAGAATATCAGTGAAAGGAACACATATGATAAATACGAATGGGGGTGGGGTCGCACACTACTCACACACCGGCGGTGTCGCCCCTAAGGACTCTGGTCAATGTAGTAAAGTGTTCGCGATGCATCATCTTTCGATCTTCTGCTATCTTCGCTGTCTTCGCCATCAGAGAATCGAAAGAAGATGCATCGCAGAACACTAACTACATATACTACGTTTACCACAGTCCTTAGGGGCGATCCCGCTGGTGTGTGAGCAGTGTGCGACCCCACCCCAATTGTAATGATAAATACGAAGTAACTCTTTTCTATCTATTGTTAGGCAGGTATATTTTACGTAATCAAAGGAGCACTCAGTTTTGATTGGGAAATGCTGGTAAATTGAAACGCGTCTCCTTAAGTCAGTGATTTCTATGCTCCCTGATTCATCATGCAATGGATTCTGCCTGTGCTGTTTGGTGTAATAAATGATTGGATTTGACAAAACCTTCAAGTGCAGGCTGTCCCTTATGCTTGGAGAAGCGTGTGGACATGTAATTGGTGCTGGCGGTAGGATTTATTTATTTATTTATTGCAGGATTTATAATGCGCATGGCTGCCTCAGCGACGAGGCATCCCAGCGCAACCAGAAACCTAACCGGAGCAAGAGAATGCAGCAAGCGAGGGATATTACAGAGTGGGGAACAGCCAAGTCTTCAGGGACTTGCGAAATGGCAGAAGATTGGGGATGGCGCGAATACATACTGGAAGAGAGTTCCACAGTCTGGCCGCCATGAGGCCAAGCGACCGGCCCCCAGCCCTTGCTTTCCTAACACGGGGGACACAGACCAAACCTTGATTAGTCGATCGGAAGACTCTACTAGGCAGGTATGGCTTCAGTAGGCCCAATAGCCCCTCTGGGGCTTGAAGTCTCAGGATTTTGTGCACAATACAGAGCACCTTGAACTGGATGCAAGCTTCAATTGGCAAGCAGTGCAGCTTCACAAGAACTTGGGCCACTGAGTGCGATTTAGGGAGAGCCACTAACATACGTGCGGCTGCGTTCTGGACCCTCTGCAAGCGTTTGATGCTAGCTTTGTTAGTGCCAAGATATAAGGCATTGCCATAATCAAGCCTGGCCAAGATGGAAGCCTGCAAGATAGTCTGACACACTCTGGGAGGGAAGAAACCAAGCAAGGGTCTCAAACCTCTCAAAAGCCCAAAGCAGACTGCGGCTACAGCTTTTGTCTGCTTATCAAAGGTTAGACCGGTATCGAACCAGACACCCAGGTTCTTCACCGTCTCCTTCGGCACCGGTGCGGGCTTTAAATGATCAGGCCACCATTGCTCTGACCAGAGTCCCTGGTCCTTCCCATACAACAAGATCTCGGACTTGCTGGCATTTAATTGAAGGCCTTCATCCAGGCCGAGATAGCTGTTAGATCCTCCTTGAAGTTTTCCAGATTAGTCCTGCATTTTTTGGAGAAGGCAATCACCAATTGGGTGTCGTCGTAGTATGACACCAGGGACAGCCCTCTGTCTCTGACCACCATCGCCAAAGGTCCCACATACAGATTAAACAGAAGGGGGCTCAAGATGGAGCCTTGAGGGACCCCCTACCCAAAGCATGTTCGTGCGAGTGGAACGGCGGGATGGACACTTGGAACGACCGCTCAGCCAGAAAGGACCGAACCCATTCCAAAGCAGCATCCCTAATACCAATCGTCCAAAGACGCTGAAGGAGAATCTCATGGGACACCATATCAAATGCGGCACTTAGATCCAATAGGATCAAGGCCGCTGAGTCATCTGCATCCAACCTACTACGAATGGATTCCGTGACCGCCAAAAGAGCAGATTCCGTGCTATGGAGGGGGCGGAACCCATGTTGAGATGGATCAAAGATGTTATGATCATCAATGTAGTTGGATAGGACGGCATTTACGTGGGCCTCTACCACTTTCGCCATGAAAGGGAGCTGTGATATTGGGCAATAGCTGCCTGGGTCCTCTGGGTCTAGGGATGGCTTTTTCAACAGTGGAATGATCTTTGCGTGCTTCCACACCCTGGGAACGGAGGCTGACTTCAGTGAGAGGTTGATCAGTTCTAAGGCCACCGGGGAGATGAGAGGTAGAATCTGGCGGAAATGACTCGCTGTCAACGGATCAGCTGGCGAACCAGATTTGATCTTAACATTTATAATCTGAAATTCTTCCAGCGACAGCATTGGCAGGGTCACCATACCATTATTTGTCGCATTAGCTTGCCCTGCTAACTCGTCGTTTTCCATGTGGGTGTTCCCTGAGGAGAGGTTTTGATAAATCTCATCCACTTTTCCCACAAAGTGGAGTGCCAAGGCCTCACAATGCTGATTAGAAATGACCGGAGAAGCCCTGGCCTGACCAGCGGTCTTCATGTTTTTAAGCAGTTTAAAGATGGTTTTAGTAGGGTTAGAGCTTGTCAGGATTTGGTCAGCAACAAATTCTGCCCGTGTTTTACGGATAAGCTTATGGTAATCCTTTACTGCCTTACGGTATACAACTTTAGCCGATGGTTCATAGGAGCGACGCCAGGCGCGTTCCAACTGCTTACATTCCTTTTTTGCATGTATTAGAAGGTCGGAGAACCAAGGATTAGAGAGTCCACGGCCCTTCCCTCCCCGCTTGGCCGGGATGCAGCTGTCCAGACCGGCTATCAGCCAGTCCTGAAAGCACGCATGCGCTTCTTCGATGTCTGAAGGAAGCTGAGATCTAAATTACGCTAATCGCTTAGCGAGCACCTCCGGCTCAAGCTTATGCCATGGCCGTTTTACCACAGCAGCCGTGAGGAGCACATCAGCTCTACTCTGCCACAGTAGAGAGAATGGAATGACTGAATGGTCAGTCCACATTAGCGGGACCGGGGGGAGGATATTTAGGCAGGCAAAATTGATGTATATATATCCAAGGGTAAGTCGGAAGTATGCCAGCTAGCACCAAACCACAGGTGGTGCAAGTAAAAGTGATAGAGTTAAGTATGTACATTAGACTACACAGTTCTTTGACAGAAGCATGCATGGCTAAACTATGTGTGCCTCTACAATGCAGCCCCAACAACGAATGCATCTTAACAATGCATTCCTTCACCACACAGGCATTTAACACGCAATTTCATGATAAGGGCATGGTTGGTAAAGGGATAAATGTGGCCAAGATCACACGCCAGCCCCCCTCGCCCGGAGCCCTAAAACCCGGCCCAATGTACTATAAATAACTTCAACCCCAGACCCGCCCTTGAGTCCTAAAACTGCCCCAGCACTGAAAACTGTTGCTTCCCCTCATCCTATAACTCGCCCCCAATGTCCTAAAAACGTCCCTGACTCAGCTCCTCACCCTGAGCCCTAAAACTGCCCCCAGCCCTGAAAACAATCCCTTCCCCGGCCCTGAGCCCTAAATCTCGGCCCCCACTTCCTAACGACCCGACTGCAGCCCCTCCATCTTGACCCTGAAAACTAGACCCCCAACCCTGAAAACTACCCTAACCTTCTGCCTTGAGCCCTAAAATCTGGTGTCTGCCCTGAAAACAACTCCAACTTCCCCCGAGCCCTAAAAACTACCCCTCCCCTAAAAACTACCCCCCACACCTCTAAAACCCGGCCCCTGTGCCACTTACCAGACTGCATCCCAGAGCTTCCTCTCCCAATCCTTCCTCTTCCTGTGCCCGCCCAAACGTGAATGCGCAGTTACGGCAAGTGTGGTTCCGCTTGCAGGGAAATGCCACATGTGGCTGGCCCCACCTTGTAAAGGCAATTTCCAGACTACACAGCTCAACTCAGGAGTTAGTCATGCTAGTGATAACATTAGTGACCCCAGAAACTGTATGTTTGCTTATCACTAGCAATGGATTGAAGCAGCTGGAATTTAAATCTTAAAGCCAAAAAGTAGCTTTACCAACCATGAAACAGGACGCCCCTAGATGCAGGTGTGCTGCATAATACGGAGGCCAATAATACTGAGCTGCTTATATATCAAATCCACAGCACTGACTCTAACACATCATCCAGGTAAAGATACATAGAGAAGTAAAGCTTTCACATTCGTAACAGCACATCAAATTACCATGATTGCAAAAGTCTTTGAATTATTACATATTAGCACGTATTTCAAATGTACTACCAACTTGTATTCTGATGTTGTACCATGCACATTTAGCTTAGCAGGCTCAAGTCAGCGATTTGTCATTTTGAAATTGACTTGGACAAGGGAAAACCACAGGTTTAGTGAAGTTTGCTTTCTACTGCACCCTAGTGTACTAAGGGGGATATTCACAAGAACGTGTGCTAAACATCACCAAAAAACTGCTACCGCAACTTTACACATCGCAGCTATCGCAGTAAAATAACCCCATGTCAACGTGGAATTCACAACAAAGCGGTACCATGCAATAGTCTGCCGAAAGCTCGGCCAATGTCCGCGATACAACCACCTCGATGGAGATAAGAACACAAACCTCAACGCGAAAAAACATGCGATGGTCCAAAGCGTGATGAGGAAATCAGCGATAAGCAGGGCTCCTTTGATGTGCGCATTACACACGCCCTGATTTTGTGCTTTATTTTCCAGGCTGTGACGTCGAGATTGTCCCTGACGGACCCGACAGGAGTCTTCTGCATTGGTGTTTTGTGTTGTATTTCAATAAAGTTTTTGGTTGATACTTCAGTGCTGTGTGACTGTTTCTCATTCTTCTGGCCACACAAGTATGATTTTTTGGGCAATCTGTGTCATCATGTGCTTTTTGTGGCTCTTGTGTCGTGCACGGTATGTATATGTCCGGGGGGGCTGGGGGTGTGTGGCTGTGGGTGTTGTGGCCCTCATGGGTATCGGAGCTGCATGATCATTATCTCCATGACATCTGTGGGTCTTCAGGTATGGCTCTTGGCTGGGCTCCCTTTTATGCTGTGGGTAGTCGTCCTGCTTAGCAGCAGCAAAAGGCAGGTGATAAATCCCTGGTGCTACCACAGCTTATCGCCTGTTTTTGCTTCGTGTTATGGTTTTTTCGTGTGTTTTTGCACAGGAACGCCTACTCTGCATCTCATTAGAGTTAGTTGGTGGTGTCCACTGTGGAGATACATTTTGGGGAAGTTATTGCAGGAATACTGGCGTTGTCTGCAGTTTGCACCAGCTTCTGAATGGGGTGTTACATCTATCTCCACTTTTGATGGGTTAAGGTGGAGGTAAATCGGAGATAAGTCCTTATGAATATCCCCCTATCCCCCTAAGTCTTTAGTTACTTCTCCCGTTCATCCCATTAAAGGAGCTAGGCACCTTCCAGTTAGCTGTTATCTAGAGTTTTGCACACCATCACATGTCCTATCCTCCGTTTCCAACGTTATTGAAAATCTATCAAATATATTTTTTACAGAGAACCAAACAACTCACTGTTTAAAATTTTCATAATTGGTTTTCACATATTTACATAACATTTCTGCAAAATTACACAACATTTCACAGTTAAACAAAATGAAAATCTGTAAATTTGAGATATATTTTAGTGTGAAATGCGTCCACGTGTAAATTTTTGACACGCGGTTGCATTTGATGGTAAAAAGTGAGACAGAGAACACCTGCTTGCATTTTGTTATTCCTGTGAGTTTGCCCTGATCGCGCATAATTATGTGAAGTAGCATCACAAGCAAAATGCGAAATTCCTGAAGTTATGCTAATTATGCCATAGTACTTTAAATTTCTCCCAAGCCTAAACACAATTCATGACACGGACAGCAGATTTAATTCTTTGGATGGCAAGGGTGACCTCTGCTTATTGTAGTCTACAGGGGAGCTTAGCTACTCTCTGAGGTAAGACCTGACAATAAATCTGACATACCATTATGTGCTCAAATGGCCCAGGTGGCAAAGCGCTATTCTGTTGCTTTGCAAATTTGCACTTAGAATATATTAACTACTTTCTGAATTTTTGCCATTAAACGTGCATTAGACTTCAATGGGCCTCTCAGAGTGTTTTCTTTTCTTCCACAAAGTCTGGTGCATTAAGTGCTGGGATTTGTGTTAACTTGAACACAAAAGGGGTCAAGTGCAAGACCAGACTCCACATGCCAATTTAGACGGCAAGATGAGGGAGACATTTCTCCAGGGACCCTGCAGAGGATTATGGATCAGGCTGCTCCTGGTAATCGGACTGAATAGTGTAACTAAATGGAGGTGAAGTCTGATCAGGTTTGCTACTTTTTGCTTTTCTTCTTTGTATATGATGTGTTGAAGGTGCACCAAAGTGTTGTATGGATAGGAGACAACAGGATAATAGAGTGTTTGAGTAGGTAGGAATGGGAGGACGAGAGAGAGAATGTTTGTTTGTGGGTGTACGCGCAATCCATGCTATAAAGTGAGCAGGTTCTAGAGAATAGCCACTCGTGTGCCATCTGCCAGTCTCACAAATTTGGTAAGGGAATCAAAAAAACCCTTGCAGCCGTCCATTTCCTTATTGCCCCTTACAGAAGGATTTTAGGCAAATGCCAAAGTATGCTTCAACTATTATGTTCTTGTACTTATATGTTTTCCAGGTGGATGGAGGCATGTCCTTGTACTAGAGCAGATCTCATACCCATGACTAAATGCATAATCAGAAATCAATTCAATGATTTTGTATCTCTCATCACCTTTCCAATGATCCCGGAACGCACTTCATTTAAGCCGTAATTCAGGAAATTTGCAAAGCATTGGCGATCAAGCAAAACTTCCACTGGGCCTATCACCCCAAGTCAGCAGGGAACGTCGAGCACAATAATAGCACAGTTTAAAATGAAGTGGAAGTAATCTGTTCAGAGACACTGCTGGAGTGACCTGGTGTCTTAACCTTGGCTTTGTAGTCAATCTGGGCCATTTCAACTCAGAAAACTAAACGGAACCTATACTAGGTAGCCATGGGCTACCATATCATGTTAACTTCAAATCCTCCTGTGCCTGTGCTCAGGTAGAATTGAATGATGATGCAGTACTGCTCAAAACATTTTTGCTGTCTCCACAGTTTCCATGCACATGCTCAAGCTGCGTTATCTGATGTACCTCAAGCTTGGCCACTGGGTCTTCGTCAAAGTGCAGCTAATGAAATCTAACCTCCAGCCCCGGTGAAAAGGGCTTTATAAAGTCCTGCTCATCACGAACACTATGGTGAAGTGTTGTGGATTGCCAGCATGGTCCATTCCTCCCAACGCAGGCATGCAACACCGCCGCCTGACATCTGCCTACCGCTGCAAATCTTTAGACCTGTACCTGCCTCGAGATCAATGCCCTCTGCTGGAGCTGCTTCTGCACCTTCTACTGTAGCTCCATCAGACTGCTTGTCCTGGCTGCTCCTGATGGGATCAGTCCTTCCGTCCTGCTCCACTGCAGCTGCGCAACAATGTAATAACCACCTTTATCCAAGATGATTGGGGGCTGGCATTTCCTTTTTGCCTTTGGATTGATCAATTGGCTTTTTGGAAGGTATCTAATCCTGGTCAGAAGCATCCAGCTGGCCAGCCACAATGGGACGGTCCCCTCAACCCTAACTCGAATCTGCTATTTGGTGTACTAATACAACACCTATTTGCAACTTCTTGAGAAATGCCATCCGAATGTTGAACATTCTTCTGGCAGGATTTGCACTCACTTGCCCATGGACAGAAAAGGAAGGCTTCTACTATTCTCTGTGCCCCTTGGTAGGGAAGCTTCATGTGCTGAATTGTAGTATAATGGATGTGGTTTGCAGGAATGTAGTGACCTCACCTCCCTGCCCCCATGCCCACAGACATTACTACAACACGGTCTCCGGAGGGAGATTCTACCCATGAACCCATCCACTAGGCCTATTCAGCCAGAGATAGATCTTGTGAGACACAGAACTGCACAGTCTGTGTGGGTAGAAGTACCCACTACACTGTACTAAATGCCATTCCAGGTGGGGAGGAGCCGACCATTCCGCATGCTACTTGTTAATTTACTACCAATGCCAACCTGGCGATAAATATGATCCTTACATTGTGTGTGACAACAGAGGGCATCCTTTGTTACCCTCTTATTGGTTTGGAATTGGTACCCAGCTTATGCGGCCAAAGAACTCCTAAACACCCTCGAACAATTTCTTCACTACCCAAGGTGATGCAAAGCTGTTTCTGAAACTAACCATTCCCTCCCCTTTCTGTTCTATATGTACAGGTTTAGCCAGGACATTTGTGAATAAAGAACTAATGTCTGTCTGTGTCTTAGAAGAGGTTGCTACAGCTACTGTCATTGCATTTAGTCCAGTGACTAGTTAGCTGCACTTTTAAAGGATTGCAATATTGCAAAATAGAAAGGCCCTGGATTTTGTAGTCGCTACTAACTGGGGATTTTATCCCACAGATGGGTCAGAATGATGTACGTTTTTCAAACACCTCACTCAGCAGTCACAAACAAATTGTTCCTATCAAGAGTAGTGTCATGGAACTGCGTGAGATTAAATGTGCCTTTGAAATAAATGGTAGCACTATCAGGCCTTGGATACCACGGATATTTGGAAATTGGGAATTGTAGGTTTTTGAAAACAACTACCTCTAATTCTTGCAGTGATTACTTTTTGCTGCAAATACCCATATGCATTATTCAACACATTGGCAGAAATAAAGGCTTTGCGCCCACTTATTCATTTGCTATGGCCGGAGATGCTAACAGATAACGAAAAGAGCAATGATGCTGATTTTCATGCTGAAATGATTAGACCGAGCGCGATTGATTTGTTGTGCATTTCACGCGTCACCGGCTAGCCCAGTCCATTTCCTTTATACTCCCTGAGGTCATATGTGACAATGTAAAATAAAAATTATGTTGATGTGCAGGCCACAATGGTATGGTGGTATGATGGCTATTTTGCCATCATACCATCAAGCTGTTTTGCCCCCTCCTACAGCCCCCTATTTTGTTGTCCATCTGAATGCTGCGATTGTAACTCCAGAACAGTGCTACTCCTTAAAGACTTTAATCTACTCCTGGGCACGCGCTGACCTGAATTTGCGGGTGAATTTGCTCTTTTGCTCACCTTATGTCATTATGTGTCATCGACTAGGCCATTCTTTGTTACCCCAGGTTTATAAAGGATCTGTTATGTGTGCACTACATGATTCAATGCCTACTAGATTCCCTATTTGATTCTTGTTGTGATCTGTTACCTTCCTTTCGCTCAAATTGTAAAGCGCTCTGATATCCCTCGGGATCAAGTTTGCGCTATATAAAACTTTATAAATAAATAAATGTCGGTTTCATACAACACATTCAAGATCCTACCCCAGTTAAATAGCATGCATTCGTTGAGCTTGAGATGAACATAGACAACCTCAACATTATGTCAGTGAACATACCTGTGAGAACCTTTCCTTCCAAGTTCACTACACACAGCTGAATGATTCACTTGGCTCCATTCATCACAATTGAAAATATTCACTTTCATTTAATTTTATGAGAATCTTGAAAATGCAGATCCATGTGTCTGTAAATGTAAAATTTCAGCTTAACAGAAAAGCCTTCGCTTAGGATACATTTTGAGCATTGTTGTATTTGTATTATTTCCAAGGTTTGCGTAAATTCAAATTAAAGGGGACATTTTGAAATGTAGAGAAAGGAGTCAAATGAATCATTCATCATTGCGGAGTGAATTTTTAGGGTAGGTTTCTCCAAATCCGCACAACATTTTGTACAAGCTTACTCAAACGCATGGAACAGCAATACCAAAACAATAGGTGTGTGATGAAGGCGCGCCATCCCTCCTTGCCTCAGCCTGATCACTTCATTCAAACATACCATTCAAGGTCCGGCTAAGATGCCCCCTCTAGCTAAAGAACACTAACAGCATTCAGTGAAAAACAACAGAAAAAGTATCTCACAGAAACCTTTGAGCCTCAGCTGAGAAATTTGAAGGATATAGCTAGGTTAGCTTCATACCGTCAAATTTGCGAATTCTTGAATCATTTAAAAAGCTCTGCAATATGACCATCTAAGATCAAAACTAGAGTTCAGACCTATCAAGCACAGCTGTATGCCCAAAATGATAATAATAAGACCACAACACAATTAGCATATAGATATTAGGTGAAACAGTAACAGAATATAGCCATCTGATAAAGGTGCATGTGAGTTACCCCATAGAACATACTTAAAAGCCATTACATAGGTCTCCAAGATGAATGCTTGCAGACAGCAGGTGACAAGATGGGTGAATTTTTTAAACAAAAGTTTCAGCTATAATCGGAGTATATTAGAGTGACTGTCAAGGGGCCCATTTTCCTTGCTTGCAAAAGGGCCCAAAGACAACATTGCTACACCACGCATGACTGATATCATGGTAAACACTTTATCAGTTTCTATGCTTAAGTCTGTAACTCTGAACCCACTCAGTCAAATGGAGTTTCACTTTCAAATGGTCCCAATATATGGTATTAGAGACCTGGAGTCAAGCAGGAGGACCGATATAAGGTTTCTGATGAGGAGCCAGTCTGGATTCTTGGGGCTTTGCTGGACCACTTTGATCTTAACGTTCTTGCTGTGGTGAATGAATCTTTGCAGAAATGGCAGCTCCTCCGCTGCTTGAAAAATGATAATATTTTCCCTTTTTTTAGAAACAAATCTTGGTCATGAGGAAGAGAGCAGTCAACCTATTTCATTAGAATAATTTATACACAACTCTCTTGTACATCTCAATCATGGCGTACATCACCTGGCCTAATTCACATCGGTGAGCCACAAGCAACTCTCTTGTACATCTCAGTCCCGACCACCGTATAAATTCAATCATGACTTCCAGTAACCTACTTCATTTGTGTCCCTCACAATCAGCCCTCTGGTACAACTTCATCCTGATCAGCAGCACCACAAGCTATTTGATTATTGGGATTCATACACAACTTTGCTATAAAACTCAATCGTGGCTTCCAGCAACCCACTCTATTTCATTATGGGGACTCACATGCAACACTGTTACACTTCTCCATAGGACCTGCCAGCAGATTGTAGTCTGCAATATCAAGTATATGAATATTATGATACCTTTTTATGCTAGCCAAGATTTCGAGGACCAATATATCAAAAGCTAAGTGCATATAGGGAATATACATTTCTCATTATTAGCTCCACATTTAAGTGCCTGGAAGATATCTGTAATCATTGTACCTATATGTGAGGTTAGGTATAGAAGATATAAACATACTTACCTTTTGATGTTTTTGTACTTAATATTTTGGCTATGATATTCCCTCCTCGATATTGAGGATCATGGCCTCTAGAACCCTGCCCTATTTCACTACTGGAGAACACCGATAGTTTTGCTTTAAAATTTAATATTAATCTGCAGCAACATATTTATTGCCTTTTCGGGATCTACAAGCTGCTCGGTTGTACCTGTGAACCCTGCAGCCCCTTTCTTATTGCATTTGAGCAATCTACTGTGTGCATTGCAGGGCAGCTTGTTACAGGCATGGTTGTAATAAATGTAATGGAGTGAGGAGTGCATAGGTAGGTTGGACTTTAGCTAAACAATCAGAGTCAGAGCGCTGGGGTTGATCACCTAATACAGCAAAGGTCATCTGGGTTAGAGGGTGAGCGGTGAGTTCAGGTGTATTACTGAGTACTTTAGGCTTAGGAAAAACTGCAAGACATATTTCATCAATGCATTTCCCTCCTAACTTGCCTTTAGCCGCTCAACCCGGCTTCCACTTCTTCCCTGTTGACCATTGGATGACTTTGAGAGAGCCTTTTTTTGATGAGTAGTACTCTACATGTGACGTAAAAACACAAATTAGGGCTTAGTTTTAAAGCTTGATGAATGTGGGGTATCCTTCAAAAAGCAGTGGATATCCAGTTGAGCCTATTTAGAGTGTATAAATGTATTTTACTCTAAATACCAGGGGTGGCTCCTCCATAATAGCGGAGGAGCGTCGCCCCCCTAAAATTCCCCCAGAGACAAAAAATAAAATGCTAATGAACTTAATTTATTGCCATTTTATTCTTCGTCGCCCTGAACAAAGTGTCAGGACAGGGCAGGGCCTGCTGAGTGGCAGCCGGGAAGAGTGGTGGGCAGAGGGCTGCCTGTGCACTGTTTAAAGTGCGCATGTTCCTTTGGCTGGCCATCTTGATATGGCCAGCCAAACATGCACACTTTAAACCTCTCAACCTAGCTTTTTTAAGACAGTTGGGTTGGGAGCAAGTGCAGGACTCCAGTGCCCTCTGGAGCGCCGTTAGAGGTCGCTCCCTCCAATCCTGGCAATTCGCTGATGCTGGTTAACAGCATGAGGGAAGCGCCAGGATTGGTTATCGGAGTTGGCTTGGGCCCTGACGTCACAGAGAAGAAGAGGACTGGAGTGAGGAGGATGGCTACTGCACAGTAACTTTTTATTTTATTTATTTATTTAATGAAATTTCCCCGCCTCCCCACTACGGGTAGTTACCATCCACCACCTCAAGATACCACCCATCTTTTAGCGGGCGTCCCCTATTCACCAACCATCAGTAAGGTTCTAACCGTCCACACACAGTTTTAAAGGGCTTGTCCTTGCAGTATCTGGTGTGATATTTGAAAACTCGTTTGTATCAACTCTAATGCTGACATACTTCCTATTCATGATTTAAAGGGTCTTCTTTCCGATCCTCACACTAAAAGAAGACCTGGGTGACATTAAATTATGCCTGCGCAATTCATGTAATTTGGGGAATTTTGGTTATGCTCTCCCAATGGTGGCCCCTTCTGACTCACTTATCCCCCATCCCAAGATGTTTACTTACAAAGTGGGGGTAAAGCTGCTTAGAATCCTAATGGGTTGGGGTCAGGGATAATAGTTTTTGTAATCCTCTGAATGTGGCTCATTGTGGCTGCTCGAACCTCCAGGCCAAGCTGCTTTCCTCTAATGTGGGGGGATACATCTGTTTATAATTCTAATGTGATGGGGCTGGGCAGGGATAGTACCTCTTGTAATCCACTGAATGTGCCTTTGATTGTGGAACATATTGTTAATTTTTTACCAGGACATTTATATGAATAGGTCATTTAACTTAGGGTGTTATGGTAACACACTCAATCTACACATGGTTCACATGAGTGACCTTCCATTGGTCCAAATCACCAATCAGGTAGTAAATTGCAGGGCTAGAGTAATTTCCAACTCCAAGTTAGTATCTAACCTTGCACAATTAAATAATGACAAGCTGCGCGGTCGCAGTATTGACATGTTTCCTCTTGCAGATGAGAAGGTTACTAAAATCTTCTTGCAGAACAATTTATGTGAGGGCAACTATCTCCCAGATTCTCTGTCCCCAGCCCTTCCCCCAAATGAGAAGGAATATAACTTACGGGCCTCGCTGGGGAAAGGGGGAAGGAGGGATTTGCTGCTTCTTGGGAACGAGGAGAGACAGGACCAGGTCTGTGATGAGGAAGCTGGGTAGAGGGCACCCTTATCTCCAACGGATCAATTGGGCTGAACAGCAAAAGTCGTACCTAATAATAATCTTAAACTAGTTTCCTGGAATGTGGCTGGGCTGCTGATTGATAGCATCAAAATTCTATTTCTGAATAGTTTGGAGGAGGATGTAGTCCGGATCCAGGGAGCCTGGCTTACAAACAACTGGTCTTGTGAGGGTTGTTTTGTGTTAAACTGCCTTGCAACTCCCTCTAAGAAGGGCAAGGCAAAAGGAGGCATAGCAATATTGTTAAGTACCAAATATAGTTGGACATGTGAAGATTTCACTCAAGAGTCGCAAATAATTCAGGCGCCCAAAATATATTTTATTGGGAATCAAGATAGTATTGAGTCATTACTGGTGGTAAATGCATATATTCCACCTGATCCCTCCCACATCTACACGCTAACTGACATGTTTGCCTTTAATTCTAACATTATGTTGAGTGAGGTGGGAAACACATAGTATTAGTAGGTGACCTGAATGCTAACGTTTTTAATCATGCTTGATGGTCTTTTGCAAATGATTCCAAAGACGAGGCATTAAAAATTCCCGCAGCAATCTTCCCTTCTAATTGTACAGCTGACAAAAGAGGATTGCTTTTGTTAGATGGAGTAAGGAATAATGAACTTCTAATAGTAAATTGAAGAACAGAGAGTGATACTCCAGCAAATCTATACTACTATTATAAAGGAAGAACTTTGAACCTTTGAGGCGGGTAAACTCGGGAACCACAGCGCCAATCCACACACCCGATACATCGTTGTAATCGTCAGGGTGTGCAGATGGACATAGGCTATATAATGTAAAAAAATATACGTTATTTAAAAAAAATTGCGGGAAAAAAAGTAGTTCCGTGGAAGAAGCGCCGGCCGCGACCTGCGTGCTGACGTCAGGAGCGCGGGGAGGAGCGGCGTGCGAGGAGGAGCGGCGGACATGGCGCGGGAAGGAGCAGCGGACAAGCGGGGAGGAGCGGTGATGAGCGGTGGACAGGCGGTGAGGAGCGGCGGACAGGCGGGGAGGAGCGGTGACGAGAGGCGAGGAGCGGCTGAGCGGTGAACTGAGGAGCGTGGTGAACTGAGGAGCGCGGGGGAGGAGCGGCGGCTGAGGTAAGGCTCCGGGGGACCCACGGACAATGTCGGGGCAGGCGGGTGTCGGGGCAGGCGGGGGATGGGGCAGGCGGGGGCCCTGAACACTCATGGCGGGGGACGGGACGGGCGGGGGCCGGGGCGGGCAGGGGCCCTGAACACTCATTTCGGGACGGGCTGCTATGTCGGGGCGGGCGGGGGTCGGGGAAGCCTGATTGCTCCCGGACAAGGTTGGGGCGGGCTGCTAGTTTTACTCATAAATCTCTTGCAACTGCTCCATTATTGATTACGTAATGGTCCCATTTTCCACGTTTAACATGATTTTAGACATGAACGTTCTTGATAATTCCAATAGTGATCATATGAAAATAATAATAATACCAGTATTTGTAAAGTGCACAGCTACCTCCGGAGAGGTGTCCCAGCGCTGGGGGCCAATGGGAAGATTAAGCAAGCTATTGCCCAGAGTCACATGGTGCTGGGCTAACCTGCCACAGGAGCCGGGGTTCGAACCGTGAACCCTGTGGTCCGGAGTCAGGCACCCTGGCCTTCTTGATTGATGTGACACTAACGGAAGAATTTTAAGGATATAATAGTGGGGTGCAAGAAATCAAATGGCAGTACACATTTGAATGCCAAGGCATCTGGAAAACTGAAAACATCATTGATAGCATTATTAGGGGATCCGCAGTTTCTGTATCCTGATTGGCTAATTAAACATGGAATTTGTTTAAAAACGTTGGTTTCTGCCTGTAAACCACCCAATTTACCCTCCCGTCGGAGACCTTTTCCTAACTTGTTTATTGGCCTAAGCAGGGAGATAAACAATTTTGTGAGGATCTAATATCTGGTCTTCTCCAAAACTAAACTAATTAAACTAATCAATCGTCTGAAAAGGCGAAGACACAGATTAAAAGGCTTTTTAAAGAAAGAAAAGGATGATTATGATGGGGTGCAGCTAGGAGAAGCAACATCTCATCAAAAGATACAGGGAAACAATCTCCAATAGCTGTGGCACTAGAGTAAAGTTCCTCCCTGTACCAATAAAGGAAGTTGCCTGGAGGGCCTATTTAGAGGAACTTTATTCAGACAACACTTATTCTGTGCGGCCATACACCCCCTTTATTGAACCTTTGTCACCTCTACCAGTATGATGTACCTCCTCTACGAAAGTGATTGAGGGTATCATCAAGGGAATGAGGTCCTAAGGGACAAGGACCTGGATGAGGTACCCATTACTGTTACGAGAAAGGAGCCCTCGCTGTCGGCCTCTAATCTTACTCACCTTTTTGCCCACTGCTATTACTATGGTGTTAACCCACCTTCTTGGTCTGGAAGCATATTAATTCTGCTACATAAAAAGGGTCCAAGAGATCTGCCTGGCAACTATTACCAAACAGCACTGCTGGACACGGTATGGAAAATATTCGCTAAGAGCACCTGAGGACATCTCACTGAGATAGTCGAAGAGGAAAGAATGCTCCCATTGAACAAGCGGGTTTTCGAAAGAAACATTCCACACTTCATAACATAAATATACTTCAATCAGAGGACTCAATGTGTCTGTAGCATTCATAGATTTTTCTATGGCTTTCAATATGGTGGACCGTCCAGCATTATGGAAAAAACTAAAGAACCTGCGTGTGCCAGACATTCTCCTCTCATTATTAATTGTTTCCACTCCTCTACATGGTGTCAGCTGCTGCTAGGCGGCAATAGAGGACTTCCCTCAATAATTCCAAATAAAATGGTCTGAAACAGGGTTGCCTGTTGGCTCCATTACTTTTCTCATTGTATGTTTCAGACCTCCCAGACTGCCTAGCAACTAACAAGGGAGATGCTCCAAAGGTAGGTGGCCGCCCATTCCCTGGTTGATGTATGCAGATGATATCGCTATCTTGGACCTAACGCCAAGGGCTTGAGTAATAGGCTGTAATAGGTTTCTTTCCAGCAGTCTGCCACCCTTCACTACTTGAAGTTCAGTGTCTGAAAAAGAAATGTATTAATCCTTAAAAGTAGAAAGGCCAGGAAGACCAATAAGTGTGGCTGGGGTTTAGGTGCAGAGAAGCTGGTGTTCTCAAACTTATATCCATACCTAGGGGATAATTGTTGCAGGTGATACCCTGGAAAAAGCACACATTGAACATGGCTCCTCTAATGCCTCTTCGTATGCTAACGGGTTGCGAGCATTCTATAATGCTATAGGGCGGAGATATTTTATTCACCTGGTATCAATTTTAAAGTGAAAGTTCGTCCGACTTTATAATATGCCTTTGAATCAGTGTGCTAAAGTGGGATTTTCTGGAGAAAATGGAAGGGCAAATCTTATGTAAACTTTGTGTTTTTAATTTGTCTGTTTTGACACCGGCACTAAGGTTGGAATTGGGTTTGATAAGCTCCTACATGTAAGGGTTATCCAGTTTGATCTGGTAGGGCTTTCAGTTTATGAACAGTAAGAAGGACTCTATGAGGGGATGTATGAATCTTGAACATTTTGACTCAGAGCCATGGAAATAAAATATCTTCCGGGACTTCGCCCTAGCGCTAAACCATTTTGAACTGCAGGAATAGGCACTTGCTTCCCTTTCTCCCCCATAATTGAAAAGCTATCTAAAGAATGGCTCTAGATCTACTAGTTATCGCTTAGACACAATGTTCTGTATGTCAAAGAAAAAGCTGGAGGTGGTGATTTCCTACTGTTGCCTTAAGGTAGACCAGCAGCACTTGACTTGGAACTTGCGTTTCTGGACATTTTTTGTATGAACTACTTCTACTGTAGAATCAGGATAAGAGTGTAATCTGTGTAACTCAGGGATCCAGTATCTCAATCACAAGCTCTTCATTTGGCCTGCCTCGACCCTTCAGCACCGCCACTATTTAAGGCCAATGTTTTTAAAGTATAATATTAAATCAGCAGAGGCAGCATGGGAATGCCTTTTTCATCCAAAGAATGGAGAAATTTGCGCAAACGTTTTTACATGTTTAAAGGTTTTATGAATTTAGATGAATATGCACTCAGGTCTGCTACGGAGACAGGGGATTTTCTTATTCATCCAAAAATCTGAAATAATTTGCATTAAAGCATTTATATTGTTCAAGGAATTTATGAATTTAAGTTCATTTGCACTCAGGTCGCTGCTGCATAAAAAGGTGGTTACGTGTACAAATGGTCCTAACTATTATTTTTTAATTTGTGGCCTTAATGTGTTTCACATTTGTTGTCTTGTTTTTCTGCGTACCTCTTTTGAGTTCCAAAACAGTAATAAAGAATTGAATTGGTTATGCTTGTTACACCTAATTGCCAAATTTACTTCTTTATGCATTCAATATTACAGAAACGTCCAGAACGTAAGCAGTCGTCACCCACAGTACTTGTATTTTTCGGGCTATTTTTTTACTGCAAATACTTCTTTGCGTCAAAACTGACATGATGACGAATTTCATGCTAGAATTTAGCTTTAGATGATGACACATAATTATGCCTCATTCTGCATATTTCCTAAAAATGTTGCATAATTGCAATAAAGCAAATTATGCAAATGTCACCCCTTTCTAATAAAGCAGTATTCTCCACTTCAGAAGAAACCTGAGGGAGCTGCTGCTGCAGGAAGTTTTCAGGTACCTTCAAATAGGCTCATCCAGTTCAGTGTTTCTCCTCCGTCTAGCCCCAGGGCCGGACTGACCGTGCCGGGCTTCAGGCATTTCCCCAGGAGGCTGGAAGATTGGGGGGAGTTTTTGCACGGTGGAGCAGGTTTTGTTACTGGGAGATGGTCTTGCAGTGGTGCTGCGATATCGGTCCTCAGTAACAAAAGCAGCAGTGCTTCACACTTCCACCACTCCACCCCGCTGACGCCCCCCCCCCCTCCAGTGGGCTGGTCCGACAAAATCTCCAGGGCTGCTTTGAGTTTCTAGTTTGGCCCTGTCTAGACCTGTACAACGAGAGGAGCCCAGACCACCAATTACTTGCTCCAGACTAAATTGAATTTAAATGGTCCTTAATTAGTCTAAGTACTTTTAAAGATCTCTCTTTATTCTCTGAGCACCGCAAACGAAGCAATTCAGCTATTTTTGCATTTAGAAGGCTGAGTGGGACTAATTAAAGGTCATCCACTCAGACACAAGCTACACAATATTGTCACGAACTGTTCTTAAGATTTATTTTTGATAATCTACACAGCAGTGACTACTCTCACTCTACCCATAGGGGCAAAGATTTTTTTTTTTTAAGCGATGACATACCATGCTCGAGCCGAGTAAAACACAGGTATTTGGTAAACAATTTCCATATTCCTATTGTCCTTTTTTCTAGCTGCACCCTTTTATAGTGTAAATGTTGTCTATGTGCTGTGTGCAATTTGACAGAAATGGATTTTGAGCCAGATTTACGACCCTTTTTAGCAGTCGCAAATGGGAAATCAGTCTATTTGTGAACGCTAAAAAAGGTTGTGGTGTGTACAACATTATTGACTCACAAAATAGGGTTTGTGAGTCACTGTTAGGAAGGGGCATTCCAAGGGCAACCCTTCCTATTAGCAAGTCAGACTGGTATGTAAGATTGTTTTGCAACCGCAATTGCGGTCGCAAAACGCTCGCAGTTTACCACCTCCTTCAAGAAGGTGGTAAGCCATTCGAAAACTGAAAGAGGTACCCAGGGGACCCCATCCACTTTGTGAATGGATGCGAAAATATTTTTCAGGAGAAGTCAGTGGTCTACTCTTAAAAAATGAAACAGAAACTTTTCATTTTTATTTTTTAAATGCATCCCATTTTCCTTCAAAACTAAGTTGAACAAACTCAAATAAGATCTGCAAAAATTCAGTCACAAGAAAATGTTTCCGTATGTGACGGATGCACATTATGAGAAATCCCAGACCCCAACAGGTCAAAAACATCAGTCCAGGTATAGACCAACCCCACTGGACTGGACCTTTAGCTCAAGGGGTTGACAGGAGTAGCTGCAGTAGCAGTGATGAAGGGTAAACAATGATACCCCAGAGACCATACTATCCTGATCAACCAACAAATCTACTCATTTTACCATATGGATACTGGTTGCAACCGTTCCAATCACATGCACAGAGATTCCCCTTCCATCAAGGCTTCCCTTTTTTAAACAGAGGCCGGGAAGAGGGTAACAAAAGAACCACAGACAAACCTCCAAGGTACAGTGGGAAGATCAGGTTACCAATCACGTGGTAACAAGAAGAAAAGGAAAGATTCAAGCACCAACAGCAAGCAGAGACCTTCCAACATAGTGCATCTTAGTGCCAACAACATGACACAGATTGAGGAAGATGTACTGTCAAAGGGGTTACGTTTTGTACCAACACCGAGAAGTGACCTCTTCTCTTTATGCATGGAATTAGCCCAATTCTTTAGATGTATTAAACTAAAGAGTTTCTTTGAGGATCGAGATAACCTACTGGACCAGGAAAGAAACACCAATTTAAGGAATTAAGGAGAAAGTCAACCTTTAGGCCTCCAACACATGCTATGCCGTCTGAGGTATTAGCATTTGAACAGGCAGTACTTAATGAGGCAGATGCAATTGAATGCCACAACCAGAAGGCATTTCAAAACCTTAACAAAGAAGAGAAACACCCACTTGAAACCCCTGAAAAGAACATCAACCTGGTTATTAAACCAGCAGATAAAGGGGGAACAATCGTGATTTTGGACAGGATGTATGACACACAGTGCCTTCGGCTGCTATCAGATGGAGAGTTATGAGATCCTCCATATAGACCCCAAACTGAGACTTACCAACAAAATAAAATCTATGGTAGAAGAGGCCTTCACACATGATTGATCACTAAACATGAAGGGTAATTCCTTATTGCAGACACATCACGAACCCCAAGATTCTACATTTACCCAAAGATTTGCAAAAACAAGATGTCCCCTCCTAGTAGACCAATAGTCTTGGGTATCATCACAATTTTGTGACTGAATCCAACTTAGGAAACCTGTAGGTTTCAAAAAGACAAGTAACGTGTCCTACAAGAGCATACCCTGCCGTGAAAAAGACCTTCCAGCCATATTACACCTAGGTTCAACCCAGAAGGTCGAAACGCGTCTGCACATTTAAAACCAAGGTCAAGAGTCATCACTATCAATTGATGGGAGCAACACAAGCACCAAATGCTTAAGCATAATTAAGGTTGCTTTGATAGGAATCAATACATTAACACTCTGACCTCTATAGGACCTTACAACACTTTAAAAGCGGCTGAGGACATAAGGGTAACAGGTCCCTATGTTAAATTCCAGTAGGACATACATGGACTCTTACATGTAATAATACACAAGATAGATAATGCCTATCTTTGATGTGTACAATGTAGAGTTGTGTCACAGTACACATGTAATGTCTATTTGTAAATTGTACTGTCTTTCTTTGTTTCAACCATTGTTTCGTGCATTTTTGTATGCAACGTTATGCAATGTAAATGTCATTGTGTCACGTGTAAATATGTATGTGTGTTACTGTTATTTTGAAATGTGAAAAGTATACAATGGAATCACCAAAAAACTGGTCAAAGATAAATACCTGAAATAAGGTAACACCCTGGTGCATGAGTATTTATTAGACATAACTAGTTGGGTTTCACATTTCAAGTAAAGATTAGGGAAACATTCGCATTTTCACAAACAAGTTAATCAGAGTAAGGATCGTTCCATAGGGGGACAGAAGTAGAGAGACTCTTTCAGCTCTTTATCAACAAAATTAATTTGATCCATTGTCTGGGAGGTGTTGTTTTGTAGTGATGTAATTTTGATTCCAGCATCCACAGTCCGTAACTGAATCACTCCCCTTTAGGAGACCCATGATCATTAGGATGGACATCGAAGTGCTATACAGAAGCATTCCCCAAAGATGTACCCTTGAAGTAGGGGAAAATATCCTGCAGGAGACAGAATGGGATTTTATGACACAAAGACACTTGATCATGGAATGCGCAGAATCAGCACTAACTGAAAACTTTTTGGGATTTGAGGGAGTAATATACCACCAAGTACGTGGTACCTCAATGAGAAGTACCTTTGTGCCAAGTATAGCTTGTCTGTATGTACACCAATTTGAGGTAGACTATATATTCCACTAAGAAAACCCCTACGAAGAACACATCAAACTGTGGCACAGGTACATCGATGATGTGTTAATAATAGGGCATGGTAGTGAACAACTTGCAACTGAATTCGCAGAGTGGGTCAACACCAGGGACAGACACCTAAAATATACTCACACAATGAGCAAGTATAAAGCAGTAACATGCACCTAGTGACTACTATGGACCAGGGAGGAACCAGAACCAAAGTCCACAACAAAATAACGGACAAGAACAGCTTACTCTTATACGAAAGCTTTCATGCAAGGGCACTCTGTCAGAACCTACCAGTGGGCCAATTCTTGCAAATAGGATGGAATTGCTCCACGATGAAGGCGCTTGAGGCACAAGCAAATACACTAGAAGAAAAACTGGTGGTATGCCATTACCCTAAGAAAGCAGTAAAATATGCTAGGAAAAGAGCAAAGAACAATAATAAAGAAACCCTGTTGGAGAGCTACAGTAAACCTGAAAACGACAGGGTTGTTTATGTTACCACATACATATTGATCTCAAACAAAGTCCAGAACATCATAAAAAGGAACTGGAGGATCTTGAACGGCGGAATTAAGTAATGGTCCCAACCACTTTTCACCTTCAAAAAGAAACACCAGCATAGGAGATGAATTGGCTCACACTAAAATGCTGTCACCACAGAATAACCAGCAAACCATGCTTTGGGACAACCACTGGCCGGTGGGCCACTACCCATGTGGCAACTGTGTATCATATTAATTCACAAGATTCAGAAAAGAGGTTGATATTAGGGCAGGGAGACCATGGATTCTTAAAAATGTGACAAACTGCAACAGGGAAATTGTTGTTTACCTTATCACTTGCCCATGTGATCTATTTTATGTGGGAAGGACCACATGCAAAATAAAGATACAAATCAACGAACAAGTAAAAAGTAAATACAACATTGTACGGTCGATCGGCAATTTTTAAAATGGCTTCCCTACCCCATTTATTGTATTGGTTACAAAACTTCCTGTATAATATCCCCCACTCATGGTTTGCCCAACTTAATGCAATCCTTAACACGTTTTTATGGAAAGGAGGGGTTATTCAGGTGGAACTACATTCCTGTTCACAGTCTACCTACTGCGGGGCAATGCATCAGCAGATGTATAGGCATACTATGCAGCATCTCATCCACTAGTCATTAATGAGTGGTGGTATAGCCCACAGACAGACCCGGCTTATGTCATAGAATGCCTGGCAATGGAGGGAATTCCCCTACAGTAACTCCTTTATAGACAAATGAACCTTGATATCCTCCCTCCGGTACTGAGACATAATATCGAACTTTTAATATCGAAGTGACATAATATCGAAGTTAAAATATCGATGATGATAAATATTGGAATCACAAATATCGATTACAAAAATATCGTAATAAGTATGTGTGCAGAAATATCGATAACAAAAATATCTAAGTAAAAATATTGTTGTAAAGAAATATCGGTAAATAGTAAAAAAATATCGAAATAAAATATATAGTAATAAATATGTAGTAATATGTGTTATTGTTCTGTAATAATTAATAATATTTAGAATTTATTAATAGTAATGTGTACTTATAAAATATAATAAATTGAAAAAACAAAACATATATAAATTTAGGAGCGGGATGTTGGGTTAATAGGGGATAAGGGTGGGGAGTGTATTAAAAATGTATATATTATAAATATAAAATTGCAGAATTTTGTTTTAAATTAGAAAATATTAAAAAAATTAAATATTTAAAAATAAATTTTATATATAAATTAATTAATTGATATATAAATTTAGGAGCGGGATGTTGGGTTTATAGGGGATAAGGGTGGGGAGTGTTTTAAATTGAAAAAAATTTAATAAAATTAAAAAAACATTTAAAATTTAAATTTTTTGATTTTTGTAAAAAAATCTAAATTTTAAAATTATGTTTTCAAATATATTTTTTTAAAATTTTTACATTTGAAATTGATGTTATTTTATAATAATTATTAGAAAATAATATAATATAAAAATAAATTATTAAAAAATATATTTCAATAGGAGAAACATTTTTACATTGTTAAATAATTCTACATAAAAAAAGAGTATAACACTTTAAATTTATGGGGAAATTTTTTTTACAAAATTACAATAATTCTAATTTAAAATTAAAAATTTTAAAAAATTTTGTTAAAATATGTGAAATTATTTGTAAAACCAATATGTACATAAAAAAAATTGAAATTTCGAATTTCGCAAATATTGTGAAATAAGTTGCGAAATTTATTCTATAAGAATTTACAATATTGTTCTACTTTCAAAAATGTTTAAAAATGTATTTGATATAAATAATCTGATTATTTTTTTACATTTATTTCATATTTACACATTCGGATAAAGTATATTTGTTTGTTGAGTGTATGGTAAGCATGGGCGGATTTTGCGGATCCACGATTCACGAATTTGCGGATTCACGGATCGTGGATCCGCAAAATCCGCGGATTTTGCGGATCTGCGGATTTGGGGGCGGGGCTTCCTCGAGTGTGTGGGCGGGGCCAAACGGACGGGGCTTCCATGCGAGCGCACATGCCTCTTGTGTGTATAAAAGGTCAGAGACCGATCAGAGCAGCAGATTAAGAGACAGAAGCCCCTGGTCACAGGAACAGCACGGGGATTGCGCTCGTAAAAGTCAAAGATGCAAATGCCTCTGGCCAGCATCACAGCGGATTTTCGATGGTATATTTGGGAAGAAGGCACATCTGCCCAGCCTCCCAACGCTCACGATTTTTTTTGGGCTGATGAATGAGTCACTGCATTTGCGCTTCAACTAGTTCCAGCGACCAAGTGTGTGTTACTATGCAATCGCGCCGAAGTGCGCAGGGGTCCCTTGAGTGAAATGTCCATCATAGTGGGTAAATGGCGGGAAGACGGTGCACACCTCGAGTGTGTGGGCGGGGCCAAACGGACGGGGCTTCCATGCGAGCGCACATGCCTCTTGTGTGTATAAAAGGTCAGAGACCAGCATCACAGCGGATTTTCGATGGTATATTTGGGAACAAGGCACACCTGCCCATCCTCCACACCGCTCACGATTATTTTTGGGCTGATGAATGAGTCACTGAATTTAAGCTTCAACTAGGGCACATGCGTTATTGATATCTGCAAGTGTTTCCTGTTGAGGTTTATTTTTTGTGCCAGGACCGTCGTGCCAGAATGAACCCTGCCCTTCATATTTATTCAAGAAGACACCATGTAAATAATTTACGATGGCGCCGGCAAGCTGCCAGCGCCATCCTGCAAAAGTTACTTAATTAGCTTCAACAGGAAGCTCCAACTGATAAAATAAAGCAGGCGCTCGAGCCCCTGCTTTGTCTTATCTGTTAGAGTTTCCTGTCGAAGCTAATTAAGTAACCATTTGAGGATGGCGCTGGCAGCTTGCCGGCGCCATCGTAAATTATGCATTAGGCTTGAACTTTTGACCGCAAAATCCGCTCCGATCGCGGATTGCGGATTCTCGGTAAATTCGCGAGAGTTCGCGGATCGCGGATTTACCGAAAATCCGCAAAATCCGCGATCGGAGCGGATTTTGCGCTCATGCTTAGTGTATGGAGTGAGTAAAATTGTTAACAATCTATATTGCTGTACAGTTTTATATATTATACTACATTTGAATAGTGAAAATCAACATTATTAATTAGAAATGATAATTTTTTATACATTATTATTGTATATCGTTTTTAAGGTATGTATTTTTATGTAACTAAACATATATATACATGCATTTTATGTACCTTGGAGTGGCAATTTAAATGTATATGTAAATAGTGTCCTAAAGCATTCCTAATTAATGTAGAATGGAGTAGGAATAGTAAATTATATATAATTAGTGTACACCATCTATCTTTAATTAATGTAGACTGGAGTGAGAATAATAATTTTTATTTAATTAGTGTCCAGCACCTACCCCAAATTAATGTAGAATGGAGTGGGAATTGTACAGTTATGTAGATTGAAATGTCATTAAATAAATATTTTAGTGAAATAAAATATAAAATATTGTAGTGTATTTTGGAACAAATTTTATTTTTTATTAACATGAGAAAGAACAACAATAAACATTAGTATAACATACTTTTATTACATTTATATTTATTAATATATTTGTTTAATTTGTGTACATTTTATTAAACATTTCAAACAATATTGGTAATAGTACTTAATTCTAAGAATACATATTTAATAAACATAAGTATTGTTAGAAGTAAGAAAAAAGGAAAACAAACATTACAACGCAACTTTTACAATGCACTACCATTACAACGAAATTTTTACAACGCAATTACTATTACAACGCATGTATTTACAACGCTATTTTTTACAACGCATACCATTACAACGTAAGTATTGGTAACTATATAATTATATTTTAAGTTTTATATGTTTGGTTGTTTTTTAAGGGATATTTTTAAGGGTACAGGCTCAGTCTTAATTTTTGGGGTAAAGGGGTATTTTTAGGGTTCAGGGTCAGTTTTCAGTTTTTGGGTAAAGGGGTATTTTTAGGGTTCAGGGTCAGTTTTGGGTTTTTGGGTAAAGGGGTATTTTTTGGGTTCAGGGTCAGTTTTCAGTTTTTGGGTAAAGGGGTATTTTTAGGGTTCAGGGTCAGTTTTCAGTTTTTGGGTAAAGGGGTATATTTTGGGTTCAGGGTCAGTTTAGGGTTTTTGGGTAAAGGGGTATTTTTAGGGTTCAGGGTCAGTTTTGTGTTTTTGGGTAAAAGGGTATTTTGAGGTTTCAGGGTCAGTTTTCAGTTTTTGGGTAAAGGGGTATTTTTAGGGTTCAGGGTCAGTTTTCAGTTTTTGGGTAAAGGGGTATTTTTAGGGTTCAGGGTCAGTTTTGGGTAAAGGGGTATTTTTAGGGTTCAGGGTCAGTTTTCAGTTTTTGGGTAAAGGGGTATTTTTAGGGTTCAGGGTCAGTTTTCAGTTTTTGGGTAAAGGGGTATTTTTAGGGTTCAGGGTCAGTTTTGGGTTTTTGGGTAAAGGGGTATTTTTAGGGTTCAGGGTCAGTTTTCAGTTTTTGGGTAAAGGGGTATTTTTAGGGTTCAGGGTCAGTTTTCAGTTTTTGGGGAAGGGGTATTTTTAGGGTTCAGGGTCAGTTTTTGGGTTTTTGGGTAAAGTGGTATTTTTAGAGTTCAGGGTCAGTTATGGGATTTTGGTTAAAGGGATATTTTTTGGGTTCAGGGTCAGTTTTGGGTTTTTGGGTAAAGGGGTAGTTTTAGGGTTTAGGGTCAGTTTGGGGTTTTTGGGGTACAGGGGTACAGGGTTAAAATAAAATTTAATTTAATTTATTTTAATTAAATGAAATTAAATGAAATTAAATTAAAATATTTTATATTATTTTTAATTATTATAATTTATTTAAAATTAATTAAATGTAATTAAAATACAATAAATTATATTAAATTAAAATAAATTATAGTATTTTCAAAAAAAATAAATAAAAGAAATTATTATATACTTACCAATACTTATGTTGTAATGGAATGTGTTGTAAAGGTACCTGCGTTGTAAAAACATGCGTTGTAAATACATGCGTTTTAATAGTTTTTGCGTTGTAAAAATTTCGTTGTAATGGTATGCGTTGTAAAAGTATGAGTTGTAACGTCATACATCCAAATCAAATATACTGTTTGAAAAATACTTATACAATGTATATATTCAAATACATGTTGCTAGTAAACAATAGTTTAGTATTTATATTAATATAAATATATTAATATTACATTTTGGAACAAACAATTGAATTGAAGAAAATATTGTAGAATAGATTTATTTATAAACATTTTGTTAAACTTTTTGTTAATTTTTTTTACTCCATTGCAACATTTTTACAATTATAATATTAAATATTATGTATTTTATAATATTTATTTTTATAATTTTACAAATTGTGCACATTTTTGTAAGTAATTTATTACATATAAAAAATTACTATTTCTTCATAGTATTGCTTGGTTTATTACATTAACACATAGTTTGATTGCATTAAATAATAAGTGTGTAATTTCTATCATTTTCTTTACTTTTGGGTCCTTTATTTTGTAACCGCTTTAGGTCCTTTTGTGTCATTTTGAGGAAGTTCAGCTAGCGGTTGGTAAACACTTCACGTCTCTGAAGGTAAGGTTTATTTTATATGTTTTAACTGTGTTTTAAATTAATTTTGAGAGTAGTTTGGTCGTATTTAGTGTTGTTAGAAGTAAATGTGTTGTATTGGCGATTATGATATGTTGTGTTTGCGGATGTACATTTAACGTACTTTTTAGTGTTGTATTGGCTTGTGTGTAGAGTTAGTGTTTCGATGTTTAAGTTTATTAATCGAAATGTTATGTTGCTATTACTTTTAGTAGGACTGTATGTGTTATTTTATGTGGGTGGGAATAGTTCTTTTATGTCTTTCACTTGCAGGAGTTCCTGATGTCCGAAGGAAGCGTTTTTTTTTGGGGAGAAGTGTTCGTTAGTTTTATTAACTAATGCTTTGTAGACACTTCTTCACATTTTTCGGCTTTCCTGGAGCGTTTTTTCTACATTTTTACATTTTTCGGGTTTTTTATGGAATTTCGAAAGAGCTTCGTGGAATGGATTTATCTATTTTGGGACAGTTGTATTTTTTCATTATTTTTTGGGTAACTGGTATTCAAAACTGGATTATTTTGGTGGAAATGGATTCTACATCATTTGGAATATCTTTGGTAAGTTTTTTTACATTTTTATAATTGTGGGTGGGTAAGGTTTTAATGAATATTGTTTAGTTTTATTTATTTCAAACATAATTAATGTGTGTATATATATTTAATTATATAATATATATTCCATACATTAATTGTTTGCGAAATAAATTATATGAATGTCATATTATTGTATTAGAACTTTTTTCTATTGAGATTGTTTGTGGGTTAGAGGAGTTTACAGTAGTGTTTTGGCTATTATATTGAGGTATTCCATGCCTGTTGTGCTAGGGTACAGCTTTACTTGTTGCTCTAGGTATTTGTGCATTTGTTTTGTTTGTTTGGATGTTTTTGGAGTTAGTTCAGTAATGGATTGCTCCATTCTGAATTCCTGATAACTTTGCTCTTTTTGGAGGCATGTAATGAATTTTTCTAATGTTGGTTTAGTTCGGCCTGTTGATTGGAGGAAGGCATTGTGCCAACCTTCAACTGCGTTGTTTGTTTTAGATTCTCCATTTAAGGTGCTTCTGTAGACATTCCACCAGGGTATTAAGAATTTAGGATTTCTCCTGTGGCCAGATCTATGGAGTCTACCTATCCAAGTGTCCTCAAAGTAGTCTAAGAGAGGACTTAACTTTGCTTCATTTTGTTTCTAAAATTGGCTGTCTATTAAAAGGTTGTAGTGTTCGGCCACATCTGTTTCAGGGACGTAAGCTAGTGCTATCAGTTTTTTTATTTTATATGCAAAAGATGAGCTTGTAGCATATTCTATGCTTAGAGTAGTTTATTGTAAATGCCTCCAAAGACACTGATTAAAATGATAATAGCAGCCTTGGATACAGGTATGGGGGTGTATTTTTAAAATAGCTGAGAGCATTGCTTGTTCAAAATCCAGGATAATTTTTTCAGGGGAATAGTCATTTGTTTTTTGTTTGATAATGTTTAATAATTCCATATATGTTGAATTATTTTTATTTGGAAGCAGTGCATATAGTAGAGGTATGTTACAGTTTTGATATAAGCCATGTATTGTGTAAAGTTGGTAGAAAGAACTGGGACAGATGTTAAAAGTACCGTCCATCATCCAAAATTGGCATTGTTGGAGTTTTATTAAATTTATAGCAGTACCAAAGATTATTATTCTTTGCTCATTGCTTTTATTGTCGTAAATTATAAAAGGTATTTTGTTTAACGTTATAGTTTGGTCATGAGTTAAATTTATATCACTATATGTTTTAGGAGGTGGAGTGGTAGTAGTAGTTGCTTTTTTGGTACGTGATATTGTTCTTTTGAGAGAAATTATATTAGGCATTTGGGTAGTGGCTGTTTTTGGGATTTGTGGAATTTGTTCTTTTAAAATTAGGCTTGTAGGTTTTTGGGAACCTGTACTAGCTTCTTTAATGTTTTCTAATGCTGTTCTGACTTCTATTTCTGTTATATTTGGAGGGTGGTTGTGTTCCCTGGTGTAAAGGACAGTTGCTTCTCTAGTTGTTGCTCTTCCATAACATTTGTTAGAGTAATATTTGCAACATTTCCAATTTACTTTCATCCCAATTTGTTTCTCTTGGGTATAAGTATAACCCATGTAGCAGAGTAATAGTTTCCCCTTTTGACTGGTAACAAATTCAGCTCCTTCTGTCATTTTCTCCTTTTTAAATCTATAAGAAATATATGGTATCGTTATTATAGTTATAGTTATATGTATTTTAAGTGGGAATTATAAATATTTATATTGTGAATGCTTACCTTTGGTTGAAGTTTAGTCTGTGATTTTGATGTTCTTTACTCTTTTCCTTGTGGTCTGTCTTTTCTGGTGTTTCTTAGCTTGAAAAAAAACATTTATTTGTGTTAATTGTTTAGTTATATTTTTTTGGGCAGCTTTTACATGTTTGCTATAAGTTAAAGCTTTTACTTATTTTATCTTTTTGAAAAGTGTTTGGATATACTTACTTTGGTCGTTGTATCTTTGTTTGTTGATTTCTGTTCTTTGATATTTGTTGTTAGTGGATGTTGTAGTGGTGCTAGAAAAAAATAAGGATATATGCATAAATTATTACAATATGTTAGCAATTTTTGATTCTTTAGGAGTTACTGTTTGTCACATCATTTAATTGACTTACTTTGTATTTGTTGCTTGTTATGCTGAGTTTTAATGCTGTTGTAGGTGTAAGGCAATCTGTTCAATTTTCAGTTGTGGCCTGTATTTTCTTTGATGTCTTTATCTGTTAAAAAAAAAATAATCATTAAAATCCATATTTCGAAATATATTTTTGGTAGCACGTCTGTTTGCTGTTTTAATGTTAAAGCTTCAATTAATTAATGTTGTCTGAGAAAAAATAGAAAATGATTACTTTTTTAGTAGTTTCGTAGTTTTCTTCTTAGTTTTTTCTGTTCTTTAGTAGTGAAGTTTTCTGTAGTGGTAGGAGATAATATACAATACATATGTATGAGTAATTTGTCCTTTTTACTAATTGTGTAAATTTTAGCAGTTCCTTTAATTAAGTTACAGTTTGTTACTTACTTTCAATCCTCTTAATGGTAGGTTGAATCTTAGTTTTCATGTAGGCGTCGTCAAATGTATCCACAGTATTCTTTCCTGTCTTCTACTTTTCTCAGGTAATTTGTTAGTTGGATGTAATTGTTTATATAGTGTTTTGGACTTAGTAATTAGTTAGCTATTGGTGAGTTTATGTTTGTACTGTTTTGATTCGTTGGTTTGTATTTTTGAAAAACTGTTGGTGTAATTAATTACCATATATGGTAAACGCTAATTAATGTTGAGCATACATACCTTTATATAATATGTTAAAGAAATAATTTATAAATGTGTAAATCATTTACTTTTAAATGTGAAAATATTTTTAATTATAAATTGTTGATAAGTGTTAATTGTAGTGCTAATAGTATATTTTTAATGTTTAAAAGTGTTATAGAATAATAATAAAATTGTTCGATATTGCTTAAAAAACGATATTATTGTAGCCGATATTTTTACTCTCGATATTTTTAACGTACTGTTTATTAATTTTAATTATCGATATTTAAATATTGCGATATATATGTGGTCGATATAATTGATATCGATGTTTATGTATTGCGATATTTTAATTTCGATATTTGTGTATGTGAATAAATAAGTATAGGATGACGATATATTTGATGTCGATATTTTAGTGTCGATAATTTTGTACTACGATAATGTGTGTTTCGATATTATGTCATAGATTCCCTCCCTCCGGCCAGTAAAACAGTCATTCAACTATGGGAACACACAGTTAAAACTATGGGCTGGTTAAGAAGCTTGACACAAACAACCCCGCTATGGGGCAAGGCACATACATACGCCCCGTCACCGAACTCTCAGGTTTTCGCAAATGGGACCTCCTTGGGATTATTACACACTGGACGACATCATGCAAGGCTGCACCCTCAAATCATTTCAACAACTACAAAATGAGTTTCAGTTGCACAAGTTGCAATTCTACAAATAACTACAGCTGAGACATGCCCGAGACTCCCGGATTTGTCAGCTTGATGAACTACTAGAATTTCACCCCCTAGAGAGCTGTGTACTAAAGGGAGACCTGGGGGAACACAAGATAGGACAAAATATATCAGACCCTGACATCCCACTCACTAACCACACTACACAAGACCATGGTGGCATGGGCGACAGATCTATCAACCATGACGGACGATGACTGGACCGAAGCCCTTGCCTGTCTCTGAGGCGCTGCTGTTTCCACGCGATACAGCCTTATTCAGTTCAAATATCTTCACTGTGCATACTTTAACCGATCCTGTCTGTGGAAAATGGGTGTCATCCAATCCCCGCTGTGCCTTCCTTGCGGGGGTGCAAAGGTCACATTCTTACATACGATCTAGAACTCCGAGGCACTAAAGCCGTACTGGCAGAAAATCTCATCCCATCTGGGTCGTGTCCTGGCCTGGAACCTCCCACTCGATCCCAGGCTGTTTTTACTTCACAGTACAGAGGAAATTGGTGGGAATCGGTACAAAGAGCACTAACTGTTCCTGGGCCTCACGCTGGCCAAGAGGGATGTAGCCCATATGTGGAAGGCGACCTTCCCGCCGAGAGTGGGTGGGTGGAAAAAGGCCATGGACTGATGTATGGGTGCTGAGATTGCAGTCTACCAGGCGCAGGGCTGCCCACAGTAGCACAGAAAGATTTAGCACGGCTGCGCGGCATATCGGGGTATTGATCTACCGCCTCTGCCACAAATTAACCCCTCATAAATCCACCAGATACTATGCTAGATAAATCACTAAGTCTCAGATGAGCAACCCTGACATCAATGCACACACACCTAGTCTATTGCGGTTGAGGGATATCAGCGATGTTCGGTGCTACATTTCAGTTGTTAAGCCAGATGTAAGACAGTCCAGTTCGATGAGTTTCTAAAAAATATGGTACTTTCTACATCGATCTGTATTTGTATTGTTTGCTTTGGGCCTTGCGAAATGGAAAAAAACTGTTTTGAAAAAAAAAAAGTAAATACAAACTACCCAGACATTCAGAATAACACTTTTGACCCAACAACAGCAATGGGTTTATTGTCTAAGGATATGGGAGAAAGGACTGAAGGTTGAAATCCCCTGGTTGCAAATCACAGAAAAAAAAGGATGGTCATGATCATGAAACAGTTTCAAATACACAGAAGTACACATTGTGGGTAACAGCTAAACTGTAAATCTAGTTAGTCGGCACACAGACCATCATGGCATCTTTTGCAACAGCCTATAATAATCTAATTGGTACCATCCTGTGGGCCCCTAAATTCCACCAGAAAATAATACCTGCTCATAGTACATCATGGCAGCTTTTATAAATAGCTGGTGAGAACCTAATTGGGATTTGACATAGTCCGCCATGTCAAAACTGAATTACGTGGGCCATGTACATTTATTATGTATAACAATCATCCTATTAAAAAGTCAGCCTGTGGCACATCACGGCACCCCTTAAAACACCAGTGGCAAGCAGTTCATAACAGTCGATGGATGAAAACTACAACTCCCATGTTCCTTAAGGAAGAAAAAAGCGATGGCCGGGGAAGCTACATCACTACGTGCTCCCCAGGCAGTCTTTACTTGCGATATTTGAAAAGAAACGAGTGAGCCTAACATGAAGGCACTAGCTCAAAACATCTGGCATATCCTGTGAGGCTGAGCCACCCTAACATAATGAGAAAAGAGAATATTTTGCCACTGTTACCGGGCATTTACACATTAAAAAATACTGCCTGTTCTAATTCACTAATGTGATATTAAGGCCGGCTGGAGATGCAACATCATTACCGCTCCCCAGGCTGGCATCGCATGAGACACCGAAACGCGAACAGATGCACCAGCGCTTACAAATCAGTCACAGTGACAGGTGCTGTGCATTTCGCTTTCTTGGGAGAGAAAAACCAGTTAAATGCACACCTTCCCTTCCACAGGCATTCCTGCCTATCCTCAATGAATCCCTCAGACAAGGCAGAGTCCCCACAGATTTCAAAAAAGCTCTCCTTATACCTTTGGTAAAAAAACAAGGGAAGGATCCTCTGGATCTTACAAATTATAGACCTATTTCCCTGCTGCCCTACCTCTCAAAGGTACTGGAGGCTCATGTCTCTAAGAGTGTCTCCAATTTTATCGAGACCACTAACTACTTGGAGCCTAATCAAGCGGGGTTTCGCCCTGGTCATTCAACAGAGGCGGTGATTCTAGCGGTTCAGGACAACCTTAGAGCCAATGCGGATATCGATACACACCAAGCTCTGGTGCTGCTTGACCTCTCGGCGGCGTTCGACACGGTTGACTATGACATCTTGCTCAACCGTGTCGAACAGGCCGGCCTGAGAGGACCGGCGTTGAGCTGGATTACATCCTTTATCGAGGGCCGGACTCAGGCAACTCAACTG
The DNA here is from genome assembly GCF_964261635.1 of Lissotriton helveticus. Taxonomy (NCBI): domain Eukaryota; kingdom Metazoa; phylum Chordata; class Amphibia; order Caudata; family Salamandridae; genus Lissotriton; species Lissotriton helveticus. Next base: position 367,622,241 of record NC_136073.1, on the reverse strand, counting down.
GGCAGCTTTACAGGTACTAGGCACACGTCCACCTGTGGAGTCCCGCAGGGGTCGTCATTGTCCCCCTTATTATTTAATCTTTACCTCCGCCCTCTTCTTTATTCCCTTAAAAAGTTTAATGTCACAGTGTTCAACTATGCGGACGATTTACAGCTAATATTTCATCTGAACATCCCTGATGCTGTGTCCGAATTTCAGAACACTATGAAACACATCCAATGCTGGATGAACGAAAATCATCTAAAACTCAACCCGGGCAAAACAGAACTACTTTTGCCCGGGAACAGTTTATCCAGCTGGAGTGATAACTTCTGGCCAGTAGACCTGGGCATCCCTCCCGTAAGGTCCATTGCTGTAAAGAGCTTAGGCATCACGCTCCACTCGGACCTGTCCTTAAAAACCCAAGTGGGCGCTGTGGTCTCAGCAAGTTTTTTCCAAATGAGGAAAATAAAAAAGATTGCTCATCTTTTCACCCAGTCTGCCTTAATCCAGGTTACTATTGCTCTGGTTATGTCCCGCCTGGACTATTCCAACAGCGTCTATTTGGGACTTCCAGTGGGCCTGTCGAAGAGACTTCAACTTGTCCAGAATCAGGCGGCGAGACTCATCCTACAACAGCCAAAATGGTCTTCTATTAAACCTGGACTAGAAAAGCTACACTGGCTTCCGATCTCCCAGCGCATAGCCTTTAAAGCAGGGTGTATCACCTTCAAGGCCATACAAGATAAAGGCCCTGCCTTTATTCGTTGCCTGATCTCTAAATATATACCCACCAGAAGCTTGCGCTCTGCGCAAAAATCCCTACTGGAGGTGTCTCGCTTCAAAAGGAAGCGACAGGGAGGCTGCTGTTTTCGCCATCTAGCAGCCTCACTTTGGAACTCCATTCCCTTATCGATTAGGCAGAGTGAGGATTTACTTACCTTTCGTAAGGGATTAAAGACCTGGTTGTTCGCCCAAGCCTACCATTAGCTATTGTCAGCTCAGTGTTATGTTAGACGGATTCTTCACCTTTCCTATAGCGCCATGAAGCCCATGGGCGTACGAGCGCTCTACAAATTGATTTTAACATAACATAACATAACATTCCGACATCGCCGTCAGGAAGGAGCAGACGCACGTCGGTTTATTGCGAGGGAGGCGCCTTGACGCAGTAAGAGAATGAATGAATGAAGGGAGTTTCTCCCTGGTTATTGCTGAACGCGAGCAAGTGCCTGGTGGCCTAACATTTTCCATGAAAATGACTATCCCTAGAGTGTGACTACAGGGATTCTTAAACCCTTCTTCCATGGGGCACTGAATACCCCCGTTGGGGTAAGGTTCAGAGCTAGTCTCACAATTCAATAAAGAAAAGCGTTTACGATTGTCTCACGTGTGCAGTGTCACAATATCACATTAGTATGCAATGCTGCATATTATGTAACGTTACTTATGTCCCCCTTTTCAATTAAGGCACGTTAATAAATCATTTATGTATTCACAGGTACCTATGAACCAATCTTTAGATTAGATGTAGACACAGGTCACCCGAACAACAAGGCAATTCTTAAGCAATATTGCCTCGCTGGGAGCTTGTTTGCTTGTCCTGAAGAATGCAGCAGACTCAGTAGAGCCACAAGGCAGAAACATGATGACTGTAATAGTGGTGATGGGGTAATCGTTCCCCTTATTCCCACATTTTCAATTTTTAATACCAAGTGGTGTGTCCAATGAATACATAAACTCTAGGATTCCACATTGGTTTTTAAATTTACTATTGACACGTGCCCACTCAAACTTAGAAGTGCCTCCCTTTCCTCAGGTGTGTACTATGAAGAAGCAAGACACCTGGCGGTGTGTGAGGACAACCTGTTACATGTTTTTGTATGCCAGAGGCTAAATGCACAGATATGAAAAGAGATTAGGTGTAAAGAGGTGAGCTGGAATTAGGTTAGCTCTGCTAAAAGTGGGATAACATACACACAGGAGACATGGGACTACATGAGAGGGGCTAGTTAATCCCAGGATTGTCATGCTGTCCAGCTGTATTCTGAGTATCTGGGAAGGCTTTATGAAACGAGGTAATCGGTAATATATTCACACATGTGAGAGTGAGAAAGTTATGCAAGTTAGATGTAGGTGTACATAGGTGAGGTAAATCTAGGTGTGTGGTTTTAGGTGTATTCAGCTGATACTAGTTCTTGCACACACTTAAAAGGAGCAAGGTGTACAAAGGTGAGAGGGGGCTAGGTGATAGGGCCGGAATGGCCATTGGGGGCACCGGGTATTTCCCAGGTGGGCCGCCAGGGTGGGGGGCGGTTTTGGACCCCTGGGAGGCCGTTATTGTTGCAAGGGGACAAGCCATTTCGGACCCCTGTAACAATATCGAACAAAACCGGCCTTAGCAAACAGCTCGGCTGCCCTCCCCTCCCCCCCCCCCCCCCCGGGGCCGGCCAAGCAGTTTACCAGGGCTGGTTTTGGTTCCCAGTCCGGCCCTGCTAGGTGCACAGAGGTAAGATGTCAGGAGCGATAGAGGTGATAGATGTAGACAGGTGAAATTCAGCTTAAAGCATGCAGGTGTCAGACAAGTAGGCTCATTGAGGCGAGAGGTTTCTAGGTGTGCAGATATGAGACATGATTCACACAACCAAGGTGTGGTTTGGTGCACACAATTTTTAAATCATAATGAAGTGTTAAACTAGGCAACATCTATTTATAAATACCCAAGAAGCATTTCAGTCTGTGACATGCACTAAATGCATGGCTAATTAGTGTATATCAGGAGGGTTCAGCACCGATCCAGACAGGATGAATCTATACCAGAGTTTTAGGCATATGCATCCGCCAAGAGTGAACGACCATATGACTTTCAGTACAGTTTTGCATTTTAAAATTGTATTTGTTCTCAGCACTCATGTGCGTTTGTGTGTGCTGAGAATTGCTGTAGCTAGTTACTGTAAAGTGCTGTAACCCAGAGTAGGGCTCTGTGGTATGGAGGGATGCACCAGATATGCTTCTGCAGAGAATGGAACTACTGTCCCCTTGCTGGATTCTAAGGTACTGACAGTGGTGGCAGCATGAATTTTTAGTAGTAGGACATGCCATTTCCTGAGACCTACAGGGACAGATGGCTGCTTGACTCGCAGTCTAAATTGTCTGTTCAGTTCAGTACTTCCTGCTTCTGTACTACATTCCTGTGTGCATGAGTGTAGTATGCAGGAGGGGAGGGAGCACACTGTCCTACTACAGCACCTTTTCTAACTGACGAGGGCATTGCTTCACAATCTTACCCTGGACATAGTTAGAATTCTTCCTAGAAGGTCAAATCAGAATCATAAGTGGGTCCTTTTTTGTGTTCCACTTCAGGCTATCTTTAAAAGTAGAAGTGAATGAGAGATACATCACTGTATAGTTTGTTGTTAATCTATACTACTATTATAAAGGAAGAACTTTGAACCTTTGAGGCGGGTAAACTCGGGAACCACAGCGCCAATCCACACACCCGATACATCGTTGTAATCGTCAGGGTGTGCAGATGGACATAGGCTATATAAAGTAAAAAAATATACGTTATTTAAAAAATTTTGCGAAAAAAAAGTAGTCCCGTGGAAGAAGCACCGGCCGCGACCTGCGTGCTGATGTCAGGAGCGCGGGGAGGAGCGGCGTCCAGGAGCGCGAGGAGGAGCGGCGGACATGGCGCGGGGAGGAGCGGCGGACAAGCGGGGAGGAGCGGTGAGGAGTGGCGGACAGGCGGGGAGGAGCGGTGACGAGCGGCGAGGAGCGGTGGAGCGGTGAACTGAGGAGTGCGGGGGAGGAGCGGCGGCTGAGGTAAGGCTCCAGGGGACCCTGTCAGGGCAGGCGGGGGCCGGGGTGGGGCCCTGAACACTCATGGCGAGGGGCGGGCGGGGGCCCTGAACACTCATGGCGGGGGGTGGGCGGGGGCCGGGGCGGGCGGGGGCCCTGAACACTCGTGGCGGGGGGCGGGCGGGGGCCCTGAACACTCATTTCGGGACGGGCTGCTAAGTCGGGGCGGGCGGGGCTCGGGGAAGCCTGATTGCTCCCGGACAAGGTCGGGGCGGGCTGCTATTTCACTTATAAAAAAGGCCTTGAAGTAAATTGATTTCAATTATTTGATTTGCTCTGAAAACGTCATCGACCTGTGTTCTGCTTTTGGCGTACTATGTGCCCAGGAGTTTTCTTCAAGGTGAAGGCTATTATCAGGACAGATGGGAACAAGTCTTCGAATATAACTATTTCTTTCAGTTCAAATTGTACTTTCAGGAAGGATGAGCATTGCTATTGTACTACCATCCAGTAGACATGGAAAACTATGACATTGTTTTACTACTAAGTGACCCACTCCTCATGCTTAAAGGGGGGTCTATTCCCCATCTTGACCGGTTCAACAGTATAACCTCCACTGGTCTCAGTGATTCTCTAGGGGAAGGGGCTTTTGGGAAGCCTGTGTGTTCGCTTCAGGGTTTAGAAATTCAAGAGACTCTTTCTGCCCACTGTTCTGGCTATCCATTGTTCAGAAAGTTCAGCATGTTGATTCGCTCACCCTTCTCCAGTCAGTTGTGCAACTTATCAGTTTGTGGATGCAGTTCATGTAGTGGATATTCATCACTGCTTATTCTCTCTGGATGTCTTGTTTCGTCTTTTCTAACCTGGCCCAAATCAATCATTAAAGCAATGATTTTGTGTTTAAGTGGATTTTCATATGAGCGGTAAGGTTGGTTTGAGCAGAAAATGTCTCTTGGAGAGATATGGTCTACCAGAACGGGTCTTCTGAGTGAACAAGTTGCATAATTGCTAAATACAATATTTAGACAAACTTTATGAATTTCATGTAATGCGAAATTTGGAAACTATGCAAATTTTCGATGGCATAATTTAGATTCTGGCCAGGCCTTGTAATAGTTTGTCAGGATAGACTGGCCTAGTGTTTTTTAACCTCTTTTAATTGATTTTTAACAAGTGACAGAGCATATGTGACTTGTACTTCATAGTAGGAAGAACAGTATAACAGATACATAATCATTCTTAGTGCTTCATCTTGGACACAACTGTCAATTACAAAATATTTGTTATGAAATTACAGCATAGCAATGTGGAAAGTTTTCTATCATTGCCCCCAGATCTTCTTATGGTTTCAGGAACAACCCTGGGGTAACATATCCATCCCGGAGCAACCGCCCATGCCTCTCAACCATTCTTCCTTTGGAGGGGCCTCCTATGATCTCCAGTATTTAGCGATATCCCTCTTGGCAAGAAGAGCTGCCATGTCAACTAGAATCTTCAACCCACGGTGGCCCCCTAGCTCTTCAATGACAAAGCAGTTTGGGCAAAAAGTCAATGGATCATTTCAACAATTACGTTAGTGTCTAAACAATATTGAACCAGTATCCCTGAATTATTGTACACCTATGCACAATATGATATTTGCAACAAGCCTGCAAATGTGGTTTTCTAAGTCTTCATGCTCGGGACTGGATAAAACCTAGGAAGGCAGTAGAATAGCTGTGAGATTTGGAGGAGTAAAATTGTTTTGGCTTACTTCTTTGTTTTCTTTTCATGTTAATGGCAATAATGTAAACCATTGGAAATCCTTTATGATTGTTTGAGGATTTTTTAATAGTTCACAATATGTATGTCTCAACTTCTTTTAATGGTGCTTTATTTGTTGTCTGCCTTTTTTGTGTGAGTACCAGCATCTCTGTTTTACTGCATTTAACATGTAACGTGGTTGTTTACCACAAAGTAAGATAATCTTTCAGTTTGCAGGATTTGATGCCCTGCTCTCTTATAGAAGGATGTCTTCATCAAACACTCAAATCCCATCATGTAGCAAAGTTCTAAAAATGCACTGCTCTGCCTGCTACTCATCCTTGTCTTGATGCGTCCTATATGGACACCTTCATTCTCAACACCTAGGGCCTCATTACGATGTCGGTTGGAAAGGCTCAGAACGACATTAATTTTGTCCAAATCCATTTGGAACCCATGTTTCCGAACAACTCAGAACCATTTCTGACTGACCGATTACGATGCAATATAACCATTCGATCTTTTCTGACTCAGTTCCGATTGGTATTCGGGGAAACCGAGTCGGTCAGAGACGAATCGTACAGGTCTATGGACCGCGTTTCCGACCGACGTGTTTCGATGTCGGGTTTGGACAGCCTTTCCGACTCGGTTTGTCTGACAAGGAGCGGCTGTCGGAAACCGACTTTCAGAGGCCTCTTGCTAGGGCCTGTGGGGGTACCCATGGGACTCCTATTTGCAACCATGCACAGTGTAGCCAGCACCATGGAGTGCCACTACAGGGTGCAAGGTTTTCCGCAAACATCCCTTTCTTCAATGGGAGTCTGTATCGTCGGTCGGAACACAGGCTTCCATTGAAGTGAATGGGTCTCCGATCGAACGGTGTTTGGAAACATCAGATTCATAATCGGTTGGTATGATTCCCCGAACCCGAGTCGGTCGGAAAGGATTCCAACAGGGAGTTGGTCGGAATGCTTTCCGACCGACATCATAATGAGGCACTTATTGTGGCTACTGAGACTGCTTCAAAATGACAGCTACATTTCTACCAAACAGGTGCACTCCACTGTTGGCCTCCGGAATGACCACAAGAGCTGGTTGATTATCTCTTTAAATAAATCAAAAGGGGTATTTGCACTTACATTTTTAGGTCTCGCCTATGCAGCGCGCATGCGCTGCTTAGGCAAAATGACCGTAAGCAATTGCTTCGGCTTTTCAACCAAAAACGTGCATGCGTTACATTGCTTTCAATGGCAACGCGTGCACGTGTGGCGCGATTCCCTTGTGGGAGCGCGCAGCACCATATTGTAGCAATTATCACTCCTGGCGCTGCTCACTCTCGCAAGTGAAATGCTTCAGCACTCGCCCCCTCCTCTCGCCCCTCCCCCTGCTGCCACCTTTTAGTGCGAGGAACGTGCTTGTTTTCTATGGAAGTCGTGTCCACCTCCAGACTGTATGTTTACACAGCTCAAAGGAAATTAAGTACCGGTGAGCATGAGGCCCTTGAGCAAGTGGCGCTACTCAGGGTGACTGATATGGAGGACGGGTTATTGTGGTGCGAGACGTGTGAAGTGCCGTGGCTTTGAATTTGCAAAAACAACAAGTGATGGATTGAATGTGGATCAATGTCACACACTCCCCCAGTCAAAAGATCTGGGCCCAAATCCATCGTGGGTCCCAGGCACTCCACACCACTTGGAGTCAAGCTAGTCGGGCTGAAGAGAAAAAAGTGCGCTGGGGATGCCCAGACGTGGGTCCCAGGCACTCCACACCACTTGGAGTCAAGCTAGCCGGGCTGAAGAGAAACGAAACCGGTCCGGTCCTCGGATGCTTGATTCCGGTCTGGGAAAGATATGGCTGTTGTAGTTCGGACTGGACTGTTCCCATGGGGCAACAGGGTCAGAGCTGATTTGCATAAAGCCATTATCTGACCCAGGGTGGTGTGGAGTGCAAAAAAACGATGGATTTGGGCCCAGATCTTTTGACTGGGGGAGTGTGTGACATTGATCCACATTCAGTCCATCACTTGTTGTTTTTTGCAATTGCCGCCCTAAGTGCGCTGGGGATGCCCAGACGTGGGTCCCAGGCACTCCACACCACTTGGAGTCAAGCTAGCCGGGCTGAAGAGAGGTGTTACCTCGAAACCGGTCCGGTCCTCGGATGCTTGATTTCGGTCTGGGAAAGATATGGCTGTTGTAGTTCGGACTGGACTGTTCCCATGGGGCAACAGGGTCAGAGCTGATTTGCATAAAGCCATTATCTGACCCAGGGTGGTGTGGAGTGCAAAAAAACAATGGATTTGGGCCCAGATCTTTTGACTGGGGGAGTGTGTGACATTGATCCACATTCAGTCCATCACTTGTTGTTTTTTGCAATTGCCGCCCTAAGTGCGCTGGGGATGCCCAGACGTGGGTCCCAGGCACTCCACACCACTTGGAGTCAAGCTAGCCGGGCTGAAGAGAGGTGTTACCTCGAAACCGGTCCGGTCCTCGGATGCTTGATTCCGGTCTGGGAAAGATATGGCTGTTGTAGTTCGGACTGGACTGTTCCCATGGGGCAACAGGGTCAGAGCTGATTTGCATAAAGCCATTATCTGACCCAGGGTGGTGTGGAGTGCAAAAAAACGATGGATTTGGGCCCAGATCTTTTGACTGGGGGAGTGTGTGACATTGATCCACATTCAGTCCATCACTTGTTGTTTTTTGCAATTGCCGCCCTAAGTGCGCTGGGGATGCCCAGACGTGGGTCCCAGGCACTCCACACCACTTGGAGTCAAGCTAGCCGGGCTGAAGAGAGGTGTTACCTCGAAACCGGTCCGGTCCTCGGATGCTTGATTCCGGTCTGGGAAAGATATGGCTGTTGTAGTTCGGACTGGACTGTTCCCATGGGGCAACAGGGTCAGAGCTGATTTGCATAAAGCCATTATCTGACCCAGGGTGGTGTGGAGTGCAAAAAAACGATGGATTTGGGCCCAGATCTTTTGACTGGGGGAGTGTGTGACATTGATCCACATTCAGTCCATCACTTGTTGTTTTTTGCAATTGCCGCCCTAAGTGCGCTGGGGATGCCCAGACGTGGGTCCCAGGCACTCCACACCCCTTGGAGTCAAGCTAGCCGGGCTGAAGAGAGGTGTTACCTCGAAACCGGTCCGGTCCTCGGATGCTTGATTCCGGTCTGGGAAAGATATGGCTGTTGTAGTTCGGACTGGACTGTTCCCATGGGGCAACAGGGTCAGAGCTGATTTGCATAAAGCCATTATCTGACCCAGGGTGGTGTGGAGTGCAAAAAAACGATGGATTTGGGCCCAGATCTTTTGACTGGGGGAGTGTGTGACATTGATCCACATTCAGTCCATCACTTGTTGTTTTTTGCAATTGTCGCCCTAAGTGCGCTGGGGATGCCCAGACGTGGGTCCCAGGCACTCCACACCACTTGGAGTCAAGCTAGCCGGGCTGAAGAGAGGTGTTACCTCGAAACCGGTCCGGTCCTCGGATGCTTGATTCCGGTCTGGGAAAGATATGGCTGTTGTAGTTCGGACTGGACTGTTCCCATGGGGCAACAGGGTCAGAGCTGATTTGCATAAAGCCATTATCTGACCCAGGGTGGTGTGGAGTGCAAAAAAACGATGGATTTGGGCCCAGATCTTTTGACTGGGGGAGTGTGTGACATTGATCCACATTCAGTCCATCACTTGTTGTTTTTTGCAATTGCCGCCCTAAGTGCGCTGGGGATGCCCAGACGTGGGTCCCAGACACTCCACACCACTTGGAGTCAAGCTAGCCGGGCTGAAGAGAGGTGTTACCTCGAAACCGGTCCGGTCCTCGGATGCTTGATTCCGGTCTGGGAAAGATATGGCTGTTGTAGTTCGGACTGGACTGTTCCCATGGGGCAACAGGGTCAGAGCTGATTTGCATAAAGCCATTATCTGACCCAGGGTGGTGTGGAGTGCAAAAAAACGATGGATTTGGGCCCAGATCTTTTGACTGGGGGAGTGTGTGACATTGATCCACATTCAGTCCATCACTTGTTGTTTTTTGCAATTGCCGCCCTAAGTGCGCTGGGGATGCCCAGACGTGGGTCCCAGGCACTCCACACCACTTGGAGTCAAGCTAGCCGGGCTGAAGAGAGGTGTTACCTCGAAACCGGTCCGGTCCTCGGATGCTTGATTCCGGTCTGGGAACGATATGGCTGTTGTAGTTCGGACTGGACTGTTCCCATGGGGCAACAGGGTCAGAGCTGATTTGCATAAAGCCATTATCTGACCCAGGGTGGTGTGGAGTGCAAAAAAACGATGGATTTGGGCCCAGATCTTTTGACTGGGGGAGTGTGTGACATTGATCCACATTCAGTCCATCACTTGTTGTTTTTTGCAATTGCCGCCCTAAGTGCGCTGGGGATGCCCAGACGTGGGTCCCAGGCACTCCACACCACTTGGAGTCAAGCTAGCCGGGCTGAAGAGAGGTGTTACCTCGAAACCGGTCCGGTCCTCGGATGCTTGATTCCGGTCTGGGAAAGATATGGCTGTTGTAGTTCGGACTGGACTGTTCCCATGGGGCAACAGGGTCAGAGCTGATTTGCATAAAGCCATTATCTGACCCAGGGTGGTGTGGAGTGCAAAAAAACGATGGATTTGGGCCCAGATCTTTTGACTGGGGGAGTGTGTGACATTGATCCACATTCAGTCCATCACTTGTTGTTTTTTGCAATTGCCGCCCTAAGTGCGCTGGGGATGCCCAGACGTGGGTCCCAGGCACTCCACACCACTTGGAGTCAAGCTAGCCGGGCTGAAGAGAGGTGTTACCTCGAAACCGGTCCGGTCCTCGGATGCTTGATTCCGGTCTGGGAAAGATATGGCTGTTGTAGTTCGGACTGGACTGTTCCCATGGGGCAACAGGGTCAGAGCTGATTTGCATAAAGCCATTATCTGACCCAGGGTGGTGTGGAGTGCAAAAAAACGATGGATTTGGGCCCAGATCTTTTGACTGGGGGAGTGTGTGACATTGATCCACATTCAGTCCATCACTTGTTGTTTTTTGCAATTGCCGCCCTAAGTGCGCTGGGGATGCCCAGACGTGGGTCCCAGGCACTCCACACCACTTGGAGTCAAGCTAGCCGGGCTGAAGAGAGGTGTTACCTCGAAACCGGTCCGGTCCTCGGATGCTTGATTCCGGTCTGGGAAAGATATGGCTGTTGTAGTTCGGACTGGACTGTTCCCATGGGGCAACAGGGTCAGAGCTGATTTGCATAAAGCCATTATCTGACCCAGGGTGGTGTGGAGTGCAAAAAAACGATGGATTTGGGCCCAGATCTTTTGACTGGGGGAGTGTGTGACATTGATCCACATTCAGTCCATCACTTGTTGTTTTTTGCAAGTGGCTTTGAATTTGGGCATTTTAGCTGCCCGCTTGCGGTTTGTAAACAAACCGCGTCTCCTTTGTCACAAATGTCTGTCTTCTCCGCTCACCCCCCACACCGAAATGACAGCAGAGGCTTTCCTTCCAGGTGTGCATCAGCTGCTTTTGTGCACATTCCTTTTTCTCTCATCCCAAGAGGGACAAACCCACTTCTCTGCTGCGCCAAGGCTCTGACCATGAGTGTGCGATCGTCTTGGACTGTTTTAGTGAAAGCTCTTCTGCTGAGGCGAAAGTAGACCTACCGTGACCCCACAATCAGCCTCTAGCAAACCTTGATTAATACAAAACTTGCTGGGGTCCCACCCCGAGATGAACTTTCCTTTCTCCTTTAGTTGAATGAATCTCCTGATAGAGTCAGCACTTTTTAATACATCACAATGAAGTCATTTACTATCTGTGCTAATCCCGGGCCCTCTACCCCAATTGTGCCTTTCTAGGGAAAAGGATTGATCCGGTAGAAGTCTTCTACATTCAGTCAAAATGCTGTTGGCATCAAAAGAGGTCAGAACCCTCTTTCCATGACATCTCTCAAAGTGCAATGGTCTGTAAGGCTTACTTTGCTAATAATGATCCTGCTACTGCCGTATAGTGGCGTAAGTGGAGCTGCTATCACAACCTCAATTTCTTTTCGGAGAATTCTAGCTTCATAAAAATGAATGCTACATTTCTCGGTGTCTTGCTTATGCATGTTTAATCACCTTGTTTCCCTGCTGCGGCGTATCTTGATGCTCTCTCAATGCAGATAGCTTTAATCCTGCTGCGTTATTGGGAACATCTGGTAGTTTTTGATGTGGATTTTTCACTCAGTGGTGGCGTCTTAGCACTGATCCAAAGAAGTACACCTATGTCACTGTAGGGAAGTGTGACTGGCTTTGACCTGGTTTGCACACTTAGCTCAGTTTATCATATGTGCTTACTGTCTATATAAACATGCTGCATTGTCAGTAAGCTGCAACTCTTAACCTGGGTTGTGGGTGTGACTTTCCTTTCTCAATTAACAAGTGATGCAATACAGTGGACCAATGGGATTTTTCAGAAGGAAACATCAAACATCTATTGATGGTCCCTACGCACTGTTTGTACAATGTTCCCAATTTGAGCAGCATTGCTAATTTCCGTTTCCTCATTCGAGACCTTGACATCTCGATGTATGCTGCAAAGGAAAAATTTGCTTGGTCAGATGCGCATCATATTTTACAAATATTCCTGAAGTGTTTTGAGTGAAATAAAACGCGTGTGCGGTTAACCCAGCTGGGGACTGGTGGCAGGATTGCTGTGCCATCAGTTTGCTTTGCTTCACTAGCATGGCTAGTTTACACCAACACCAGTATTTGTGAGAAGGTTCGTGTTGCTTTCATAAATAAAACATAATTTTGTATTTTTGTCTTTTATATTAAGTTACAATATACACAACTTATTCTGAAACATGGAGCAAAATAAGTTTCTATATACGAAATGGTTTTGAATCACTGGGTTGTGTTCCAGGCTATAAATATAAATTTAAGGCAACTCATGCAGGTTTGTTGGTCTATATAGTTAGACATTGAAAAGTTGAGAAGCATTGGCATAGCCAATAGGTCTCGCTTTTGAGACCTTATGAGTATTTAGTTATGCAGCACAATATCCTTGGTGCAACAACATCAAATGTTGCATGGCTAAACACTTATAAGGTCCCCAAGGCGAGACCGATTGGCTATGCCAATGCTTGTTTTCAATGTTGGTGTAGGAGGTGCCCATTGCATTATAGCCCTTATATTATTTCCGCTCCAGGTGACTTTGATACATATTATCTTTTCTGATGCCTTTCCTATCGGTTCAGGTAGAAGTCTGTATTCTATGAATGGGACATATTTCAGTTCAATGAGACATATTTGGGTTCTGTGAGGCACGTTTTCTGGTGTTATGTGCTGGTCCATTAAGCTTTTTTGGGAGGGAGTAATAACAACCGCAGGAACCAGAGTTTATTTAAAGGCCTAGCCTGAGTTTATTTACAAAGTAGGAACAATGAATGAACATGGTACCCAGTATAATTAATTCCCCTTTTAAGGTAAGATTTGCTGCACGTGATATTTTTCTTTGAATCCGCATAGATACCAAACACATGAATAGACTGATGTATACTCTGCAGCTACACAGGTTCCCTGACCTTCAACCTAAAACTCTCTCACCTAAACTGGCAGAGAAGTATTTCCCCTGCACATCTCTTACACAACTCTTGCTCAAGCTGAATTGTATTGTGCTTTACATTTACAAAATGAAGAAAACAACTGGAGTGGAGACAACACCATGAACCACAAATCACAATTTGCAGCGCCTCATGGAAAATCTTCCTCAAGGGACTCAATTGTAGCACGCGCTTCTAAATGAATCTGGCCCCGTTCCATTCAATTTGCATAGCATTAAAACCATCAAGATTGTATGAAGTTATGTCATGCTGCAAACGTGAATCATTGTGTCTATCTGTTTAAAGTTTTTTATAGATTAATATTTCACGCAGAAACAAAGGCAGGGTAAGCGTGTTCCTCTCGAGCAAAATGGTTGCAGCATTTCCCTGCTAATTATTTAGTTTAAATTGTCATACTTTTCTGTTTACAATTAACTGTACCTGTTATTTGTTTTTTTTTGTTGTTTTTTTAAGTATTTTTTTTTTTTGATTTTAAGAAAATTTTATTAATGAGAATAACGGTAAGAATAATAAATATAAAATACAATACAAGTGATACAAGTGATACAATCGATGCAAGAGACATATGCAAAAAAGGGCTAGAATTAATAGGTAAACTAAGAGATTATATAGATATAAGGGACATTAGCCCGTGAGAGATATAAATATAATTCAAGTAAAAGCCTCTATCAAGGCAATAAAACAAACGTATCACTATCAAAATGTGGAGAAGGGGATAGGGGAGGAAACAGAAAAGAAGAAGAGAGGAGAAAAGAGCAAGAGTAAAGAGAGGATGAGTAGGAAGAGAAGACAGGAAAGAAAGAAGAGAAAAAAGAGAAAAGAAGGATTCCCACAGGACTAACCCAGCCTAGAAACCAAATAGCAGACAACAATCATACAAACACATCAAAAGGAAACTGAGGAACCAACCCTTTGGAAGACAACTCCATATAATCATCCAAAGCTTCCCAAACCTCACTAGAAATAGATGGAGAGAGGTGAGCTTGATCAACCGAAGTGTGTGCACTGCGTAAAAAGGAGACCCAAGCCCACCACGTATGATAGGAAACCGATGAAAAGGATTTCCACTCCATAAGAATAATCTTCACCGCTACAGTCAGGAGGAGATCCAACAACTGCAACTCCAATGGATCTAAAGGGAGAGGAGTAGGGGCCGCCAGTGGGCCTAATAAGATTAAGGGGAAGGAAAGTTGGAGCTGAAAACCAAAGATAAGAGAGAGATGCTTCTGGATGAGGTTCCAAAAAGGTTGAAGCAAGGAGCAATGGAAAAACATATGAGGAAAGTCGCCTGCCACCAAACCGCAGCTCCAGCATAAGTTGTCATCTTTAAGGTTAAGCGAATGAAGACGTACAGGTGTCCAATGGAGAAGATTAATAGAGAAAAACTTAGACTGCATTAAGGAAGGTGCGATCTTATTACGGAGAGAAAATTTACCAATTGATTGCCAAGTATCAGGGGAAATATGCTCAGTAAGAGCATGGTCAAAATGATGCAACCATTTTTGTTGAGCAACCGTCTGTGCAGGAAGTGAAGCAGAAGACAAGAATTTATAAATTTTGGAGGCGACATGACCAGATTTAATCCATAGCTGAAAAAGTGAGATTGTAGAGGAGGAAGGATGAAGACGAACTTTAGCAATGGCCACTTTAATTTTAAGAAAAGTATAAAAATCTAGATTTGTTAAAGAATGCTTTTGAGCCAAGGTAGAAAAAGGTAATGGTTCATCAGAATCACCACAGAGATGTTTGACAAGAGAAATCCCTTTAACTGCCCAATAGGACATGAGAGTTGGAGTAATGATAAGCTTAATTTTGGAATTTCGCCAGATAGATGACCACCTAGTTTTATACAAAGGAATTGCCACCTTCTTGTCTACTTTCCTGACCGCAGCAATTGTATCGAGAATGATAGAACGGGAAAACAGGATATGGAAAGTAGAAGTAGTGCAAAAAGAGGCGGGAGGCAAAGGGGATGCTAGGTCCTGTTCTATCAGCAGCCAAGAGGGAACGTGAAGAGATGGCGGAGAGAACCAGAAATCACCTTGAGAGGCCAAAAAGGCAGTTTGGTATTTTTCCCAATCAGGAAAATTACAACCTCCCATATCACAAGGGCGACGCAAAAATTTGTATGCAAGGCGAGCACGTTTGTCATTCCACAAAAATTTAGAAGTCAGAGTATCGAGTTCGCGAAAGAAGGAATCTGACAATTTGAGCGGAATCATGGATGAAACAAAATTAATAATCGGCGTAATCATCATTTTGAGAGTCTGAAGGCGACCCCACCATAAATATGTTTCGGAGACCATGTATCCAAAAGACGACGAACTTTAAGGATAGTCTGGGATTCATTATAGGCAGCGGTGGCAGACAGAGTAGAACAAAAATAAATTCCTAAGTACTTCAGGTGTGTAGACTGCCATTTAAAGCCCGCTGAGCCCATATGAGAAGGGAAACAATAGGCATTCAAAGGGAACATCTCCGTCTTATCTTTATTCAGGGTATACCCTGAAACCGAAGAGAATAAGGAAATGGTGTTAGAAATAGCAGGGATTGCCAAAGCGATATCATCTGAAAAGATAAGAACATCATCTGCGTATGCAGCAGTTTTAATACAGTGAGGCCCAAAAGAAAAACCTTTGATGTCAGGGTGTAACTCAATCAAACGAAGAAGGGGATCAATAGATAGTAAAAATAAAAGTGGGGATAAAGGACATCCCTGTCTAGTGCCCTGACTAAGATTGAAAAACGACGACGTAGCACCATTAACTCTAATGTTAGCTTTAGGTTGAGAATATAAGGACATCACCATATTAATGAAAGAGTCGCCTAGGTTATGCGCGCACAAAACAGCACGAAGAAAAGGCCAAGAGACCTTATCAAAGGCCTTTTCCGCATCAAGGGCCAAGGCCGCGGCAGGGAGTTGAGATCGTTTAGCCGCACCGAGAATATGACAGAATGTGCGTATATTGTCTCGCGCAAGACATCCTTTCACAAAACCAGTTTGGGAAGGATGCACAAGATGAGGGATAAAGGATTCTAATCTTTTGGCCAGGATTTTAGCAAAAATCTTAGCTTCCATGTTAAGGAGAGAAATAGGTCGGAAGTTTTTAGGATCCGAATGGTCCTTCCCTTCCTTCGGGAGCACCACTATAGTAGCCTCAGCAGCCGTACCAGAAACAGATCCATCCTTAACAAAGGAATCAAAGACAGATTTCAATTTGGGGACAAGCGTAGGGAGAAAAGTCTTATAAAATAAAATTGGATATCCATCAGGGCCTGGAGCCTTGCCAGAACGAGTAGCTTTAATCGCAGACACGATTTCGTCGGGGGAAATAGGCTCATTTAAAAAAGAGCGATCAGCATCAGAAACCGATTGAATCGGAACCGATTTAAAAAAATCTTGACATTGTTCAAAAGAGGAATGATTAGAAGGAGTATATAACTTATTATAAAAATCACGAAAAACTTCAAGTATTTCCCCTGTTTGGAATTTTTTAGAGCCTGTGTGGTCAGTAATGGAAGAGATTTGCGAGGATTTGAAAGAAAAATCCTGAAATTTTAACGTAGCCGCCAAAAGTTTCCCAGCCCGATTTTTTAATAACAGCTTCTTGGATTTTTGAGCTTGCACCCCAATATAGGCTCTTTTAGTAACAATGGTATTATATTTGTATTTTAGTAGTTTTATTTGTTGTAAACAAGTTGGATCCTTAGATTGCCTAAAGGAAGCTTCCAGAGATTTTATATCAGAAGACAAATCCGTAAGTTCCTTTTTAATATCTGAATTACGTTTGGACATACATTTAATGACTTGACCACGGAAAGTGCATTTAAAGGAGTCCCAAAGAACAATTGGGGAAGAAACAGAACCTTCGTTTTCGTGGAAAAAGGTATCTATAGCTTCAGAAAACTCATGAACCTGAGAAGGATCATGCAAAACTTCGGTATTTAATCTCCACGAACGAGCACGTGATTTAGGGGCAAAGGATGATAACGTAAAAGTTACCGCAGCGTAATCAGAGATCAAAATAGGATGTATAAGCGGAGAAGAGGAAGATGAAACAAGAGAAGAATGAACCAGGAGATAGTCAATACGAGAGAAGGAAGAGTGAGGCGAAGAGAAGAAAGAAAAATCACTACCAGTTGGATTATGAAGACGCCAAATATCTTGCAGATGAATAATGGAGCACATGTTGAGCATTTGTTTGTGGGATTTAGGAGGACGAAACTGAAAAGCAGAATTCTTGTCTAAAAGAGGATCCATTGGTAAGTTGAAATCTCCACCAACAATAAGATTACCAGAGTGCGGGGTGTCATTTAATTTTTTAGTAACCGATTTCCAGAAGGATGGATCATCAACGTTAGGAGCATAGATATTCATCACATACAGATCATGCTGTCCATCCGACAATTTAGACAACAGCCAACGACCCTCCGAATCATGATCGGAAGACAGGATCGATAAACCAGAATTCTTTGAAACCAGTGTAATGACTCCATTTTGTGTACCAAAGGCATCAGAACAGCAAACATCCGAAACCCATTCCTTCTTTAAAAGCAACGCCTCTTTGTTAGTGACCTTGGTCTCTTGAAAAAGAACCAAATCAGAAGACAGAGACTTACAGTAGTCTAAGATTTTCGACCTCTTCACCGGGTGATTCAAACCCTTAACATTAAGGGATAATACATTTAAACCTGGCATAGGGAAACATAAAAATAGAAAAAAGACGACATGAATGACAGAAAAAGGACAAACGCCATGAATACAAGGAGCCAGTCAGCAAACAAAAGAAACATTGCGGGAGCGTCTATGTGGGGAATCCAAGAAAGAGAGAAAGAAAGAAGAGAAAAAAGGAGAAAAGAGAGGAAGGAGAGGAGAAGCAGGAGGGGAGGCCTAAAAAAGGCCAACATCATACTAGGGAGAACGTGGAAAGGCAAGTAAGGGACCCGAACTAGGCTAAAAAATAGTTGAAAGCAATAGCCCCAAAAACTATAATAGCCGGCTAGCAGGAAAAAAACAAACTGGTAACAATCCAAAGCAGTACCGCAAAGCAGCTTAATAATGTAAATAAACATACTCTAACTTAGATATTGTATAATCACATTTAAATAGCAGTCAATGGCGAGAAACATAGCTATATTCCTAAATACTAGTAGACAACTGATAAGAAAAAAAGAAAAACATGAGGAAAACCATGAACAGTAGATTAATGCAAAACAAACAATATGTATATCCGAAACAAATAACTACATCTTCAGTGAATACACTACAACTGTATAAAATACCATTATATATGTGAGAGAAGAGGGTAGGAAAGTAGCAGAATAGGAGGAGAAAAAAAGAGAAGAAAAAAAAAAAGGATAGAGAATGTCCCATACCAGAAAAAGCAAGATAACTGTTAAGAGAGAAGCAGTAAGAAAATAGAAAAGGATGTCGAAAGAAAGGATGACAGAGATGAGAGAGAAGAATAGTTGAAGACAAGTGAGAGAAACAGAATAAATTGATTAAAAGAGTAAGAATAAAGAGCGACAAGTCGATGAAACGGAGTAAAATAGTAGAAGAAGAAAACATTAAAGAGATATTAAGAGGTACCATGAGAAAGAGAGCTATAAAGGAACGAACAATTGTGGATGCCAGAAAGAAGAATAGAACAGAAATGAGTGGGAACACAAGAAGAACAGAAAAAGATCATGAACATCCATGGAAGTGAAGGTCGGCCTATAAGCTGACCAGAAGCGAAGAGAGAACCACTCCTACAGAAAAATATATCCAGAAGAAAGAAGGAGACAGTTCAAGTGCCCGAGGCACCAGGAGCCTGTGAAGTCGCTTTTTGAATCTCCAACTCTATCTCCAGCTGGTTGTCCAGGAAGGTACTTAGATCAGCCGGCTCCTCGAAGATTCTAGAACGTCCTTTATAAGTAATGCGGAATTTCGATGGACCAGAAAACGAGAAGGGAATATCCATCTCAGAAAGACGTTTTCGAAGATTCAGGAAGCCTTTTCTCCTTATAACCGTATCTCTGGCAAAGTCCTGAGAAATTGAGATTCGATGACCGTCCCAGATGACTTGTTTAGCTTTCCGCATATGAGAGAGAATCAATTCAGTATGCTGATGCCGCAATGGTTTAAAAATGATTGCCCTTGGCTGGGTAGCTGTCTTAGACCGAAACGTTGGAACACGGTGTGCTCTTTCTATTTCAAAGTCTCTGTGGAAAGAGATTTGTAAGGTGTCCGGAATCCAATGAGATAAGAACTCTATCATAGATGAAGATGATTTCTCTGAATCTTCCGGCAGACCAAAAATGCGTAGGTTAGATCTACGATTACGGTCCTCCTGCTCAGTTAGGTCTCTGCGCAATGCCGCCATTGAGCGCTCCAAGTGGTTAAGGGATCTGGAGTGTTTGTGCATACCATCCTCCGCAGAACTAATTCGTGATTCCGCAGTCGAAACACGAAGAGAGAGGGCTTTAAAGTCATTCCTGATAGCAGATACCTCCACTTGCAGTAAGTCTGTATTAGTTTTTGTGGACTGTTCAATATCATGCACTTCATTAAGGCGTGCCAGTATGGTGTCCAGCGTGGAAGTAGTATCTGAGTGAGTAGACTCAGGCGTAGGAGACACCGACTTAAGCCTTTTCAGCGACGTGCCAACATCTTTAGGGTCTTTGGTATTCGAGGAACGACCCATATTGGCAGCCATGAAGGAGTAGCCGCTGAGAAAAAATAAATAACCACTTGAATGAAAAAAGTGCGCAGACTGAAGCCCAAAAACTACAGATATAGCACACTGAGCTCAATAGGCGCAAAGGAGAGAATAGCGGCGGACTTATATGCCAGGTAGATAGGTAGTTACTGAGTTAGATAACTACAAGTAGAGCAGGAGGGCTCAGCAAAGAGTTCTTGCGAAAAATACCACACTAGGATAATAGAACTGTCCTGAGAGAGAACAGCGCGAGGCCAAGTGAATTTCCAGTCAAGTAGCAGTAAAAGAGCATAAAAAAGGAAAAAATGTTACCAAATGCAGGCATCAGAGCAGAAACTGCCAGGACATCCCCCACGAGCTGCAATAATGTATCCACGACAGCATTCCTGAGGAGAACAGCCAAGTGCGTCAGGAGCAGGAAATGGCGGCCATCCGTGAAGAGAAAGAGCGTCTCGGAAGCCTGAGGCAGAAATCATGCAGCCTGTGACAGAAACAGCAAGAAAACGCCGTCATTCCGTTCCCTGCATATTCCGCTGCTGAATACCACCGTTTCCGCTCACAAGGGCAGCTGGGGAGCGGAGAAATAGCCGGCCGGGAGCCTCTTGCCACGGAGCTCAAGCGCGGACCGCCATGCTGAAGCGGCGCGCAAGCCACGCCCCAATTAACTGTACCTGTACCGGTTGTCATGGCTGGATTAACATAGTGTGTAAATTGTGCTGTTCTTTACGTTTTCTTTCATTGCAAAAATCGAAAATATTAAGTTTAGTTTGCATTTTTGCACCCACATAGGATGTTTTATCGACAAATTGATATGTCATTTAATCAATAAACACGCACCTACTATAAGGCATACACCTATCTCTATTACATCAATCAAATTGGATAATTTTGAAATGTGTTGTTTCATACAAATTAAAGGTTTCTCAATAAATACATTGGGGTCGCACTGGACTGCAAGCAGAGTAGGTGCTAAAAGTCTGGGAATCATTTTAATACCACCCTCATATTGCTTCAATTGTCAAACCTATACTTACCCCGACACAAGCATTTATTCATTTCTTACCCAAACCCACACCAGCGGTGATGCAAAACAAATGCAGCCGCCTGTGACCTCATACGCAGGAAGAGAATAGGAAGGAAAGAGAAAGGAATAAATCCTAGAAGATAGATGTACACCACATTATTGTAAGGCAGTGGGGAGATTGCGCTATCCAAGGTAAACAATTGGGTATAGTAATGCAGGCCACAAACAGAAATCCCTGATTGTCTGAATGACAGATCAGAAAAAAACTACTAGTTCCACATAAACATTCCATTACTTTGAAGAAGGAGGAACTCCATAATTGTCTCTCCTCTTGTTTATGAGACAGCACAAGAGGAGGATTACTAATTTAAATGAATCGATAAATAAAAAAATTGAAAACGTTTGCATTTATGTAAATTTAATTTCTTTATATTTACTTCATTAAAAAAATATTTGGAAAATAATATTTTAATTTTAAATTGTATCATATATGTATTTTTGTGAAATGCATCTAATTACTTAACACGTAAAATTTATAAATACATTTTTGTGTAATAAAGTGTATGAATGAATGAAAACATTTATAGAGCGAACAGCTACTCAAAAAGAGTGTCCCAGCGCTAAAATGACTCTATCTAACCATCTGCAACTCCTAGAAGCGGGAGACCAGGATTTACACACCAGCCAGAAAAAAGGAGAGGTAAATTAGTATATGTTATGTATATATGTATATGTTATTTATATTATTAATTTTTGCGTGTGTATGTTAATAATTCAATACATTTATAAATATTCTTTAATATGTAAATTTTAAGTAATACATTATGCTAAATATGTATTAACTATAATGTATGTATAAAACATTTGCTTTATGTTTATATTTTATATGTGTTGTATTTTACAAATAAAAATCGAAATTAATGGGTACTGAAAAACAACATATATTTTTTTAAGTATAAAACAGGGAATTGGAGTAATACAGTATAGTTTATCAGATTTGTTATTAATATATTTTATAATTTGTAATTGAATTTAATAATAATTTTATATGCAATTCTAGTATATTTTAGGAATTTTGTTATGTATGTATTTATGTTAAATATATAGAATTTTATTTCTGTTAATAGTAAGTTGAGTAATATGTTTGTTAATTTTAATAAAATCAATTCAATTATGTTTTACTCTGGAGTATGTATTGCACATGTAACTCTTTTAGTGTCCACTACCTTCTCCTATTTGGTTGTGAATAGGTGGAAATAGTAATTGTTACCCCTTTATCGTCCAACACTTTTCCTTAAAAGGCTTGGATTTGAGTGGTAATAGTAAATCTAACCCTTTTAGGGGCCGATTACGATGCCGAAGGAAACGGCTCCGACCCTAGGTTGGAGCCATTCCTAAGGCATCGTAATCTCCTGTTTGGATTAATTTCTGACTGACCCATTTTGATGGAGTTGGTTGGAAATTAATACAAACAGGATTTCTGAATGGCTTACGATGGGTTAATTAGAGCCTGTCTGCCATTCCGAAAGGGGCCTGTATTCCCAAGGGCAGCTCTTTCAACCCGAGGGATTACGATGGCAGATTCCTACAGCCATTCTGTGCCAGCTTTTCCGAAACAGAAAGGCTGTGGGGATCAGTTTTTGTGGGCCCCAGCAGGGGCCCCATGGATGTAAGGCTCCCGGATGGTGGCCTAGAGGGCACTAATGGGCACCAAATCGCTCTTTAGACAAAGGCGAATCCTCACTACTAATCCTCCTCGATCTCTCAGCTGCTTTCGATACTGTCCACCATCCCACCCTTCTTAACACCCTCAAAGATCGCTTTGGCTTTGAAGGCACTGTACTCAAATGGTTCTCCTCGTTCCTCCAAAATAGGTTACAACAAATTAAGCTCAGTCACTGCCTTTCCAAACCTCAACCTGTCTCACTCGGCGTCCCTCAAGGGTCTATACTCTCACCAACCCTATTCAATCTTTTTATGGAACCACTCACCCTAATTCTCAAAGAAGCCAAAATCAGTTACCACCTCTATGCCGACGATACTCAACTATACTACAGGATCTGGGGGGGGGCAAAGGAGGGGTTTATTGCAGTTTCTTGTTTATGAGACAGCACAAGAGGAGGATTACTAATTTAAATGAATCGATAAATAAAAAAATTGAAAACGTTTGCATTTATGTAAATTTAATTTCTTTATATTTACTTCATTAAAAAAATATTTGGAAAATAATATTTTAATTTTAAATTGTATCATATATGTATTTTTGTGAAATGCATCTAATTACTTAACACGTAAAATTTATAAATACATTTTTGTGTAATAAAGTGTATGAATGAATGAAAACATTTATAGAGCGAACAGCTACTCAAAAAGAGTGTCCCAGCGCTAAAATGACTCTATCTAACCATCTGCAACTCCTAGAAGCGGGAGACCAGGATTTACACACCAGCCAGAAAAAAGGAGAGGTAAATTAGTATATGTTATGTATATATGTATATGTTATTTATATTATTAATTTTTGCGTGTGTATGTTAATAATTCAATACATTTATAAATATTCTTTAATATGTAAATTTTAAGTAATACATTATGCTAAATATGTATTAACTATAATGTATGTATAAAACATTTGCTTTATGTTTATATTTTATATGTGTTGTATTTTACAAATAAAAATCGAAATTAATGGGTACTGAAAAACAACATATATTTTTTTAAGTATAAAACAGGGAATTGGAGTAATACAGTATAGTTTATCAGATTTGTTATTAATATATTTTATAATTTGTAATTGAATTTAATAATAATTTTATATGCAATTCTAGTATATTTTAGGAATTTTGTTATGTATGTATTTATGTTAAATATATAGAATTTTATTTCTGTTAATAGTAAGTTGAGTAATATGTTTGTTAATTTTAATAAAATCAATTCAATTATGTTTTACTCTGGAGTATGTATTGCACATGTAACTCTTTTAGTGTCCACTACCTTCTCCTATTTGGTTGTGAATAGGTGGAAATAGTAATTGTTACCCCTTTATCGTCCAACACTTTTCCTTAAAAGGCTTGGATTTGAGTGGTAATAGTAAATCTAACCCTTTTAGGGGCCGATTACGATGCCGAAGGAAACGGCTCCGACCCTAGGTTGGAGCCATTCCTAAGGCATCGTAATCTCCTGTTTGGATTAATTTCTGACTGACCCATTTTGATGGAGTTGGTTGGAAATTAATACAAACAGGATTTCTGAATGGCTTACGATGGGTTAATTAGAGCCTGTCTGCCATTCCGAAAGGGGCCTGTATTCCCAAGGGCAGCTCTTTCAACCCGAGGGATTACGATGGCAGATTCCTACAGCCATTCTGTGCCAGCTTTTCCGAAACAGAAAGGCTGTGGGGATCAGTTTTTGTGGGCCCCAGCAGGGGCCCCATGGATGTAAGGCTCCCGGATGGTGGCCTAGAGGGCACTAATGGGCACCAAATCGCTCTTTAGACAAAGGCGAATCCTCACTACTAATCCTCCTCGATCTCTCAGCTGCTTTCGATACTGTCCACCATCCCACCCTTCTTAACACCCTCAAAGATCGCTTTGGCTTTGAAGGCACTGTACTCAAATGGTTCTCCTCGTTCCTCCAAAATAGGTTACAACAAATTAAGCTCAGTCACTGCCTTTCCAAACCTCAACCTGTCTCACTCGGCGTCCCTCAAGGGTCTATACTCTCACCAACCCTATTCAATCTTTTTATGGAACCACTCACCCTAATTCTCAAAGAAGCCAAAATCAGTTACCACCTCTATGCCGACGATACTCAACTATACTACAGGATCTGGGGGGGGGCAAAGGAGGGGTTTATTGCAGTTTCTTGGTTGTGGGATCCCGGGAGGGGTTGCTGGGTGGGAAGGGGGGAGAGGGGGGTTGGGGGGATGGGTTTTGGTAGAGCATGTCCGGATGAGCACACGCACGCATGACCAGTCAGTCCTCTATGACGGAATATGGCAGCGACTAACCCTTAATGAATGACGCAAGGAGAGATGCCCTGATGGGGGAAGGTGGGTCTTTAGATGAGTTTAGTGTACTTGCTTGGAATGGTAATGGTCTGGGCTGTAGGATCAAGCGTGGATTGGTGAATAACTATGTGAAGAGGTCTGAGGCGGAGGTTATAATGCTGCAAGAAACACACTTACAGGGCACTAACTGCGCCTTCCTGGTGAGAAGACGCTAAAGAGTGCTGGCCCATGCGGGATTCACGTCTGGCTCACGAGGGGTTGCAATCCTGATTAAAAAATACCTACCCATGACCTTAGCGCAGACCTGGGTAGATCCACAAGGAACATACGTAGGGGTGCGGGGTCATTGGAAAAGAAAGGAATACACGTTCATATCGGCGTATGCCCCACCCAAACACCAGGCAGCCACACTTCGAGGAGTTGTTGACATACTCCTCAACACGTCTGACACAATACAGGTCCTGGGAGGAGACTTTAATGATGTAATGGACTTTGGGGTGGACAGGACGGGAGATAGAGATAGGCCCACTAGTCCGACTCTGCTGGCTACCACCATGGGAGCCATAGGCCTGGTAGATGTCTGGAGGTGGCTGCACCCGGATAGCCGGGAATACTCCTTTTTCTCAGGGGCACATTAAGTATATTCCCACCTTGACTATATATTCATGGCTAGGCAGGCGCTGTGTGTCACTGATGTGGCAGAATACCGGGCCAGGGGCATCTCGGACCACTCACCTTTGTTACTCAAGGTAGAAGGACGGAGAGAAAAACAACGACTTACGGCCTGGGACCTCCAAAATGCTGACATACTGAGAGGACTCCGGGCTGACCTAAAGGTTTATGTAGCAGAAAATGAGGGGACGGCGGCCTCCGGGGTGACATTCTGGGAGGCACTCAAAGTGGTTATGAGGGGTAGGGCACAAAATCGATTGGCTGAAGACAGGAAAAAAGTACAGGCAGAGGTGCTAGCATTGGAATCCAAGCTGCAGGCCTTAGAGCAGGAGCACCTGATCACAAGAGACCCCACTACACTTAGACGAGTGTCGGATGTAGGAACTCAGTACAGACATTTAGTAACCGGTGAGGTGGAAGCACAGGCTCTGGCGACTCTCCACCGACTTTATGATGTGGGGGATAAGTCCGGGCGCCTCCTGGCATGGTTGAGCAGGAAAGAGAAAGATGCACGGTGGGCAGAGAAGGTGAGGGATGGTGGGGGGAAACTGGGCACAAACAGATGACCAGATAGCCACCGCATTTGCAGAATACTATGGGGCCTTTTATGAGGCGAAGGAGCTGGGGTCGAGGGAAGACGCACTGCAGTACATGGCTCATATAGAGCTTCCTGCCCTGGATGAGGCGGACTGCCAAGATCTGGAGGCCGACATAACTGTGGAGGAAATTAGAGTGGCCCTGGCCAAACTCAGGGCAGGTAAGGCGTCAGGCCCTAATGAATTCCCGGCGGAGTTCTTCAAGAAAACGGCGGATCTTCTGACCCGTCATTTATTAGGACTGTTTATAGATGCTGAAGCTGAAGGGACGTTTCCGTTTGACCTCCGTCAGGCTACGATTATCCCAATCTATAAGGAAGGTACGCCACCTGCTGACTGCTCGTCCTATCGCCCCATTTCCCTCCTCAATGTGGAGGCGAAACTCTATGCAACAATACTGGCCCTCCGCCTTCGAAGAGTGATTTCAGGACTGGTTCATCTTGACCAGACGGGGTTCCTGCCTGAGAGGGCGACTAGATATAACCTGAGGAGAACACATAACTGGCTAATGGAGGTGTGCAACAGGGAGGACCCTCACTGGTTTCTCTCCCTCGATGCAGAGAAGGCTTTTGACGCGGTTCACTGGCTCTTCCTAGAGGGAGTGCTGGACCGTTTCGGTTTTGGACCCCAATTCAGAAAAAAGATAAGTCTGCTGTATGCTAACCATGGGCGAGGGTCCGGTTAAATGGCACCATGTCAAAGGACTTTCCTATACGGCGCGGCACCATACAGGGTTGCCCCCTGTCCCCACTGCTGTTCACCCTCTCTATAGAGGTCATGGCATGTGCAATCCAACAGAACGAGAATATTAGGGGCTTCAGTATACGACCATCAGATACGTCTGAGGAAAAGCTTTCCCTATATGCGGATGACGTCCTGTTGTATATCACGGAACCAGACACTACCATACCGGCGCTGTTCTCAGAACTGGAGCGTTATGGGTCACTTGCGGGCTACCAGATTAACTGGCATATGTCCATCCTATATGATCCCTGACGCCGGGAGGGGGGCCATGCTCCCAGAACGCCTGAAAACGACAACGGAAGGGTTTACCTACCTCGGGGTCTTCGTTACAATGGATTGGGCACTCTCATTTGAACGGAACATCAGCCGCATATTCCGCAACTTTATTGAAGACGCGGCGCAATGGAAATTGCTTCCCTTGACACTCCTTGGTAGGGCGGCAATGTTTAAAATTATTACTCTTGCTCGATTTCTGTATGCCCTTCAGAATGAATACTTTCCCTTGCAGGGCAGGGTGTTTTGGGAAATTCAGGCTGAGCTTCGAACCTTTTTGTGGCTGGGGAGGCAGCCCAGGATGGCACTCTCGACCCTGCAGAGACACCAATATAATGGGGGAATCTCCCAGCCCGATTTAGAGGCCTATTATTGGCAGAACATCTCATAGCCATTAATGAATGGATGCACGCTCCGGCCGCCCATCCCACTTTTGCACCAGAGAGACACACTATGGACACACGCACATACCTACATTCTTTATACGGAGGTAAGAGTGGGGCTAGATTATTGCCTGCTACGAGGATTTCCTTAGGGATCTGGAAGAGGGCGACGAAAGCGATAGGGTGGGAACGCAGACTGACAAAACAAACCCCGTTGTGGAAGTGCGCCTGGCTGCAGGAACTTAATAAACTGAAGGGATTCCGAGGCTGGGATGACATAGGCCTGCCAACATTGGGTGATGTGATGAAAAACGGGGTGCTACAATCGTTCCCTTCGCTACGCAAGGAATATGGGCTCCACCACACACAATACTTTAAATACATGCAATTCTGACATGCATGGCGGGCGGAGGGGGCCCTGATGGAGGCGCTCCCAGAGTACGCCCCTCTAGAGGGCCGCCTTCTACAGGAAAGGATTGTAGGTAGGGCAGTGTCGCTTACATATAGGACAATAATGAATAATAGGCCTGATAGACTGGAGAACCTTCGGACTACATGGGAGCGAGAAGTGGGTGCCATGGATGATGTGGACTGGAGCACGGGGGAAACATCCTTTACAACGAAACTTTTACAACGCACTACCATTACGACGCAACTTTTACAACGCAAACTATTACAATGCATAGCGCTTGGGGCGCTCTAGGATAGGGAATAGGTTAATCTACTATCCAATAACCTTCCCTAGTGTCCACGGGGACTGGAGTTGGAATAGTAAATTAAACTATTCACTATCCAGCACCCAAAAGCATTATGCGTTGTAATGGTATGCGTTGTAAAACTTGCGATGTAAAGGTAGGCGTTGTAAAAGTATGCGTTGTAACGTCATACATCCGGAGCACGGTCCTAATGCATCCCAGGGAGGTAGCGGTTAAATCTCGCCTGAGGCTGATCCAATTTAATGTCCTTGATAGGACCTATTATGACCGACGGCACCTCCACAAGATTGGGAGAATAAATGACCCGGGTTGTCTGAGGTGTGGCACCGATATAGGAGACTTCTATCATACTCTCGGGACGTGCCCGAATATTCAGTTCTTCTGGCAGGCGGTCCTGACAGAGATGGGGGAGGTACTAGAGACCACCATACCCTCAGATCCTAACCTTGCCCTACTGGGAATGACGAATGATGTGGATTTGGCAAGACCTCTGCTGATCTTTCTGGTGCTGGCTCTGGTGGTGTCCAAGAGAGATGTGGCCCGAAAATGGGGGGCACCAGATACGCCGCAAATAGAGGGGTGGAGGAAGGGAATGGATCTCTATATGGCTGCCGAGAGAGTTACGTACAAGGCAAGGGGGTGCCCCAAGAAATTTAGCAGGGTATGGAGTAAATGGAGGCATTACCATGGGCTGGATGAAGGGTTATGAGGCACAGGGGAGGTGTGAGACCTTATTCTTCTGGGTGCGGAATGTGAAGTGGAGGTGGTGGCGGATCTGTAGACGGAGTAGGGTGAGACTCTTAACTGAACCATGTGACATGATGTACAATGTTGTTGCGCAACAGAAGGGGAAAATGGATAGAGGGTTGGGGGAATGGGTGTGTTGCTCGAAATTGACATGCTTAATGATTGTTTCCATGATGAAAAATGTTAATAAAAATGTTTCAACAAACTATACTACAGGATCAAATCCCACAATGACATCCTTCACATCAATGACATGCTGATTAAAGTCCAAACATGGTTCCATCTTAATCATCTCAAACGTAATCCTAAAAAAATCTAAATCATCCTTTTCACTCCCAAAAACAACTCCCTTCCCATTCAACTCTTGATCAATGATATCAAAGCACTTAATTGCTCCCTCTCCACCCCTAACTCTGTCAAATCCCTAGGTATCAGCATCGATCATAATCTTAATCTCATCCCCCACATTAAAAATGCAGCCAAAAGTGCTCTTTTCTCCCTTCACCACCTCAAAAAAATTAAACCCTTCATTCCAGCAGATGATTTCAAAATCGTTGTCCAATCTCTTGGCCTTTCCAGGATTGACTATGATAACGCCACTCTTGCTGGCACCCCTAAAGTCCACCTAGCACCGATTAAATCTGTTCTCAACCTAGCTGCCAGACTTATTTCTGACTGTAAAAAATGTGACCATATCTCTCCTGTCCTCAAAAACCTAAACTGGCTCCCAATTGAAGGTCACTCCACCAACAAGATTGCCTGCATCACGCACAAAGCTCTTCACCAAAACACCCCCTCTTACCTTTCAAGCAAACTACAAAAGGGAGGGTGCTCCAGGTCCCTGAGGAGCACTAACTCCCTTGTCCTTATCCCTCCTAGACTAAAATGTAATAAGACCCAATCACGTGCATTCTCTGGTAATGCTCCTACGATTTGGAACTCACTCCCCAAAGATCTTCACTGCAACCCCTCTTACCCTCTCTTCAAAAAAAGACTCAAAGTACTCCTCCTCAATAAATATTGGGGTTCTTAATGTTACTGACTTTGTCGCTGCTCATTACCTCTCTGCTCTGATTTGCTATTATTACCCAACCCCTCTCCCCCTCTTCCACTCACTCTCCCTCACTTCACCCCCGATCTCTCTCTAATTGCAACTCCCCTTGTCCCTTCTGCTGTTCCTTTTTCCCCTTCACGCACTTAACGCAATGTTTTTATCTTGTTTGAATATTTCTGCTCATTGTCAATTATATATTGTATTTTAACATGTTTATTTACCATGTAAAGCGCTCTGGTACTCTTGGGTCCAGCAGCACTATATAAAACCTTTTAAATAAAAAATAAATAAATACAAAAATAAAAATCTCTGCACCCGGTGGCAGGCACCTTGAGGTGCCTGCCACGGAGTGCAGAAATGAACTGCACCTCAGCTCTTAACAATGAGAGCATGCATTCCGTCCGGAATGCATGCATGCTCCCATTGTAAAGAATAAGATTGCTACCAAACAGTGTTCGGTCGCATCCTAATTGTTGGTTTGGGACCGCCTACAGGAGGTCGTTTGGTCCCAGTTCCAGATCGATGTCGGACGGATTCAGGTTCGTTCGACATCAAAATCGGCCCCTCAGTGTCCAACACATTCCCATAATGGTTTACATTGGAGTGCAAATAGTAAATGTAACCCCTTTAGTACCCAACAACGTCCCGAAAATGGTTTATATTGGAGCGTGAATTGTAAATGTAACCTCTTTCATGTCCAACACTGTCATCAAAATAGTTTAGAGTCTAGTGGAAATAATAAATGTAAACCTTTTAGTGCTCACCACCTTCCCCATAATGGTTTATTTAGATTGGAGTGTGAATAGTAAATGTAATCCTCTTAGTATCCAACACATTCCCCAAAATGGTTCATGTTGGCGTGGGAACAGTAAATGTAACCCCTTTAATGAGCAAGACTTTCCTCAAATGGTTTAGATTGGAGTGGGAATAATAAAGTTAACCCCTTTAGTGTCCAACACCTTCCCCAAAATAGTTTATGCTGCAGTGGGAACAGTAAATGTAACTCCTTTAGTATCCAACACCTTCCCAAAAATGGTTTAGATTGGAGGGGGAATAGAACATGTAACCCCTGTAGTATCCAAAACCTTCCCCAAAATGGTGCATGGTGGAGTGGAAACAGGCAATGTGACCCTTTATATGTTCAACACCTTTCCCAAAATGGTTTAGATTGGAGTGGTAATAGTAAATATAACCTATTTATAGTCAAACGCCTTTGTTAAAATGGATTTGCATGCAGTAGGAGTTGTTGGTGTAATTTAATTAGTATGTAAGATGTTCTGAAAAATAGTTAACATAGGTTGTGCACCTCTTATATACCATATTAATGTTAACATTTGTTTATTATAACAAAGTTACATAACACAGTTTGTAATTTGTATTTTTTCATATTTATTTAAAGTATATATTTACATTTTTAAAATATATAATTGTACTTATGCAAAAATATTTTGATTGTAAACAATATTTGAATACATTTATAATATTAAATAAACCATGCAAATTATATTGAAACAGTCTTGTTTGTTTTACATTTTTCGGTAATTGTTTCCATTGTGTTACACTTTTTTAACCTAAATACAGTTGTTTCAAGTACATTTTTACACATGATTTTTACATAACCTGTTTAGTGTTTATTAAATGAGTACCAAATAATTGTATATTTGTATATTATTATTTAATCTATACCTGCTTTTTAAAATATGTTTAAAACAATATTTTACTTATTTAACACTTTTAAAAAATGTTAACTTTTCAAAAACATTTTAAAAACGTTTTTGCCATATTTTCTCAATGTTTTCCATTTTCTTATTTTTAGTTTAATTTAGTAGCCATTTCTTTTACAGCTACCTTCTATTTTCTAGTCTATTTTCCTGGAAATAGATTGCAGGAAGGTGCTGCTGTTCGTTGTAACAGGTTAAAGGTTTCTTTAGGGTGTTGAGGGAAGGGTAGATGTAGGGGAGAGTTGTAAACTTTAATTATAGTGTTGTTTTAAGGTTTTTGGTAGATTTAGTTGTAATTATTGTAGTGTTGTTAACTAGTGTGTTTGGCCTAGATTTAGGTAGAGTTTATAAGCAATATATAGTTATATTATTCAAGTTATGTGCTTTTTTATGATTAACCACATCAATGCTGATGGTATTCCCCTCCTGTGCTGAGATTTGTTGATTCCCATTGTTCATGACGAGCTGGGCTCGTCATGAGCGTGCGAGGAGGCTACCTCATGACGAGCCCAGCTCGTCATGAGCGTCGAAGGGGTTAAGTATGATGCTAATGGTAATTTTGAAGTTACTGATTTTGCGGTGGGTATTCTGCTTTATTTTGCATGTTTTTGATTATCATCGTCTCCTATGATTAAGGGTGACGATAATGCTATTTTTGAACATACTGTTTTAATGGTGGGCATTTTATTTTATTTTGCAGGTTTTGATTATCAACGACGCCTATGAATGCTTGAAGTTAAAAAATAATTCTTCAATGAAATCAGTTTGGGATTTTAGTAAACCAATATGCTTTACCCTGATTTTCTTTTATTTTTGGGGTTTTCAAGGATAGGTTTTTTATACACTTTTGTTTATTTTTATGCTTCATGAACACTTAGGACTACTTTGAAGGATCTCTATTGTACTAGTTTCATTTTTGCATTTTTTTATGTGCTTCTTCGAAGTTATTTTTCCATTTTTGGTGGATTATAGTTTTTACTTCATAGATACAGAGGATGATCTGCAGCTACAGAACAATAAGTAATATTTTTCTGTGTGGAAGCTGTTATATTTTATGAAATATTTCAGTTTTAAGTGAATTATATTTGTTAAAATATATTTTATATGTTGTAAATTACTTTTATAAGAGGTTTTATTTATTATTTGAGGTTTGTGGTAGGCAAGATTCACTTTTTTTTCAATATAAATAATATACATGTTTTGAATTCATTAGTCTTATTTGAAATTTTAGTCACTTATTGCCTGATGGAAAAAATAACATGCTTATGATTTATTTAGAAATACTTTTGTTATGCTGGTTTGGATTACTTTTTCATTTTTGGGTCTTTTGTTGGTTAATATTTATTTTATAATAGGCTTTTGGCTATTGACTGTAAGTAGTGTGCACCTTTGTTGTTTATACAAAGTTTTACTTCACATTGTAGCATGTCATACATTCTAGTGGTTTGTCTGCTAATTTTTGGTTTAATTTGGGCTACTGATTATTTTATTTACAGTTGTCATTAGCATTGTTCTTTTTGTAGGGCTTCTATACATTTATGGAGTGTAGGATAGGTTCTGCCCAGTTTAGATTGGAAGGAATTGTGCCATCCTTCCACTGCATTATTTGTTTTGGCTTCCTGTGCCATGGTGTTCTCATAGACATCCCCCCATATTATTTGGAATTTGAGTTGGTGTCTGTGTCCAGAGCGATGCAGTCTGCCAACCTAAGTGTCTTCTAAATAATCCATTAGGGGGCCTAGTTTGTGTACTTTTAGTTTATAGAAAGGAAACTCTATAAGTAGATTTGAGTGCTTAGCTACCTCTGTTACCGGCACATAGGCTAGTGCAATATTTTCTTTATTTTAAAGGGAAATTGACTGTTTGTAGCATATTCTATAGTAAGGGCCTGATTACGACTTTGGCGGTGCAGCTCCAGGTCCGCTCCGCTGCTGCACTGCCAAAGCCGTAGTCAGACCATCCGCCAGATAGTTTGCCCCTGTCTGGTAGGATGGGTTTTGGCATTCCGACGGCGGTGCCTCAGTAAAAGGGCACCGCAATTAGAACGTCAAAAACAGTTCCTGCATGGCATGGACTATAAAGTCCATGCCGTGCAGGAACTGGTGTGCATGCACACAGGGGGGCACATGTGCCCGCTGTGTGCATTCACAGGGGATGAGGCACCAGGGGGCCGTGTAGGGCACCCTTTGTTTCCTCTATGCCACGGTTTTCCGACCACCCTTATTGTAATAGGGCGATCAGGAGACCGCCATGCCTCCATGAGTCTGGCAGTCCATGGACCGAAAGACTCATAATCGGCCCCTTAATCCCTTCACCGCGGGGCTAATTCCCCCGTGGTGCTGGTGGAAGTGGGGGTGCGCGCAGCGCCACGGTGCTTGTGACGAGCTCAGCTTGTCACGCTGCACGGTGGCGCTGTGCTCATGACGAGCAGTGCTCGTCATGTCCACATTTGACTGTACCACTGCTTGTCTCAATGCCTGAGTCATTCTGCAAGTGCATAGACAGTGAATAGGTTCCTAGAGTGCTAGTAGTTGACAGCAGGATAAGTTTATAAGGACTTATGTTTCAGGAGAGGGATTAGATAAGGACATACTTCTGTCAGAATGATTGTAGGGGTGGACACAAACTCACAGTGTGATTCCAGACAAGCATGACTATTACCTGGACTTTTGCAAGACTGACTCAGTAGGCTGCAAGGGGTTAAGTGACCGCATATATTGTGCACTTTTGACTGTACCACTGCTTGTCTCAATGCCTGAGTCATTCTGCAAGTGCATAGACAGTGACTGGGTTCCTAGAGTACTAGTAGTTGACAGCTGAATACATTTATAAGCACTTATGTTTCAGCAGAGTGATTAGATAAGGACATGCTTCTGTCAGGATGATTGTAGGAGGGGACAGAGCTGCTTTAGAGCCATAGAACAGGTCAGCAGAGATGCTTTAGAGCCAGAGAACCCGGTCAGCAGAGCTGCTGTAAAGCCAGAGAAACCAGGTCAGCAGATCTGCTTTAGGGCCATAGAACCAGGTCAGCAGAGTTGCTGTAAAGCCAGAGAAACCAGGTCAGCAGAGCTGCTCTAGAGCCTAAGAAGCAGGTCAGCAGAGCTGCCCTAGAACCAGAGACCCAGGTCAGCAGAGCTGTTCTAGAGCCAGAGACCCAGGTCAGCAGAACTGCTTCAGAGGGAGAGAACCAGGTCAGCAGACCTGCTTTAGAGCCATAGAACCAGATCAGCAGAACTGCTTTAGAGGGAGAGAAACAGGTCAGCAGAGCTGCTTTAGAGCCAGAGAACCAGGCCAGCAGAGCTGCTCTAGGGCCAGGGAACCAGGTCAGCAGAGCTGCTTTGGAGCCATAGAACCAGGCCAGCAGAGGTACTCTAGAGGCAGAGAACCAGGTCAGCAGAGCTGCTTTAGAGGGAGAGCACCAGGTCAGCAGAGCTGCTTTAAAGCCAAGGGAACTGGTCAGCAGAGCTGCTCTAGAGCCAGAGAACCAGGTCAGCAGAGCTGTTTTAGAGCCAGAGAGCCAGGTCAGGAGAGCTGCTCTACAGTGTATGAACTAGGTCAGCAGAGCTGCTCTAGAGCCAGAGACCCAAGTCAGCAGAGCTGCTGTAGAGTCAGAGAAACCAGGTCAGTAGAGCTGCTTTAGAGGGAGAGAACCAGGCCAGCAGAGCTGTGCTAGAGGGAGAGAACCAGGTCAGCAGAGACGCTCTAGAGCCAGAGAACCATGTCAGCAGAACTGCTTTAGAGCCATAGAACCGGGTCAGCAGAGCTACTTTAGAGCCAGAGAACCAGGTAAGCAGAGCTGTCGTAGAGCCAGAGAACCAGGTCAGCAGAGCTGTTCTATAGCCTAAGAACTAACTCAGCAGAGTTGCTCTAGAGCCAGAGAACCAGGTCAGCAGATCTGCTGTAGAGCCAGAAAAACCAGGTCAGCAGAGCTGCTTTAGAGGGAGAGAACCAGGTCATCAGAGCTGCTTTAGAGCCAGAGAACGAGGTCAGCAGAGCTGCTGTAGAGCCAGAGAACCAGGTCAGCAGCGCTGCTTTAGAGCCATAGAACCAGGTCAGCAGAGCTGCTGTAAAGCCAAGGAAACCAGGTCAGCAGAGCTGCTTTAGAGCCAGAGAACCAGGTCAGCAGAGCCGTTGTAGAGCCAGAGCACCAGGTCAGCAGAGCTGCTGTAGAGTCAGAGACAACAGGTCAGTAGAGCTGCTTTAGAGGGAGAGAACCAGGTCAGCAGAGCTGCTCTAGAGGGAGAGAACCAGGTCAGCAGAGCTGCTCTAGAGCCAGAGAACCATGTCAGCTGAACTGCTTTAGAGTCATAGAACCGGGTCAGCAGAGCTGCTTTAGAGCCAGAGAACCAGGTCTGCAGAGCTGTTGTAGAGCCAGAGAACCAGATCGGCAGAGCTGTTCTATAGCCTAAGAACTAATTCAGCAGAGCTGCTCTAGAGCCAGAGAACCAGGTCAGCAGACCTCCTGAGGAGCCAGAGAAACCAGGTCAGCAGAGCTGCTTTAGAGGGAGAGAACCAGGTCAGCAGAGCTGCTTTAGAGGGAGAGAACCAGGTCAGCAGAGCTGCTGTAGAGCCAGAGAACCAGGTCAGCAGAGCTGCTTTAGAGCCATAGAACCAGGTCAGCAGAGCTGCTGTAAAGCCAGGGAAACCAGGTTATCAGAGCTGCTTTAGAGCCAAAGAACCAAGTCTGCAGAGCCGTTGTAGAGCCAGTGCACCAGGTCAGCAAAGCTGCTCTAGAACCAGAGACCCAGGTCAGCAGAGCCAGAGACCCAGGTCAGCAAAGCTGCTCAAGAGGCTGAGAACCAGGCCAGCAGAGCTGCTGTAGAGCCAGAGAAACCAGGTCTGCAGAGCTGCTTTAGAGGGAGAGAACCAGGTCAGCAGAACTGCTTTAGAGCCAGAGAACCAGGTCAGCAGAGCTGTGTTAGAGCCAGAGAACCAGGTCAGCAGAGCTGCTTTAGAGGGAGAGAACCAGGTCAGCAGAGCTGCTTTAGAGCCAGAGAACCAGGTCAGTAGAGCTGCTCTAGAGCTATAGAACCAAGTCAGCATAGCTGCTTTAGAGCCATAGAACCAGGTAAGCAGAGCGGTTGTAGAGCCAGAGAACCAGGTCAGTAGAGCTGCTCTAGAGCCTGAGAAGCAGGTCAGCAGAGCTGCTCTAGGAACCAGAGACCCAGGTCAGCAGAGCTGCTCTAGAGCCAGAGACCCAGGTCAACAGAGCTGCTCTAGAGACTGAGAACCAGGTCAGCAGAGCTGCTGTAGAGCCCGAGGAACCAGGTCAGCAGAGCTGCTTTAGAGGGAGAGAACCAGGTCAGCAGAGCTGCTGTAGAGCCAGAGAACCAGGTCAGCAGCGCTGCTTTAGAGCCATGGAACCAGGTCAGCAGAGCTGCTGTAAAGCCAGGGAAACCAGGTCAGCAGAGCTGCTTTAGAGCCAGAGAACCAGGTCAGCAGAGCCGTTGTAGAGCCAGAGCACTAGGTCAGTAGAGCTGCTTTAGAGGGAGAGAACCAGGTCAGTAGAGCTGCTCCAGAGGGAGAGAACCAGGTCAGCAGAGCTGCTCTAGAGCCAGAGAACCATGTCAGCAGAACTGCTTTTGAGTCATAGGACCGGGTCAGCAGAGCTGCTTTAGAGCCAGAGAACCAGGTCAGCAGGGCTGTGGTAGAGCCAGGGAACGAGATTGGCAGAGCTGTTCTATAGCCTAAGAAGTAATTCAGCAGAGCTGCTCTAGAGCCAGAGAACCAGGTCAGCAGACGTCCTGAGGAGCCAGAGAAACCAGGTCAGCAGAGCTGCTTTAGAGGGAGAGAACCAGGTCAGCAGAGCTGCTTTAGTGGGAGAGAACCAGGTCAGCAGAGCCAGAGAACCAGGTCAGCAGAGCTGCTTTAGAGCCATAGAACCAGGCCAGCAGAGCTGCTGTAAAGCCAGGAAAACCAGGTTAGCAGAGCTGCTTTAGAGCCAGAGAACCAAGTCAGCAGAGCCGTTGTAGAGTCCAAGAAGCAGGTCAGCAGAGCTGCTCTAGAACCAGCAGAGCTGATGTAGAACCAGAGAAACCAGGTCAGTAAAGCTGCTTTAGAGGGAGAGAACCAGGTCAGCAGAGCTGCTCTAGAGGGCGACAAACCAGGTCAGCAGAGCTGCTCTAGAGCCAGAGAACCATGTCAGCAGAACTGCTTTAGAGCCATAGAACCGAGTCAGCTGAGCTGCTTTAGAGCCAGTGAACCAGATCAGCCGAGATGCTCTATAGGCTTAGAACTAGGTCAGCAGAGCTGCTCTAGAGCCAGAGAACCAGGTCAGCAGACCTGCTGTAGAACCAGAGAAACCAGGTCAGCTGAGCTGCTTTAGAGGAAGAGAACCAGGTCAGCAGAGTTGCTTTAGAGCCAGAGGACCAGGTCAGCAGAGCTGCTCTAGCTGACACTGACTGACTGACACTGATTGACTGACACTGATTGACTGACACTAATTGACTGACACTGACTGACTGACACTGACTGACTGACTGACTGACACTGATTGACTGACACTGACTGACTGACAGTAACTGATTGACACTGACTGACACTAACTGACTGACACTGACTTATCTCTACTACTCCACTACTCACTCTCTACTACTCTCGCTCTACTACTCACTCTCTACTACTCTCCACTACTCACTCTCTACTACTCTCTTCTACTCAGTCTCTACATCTCACTCTCTACTTCTCTACTACTCACTCTCTACTACTACTCTCTACTACTATCTCTCTACTACTCACTCTTTACTACTCTCTACTATTCACTCTACTACTCTCTCTCTACTACTCTCTCTCTACTACTCACTCTCTACTACTCACTCGCTACTACTCACTCTCTACTACTCTACTACTCTCTACCACTCACTCTCTACTATTCACTCTCTACTCTCTCTACTACTCACTCTACTACTGTCCTCTACTATTCTATACCATTCACTCTCTACTACTCTCTACTACTCACTCTCTACTACACACTCTCTACTTCTTGCTTTCTACTACTTGCTCTCTACGACTCTCTACTGACTCTACTACTCACTCTCTACTACTCTACTACTCACTCTCGCCTACTCTCTACTACTTATTCTCTACTTCTCTAGTACTCACTCTCTACTACTCACTCTCTACTACTCTCTAACTACTACTCTATATCTACCACTCTCTACAACTCACTCTACTACTCACTCTACTACTCACTCTCTACTACTCTCTCTCTCTGCTACTCACTCTCTACTATTCTCTACTACTCCTTCTACTACTCACTCTCTACTACTCTCTACTGCTCACTTTCTACTACTCACTTTCTAATATTCACTTTCTAATATTTACTCTCTACTACTCACTCTAATACTCTCTACTACTCTCTCTGCTACTCTCTCTACTACTCTTTACTACTCTATACTACTCACTCTCTACTCTCTATTACTCACTCACTACTCTCTACCTCTCTCTCTACTACTCTCTACCTCTACCTCTCTACCTCTACACCTCTACCTCTACACCACTAGCCTCTCTACCTCTTGCTACCACTCTCTACACGCACACATATGCACATATATATATGCATATATATATACATATATATATATATATGCATTAATATATAAGTATGTGTATATATATATATATATTCACAGAAAAAACCATAGGTTATAGACCATATATAGTTAGGAATTAGCATTTACAAAACCTTGAAAATTCACTGAAAAAACCACAGGTTATAGACCATATATAGTTAGGAATTAGCATTTAGAAAACCTTATTTTACTCACACAAAACCATTGAAATTCCATATATAGTTAGTTGCACTAACTATATATCGTGCACCCGCAATCCACTGCTGATGATGTCACATATTACATCATTCATGACATGGTCAGTGACATCACTGATGACATCACTGATGACATCTCAAATGACATCACTGATGACATCACTGATGACATCAATGATAACAACATCCAGTGATTTTTTGTTTCTATAAAGTTTAAATATGTCTTACATATTGAAGAATGAGTGGATGTGTAAGTGTCTGGACGAAGGATTTAGTAGGTGCATGACTGACTGTATGAGTGAGTGATTAAATGTGTCTCACTGACTGCATGGGTTAGTGACTAAACTGTCTTAATTTGTGCATCATTATGTCTGTTGTTCTGTAAACTGCTGCATGTGTTGATCAGTAGCTATATGAGTAACTATATGGGTTATTGATTGATTGCCCAAGTATTTGTATGGGAGACTGAGTGTGTGTGTGGCTAGCTGGGAGGTGTGTGACTCTGTGCAGATCAATCTGTACTTGTATCAATGATTGTATAAGAAGGTAAGTATGTGTTAGTATATGTTTGAAAATGTAAGGTGCTCTATGTTTAACTGTATAGACAAGAAAATGGAAGTGTCATTGATTCTTTACAGGACTGACTAGGTGTGTGAGTAACTCCATGGATGAGTGGCAGACTGTGAGTGTTTGTATAGGTGTATGAGTGCATATGATAGTGTTGTAAAGATGAGTGATTGTATGTATGAATGATTGTATGGGTGAATGAGTGAAGGTGTGTGTAGACGTAGCAATCAGTGAGTGCGTATGTAGTAACTAGTATTGGTGTGTCAATGGTTTCAAAAATTATACTCTCTTTTTAACACTGGGTGAAACAGAGGTTATATTAAAATGTGAGGAGATGCATTGTATTGTCACATGAATGATATCATCAGTGATGTGGTCATTGATGTCAAATGAGATGTCATCAGTGATGTCATCAGTGATGTCATTTGAGATGTCATCAGTGATGTCATCAGTGATGTCACTGACCATGTCATGAATGATGTAATATGTGACATCATCAGCAGTGGATTGCGGGTGCACGATATATAGTTAGTGCAACTAACTATATATGGAATTTCAATGGTTTTGTGTGAGTAAAATAAGGTTTTCTAAATGCTAATTCCTAACTATATATGGTCTATAACCTGTGGTTTTTTCAGTGAATTTTCAAGGTTTTGTAAATGCTAATTCCTAACTATATATGGTCTATAACCTATGGTTTTTTCTGTGAATTTCATTGGTTTTTTAACAGCTAATATCTGTAGCTGTAAAATGTATTCTTCTTTAAATCCAAAAATATATTTTATATGTTTATGAATAATTTTTTTTTTTAATATTTTTTTTTCTTCGTTCCCGCTTCGCGAATCGGGAAGCTTCCCGTTAGCTGACCTTGATGCCGCGAAATAGACCGCGAGCCGGTAAACGTTTCTTTACCGCAAGTGCCGCGTTAGAAAACAACATCGTGACGCCTCCCGTCCGCATGACGTTTCACGTTGTCGCGTGATACGTCATATGACGTGCTACGTTAGCGAACTGGTACGCGAAGCGAGTCGCAAAGCGCAGGTTTCTGGAAGCAAACCGGGAGGCCCTGCAAAGCGCTTAACGTAAACACAGCAAGTCATGTGACTTGGTAATAACACTTTTCATTGGTTCATTTCACTTTTGGTTTCCTAATGATGTAAGACTAGGTCATATAATCTAAAATGAACACTTTTGATTGGTTGAGAACTCTTGTTTTTCCCAAATGATGAAAATCCCTCCTTCTTTCCTCACTCTGACTTTCATCATTTTGAGAGAAAGACCCTTTGTGATCACTGAGCAATGGCTTCTTTAGTAGCTTCAGCTGGTGCTTCCCCACCACCTCCACCACATCCAAGGAAGAGTGGACCACCTGCTCAAGTTATAATTCAACAAGAAGAAGAAGAAGAGGAACAGGACGACGAGCACGAAGAGAGGCAGTTTTTGCCTGAGCAGCCCAGGACGTCTCACCGGAAAGAAAACTTCATTTGGCAATTTTTTAAAATTCCCAAAGGTCAGAAAAAAGTAAATGCAAGATACGTAACTTGCCTTATATGTCAAGATAGACTGTCCAGAGGAACCGAGAAAAAATACAGTTTCGGAAACTACACAATGCATCGCCATATGACTAGGTGGCATCCTAACAACTACAGTGCTGCACAGTTTCGGAACGACCTAGATAATCTCCCTATTATGGCCAGAAGATCTGTTGTACCGGAAGTAACGGGACCAGAGGGCAGGGAGATGGTGCCAAATATACAAATGAAATTTGGTGAAGTAAAACACACCTGCGTATTTTGCGATGGATTCATTTCCTACGGAGAAAAAAGCATCACTCTGATCAACAGAGCTATTGACTATCATATGCAAGTTTGTACGAAACGCCCAAAATAATAAATACTTCTTTTTTTGTTTTGTTGCTCCTGTTGAGCCCTTTACAATGAATCGTTTTCATTGCCCCCTCCAAGAAAAACCCCAAAAAATATAAAACTTCAGAAAAATTCAAAAAAAGTAAAAAAATGTTCCGAAAAATAATAAAAAAAATATAAAACAACAAAAACAATAAAAAAAAAGTTCTTTTCAGAACTACCTCCCCGTTATTAAAAAATTGGTACAATATTTGGAACTGTGCCAACCTCTATTTCTCTTAGTTCGCTTCCCAGTTCGCTCGCCGGTACGCGAACTAGAAGCGAACCAAAAACAGTAAGTATAAGGGAAGGAAACAGACACTTATGTTAAAAGAAAGACAGCTATAGGGGAGTAAACTAGAGATACTATTACCCGTAATCCACTGCTGATGATGTCACATATTACATCATTCATGACATGCTCAGTGACATCATCAGCAGAGGATTGCGGGTTTTTTGGCAACGTGCCTTATCCACGGTTTAATAACGCTGCCTTTTGCTTTATATAAGTTTTCAAATTGTATGAAATATATACCAATAGGTCGTTATGAACCTTTAGGTAGTGCTTTTCTTCATGAGGTCTGGTCGCTTCCATACACATACAGATGTTTCAAAGATGATCAAGAAGTTTATCTGAATGGAGAGGAATGCACTGAGACGCCAGATCATTCACTAATGTGTAGGCACATACAGTTACACGGTTCATGCAACAAACACCGACCAAATATGGCTTGCGTGTTGCAAGGCACGCCAGTTCCTGCTATCATCCCCACGTTCAAGTTGTTGGAAAATGGTAGTTATTTGATGCTCAATAATGAAGATTGTTCTGAGTTAATTGAAAAGGGTCTGCACCTCTGTACGGGTGTTCGCTATGTGAAGCACGAAAGTTTCACGGGCCGAACTCAAGGCCACCTCTCTCTGAGACAAAAGAGCTCTTATTCTTGCCATGCCGTTGAAATCTGTCCCAAGGTTGGTATTTGTGGCCAGATTGAAAACTCCCTATGTTCATGTGTGGGAGGAAATAGAACATTTCTGCAGCAAATAACCCGTTCACTTACTGTTACGATAAAAGGAATACTTTTAATTCAGATTTGCCTTTCAATTTCAGCAAGATGGTTCCGACTATCTTTAACGCATCCTCCACAAAGACCCTGGCGCACTTTTTTAAAGTTGTTACCAGTGGTCTCGTGACTTCATTTGAGAAAATCTTTGGAGTCATCCCTGCTTCCTTTCATTCCATTTTCTCCACTCCGGTTCGTGGATTGGCATTTTTACTTGCATTACCAGCGGACGCTCTTGTGCTTTTTTACATTTTTAAATATGGATGTCCCTCCTATGCAACCTCCCACCCTGCAGCTGCTGACACTGTTCCGCAATCGCATGCTAGAATATTATGGCACAATGCCGTTGGCGATATTAAGCACGGCATATGGATTATCTTTTCGATTCTCCTACTTCACCTGTGTCCAGCCTGTATTTCACTGCCTGACCTGTGATTTCGATTGGGCCATTGATTTGTGTCTCTGCGGACCGGTTTCTCCTGACGTCGACTTTAATCAGCTGATGACTCCTATCATTACTCACGAGTTGGTTTGTCCTGGCGAAAGGATTATGGCTGTGGCATTGATGCATGGACTACTTGGTCCCTGGAATTTACTGGCGGCAGCACAGTCTTTCTTGGAACAGAGCTTTCTTGAAAACCCACCGAGCTGTCCTCTGATGGTGATAGAGGATCCGGTGCTGGGAGAGCACGTATGTTCTTTTCCGCTTTTAAATTGGATGGCTGAACTGTTTTCGGATGAAGACGGTGACTTCCTATTGGAGGCTGTTGCAGCTTATTTTGCATACACAGTTATGTCATAGACCTTTTTCATGTTTGATATGCTGAGTACTAGCATTTCATTGACAATTCATTGACTTATTTGTCAAGTTTTTATTATTTACCTTGCCTATTGGCTTAAGACTCGATAAAGTACTTGGCTGTTTTATTTTTCTTTAGCATAAAATTTTCCTAGTTTTTAATGCTTTACCTTGCGGACCGTCCACATATAAACTTGCAATATGCTCTCATGAGATGGCACTTCTATTATCTTATTCAGTTCGTTTCCGGATCATGGGGAGGTGTCATCTAGGTCCTGGATATCTTTACACCGTGTTAAGTTAGCATGGGCTCATTACCGGTTTAAACGCCATTTTTCCTTTTTTGCAACTTCTGCACACGACACTTAGTTGTTGCTTTAGCTTTCCACCTAGTAGTTCATCGTGGTTTACATGAGAATAATATGTTATTGCTCTACTATCTGCTTTGCTT
Source organism: Lissotriton helveticus (assembly GCF_964261635.1). NCBI lineage: Eukaryota > Metazoa > Chordata > Amphibia > Caudata > Salamandridae > Lissotriton > Lissotriton helveticus. The sequence goes on along the minus strand of NC_136073.1, from coordinate 367,577,935 downwards.
GTTAAACTATATCTGTACAGCGAGTGCTAAAGTTTCAAGAACAACACGATACAGAATTGTTATGAGGTCTGATCTCCACGACTTCATACTCATAACATAAGTGCAACTTCTGCCAATTCTGGGCATGAGGCGAGTTTTATATTGCTTTGCCGAACACACATACACAACAGTTGATGCGGTTCACATGAAGAGAGAGCTGGTGTATGCTGATGTGATTCCTTCAAATCTAAGACACTAAAGTATGGGCACGCCCTAAACCAACACAAAGAGACCTTCTTAGCAAATAATATAATATGTGTATTAGGGAGGGTGAGATATAAGCAGCCGCGGGCCGTGGAGGGAGTTACGGTGAGGCAGGGAGGCGGGGAGGGGGAGAAGCAGGGTGGAGCCCTCTCTACCTTGCCCCTCCCCCTCCCCGCCTCCCTGCCCCACCGTAACTCCCTCCACGGCCCGCGGCTGCTTATAAGTGTTGCTAACTCTTATTCATTTACAGCATGTTAACATACTGTCACCATTCGCTTTTTATGTACTAGTAACTATGCTGGTAATTTTGCTACTGATAATATGTGTACTTCTATTATCTAAGATACTACGCCTGAGAAGACGGCATTAGTAAATAAACATTTCAAATACACATGTGTTCTTCTTAACTCCATGTTCTGGTTTCTAAGAAATATATAACGACCGACTGTTCATGAGTTCCACGTATCCTGAGGTACTATAAGTTCATATTCTGGATTGTCTAAACATTGAGAGTTTGTTATATCCAATGTGACACTGTACCTAGCTTGCTAAGGAGTTTTTGATTACTAACGTGAGTTTTGGGACACCCTAATTCGCCGAGGTTCCAATCCTCTGTCCACAGTTCTGTGTGAGAACAGAAACCCTGCGACAGGGGCAACCCCGACCCTTGCTGGAGCTTCATCACACTTGCGATACAACTCCAGCAATGCGCCACCTTTACGGCACAGATACATCACGCATCTGTGCTGTTTTTGCCCCATGATGCGCCGCATTGTAAATGCAGCACACCATAGGTGACGGAACAGCGGCACAGAATGACTAACACATCCCTGGTGATGCGCCAGTCATCATAAATGTATCCCTATGCTTCTTATCTTGTTAGAGATGAACCGCCATATGTATCATCAAAGTTTTTTGCATTTCCTAAATAGCGAACTTTAAGGAATAAATAGCGATTCTTTACCATTCCTAGTTTGCGATTAGCTATTTGCTAATTACAAATTACCCATTCATTTCCTTCATTTCCATAGGGCGGTTGGACTCACTTTTAGCTCGAACGGCTGAATGGATTTCCACGAAACTTGGCAAAATTGTAGGGACTGGTAGCCCGATGTGCCTTTGCTATGTCTCAAGATATATGCTCCAGTGGTTTTTACGAAAATTAACTTTGAAAAATATATATTGGGCTACATTGGCCTATATATATGTTGGAGCCCAAATGTAGCCCAATGTAGCCCAATGAAGCCCAATGTAGCCCAATGTAGCCCAAAGATGGCCGCCAGACACACAAAAAACAAATGTAGCCCAAATATCAGCCAGATGTAGCCCAACTATAGCCCAGTGACAGAATGACCAATCAGCTTCGCAAACCTCCGTTACGCGAAGCGGAGCGCTGTTACAGATATATATCTTTTTTTGAACGTTAATTTCTCAAAATCCACTGGAGCACATATATTGAGACCTAGCAAAGGCACATCGGGCTACCAGTCCCTAATATTTTGCCAAGTTTCGTGCAAATCCATTCAGCCGTTCGATTATTATTATTATTATTATTTTTTGCCCCGCGGGGCCCTTTTAAAACCTCCACATCAAACCTAGGGGGTCAGCGAGGATCTACTATGCCCCCTTATAGTTATTTCCCCCTTTGTTTTGACCTCCTCTTGTCTCTCGATCCTACCGAGAGACAAGATGGCAGCCGCTACGGACTTTTTGGAATGTTGACAGACGCCGGAGAACCAATCAGCTTCGCTTCACAAAGCTCCGTTGCGCGTAAAGTACGCGAACCGGAGCGCTGCCTGGTCCGCTGTTACAGATATATATCTTTTTTTAAACGTTAATTTCTCAAAATCCACTGGAGCACATATATTGAGACCTACAAAAGGCACATCGGGCTACCAGTCCCTACAATTTTGCCAAGTTTCGTGCAAATCCATTCAGCCGTTCGGGCTAAAAATGAGGCCAACCGCCCTATGGAAAACTCAATGTTAAAAACACGTTTTGGGACCCCCCTTTTTTCTCGGCCCCCCCTTGACGAACCCCCCCAAATTTTCAAGGGCTGCTCAGAAACAAAATGTGCCATTTTCCTGAAAATTTCAGCCAATTCCGTCCACAAACGCCAAAGTTATTAGACATAGAATTTTCAAAAAACCCATAGAGAAAAAATCCTAACTATATATACCTACTGGCGACCGCCAGTAGGTAATATATACATACATATATAAACATATATATAATCCGCATATCTAGATAAATACAACTATAAATGCATGCATACATATACATATACCAGGATAGCTGCCTTCGCCACTCCACAGAATTCCCACTTGGCAAGCAGACACGGACCCAAAATTCGGTGCTTTAGATTAGCATTTTAATGTCGGCCATAACCCGTTTCGATCCTCCAGGGGACCTTGATCACATGACAGCGCCATTACCAGTCAAGACCTATTAAATTGCTACACATTTGCATGTGATTGCTGACGTGGGATAAAAATAAAAGAAACATTCAAATGCAGTTCTAGTATTCAAAGACATTTCGTGATCTTACCAAACATCTTAATCATTCACTTAAAAGGCCTCAAATCATAGAAATACAATTAGGTAATTAAAATCTAAAAAGGGGAGATAAATACTCACTATCGTTTTTGATAAAAAAAATCATAAATATAATTCGACATTTTAAATAATTAAAAAATGCCTATGACATCTAAAAAACATTTTATACATTCTATAAAAAATGTATTTGTTAATTGTTCAGATGTACACAAAATAGACCTAATATATACAAATGGTTCCCCGAAGGCCAAACAGTGAAAACAATGTTACTCACTCTCTACTACTCACTCTCTACTACTCACTCTCTACTACTCTCTCACTACTACTCTCTACTACTCTCTCACTACTGCTCACTCTACTACTCACTCTACTACTCACTCTCTACTACTCTCTCTCTGCTACTCACTCTCTACTACTCTCTACTACTCACTCTACTACTCACTCTCTACTACTCTCTACTACTCACTCTCTACTACTCACTTTCTACTATTCACTCTCTACTACTCACTCTATTACTCTCTACTACTCTTTCTGCTACTCTCTCTACTACTCTTTACTACTCACGCTCTACTCTCTATTACTCACCCACTACTCTCTACCTTTCTCTCTACTACTCTCTACCTCTCCACCTCTACCTCTTCACCCCTACCTCTACACATCTAGCCTCTCTACCTCTTTCTACCTCTGTCATTTGAGATGTCATCAGTGATTTCATCAGTGATGTCACTGACCATGTCATGAATGATGTAATATGTGACATCATCAGCAGTGGATTGCGGGTGCGCGAAATGTATAGTTAGTGCAACTAACTATATATGCAAATTTCAATGGTTTTGTGTGAGTAAAATAAGGTTTTATAAATGCTAATTCCTAACTATATATGGTCTATAACCTATGGTTTTTTCAGTGAATTTTCAAGGTTTTGTAAATGCTAATTCCTAACTATATATGGTCTTTAACCTATGGTTTTTTCAGTGAATTTCAATGGTTTTTTAATAGCAAATATTAAAAGCTGTTAAATGTATTCTTCTTTTAAAGGAAAAATATATTTCATATGTATTTAATATAATTTTTTTATGTATATACATTTTTTTTTTTGTTTCGCTACCGGTCCGCGCACCGGGTAGCTTCCCGTTAGCTAATTTTTATGCCGCGACCCGGTCCGCGTACCGGGAAACGTTCCGTTTGCAAAACTGCCGCGTTTGAGAAGAACATCGTGACGCGTCGCGTAAGCTCTACGTATCGCGTTGCCGCGTAATGCGTCTTATGACGCGCCGCGTTCGCGCACTCGGAAGTGGTTTAGAACTTTTTTCATTGGTTTAGAACTTTTTTTTTTCCCCAACTGATGAAAACCCCTCCTTTTTACCTCACTCTGACTTTCATCTTTGTGAGAGGAAGACCTTAGTTATGGCATCTGTAGTAGCTGCAGCTGGTGGACCCCCACCACCACCACAACCACCTAGAAAGGAAGGACCACCTCCACAGTTCCTTCCTAACCCAGAGGAAGAGGAAGAAGAAGAGGAAGAAGACGTAGAGCTGAGGCAGTTCTTACGTGAAGAGCCCCGGAAATCCCACCACAAAGACAGTTTTATTTGGCAATTTTTTTCATACCCTCAAGGCCAAAAAAAAGTCAATGCCCGACATGTGACATGCCTCATTTGTAAATTTGTTTTGTCTAGAGGTACAGACAAAAAGTATAGTTATGGTAACTATACTATGCACCGCCACATGCAGAGGTGGCATCCACTCAATTACAGTGTTGCTGAGATGCGTCACCTCCAAGATAACCCACCAACTCCTGTGGCCAGTACATCATCACAGTTAACTCTATCGGGACCAGAGGCGAGGGAGACGGTCCCAAGTATCCAACAGAATTTTGTGCACATGAAGCTAGTGTGCATTTATTGTGGTGAACTAATTTCATATGGCAATATGAGTATCATTTTGATTAATAGAGCGTTTGAAAACCACAATTGCCCAAAACGCCCCAAGAAATAAAAACATTTTTTGCTCCTGTTGAGCCCTTTCTAATGCCTGTTTTTTGTTGTTCCCCCCAAAAAAACCAAAAAAAACATAAAATTGTTCAAAAAATACAACAAAAAAAAGAAATGTTCAGAAAAATAAAAAAAATATAAAACAACAAAAACATTTTAAAAAAGTTCTTTTCAGAACTACCTCCCATATTAAAAAAATTACTAACATTTTTAGCACTCTTGACTTCATTTTTCTCATGGGTGCGCTTCCCGGTACGTGCACCGGTGAGCGCCCCGTAAGCGCAATTAAAAAAAAAAGAAAAAAAAACAAGAGAAGGAGAGCATAAGAGAAAGAGAAAGAGAGAGTAATATTAAGAGACAGACAGCAAGAGAGAGCAACACAGAGGTACTGTGTAATACATAGTAAAACAGTGTAAAAGATATAAGAAAGTGTAAGAGAGAAAATGAAAAAAATATAAGGCTGTGAAACAAAGAAAGAGAGAAGAAGAATACTAAAGCAGAGGCACATGAAGAATGTGAGTGGCTGTAAAGAGTAAAAGGAAAGAGAAAAAATGATGTACAAATAAAAGGTAATAACGGAACCAGATTTAAATAACACTGGTAAGGGAGAGAGAGAAAAAAGTAGTGTGCATAACTAAAGAGGGATGAAATAAGATGGATAAAATCTACTAAAGTTAAAACATGTGGATTGACAGAGAGAAAAAACTGAAAGAAGAAAAGAAGAAGTAACAGAAAGGGAATAATTGAAGCAGCAAAGAAATATAAATAACTTCAGGGAGAAAGCATAATGAACAAGTAGTGAAAGACTGAAGAGACAGAGAAAATTACAGTAAGAGACGGACTGAGTGAACGGGAGTGAGGAACTGTGAGAACAGAGGGACTGAGAAAAGGAGTAGAAAGAGTGCAGTAAGTTAATCACCCACACAACACAACAGCTACCCTACCTGAAAGCACTCTAAAATATTATTTTACTGTTTCTCTTTATTTTCCCCTTGTTACGCTCCCTGGTGCGCTACCCATAGTAAAAGTAAAGAGGGGTGAAAGAGGGAGAAATATTGATTTAGGATAACACATGGTGAGTAACAAAGAGAGAGGACAAAGAGAGTAAAGGAAACAGTACCTGAATGGGCTTGAGTAAAACAGCAAAAAAATATAAGTAATGCAGTGTGTGTGACTTACAGGGAGTTACTGGGTGTAGGTCGGAGTGTGGGTGTGTAAGGTGTGTCTGTGGGTGTGGTTGTGTGGAGTGTTTTGGTGTGGGTAGAGATGAGGGTGTGTGAAATATGTGTGAGAAGTGTATGAGTCTGGGGTGTATATGTGTTCGATGTATGTGTGTGTATGGAATGTGTGTGTGTTTTTGAGGAGTGTGTGTGGGAGGTTTTTTTGTGTGTATGAGGTGTATGTGTGGTGTGTGTGTGGGGTGTATGTTACAGGTATGTATATGTGTTGGGAGGGGGATGAGGTATATGTGTAGGAGTAAGGTAAATAATTAAGAAAAAGAGAATGAGTAAAGAAGCAAAGGAAGGGAACAGAGGGTAAGTGAAGTAAAGAATAGGGATCAAAAGAAGTTGAATATGAGAGGGTAAATAATGAAAGGGGAGTAAACATGGAGAATAAGAATAAGTGAGAGAAGCAGAGTAAAAACACAGGAGTGAGGTAGATTGAGAAAATGTTAGTGACCTTAAAGCAAAGGGTGATAACAAACTACATTTTTTAAGTCATACTTACCATATAATAAATGTAACTATAATTTTTTTTACTACAGTTGGTATCTGTGAAAGAGAGAAGAAAAAAAAGTTATAATTAGTAAAATATGTATTTTAAATTAAAAGATACAAATGAAGAGCTAAAAACATCATAACACTCTATTTAGAAATAAAGTTAGAGTGAAGAACACAGAAAGGGAAATAAACTAAGGTAGAAGGACAAAAAGAGGGAAAAAGAAATAGAAGGAGAGCAAATTACAAAGAGTAAGGCATATAGATTCACTAAGAAAAAGAGAGAGAAGAACAGAGAAATGAACTGAAGGTAAGAAAGATATTAAAACAATGTGAGTTAGCAAAACTAAATCAGGAAACAGAAGTAAGTAAAAAGATAATGACTGAGACAGAAAACAGTCTAATTAAGGATGCATTTAGAAGAATGAGGAATAGAAGATAACTGAGAGTAAGTGAAGAACAGTCATAGAGTGAAAGGATGAAGGGAGACAGAATAATATACAACAATTGAAGGAAATGGACTGAGGAAGTTATAAGGTAGACACACTAAGAGGAAAACGGAGTGAGGTGGAGTACAATGAGTGAGAAAAGAAAAAAGTAAGTGAGCAAAAAAAGGAAAGAGAGGAGAACACGACTAAAACAGTGCTACTGAGAGAAAATAATTTGGTGATGAAAGTAAAGAGAAGGACATTGAAAGAAAGGAAATGATGGATAGTAACGGAACCAGAGTAAAAGAAATGGGATGAAGAACGACGAGAGAGGAGCAATGAAGTTGTTGTAAAAGAAGTGATAGAAGGTAGATAAACACAAGTGAAAATAACACAAGTAGAGTGAGGCACTGAGCACAGAGAAGTAGTGAACGAGAAATAGAGAGAAGAGGTCAAAAGTAAGAAGCAAACAAAGATAAGCGAGGGAGAGTGGATGTCAGAGAATGGGAATAAAATTTAATTTACACAATCCAAAGTATAGAATAATTTCTACAACATGTTACATAGTTTATTTTTGCTGTTCTCAGAATATATTGAATTTCACTTAAAGCAGTGAGTTCAAATTACTCATCATATGACAGCGGGAAAAAAAAACACAATCTAAAAGATTGTGTTTTAAAAAAAACCTTACATACTGACAAATGACAAATGTACGCTAATCTTTGATTGACTTACTTTTCCTTGAGGCCAAATAGTATATCATGGAGGTCCTTTTCTCGTTGCATAGTATTTTGCTGTTCACTTAGAAATCTATTTCATCGACTTTCTACAAGAAAAGCTCTAAGAACATCTGAAATATTTTCAAAATTTTAATATACTCCTTTTTTTCAGTCATGACTCTTTACTCATTCTTGCACCTTTCCATTTGGCCAAATAGTGTCAGATGTATGAGTATATATGAGTACTCCTCCCGTCTTCATAGGCCAATTACCTAGATATGAATTTATAAAGCCAAAAGGCAAACGTTGTTTGAAAGTCAAATGATTGTCGTTACATTGGGTCCAACCTTTAGAAGTTTTTAAATAGCATGTGTAATGCCCTGATGTTGTAGAAGGACCGTCATGAAAAATAATAGCTACAGTTGCAAAGGTTCTTCCTGATATCGATAACTGAGAAGCCACAACATTTTTAATAGAAGTTGTCAATTTAGTTCCATCAGGTCTACATCGTTGGAACATTAAAATAACATAGTGACCATAATTTTGTAGAAATAATGTGGACAGCATTGCAGACTTACATTGGGTACACACCATATTGTGATCCGTTGCTTTAACTAGATTATTGAAAGACACTGATTTGCAGTCCGGTAAAGTTAAATATATAAATCTTTCAGAGTCTATTCTAGTAGTACTTGATGAAGCACAGTTATCACAGTCATGTTGCCATTGATAAGAAAGGCCAAATAGATTTTTTTATATCTACTCCTTCATCTTGTAATACATCAAACATATACATTAAAAATTCCTGACAATCCTGCTGAATATTCTGTGAAAATTGATTTTGACCTGAACATATATCTAGAAGATTTCTAATTTCTGAAACACTTTCTATTTTAGCTCTATCACTACTACATTTGTCTAACACAGAATTCAATAAACAGCACAATGTTTGTTCCCGATTTTCAACAATTTAGGTTAGTTTAGGTCATCCCCCGCGCCGCACGGCCACCAGCTGCGGCGTGTGCCTCCCCGCCTGCCTGCCTCTCTGCTCCGGCTGCCGCCGCGTGACCACGCCCCCTGCCATCGAGCGGCGTGGTCTGTGCTCGCTTTCCTGCCTGTACCACTGTTTTTTTGTTTGAATTGCTAATTGTTGGTAATTGTATTTTTGTCCCCCTCTGTTGCCTGTCTGCCTGGTTTTCCTTGGTTGCCCCCGTCTCAACCCTCCCCGCTCCCCGCTTCCCGCCATCGCCGCTAACCCCGCCCCTTTTTTCATTCTGTACCCTCCCCGCTCCCGCCTCCCAGCTGCTCCGCCCTCCCTCGCACTTCGCCATATATGGCGACCGTGCGAACGCGCAGCGGTCACGCGCAGCGGGCGCGCCGATTGTGCGCCGAAGGCGCGCCAAAGGTAAGCCCGTCCGCGACCGGCCCGTGCCCAGCGCGAGGACCCCCTGGCCCCCACCGACGGAAGACGACCCGACTGTCCTACAGCGCCACCGACCTCATCGCTCTCAACACCGACGGAATCCCTGGATGCCACCAAGCCACCCCGAAGCACACCCACGGACCCTTCAGCTGCAACGCCTGCAAGTTCACCTGCACCCGGACCTGCCCCACACCAGCACCCTCCAAGCCAATCACCAGCAACAGCCACCTCAAGTGCATCCTGATCAACACCCGCTCCGTACACAGGCACGCCATCGAACTCTGGAACCTCCTCGACACCACAGCTCCTGACGTTGCCTTCCTCACGGAAACCTGGATGAACGACTCCTCAGCGCCCGACATCGCCATCGCAATCCCAGAGGGCTACAAGATCACCCAGAGAGACCGCGTCAACCAGACTGGAGGAGGCATCGCCATCATCCACAGGGACACCATCCACATCACGACCAACACCGACGACACCCTGAAAACCACCGAACACCTACACTTCAAATCCACACCGACCCGAGGACCATCCTCAGAGGCACCCTGATCTACCGACCCCCGGGACCACGCACACAATTCAGCGAGGACATCGCCGACTTCATCAGCCCGCATGCCCTCCCCTCCGCCGACTACATCCTCCTGGGGGATATCAACTTCCACCTGGAGAACAACAACGACCGCAACACCTGCACCCTGCTCGACAACCTCGCCAACCTCGGACTCAAGCAGCTGGTGTCCACCCCCACCCACCTCGCCGGACACACGCTCGACGCCATCTTCTCATCCAGCGAAGACATCGCCTTCAGCCACGCCACTGGACTCCACTGGACAGACCACAGCTGCGTCCACTTCACCTTCAGAAGAACGACGATCCACCACCACCAGCAACCGGTTGCTCGAAGAAGCTGGAACAAGATCACAGCCGACCAGCTCGCCGCTTCCCTGAGCCAGCACCCCCCCGCCAGCTCAGCGAACCCCAGTCAGGCCGCCGACAACCTCACGAAGTGGATCATCAACTGCGCGGACGAACTCGCCCCACTGAGGTCCCCGCCTAGCAGACCCGGCAGCAAGAAGGCCCCTTGGTTCACCGACGAACTCAAGAGCTCCAAGAAGAACTGCCGAGCCCTCGAGAAAGCCTGGAGAAGGGAACCAACACCGGACAACATGGCCGCCCTCAAGCTTGCCACCCGAATGCACCACCAACTCATCCGCGCCACTAAGAAAACTGCATTCAAGGATCGACTGGACAACAACGCACACAACAGCAAGGAACTCTTCAACATCGTGAAAGAGCTCTCCAACCCCAACGCCGGAAACAACGACATCACCCCATCACAAGATCTCTGCAACTCCCTCGCCTCCTACTTCCACAACAAGATCGCGGACATACACAACAGCTTCAGCACTCAACCGACGCACGCCACGACCGAACCACCGCCCCCCACCACCACCCTCCGCACCTGGACTCCAATAAGCACCGAAGACACCATCCAAATGATGAACTCCATCTACTCCGGATCTCCGACCGACCCCTGCCCTCACCACATCTTCAACAAGGCCGACGCAGTCATCGCACCCCACCTGCGGGACATCATCAACACCTCCTTCGACACCGCCACCTTCCCGGAGAGCTGGAAGCACGCCGAACTCAGCGCTCTACTAAAGAAACCTACGGCGGACCCCACCGAACTCAAGAATTACCGCCCCATCTCGCTCCTCCCGTTCCCAGCCAAAGTCATCGAGAAGACCGTCAACAAGCAGCTGGCCACCTTCCTCGAGACGAATGGATCCCTGGACCCTTCACAGTCGGGCTTCCGAGCCAACCACAGCACCGAGACCGCCCTCATCGCTGCCACCGATGACATCCGAACCCTGATGGACAACGGAGAAACAGCGGCCCTCATCCTCCTAGACCTCTCCGCGGCTTTCGACACTGTCTGCCACCGCACCCTAGTGCAGCGCCTCAGCAACGTCGGAATCCAGGAGAGAGCACTGGAATGGATCATCTCCTTCCTCGACGGAAGAACACAGAGAGTCCGCCTACCACCGTACAAGTCAGAGGCCACCGAAGTCATCTGCGGCGTCCCTCAAGGATCATCGCTGAGCCCCACCCTCTTCAACGTCTACATGAGCCCCCTCGCAGCCATCGCACGCCAACGCAACCTCAACATCATCTCCTACGCCGACGACACCCAGCTGATCCTCTCCCTGACCAACGACCCCGCCGCCGCCAGAGCCAACCTTCACGAAGGGATGAAAGACGTAGCCGAGTGGATGTCGACCAGCCGCCTGAAACTGAACTCAGACAAGACGGAAGTCCTCATCCTGGGCTCCTCGCCCTCCGCCTGGGACGACTCCTGGTGGCCCCCCGCCCTTGGCAGCGCACCCAAACCGACAGACCACGCACGCAACCTGGGATTCATCCTGGACTCCTCCCTCACCATGACCAGACAAGTCAACGCCGTCTCCTCGTCATGCTTCAACATCCTGCGCATGCTACGGAAGATCTTCCGGTGGATCCCCACCGAGACAAGGAAGACGGTCACCCAGGCACTCGTCACCAGCCGACTGGACTACGGCAACGCCCTCTACGCCGGAACCACCGCCAAGCTCCAGAAGAGACTCCAGCGGATCCAGAACGCCTCAGCCAGACTCATCCTCGACATCCCACGACACAGCCACATCTCCGGACATCTGAGAGACCTGCACTGGCTCCCCGTCAACAAAAGAATCACCTTCCGCCTCCTCACCCACGCACACAAAGCCCTACACGATCAAGGCCCCAGCTACCTCAACAACCGCATCAACTTCCACGTTCCCAAACGACATCTCCGATCAGCCAGCCACGCCCTCGCCGCCGTCCCCCGCATCCGGAGAACTACAGCGGGAGGAAGGTCCTTCTCCCACCTGGCCGCCAAGACCTGGAACTCCCTTCCGACCGACCTGCGCCTGACCCAAGACCACCTCTCCTTCAGAAAGAAGCTCAAGACCTGGCTGTTCGAGCAGTAGCAGCTCTCCCCCCCCCCTAGCGCCTTGAGACCCTCCGGGTGAGTAGTGCGCTATATAAATGTCTGTGATTGATTGATTGAACAATCTGTCTTTGTACATTTTGAAGAAAAAAACAACATTAACTACTACATTAGCATAGCAGTTGACACCAGAACTGTTTTCAAACTGAAATCCAACAACATCTTCAACAGAATCCTTTTTGTTTCTCTTCACAATTACACTTTTATCTACTTTATGCCTTTTTGCTGATACCTCACTGCAATTACTCTCATTTCTTCTTTTTCGGCCTACCACACGTTTTTCAATCAGAGGATATTGAGGCAAATGTGGAGCATACTCTCTTCTTAACCTATTGTATTCTTTTACACAATCTAAATCTGCACAAATCTTTGTTTCATCACACTCAATCAAGTACAATCCTGCTAAAGTTCTGACTCGTGATAATGCCACATATGCCATACCCTCTAACAGAACTTCCAATGTTCACCAAAGCGCTATCTACACTTAAACCTTGAGACTTATGAATTGTCACCGCATATGCCAAACAAATAGGAAACTGTTTTCGGCGAACATATAAGTCTTTCACGAGCAAAAATCTAGCTGAACAACGACAAATTTGTTCTATTTCATCAATGTCATCAAATTTAATTTTTAAAATTTCAATTCCATCTCTATTTTTGTAATTCACAAAACCAACAACATAACCCATTGCTCCATTTACCAGACCTCTTTCCACATTTAAATTCCTTCTTAAAATGACACGACAATTCAAACACACATTCAGAGTCTTTTTAAAACTAGCAGTTTTAGATATAGTCTTCTCTAATGAATCCAATTTTGATTTCAAATTTTCAGACAAAATAATTGTTGCTCCCATATGCTCTATTTTATCAATAGCTTCCAGTTTCACTATCTCTTCATTTTCTAACTGTAACATTTTGTTGTTGAACATGGAACATTCTTTCAGAGTTGGCAACAAACATATGCCAGATTTCTTCTCGTTAATTTTCTTAAATATGTTCTCTGGAAGAATATTTTCATTTGGGTACAAATTTGAAATTAATCGTGCATGTAAAGCTTCTTTCCCTTGCTGACTTACTTTTCCGATCCTTACATCTTGTAGAATATTTTTATTATCTTCATCCTTTGCCTGCCGCATATTTTGAAGCAGTTCTGCATATTTAAAGTTTAACCATATATTAACGTTTCCGATGCTCCCTAAGCACTTCCTGGTATCTTCATGAGTGAGTATTTTGAACACAGGTTGTCCTTTTACTGGAGTCAACTGCAGAAGATCTCCAAAAACAATAATATGTTTTCCTCCAAATAAGACATCATAGTCTGTTCTAAGAATTTCTTGCATCCTCAAATGCACAAAAGCAAGCATTATATTTGACACCATGCTTACTTCATCAATGATAAGAAGTTTTATTTTCTTCAGGACTCTTGAAACTTCGGAACGCGCATCTCCAGATAGCTTGTGATACTCCAATTTGTTATCATGCTCCACTGGCAGCATCAGTAAACGATGTAAAGTAATCCCTTTAATGTTATGTGCTGCCAGCCCAGTTGGAGCGGTAACAACACAAGACAGCGGTGATTCAGTCCTTTTCTGCAGATAAGTTGCAATGGCTTTAATCAGAAAACTTTTTCCAGTTCCCGCTTCTCCACTCACGTACAGTCGGACAGGTTTAAATGATGTACATGAGCACTCTTTCTTCTCATGACTCAATCCATGTTCAACCTGTTCTGTTACTTCGTCATATATCTGTTTCTGCTCAAGGTTTAGTTGTTTCACCAAATCTTCTAAGTTAACTTCATCATCTTGAGCTTGCTCCATAGCTCTTTCCACCTCATCCATGGCAGTAGCAGCTTCATTTTGGATAATTGGTCCTCCTAGTGGATCCTGACTCAATGAAGTAGAACTCTGACTGCCTTGAGAACTGTCTCTCGCAATCTCTGCAGCAATTGTGGCTTCTTGCTCTATTTCTTCATTCAACATTTGCAGATAATTTGGAAAAACAGGACATTCTATGGTATCCTTCATTGCATTAAAGGAGTCTTCATAACAGAGAAAATCTCCAAGAAATTCCTCTTCCTCACGCCATGGTTTAAACAGTTGCAAAAGAGCCAAATAATAAAATTCTCTATTATCTGGATTATCAAAACTCAATTTGCGATGATTAAATGACCTTTTTTCTGTTTCACTAGACATCCTTCACATCCAATGACTCCATATATTCCATTATTGATATCTTCTCTGATGTTCCTCTTATAAATATATCTTTGCAGAACTTCATAGAGACAAGCGTTCTCAAGGTGATGACTTCTATTTGGATAGTATGTATCCAACATATTTGTCTTCAAAATATCTGTACTTTCTGGTTCTTTCTCCACCAAATACTCTATCTCTAGTACAGATTTCAAAACTCGATTTCGTGTTGCAGCAAGACCTAGACTTATCCAAATGATGCTTCTAGATTTGGCATAGAGACTTGCTGACGACAATCGATCAGAACATTCATACGGTCCAATTTCTCGATGCGACAACATCTTCAGACTGTAACTGTATAATTTCTTGCTTAGACTCTTTTCATGTGAAATGTCCTCCCACATTTCCTTTAGTTCTGTCTTTTCTTTTTTTGTGATATAAGACGTCACATATCGAGCCACAGCAATAGAGTTGTCAGCAACGAATTGAATATCCATGTTAGCATTCCACATGGACAAAATCACTGGGTTGTAGTCGTTGATGTACTTGGACTCTTCGTCTCTTTTTAAATTGTGTGTATTTTTTGGTGATTTCCTCGTCACAGTATGTCGCAGAGAAGACATCAAATTATTTACTCTTCCTTTAGAAATCACTGGTCGTGGAAAGCCGAAACGACATTTTGTGTAGAACTTGTCCTTGTTTCTGAATTTTCGACGACAGTACTTTCCACAACGATGGGAATGAAAACGTAAAACTTGTTGCCTTAAACTGTTTTCTTCCGTAGTTTTCGGAACAGCACATGTTGAATACTCTTCAATGAAGCGCATCACTGTCTCATCCGAATCCGTTCCAAATTTGGGTGCATCTTTAATCCACAACAACATATGTATATGAGGAGCACCTCTCGCTTGATACTCCTTTCTCCAAAAGAAATCCAAAACCTCTCCAAGGGGAGGATTTTTTTTTGTTGGTAATAAAAGACATCATAGCTTCAAATCTATGATTGAAATATCTGCATACATTCACTGGATCCAAAGAACACAGTTCTCCAGGTGTTTTGAATTCTATATTTTGTATATTAGCATTGTCCTCTCGTAGAAATTGAAGTAAGTCCTCCCATGCATACTCGGCACAGCTAAGAGTGAGGAACCATGTAGGGGTTCCTAAGTTTCTCTGCATACATTTCAATTCCCCATGGCGACGGTACCAATACTCATTTGTACCATGCTGACATGCCATGAGATTGATTAGATGAGATTCCAAAATATTATCTTGCAGATTCACTTTCTCCATAAGTCCCTTGCCGAAACTTTTTGCAGATGTGCTCCACTTTTCAGTATATGATTTACTGCATAAGAAAGAGCAGACAAGTCACTTTCATACAGTAGATGAAACAAATAGGGAATGCATTGTCGAAATCTTGGATCTTCAGCATATAATCTTACAGTTCGATATTCAGATGCTGGAATTTGAAGTGGTCGATCGTCATATCGTCCACCTCGACCTGTTGGAAATAGCTGTGGAAAACAACGAGCTTCCAAACTTTTTTCCCATACACTAATGGGACTTCCTTTTGCTGCTTTCATTTGAAACAATTCAATTGCATTCCCCATTACTTCCTTGGAATGCAAAGGATGAACAGTATAATGTTCATATATCTCTTCACTTCTAGACACATTAACTTTTTCAATTTGGCCGCCTGAACAATCACTGTCTTCATCTGCAGCTTTTTCCTCTGCTGCAACACATACATCTTTGTAGTACTCATTGTTTTTGACTAAATACAACGTTGCCTTTTTGACTTTCCTAACATCCACTAAACCTTGCCAGATTGTTTTACTCTTTGTTGGAACCCCATTAACTAGAATAACTAAAGGTTCCTCTTCTACGTTTTCTATACCAATTGTATCAATATTTTTTTTCAAATCTAGGGGCAAATAAACAACTCTTCCCTTTAATCCTCTCTGCAAATCTGTAGGAGGCAATTTCCCCATCTTAGGCTCCATGCGAACAATTGCCTGAAAAGGATGGACACATTGAATCAAAATAGTCTCATATGTATTTAAATCCATCAATTCACGGGGAATGTCTACCAACTCCAGATTATTATGAACAGCTCTAGCAGGTATTCTGTTTTGATTTAATTTATCATAACAATATTTACAAATACGCTGATCAGAACTCAAATCAAAACAATTCTCCACCCACAAATATGTTGCAAAATCCTTCCACTCATAATTATCCATCTTTTCACTTTTTGCATATAAATCAACTAACCTAGTCTGAATCTTATAATGAGTCCGTCGACAACACACACAAGTAAAATTCGGCCTTTCACTTGATTTCACTTTAAACCTGGTAATTTCCTGCTCAAACTTTTCTGTATTTGAAATCTGTACATTGTCTTCCACATTACCTTGAATTGCTGTCTCAATTTCTACACTGTCCTCTTGCTCACGAAAATAACAAATCTCAATTTCTTCACAAATCTTCTTCACATCTAATTCTGTTCCATGCAAAAGAGCACTGTTTAATTGTTTAAGCTTAAGTGCTGGACTTTTTGCATAATACAACATTCTCACTAATTTCCTCATTTTGGTATGATGCACTGCTAACATCCTCAAATGATGAAAAACACTCTGACAGACTTTTCTAGAAAGACAAGCCAGTGAATGGCCTTGCAAACCTGTGATTCCTCTCACTCTGCAAGGATCTAAGTCTTGCAACAACTTCACTTTCTGCTTTATACTTTTTTTACTATATGTACGTAAGAAATTACAAAACAAATCAATTGATTCCTGTCGCACACTACAAATACTACTGCACTTCCAAGTGTACACTGGACCCTTAGTACGTCTCCCTAAAACTCCATCAGATAACACCTCTTCTGGTTCTCTAGGCACAAGTTTCTCTTTTTCAATCGGACAACCGTCTTTCACTTTATACGCTCGACCACTGGTGTCAACTGCATGCACTAAATCATTCTTCTGGAAGTAAGTCTCCTCATTAAAAAATGGCTCACAACTTGAACTGTGCATCCATTCTCCAGAAAAAAACTTTACAAAAATTAGTCCGATTAATTACTCTTTTCCATCTACTGTTTGATTTGAAAACATCAATTGTCTTGTTAAGTGTCCTAATTCTATTGATTACTAAAATAAATAATTTTTTCTTAACTTCAAAAGCCTGATCAACAATCTTCTCTACACTTTTCTTTTTCTTATAAAAAGAAGCTCTCTGTTTACCTTTCCTAATGTTTTTTAACAAATTTAAAACCACTCTATTGCGAAACATTCGTCTACGAATGTCTCTAAACTGATTCTGCCTTCTTTTCCTATACATATTATTCTCTCCTGCTCCAGTTTTAGGATTCTTTGAAGTTCTCTCCCTCCTTTTCAATTTTACTCTCTCATTTTCTTTTTCTACATGGTGTCCATCATTTTTTCTGGATTTACATATGTTGCGTAAAAAAGACTTAGTTGTCTTACCAGGAGCTTTGTTCGTGTTTTTTGAAGTATCTGTTGTGGAAGAATGCTGTAATTCCGTTGCTGTTTTTGATTTTTCCCGGTTACGTTATTTAATTGACCTTTCCCTCGTGGGCATCTTTCCTTATTCTTGAAATAACAATTTCAATCTGTGTTAAAGAAAAAAATAGCACATTATAGACCACTATTACCAAACAACAAAGCAATGACAAAAAGCAGACAATCTATTCAAAATTACAGATCAGGTGAGGATTCTCCAGGGGTGCACAAAAGGTGAGGCCTGTATTGAAGAGTATAGTGGAAGACAGCTCTGTCCACAAGTACAAAGAAGATGAGAACTATGTCTAAGTCCACTGCACTCTTATACACAGGCTTCACCACCTATGCTTTTTTATTTTATTTATTTTGAGAGTTTTATACAGCGCGAACAAGATCTTTGCAGATATCAGAGCGCTTTACAAGTAAGAATACAAAGTACAAATACAAGGTAAGAGGCGTATATACAAAGTAATATATGAGGTAGTTAGGTACAAGGTGCTAGTTACATGGGTAGGTCAAAGGACATGAGGTAGGTCACAGGTGTGGTAGTGTAGGTACACTGAGTATAGACAAACAATTGTGTCAATAGCATAAAGTGCAATAACAGGGAGCATATACTTGCTTAAGCGTGTTTAGAGTATTTAGAGTTTAAAGGTGGGCCTAGTTGAGGTGGGTGTGTGCAGGATGTATAGTCCCACAGGTGCGATAGTAGAAGGGAAGTAAGGATCGTTGAGGTGGAGAGGGTAAAGTGTGCAAAGTCAACCAGGTGCGTCAACAATATGACAATATACATAATCAACCAGGTGCATCACACATTATAACAAAATACAAAGATTGAGCGTAAACAGTTACGTAATTCGATAATACAGGGTGTAGATTCATGTGATACTCATGTGACATTCATAGTGATACGTAGAATAGGTCATGTGTATTTTGCCATGAGGATCGCTTTAACTTCATTCTTAAAGATTGTGTTGGAGGAGATGAGCCTTGTTTCAGGAGGGAGTGAGTTCCAGATCCTGGGTGCCATATCTGAAAAGGAGCGTTTATACGTTTTTTCTTTCCGAAATCTTCTAGGTTTCAGCAGAAGATTGCTTGTGCTCCTAGTAGTTCGGGAGCCACCCGAAATTGTCAACTTTTGAGTGAGGTAGGCGGGTGAATTCAGATGCACAGGCTTGTGTGTCATGCATGCGATTTTCAGTTGAATTCTGGCTTCAAAAGGTAGCCAGTTCAGTGATTTAAAGTCCGGGGAGATATGCGAGTGTTTTTTTGAGCCTGTGACGAGTCTCGCTGCGGCGTTGAGGGACGCTCTTAGGGGTGCCGTTGTAGTTAGGGGGAGCCCGCAGAGGGCCGCGCTACCGTATTCTATGTGCGGGATGACTATAGATTGTACTGCAGTTTGGAAGTCTTTGGCCGGGAGGAAGGGTTTAAGTTTTCTCAGGGTATTGATTTGGAAGTTCGCTCCTTTGGTTGCCTTGCTGATGTGCTGCTGCATGTTGAGATTGGTGTCAAGTGTTATGCCTAAAGATTTAGCTGAGTCTACTACGATGGGCTGTACATTTAGAGCCGTTAATTGCTTAAGCCATGTTTGAGCCGTGGATATTTTAGCGGGAGGTGAGATCAGGAGGAACTCGGTCTTCAGAGCATTGAGTTTGAGGTGATTCTCTGCAAGCCAGGATTGGGTGTTTTTGATCGTGGTGTTCAGCAGCATGATGTCCTTGGGAGATTGTATTTTGAGATAAAGTTGGGTGTCGTCGGCATACATGTGAAAGTGCACATTAGAAGCCTGTAGCAACGTGGTGAGAGGTTCCATAACTAGGTTGAACAGTGTTGGGGAGAGGGAGGATCCTTGAGGGACGCCTAGCGATACCGGTACCGGAGAGGACAGCAGGTTGTTGCTTTTGATTCTTTGTGTCCGGTTGTGTAGAAATGAGGTGAACCACTTTAGAACAGTCCCAGATATGCCCATTCTTGTGTTTAACAGTTCGAGTAAGTTCTCATGTTTAACTGTATCGAATGGTGAGGAGAGATCCAGAAGGATGAGGAGACAGGTATCGTTTTGGTCTAGGATTTGGAGGGCATCGTCCACTATGTGAGTCATGGCAGTTTCGGTACTGTGCCCTGCTCGGAAGCCTGACTGATGAGCGTTTAGGAGATCAAACTTATCTATGTGTTTAGTCAGTTGTAGTTGTACGCATTTTTCCAACAGTTTAGCGAGAGTGGGAATGTTTGTGATAGGGCGGTAATTGTTTAGATCAGTGGGGTCTGCGTTTGTTTTTTTTAGTAGCGGTGTGACTTGCCCTACTTTGAGGGCGTTAGGGATGGATCCTTGTTGAAGAGAGCTATTGATAATCTTAGACCAGAGTGGGAGAAGCCAAGGGGAAAAGTCTTTTACAGCGTTAGCAGGAAGGGGGTCAGAGAGGTGATTGGAGGGTTTCAAGGCGCTGAGCAGTCTGCCAATTTCTTCTACGGAGTAAGTGTCAAAGGATGACCAGGTGGCATTGTTCTTTGGTTGAGGTATTGCTGTGTGTCGGGGGTTGGAGTACAGGATAGCGTCATTGAGGAGATCGCTTCTTATTCTCTCCGTTTTTTGGATAAAGAAGGCAGAGAAGTCTTCGCAGGAAGGAGAAACGACCATGGAGCTGATTGTCTGGGGATGCTCTTTGGATTGTGTTCTGACCAACTCAAACAGCCTTCTTGGACGGTTTTTAGCCTGGGCGAGCTGGAGGCTGAAGAAGTCTCTTTTTGAGCGTTTTATTTTCCTGAAGTAGGCGTTTCTCTGTTTCTTTAGACTTTTTAGGTGCACTGCAGAGGGGGCTGACCTCCAGGTGCGCTCTGCCATTCGCATCGCCCGTCTATCCTCATTGAGGCTTCCGTCGTACCATGGGTTGGAGGTCTTCTTGGACGAGACTCTTTTCAGTTGCAAGGGCGCCACCTCATCGATTATTGTGGACATAGTATTGAGATAGAAGCCAGTCAGAAGTTGAACGTCTGTATCGCCGGGAGGGGGAAGTAGCCTATTGCAGCTGTTAGGTGGTAGGGTGTTTGGGTTGAGTTTCTTCCAGTCTCTTTTCCACACTTTGTGCTTAGGTGGTTGAACTGAGTTAAGTCTGTTTTTTTCCTTGATGATGAAGGAGACAATATGGTGATCTGACCAGTCACAAGGTTGGATTGACTCCAGTTGAATAGCGCCCTCTTTGGAGATGATGAGGTCAAGGGTAGAACCTCTCTTATGGGTCGGGCTGTTGCATATTTGGTTGAGATCAAGTGCGTTGAGAAAGCTTTCGAGGCTGTTTACCACTGTGTCACTGTTGTCATTCCAGTGGAGATTGAAGTCGCCAAGGAAAATTTGGGTGTGCTGTCGTCCTGAGTTGGCTGTAATTGTATCCATGAGTTGTTGGACGAAGGAGAAATTGTCCCCAGGTGGGTGGTATATAATGTGTAGTGAGCATACCGGTTTGCTTTCGCTGTTGATATCAAGGCAGAGGTATTCACAGGAGGTAAGAGAGGAGACGGTCACTTTGGAGACTGAGAGGTTGCTTCTGTAGATGCAGGCAATTCCACCTCCTATCTTTTTGTCCCTGTCAAGTCTAGTGATACAGTAGTTGGGAGGGACTAGGATATCCAGTATAGGTGTGGAGGAATCAGACAGCCATGTTTCAGTCAGAATGGCTAGGTCCAGTTCCAGGGACATGATGAGGTCGGCGACCTCCATGGAATGTCTTTGGGCCGATCTGCAGTTGAGAAGTATGCATTTAAGGCTAGGGGTGCAAAGGGTGGAGGATGATTCCAAAACGAGGGGTACATTAGTGAGGTTGTTGGGGACAGTGCCTCTGTTGTTATCCTTTTGGTGCCTGAGGTGGTTGGATATAATCGTTGGGATGGACATGTTGTTGGTAGCAAGTGGCTTTTGGGGAGCCGGGTCGTAAGAGTGGAGAAGGGTGTGTACGTCAAGGTCAGAGATCGTGTTGGTGGTGCGTCTGGGGCGATTGGTGGTATTGCAAGAGGGGGTAGAAGTCCAACGTGGGGAAAGATGTGTGATGAGGCGAGTAGGAGGTGTGGAGGACGTATTGTTAGGTGTAGAAGAAGGAGGAGTATTGCGCTTGATAGTACTGAGATTGCAATTGTTAATGCGATTGTTGGTGTTGCGAGGGGGGATAGAGGTCCGGTGTGTGGAGTGTTGTGTGGTAGGGCGGGTAGGCGGTGAGGGGGACGTGGTGTTAGGTGCGGTAGGGGTGGTGATGGGGGGGGGGTGCCTGATGGGGTGTGTGAAGAGCAACTCTTTAATGGAATGAAATTCTTCTTTCAACTGGAGAAGGGTGGACATAATAATGTCCAGGGTGATGATGGGCGCGGTGTTGGGGGAGGGTACTGGCGCTGAGCCGGCGAGTACGTTGACAGGGGGCAGTCCGGGTGGAGAGGCGGAGCCGATGTGGGTGTTGGGGGCGTTAGCGAGAGGATAGGTGTTATTGGGAAGCGCATCCGTGCTAGGGGGGGAAGGGAATAAGGGGGCGATGTGAAGGCTGGCTGTTGTGGGGGAGGAGGTGGAATATTGAGGAGTGAGCGAGGGGGGTGGGAGGTTGAGGGAGGGATGCAGGCTAGGCGTGGAGGGAGTGCTAAGTGTGGGGGGGTGGAAGTCGGAGAGAGAGTCATGTTGTGTGGGGTGCCATTGGGGGAGGAAGGGTGCCCTGAGAAGAAATGTGCGGGGGAAGGTACGGGGGTGCAGAGTGTAGGGGGGGAGACAGGAGGATGTGCAGAGGTACGGGGGTTAGTAGGGGGGCTGGGAAAGCGAGTGGTGGGTGGGGGGACCAGGTCTATGTCTGTGTATGAGGGGTGGGGAGGGTTAGCTGAGACGGGCAGGTGATTGATTGTGGAGCAGGGTGTGAAGGTGAGGTGCGTGTCTTCTTGCTGCTGGCCTGGGTTAGGAGAGTTAAGGGTGGGAGCTGTGACGTTAGGAGAGGTAGGACAGGGGGTGATATGCGTGTAGGTCCGAGGATTGGAAAGATGCTCTTTGAGAGAGGGGAACATGTTGTCGAGTAGTTCCAGGTTCCTGTCTGTCGCTTGAATTAAGACAATCCCGTTGTTGTATATAGTGACGGTGGTTCTGCCTGGGAGGAGTTGGGACGATGTGATGGAGAGTGTTAGGCCATGTGCGGATTTCCTGGAGGTGGAGACGGTGAATAGGGTGAGGAACACTTTTTTCCATTGCGCTCTACGTGTAGTGTGGAAAATGATGTCGGTGTTCAAGGGTCCATTGACCGTTGAGAAGTAGGTGTCGGCAAAGGGTGTTTCTGGGTGAGACCTAAGGAAGTCGTGTTTAAAGCGTTTAGTAGCTTTTTTGGTGAGCACGGGAGGGTAGTTTATTTTATATGTGTGTTTGCCGCTGAGCTCCATGTTGGTATGGTGGCAGTATAGCGCAGGGGTTGGTGAACCCTAGTGATATGCCGGATCAAGATGCACATGCAAGCACAGCAGGCTATCAGGATCAGGGATGGCACTAGCGGGCAGAAAATACACTAGTGAGACGACAGGCATATGTGCAGTCGATGCATTACATGAAGGATAGGTAAAGTGAATACAGGTGAGTACAGGTAATGCAGTGCGTTTGCAGAGACAATCACAATAATGCTTACAATATGCTTACAATAATGAACCAAATAAGTGAGGTAGCGAACAGTGAATGATAGGGATAAAGGTGAGGAAGGTACAGTACAACATATACAATATACACATAGGGCTAAACTGCTAATGAATTACTGGATGTAATATAGGTGCAAACAAATTACTGCAATAACAAGTATGACACTAGTGAGCAGCCGGTAGTATATGAGGTAGAATATGAGGTAGCAATCAGTGCACTGTCGGTGAGGAAAAGTGAAAATGGGTGTAGGTTACATAAAATGTAGAATACCAATAGTAATATAATACTGCAGTAGAAGGCAGACACTCAAGCACACCAAGAACACCAGGTTACATGAAGTGTAAAATACAATAGTAAGTTAATACTGCAGTAAAAGGCAGACACTTAAGCACACAAAGATTTAAATACAGAGCTATGTAAAGTCTGTGGTACCGATAGTAAATAATATTCAGAAAGACTAGTCCATGATGGCCGCCAAAGAGAGAAAGAGAAAGAGTAGTCTAAAAATGGCCGCCAAGTAGGGAGGATAGAGTCATTAGTCCTCTTTTAGTTGTTGCTGTTTTCATAGCAGGGCAGAGCAGTTTCAGAATCTATTCCGGCTGGCTCAGGGTCCTGCATTCCATGGGGAGTCTTATCTCAGTTTTGTTATCTAAAGTGGAGCTGCTGAGGGGCCTCTTGGGTTCAGGCGGTACAGGGGGGGATTGAGTGCTCAGTTTATGGCCCCGGCCATTTTGAACGAAAGAGGTTTTTTCAAAATGAATGAATAAGAAAAACGAGTGGGGCAAAATAAGTAACTAATCCAGCAGAAACGATTGGGGCACAGTAAATACCTTTAACAGCCTTCACTTCAGCATGCGTTCTGCAAACCCAGCCTCAGGGGCAAATACGATCCTTTTTATTTTTCTTTTTTGCCTGCGTTTGTATGCTTGTTTTCTTTTATTTAGCACGTTTCCGGGTGGGGGCGATGCTAATAGATTCCTGAGAAAGGCCTCTCTCCCACTACAGTCTTGATCATAAACCTCACCTCCTCTATCCCTCTGGACATGTCTCACCTCATCTGCACAATCTACTTCCTAATCTCAGGTAACACAGATGACATAATTGATCCTCATTTATAAATCCATGCGTCAGTTTTGCGCTACTGAAGCGTCACTTTTTGTGACGCATTGACGTCATAAAACATATGCCTTGTTGCACCATATGTAAAAAGTGATGCATATAGGTAAAAGCGTCATTTTTTAAACCTTTTGCACCAAATTATACCTCTGTCAAGTGTAATGTACAAAGAGGAGTAATTTCTCCACAAAAAACCTCGTAATAAAGACACAGTTAAATCTATGCGATTTCATTGCGTCACTTTTACGACACTGTTACATCAAAATCTTGCACCTGCCTCACAACAGGGATAAGACTGAGGCAAACGCTTTCACATGGACCTTCACAATTTTACAAAATACAATTCCTCTATGCAAAAAAATTCAATATACTTCCTACACTTAGTTAACACAGGTAACATCATTGTAAAGAATCAAATTCACACCTGTGTCTAAGAGTGCAGACAGGAATAGGCTTCATGAAGCCTAATCCACTGCACTCTTAGACACAAGCCTCACCACCTACGCTCCCCAGGAAAGCCCAAACATGTTCCTTATTGCACCATATTTAAAAACTGACGCATGTGGTTAGATGCGTCATTTTTTAAACTTCTGCACCACAATATACTCAAAGATGTAAAAAACACTAATTTCCCCAAAATCGTTTATGACATCACATTTAGGAAACACAGCACAGATCCTATGTACAACCATCTGCTTCACAGCAAAGATAAGACTAAGGCAAAAGCTTTCACATGAAGCTTCACAATTTAACAAAATACAATTCCTCTATGCAAACAAACTCAATATGTTTCCTACACTGAGTTAACACAGGTAACATCATTGTAAAAAGTTAAATTGACACCTGTGTCTAACAGTGCAGTCAGGGATAGGCTTCATAAAGCCTAGTCCAATGCACTCTTAGACACAAGCCTCACCACCTACGCTCCCCAGGAAAGCCCAAACATGTACCCTTTTGCACCATATTTAAAAAGAGACACATGTAATTAGATGCGTCACGTTTAAAACCTCTGCGCCACAATATACTCAAATATGTAAAAAACATTCATTTCCCCAAAATCGTTTTTGACATCACATTTAGGAAACACAGCACAGATCCTATGTACAACCATCTGCCTCACAGCAGGGATAAGACTAAGGCAAAAGCTTTCACATGAAGCTTCACAATTTTACAAATTACAATTCCTCAATGCAAACAAACTTAATATGTTCCCTACACTGAGGTAACACAGGTAACATCATTGTAAAGAGTCAAATTCACACCTGTGTCTAACAGTGCAGTCAGGGATAGGCTTCATGAAGCCTAGTCCACTGCACTCTTAGACACAAGCCTCGCCACCTACGCTCCCCAGGAAAGCCCAAACATGTACCTTTTTGCACCATATCTAAAAAGAGACACATGTAATTAGATGCGTCACGTTTAAAACCTCTGCGCCACAATATACTCAAATATGTAAAAAACATTCATTTCCCCAAAATCGTTTTTGACATCACATTTAGGAAAAACAGCACAGATCCTATGTACAACCATCTGCCTCACAGCAGGGATAAGACAAAGGCAAAAGCTTTCACATGAAGCTTCACAATTGTACAAATTACAATTCCTCTATGCAAACAAACTCAACATGCTTCCTACACTGAGTTAACACAGGTATCATCATTGTAAAGAGTCAAATTCACACCTGTGTCTAACAGTGCAGTCAGGGATAGGCTTCATGAAGCCTACTCCACTGCACTCTTAGACACAAGTCTCACCACCTACGCTCCCCAGGAAAGGCCAACCATATACCTTTTTGCACCATATTTAAAAAGTGACACATGTAATTAGATGCGTCTCTTTTTAAACCTCTGCCCCACAATATACTCAAATATGTAAAAAACATTCATTTCCCCAAAATCGTTTTTGACATCACATTTAGGAAACACAGCACACATCCTATGTACAACCATCTGCCTCACAGCAGGGATAAGACTAAGGCAAAAGCTTTCACATGAAGCTTCACAATTTTACAAATTACAATTCCTCTATGCAAACAAACCCAATATGTTTCCTACACTGAGGTAACACAGGTAACATCATTGTAAAGAGTCAAATTCACACCTGTGTCTAACAGTGCAGTCAGGGATAGGCTTCATGAAGCCTAGTCCACTGCACTCTTAGACACAAGCCTCACCACCTACGCTCCCCAGGAAAGCCCAAACATGTACCTTTTTGCACCATATTTAAAAAGAGACACATGTAATTAGATGCGTCACGTTTAAGCCTCTGCGCCACAATATACTCAAATATGTAAAAAACATTCATTTCCCCAAAATCGTTTTTGACATCACATTTAGGAAACACAGCACAGATCCTATGTACAACCATCTACCTCACAGCAAGGATAAGACTAAGCCAAAAGCTTTCACATGAAGCTTCACAATTTTACAAATTACAATTCCTCTATGCAAACAAACTCAATATGCTTCCTACACTGAGTTAACACATGTAACATCATTGTAAAGAGTCAAATTCACACCTGTGTCTAACAGTGCAGTCAGGGATAGGCTTCATGAAGCCTAGTCCACTGCACTCTTAGACACAAGCCTCATCACCTACGCTCCCCAGGAAAGCCCAAACATGTTCCTTATTGCACCATATTTAAAAAGAGACACATGTAATTAGATGCGTCACATTTTAAACCTCTGCGCCACAATATACTCAAATATGTAAAAAACATTCATTTTCCCAAAATTGTTTTTGACATCACATTTAGGAAACACAGCACAGATCCTATGTACAACCATCTGCCTCACAGCAGGGATAAGACTAAGGCAAAAGCTTTCACATGAAGCTTCACAATTTTACAAATTACAATTCCTCTATGCAAACAAACTCAATATGCTTCCTACACTGATTTAAAACACAGGTAACATCATTGTAAAGAGTCAAATTGACACCTGTGTCTAACAGTGCAGTCAGGGATAGGCTTCATGAAGCCTAGTCCACTACACTCTTAGACACAAGCCTCACCACCTACGCTCCCCAGGAAAGCACAAACATGTACCTTTTTGCACCATATTTAAAAAGAGACACATGTAATTAGATGCGTCACTTTTTAAACCTCTGCGCCACATTATACTCAAAAATTTAAAAACCAGGGATAAGACTGAGGCAAAAGCTTTCACATGGCGCTTCACAATTTTACAAAATACAATTACTCTATGCAAACAAACTCTATATGCTTCCTACACTGAGTTAAAACACAGGTAACATCATTGTAAAGAGTCAAATATATTTCTTTAAACATGCACACATTCTTTATTCCTTTTTAAAAATGTAAAATCCATTTATTTTTTCCCAAAATCGTTTTTGACATCACATTTAAAAAACATAACACATGTCCTATGTAGAAGCATTCCATGTCACTACTAAAACTTCACAATTTTACAGAATACAATTACTCTATGCAGTAAAAACTTTTTACCAAGCATTATCAAAAAGCATGACACAAAGCAACATTAAAAAACCATAATTTGCTTCCAAATCTTCTCCATAGAGTATACAAGTCTCTATGTATATTAAATGAATCATAACTCACCTTTACAAATGCTTTAGGAGATTCAGAACAGTGTCAGATACACACACCAATATTTCTTTAGCAGAGCAAAAGGTATGTTCTCTGGTCACTGCAAACCATAAAGGCACAGAAAACCTCTAATTCTACACACATATTGCTCATGGTAACCAATCAAAACTCTTACCTCTGTATTTTCAAACCAACACCCTTCCCCCCCTCAGCCATTTCTACCTGTTACCATAGCAACTCCCTCCCTACTGACCTGCTAGGGTTAAAAGTTTATTCTACAATGTTGCAAATCACCTCTGCAAGCATGTTTGACCTGCAAATACACCAGCTTATCTGATGTAAGGTTTCTTTAAATGACTTTTTTTTAACCATTCAAATTACTTCTTACACAGAACACAACCATGCACCCTAACTTTCAGTTTTCACCTATCTCATTCTACCAATCATTGCTTGTAATTCAAAAGCACTGAAACTCCACAGGTTTTTTTTTGCAAACTTCTATTGTTCCAACTGCCATTTCTTTTCCACACTTCATCTAACTGCACCAGAATCTCCTCTGACCATGTATTCTGTCTGGATTATTAGACATAGCTATATCCACTGGGCTCAAAGGTATGCAGCTACCAGAAATTTACAAAACCTTGATTTATCAAACGTGAACATAAAATGGATTGGCCACAGAGGATTAAAATGTCACCAATTAATTCCATTGGTGAAAAGCTTTTTGCATTTGCCACACCCTGACCTGTTAATTGTGCGCTGTGGAGGAAATGACTTGGGCACTTTGACTGGGGTAGGTCTGGAAATGCTTTTAAAGGACACCTTTGATCATTTGATGGCACTTTTTCCACAAACTGCCTTGGTATATTCCAATATATGCCAAAGACAGAAATGGAAGTGGTCCAATCAATTTTGTCCACAATTTGAGAAAGCACGGAAACATGTGAATAAATCTGTTTCTGCTTACATGAGAGACTATGGAATGGGTTCAATATACAATAATAATTTACGTTACAACATGGAAGATATCTACAGGGGAGATGGTGTGCACTTTTCTGATGAGGGGAATAGAATATTCCTCCTGAATTTAAGACTGTGCATTGGTACCTACTTGTAGGTACCTAAATCAGCCACAGAACCCAAAAGCCCTTTTCAGGGCTACCCTATCTCTGATCACTCCAAATGATTATATTTTTTTAACTTTTTTCACTATTTTACACCATAGTATGCTCCCCGGTACGCTCCCCGGTGCGCGTACCGGGCGCTCCCCTCGCGAAAATCGAAAAAAAAAAAGAAATTGTACCACGGGACCCTTTTATGGCCCCCACATCATACCTAGGGGGTCAGGGGGTGTCTACCGTGCCCCCTTATACCCATTCCCAACGTTGTTTATCCTCCATCTTGTGTCTCAATTCTACCGAAACACAAAATGGAGGACTCCCGTTGCGCTTCCGGTACGCGTACCAGGACGCGCACCGGGAAGCGCTCCCCAAAAAATTTAAAACTTAATTTACATAAAAACCTCTGTAGAGAAGTTCACCAAATAGAGAATAGGCAATACTACATACCAGTCCCTACCATTTTCCCAAATTTGGTGAAATTCCATTGAGCCATTTGGCCTGTAGCCCTGTCTAAATATCCTGAGGGAAATTACATAACAAAAACACATCTGAAGTGTTAGAATTGACAACCAATTAAAATGTTACTTTCATTTTCTATTTTTTTTTCCTGACATTT
The DNA here is from genome assembly GCF_964261635.1 of Lissotriton helveticus. Classification (NCBI taxonomy): domain Eukaryota; kingdom Metazoa; phylum Chordata; class Amphibia; order Caudata; family Salamandridae; genus Lissotriton; species Lissotriton helveticus. Next base: position 367,548,042 of record NC_136073.1, on the reverse strand, counting down.
GATTGGTTATGTACATGAATATAAATGAAAAATGAGAGGGAAACACGGCCATTTTGACTACAACTACCTGAGGTACATCTTGGAAGGATTTTCGCATTTTGTCTTCTTCACCTCTCTGTAAAGTAAGTTGATAATTTGTAAGGGGCACTTTAAGTTATTTTTTAAAAACATTTTCTGATAGTTATTTACTGTCCCTCTGCTATAGTTATAGATAGAGATAGGCTCCTCTGTTATATTTATAGATTGACTTAGGCTTCTCTGCTATAATTATGAATTTACTTACGCGTCTTCACAGGCACTTTTTAATATTTCTACTTCCTGCCTGTTACCATACATTGCCCAAAGTTAACTTCACTATTAAAAAATCAAAATTACCTGTCTGAACTTAAACCCAACAGTGCCATATTTCTACTGATTTTTTTTAATGCAAATTTCAGCACAAAAATGGAAGGAGAACAGAACGTTTACTTTGGAATTGTCCTAGAGATAAACAATGAGGAAATCATTGAACCCATTGACTTGGAATTCATGGATGAATCACGGGACCATGAACTTCTACAATGTGTAGAATCTGTGGATTTGTTAATTCAATATGAGAACGTTTCTGACAGTCAAATGTTGGAAGTTATGTTCAGTCAAAAAGAGGACATTTCGGACAGTCAAATGTTAGACGTTCTATTAAATTTTGAAAAAGAATCAGAAAAATAAATTTATATTTAATAATCAAAAATTGTTCGAGACATTATTCATTATTATATGTAATTCATAAACTAGTACCAAATTGATTATAATATAAAGTCAGACTTATAGTATACTGTGCAACGTATTTCTGTTACATAATAATTTTGCTCATAGTTACTTCCTTTCTCCCACTATATTATCTCCTTTTTTTTAAATTTTTTTTTATTTATTTAAACCAGAACCAGAAATTAGATACACAACATTTCATGAAAAATACAATAAAGAACAGTACATGATTTTTCAGCCAACAAACCACAAAAAGAAAGAAGAAAAAATAAAGTAGAAATAGACATAGGTAACCAGTATCGGTATGGCATGACATAAGAAACTAAAAAGTCAAAAGGGAAAAGGAACATTAATGGCTACCACTAAAAGTTGAATTGATACCTTCCCTCCAGCGTAATACAGGGCTCCAATTATCCGCGCCGAATTTCCTAGCTTTCAATCCCCTAGTAGCATAGATCGATGTCTCATAATTACATACAGCTAGGAGACGAGCTAGCCACATTTGGAAGCTAGGAGGAGCAGTATCTTTCCAGCAGGCGGATATAATTATTCTTAATATAGCCGTACCAATAAAGACAAGCCTTTTCTCACTCCTAGAGAAATTAAGGGACCCGTCGTAGCCCATTAAATATAAACAATCAGATTCAGGCAGTCTGTGGCCAAATATTGTCAACCAATAGTCTGAAATCATACTTTTTACTAAATCGAGCTTACAACAGCTACTGAACATATGTATACTATCTGCAGATCCACCTGCACATCTAGGACAGAGGTCATTTTCTCTTTTCCCCCACATGTATAGTTTAGCCGGGGTGTAATACAAATTAAACAAGGTTTTATAAGACTGGGCTTTAAGGTTGCTAGACATAAGAAGACAATTAGAAAGTTCAATACATTTATACAAGTCGACATCGGGATTCTCGAGCTTCGCTGCCCAATTAGCTTCGATTTTCTCGAGGTCATCCGTGGTTTTGAGCATAAAGGTATTGGCTACTCGGTTGAGCAGGGTCGTTGATCATCTGGTCTCCCCGTGGCAGCATGGTTTCATCCCAGGGAAAGGGACTACCAACCATATTAATAGAGTTATCACTTTGTTTGACTCCATGTCTGCCACGGGTGGCCGGATGTCGATGATCCTGCTCTACGCAGAAAAAGCCTTTGACCGTGTCTCTTGGTCTTTCTTATGGGCGGTTATGTCGCACCTCAATTTCGGCCCCAAATTTATAAACTCTATCAAGACAATGTATCATTCACCCAAAGCTAAGATTCAGGTACCAGGTTCCGTCTCTGGGCATATCACTATATCCAGGGGCACTAGACAGGGGTGTCCTTGTTCCCCCCTATTATTTGCGTTATACATAAACCCTTTAATTTTAAAACTCCTCGAGACTCATTTAATTAAACCAGTGGTCTGTGATCAATACCAAACAAAAGTTTTAGCCTACGCGGACGATATAGCCGTTCTCACTCCTGATCCTTCAGAGGCAATTACTACTATCGAAAATTTGACTACTGAATACGGTAAATTTTCAGGGTATTCACTTAATAAGGGGAAAACTTTAATTGTCTGTACCAACAATATAGTCTGTTTGGACTCTAGGGTCGTGAATAAAGCTACATACTTGGGAATTCTGATTACTCCAGATATTAAAAAAATAATCAATTTAAACTTTGACCCACTTTTTGATAGAATTAAAAAAGATCTTGATCGAGTGAACTGCCTGTATCTTACAATTATAGGCAGAGCTAATTTTTTAAAAATGAATGTCTTACCTAGGTTTCTTTATTTGTTCCGTGCCATTCCATTAGCTATTGAGGATAGGATTTTAAAATTGTTAAACTCACTTATGTCTAAATTCATCTGGCAAAATGGCAAGATTAGGAGGTCACACAAATTGTTGTCTTTACCTTTACACAGAGGAGGACTAGCTATTCCTAACACTACCCTTTATCATTGGGCTGCTTTTACACAGATCTTCGCTCCCCTGATCAATCCTAAATGCCTAATTGACAACAACGTTTTCACTACAATCCCATCTATTTATGAGCTTATCATGGGGAGTAATGCTGCAGGGTTGTTCCTGCGATACACAGACTCCGCTTACTATAGAAATTATCGCTGCTTTACAACCATAACCGATGCTCTTAAAGTCTGGAAAAAGATTCTCAGACACATGCATATTAGTAATATCACCAGATATACACCCTTGTGGCATTCGGCTCTCACTTCCAATAGCGGTTTTGATTCCACAGCAAGAAAATGGAAACTCCTGGGTATTCAAACAGTTCACGATTTTCTGTTTAAAGGATATGAAACTACCTTTCTGGACCTAAAATTAAAATATAATCTGCCAAACGGAGATTTCCTCAAGTACGCTCAGCTGTTTGCTAAGCTTAAATCCAATATTTCAACTGTGGACTTAGCAAATAATGAGCTATTCGACCTAGTGAGCAGATCTAACATAAGAATTGGCACACTATATTATCTCCAATGTGTATTTGACATCTCTTTTTCATCTCCTGCCTCCATGTTGTTTCTGCTTCCCTGACAGACTATGGTATAGATTCCATATACCACAATAACTTCTGTAACAACATGCAAATTATCTACAGAGGAGACGGTGTACATTGACTTTAAGACTCAGCATTGGTACCTACATGTTGGTACTTAAAACACCCAAACAACACAACAACTCTATTCAGAGATACCCTACCTCTAAGCACTTTAAATTATTATTTTAGTGTTTCACTTAGTTTTCCCCATGTATAGACGTGGGGGAGGTGTGTGTGTGGGATGTGCGGGGGGTGCCTGTGAGGTGTGTATGTGTGTGTGTGTGTGTGTGTCTAGGGGGATGAGGTGTATAGGTGTGTGGGGTATATGGATGTGGGTGGGGATATGGGTATGTAAGTTGTGTGTGTGGGTGTGAGTGTGTGGGGTGTTTGATTGTAAGTGGGAGTGTGGGTGTGTGAGGTGTGTGTGGGGTGTGTGTGGGAGGTATGTGTGTAGGAAGTGTATGTATGTGTGAGATGTGTGGATGTGTCTGTGAGTTGTCTGTGTGTGTGTGGAGGGGAGATGTGTGTGTGGGATGTGTGGGGTGTGTCTGTGAGATATTTGTGTGTATGTGCATGTGTGTGTGTGTGTGGTGGAAGGGGGGTGAGGTGTGTGTTTGAGTGTGGGTGTGTGGGGTGTGGGTGTGGATGTGTAAGGTGTCGATGTGGGGGTGTGGGGTGTTTGAATGTGGGTGGAAGTGTGCGTGTGTGAAGTGTGTGTGGGGCGTGTGTGGGTGTGTGGGTGTGGGGTTGTGTGCATGTGGGTGTTTGTGGGACACACTTGTAGGTACCTAAAACAGCCACAGAACCCAAAACCTCTTTTCAGAGCTACCCTACCTGTAATCACTCAAAATGATTATTTTACACTATTATTTTCACTATTTTTCACCTAAGTACGCTCCCTGGTACACTCCCCGGTGCGCGTACCAGGCGCTCCCCCGCGAAAATCGAAAAAAATAATAATAATTTTGTCCCACGGGACCCTTTTATGGCCCCCACATCAAACCTAGGAGGTCAGGGGGGGTGTACCCTGCCCCCTTTTGCTCATTTCCCCCTTTGATTTTTGCCACCTCTTGTATCTCAATCCTACCGAGACACAAGATGGCGGCCGCTGCTGACTGTTTCGAATGTTTACAGACACCCGGGAACCAATCAGCTTGCCATGCGCAAGTCGCGTGGCGCGCCCGGAGCGCTCCCCGGTACGCGTACCGGAGCGCGCTTACAGATATATAAATTTTTGTAAACCTAAATTACTCAAAATCCACTGGAGCACATATCTTGAGACATAGCAAAGGCACATCGGGCTACCAGTCCCTACAAGTTTGCCAAGTTTGGTGCAAATCCATTCAGCCGTTCGAGCTAAAACTGCGACAGACCGCCCTATGGAAATTAACATGGGGAAAACACGTTTTGGGACTCCCCTTTTATCTCAGCCCCCGCTTGACGAATCCCCCCAAACTTTCAGGGAAGGAGCAGAGAGCCACGAGGCAAAGTTGCTGAACAATTCAGCCTGATTGCTCAACCGGAGCCAAAGTTATTCCAAATAGAATGTTGCGATTTCCCTATGGAAATCGATCCCAACTATATATACCTACTGGCGACCGCCAGTAGGTAATATATATATATATATATATATACATAGATATAATTTTATTTAAATGTTTGTAGTTATTGGATTTATTTAAATTTGTTATTGATTTTGTGACATATTGAGTTGTAATTTTGGGCTATTTATATTTATTTTAGTAATGTAATAGTATTTTATTATGCTGTTAAAATATGTTTATATGTTGTGTAATGTTTATTTTCCTATTTTGCTTAATGTAAAAAAGTTATTTTTACGTTTTTTAATTATAATGTAATCATTTTGGCAATATTAATGTAGTATATTAATGTGTATCTATTTTTTTCAACTTGTAAGAACTTTATTGTTCTTTTTGTCATTATCTAGGGGGAAAGTGCAGAAAAACTACAAACTCTGGGTCTGTTCATCAAGGGGCAGTAGGACAGGAGTGCATTCAGGCCCTCTACATTAATGCAAGATCCATCCATAAACATTTTGCTGAATTATGGGATTTATTAGAGTATCAAAAGCCTGACATATGCCTTATATCAGAATCCTGGCTGCAATACCACACTACCCCATTGGTATCCCTCGCTTTCCCGGCAGAATACTCCATATCACGACTAGATAGGATAAATAGGAGGGGTGGGGGGTCTGGTTATAGCCTCTCGTGACCCTCTACATATCAAAGTACTGAATACAGTGGTGGCGGATGGCATGGAATTGATCGTGTTTCGGCTTCACCTTCATGGCAGAGCCAATGGGAAGGGTGCAGTAGTGTATCATCCCCCAGGAGAAAATAATACAATTTTCTGCACCTTACTACTGGAGTCTCTTGCCCCTTATATTTCACAATCTGAGCCTTTTTTTCTGGTGGGTGATTTTAATCACCTTTTCAACGTGCCTGAAAACTCAGACACTAAGGGTCTGCTATCCGCAATGGAATACTTAGGGCTCTCACAGAGGATTCATGAGCCCACGCACACAGCAGGACACATCCTGGATAATATCTTTGCCAACTATGGCCTATTACCAGATCCCCCTTGGGCACTGACTTGGACTAACCACTGTGCCCTCACTTTTACTTGGAAAGCAACAGGCAGTGGCAACAAGCCACATGGTAGAGTTATCCCACGGAGAGCATGGAGGAAAGTCACCCGGGAGTCGTTTAGTCAAGTTTTCAGGCCCCCTTCTTTTGAGAAAGTCGAGACTAGTGACATGGCCTTAGACCAATAGGAGACCTCTATTGTAGACACTTTAAATATTATTGTACCTCTTAGAGCAATGCGAACGAGGAATAGAGAGAACTCAGCCCCTTGGTACTCCGAGACTCTTAAAAAGGAAAAAGCCCACTGCAGAGAGGAAAGAAAGGAAATGGAGAAAAACCAAACGGCGGGAGGATAAACAGACTTTTTCAGCGGCGCATGAAGTCTATTTAAAAAATTGCAATACGGCAAGGAAAGATTATTTATGGGTGCGAATAGGTGAGGCAAACAACTCCTCCAAGGAGCTCTTTAAAATACTTAAGGAGTTCACAAATCCCACAGTAAACACACTATCTATTACCCCTACTCAAACATTGTTTAATGATCTAGTAAACTATTTAAAGGAAAAAATAGACAAGATTTATTGCTCTTTAGAAAGAGGAAAGGTATCTAGCGGGTCATCCCCTTTGGGGAGAGATCCCACATTACCTAGATTAGACTCCTTCATAACCATTACAATAGAGCAAGTGGAGACCCTGTTGGCATAAAATAAATCAGGTGCTCCAACAGACCCGGTGTTGCCATTTAAAATGGCCGAATTAGCATCTATTCTACCTCCCTCTCTAACTAAGGTCTGTAATATCTCCCTGGATACAGCCTCTTTCCCCAGAAATTGGAACAAGGCGCATGTAAAACCGCTGCTAAAAAAAGCGTTGGCAGACCCAATGGAGCTGCAAAATTACAGGCCAATCTCCCTTCTCCCGAGTAGTTCAAAGGTCTTGGAGACTTTGGTAAATAAGCAACTGATGCTTTATTTGAAACAGCATAGTTTACTCGATCCATCGCAATCAGGATTCCGTCCTGCCCATAGCACGGATGCGGCATTGGTGGAGGTCACTGATACCATCAGGATGTCACTTGACAGAGGGGCACCCACTATGCTTGTGCTTTTAGATCTTTCAGCAGCCTTTGACACCATCTCCCATTGTGTCATGTTGGACAGACTGCAGGAAATTGGTGTCGGAGGTGCTGCCTGGGCCTGGATACAGAGTTTTTTGTACAACAGAACTTAATGTGCACAATTAGACACATTGACTATGGCAATGCTCTCCTGACAAGCATTAGAGAAGATCTTGCAGCAAGGCTATCGGTGGTGCAAAATACTGCTGCACGACTGGTTCTTAACAAACCATGGCGTACCCCATCTCGCCCTCTTTTGCAACAGCTGCACTGGTGACCTGTAAATCATTGGCTTCTTTAGGATGGGTGATACCTGCCCGGATTTGAGGATATCAGGGATAGTTCCTCGAAGGAGGGAGGTATTTATAATCTTGGTTCAAAGAAGGAGTAGCAGCAGGGTGAAGTCTTGTATGCAGTTTGCTTGGAGAGGGTCAGTAAAGTGATTGGCAGGATTCAGTGCTGTGAGCATTTTGAGTATAGTTTCTTCTATTAAGTATTGAAGGATGACCAAGATGCATTATTTTTTAGGTCAAATTAAAGTAAGCTCCAGTGTGGGGCTCCTAGAAGGGGTGATGAAGAGTCAATGTGTGTGTCAGTATGCGTGATTAAATCATTGAATAGGTCCTTCTTTATGTTTTCGGTCTTCAGAGTAAAGAAGGAGGCAAATTCTTCACAGTTGAGTAGTGAGCCTAAGTTAGCTTAGGGGAGGTGAGGTGCATCCTTAGACTGTGTTTTGATTAGCTCAAAAAGTTTTTGGGAACGATTCTTGGCCTGGTCTAATTGATAAATGAAAAGGTCTGCTTTAGATAGTCTGATCTTTCTGTAATAGGCATTTCTCTTCCTTCTTAGCATCTTGAGGTGGTTGGCAGATGGAGCAGATCGCCATCTACTTTCAATTAGTCTTAAGGATGGTCTGTCTTCATTGAGACTTCCATCGTACCAGGGTTTGGAGTCATTTGTGGAGACTCTCTTTAGTTGTAGGCGTGCAACCTCATTTAATATCATGTTCATGGAATTGAAGCAGTGGTTGGTGAGATCGTGAACATCAGATAGCCCTTCTGGGGGAAGAAGGATGTTGGAGCTGGAAGTTGTGATTATGTTAGAAACAGTGTCTCTCAGATCTCTCTTCCATACTCTAGATCTTATGGGTTGAGCCAAATTAAGTTTCACTGTTTCATTGATGAAGAAGGTGATGATACAATGGTCGGACCAGTCACATGGATGGATCTTATCTAGCTGAATGGAATCTGCTTTAGAGATGACTAGGTCAAGGATTGCTCCTTTATCATGTGTGGGGCTCTTGCAGATTTGGGTGAGGTCAAGGTCCGAGAGGAAGTTTTTGAGACTATTGACCGCTGAGTCATTGGGGTCATTCCAATGGAGATTGAGTTCTCCGAGAAATATTTGGGTCTTTGATATCCGGCATTAGTAGAGACTATGTCCATGAAATGCTCGATGAAGGTGAGGTTATCACCTGGTGGATGATAGAGATTGTGCAGGTAGCAAACTGGTTTGCTATTGCTAGTGATATCTAAGCATATATATTCGCAAGAGGGTAATATTGGAGATTGGGATCCGTTCACTGAGAGATTGTTCCGGTGTATGTAGATAATGCCACCCCCTGGCTTGTCAATTCTGTCTAGTCTGATGATGTAATGGTTTGGGGGTATCAGTATATCAAGGATGGGCGCAAAAGATTCATTTAACCATGTTTCGGTCAAAATGAGTAGGTCCGGTTCTTGAGTAAGTATGAGGGCAGCTATGTCAGCTGCATGTCTTGAGGCGGAACTACAATTTGGTAGTATACATTTAAGATGGGGCTTGATGAGGGAAGAGTTGGGTTCCTGAGTAAGGGGAACTTGTCTAAGATTGCTTGTGACTATACCTCTTGGATTATGTGTAGTGAGTCTGTGCATATTGGAAGTAATAGGTTGGATTAGTGAATTTTTGGGGAGGTTGTCTGGAAGCTTGGTGTTGCAGTTAGGTTGTGGGAGAGCATAGGAGCGTAAGTGAGAGAGTAAGTGTTTCTCCGATAGAGGATTGGTCCTTCAGATTGGGCCGGTTGAAGTATTGTTGAGAGGAACTGATCTCCACCTAGAGTGCAAATGTTTCGGGGTGACTTCTGAGTGGTTGGTGTGGAAGTTTGTCTTGGTTTTTCATGTCGATCAGTTGTTCAAGGGAGGAACTGATTCCACCTAGGGCGCAAATGTTTTGGGGTGACTTCTGAGTGGTTAGTATGGAAGTTTGTCTTGGTATTTTGTGTCGATCTATTGTTCAAGGGTTGATGAAGAAAAACTTCACGTAGAGCTTGTAGTTCTTCTTTGAGTTGCCGTAGCGAAATTAGAATCACGTCAGTGCTAGGGTCTGGTGTAGGTGGTAGCAGGATTGGTGATTGTAATGTGAGTGTGGGAGGTGTGATTGCGTCCCGTGGGAAGTATGCGCGAAGCATGTATTCTGGGTTGTTATGTAGCATCCTGCCTGGTTCCTTATCCAGATGAGGGAGGGGTGGACTGGTGTGGAGTGGTGATGTATGGATCGCAGAGGTATGCAGTGTGGATGTGGTTGTGGGAGTATTGGTTTTGCCGGTGGCAGGGTTGGCATCGGAGGGAGTGCTGAGTCTGGAATGGGTGTAAATGCTGGTAGTATAATAAGGGGGGAGTGTATTGGAAGGGAATCGTGTGGGGAGGAGAGGGTAGCACTGAGATTGGGTGTAAATGTTGATCTTGACATCCGATGAGTGTGAGCAGACATAACATTAGGGGGGTGATAGGCTGCGTGAGCAGACGTAACATTAGGGAGGTGATAGGCTATGTGCTGGGGTTGGGAGCCGCCAGGGTAGGGGGTGGGGCTTTATCACTTTTTCCCTGATGATGGGAAGATGTTATCCAACAGGTTTAAGCTGCGATCTGATGATTGCATGAGAATTATTCCATTGTGATAGCTGGTGATGGTTGCTGCGGCTCTGTAGATTGGGGAGGAGGAGATGGAGATTGTGAGACAATGTGCAGTTTTCCTGGTGGAGGAGATTGTGAAAAGAGCAAGGAAGGATTTCCTCCATTGTGCTCTTCTTTTGCTGTAGAAAATGATGTCTGTGGATATGTGCCCTTTGTTTGTCTAGAAGTTAGGGTCCGATATAGGGGTTTTGGAGTGTAATTTTAACAAATGTTTAAAACGTTTGGCTGCTTTTTTTGAAAGGTTGGGGGGTAGTTAATGGTGTAAGTATGCAAGCCTGTGCGCTCCATGGTGGGGTTTGCGCTTGTTGGTGCGGGGTAGAGTGATATTGGGCCTGACACCCATCAAAACGAAGATGGACTCAGTATGTACGAGAGTTGACCTCCTAATGCAAACATGCAGGAAACGCGATAACAGGATATGGTAGGCTGAACATAGAATATCGGAACTGGAGGACACATCTGATGGGAGGAAGGAACAATTGTCGCAAGTGGAGGGACTCCTCAAGGTTATTGGAGCTCAAAATGAGGACTTGGAGGCGCAGTTGCGGAGCAATAACGTGCGCATTATGGGAGTGCACGAAAGTACAAACACGGGAAAAAAGTAGGACTATTTGGAGCGAATACTGACAACCCTGCTTGGCACCACAGCTTTTTACGTGCAGTTGGTGGTCGAAAAGGAGCACTGCACACTGGGCCCCACCACCCCCTCCCAGGATGCCCCACCTAGGCCGATCGTGGCCCGTATTTTGGACTACCGGGACCGGGATGTGGCCCTTCAACTATCTAGAGAGATGCAACAACTTAACTTCGAAGGGAACAGCATCACTCTCTACCTTGATTTTACAATAGCAGTGCAAGAGGATGGAAAAAAATTCTTGCTCGTCAAAAAAAGGCTTAGGCAGGCCCAAATAGAGTATACAGTGTTGTATCCTGCGCGCCTCCGGAGCACTCACCAAGGGAAGCAACTTTTTTGCACTAACCCACAGCAAGCGAAGTACTTCCTGAAACAATCTAGTCATGCAGCAAAAAGACTGAAGCTAGATGCTCTCGAGATGCTCCCGATCGCCGATGTCAGAGCAGGACTAGGACCCCGTCTCATGACAGAACTCTGGAACAGACCCTGGAATCCGGGCAGAGTGTACAGGGGAAAGAATGTGGATAACATATCCCCTGACATGCCCCTCTCTGGGCTGGTTCCTGTGGAAGCGGAATGGAACAAGTAAAGCCTACTCACACCAAAGACTGATGTGCTCTGCAGCTCACTCTGGCCCTCTATCCTTTTCACCTTAAATCATTGGGTTGAAATGGGTTAGAATTGTGGCATCACTCGGGCACCCCCCTCCAGCAATGCAGAAGGGGGATGGCTGTGATGCCCCGTGGAGACACCTACCCCAGAGGAGAATCCTACTGGATTGGCAGCACATTTTTCCTTATTTTCTCTGTCTTTTGCGAGATATCCTCATGGACTCAGGCATGTTGGCATTTGAACAACTAGTTTCTGGGGAGGGTGGCTATTTTCTCTGAGAAGTTGGGGAGGTCCTTGTGGGTGGGGGGTTCCATCCTTCTTACTGTCATTCAGTGATACTCATTTAGGGGGGGGGGAGGGACTCTGTTATCTGACCAATTGGGGACATCAGTGAGGGCGGGGGGAAGAGGGCATAGTACATCTTTAACCTGGTACAGTATGAGACACTGGCTGGAGATTCAACAAATTGATTGTGGGCTAGGTGCACAGCAATGTTTGGTTCGAAAAATTGTAACAGTCAGGTGGACTAGGTTTGAAAGTTTGGGTGCTCCAACAAGTGGCGTTACCATCCTGAAACGCTAGATTAATGAAGCAAGTTGCGCACAAACAACTGTGAGTGCGTCCCTGTGAATTGGGCACACCGTGTGGGTTAGTCTGCGGAGACTGACTCCAAAAACGTGTTTAAATAAAGTTCAATAGTTTCGTTGATGATTTGTTTCTTTATTATTTCATAAATTTCTCAATTCATCTCTTGTATTCACAATTATCCAAATGAAATTCTCCAAAAACAAATGCAATTGCTCCAATGCATTTCGGGCTGTGCCCTTTGTCAAGGAGCTCTGTGAATGAAAATGAAACACTTTAACATGCGCTAGTAAATGCGAAACGCTTCTAAATGCAAACAGTCACATTACATAAATCACTGTTTTCAAAACCAATTTCGATGGGTATCGGGTTGAACCTGTGTATATACAAATGCAATATATTACATCAACTCAGTCCGATTTGTGAACGAAATCTCACATGGTGTCGGGTAAGCCTGTAAATCACGATTTTAGCATGGCAAACTAATGGTCATGTGGTTCATACAAGTACGGAAAAAGTAGCAGAAAAAGTAAACACATACCGAAGTTTCTCTCTGCCGGAGTGTTAGGATCTGTCGGAAAAAAACGGGTGATTAAACAAGTGTCCTAATATTGCAAGTGGGAGAACGCTACCGCCCAATCGTGAAAATAAACTTACTTCATGGCGAAGTTAAAGTCTCCTGGTCATTCGAGGACTCGGAGAAACAAGGTCAACAGGGTTTATCCTTGTGTACGTTTGGGTTGCGTGTGTATGGAGGTTTAACATGAGTCGAGCTCAGAGGGGGCGGAGGTTTCAAAAAGGTGAGTGAAAACGGACTGCGGGTGTGAGACCAGTTCGGCGGCCATGTTCGTGCAGGTGAAGCTGAAACAGTCATGAATATAGAAAACGGGCTAATGTTGCACTTGACATCGAAAAACATAATGATAACACAGGATGGTTTAAAAAAAATGCATTATCAATCAAAACCACAATATTTAGCAATGTGTCAATACTGGTGGCGGGTCATCATAGGTAACAACTGTATTCGATACGGTCATTGAGGCCAAAAGGTTTTAATGATTGAAGACGGTAAATCCAAGATGTTTCTCGTTTCAATAAAGTTTTGTTGTTGTCTTTCTCTTCACTTTTTTCTACCACTTCGAGGACCATGAATTTAAGCTGTGCGATGCTGTGCCTTTGTTCCTTGAAATGCATGGCTATGCTTGAATGTTCATTATTTGTTCGAATGTTTGACTTGTGTTCATTAAGTCTTATTTTGATTTTCCTCTCGGTTTTTCCAATATAAATCTTGCCGCAAGGGCATTTCAGCAAGTAAATTAAGTTCATGGAATCGCATGTTGCATTGACGTTGACTTTTACATTGTTTCCCTTCATGGGATGACAGATGGTGTTTCCTTTGATTACATTATTGCAATTATTGCAATTGTGACAAGGACGAGTTCCGTGGTACGTGATTGGTTCTTTAGAATCCTTAGATAGTATCTCTTTCAAGTTGGGTGCCCTGGTATAGGCAAAAATTGGAGGATTGACAAATAGATCCTTGAAATCAGGTTCAGTGGAGAGTAAACGCCAGTGTTTCAAGATTATTTTTTTGAATTGGTTGCTTTGGATCGAATGTTGTGACACTATTAGCATCCGGTTATCATCTTTCTTGTTGGCTCTGGTTAGAGCTTCCTTGCGTGTGATTGAATTTACTCTTTCGTTGGCTTCAGTGATGATTTCCTGAGGGTACCCTCTGTTTAGGAACCTGATTCTTAATTCATTGATTCTGGTGTTATAGGTATTGGAATCTGACGTGATTTGTTTGATACGCATCATTTGACTATATGGAGACACACATAAAGCAGCTCAGTGGTAGCCCCTGGGGAAGGCACCCATCACTAGGCTACAGGGATAGTCAAATACACTACCTATGGCAAGTCAGCAGGGAATGAAGTATTTAAGGAACAGTGGTTCAGGGGTGGCCTAATAAGGTCCTTGAGAGAATATCTGCAGTGTATAATTAATTAACACTTAGGGAGTTTGAGGTGTAGGTAGACATAAACTCATTAGTTTATTCTAATTTTTTAGCATATAAAAAAATATATATCAAAGACGTTTCAGGTGCTCATATTGGTGACAAAGTGCAGAACGTGACATAAGTGAACATAGTGAAGACGAAAGAACACGTCACACAACAACAAGGTATAAACCACATAAATATATACAGTAGAGTGGGGGTATTTCCTTGGATAGGTCGACGGCGTTTCGATCTATAGTGATTTTAGATCATCCTCAGGACTGATGAGCTTCCTGAAACTGTGAAAAGGGAGGCGAAATTAATAAATGGACCTACACAATCCAATTCATAGTGTTATGATTCTTGTGCTCCTAATGGCATGTTTCTATTTCATGCACATTTCTCTTTCATTATATAAAACAACAGGGGTTTTTTTGTGGGGCGCTTAGCATGCAGAAGCTTGGTGCTGCGCTTACTGTTAATCATAAGGATAGGATGCATTCAAATTCACGCAATGGCAAAATTATTTGGTAAATAACTTACTCTCCAAATGAATTGGTGGGCGTGATAAATCAATTCAAGATTAAAACGGAGTCCTCGAAAAATACAGCGGTCAGATTTCTTATCTGATTCTGAAAAGGACAGGGCCAAATGAGTGCCACAACATAATCAATCTAACTTAATGTATATCTGCGCGCAACAGGGCGTGCACACTTACTTCTATACAATTATAATCAATCGGTCATTGTGACAGTAGTACTGCAGTGGTGATTAAATATTCGCTCTGTAAATCAGTAATGGAGGTAGAGAATTACTATTCCATACCAGTTGTCACTTTAAGAAGCTTTTCTAGTTAGAATTATACAGCCTTGCCTTAATGCTCTAATGACAACATACATACATTAACTAAAAATGAGAACAATTCAAAGGGTGTTTGACTTACTGAGTCGAATTTAAAGTTCTATGATTTTGGATCGGTTAAAATTAATGATGGTATGTAGGTCTCTGGAGCTGTAAGGGCAACAATTTAAATAAGCTGGTATTAAAACCGAATTTAGGACAGGACACAAACTGTGTACAATGAGAGAACAGATGGACTTACTAAATTTTAATAAGCCCGTGGTCCGTAGTTGGAGGTCCGAAGGGCGGCTCACTTGCTTCTGAGGAGAAGGGTTCGTCCTCGAAACAAATCGCCTCGACCTGAGGGGCAAGATGACATCGTTTTCAGGGGCAAGATGACATCGTTTTGCGGTAGTTATTAGCGCATAATTAAATGCTTGCACAAGATGTGGCGGACTTACTTAATCAGGGCGATTCGGGAGCTGCAGGGTGGATTCCGGTCGTCTCGTTTCCTCGCTGCTCTCACAGTTAGTGGAGTGCGGCGAGTGCAGTTACAAAACTTCCGGGTTATGCAGGGAATGAAGGGCATCAACCTATTAATGTGGAACATCAGAGGGCTGGGGAACCGACAAAGAAAAATCCTGGCCTATTTAGAGAGGCACAACAACCACATCGCTATGCTACAAGAGACACATTTTGGAGCGGGAGCTCGAATGAGATTTGCCTCTCGGTGGGCGTAACGTAGATGATTGCCCAACTACTGCACATATGCCAGAGGTACTTCGATACTTACAAAAAAAGGCACACTGGATGGGGTTGTGGCAAGACACACCGGATTATGCGGGGGAGGCTGGCCCTATACTCCATCACTTTGGTGTGCTGTTATGGCCCAAACGTGGACGCCCCCTCTTTTATCAATATCCTATTGGGAAAGGTGCTTGACATTGGCTCCACATATGTAATTTTGGGGGGATACTTCAATGCCACACTGGATCCTCATAAGGACAGACCAACCCTCAACCTCACCACTACACAGCTACACGGTGACAGATGCACAATATAGTCAATGACCACAAGCTGATAGATGCATGGAGGCATATACATCCCCGGTCAGAGGATGATACTTATTACTCCACAGTACACTCATCCTAGGGCCATCTGGACTATTGGTTGGTCTCTAGAGGGATAGGCCCTGGGTGGTACAAAACCAACACCTAGCACGCACCTTTTCGGATCACTCCCCGGTGCGCATAACACTTGCTCCACCTGTAGACTGTATGCGACAGGTTGCTTGGCGACTCCACCCAACAATGTTACTAGACACTCTCTTTATAGAGGAGGTGGGGTAAGAAATACAGGATTTTTTCCATAGAAATACCTGGTCAGTCCCCTGCATGACAACAGAGACCTTCAAGGACACCATAAGTGGCATTTGCATGGCGAAGAGAAGAGGTGTGTTGAGGGACATACGGAAAGCCCTCACCTGTCTAGAGACAGAGCTAAAACTACTAGAGGAAGATCTCTCACACTTCCCGTCTGGAGAGACCAAAAAGAATATCAGGAATAAATATACTGAATATGCAGGGATGGCAGAGAGGGAATCCCGGTTCCGCTGGAAGTATTTCAGGGCCCGTAGATACAGAGAAGGAGAGAAGCCTGGAAAGGCACAGCGGAGCCAATCCGACAGCTTTGCTTCTCCAACTATGTACTGGTGGTACAAGAGGCAAGGGGCACCATTCATAAGGACACCAAAAATATCTTACATGGGTGTACCACATACTATACCGACCTCTACACAACCAAAGACACACAACCCGTCCTGTTAGACACAATTCTCGAAGAGGGAGCGCTGGGATGGCTTGGGGATGCACAGAGGGAGTTTCTCTCCGCCGATATCGAGGAGGATGAAATTAGAGCTATTGATGCAGCTATGCTCTGACAAGGCACCCGGGTCAGATGGCCTCCCCACTGACTTTTATAATATCTTCGTAGACATCTTGACTTCTATACCCAAACTAGTGTATGAAGAAGCTAAAGAAGAGGGTATCCTCCCTGTTACGATGAGAGAGTTGACAATCGTATCACTATTGAAACCGGGGAAGCCCGGGAATAAGTGTGAGTCATACAGACCACTCTCCATGATTAATTGCGATATGAAAATATTAGCTAAGGTGCTTGCTAACAGGCTGACCCTGTTGATTAATGCTTTGGTGCTCTCTTCTCGCTGATGCAGGATGTGGACCCTGATTTAGAGGTGGTGGTGTTTTTTTCAGACGCCACTAAGGCATTCGACTGTGGAATTTGGGCACCTTTTGAGAGCATTAGAGTGCATGGGATTGCCGCCCAGCTTTCTCTCGTGGGTAAGGTTGCTGTACCAACAGCCACAATTGAAGGTCCTGATCAACGGGATATGCTCGGACCCTTTTACTGTGTCGCGAGGAACGAGACAGGGGTGTCCGCTTTCACCACTGCTATTTGCATTTGCAGTGGAACCACTGGCCGCTATGCTGCACCAGCTTAATGGGGACCATGCAATACGATACCCCAGCAGACATATTCTAGTATCCCTATATGCAAACGATATAACCGTCTATGCGCCCAACCCACATACCTGTTTAAACCCCATATTGTGAGAAATCACTGCATTTGGAGAATCTCAGATATTAAGATTAATTGGGGCAAAATGCAGATATTCCCCCTAACAGAGGTAACACAGGAATATACCCTGGATTACCCCATCATTTGGTGTCAGGAAGAGGTCAAAGATTTGGGGATAATGGTCTCCATGGACAGGACGGAGTTACTGCGGACCAATTATGGGAAAGTCTAAATGTCTCTCACGGACATGATAAGATTGATTGCCATGTCCCTCTCGATGGCAGGAAAGATTCCATTAATAAAAATGCAGATACTTCCTAAACTTCTATATTTATTCCTCAACATACATTATAATCTGGGCCTACACTTAAAACGCTGCAAACTTAACTGATCTCACTGGCGTAAGGAGGGAAATCACCCAGACTTGAGTGGGAATCCCTGATACAGGCCTTCTCCCAGGGAGGATTTGAATCCCCAGACATGAAACTGTACTATTTGTGCCCAAGGGCACACAATGCCATAAATTGGTTCCACCCCCTCTACATGCCACACCTACCTATTGAGCAGGGATACATGGATCCCATCCCATAAACGGGCTTTATAGCACACAAGTACAAAGACAGGGACCCCGATCCCACTACAGTGGACTGCACCCCGGCTGCCTGGAGGGGAAGCGTTCATAGAATAGGAACGCCTATTCTCTATTTACCTAGGCTACCTCTCTCACAATATACAGACCTCAAGATCACACAAGAGCTAGGATGCCGCTGAATGTTGAAGAGGGTAAAAGTAGACACCTGGGGAGATCTTTATGAAAATTGTACTTTCAAAATTAGGGATAAATTCTTTCATGGGTGCGAACCCACGACACTGGAACTCTTCTTATATGTAAGGCTTCGTCAGAGTGTTCAACATATCACACCCACTTTCCCCCAGGAACTGCCCATGCTTCCCCAACTACATGCCATATTACAGAGTACCCCCGGCACACAGGGTACCTCTTCTATACCACCTGACATGGAACTCTTTGACAGAGGTTCCCAGTGACATACAACACAGATGGGAGACAGATTTTGGCACACCCCTCACAGACCACCAATGTAGGTACTGCTGTGACCAGACAGGGAACATATCGGCCAATAGCCGCCTGCGCATTATACACTATAAATTTCTCCATCGTATATATTATACACCTGCTAAGCTGCATAGATTCCACTTACGAGAAGACTGTGCATGTGATAGATGCAGACAGACTGATGTAGAGGTACTGTATAGCAATGGATAAATGCAACATGCCAAAGATGTAAAAAAAAATTGTGGCATTGTACTACGAAAACCCAATAAATAAATGTCATTAAAAAAACAAACACTTTAATTCAACATCCCAACCAGTGAAAAAATGACCCTGTAGATGCTGCAAATGCACCTTTCCATCCTGGTGAGTGACCACACAAGGGAAGAAATGCTGCGTCTGTGGCATGCTTAACCAATTTGTCAAATTATGTCAATCTTCCAGTCAACTCAAAGCAACAATCAACTCAGTTGCATCCACATGGCTGATGATATGGACAATGAAGAATAACAGAGGATGTGTAGTACATGTTGTACATGCCATGGAGCACTGCAAAAGCCACAACTGCACTTAGCTGAAATGCTAGCTACTGATAGAAGGTCAACCGGAGACAGAACTGGCTTATGCAGGGGCCTACATAAATATCAAGCCAAGTCACAGCTTAACTCCCACGAAAGTCAGAATCTATGAATAACACACAACTCTGTGATTGTGTGGTCTATTCACCACTGTACGATCACATAACATTTTATTACCAACACTAAATTGTACGTCTCTAATGAGGGCACATGCATACTCCTGAGCTGTTAGGCAGTTGAGAAACTCTGTCTATTACAATTGTATCTAGCTGTTGCATCACTCTCACCCACAAGAAGTGTGAGTTACTCAAACTGTGTATCAGCTTTTATGAATATTGTTTTTGTGCCAAAGAAGTTGTTTTCACCCAGGTAAGGTCAAATCTGCATCACCCACAGCATAATTGTCTGAGGTAAGACACTTTCTTGGAATGGTCACATATAGTTGGAGAATTATCAAGAACTTGACACTACTAACTGGTCAGCTGAGGAAACTCACAAAATAGACATCCAAGGGAGACCAGAATAACAGAAACCAAGCCACATTCAATCAATGGAGGATGCAATGTTAACAAAAATAACCCTCCTGTATTGTGACCAACATAAAGACTCTGATTTAGGTTTACGTGGCAGATGCAATAGGCATGGGCCATCCTTTCCTAAAAATTAACCTTCTGAGAGGGCACCCACTGCCATTAGGCCTCTGTCAGAACCCCTTTCAGAGGGCTACTGGGCCAGCAGGAGGTACTGCATCCAACCGGAGGAAAGGGGTGATGCCTTTTCCTCCTGATGTTCCAAGGCCCTAATTACCATGCGTCCAGAGCAAATTGGTCAAGTACCCCTTCAGGCACTTGACTCTCAGTCACTATTTATTACCACAGCCAAATTGAATGGTATGCATTCTCTCATATTAACATTAAATAACCATAAATTACACGTTTACTAAATGCTGTTCTCTGTGTATACTTTATGGGCCCTTTACAATATGGTATGTAAAAAGAAAGCTGATATAACTTACCTCTTTAGCTTACATCTTCGACTGTCTACCTAAGACAGGGTGGGTGCGAGCCACTCACACAAATACATACTGTGCAAAATAGCCACTAATATACTCACTCACTTACCCATACATCCACTTATACACCCAGTCACTCACCCAAACAGCCATTCATATATACACCCAGTCACCCATACAGCCTCCCACACACACACACACACATCAACCCACTGAGCCACTCATACAGCCACCATAGTCATTGATACAGCCATTCACACACACACACTCACCTACAAAAACAGCCACTTACACAGTCACTCACTCACCCATACAGTTACTCACACACCCACCTGTTCACCTATACAGCCACTCAAAAACCCACTCACACACTCACAGAGCCCCTCAGACACCCACTTCCACACTGATAAAGACAGGCACAGTGCCACTCAGATGACATATACCAGAAACAGTATCACCCTTTAGCAGTACAAAACGAATAGTAATTTAGCTTATGCAGTAGCTTAGTATATATCTTTAACTATTAGAAACTTTTATGAAACACTAACACTCACTGAATGACGTCATGAGTGATATCATTAATAATCTCATCAATGATGGCATCAGTGTTGTCACTGACCATGTCATGAGTGATTTAATATGTGAATTTGAATGTGAAAGTTTTTATTGAGCGCACGTACACCAGACGGTTTCATGGCGCTATTGAGGAGAAAGAATGGTTCCTGAGTGAAAGGGAAGGATTTAGATTTTAAAAGCCTGCGAGAACAAATGGGTTTTTAGGGTGCGGCGGAACTCCAGGTAAGATGGTGTTGATCTCATTTGGAGAGGTAGAGAGTTCCAAAATTGCGGAGCCAGAGTGGAGAACTTAGAACCTCCCATCCTGCTCTTCTTAAACCTGGGCACCACCAAAAGGGACAGAGAAGAAGAACGCAATTGTCTACTGGGGATGTAGGGTACGATTTTAGACCTAATAAAAGAGGGAGCTGTTCCCGCAAGGGCCTGAAACGTCATGCATCCCATCTTAAAAAAGGCCCTTTCTCTAATAGGGAGCCAGTGGCGGGATCTTAAAAGGGGAGTGGTGTGGTGTGATTTGGGTAAACCATGTACCAGGCGGGCGGCTTGGTTCTGCACCAGTTGAAGCCGTCGGATGGAGTATGCAGGGGCGCCATTGTACAGGACATTCCCATAATCTAAACGGGAGAGGACCAAAGCCATCACAATCAATTTAAGGGCTGAGAAAGAAAAGAACCGTGAGATCTTCCGAATAGTGCCCAAGATAAAAAAACAAGAATAAACCACTGTGCTGATCTGGGAGTGTAAAGTGAGTTGATGGTTAAGAGTGATCCCCAGGGTCTTAACAGAGAGAGAAGGAGAAGGGGAGGGACCAAGAGAGGGGGGCCAGAAAGTGGGAGACCAGGGGTTAAGTTTGCCACCAGTGAGAAGAAGCTCGGTCTTGTCAGGGTTGAGCTTAAGATGGTTAAAGCTCATCCAATCCCTGACAAAGACCATCACTGATTGAAAATTATAAATAGAGTCAGGGGAATCGGAGAGGTTAAAAATGAGCTGGAGGTCATCGGCCTAATTAAACACCGTGACCTCCATCCTCGGCAGTGCAAAGATGAGCGGAAAGACATATAAATTAAAAAGAAGGGGGGAAAGAGAAGATCCCTGGGGGACGCCACATTGAACTTTGCGGGCCTGGGAGGAAAAGTTCGCCAGATTGACCGCCTGTGAGCGATCGCTCAAAAATGATCTTAACCAGGCTAAGGCGGAGCCTCCAATGCCTGCCGCCTCGACACGGGAGAGAAGGATGGTATGGTCCACCGTGTCGAAGGCGGCCGACAAATCAAGCAAAACCTGTGAGCGATCGCTCAAAAATGATCTTAACCAGGCTAAGGCGGAGCCTCCAATGCCTGCCGCCTCGACACGGGAGAGAAGGATGGTATGGTCCACCGTGTCGAAGGCGGCCGACAAATCAAGCAAAACCAGTGCCTGGGGGAGATTCGTGTCTTGCCCCTCCCTAAGTGTGTCTAAGACAGATGCCACCACTTTTTCAGTTGAATGGAGAGGGCGAAACCCGGCGTGGCAAGGTGCAAGATAGCCGCTGTCCTCGATGAAAGAGCTGAGGACTTTAGTAATGTGGCGTTCGAGGACTTTGGCTAGGTAAGGGAGAAGAGAAATCGGGCGAAAATTTGCAGGCGCTGTAGGATCTGCGCTTGTTTTTTTTAGAATAGGGATGATGGTGGCTGCTTTGTGGCACGCAGGGACGGTACCTGACTTAAGAGTCTCATTAAGAAAAGTGAGGGGAGGGGAAGGACAAGTTAAAAAGATGTCTCGCAAGATGTGGGCTGGGTGTGAGGTCATAAGCAGCCATGGGGGGGGGCATAAGTTATAGTTAGCTATGGTAATTATAACTTATGTGTATGTGTATATATATATATATATATATATATATTCACTGAAAAAACCATAGGTTATAGACCATATATAGTTAGGAATTAGCATTTACAAAACCATGAAAATTCACTGAAAAAACCATAGGTTATACACCATATATAGTTAGGAATTAGCATTTAAAAAACGTTATTTTACTCACACAAAACCAATGAAATTCCATATATAGTTAGTTGTACTAACTATATATCGCGCACCCGCAATCCACTGCTGATCATGTCACATATTACATCATTCATGACATGGTCAGTGACATCACTGATGACATCACTGATGACATCTCAAATGACATCACTGATGACATCACTGATGACATCTCAAATGACATCACTGATGACATCACTGATGACAACATCCAGTGACTGTATGTTTCTGTAAAGTTAAAATATGTCTTACATATTGAAGAATGAGTGGATGTAGAAGTGTCTGAACAAAGGATTTAGTAGGTGCATGACTGACTGTATGAGTGAGTGATTAAATGTGTCTCACTGAGTGCATGGGTTAGTGACTAAACTGTCTTAATTTGTGCATCATTATGTCTGTTGTTCTGTAAACTGCTGCATGTGTTGATCAGTAGCTATATGATTAACTATATGGGTTATTGATTGGTTGCCCAAGTATTTGTATGGGAGACTGAGAGTGTGTATGGGTGGCTGGGAGGTGTATGACTCTCTGCATAGATGTATGGGTTCAAAAGTGCATGTGGAAACAGCTGTATGGGCGGTTGACTGTGTGCATGACTGTATTGGTGAGTGAATAGATGTCTCAGTGCTACATGTCAAAGTAAGTACATATGTAAAATACAGTACATGTGAGAGTTGACATATATAAATAACTGTGCATAAGAGCCAGTGAATGTGTGAGTGGCTGTATGGATCATTGTGAACTTGTATCCAGGATTGTATAAGTGAGTAAATATGTTTTAGTATATGTTTGAATAAGTAAGGTGTGTATAAATGTATAGTTGTGAAAATGGAGGTGTGGTTGATTCTTTGCATGACTGACTAGGTGTGTAAGTAACTCCATGGATGAGTGACAGTCTGTGAGTGTCTGTTTACACTGAGTGTATCTAAGGTTATATTAGAGTCTGAAGAGGTTCATCGTATTATCACATGAATGATGTCATCAGTGATGTGATCAGTAATATCAAATGAGATGTCATCAGTGATGTCATTTGAGATGTCATCAGTGATGTCATCAGTGATGTCATTTGAGATGTCATCAGTGATGTCATCAGTGATGTCACTGACCATGTCATGAATGATGTAATATGTGACATGATCAGCAGTGGATTGCGGGTGCGCGATATATAGTTAGTACAACTAACTATATATGGAATTTCATTGGTTTTGTGTGAGTAAAATAAAGTTTTTTAAATGCTAATTCCTAACTATATATGGTGTATAACCTATGGTTTTTTCAGTGAATTTTCATGGTTTGGTAAATGCTAATTCCTAACTATATATGGTCTATAACCTATGGTTTTTTCAGTGAATTTCATTGGTTTTTTAAAAGCTAATATCTATAGCTGTAAAATGTATTCTTCTTTAAATCCAAAAATATATTTTATATGTTTATTAATAATTTTTTTTAAATATTTTTTTTGTTTCGCTCCCGGTCCGCGAACCGGAAAGCTTTCCGTTAGCTCAAATTAATGCCGCGACCCGGTAAGAAATCAACATCGTGACGGTATCGCGTTGCCGCGTAATGCGTCTTGTGACGTACCGCGTTAGCGCACCCGGAAGTGCCCCGGGGCGCGGACCGAGGCGCGAAACGCAGCTCCCCGGAAGCGATCCGCGGCGCGTCGCGAAAGCGCGACGTATCGCGTTGCCGCGTAATGCGTCTTGTGACGTACCGCGTTAGCGCACCCGGAAGTGCCCCGGGGCGCGGACCGAGGCGCGAAGCGCAGCGACCCGGAAGCTAACCGGGGCGCGTTCCGCAGCGCGTAACATGAGCGTGAGAGGTCATGTGACTTGTTAATAAAACTTTTCATTGGTTCATTTCACTTTTGGTTTCATAATGATGTAAGGCTAGGTCAGGTGACCTAAAAATAACACTTTTCATTGGTTTAGAACTATTTTTTTTCCCAAATGATGAAAGCCCCCACCTTTTTTCTCACTCTGACTTTCAACTTTGAGAAAGGAAGACCTGATCATTTGCTCTGATTAAAAAATGGCTTCAATAGTAGCTTCAGCTTCTGCACCCCCACCACCACCACCACCATCTCCTCATAGGAAGAGAGGACCATCTGCACAGTTTATTGGAGACACAGAGGAGGAAGAGGAAGAACAAGACGGAGAGGAAGAAGAGGGACCACGATTTGTCAAAGAGTTACCCCGGGTATCTCATCGCAAAGTTAGCTTTATCTGGCAATTTTTTTCCATTCCACCAGGAGAGAAAAAAGTAAATGCACGCTATGCTACGTGCCTTATCTGCCAAGAAAAGTTATCCCGGGGCACTAATAAAAAATACAGTTATGGAAATCACACGATGCACCGACATATGCAGAGGTGGCATCCAAACAACTATAGTCGTGCAGAGATGCGTGAACTACAACAGAACCCCCCAACTTCGGTGACAAGAACATCTACTGATATCTCTCTCACATTTGGAGAGGCCAACGAAACAGTGCCAAATATTCAAAAAAAATGTGTCCATATGAAGCTGACATGCTTATATTGTGGCACTTTAATTTCATGCGCAAACATGAGTCTGAAATTAATTAATTTGGCTTTCGAGAAACACCGATGCTCCAAACGCAGCAAGTTTAAAAAAATTTTTTTGCTCCTGTTGAGCCTTTTTCAATGCCTCTTTCTGTTCTTTCCCTTTGAAAAAAAACAAAAAAAACAAATAAGTGTTCAAAAAATACAAAAAAAACAAATAATGTTCAAAAAAGAAAAAAAAATATAAAACAACAAAAATATAAAAAAAAAAAGTTCTTTTCAGAACTACCTCCCCGTTATTAAAAAATTGCTAGAATGTTTAGCACTCTGGCAAGCTCTATTTCTTTTGGTTCGCTTCCCGGTTAGCTTCCCGGTACGCGGACCGGGAGCTAACCAGAATTTTTTTTTTTTTTTAAATAGAGTAAGTAAGGCCCTTTTAAAACCTCCACATCAAACCTAAGAGGTCAAAGAGGATCTACTATGCCCCCTTATGGTTATTTTCCCCTTTGTTTTGGCCTCCTCTTGTCTCTCAATCCTACCGAGAGACAAGATGGCGGCCGCTCCGGACTGTTTAGAATGTTGACAGACACCGGAGGGCCAATCAGCTTTGCTATGCGAAGTTCCGGTACGCGTAAGGTCCGCGAACCGGGGCGCTGCCCGGTCCGCTGTTACAGATATATATCTTTTTTTAAACGTTAATTTCTCAAAATCCACTGGAGCACATATATTGAGACCTACAAAAGGCACATCGGGCTACCAGTCCCTACAATTTTGCCAAGTTTCGTGCAAATCCATTCAGCCGTTCGGGCTAAAAGTGAGGCCAACCGCCCTATGGAAAACTCAATGTTAAAAACACGTTTTGGGACCCCCCTTTTTTCTCGACCCCCCCTGGACGAACCCCCGCCCAATTTTCAGGGGCTGCTCAGAAACAAAATGTGCCATTTTCCTGAAAATTTCAGCCAATTCCGTCCACAAACGCCAAAGTTATTAGACATAGAATTTTCAAAAATCCCATAGGGAAAAAATCCTAACTATATATATATTCACTGAAAAAACCATAGGTTATACACCATATATAGTTAGGAATTAGCATTTAAAAAACCTTATTTTACTCACACAAAACCATTGAAATTCCATATATAGTTAGTTGCACTAACTATATATCGCGCACCCGCAATCCACTGCTGATCATGTCACATATTACATCATTCATGACATGGTCAGTGACATCACTGATGACATCACTGATGACATCTCAAATGACATCACTGATGAGATCACTGATGACATCTCATTTGACATCAATGACCACATCACTGATGATATCATTCATGTGACAATACAATGCATCTCCTCACGTTTTAATATAACCTCTGTTTCACCCAGTGTTAAATACAGAGTATAATTTTTGAAACCATTGACACACCAATACTAGTTACTACATACGTACTCACTGATTCCTACGTCTACACACACATTCACTCATTCACCCATACAATCATTCATACATACAATCACTCATTTTACAACACTATCATATGCACTCATACACCTATACAGACACTTACACTCTGCCACTCATCCATGGAGTTACTCACACACCTAGTCAGTCCTGTAAAGAATCAATCACACTTCCATTTTCTTGTCTATACAGTTAAACATAGAGCACCTTACATTTTCAAACATATACTAACACATACTTACTTTCTTATACAATCATTGATACAAGTACACATTGATCTGCACAGAGTCACACACCTCCCAGCCAGCCACACACACACTCAGTCTCCTATACAAATACTTGGACAATCAATCAATAACCCATATAGTTAATCATATAGCTACTGATCAACACATGCAGCAGTTTACAGAACAACAGACATAATGATGCACAAATTAAGACAGTTTAGTCACTAACCCATGCACTCAGTGAGACACATTTAATCACTCACTCATACATTCAGTCATGCACCTACTAAATCCTTCGTCCAGACACTTATACATCTACTCATTCTTCAATATGTAAAACATATTTAAACTTTACAGAAACACACAGTCACTGGATGATGTCATCAGTGATCTCATCAGTGATGTCATTTGAGATGTCATCAGTGATGTCATCAGTGATGTCACTGACCATGTCATGAATGATGTAATATGTGACATGATCAGCAGTGGATTGCGGGTGCGCGATATATAGTTAGTGCAACTAACTATATATGGAATTTCAATGGTTTTGTGTGAGTAAAATAAGGTTTTTTAAATGCTAATTCCTAACTATATATGGTGTATAACCTATGGTTTTTTTAGTGAATTTTCAAGGTTTTGTAAATGCTAATTCCTAACTATATATGGTCTATAACCTATGGTTTTTTCAGTGAATTTCAATGGTTTTTTAATAGCAAATATCATAAGCTGTCGAATGTCAAGTACGTGGTAAGTAAAAACATTTTCGTGTTTATGCACACTGATTTGCTTTGAATGCTGCCCCCCACCCCTCATTTCTATTAGGAGTACTCTCTCTTTGCAGATAGTGAAGGGTAGTTAACGCAGCCCTTTGCCCCCTTTGTAATCCGTCGTGCCTGCTTCTCTCTCCATTTGATTGATTGTTCTCTTTGGTTCATTCTCTATTTACAAACAAGCACAGAGTCGCAATACTCTGTTTAGTCTTTGCAGATAGCGAAAAATCGTGTAAAAAAACAAAAGGAATCGAGCAAAATCAGTAGGCCACTAATGGGATCTCTTTTTGACCTCGCTAAAATAGAAACATTAGGAACAACCTGTTGAAAATAGCAATGCGTATGTATATAAGCGGCGTTCATTTGTGTTCACAGTACCCCTTGTTGATTGTTTCAATCGAGCATTGAATTGTTCGAAGTTAATTCTCTTAAGGATCTTCTCTACCTGCAAACGAGGAAGAATAGGAATATTCTCTCTCCCTTTGCAGATAGTGAAGGGTAGGTAACGCAAGCCTTTAACACGTCGTACCTATTTCATTCCTCATTGATTGATTGATTGTCCGAACATTGACTGTTTGGGAATTAGTTCTTTTTGGAGGTATTCCCTGTTTGCAAATAAACGTAGGAAAATCTTTGCAAGTAGTGAAAGGGTACGTAATGCGGACCGTTCTCCCCGTTGTAATCTGTCATGCCTATCTACTCCCCACTGATTGATGCACCTTTTTCACCCGGACCATTTACTAGAGATACGTCATCTGGCCCGACCAGAGAGCACCCCTAGTGAAAAGGACATATGCAATAATAACGAAGTGATCACTGTATCCTGTTAACAGAAACTTTACCATGAAACAACCTGGAAAGAAAAAAATAGGAAAACGAAAATCAGTAGGCCACTGATGAACATGAACTTTTATTAAACAACGAACAAAGAAACGATAACATAACGTAATGATAAAACCTATTAATGTCCTAGAAACAAGAAAACGTTAAAATATGCCAGTGGTGAGAGACCAGAAAAACAGTAAGAGAAACCAAATCACCCCTCGCTGTCCCACCGCCTGCCACGCCAAAAAAATCGATAGACTAGGGAAAATGCAAGTCAGTAGAACATCCACCCCCACTCTGGAAACTTCCAAGGTGGGGCAGGGTTCCGGCTACGCCCAGCCGGGAGCAGCCCATATAAGGCAGGTCCTGCTGCCACGCCTCGGCCAGGAGATCCTAACGTAGGGTGTAGCCGGAGGAGAGGCCGAGGCCAGCGGGACCCGGCCAGGGGATTGCCTTTACAACGCTGAACAGTTGCAGGGGGGGGGAATGTCTCCTCGACCCTCCCCTCTCTCTCCCAGTCCGGCCGCGGTGGCCCTTGAGAGTTGCAGGTAGTCCCGCCACATGCTCTTCCGGTCCGACCACCAACGGTCGGGGGGCCGAGGCCGACGGGATCCGGCTGCAGCCGATAAACCAAGAAACCCGTTCATGGGGCCAGAGCCAGGGGCGTCCGGCCGACATCCACCGGAAGCCCGGCCCGAAGACGGACGGGACACTTCTTTCTTTTATAATGGCTGCGACAACACTGGGGGGGGATGTCTTGCACATGCCTCCGACCCCCCCCCCCCTCGTCCTCATCGCCTGGTCCGGCCATAACAAATCTCAAGCGAGACGCCGTGGGGTGCACTGGGAGGGAGAGACGGTGCGAACAGGCCTCTCCCGCCTCCCCAGGTGGAGGCTTCCCAGCTGCACCCTCAGCGCTCCAGGCGCCCGGAAAAGGGTTCTTCCACTGTGGCCATGCTGCAACGTCTCGCCCGGCAGGGTGGAGCCCGTCCGCTCATGTGACCCCGCGATCGCCGGTAGCTGCCGAACTCTCAAAATGGCGGTCGACCTGGCAAGAGCGGGCCCAGCATAAAGAAATGGCCCGGTCACTGGTTGACTCCACCACCGTAGTCCTCCACGACCTTGAAGATTCTAGAGGAGCCGCGGGAGTCTCCGACCCCCGATGGGGAATGACTGCCATGATCGCCCGTGGAGTGACGAAACTGTATCCGCGGGACGTCGGCGCTCCCATGCTGGCGCCAGCCTCACTTTGAATTACTAGAATCCTGAAGACCTCACTTCCGGTGAAAGCACAGTGTGACCCCGGTAGGAAAAATTATTGCACCCCCTCCCCTTTTTGACTGATAGTTCAAACCACCGATCCTTTCCTATGCCCTTTTAATGGAACTTTGGACTGCCTCCCCCTCTTTTACATTTTCTAGAGAAAACAAAACATTAACCACTACATTAGCATAGCAGTTGACACCAGAACTGTTTTCAAATTGAAAACCAATAACATCTTCAACAGAATCCTTTTTGTTTCTGCTGTGACCCTGCTACAGCACAGGCATTGTCCCCAGCAGTAATTCTGCAATGCCGGTAAGAATAGCTGTGGTGCCTACTGGACTCACTCACCCCCGCGGCGCCCCACGCCGTTTTTTGCTGGGCGGCAACTTACTAGACATCACTTTCGTGCCATCTAGATTTCAGCGCGTTCTGCTGCCTTGGAACTATTCGCACAACAGACCGCTACTGACAAGAATATTTCATTATTGGTGCTGTCAATTTCAATAAATCTATTGGATAATTCAAAAGAAATTGCCACGGTCTCTTCGTTGTTTAAATGTTTTTACTGTTTTTGTTTTCTTGTATATATTTATATGTTATTAAAGTTTTATATTCCTACTACTTTGTTGGAGTGCTATATATTTTTAATGTGACACATAATTGTAAAAACTTTGATGTACAAAGAGTCATTCCTGG
The DNA here is from genome assembly GCF_964261635.1 of Lissotriton helveticus. NCBI lineage: Eukaryota > Metazoa > Chordata > Amphibia > Caudata > Salamandridae > Lissotriton > Lissotriton helveticus. Next base: position 367,517,769 of record NC_136073.1, on the reverse strand, counting down.
AATCTTCCGCTTCAGGCTCGGTCCCCTCCCCAATCACAATACAGGATGGTTTTCAGATAGTAGGAACACGTGTGGTGTGACGGATCTCATCGGGTGTGGGCCTTGATCTACTATAACTCCTTTGAAGAGGGGTGATTCTTTACAGCTGGGGCCATAAACTACATCTGCAGGGCTAGCTGATAGCCTGGACAATCGGACACAGAGAAAGAGGAGTGTCAGAGGGTGCGGTAGTGAATAGGGCGAAAGAGAGGTGTCGGGCGGGCACAGAGTGTGATTCTCAGGGAAGAGCAGCGCAGATGGGGGGAGGTTTATTGCCCATGCATAAGACAGAGAGCGGTGGTGACCAGTGCCTAGGGAAGATGCTTGCGTGGGTGAGGAGCCATGCTACGAATCGACAGCGTGCAGAGAGTGGGTCTGGTCAAGACATCTAAAATGGCTGCCGTGCACGACAAAAGTGTGGCATTTCAAAAAAGGCAAGATGGCGCAGACAATGTTTTTCAACACTTCCTCATTTCCTTCGAATCGAACGTTAACAGACGTTGGGGCATATTACCAAAGTTAAGCGATATTTATCGCTAACGATGCTTACCAACCAATTTTTTACCACTAAGCATCGTCAGAAATTATCGAAGATAAACCTTGCTATTATCAAGGTTTATCGCAAATGCGATAATAAACGGCCGCAATGCATGAATATCGCTAAAAACTCAGCGATATTCATGCATTACCGAGCTAATGCTCTTAGCCATGTTATCCACCTCCCATTGGATAACATGGCTAAGAACTGCTCAGGGCAGGTGTTACTTTTTGGAGATATTCGCGCTTAGCGCGAATATCTCCAAAAGTTGGTAATAGGAGATAGATATCTTGCATGTTGTAATGCAAGTTATTGTGGTATATGGAACTCATACCATAATCTCTCAGGAAAGCAGAAACTGATCCTTTTGGGACCGCCTAAAAAGGCCTAGGGGGTGAGGAGTACTCTACTTTGCCCCCTTTTCACGTTCCGAACTATTTTATTTTACTCTCTTCTGTAATTACACAAAATAGCAGCGATAAGATGCATCGGAGACACACAGTGAGAGAAAGGAGGCCGGAGATGAAGAAGAGATGTCAAATACACATTGGAGATAATATAGTGGCAGAAGGGAAGTAAATATGAGTAAACTTACCATGTAACATAAAAATGTTGCACTCTATACTATAAGTCTCATTTTATACTACAATCACTTCGCTACAACCTCATAAATTAAAAATAAAAATGAATAATGTCTCAAACAATTTTTGATTTCTAAATATAAATTTATTCTTCAGAATTTTCTAAATTTGAAAGAACTAGTAACATGTCCTCATCAGCAATGTCCTCATTAAAAGTCTCCAATGATGATTCTTGTAACTCTATGGTCTCCAAACACTCGATAAATTCGCCATCAAGAGATTGATCAAAAAAATCATTCAAGTCATCTCCTCCTTGTGACAATATTTCATTATTGGTGCTGTCAATTTCAATCAATGTAGTGGAATCATTCAAGTCATCTCCTCGTGACAATATTTCATTATTGGTGCTCTCAATTTCAATCAATGTAGTGGAATCATTCAAGTCATCTCCTCCTTGTGACAATATTTCATTATTGGTGCTGTCCATTTCAATCAATCTAATGGAATCATACAAGTCATCTCCTCCTTGTGACAATATTTCATTATTGGTGCTCTCCATTTCAATCAATGTAGTTGAATCATTCAAGTCATCTCCTTGTGACAATATTTCATTCTTGGTGCTGTCCATTTCCATCAATCTAATGGAATCATACAAGTCATGTCCTCCTTGTGACAATATTTCATTATTGGTGCTCTCAATTTCAATCAATGTAGTGGACAATTCAAAAGAAATTGCCACGGTCTCTTCATTGTGAGCCATTTTATTTTGAAATTGCTTGCTGTAAATTGCAGAAAAAAATAATCACTTTCATTTATCGTTTTTAGTAATACATAATATAAAACTAACTTTATCAAGTATTTAGTATAACAGAAGGACTGCAAATAAATAACAGAAAACATTTTTCAAATTATCTTCAAGTGTACAACATAGTTCCCCTTACAAATTAACAACTCACCTTTTTAAAAGTAGCAGAAGTGTTAGTACTGTGTAAATCAAACACCAGAAATTCACCACCAAAAATTCCTCACAAATGTACCTCAGACAGTAGTATCACAAAATGGCTGTGGTTTCCTCTCATTTGACATATATACATAACCAATTAACTTTCATCACACACAAATACAAAACCAAAGTAACATTTTAATTGGTTCTAAATTTCAACACTTTCAAATGTGTTTTCCCCATGCAATTTTCCATAGGACATTTACATACGTCTACAGCCTGAATGGCTGAACGGAATTACACCAAACTTGGCAAAATGGTACATCAAACCTAAGAGGTCAGGAAGGATCTACTATGCCCCCTTATGGTCATTTCCCCCTTCGCTTTGGCCTCCTCTTGTCTCTCAATCCTACCGAGAGACAAGATGGCGGCCGCTACGGACTGTTTGGAATGTTGACAGACGCCGGAGAACCAATCAGCTTCGCTTCACAAAGCTCCGTTGCGCGAAAAGTACGCGTCCTGGGACGCTGCCAGGTCCGCTGTTACAGATATATATCTTTTTTTAAACGTTAATTTCTCAAAATCCACTGGAGCACATATATTGAGACCTACAAAAGGCACATCGGGCTACCAGTCCCTACAATTTTGCCAAGTTTCGTGCAAATCCATTCAGCCGTTCGGGCTAAAAGTGAGGCCAACCGCCCTATGGAAAACTCAATGTTAAAAACACGTTTTGGGACCCCCCTTTTTTCTCGGCCCCCCCCTTGACGAACCCCCCCCCAAATTTTCAAGGGCTACTCAGAAACAAAATGTGCCATTTTCCTGAAAATTTCAGCCAATTCCGTCCACAAACGCCAAAGTTATTAGACATAGAATTTTCAAAAATCCCATAGAGAAAAAATCCTAACTATATATACCTACTGGCGACCGCCAGTAGGTAATATATATATATATATATATATATATATATATATATATATATATATATATATATATATATATTCTAACACAATTTCACTACCGTCGGGCTGAAAACAGGCTAGCACACAGGTCTCCGATTTTCAGATGTTTATTGCAACCCTCACACCCTTAACAGACACGTTTCGCTTAGAGCAAGCTTCGTCAGTGTCAATTTGCGTGTTTGTACTAACGCCATTTTAAAGACCCATTCACATTACTGTGCAACAACATGGAAGACGGTATGCTTTCTCAGTGCAACCATAATGGCGGCCATCTTGTAGTGTGTTCCCTCACTCACTTTGTTAGTGTCTTTCTATATGGCGTTTCATAAATAAAGTGCTCTCGTGCAAACCTTTTTAAAACAATATGACAGCAAACTGATAATATATCACAATCAATATTAACTTTGAACATGACGAAAAATCCACCTTAATTGTAGCAATATTTCGTCATTTTTTTCTGCCCGGAATGGGCAGTTGTATTGCTGAGTAGTGTCTATATTGCCCTGAATGGGCAAAAGTTCAAATTTCTCAACAATGCATGTCTTTGCTTTCGCGGAGTTCAATTAAAAAAAAAAATATATATATATATATATATATTCACTGAAAAAACCATAGGTTATAGACCATATATAGTTAGGAATTAGCATTTAAAAAACCTTATTTTACTCACACAAAACCATTGAAATTCCATATATAGTTAGTTGCACTAACTATATATTGCGCACCCGCAATCCACTGCTGATGATGTCACATATTACATCATTCATGACATGGTCAGTGACATCACTGATGACATCACTGATGACATCTCAAATGACATCACTGATGACATCACTGATGACAACATCCAGTGACTATGTTTCTGTAAAGTTAAAATATGTCTTACATATTGAAGAATGAGTGGATGTATAAGTGTCTGGACGAAGGATTTAGTAGGTGCATGACTGAATGTATGAGTGAGTGATTAAATGTGTCTCACTGAGTGCATGGGTTAGTGACTAAACTGTCTTAATTTGTGCATCATTATGTCTGTTGTTCTGTAAACTGCTGCATGTGTTGATCAGTAGCTATATGAGTAACTATATGGGTTATTGATTGATTGCCCAAGTATTTGCATGGGAGACTGAGTGTGTGTGTGGCTGGATGGGAGGTGTGTGACTCTGTACAGATCAATGTGTACTTGTATCAATGATTGTATAAGAGAGTAAGTATGTGTTAGTATATGGTTGAAAACGTAAGGTGCTCTATGTTTAACTGTATAGAGTAGAAAATGGAAGTGTGATTGATTCTTTACAGGACTGACTAGGTGTGTGAGTAACTCCATGGATGAGTGGCAGAGTGTGAGTGTCTGTATAGGTGTATGAGTGCATATGATTGTGTTGTAAACATGAGTGATTGTATGTATGAATGATTGTATGGGTGAATGAGTGAATGTGTGTGTAGACGTAGGAATCAGTGAGTACGTATGTAGTAACTAGTATTGGTGTGTCAATGGTTTCAAAAATTATACTCTGTTTTTAACACTGGGTGAAACAGAGGTTATATTAAAATGTGAGGAGATGCATTGTATTGTCACATGAATGATATCATCAGTGATGTGGTCATTGATGTCAAATGAGATGTCATCAGTGATGTCATCAGTGATGTCATTTGAGATGTCATCAGTGATGTCATCAGTGATGTCACTGACCATGTCATGAATGATGTAATATGTGACATCATCAGCAGTGGATTGCGGGTGCGCAATATATAGTTAGTGCAACTAACTATATATGGAATTTCAATGGTTTTGTGTGAGTAAAATAAGGTTTTTTAAATGCTAATTCCTAACTATATATGGTCTATAACCTATGGTTTTTTCAGTGAATTTTCAAGGTTTTGTAAATGCTAATTCCTAACTATATATGGTCTATAACCTATGGTTTTTTCAGTGAATTTCAATGGTTTTTTAATAGCAAATATCATAAGCTGTCGAATGTCAAGTACGTGGTAAGAATTTTTTTTTTCGTGTTTATGCACACTGATCTGCTTTGATTGCTGCCCCCCACCCCTCATTTCTATTAGGAGTACTCTCTCTTTGCAGATAGTGAAGGGTAGTTAATGCAGCCCTTTCCCCCTTTGTAATCCGTCGTGCCTGCTTCTCTCTCCATTTGATTGATTGTTCTCTTTGGTTCATTCTCTATTTACAAACAAGCACAGAGTCGCAATACTCTGTTTAGTCTTTGCAGATAGCGAAAAATCGTGTAAAAAAACAAAAGGAATCGAGCAAAATCAGTAGGCCACTAATGGGATCTCTTTTGACCTCGCTAAAATAGAAACATTAGGAACAACCTGTTGAAAATAGCAATGCGTATGTATATAAGCGGCGTTCATTTGTGTTCACAGTACCCCTTGTTGATTGTTTCAATCGAGCATTGAATTGTTCGAAGTTAATTCTCTTAACGATCTTCTCTACCTGCAAACGAGGAAGAATAGGAATATTCTATCTCCCTTTGCAGATAGTGAAGGGTAGGTAACGCAAGCCTTTAACACGTCGTACCTATTTCATTCCTCATTGATTGATTGATTGTCCGAACATTGACTGTTTGGGAATTAGTTCTTTTTGGAGGTATTCCCTGTTTGCAAATAAACGTAGGAAAATCTTTGCAAGTAGTGAAAGGGTACGTAATGCGGACCGTTCTCCCCCGTTGTAATCTGTCATGCCTATCTACTCCCCACTGATTGATGCACCTTTTTCACCCGGACCATTTACTAGAGATACGTCATCTGGCCCGACCAGAGAGCACCCCTAGTGAAAAGGACATATGCAATAATAACGAAGTGATCACTGTATCCTGTTAACAGAAACTTTACCATGAAACAACCTGGAAAGAAAAAAATAGGAAAACGAAAATCAGTAGGCCACTGATGAACATGAACTTTTATTAAACAACGAACAAAGAAACGATAACATAACGTAATGATAAAACCTATTAATGTCCTAGAAACAAGAAAACGTTAAAATATGCCAGTGGTGAGAGACCAGAAAAACAGTAAGAGAAACCAAATCACCCCTCGCTGTCCCACCGCCTGCCACGCCAAAAAAATCGATAGACTAGGGAAAATGCAAGTCAGTAGAACATCCACCCCCACTCTGGAAACTTCCAAGGTGGGGCAGGGTTCCGGCTACGCCCAGCCGGGAGCAGCCCATATAAGGCAGGTTCTGCTGCCACGCCTCGGCCAGGAGATCCTAACGTAGGGTGTAGCCGGAGGAGAGGCCGAGACCAGCGGGACCCGGCCAGGGGATTGCCTTTACAACCCTGAACAGTTGCAGGGGGGGGGAATGTCTCCTCGACCCTCCCCTCTCTCTCCCAGTCCGGCCGCGGTGGCCCTTGAGAGTTGCAGGTAGTCCCGCCACATGCTCTTCCGGTCCGACCACCAACGGTCGGGGGGCCGAGGCCGACGGGATCCGGCTGCAGCCGATAAACCAAGAAACCCGTTCATGGGGCCAGAGCCAGGGGCGTCCGGCCGACATCCACCGGAAGCCCGGCCCGAAGACGGACGGGACACTTCTTTCTTTTATAATGGCTGCGACAACACTGGAGGGGGATGTCTTGCACATGCCTCCGACCCCCCCTCGTCCTCATCGCCTGGTCCGGCCATAACAAATCTCAAGCGAGACGCCGTGGGGTGCACTGGGAGGGAGAGACGGTGCGAACAGGCCTCTCCCGCCTCCCCAGGTGGAGGCTTCCCAGCTGCACCCTCAGCGCTCCAGGCGGTGGCATCCTAACAACTCCAGTGCTGCACAGTTTCGGAACGACCTAGATAACGGTTCTTCCACTGTGGCCATGCTGCAACGTCTCGCCCGGCAGGGTGGAGCCCGTCCGCTCATGTGACCCCGCGATCGCCGGTAGCTGCCGAACTCTCAAAATGGCGGTCGACCTGGCAAGAGCGGGCCCAACATAAAGAAATGGCCCGGTCACTGGTTGACTCCACCACCGTAGTCCTCCACGACCTTGAAGATTCTAGAGGAGCCGCGGGAGTCTCCGACCCCCGATGGGGAATGACTGCCATGATCGCCCGTGGAGTGACGAAACTGTATCCGCGGGACGTCGGCGCTCCCATGCTGGCGCCAGCCTCACTTTGAATTACTACAATCCTGCAGACCTCACTTCCGGTGAAAGCACAGTGTGACCCGGTAGGAAAAATTATTGCACCCCCTCCCCTTTTTGACTGATAGTTCAAACCACCGATCCTTTCCTTTGCCCTTTTAACGGAACTTTGGACTGCCTCCCCCTCTTTTACATTTTCTAGAGAAAACAAAACATTAACCACTACATTAGCATAGCAGTTGACACCAGAACTGTTTTCAAATTGAAAACCAACAACATCTTCAACAGAATCCTTTTTGTTTCTGCTGTGACCCTGCTACAGCACAGGCATTGTCCCCAGCAGTAATTCTGCAATGCCGGTAAGAATAGCTGTGGTGCCTACTGGACTCACTCACCCCCGCGGCGCCCCACGCCGTTATTTGCTGGGCGGCAACTTGCTAGACATCACTTTCGTGCCATCTAGATTTCAGCGCGTTCTGCTGCCTTGGAACTATTCGCACAACAGACCGCTACTGACAAGAATATTTCATTATTGGTGCTGTCAATTTCAATAAATCTATTGGATAATTAAAAAGAAATTGCCACGGTCTCTTCGTTGTTTAAATGTTTTTACTGTTTTTGTTTTGTTGTATATATTTATATGTTATTAAAGTTTTATATTCCTACTACTTTGTTGGAGTGCTATATATTTTTAATGTGACACATAATTGTAAAAACTTTGATGTACAAAGAGTCATTCCTGGAATCTTCCGCTTCAGGCTCGGTCCTCTCCCCAATCACAATACAGGATGGTTTTCAGATAGTAGGAACGCGTGTACTGTGACGGATCACATCGGGTGTGGGCCTTGATCTACTATAACTCCTTTGAAGAGGGGTGATTCTTTACAGCTGGGGCCATAAACTACATCTGCAGGGCTAGCTGATAGCCTAGGACCGGCCTGGACATTCGGACACAGAGGAAGAGGAGTGTCAGAGGGTGCGGTAGTGAATAGGGCGAAAGGGAGGTGTCCGGCGGGCACAGAGTGTGATTCTCAGGGAAGAGCAGCGCAGATGGGGGAAGGTTTATTGCCCATGCATAAGACAGAGAGCGGTGGTGACCAGTGCCTGGGGGAGATGCTTACGAGGGTGAGGAGCCATGCTACGAATCGACAGCGTGCAGAGAGTGGGTCTGGTCAAGACATCTAAAATGGCTGCCGTGCACGACAAAAGTGTGGCATTTCAAAAAAGGCAAGATGGCGCAGACAATGTTTTTCAACACTTCCTCATTTCCTTCGAATCGAACGTTAACAGACGTTGGGGCATATTACCAAAGTTAAGCGATATTTATCGCTAACGATGCTTACCAACCAATTTTTTACCACTAAGCATCGTCAGAAATTATCGAAGATAAACCTTACTATTATCAAGGTTTATCGCAAATGCGATAATAAACGGCCGCAATGCATGAATATCGCTAAAAACTCAGCGATATTCATGCATTACCGAGCTAATACTCTTAGCCATGTTATCCACCTCCCATTGGATAACATGGCTAAGAACTGCTCAGGGCAGGTGTTACTTTTTGGAGATATTCGCGCTTAGCGCGAATATCTCCAAAAGTTGGTAATAGGAGATAGATATCTTGCATGTTGTAATGCAAGTTATTGTGGTATATGGAACTCATACCATAATCTCTCAGGAAAGCAGAAACTGATCCTTTTGGGACCGCCTAAAAAGGCCTAGGGGGTGAGGAGTACTCTACT